>NW_026555105.1:13972500-15222500 GCF_021234165.1 Pteronotus mesoamericanus
TCTCGTAGGTTGTTAGTTCTTCGCTACAGGCTAAGACCTGTTAGCTCAAAAGCTGACTAGCACCAAACCCGAAGTTTTACATATCCAATTATTTTAAAATAACCCAAACAAGCAAATTTTTAGCCATTTAGGATCTGTCTGCTTTGCATACCCCTGGAAACCTCTCCTGGTAGCCATTATCCATTGGCAAGATAAGATATAACCTTGTAGTTATAAGGCTCTCAGCTACGGCTGTTCTTATGAGTTCTCTGACTCAGGGGCAGCCGTCACGCTGCTGAGAGACATCACCTAGGAACTTAGCCCCTCTCAGGTCCCCCTTTGCCAGGAGTTCTCTTGCTCTCCCCGCTCCTGGATGGTGGTTCCCTTGGAGCCTCTGGATGGTCTTGTACTATGGGGGACTTCCCCTCTCTTGCAACCCCATCCAAGTGCTGCCCAACAAAGTTCCTGTGTGTTACTGCTTCTTGGTTTTATTTTTTCTTTAATCAGCTCCAAATCCTTCTAACCTCCTCCACACTCCTACCTCAGATCACCCCAGATTCACTGAACCAAAATATACAGGTATGGGTCACTGAAAATGTAGTTTTTATGAGCTTCCCAAGGGTGTGTGTGTGTGTGTGTGTGTGTGTGTGTGTGTGTATGCAAGCCCTATGAGCATCAAAATTTAAGAATCACAGGTTAGAAGATTTGCCTTGAATCTTGCCTCTGATGCTAGCCATCTGACATGGGGCTTTGGAATATTCCCTTTCATTCTCCAGGTACCATTTTACCCCCTGTAAGGGTAAGATGGTGGTGTCTATATTGGTGAGCTCTCTGAAGATAAAATGCAATAGAGTGTGTGGAAGTGATTGGAGCAATGGTGGGCACATTGTATGTGCTCTTCACATAGATGTGGGATCTGAATCTTCTTTTTTCCTTCTGATGCTAGCTTATATCGTTTCAAAATAGCCACTTTTTAAACATGCATTTTGAGTCATGTGGGCCTTGTTGTCATCCTACCAATTTGCTTGTAAATCTCATTTGATACACTACTGTGCTGACTGGACTTTAAGTCTTTTAATTTTCCTGTCCCTCTGCTATTAGATCTCTCTGTAACTGCATTATCTAATTCTATAAAGTGTCTGATTGCCAGAGTTAGGTGACAGATGTTGCACCAGGTACATTTGTATTGTATTGTGACAGTCCTTATTTCTAAATTCAGATCGGACCCAAATGATATTTTTATGTAAGATTTTGTTCAATTTCCACTCCACTGTCTGTTGGATATTTCTGGTTTTGCTAAATAAATTTTTCTTCCTTTCTGCTTAGAATCATCTACTGAAATATAAGTAATTTTAGTGAGTTTGCTGAGTTGTTTGCAGTTTTGTATGCAAGTCTTTGCTCTCTGCGAATATAATCAAGACATGCCCCAGTGTCCTAGTGAATGGTAAGAGAGACATGTGAAATCAGGGTGTGATTTCTCAGTGATGGTTGTGAAATTACCAAAGGTGCCTTTGTGCACTGGGGAAACCTTTAACCCCTAACACATGGATCTTGCTTTCCTTAACATTGAAGGCTTTTGTCCAAAGAGTATGTCTCAGATAAATGGACAGACATCCTTTATTTTATCTCTATTGCTCACTCTCCTCCAAGTTTTTTTTTAAAAATATTTTATTTATTTATTTATTTTTAGAAGGGAGGGAGAAAGAGCGAGAGAGAAATATCAATGTGTGGTGTACACCCTTCTCCTACCCCCCCAACTGAGGACCTTGCCCACAACACAGGCATGTGCCCTGACTGGGAGTCGAACTGGTGACTTTTTGGTTCATAGGCTGGGGCTCAGTCTGCTGAGCCACACCAACCAGGGCTCCTCCAAGTTCTTAAAGAAGGCATAGCATGTACCAAATATATGTGGAGTGTCAAGAATAATTTTTTTTTCTCCCAAAGTGAAGGCCAGGGACTGACACACACACACAAAACACAGAAACAAAGTCATATGTGAATTTGGCTATAATTCCAGTGGCTGGAGTGGGGACAATGATAACACAAGTCTAGTTTTCATATGTGAACACTGGCAGTGAGCAACTAAGAGGTGACTCACATGAAAGTCTGCTAGAAGAGTGTCATTTGTGTGGCTCCAGGGCGATGGGTAGTAAAAGACTGGATTAGAACAAGTCAAAGCTGTTGAGTAAGAATAGATAGACATGATTAAAAATCTGGGCATTTCATTTAGAGAAACCAATTAGGTAGACATTGTGAGAAGTGACCAATAAAGATTTTAAGCGGGGGGCGGGGGGAACATAGAAACTTGACCAACAAAAAAAAGAAGCATGCCACAACTTCCCAAATGTGGACCAGATGGACCAGATAGACCAGTGAGCTTCTGGAAGAGCTATCTAATTCATATTTCAGTGCAACTCTTAGGGATCTAGAGAGGAAAAAAGCTAACTTCTTGACGTCAAGAAGAACAAAGAGAAGAAAGAACTTTATTTGCATTGGGGTTAGAGCTAAATTTTATTGAGCACATGCTGGACTTAACATCTAGGATAACTCATACATGGAAAAATAATATTAACCACTCTACCAAGGGCTTTGCGTGGACCATCTCATGTGACCTTCATATCAGCCATACTTGGCAGAGCCGTTACTATTATTATCTCCATTTTACAGATGGGTAAATTGAAGCTTTCATGTGCTTAAGATCAGAGAACTAGTAAGTAGTAAAGACAGAATTCAAATACAGACTGTCTGAATTTGGATTCTTTGAAAGTAGAAACATAAGGGGAAGTTGTAGCTAATGTTTAAGAGCCATTTTGATGCTGTAGATATATAAGGCCAGTGTGTGTACATGGTAATATCCTCCTGTAATTTCCTTAGTTGTTGATAATATACAGCCTACAACTTCCTTTCCTCAACATAAGGTACTTCTAATATTAGCTTTGCCACTCATTGACAATGTGTGGTCTTTGAGAAATCTATCTGAGCTTTTAGCCTATCTGTGAAATAGAGATAAAAACAATGCTGTATATTTCCATATGCAAAAAAGATGAAGTAACAAAAACTAGATTTATCCATCTACCTGTAACAGACAAAAACAATAAAAGATTGGACAGAATATATTAAGCAACAATTTGCAAGTCACTCGGTATCAGACAATGGACGGTAGTGCTCTATAAAGGATGAGACCTCTCGATTATTGCAGCAAACAGTTATTATATAAAACTGTTTTCCAGATATTCAAGAAGAGAAGATGTAGAAGATATTTTAAAAGATCCATATAGAAGTTTTGTAGATAAAAACAACATTGTTTCAGATGAAAAATACACTAACTGAGATTAATGGTAGACCAGACATTGCAGAAGAAAATATTAGTGAAGTTGAAGACATAGCAATAGAAACTCAAAAAAACCTCACATAATCCCAAACTACAGACAAAAATGAAGAAAGAATCAGTGAGCTTAGGGCAACTCTAACTGGATTAATGTATATATAATTGGAGTTTCCAAAGGAAAGAAAGACAGAATATTTAAAGATATAATCGACAAAAATTTATCCAAATTTGATGAAATTATGAACTAAATTTTTAAAAAACCTCAAAAAACCCAGACATAAGAAACATGAAGAAAATGATACCAAGTCACATTATAATTAATTTGCTCAACACCAGCTATCAAAAGGAAATCTTTAAAGCAGCCATAGAGAAAAATATATACACTGTGTTCAGAGAAATAAACATAATGATGAGAACAGATTTCATATCAGATACAAAAAAGAAAGAAGAGAACAGTAAAGCAACATATTTAGGGCACTGAAAGAAAAAAAAGTCAATCTAAAATTTTATATCCAATGAAAATATCTTTTAAAATAAAAACAAAATACTCTTTTTTCAGACAAACAAAAGCTAAAATACTTTATAATCAGCAGATCTTCACTGCAAGAGAGGTTAAAGGAAGTTCTTCAAGACAAAGAAAACTGATGCCACATAAATATGAATCTATGCAACAGAATGAAGGACATTGGAAAGAGTAAACACATGGGTAAATACACAAAATTTTTTTATAACTTAAATTTCTTAAAAGATCACTGTTTAAAAAATAATAATGAATAATAATGTAATATGCTTATTACAAATGTAAAATTAAAAGGTATGATAACTGTATTCCTAAGTATGAGAGGGCAGAAATTTAATATAAGAAGAATTAAGCTATATATGCACATTATTCTCTTAAAGGTTGACTGTGACAAATTTAAGATGTACACCATAAACCCTAAAGTAACCACTAATTAACAGAACAAAAGATTATAGATAATGGTAATCCAAAGAAGATAAAATGGAATCATTAAAAAAATATTCATGTTATACTAGATGCTAAATACAGAATGAAACGGGAGGTGAAACTCAAATCATCATAGTTCACAGAATAGAAATTATCCAGAGTGTTTTTTTTTCACAATAAGGACCATAGTACCTGACTATATTTTATTTATCTGCCCTTTCTGTTTTGGAAAAATTTGCCCTCAACTCAGATCCCATGATTACAGCATTGCCCTATCCCAATGGTTAACAAGTCGCTGCTGAGACTTCCTTGAAATGAGCCTTCCTACTACTGGGAGACCACACTCTCTAACCAAAAGTCTGGTCATCAATGCATCCTTTGTATTGATTTGTGACCAAAAGGGGGAACTGTGGATTTAAAAAGGGAGTTTAATGAAAATTAAACTCACAGAGTGATCTGATCATAAATTCCTAACTGGGCAAGTCATGATAGGTAGTTACACCACAGGCATATACGTTTTTATTAAAAGGTTTATTTTTGCCTTAAGCAAGCCCTGTTCATTTTTTCTGTGCAAAAATGTTAACCTTTGAAATAAGCCATCATCACCCTCAAAAGAGCACATTATCTTGTTAATCCAATCCTCACCTTGCATTCTTTCACCCTCCTGTAACCTTTCTTATAGTCTCTCCTTAATCTCAAATGCATAAAAGAAGCTACAAAACTGTTATTCTCTGGAGCATTAAATATATTTTTCCTGGAAAAACTTGTCAGTTCAACTCAAATAAACTCCTTTAAAAAATTCAATTAATTCTTTTCTTTTTAAAAAATTATTTTATTTTTTCAACTACAATTAGCATTCAGTATTATTTTATTTTAATTTCATGTGTACAACATAGTAATTAGACATTTATATAATTTACAAAGTGATTTCCCCCAATAAGTCTAGTACCAGTCTGACACCATATATAGTTATTATATTATTAACTACATTCCCTTTGCTCTGCTGTAAATTCTTGTGATTATTTTGTAACAGTCATTTTTTACTTCTTAATCCTTCTTTTTAGTTGAAGAAAGCAGGAATAAAAGAAAGATAAGAAAATCTAGAATGACCCATGGATATGGAGAACAGAGTGGGAATTGACTGTGGGAGTGGGGGGTGAGATGGGGTGGGTGGAGGGGGCTAAAGCGGTAAAAACTGAGACAACTATAATAGAATAAACATGATTTATAAATTTAAAAATAAATAAATAAATAAAAATTACAAACAAAAAAGAAAATCTAATCATATCAACAATACAATTAAATGTTAATCCTTTAAATATAGCAAGTAAAAGGCAGGTATTGTCAAATTGCATAAAAAATAAAGGGTGATCCACTATATCCTGCCTATAAAAAAATCATACTTCCGGGAAGAATCAAGATGGCAGAGGAGTGGGTGGAAGTCACACTGACCTCCTCCCAGGACCAATCTGGAATTACAACTAAACTGTAAAGAAATCACCTGGAACAAACAACTGAACAATAGCGACAGAGGTGGCTTATAACCTTGGAGACAGCAGAATCAGCTTTAGTGCAACCTAATTGGTAAGGAGTACAGTTGAGATTCAAGAAGGCAGGTGGGGTGCCCACAGGTGGCAACACCGGAAGGATATTGAAAAGAGCAGGAAGAGCAGAGTCTAAACCAAAAGCGGGGATCTCCACCCTACAGCACCAGAGCCCAAATGTACACAGATAACAGCCAGCTGCGAAAGCAGCAGGTGCTCTCTGCCAGAGACAGATGGCTGGAGACCCAAAGGGCCATTTAAAGGGCCAACGCATACATTTTTATTGGCAGCCGCTTACCCTGGTCTCTGGCAAAGGGGGAGACAGAGTGGGCTGGAGACACCTGAGGAGAGACTGGGAATGGAGGCTCTGGGGGAGAACTGAGAGAGTAGCCGGCAGGATCCCAGTGGTGACTCATCCCCCATGTGGCAGCAGCCATCTTGCTCAGGCAGAAACTGCTCCCCTGAGAGGCAGCAGCGTCAGAGGACCCAATAGCCCCAAACCCAGGAGGGACTCCGCCCAGCCCTGAGCTGTCTAAGCAGGCCTGCTGAGTGCAGAGTGACTTGATTAACAGCTGAAAGAGAGAGCCACAGACAGTAGATTCCTGGAAGTCTTGAATAGACTGCCTAAGGTCAGACAGGGATGACATCTGACATCATCAGAAGCAGATCCAGAAAGAAAAAACAGTGGTCTCCTACCATAGAAGTTCATACCACAAAGTCAGGAAACCAGGACAGATCAACTTAAGAAGGAGAAGAAAAAAAGAAGAGTCTCACAAATAATAAGAAGACAAAGAAATATCCCCTAGTTGAAGGGAAAGGAGGAATCATCAGAAAGAACTAAATGAAATAGAGGCAAGTAAACTATCAGATATTGAGTTCCAAACAATGATTCTAAGGAAGCTCAATGAGCTCAGTGAGCTCAGAGAGAATTACCAAAAACTACAGGGAAACTATGAGGAACTTACTGCAAATATTATCAGCATGAAAAAGGACATAGAAACTATCAATAAGATACAAGAGAAATAGAAGAATACAATTTCTGAATTGAAGAACACAGTAGAAAGAATCAAAAGCAGGCTGGATGAAGCCAAGGATCGAATCTGCAAGCTGGAGGATAAGGTAGAAAAAAGCTCCCAGAAAGAGCAAGAGAATGAAAAAAGACTCAAAAATAATGAAGAGGCATTTAGGGAAACACAGGACAACCTGAAACGTAATTAATATCCATATAATAGGGATACCAGAAGGACACGAAGAGGAACAAGGGATAGAGAACTGTTTGAAAGAGTAATGATGGAAAACTTCCCTAATCTGAGGAGATAAAATGTTACACAAGTCCAGAAAGCACAAAGGGTCCCATTCAAGAACCCAATGAGGCCCATTCAAAGACACATCATCATTAAAATGGCAAATATCAAAGACAAACAGAGAATCCTAAAGGAAGCAAGAGAGGAACAGGTAGTAACATATAAGGGAGCCCCGATACAGCTTGCAGCTGACTTCTCAACAGAATCAATGCAAGCCAGAAGGGAATGGCAAGAAATATTCCAAGTAATGAAAAGCAAAGTCCTGCAACCAAGACTGCTCTATTCAGCAAGGCTCTCAATTAAAATGGAAGGTGAAATAAGTAGTTTCCCAGGCAAAAGAAGGTTAAAAGAATACACCTCCACCAAACCAGCACTGCAAAATATGCTAAAGGGACTGCTTTAAGATGAAGAAAAATAGTCTATGAATACTCAATTCCTTTCACAGTTGCCAATACTTGATATTGCCAATTTTCTGAATATGTATTAATCTTATTGTGACAACGATATGTTATTTTAATTGTTCCTTTATTATTTGTTCACAGAATGATTCCCAAATTTATACAGAAATACCAAGAACCTAGAATATGCAAAGCAACTTGGAAAAAAAGAATCAAGTTGTAGGATTAACACAGTATAATTTCAAGGCTACATATATTATTATAAAGCTATAATAATTAAGACAATGTGGCAGTGTGTGAAGATAGGTAAATACAGACTGAAAAGTCTAGTAATAGACCCACACATATGTGGACTACTGATTCTGACAAAGGTTCAAAGGCAATTCAGTGGGAAGAAGAAATTCATATCTAGTTGGCCTTTGATGGATCCTAATTATCTGTTTTACATCAGCAGGTAATTCTGGTACCCAACCATTTTGGGGCACCTTTATCTAAACGTCACTTTAGTCCTTTCATTCCCTGAGTTGCTATCTTTTAGAATCAGGAGTTGTTTAAACCCCTCAGCCTGAGTACATGGGGTTTGGGGTGAACCCCTCTCCATTTAAAGGAGGGGCTTAGACAATAACTTTATGATTCTGACTCTTAAATGTAAACGCCCTCTAGGCCCAGGGATATGAGTCCAATCTGGCTGTTCCTGGCCATCCTAGGTCATCAGGGTAGACTGACTAGGGAATCCCCTCCTGCTGAGAGTCCCTTGCAGCTTTATATATTTATATTTTTAACTACTTACACTGACATTCTTAACTCTTTGAAGGTACTCAGTCACCTTCATCTTGACACTAAATTATGATTAAAATTCAACAGAACCTGGCTTGGAAAATTAAAAATAAATAATTATCTTACTTTGTCTCACTGCTATTTGGCTTGTCTTTACATTTCTTCAATTTGCTATTCAGCCTCATGATAAATATTGTTTTTCAAGGCACACAGTTTGCAGCAAAAAAAAAAAAAAATAAGAAAAAAAGAAAAACTACAAATTTTTCTCCCCAATTCAAAATCTAGAGTCTTAGGAATTTAGACTTTTAGTTTTAGCAAAATGCCGTAGGTACTTTAGAAAGTTTCGTCTTACATTTAGATAGAGGTGTTTCTTGTACAAAAATACAGCTGGACTAGATTGTCAACATATTGTTTAGGGAGGAGGTGAGAAACTATTATGCTTTCATGACAACTTCCTGTTCTGTCTCTAAGCCATGCTGGGCCGGACAGAGTCGCCACTCAGGCCGATGCAAGCCGCCAGCCTAACATACTCGTCTGCCTCTAGGTAGTGTGTCCTCCTGCTGTAAATTATTTTCGAGGGGCATAAATGGTCCTGTTTTGTGCTGGATGGGATTGGGGAGAAAAGCCCTCCCTCTCACCCCTGGCTGATTGCTAGTCCACATTCAGAATCCTGCACCAGCAAGTGAGGTCACGTTTGTGGAAACCTGGAGAAGCAAGTAAACATGGTCTGGGGAACAAAATTTACTCTGTTAGGCCAGAAGAAGGTTGATGGTGCGAAAGAAAAAATACAAAATGACTATATTTACTGCAGTGCTAATGGCGGGTCACTACAATTACAGCGTTTGCTCAGTGTGCTCACTTCATCTGTTAATCACGGTACTCAGTCAACCCATAGCTTTGTCTTTTTCAGACAAAGCTTGTTATCTCATCTGTCAACCCAAGTTACAAAAGGTCACCCCCGGTCAATGTGGAAGGAAGAGAGCGTTTGCACATGAAAATGCCCAGATGCCACAGTTAGTGGTGTTGCCAGAAGCAGAAGTTTAGTCATCAGAAGCTGGTAAGGTCCTGGAGTCCCCTGTCCCTTACCACAATGGAGGGATAAACTATTTGTCAATCCACACAAATGTATGTCCACATGCACTTATGGCATACGGACTGTACGCCAGGGTCTGTCTTAGGAAATAGTTAGAGACATGGAAAACTGAAGCCCAGAGTTTGGTAACCTAACGAGAGTCCTTTCAGGATAAGGGTGCGAGGCAATTTAGTCTCAGTTTTTTGACATGGCATCAAAAAGATTTAACCAAATTGTAGTTGAAGAATTACATTCTTATGTTCAGTCAGCAAAAATAAATACTTATACAAAAATGGTGTGCCTTTGTCCTTTTAGCAGCAACAATATTATTCATAATTGGTAGTATTTGTTGAATGCCAGTCACAAATGGGTAACTGTGCTGATTGTTTTACTATCTTAGGTAATCCTCAGTACCGACTCTAGGAGAAGTAAGGACTATTACGATACCCATTTCCCAGATGAAGAAATGGAATCTCAGAGAAGTCAAATAAGGTGCCTACGGTTACAGAGCTAGTAATTAGGATGAATGCAGACTCCGATCAAATCAGCCTCGTGGCAAAGTCCCTAATTTAATTTACTATGAACCATTATAACAACTGATTCCATAATTGGGGGAAGGGAGAAAGGCTTAACTTCATCCTATTAAAGAGTATTCTGTTTATTAAAGAAATTGGTACCATCAGGTGAGATCTGAATGTTTGGCAATGTCTGTCATATGGGCACAGCTTTATGACTGGCTCCCAGAGAACCCCAGGGGTTAATAATCTTTCATTTTTGTTACTTTGAGACATTTGGGGAGAGAGTCGCTCTATGAACATAAATCTAATCATTGCATATCTGAAAGCTCTCTGGAAAAATTTAAACATTTCAACAACCCCTACGCCCCTCACTTTAAGTGCATTCAGCATTTTCCCTCCTCAGAAATGACTTGTAAGTTTGTGCTTTTAATTATTATCATTCTCCCCTAAAATTACAGGCAAAGCACTCAGTGATATTTGAAACATCAATTACTGGCCTGCAGCCCTCTGCTACTGTTTCTCTGCCTGCTGCCAGGGCTGCGAATCCATTTTCTGCATTTCTTTCAGATTTTCTGAACAAAATTATGGAAAATCGCTGTTGGCACATGGCATTTTTCCACAATGGTCAGAGTTATTGAATTGTGCCGTTACGTGCTACTTTGAGACAGCATTCCAACTTCAAATGCCAGCCTTCAAACTATCAGAACATTTTCCCCAATCTGGGCTTCATAAATTTTCCACAGGAAAAGGCTACGAAATCTGCCGTGGCTTTGCCTGAAGTGCCCACTGAGCATAACTACGTGGTTGCAACGGTCAGGTTGCTGATTTTTAGTTCACCTCTTCTTCAGGCTCTCGGATACCAGCTTTCTGTCTGTCTTCACATCACAGTTGTTCATGCTGTGTGATCGCTGAGCCAGGGGAC
The DNA here is from genome assembly GCF_021234165.1 of Pteronotus mesoamericanus. Taxonomy (NCBI): domain Eukaryota; kingdom Metazoa; phylum Chordata; class Mammalia; order Chiroptera; family Mormoopidae; genus Pteronotus; species Pteronotus mesoamericanus. The sequence continues at coordinate 13,983,289 of NW_026555105.1, forward strand.
TACCTTTCATGAAGGACCCTCCCTGCCACCAGGCTCTCCAAGCCTCCATGAAAGGCAGTGACCTGTTGGCAGCTACTTTGAATTTGCCTTCTCTGCCACTTATATTAGGCCCCCAATCTGTGTAGTGATGTTCCACAGGCACCTCAAATTTCCCGACTCTACTCCTCCTTCTGTGTTCCCCATCAACATCTGAAATGCACATAGAAATTCCAGACGTTATTCTCACCTACTGCCTCTGTTTGAGCCCACGTGGTCATTTTGTCAATTCTACTTCCAGTTTCTCTCCTGCATCAATTTCTTTACTGTAACTCACCTTTCTTTCATATTTTTCCAATAAGCTCCTGGCTTATAATTTGCCACTAATCTGTTGCTTCTTCAGTGTACCTTCCACATTGTGGCCCAATGGATTATTTTAAAATATTTATATTTATTAGTTTGTCCAACAACTACTGAGCACCTCCCTTGTACCTACAGCTGGCACTGTAAGGGAGTGACTCCATACCATAAATGTTATTAACCATTGTTATTCCACAGCTTAGGAAGAGTCAACGGGTCTTCCCTATGAAGTAGTCCCAGTACTTTCACATGGGTGGACCTCAGGGACAAAGCTGACCTGGATTCAGTGTATCTCTCTGGTCATATCTCTCTCCATTTCTTTCAATATACCCTGTCTTCCAGCTGTGCTAACCTATTTGTTGCCTAAAACACTAGAAACTTTCTTGGCCCCAAACCTTTACCACACTGTTCCATTGCCACTTAGTACCTGTCTTTCACGGCTTAGCACATGCCAGCTGGTTTTTAAGACCTGACTTAAATCTCACTTTTCTGTGAAGACTTTCCATTCTTCCCATTCTAGCTCTAATATCCTTTGTGTGCCTATTGCACTGTATACATATCTTTGAATTTTTGATAGGAAATGGAGAAGGTGGGTAATAGAGGATCATAATAAGGGAACACAAGGTTTGGGGTCAGATCAGTCTAAGCCCTGTTATTGCATACTTGCAAGGTCTTCCTCAAGTTGCTTATCCCATTAAAGCCTCAGTTTCCCCATCTGTAAATTGGGGATATGAATATGTACCTCATAGGGTTATAAGTTGAATATAATGAGCTCATTATATAAAGTGTCTATCTTACAGAAAATGCTGAATAAATTTATATCAATTATTATTATTGCCATTGTCATTATTATTTTATTGTAGAGTGGCTCATCACATGTTATTACAATTATTTTTGTGTCTCTCTCTCTCCAACTAGACTGCATGGTCTGCAGTACAAGGACTGTTTATTCAGTACTTATCATAAGGCCTTGTTTATATTAAATGCTCAATTAATATTTTCTAAAAAAAATTTATTGAACAACAATGAAAAAAACACAAAAATAATTTATCTGGAAATTCACAGGTACTTTAAACTCAACATATAAGGAAGCCAAAACTATTAGCTTCCCCCAAAGTATGTCAAGTGTCTAAAATAGTGCTTGACATGTAATTATTGGTAAAATAATAAGTAAATTACATCATAGTTTAAATTAATTCAGCTAAACACATTGATGAGTCACTCGCTTGACCATGTGTAAGGATTACAAATATGAACTTCTGTGGGAGTTGAGACATTTGATTAAACTGCTTAAGTCAGAGATTCCATAAATATCCATTTCAAAAAAAGCCATATAAACCACATGTTCTCCAGGTTTTATCTCTAGGAAACTAGACCATAAGTCACTCATATGACTTAAACTTTAGTTCTTGGTACCTGCTGGCCTGAAGAAAGGATGAACATAAAGAGGTTGAGAGTGCTACCTTGCTCAAGAAAGCCCTATGTTGATTTATGAGTGTTTTAAGATCCAAGGTAAAATATAATTCCCACATTCCATAAAACATGACTGCAATTATGTGTGCTATGTCTTCTTGATCTTACCTCATCAAAGGTTAGCCCCAAACTCTGCATTCCTAACCACAGGCTGGTGATATATCCAAGAGCCTCCCTGTTTCTTGGATTGGTCTGTACACTGTATGCTATTATTTTCAGTGCCCTGCATATACTAATTATGCTTCCCCATGGCACACTGCTGTAGGCACGCATCGTCTTCCATTGACTATACGGGTACAGGACTGGACCTTTTCTTGATACATCCTCCCAGTGGTTTAGAAAAAGCCCTTCAATGTTGTACTAGGCAGCTAGAGTATGGGGTTTTTTTCTTTTCTTTTTTTTTCAGAATAAAGGAAAGAAAAAAGATAGGTTCTTTTGGTCCTTGATATATATAAGGAAAAATAAATAGTAGTTTTTCTCAAAGTATGTAAAGTCCCTAGAATAGTATCAAATACATAGAAGTTACTAGAATGAGCCTGCCTTTGCATTGAGATAACATAGATGGCATCATAGTCTTATCCACCACCAGATCTTTATGTATGTTGCCTTTTGTACCTGCTGTCATGAGAGAGCTGACTTGGATGCCTGTACCTATTCCTACTGCCCTGTGTGTGTGTGTATGTGCGTGTGTGTGTGTGTGTGTGTGTGTGTGTGTGTAATTTTTGTTGAGATTTTAAACCTCTGCAAAGTTGAATTTCTGAATAGAGATGACAACATTAAACTCTGCAGTGGTAGGTGGGAGACTGAAATGAAATTTTTGTATAGGTAGACTGGTATGTTACAATTTTACTCATTCATTCATTATTTCAAATACAGTTCTTGACTATTTTATGGCTTAGGCCTTCTGTTAGGCACCAGTGACAAAAATGGTGAGTGAAAGCAGACATAGACATGGTCCTTTTATTATATTGTACAGGGGTTGGGAAACTTTTTCTGTAAAGGACTAGAGAGTAAATACTTTAAGCTTTGCAGATAATGCAGTCTTTGTTGTAACTACTCAACTCTGCTGTTGTAGTGCAAAAGTAGCCATAAACACTATGCAAATGAATGAACATGGTTGTGTTCCAATAAAAATTTATTTACAAGATGGGCAGAGGGCAAGAATTGGTCTGTGAGCCATAGTTTGCCAACCCTTGGTCTAGCGTGATAGAGAGAAGGCAACTAAGAAACCATACTAATGAATGAAAATAACTTGCTTCCAGGTGAGTGTATAAAAAAGGATGCTCACATGGGTTGAGATCGGAAAGATTTGTGTATCTAGAAAGGAAAGAGAAAAGGGGAATACAATCTAACATGGAGGTGGAGAGGTTGGCAGGGACCAGAACATGCAGGATCTGTGGGATATATTCAGGATCTCATCTTAGTTCTCAGGCATGGAAAGTCCCTATTCAAGTCTTTCCTTTCTCCTCTACCTTCAAGTAGCTGACCACCTACATGAAGACTGAAGACCATGAGTATGGACCTCCTATCAGAGATGCTCACACAAGAAAAATGTTCATGATCACTCTGAGTGGGGTTACAGCCTTCTCCTGACCCTTCATCATGAAGGGTAAGAGGAAAATCAAATCTTAGAGAAAGCAAGTTTGCTTCAGTGCTTCCCTCTAGAATCTTGGGCCTCAGAATCCCCCACTGCCCAAGCCTGAGCTCCCTTTTTGCTCTCTCTTGGCTCAGGACATCCTCATCCTGCAATGGAGGATCTAGAGGCACAGAAGGTGTGTCCTGAGACATGTTCTTCCTCATGGTGTCCCCTGGGGGTAGCACCCTTCTCTCTGTGTTTCATTTCACATAGCTGTGAAATAAATAATATTTATTCTACCCACCTCAAAGTGCTACAATAAGTTGGAAATATAATTTTTCTCGTGTGTATGTGTGTGGGTGCTGATGCTGAGTAAAACAGTCATATCCAAAGCAGTTGGTGCTGTCTTCTGATTAAGAGCATGGGTTCTGGAGCCAGGTTTGTTGGACTCAAATCTTACCTGTTTCACTGTATTGGGAAGAATCATGGCCCTGCAACCATACCCACATTCTAATTCCTGGACCCTGAGACTGTCTTATGTTTTAAAGAAAAGGGAAGTTAAGGTTGCAGGTGGAGTTACGGTTGCTGAACAGCTGACCTTGAGATATGGAGATTGCTCTGGGTTATCCACGTGGATCCAGTGTAATCACCAGAGTCTTGAAAAGTGGGAGAGGAAAGCAGGTGGTCAGGACACCTTGATTCAGCCCAGTGAGACCTGAGTCAAACCTCTGACCTACAAAACTGTGGCAATGACCTTGTGTTGGTTGAAGCCACCAAGTTTGTGGTAATTTGTTATAGCAGCAGTAGAAATCTAATATATCCACTTACTCCTTCATGCCTCAGTTTCCTTATATATATATCTATTGCCTTATTTAGTTTTTATCTTCATTGAGTAGGTAATCTAATTGGGGATAATTAGATTACCTACTCAATGAAGATAAAAACTAAATAAGGCAATAGATGTACAGCACTTAGCACACAGCATATGTGGTGAATACTCAATAGCGTTAACTCTGTACCTTAGTTCATTGTGTCTCTGTCTCAATGTGAGAAAAGATGCCCGCTTTGTCTCAACCAGAGGTCACAGATGTTCTGCCTGAGTCACTGGGCCATGGTTTTCCCAAGACACCTGAAGGACTAGGTCAATTTCATCCTTGTGGTCCTAGCAGCCCCACAACATCTTGCAGAACTTAGCTGCGCCTCTAATAATTAACCTGGACTAAACTAGACTTGTTCCTGTTGAACTGAAGAAGTGTGAGCCTGGGCAGCCTGCTTTATCATCCTTTAATGGGGTTGCTCCTTTTCTGAGAGGTAAAAGAAAACTCTTAGATGAATACATCTACAGCTCCTAGAGTATCAGTATGCTTTCCAGCATACTGCAGTCCATACTATTCAAATTATTAGCAAATAAAGATTATTATAAATTATTAACTGTGTGCCAGGGGAATGATTTGCATATTTTAAAAAGGCCTCTTCATATTCGATTTTTAAAACTCCTTCTCTCCTTGTGAATCATGAAGGATTATTGGGATGACAGGTTTTTTGCTTGGCTTTATGATGCTCATTTGGAGGTAGGAAGCAGTTGTTGCCTGAGCTTGCATTGGGAGCCTGGCTCCCTGCCCTGGAGTCCTCTCTTCCATGCACGTGGGTGTACATGCTCAGGCCTGTGGCCTCAGACCTGCCCAGGCACACATCTCTGCCCTGGCCCTGAGCTGGGCGTCTGGAAGGGGCTGGCTCATTCGCAATCAAAAGAGCTGTGGATCTCTCTGGGGCCGTTGCTCTTCACCTCTCTCCTGAGACCAGCTGGGTCTGCCCACAATATAGTCTCCCTGTTCCCTCCCCCTTGAGTTCTGCTGTGCTGCCCTCGAAGTTTCTCTGTGTCCATTTTCTAATCTGGACTTCCTACTCTGTTCCTAAATGATGTGCCCTGAAAATAATTTCTCACAACCCTGCCTAGCACCTGTGCAACTGAGTTCTCCTGTTCCCAAACCCTGACTCTTCATCTAGCTTCACAGACCCTGAAACCCAATGTCTCTTCCTGCCTGAACTTTCCAATAGGGACAAATGTGAGAGAGTGGAATTGGTTCACTGAGATACCTTCATGCAAAATGACCCTGCACAAGTGTTTATTTGGGTGGAGGGGGTTACATCAACAGAACAGGCACTGGCTTGACCTCTCTTTGAAAGGATGAATGTCTGGGTTGATACTTGACCAATAACATAAATAACAAGGTCACAGCTCATCTTTTTACCCCTAAAAAGGAATTGCTCTTCCAAAACCCCAGAGGAAAGTGGAGTCTGGCTTTTTGATTATACGTTTCATTGCAATGTAGTGATGTAATGTCATACATGATAAAACTAGGGAGCTGGGCTTGGATTGAAGTCAATTGAAGCTTGCAGGCTTAATCCAGGTTTGGGTATTTTAAATTTGTCCAGCCATGATTTCTGGGGCAAGCATTTGAGGTTAGAATAGCTTATGAGTAACATGGGCCATTGGTTAGTTTCGTTTGCAATTCAATGGGCCTCTGCAAAGGAAATTTTGGTCATATGATTTGGAAAGTGTCATTTGGAAGGGAAAACTGAGTTAATCTTTGCATCTTGAGAATTTTGGAAGGGAGATTTTTCTCTGCTATTTTATTGAGGCCCAAATGAATGTGTACAGGTAGAGAGTCTCTCAGATATGATAAAAGGCCTGGCAGGTTTGGTTTTGTGTGAGTTTGTGGGTAATCCCTGGTTTGTTTAACTGGGTGATTCTGGGTCAAGGAGTAGTTGACACAAGATCATGAAGACAAGTTTACAAAGGAAGGCCTTGTGTTTTGGGCTTGACTCTGGGCAGAGGCTCTTGTGTTTTTACCATCGTCCATCACACCCTGGCTCCTCCCTTAAGGTGTTGCTGTTGAAGGGCACAGACCCCTTTGCAAGGACAGTCCAGGATAGCTTATATGGGGAGTGTATTGTTCCCATTGCATTCCCCCGATGGTGAGGTACTATTCTGGTTTTGAATAAACATCTGAGGATAAGGAAGCCTTTTTGGTTAAATGACGAACTTAATTTTATTCCCTGATGCATGCAAACCAAAATCTTGATTGGGTCTCACAGACATACAGGTATATGAAAGTGAATATTAAAGAAAAAGGACACATTCTGTCCTTTGATGTTAGTGAGCCTGGCGTTCACCATTTATGCACGCATTCCAGAAATACTAGACTTCCTCTAAGCAGAGTGGAAACAATGGTAAGTAAAATCTGAGGGCTCAAGTTCTGTCCCCATCATGCTTGCATGCTGGTTGGGAAGCTGGCTCTTCAACTAATCATAGACACAAACGCAAAGTTCTTTCGGTGCTTAGTGCTCTATGCTTCATGGAAGGAAACTATAACCAATGCAACAAAAGACATTGTAATCTGAGGACTAGGCTTGGCTTCTCCAGCAAAATGGTGTCAGAATTGCACCTTTAGTGGGAAGGGAGTAGAGGACACAATAGTTCCAGCCAAGGGTACAGCACATGCAAAGAGCCTGGTGCGGGAAGGAATATGGCACGGCCCGGGTCTTTAAGGAAGCATGGTCGTAGCAGAGAGCTGAGAGGAAGCTGGAGCCAGACAAGTGATCAGGGTTCAGAGGATGGAAAGCCTTTAGCTTTGGTAAGGATTTTCCAAGACTTTCTCCTTTGCAATTCTCTCCCTCCCCTCAGCCTTCCTATCTTAGATGAGTTAATATTATTTAAGGTGAAACTGTCCTAGGAATTAGACTCTGCTCATTTCCTGGCTCCATAATTCTTCCTGGTATATATGGAGGCTTCTTATCCGAGGGCTACTTCTAGCTCCAAAAGTCATTTATCCTTCCTGAAGCTCCTCAAACACTAGAAAGCCCGGGTCTATCACTCTCCTTTTAATGTTATCCACAGGACAGTTCTGGGCATCCAGCCTCAAACTCTACTGTAATATCTGAATCTATTTCTTTTTTCGCCTTCTAAATCTCAGGCATTTCTGGATACGGAAGGGTCCAATTGGCTTAAGAAGGATAATCAGGGAGTGGCTGTGACTGTGGAGACTGACCAGGGCTGACCTCTGAGGAGAGCCAGTTATCCCTCCGGGGAAAGACCTGGAACATTCTTCCTGCCAGCTAGCTGCCCTGCCCTAATCCCACCAGTCTCCCTCTGGCTTTTTCTTCCCCTAATTATAACCTGAGTTGAGTCATCTGGTATAGCTAGTGGTGGTTAGGGCTTAATGTCTGCTCTAATAGTTACTTAGTCTTCAGGATAAGTAAGGAAAGTGGTGGGTTTGAAGTAGCCTAATTCTCCTCAGGACTGAGGTCATTCATAGAGGTTCATTAAGAAGACACAGAATATCTTTAAAAGCCACTAAAGAAACAAAGTGCTCATAGTTTCCATTCAGCCATCCCCCAAATATCTGCCTAATTTTAATTCAGATAAGTAATCAGGGTACAACATGGCCACTGAATATGCTACTTATATGTACTACTAGAGGGGGGATTATCTTTAATTCATACATGTAATCTTCACATACCCTTCTAGAAAAAAGAAATATGAACTGGAGATACTCAAACTTCCATGTGTCCAAGATTTGTCTGGGTCACTAGTAAAAATGCAGATTCCTGGACCACGCCCTCAGATGATTCTGACTCATCTGGTTGGGTGATTGGGCTTAAGAAACTTGAGTTTTTAAGAATCACCCAAAATAATTCTATAGCAAGTGGTTCATGACTACACTTTGAGAACTGGGATGGCAGCCCTCTGGCTCTTAGTATGGACTGAGAGCTGGGGATGGTGCCGTGTGGCACTGTCCTTTTTGGGAGAAGGAAAGGATTAGAGAGCTGGAGGTTCTGCTGAACTCTACCCACGATCTGTTCAGTCCTGTATTATGTTGCTCATAAAGTCCCTAAGAGCTACACATGAAAGGTTCAGGTTATCTTCCATGACACCAAAAACCTTGAAATGAGATACGGTCACAGGTTCTTCCACACTCTAGCTGAGAAGCTAGGCTTGTTGATAATTTACTGCAGTGAACAGAATGTGATACATGTTAAGGAAATGCATTGATATGTAGTATTTCTAAAGACACATAATAAAACAGCTGAGTCTGTGGGTTAAAAGTACCAGGACTTTTAATCGGTAAAATCCATGATCTCAATAAAACCTGGCCAAAATGAATAAGTTGTAAAAACCTACTATTTGGAGGGTAAAAACTATTACTGTATGATTTCTTACAGAAAAGAACAACAAACACATGTCTTATAAAGCATATTGCAGAATTTAAAGTGCTTCTGAGTATTATTTATGAGAAACACACAAAAAAAGTCTACGGTTTTGGGGACAAAGGATTGCGATCAAGGAACCAGATCACATGTTCCTTTGGGCTGCCTTTTATTTTCAGCAATGGCTGAAAGACAAATGTTAGTATGTAAGTTTCAGAAAAGAAACCATTCATATAACATTTTATTTATTTATTTTTTAAATTTTGAATTTATTAGGTTGGCATTAGTTAATGAACCTATACAAGTTTCAGGTGCACAATTGATCTGTATATTGTATTGCATGTTCACCACCCAATGATGAACATCACCATTTATTGCCCCTCTACCCTCTAAGATCTCCCTTCCCTCACCCCCTTTCCCTCTGGTAATCACCATGCAATTGTCTGTGTCTGAGGTTTTTTCCACTCAGCCCCCCTCTCCGCCCCCGCCAACCCCTCTGACAGCTCTCAGTTTGATCTCTCTAGCTATTAGTCTGTTTCTGTTTTGTTTGTTAGTTTGTTTTGTTCATCAGATTCCACATATAAATGAAATCATATGGTATTTGTCTTTCACTGACTGGCTTATTTCACTTAGCATAATACTCTCCAGATCCATCCATTCTGTTGCAAAAGATAAGATTTCCTTCTTTTTTATAGCTGAGTAGTATTCCACTGTGCGAATGTACAACTTTTTTATCCACACATTTTAAACAGTATCCTGGCAATCAAAGAGATTGGATAAATGCAGAACTTTTCACAAACATATGAATAGATAAGTTAGTAATGTAAACATAAATATAGCATAATTACCTGGTCCAGAATCCCATAATTTCTAGGAATATTCTGCAAGTTATTTGGGTGTAAGTGTGGAAAAATGAGGGTAGATTAATATCTCTGTCTTACAGGGAGAATTGACAATTACTTATTTGTTCATTACATCTAGAAATTAGAACACTGACAACCAGTTTAATGTATAAATGATTGAAATAATATACTTTCTGAGTTACTAGGGGACAATGGGGTTTAGTGTTTAGTTAGCAAATGGAAAAAGAACTACAAAGGAAAAAATACAAAATGCAAAATAGATAAAACTAAAGCTAAGATAAACAAAACCAAATAACATTAAAAAAACTGAAAAATTCTAATTAGAACAATATTCACAAAGCAAATTACTTCTTTCTAAAAAGCTTTTCAACTTTGGTCAATATAAAACTGCCAATTATTTGCTATTTAAAAGAAACATAGCTAAAATAAAGATATCTCAATAGAGTAATTTTCCAGTATGTTCTATATATGGAATTAACATTACATATAATGTTAACCCAGTCATTTTTCATTTTAGACACTTATTCCAAAAGAACAATCATATATGTACATAGATATAACTATCTAAAAATATTCACTGCAGCATTATATAAAATCCTAAAATAAATAAAAAGTCAAAAATTAAAAATAATATCTATGAAATTTTGTGTTAAAATGTAGGCATCTATAACATAAAATGTTCTGAAGTCATTAAAATAGTTTTTTAATATACTAATATTAAAATAATAATAAAACAAATTTAAGAAATGTATTTAATATACTGACTTGTTCTTGTCACATTAACTGAAAAGGAGGGAAGGAGGTTATTAAGTATATTTAGAATTTATCCAAGTAGAAACTGTATCAATGTGTTAATATCACAGTTTTTTAATTCTTGTCTTTGTATTATATATTTCCAACTATTTATTAAATTTAGTATGCACAAATTTTTAAAAATAAAAAATAATTTTTTAAATTATTAATTAAGATATCTAAAATAATAAAATATAAAATGTTTGATTTTATCATGCCAGGCAGATGCAAATTAAAATTTAAAAAATCAAGTGTTTCTACAGATAACAGAAGTCATTTTTTTTTTTTTAATGGGAGATTTTTTTTGTTTGTTTGTTTCTAAGTTCTGTTTTTCTTTTTTTTTTAATTTATTTACTTTTTAAATACATTTGTCTCTGCCTCCCCCCCACCTCTTTCCCTTGCCCCCTCCCACCTTCCCTCCCTCAGCTCTTCCCCTTTGGTTTTGTCCATGAGTCCTTGCTATATGTTCCTTGACTTTCCCCTTCCCTTCCCTTTCCTTGCCCCCCTTCTCTCTTGTCTCTGTTGATTTCTTTTCCTTTCAGTGTTGCTGGTCATATTTTCCTTGCATCTTTGCATTGTTGGTTAGGTTCCGCTTATAGGTGAGATCATATGGTATTTGTCTTTCGCCCCCTGGCTTATTTCGCTTAGCATGATGCTCTCCAGTTCCATCCATGCTGTTGCAAAGTTTAGTACTTCTTTTTTTCTTTCTGCTGCGTAGTACTCCATTGTGTGTATGTACCATAATTTTTTGATCCAATCATCTACTGATGGGCATTTAGGTTGCTTCCAAGACTTGGCTATTGTAAATTGTGCTGCTATGAACATTGGAGTGCATAGGTTCTTTTGTACTGGCGTTTTGGTGTTCTCAGGGTATAGTCCCAGCAGGGGAATTGCTGGATCAAAAGGCAGTTCCATTTTCAGCTTTCTGAGGAAATTCCACACTGCTTTCCATAGTGGCTGCACCAGTCTGCATTCCCACCAACAGTGGACTAGGGTTCCCTTTTCTCCACAGCCTCGCCAGCACCTGTTGTTTGTGGATCTGTTTATGATTTTTTTATTAAAAAAAGGATTATTTTTTGTTTTGTATAATAGTTGAAAAATTTTGCAAAACTCTCTAACAATAGTAAAATTTGCAACAAATAGCAGCATGTACAAACAGAACATTACTTACAGGTTAATATACATATATTCTTTTATAAGTTGATATGTATCATATACATATATATTATGTATCTATATTACTGTGCTGTGAAAACAAATATCTTCTTTATTGCTCAGAGAACATTTAAAAATTGATTATCACAGCACTTTCCATAGCAAGTATTCATAATAACAGAAGTTATCGAAACTTTTCGACAACAGCCAAAGCTATTATCTGAAGAAAATTCTTATATTCAAGTATTTAAATTAATAAAGAACATGAATTCATGTACTAAACTTTCAGTTCTAGTATTTAGATAAGTCATAGACACAAATATTAAAGGAATTAAAAGCACTTTATCTAGACTGATACTTCTGAAAGCTATGCTATTTCAAAGTAGATGATTTTCTAGGTAATATAAATGGTTAAAAGTAACACTTGAAGTAATACATGGCTTTTATGGACCAAAATACAAGGCCGTTTATATGTACTATCTTAAATGCACGAAGAGACTCTTCAAGTTCAGCTTGATTTTCCTTACAGCTGGTTAAAAACTGGAGACTGAATAGGGTGGCCGACCATCCTTGTCCCTGGATTGATATCCTGGAATGTGGGACTTTCAGTGCTAAAACCAGTAAAGTCCCAAGAAAACAAAGATGAGTTGATCACCCTAAGGCTAATGATGTACCCATAGATACTTGCTACTAAGTGGCATAGCCAGGAGTTGAAACTAGTTTTGCCTTGTGCACCTTCCACTCTCTACTATATTGCTCTGGAAGGTCATGAAGGAGAGATGATAAGAAACCACCCAGGCTGCAGTCATGGAAAATCTTCATAACAATGCTGGGTTGATTAATTGAAAATGACTAAGAGATAGCACTTAGGTATGGATTTCAGATATTTTTCAGATAGTTTAGAAATATAAAGTGGGAGATCCAAGATGGTAGAGGAGTAAGTGGAACACTTACACTACACTAACCTCCTCCCAGGACCAACCTGGAATTACAACTAAATTGTAGAGAAAGCAGCCTGAATAACCAACTGAACATTAGCTGGAGAGAAGCCTTATTATCAAGGACAGACAAAAGAAGCCATTTCATCACAATGAGACTGGGAGGGAGTGCAGAGGAGGCATGAGAGGGATGGTTTCCTGGGCTCCCACAGGTGGCAGCTGAAGTTCTGGAGGGATATTTCAGCAGCCAGGGGGTTCCTCCAGAGAAGCATGGGGTCTAAACCCCAAGCTGGGCTCCCCAGCCTACAGCACCAGAGCCAGAAAGGAACCAAGGGAGCAACTAGCTGTGAAAAACAACAGGGTTTCTGTCTGCCAGGGAGAGATGGCTGAAGATGCAGAGAGCCTCTTAAAAGGCCAATGCACAAAATTTTGTTTGCAGGCGCTTACCCTGGGTTCCATGTCAGGCAGAGTGGACTAGAGATGCTTGAGAGGAGTCTGGGGTTGGTGGCTCTGGGGCAAGAACTGAAGGAACAGCAACTAGGACCCCTGTGCTGAGCCATTCTCCATACTGCAGAAGCCATGTTTCTCAGGCAGAGCAGTCCTCTCCATGTGGCATCAGCCTGAGGAGAAGCAATAACCCTACTCACAGGAATTACTCTTTCCCACCCTGTTGTGCTTAAGCAGGGCTGTTGATTACAGCTTAAGGCTGTATCACTGATTAGTTTGGTAAATAAGGTAGAAAAACACAAAGAAGCAGCCAAAATGGGAAGACAAAGAAACAGATCTCAAAAGAAAGAACAAGAGAATTCTCCAGAAGAACTAGACAAAATGGAGGCAAGCAATTTCTCAGGTAGAGAGTTTAGAGTAATGAACATAAGGGTAATCAACAGCATGAAAAAAGACATAGAAACCATAAAAAAGGACCAGTCAGAAATAAAGAATGACCATTTGAAATAAATAATACATTGAAAGGAATAAACAGTAGGTTAGATGAAGCAGAGGATAGAATCAGTGATTTGGAAGACAAGGTAGAAAAAACCATCCAGGCAGAGCAGCAAAAAGAAACGGAATTTTAAAAATGGGAAGAGTTTAAGAAACATTTTGAACATGAAGTGGAACAACATCCACATCATGGGAATATCAGGAGAAGAGAGCAAGCAAGGGATCAAGAGCCTATTTGAAGAAATTATAAAAGAAAATTTCCCTAATCTGGTGAAGGAAAAGGACACATGAGTCCAGGAAGCTCAGAGAATCCCAAATAAGTTGGACTGAAAGAGGCCTATACCAAGACATGTCATAATTAAAATGACAAGGCTTAAAGACAAGGAGAGAATCCTAAAATCCACAAGAGAAAAGCAGGTAGTTACCTACAAGGGAGCACCAATTTGACTGCTGCATCTTCTCTGACCACAATGCTATAAAATAGAAATCAATCACAAGAATAACACTGAAAAACTCACAAAGACATGGAAGCTAAATAACATGTTATTAAATAATGAATGGGTTAATAATGAAACCAAGGAAGAAATCAAAACATTCTAAAATGACAGGGTGAAAGCAATCCTAAGAGGGAAATTCATAGTATTACAGGGCTACCTCAAAAAAAAAACAAAACAAAAACAAAAACAAAAAAACCAAACCAAAAACAAAAAAAATAAGAAAAAGCTCAAATAAACAATCTATCTTCACAGTTAAAGGAACTTGAAAAAGAACAACAAACAAAGCCCAAAGCGAGTAGAAGAAGAAATAATAAAGATCAGAGCAGAAATAAATGAAATAGAGTCTAAAAAAGTGATACAAAAGATCAATGAATCCAAGAGCTGGTTCTTTGAAAAGATAAACAAGATTAACAGACCATTAACCAGACTCATTGTGAAAAGAAGAGAAAGGACCCCAAAAAATAAAATAAGAAATGAAAGAGGAAAAATAACAACTGACACCAAAGGAATACAAAGGATTGTAGGAAAATATTATAAACAACTACATGGCAACAAACTGGACATCTTGGATGAAATGGATAAATTCCTAGAAACATACAATCTTCCAAAACAAAATCAGGAAGAATCAGAGAATCTGAAAAGGCAGATTACACCTAGTGAAATTGGAGCAGTAATCAAAACACTCCTAAGAAACAAAAGCCCTAGATCGGATGGCTTTATAGGGGAATTTTACAAAACATTCCAAATAGAACTAGAGATGTAAAGTTCCTTGAACCAAAAGAGTGGTAGTATCTATGGCAGTGGTTCTCAAGTGGGTTCCAGGACAAGCAGCAAGAACACCATAGGGAAGCTTGTCAGAAATGCCACCTGGCAGGCTCCATCCTAGCTCTACTGACTCAACAATTCAGGGGGTGTAACCAGCAATCTGTGCTTTAAAAAGACCTCCAGGTGATTCTGATGTATGATGAAGATTAAGAACCACTGATTTGGGGTGATGGGGTGAGGACTGGGATGCTTTCAAAGTTTCCCAGATTCCAACGTGGACACAGGGATGAGAACCACAGCTATAGACCTCTGAGCAGCGGTTCTCAACCTTGGCTGCTGATTAGAGGCACCTGGAGAGCTTTTAAAAGTCCAGATGCCTAGGCGGCTGGGCCGATTGCACAGGAATCTCCAAGGTGGCATTAATATTTTTCAAATCTCCCTAGATGACATCGTTATTGATGTCAAGCCAAAATTGAGAACCACTGCCTTTAAGCCCTTCAAGGCTTTAGAACTGCATCGTGAAAGTAACATGTGTGCTTCCTCACTGCCAAATGGCAGAAATTTTTCCATGAACGTGGGCCCCCTAGACTTGCAAATGGAAAAAGGTAACTGAACTACATTCTGTGCCTGTCAGTTACCTGATCTGCTTGGGATGTCTGTTAAAGAGTGAGTCTATGGAACTTTCTGGAAAGTCAGGTGAGGCTATATCCTGTGGGACCATCAGACTCCTTTGGAAGATTTGGATATCTTCCTAGGGAAGGAAAGTCAAAAGATATATCATAAAAGGTAAAAGCGATTTTTCAGTGAAATGATAGGATTGTTATGAGGGTGTTCCCGGATTTGCCCTTTGCCGAGAATATTCAAGGGCATAGATTCCTGATTTGATTACAATCCTAGGTCTCATCTGGCCTCAGCCCTTTTGGACAATGGACATTGACTTCATGTGCCAAAACTTCCCATTTGGATTTCCAAAAATAATGTTTAATGTTTCCCCAAGACTAGTAAGCAGTGACAATAGGAAAAAAATAACCTTTATATTTTTCTTCTTGGGGGAGTCATGAAAACTCTTGAAAAGGAGAGCTGTCTGAAATGAATCTGCATTGGGCCATGCTGTGGTAGAGCAAAGAAAGTCCTGGAAGTCAAATTCTCTTTATTTCTTTTACTATCCAAGCCATGAATTTCAAAAATAACAAGCCATTATAAAAGTGAAACATAAGATTCTTCACACCCACTGTTTTAATCATTTTAAAACCTTCCATAACTTGAAGTAACTAAAACATTTCTTTTTAATAGTTAATGCTCACTGTATTATTACTACTTTCTGAACATAAACTAAGATGGCATGAATATTCTGTTCTAGGATCCATGTGGGGCATTTTGCATTTGTTCACTCAGCACAGGCTGTGTGTTAAGGACTGGAATGGTTGCTGAAGGTCTGGGGATTAATCCCATGATATTCCTGTTTTCAAAGAGCTCACAGTCTGAGAGAATTGGTGTGACGTAGAATACGCCATGAGAAGAAGAATACACCAAAAGGGTGCCTAGCCCAATTTGGCAGGGCCAGGGAGTGGGCAGGAACCGTGAGGAGCAGCTGGGAGAGGCGATCCTTGACCCGAATCAGAACGAGCAGTAGGAATCAGCAAGCAAAACTTATCTGAAATATACCGTGTTATTTAATCTTCATAATGACTCTGTGAAATAGGCATTATTAGTCCCATCTCATAACCAGGCGACAGAGTTATTGTCATGGAGCAAGTTTTGTGGGAGGACATCACACCAACTACCCCATATGAAGGTTATTTTATATATATATATATATATATCATATTATATATATTTATATATGTAGGGCAGCATGTATATAAAAAATATATGCTATATATGTATAATAATCTCACCTTTATATAGTCTAAATGGTTCATGTAACTAAGTAGTTATATATACATGTATACAATTATACATTTTTATATAGTGTATAGGCTAACTGGTTTATATAACTAAGTAATAATGTATACATATACACTATTTTATGTATGTATTTATAAATTATGTTTGTATATTTGTGTAAAATATATGTATAATAACTATATAGTAAATAATATAAAGTTTATATATTATACACAGATAAAATAGTGTATATATATTATTAATCATTATATATACATAATGCAGCAAGATCTTGGTATCTGATTCTGGGCTGTGCATTTTCCTCTGTTTTTATCAGCATGCACAAAGCTGAACCCCAGCTCTGGATTGAAATAATCTCTTAGTTGATGCTCTCGCTATCAACTAAGTTGAACATCACGTATGTTCAACTAATTTGAACATATTAGTTCAAATGCCGAGAAGGAGTATCTGATAGTATTAGAGGACTCATGGCTTGCATGTGCAAAAAATAGATGGGATTTGTAAGTTAGAACAATTCAGCTATCAACTAAACACTGAGTCCCAGTAAATGGGACCTGATGTGCCTCTCTGAACATTAGGATCGTCGTCTTCCTGCCCAGCCTGGAAATACTTCCGACTCAAATAGAATAGTTCAGTGTTAACAAGTAAGGGAGCTTGGTAAACGCTCTGTTCTTTTGTGGACTTTAACCTCACTTCTCTTTTACTAGAATAGGGTGAACTTACTCGTATTTGAGGCAGTGAAAACACCTATTGTCAGAGACCTAGTTGACTTAGAAGATCTAATAAGGTGTCTGTGGAAAAGTCACTTAATTTGCTTTCTGAATCTTTATTTGCTGAAAGGGTGACTGTACCTATGTCAAAGCACGATTGTGAGGCTCACGTAATGATAAGGGCAATTAGAAGATACTTAAAAAATTGTAATTATCCCCCCGCTCCTTTCCTTTACAGGTCGAGACCATAATCCCCTCAGAATTACTTCCTGATGCCTTCTTATGTTTATTCTAAACTATCATAGTTCCCCTAAAAATGTATCCTGTATTTCTGAGATTTGATTTTGGCCCTCGGATAAACTGAATGTTCTGGTTAATAGTGCAGAGGGGCCAGGTGGTAATTAGGATTTTAGCATCATTACTGAAATCAGTGAAGTACTGACTTATTTGTAAAATCAGCAATAACTTTCTGAAGTGAAATGCCTTTCTCACGTGCTCAAATCTAAGTTTGGCATGGAAACAAAAGGTAAAGATTTTAAAGCAAAATAAGTCTCTAAAATGTCCATCACGCCCCTTCCCAGAACCAGTTAGAAGACCATATCGTATGATAGAAAAATGGAAGAAAAAAAAAAAGACAAAGTATTGCTGGCCTTACTCAGAATTTTAAATATGTAATTTGAATTACTCTAATAATTCAAAATTTCAAAGGTCCACTTTATTTCAAAGAAAACCTCTTAGGCTAATTTGGGGTGGAGAGGGTTGCTCTCTCTGGCCAGGCGTCCCAAAGCCTGATTTATTCTTGCAGCATTTCTATGAGATGTTTTTTTCCTTTCTTCCAAATTTTGTGGAGATGCCAAGCCTCTTTCTTCAAAAATTCAATACAATTTGGCTCAGGAATACAAGGCAGGGGAATAGGATACCAGTTATTTAATTCTACACTGCTTCTCTCACCCCTGCCTAACCTTTTATTTAAAAGATTTAAAACTAATTTTCCATATAGAAACGTTTTACCTTGTGATGTTTTTGGATATTCCTTAAAACCTCCTCTAAAGCACTGAAATGTAATATAGTATTCACAGGTGAAAACTACTTACTCTTTGAAAACAGCATTTCTTTTGGTGCAGCCAAAAATACAGGAATGTTTTCACTTCCCACTAAAGAGAAAAACGATTTCACGAAGTAGGTCTCACCTTTGAGGAATAACATCAAAATGTCAACTTTTAGCTTTGAGAAGTCACCAACTGTAAGTTAATATTTGTGCACAGCCCCATGTCTGAATCATAAAACTTCGCTAAACACATCTGACATCTGATACTTGTGGTAAACCCAGTGGCATGGTGCTGTTGGAAAGAGCTGAGTGGATTTTGATCTCCTCAGAATAACTGTGTCTTGGAAATACCATGCAAACTCTGAGTCTCGGTCTTCATGTCTTGAAAATGGGACCCATTGCCCTCTATTCCCTTGGATTCCATAATGACAAAGTAATAAACCAGGCAAAAAGCAGACTCTCTATCCACGCCAAGGGCCCTCTCCTTTACTTTTTGTCCCCCTCATCTTCTAGATCTAGAGCCAGCTCATAATTTTGTTTCAGCATTCCTGATACAAAGAATCCTGGCCCCTCAATGATGTCTTCATTTCTGAAGCCTGGGAATATATTACCCAATTTAGCAAGAGAGCTTTTTGCAAATGTGATTACATTAAGGACCTGGAGGTGAAAAATTACACTGGACTATCCAGGTGAGCCCAATGCAATCGTGCAAGGGTCTCTATGAGTGGAAGGAGCTCACACAGAGAAGAGGCTATGCTGTTGGCCTTGATGGTGAAGGAAGGGGCCATGAGCTGAGGAATACAGGTGTTCTCTAGAAGCTGGAATAGGCTAGGAAATGAATTCTCTCCCGAGCCACCAGAAGGAACATGGCACTGCTAACACCTTGCTTCTACCCCAGTGAGACCCATCTCAGACATGAGGTGCTCAGAGCTGTAAGATAGTACATTTGCATTGCTTGAGGCCACTAAGTTTGGACTGATTTGTTACACATGCATAGGAAACAAATACAGAATTTTTGTAGAGCCATGTCCCAGCTGCTGGATGGGAAGTGCTTTGAGTAGCTGAAAAAGTGCTTCTAACCACTGACTAGCTCCTTAAACAACTCAGAAGAGGCCAATGGAGTAATGATTATAATGTATTATTTCTCTTTGTTAGACAACAAGGTTGAGGCATCTAGAGTAGAATGAATGGGTTGATATAGACCAAGAATTTAAGCACAATTTCCTTTTTCTTTTCCATAAAAAGGCCTTTTGTGTTGTAGCAGAATCAAGTAAATATAACTTCTTTCTGAGAATATGATCCTATAGATAGTTACAGTGCTCATCTTTCAAACTCCTAAAACACTTAGTGCCCCTAGTTTCTGATAAGGTTCAAGCTCATGATTTTGTTTCACCTTTTACAACAAATCCTTATGAACCTGAAGCAAAGCCATAAAACATGACCTCTGGAATTTTATAACTCTCAGCGGGGGGTGTTCAATCCAAAACAAATTCAAGTGAAACCCTTTGGATTTGTGCTTGAACACTGAACCGTGACTATTTCAAGGGGATAGTTTCATAATTTTGAGGCCCATCAAACCCTTTCTGTGTTCCTATTCAGAGACATAAAGAGAAAGATCAAGAGAGAGAGAGAGAGAGAGAGCTCAGTGTAAAGCAGAGTTCTCTAATATTCAGGATTTGGAAGAGGATTCTGTATTGTTGGTAATCTAGCTGAGCTAAGGATCCTGAAGCCCATCTTGGTCCTCTTATGGATGATTTCAATCTGCCATGGCTTTAGGGTTAGAAATATCTTCACAAGTCACATATCTGTTAAACCTATTATAGATGAAATTAAGGTAGTTTTAAGTTCCTGGAGATTGGAGGTGTCCAAATATAGGTTTGATGACCATTTGCCAAAGATGTTATAGAGAGCATTCAAAATATTAACTGGATGATTAGATGCAATCATTTATTCAACTCATTAGCAAATGTTCTTTAAGCCTACTACATTCAATGATCTAGGCTGGATATTGCATTGTTTTTAATTATCTGCCTTAAATGTTTAGAGGTTTATTATTCTATTAATGTTGGTATAGATAGCAAAGGACAATAATCAAATAAAAGTAGGAGTCACATTCTTCATGTTGAGTAAATATAGAAAAAAAGTTCAAAAAGTAATAGATAATTTTAAAAGCCAGTAACAACAACAATAATATTGCCATCTGGGTCAAGCGTGTATATATTGCATGTAACTTAATCTTCCAAAAAAACTGTAGAAAGTATGATTACCCTATTTGTCATATGTGGAAATTGATGCTTGGAGATATTGCATAAATTGCCCAAGATCACAGAGCTAGAAATATGTGGAGCAAGTATTCTATCTGGTTCTTCCCATATACATAGGTAGGTATTAAATTAGCATAGTGTCTTTTGCCTATGGAATTACAGAATGGTAGTAATGGAAATATAGCAATTACATTTACTTAGTTGAAGGCAAATGGAGTTCCCTTCCAAAATAAGTTAGCTGTAAGTTTTATTTTATAAATGGAGATTTGCAGACTCTCATCTAGGATAATCTCAGTGACAAGTTAGTTGGCACTAGGTGCTTGCAAAACATTACTTACGGCAAATTGGTTCAAATACAAAAAAAACCTGCTTCTTAATGCTGACACTTTGTTGATGATTTAAGAAGCTCTCAATTAGCTAAATTTAGGATTATTTCTGATGTTCCAGTACCTGAGGAATTCTTGGAAGATACCGAAGTAGGGGAAACTAGCCTGGATATATCCACAAAATACTGGCTTAGGAACTTCCATGCACTTCGATTTGTTCATTTCCTCAGTGGCCTCAAAGGATCAATGTTACTAACTCCATTTTTTTGCAGCAAAAAACACATTGAAATTCAATATTTTGTTCCAGATCACACAGATTATTAGACTCTTGAAGGTGGCTATTAGGTCAAAGCCTTGCAGTTTACACATAGCTATGCATTTATATGATATGGCAATGCACAATGATTTTCTGGGTTATACTGTGGTTCCAGCCATCCATTTGTAATAGTGTTTTTATGGGGAAAGATGCTCTGAATTCCGAACAAGAGATGTTGAAAGATAAAGACCTTGGATGTTAGCTAGAAGCAACTTTTTTTGGGGGGGGGACAATTAGACCCATACCAACTCTACAGTGAAGAACATCAAGCATCAATCACTCCACACTGAACCATGTGTCAATGAACCTGTGGCAGGAGCCCTGGGAACCACTGAGTAGTGATGATGTGTGGATTTACACACCCGGACATGGGAGCCAGCTTCCTCTAATCTGAGTTCCATCTCTATGGACTCTGTCACAGGCTTGGGCAGGAAAGGAATCTAGAGGCAAGGGAGGAATGATAAATCCCTGGATTAGCTTTGGTTCCATGCCATGTTCTTCCCCAGAGGGTGACATTGAGGAGCAACTACTGGGTCATGTGTGCCAGGAGAGGGTCCGGTGTGAAGGTGTGACTTTTTTTGGCTGTGAGTGCTTCATTCATAGTGTCCCTGTTTGGCCTAAGAGGTGCCTTTCATATTTCCATCTTTTCTAAGGATGGAGCTCTGCGGGAGGAAGGGCATTGGGGCCTCAATGAAGGGAGGCCTTCTCCCTCAGAAAGCCTGAGAAGACACATGAGGCTGCATATGGAAAGGAGATTAGGCCAGGCTCTGCTTTAGGGCAAGGCCCATCAGGGCTCTGGCCTTGACTGTAGCAAACAAATCTGCACTTGTCCCTCTGCCTGTGGCTGCCACAGTCACTCCTCACTCCCTATCCACACCGCCCCCAGCCAGAAGCAATAATTTAAATCAGCAAAGTCCCTGGGTTTTAAAACCTCAAGGAAGGCAGAAGCAAAGAAAGGTTCAAAAATCTAAGAAGAAAGGGACACTTGAGAGAGGCAAATTTTGAATCTCTAAGCCAGCTAAAGCTCATTTAGTCACAGCTTGTTAGAAAGCCAAATGAAACCACAAGCAGGGACTAGACTTGTCTTATTTTAAATGGACTTTCCATTCCCTTTGTCCTGGTTAAGTGTGACTTGGTTAAAATGAAATTGTTTGTGAAACTTCCTGTCCTAATTTTATAAAAGTATAATATTTCATAGTTTTCTTTATGTATTGAACATCAAATATTTACTTTTATTTTGATCTTTTGCTTTATATACACTTATTATTGCATTATTATTGAATATTTGTATTGTCTAATATTTATTTATTGCTATTCCATTTATTACCATTATTAATAAAAATATTAGCCCTTGCAGTAGTAACAGTAGTAGTGGTGTGGCAGGTTTGCGTGTTCTAGCTTTGGACCCAAATCCCTACCTGGTTTCTTGTCTAGTGAGCTGGAATATATTTGAGAAATGTGACAGCTCCTTAGTATATGTACATAACATAGTTACATAGAATACGTTGATTCTAAGTTACCTATTTCAGCCTCCTTATCCTTAAGTCCTACCCTAATCCCACTTTGAAAAGATAAATAAGAAACTAATATGTGGACATTGCAAATAAATAAAATAGTACAAAAGAATGTGAAGTAAAAGTAAAGGTCTCTGTTCTTCCTTAAGTTCTATCCCTCCTAGGTAACTATTACTATCAGTTTCTTACCTATTCTTACATGTTCAGTGCTTATTCACTCCAGTACATGCTAAGGTTTCTCATGATCAAATGGATAATTTATACACACACACAGACACACACAGAGATACACATGATTCTGTGTCTTGCTTTGTTCCCCTAATGAACATCATATTTTGGAAAACTTTATCAACCCATACGCATGTTTTATTTTTTAAAATAACTTCCTAGTATTTAATTGTAAAGATGTACCCTACATTATTTAACTAGTATTGACTTATGGAGACTTAGTTTCTTAAGCTAGAAATTATGGGACCACAGACACGTACATCTTTCCTGCTGTACAAAGATATCTACAAGGTAATTTCTGCTTTTTCACTAAGGGGTTTATGGATGGTTTTTACTTCCCAGATGAAAGACATCTGAATCCTTCTTACTATAGTGGCCAAAGGAGAGAAGCAAGAGAAATAAGTATATGCCCAGAAGGGGAAAAAGCCAAAAGAGCAATCATTCCAAAAGAGGGACCAAGATTATTTGTGAACAGAAAAGACAAAGAGAAAAAAGGGCCCAGGGAAGGTTTGCTTCAGCTCAGTTCGGTTCATTATCCCTTTAAGTCATCTATCAGAAGCCCTGCCTTTAACACCTCCTCGCTGGAGACCTCTGACTCTTGTTGGAGATATTCTCTATCTTCCCCGGGGTGGATAGAGGAGGCCTGTGTAGGGGAAGACTTGAGCTCCCCCTAGAGGTTAGACAGCATAGGCTGGGTGAAAGAATACACATTATATCAATGGAAGGACATTTTTAAAAGAAAATATAGCAGTGAAAACAACCGGTCACATGTGTGCCTCTTCCCCTGGTGTCTTGATTCATGTGCACACATTTTTGCATAATTGCAGTGATGGCCTAGATTTAATTTTGTATTCTGCTTTTTTTCTCACTTAATATTATATAGTAAATGTTTTTCCATGTGGCTACATAATCTTTCTAATTACCATTTTAATGACTTCATAATACTCCTTTCAGTTCACATATTGTAATTTATTTAACCACTCCCTATTGTGGACATTTTAGATTGTTTCCAGACTTTTACTAATATAGAAAATGGTGCATACAATTTCTGTTGTTTTCCTTTTTTTAACTGAATTTCTTAGATTAATGAGTGAGTCAAAGGATAGGGTTGATTCATAGCTCCTGATAAACGTGTCTCTGCTGATTCCATAAACAGCAATGCCTCTGGCATGGCATCAAGATACTAATTTTTTTAACTTCTGCAAAAAAAGATACCTTTTTTTTTTAACTTCTGCAAATGCAATAATGTAACCTGACACTGCCCTTCCCTTTCTACTAATTCTTCTCTACTTTCCACCCAGCCAACTGATGCTTTTAGCCTTTGGTTGATCATTTATTCATTCAACATCTTTTGAGGACCTAATATTTGCCAAGGGGTTTGCTCTAGAAGGGTGTCTTCTTAGTAACATAGCAAGTCTTACAGAAAACAGGAACAAAGGATGAGACAGCATCGTATTACTGAACCCATTTTTTTTAATCTGGGAAAAAAAAAACAACCAGACTTTGCAAAATTGCAGTTATCAGATTGAAGCAAAATATGGGTTGGAGAAAATCTGTTAGCACAACCCAGTTTTGTGACGCATGATTGCTGAACAAAAAGAGAACCGAGATGAACAAAGAGGGTAGAGCTGGCCGAAGCCAAGCATATTTGGAGGAGTAGGAGTTCACCGGCAGGAAAGAGGCGGCAGTGGGGTCTTAGGACCAGACCATTTGTGTCGAAATCCTAACTCCATCCCTTACAAGCTGTTACTTAAATATTTATTTTAATTTTTTTTTTTTTTTTTTTTTACTTTTCTCTTTGGTTTCCAGACAACATTTAAAGCACTGACAAAATGTCACCTATGTCTTTTACTGCCCCCAACCTCTTCACAAAACAAAATTGTTCTCCTTTACTTGGTAATCAGAACCCACCCATGACATACCTCTCTTAGAAGACCCATTACCTGTCTTTACTACTATGGGGAGTTCTTGGGGGACACAGGCCATATCTCCCTCCTCCCGGTGTCTCCAGCATCTAACCTCTAACTTAGTACCTGGCCCGTTTTCAGTACTTGGCATATGTTTGTTGAATTTAATGACCTGAATTGAATGTTTAACTAATTATGGCACATCAACAGGAGGAAATATTATGCAGCAATTGAAAAGATAATTAGAAAGACTGCATAGCTTGGTGGAAATATGTTTATGGTAGGTTTAATGTGAACATGCAAAGTGGTGTCTGCATTATGAATCTCACTGACTAAAAATTCTCAGGCTGGGTGCTAAAGAAATGAAAGAATAAGAAAATATGTTTATCTCTAGTAAGCCATGGCCTATGCTATCCTGAAGGAGGGAGGTGTGTGTAAGAATTATCATGGTGTGAAGGCAAAGATGGGAGAATGTGTGAAGTACTGAGCAGAGGGATTATACAGAACATTTAATGTGGGGCTGGAAGGTAACTTGGAGTCAAAAGATAAGATACTGAAGAAAGAGTTTGTTTAAATGGGAAAATATGGGAGAATGAGAAGGCATTGTATTTTAGAAAAATCATTAGAAATTCCTGTGATAGTGGGTAGGAGATGAAACAAAAAGAGAGTATAATGTTGAGATACATTGTAGATGCCTTGCTATATGGTGTTTGATCTTTCACATGTAGTTCAGCCTGTAGTCCACAGGCCCCATGCTGCCCAGGATGGCTAAGAATGAGGCCCAACCTAAAATCGTAAATTTACTTACAACTTATTTTTTTGCTCATCAGTTTTCGTTAGTGTTTGTGTATTTAATGTGTGGCCCAAGACAACTCTTCTTCTTCCAGTGTAGCCCAGAGACGCCAAAAGGTTGGACACCCCTGGCACTGGGACGTCATCAAAGGTTCTTGAGCAGGGAAGTGGCATGATTACATTTATTTTTATTTGACAATAACTCTGGTAGATTGAAAAGGATGAACAGGAGGGGCTGGTACCCAGGGCAAGTACACTAGGGAGAAGGTGGTGTCTATCTGATTCAGGCGAGAGATACCAGGCTGCATGGTGCAGCTGGAGTAGGAGCAAATTTAACAAACCTTCAGAGGGAGAGTAGATAAGACTTAGTGCCCTATGGGATGTTGGGAGGTGAGTGATGGGAGGATTCTAAGGGGACTTGTGGTGACAGACAATTTGATAAAAGGTCCAAGGAGCAGATCTGTGGTAAGAGGGTAGATTGGTAGGAATGGGGGAGTGGGGAGATGTTGGGTTTAGTTTGGACATGTGGAGTTCTTGGTGCTAGTGGGCCTCATACCATCAGGAGGCTGATAGATAGTCAAATGCTTCTAGATTCTCAGGAAATAATTTCTGGCAAAAAAAAATGTCCTTAAACTGGGTCTCACAAATAATACCACCACACTTAAAAAAAGTTTTTTTTATTGTTCAAATACATTTGTCTCCATTTTCCCTCCACCACTTTCCCCTGTCCCACCCACCCCCACCTCCCACCCTCAATACTCCCCCACTTTGGCTTTGTTCATGAGTCCTTTATATATGTTCCTTGATTTGACCCTTCCCCTTCTTTTCCCCATCACCTCCTTCCCTCTTTCCCTCTCTGTTACTGTTGGTTTCTTTTTTCTTTTAATGTTGCTTGTTATATTGTCCTTGCTTGTTTGTTTTGTTGATTAGGTTCCACTTATAGGTGAGATTATATGGTATTTGTCTTTCACTGCTGGCTTATTTCACTTAGCATAACACTCTCCATTTATCCATGCTGTCGCGAAGGATAGGAAGCATGCTACAAATGGAAGTATTCTGGCAGCTTCACTTTAAACCTGGGCTCTCCCTCATCAGCTGTGAGCAAATTACTTAACCTTGTTAAGCCTCAAATTCTTGATCTGCAAATTAGAATAATAACTCTTGCCTCATAGAGTTGTATGAGAATGAGATGAGATGAGATAAAGCAAGAATAGCATCTGTAGGAAGGACCCAGTAAGTGTCTGTTTCACCCCCATCTGCACCCACTCTTTGTTTCCCCACAGATTATCTCGGGGCAAGAGAAGAAAACTGAAACAAATACCAACACAGTAGTCTTTAAAACAAATATCCAATAGATGTCTGTTCACTGATGGTTGATTTCTCTAGTGCTGTTTTAGTTCTTAGGGTCAAGTTTTAGTTACATGCAGGGACTAGGCCTTCTCTTGAGTTATAGCCAGTCTGTTTCCCAAACAAAGATTGCTCCATGGATGAAATATGGGCTTGCTCAATGAAGTCCAATCTTTATCAACATTCCAATATGGTAGCTTCATTTCACTCTTTTCTCTGATCAAAGTAAGACCTTTAATTTCTCTTGCTGACTGGAATTGAGTTCCATATATATATCTCCATACAATTTGGTAATAAAAATAGAATAATATAGTTTCCATTTTGAGGGCTTGCTTTGTTAGTACTTTAGGTATGGCACTTCTTTTCATCCTTGCAACAAACCAATGTTATTTTATATTTTGTCATATCACAAATAATCAAGCTGGTACAGAGAGGTGAAGTGACTTGTCCAAAACTGCAAAGAAAGTAAGTGAAGGACCTAGGATTTGAAAGCAAATCATTTGAATCCAGAGCCCTTACTTATAACCACTACGTTTCAACCACGACAACATTTTCTCTGCCATTTGCCATGTCTGGGTGGGAGAAAGAGAGAGAGAAATTGAGATAGATTGCAAGAAACAAGGAAGTATTGAGTATATATGTGTTTTAATTGCTGTTACACATGAATCATAAGTCATTCTTGTTTCTCCATCAAGGGAGGCACAAGGACAAGCAAACAGAATGGCATTTATCTATGATTAAAAAATTATGACCATTTATATGCAAATGAGTGCTGGTCTTATGTGTCTGGAAGGCTGAAGAGGGCTGATTGCACAGAATCATAGATTGGGGCTTTCTTCTTTTCTATGCACTCCCAGGCCAAATGTAGAGTTTCAGCAGCAATCTGCCAGGATAGTTAGGCACAAGGGTGGCCATGGGGGGTTGTTTCATGAGGTATAGTCACAACCATTGATTTTGCTCATGCTCTTTCCTTTGCCCGGTATACCTTTAGATGAAAAATACTGTCCAACAGTGTCTGCTCTGAGAAGCTTTCCCCACTAAATATTTTGTTTCAGCCAAGTTCGTCTCTGTAGTGGCATAGATCATGTTCGTTTGTTCGTTAGTTCATTCATTCATTCATTCATTCATGTATTCATTGACATATTGATTTTACACATGCTCACTGAATGCCTTCTTAGTACCAGGCATTGTCCTAGACACAGAAGATAAAGTTTTCACCTGATTCCAGAGCAAATGAACAAAATAAAGCCACTATTCTCCTGTGGAACTTACATTGTCTGGAGAAGACAGGCGAATAAACAAAGAAGCAATAAAAAAAAAGTATAATTTGAGGTAATGGTATGTGCAGGAAGAAAAATAAGGCAGGCTGGTAGGTGGTCAGGCAAACCCTTCTGAGGACAGTTTTATGAATTACAACCTCAGTGAAGCTAGGAAACAGGTCATGCAAAGATTGGGGGTCAGAAAATAGGGGAGTTCAAAGGTAGCTCCACTTAATAGTGTGCCAGGTGAGGGAAGAAACCACAATCAGTAATAATGAAAATGATGGTGATGATGCCAATGAACATGGTATTGACTTACTTTTGAGTATCTCTTGGGGTCTAGCTACATTGTGGATATTTGCATTCATTATTTCTCATAATTGCTCTATTAGGTAGGTATTATTGTATCTGACTTGCATATGAAGCAAAATCCTTAGAAAAATAAAATAACTTGCTCAGGTCATGTAGCCAGTAAAAGACATTAGCTGAAACTCAAACTCCAACCTGTTTCCAAAACCTATAACCTTCAACGGCCCATTTTCTTTGCATTCCCAGCACTTAGCATGGGGTCTAGCATTATAAATACTTAATAATTTGATATATAGATGAAGGAGTGACTTCATTACCCTAATATCCCATTAAGGCCACACAATATGACTGCTTAAATTTCTGGCAAGTCTGAGACTGGAGCATATTTAGGCATTTAACAAGTACTGCATTTCTGAGAGGACGGTGGGATAGAGCAGGAAGAACCCACTGGAGAGGGTCATTGTTGAAGGTCACATATGGATATGAAATAAAGCAAGTTGATTCTGTCTTTTCTCCCTCCATTGCACACATCTCTTCAATAAGGAGAATTGTCCTGCTCCAAATCGCTATACACACACTCCTCTAAATATATAAACACACACATCCAAACACACACACACACACACGTGCCAGAGACACAGGCACATTCCCACAACCAAACAAGGATACACACTACTGGTACATAGTAACAAGCAAATAGACACAGCTATATACAAAGATGCACCTCGACAGGGAGGATACACAAATGTGCGTGCACTCGTAGAACCTCATACAGTGAGAGGCACCCTAGAAACATTCAGTTACACACACCCAAGCAGAAACCCGAGTACATCAACATGAAGGCAGGCCGCACCACAGCCAGTTGGGCTACAAATTCCGATGTTCTGTTCACAGGGTGAGGGGTTGCCGCTTCTCCCTTTTTTTGTTGTTGTTGTGGTGACAGGCAAGTTCTCTAACACTCAGTTCTCCCAGTGTTGCCCACTTCCAATTGCTTCTTCCTCTTTCGCAGCTTCTTCTAGAGGGACTGGTTGTCTTAGTCCCTTCCATTTTCCTTGATGGAGTCAGGTGTAAGATGGCCAATGGCACATCCTCTGTGGTACCCCTGCTCCTGCCTTAGGGCCCACACCTAGCATGCTCTCCCCCAGACACCGATGACTCATTCCTTTATCTCCTTCCCATCTTTGCTCCACTGTCCCCTTCTCAGGAAAGCCTGACTAGATCCACTAATCCGGCAATGTGATGATGATGATGATGATGATGATGATATAAACTATTATTCTTGAACATCTATCAAGGTCTAGATACAGTTCTAAGTAATTTGTATTCATTTATGCTACGCAATACCAGGGTGGGTAGGTATTATAGTATCTGATTTATAGTTGAAGCAAAACCCTTAGAAAAATAAAATTACTTTTTCAAGGTTACTCCTGCCATTCCTTCCTTTGCCCCACTCTGCTTTTCCATCATTTCATAGCACTTACCATCTTCTAACAAACTAGATAACCAACTTATTTTTTTATTAAACATTGTTTGCCTTCCCTCCTCTCCTGCATACACACACTGGAATGTAAGCTTCACTTAGATGGGAATATTTTGTTTTTTTTCTAAGCACCAAGCACAGTGTCTGGCACATAGTAGGTACTCAGTAACTATATATCGGATAATAACTGAGTTATTAATTGCTGAGCATCTATTTTTTTGCTAGGCCCTCTATTTTCATTTCATTTGAATTTTGTCCTGTGAAATAAAGATCACTACCACCACCCAATTTTGCAGATACAAAAAAGAAACTGAGACTCAGAGAGAAGAAGCATTGCTTAAGGTCACAGAGTGAGTCTGAAATAAAGCAAAAAAAAAAAAAAATACTCTGCTTACTCCAAGGTGCCCTGTGACTTTATTTCTTTCTATCAAAAGAGTCTGGGGACAGGGGTGGCAGTAGCAGATTGCCGTCAGCACAGTAATTCTGAAACCTTAAGGGACCATAGAGGGAAACGTCATTCCTTGCATGCCCATGTCCTCAGGATTGTGATGGGGAGGAATTTTCCTTCTCTTCATTCTTGTCCCTCATAGTCAATTTCTGGGTCTGTGCCTTAGAATGAACTATGTCCCATTACCAAGGAAGAAACCCCTGACAACCCAGAAGGCTTCTCTGGAGCTGTTCCTTGTGATTTCTGGAAGCCTTCAGACTTCTGTGTTTTCAGTTGACTGATCACATGCCAAGGCTTGACAGAGAGACTTCTGGGCCAGAAAATTCTGAAAGTCCCACAGACCCCATGCAGAATTTCCTCCTTTCACTGAAGCTTCTCTCTTTTGGGGAATCCCATCAGCCTTTGCAGCCACGGCTGGAACGTTCGCAGCAGGCAGCTGCCTTTCACTCAGCATCATTAGTTATAAAAGCACCAATGCTCAGAGCCCCTCACACAGGATGCAGCCCTGCAGGGAGGGTGGTGTGGAAAGAGGCAGAGGTGGAAGAAGAGCGGGAGCAGAGGAGGAAGACTGGAACGATGACCTTTTGATTTTCCCCTCTTTACCAGCACCCATGGTCTTTCCTTGTCTGTTCCTCTTGCCTCACAAGTTAGCCATCTTGGAAGTCACTATCAGCTCTCTCTCTTCTTCAGCAACATACCCAAACCATCGTTTATCCTTGTCTTTTCCATCTTTCTTGCATCTTTTTTTGCCTGTCTCCTCCTCTCCAACCTCTCAGTTACTCCCTCGGTCCTGGCCCATACTGTATTTCATCTGGAACCTAGCAATACTCTCCTAAATGCCCTTCTGGCTCCCAGACATGTGCCCTGCCCCCTGCCCCCAGTCACAGATAGAGTGTCTTGACCATGTTCTTCTACTAAAACTGTCAGTGGCTCCTCACTGTTCTGATATAATATCTACACTCTTTTCCTTGGATTACAAGGCCCTGCATAACCTGGCTCATGCTGACTTCTCGAGCCTCATCTCTCTGGTGCCTCTAGGGCCACTGGTCTCCAGTAAGATTGAATTCCAGTGATGCCTATAGTGTATTTATGTCATTTCTCAATGTCTCTGCTTCATCTAAAATACTCAGCTACTCCTCTAGTTTAGCTAATACTCACTCATCGTTCAATACCCACATCATGGATCACCTCCTCTATTGAACTATCTTCTTCCTTCAATACTTGAAATTGTTACTCCGTTACTTCTTTGCCCTATTCTCAGAACACAGAAGGCTAAATGGTTGCAATAAAACCTCAATTCTTGGAGCATAGAGTATATCCAGAAGCTCATGGGTGGCATGCAAGAATTGGTCCCTAGTGGACCCCACTTGTTAGCAAGTTAAAAGAGTCCCTTGACAACAATCCTTTGAACAAACCACCAAGAACTGCTTTTTTCCAGAGAAAAGAAAACCCTCTCTTTTTCCTATTCCACACACAGCAGAATTCTGCCCATGTGACCTACTGGGCAAGGAGCAATCAGGAGGACACAGATACTCCTGGAAACAGTCTCGTTGGCATTTCTTCCAACAAGTATGGAATTGGAGGGAAGCACAGATGTCTGGGCCCACTCCAACTAGTGCACAGCAGGTTCTCATGGTGCCTTCTTTCTTGGGAATCCATTCTCATTTGCATTTCATTTGCATGTGACCCCTCCCACTCCCAAGGCTTAGCTTATCCAAGCTTATCCTCAGGAGCCCACCTCTTTTTCTCTCTTTCCTTGACAAAGGCATCTGGCAATTTGACATGATCTTTTCACCTCTAGAAACCAAGATATATGGCAAGGAAATCCTCTTAAATGCTGGGAATTTGTGGCCAGTGCCTCTGGGGAAATGGGATAGCTAATCCTGTGTGTTGTTTTTCTAGAATCTACCTCCTTTTCTATTAATACTACTATCTATTTTTTTTTTAAATAACACTGCTTCTGACACCAAATGTGTGGGGTTTTTTTTTCTCACCCCAACCAATTCTCCAGACATCAACTGGGTGTCCTACAATTTAATCCAGTTCTGACACTAACCATGCAGAGTTAGCACAGGCACCACAGAGTAAGGGCTCAGTCCCACAGACCGTCCCTACTTCAGATGCCAAATGCAAGTCTTGGCCACATGTACTTCTGACTGACCAGCTCTAAAGTCAGGGAGACAGGGTTCCTACCACCCTCCATTTTTGGTTCATCTATGTGCTAGAACAGCTCACAGAACTCAGAAAAATAGTTTACTATTACCAGTTTTAAAGGATACAACTCAGGGACCAAATAGAAGAGATGCATAGGGCAAGGTATTGAGGGAGAGATAGGGACCTTCCATGACTTCTCTTGAAGCACCACCTTCCCAGAACCTTGATGTGTCCACCAATCCAGAAGCTCTCAAATCTCATTGTTTAGGGTGTTTATGGAGGTTCTATTACACAGACATAATTGCTTAAATCATTGGGCATTGGCAATGAACTCAATCCTTAGCCCTTTCTCACTCCCTGGAGCTCAAGAGTTCGGGCTGAAAATTTCAATCCTTTAATTATGACTTGGTCTTTCTGGGGACAGTTCCCATCCAGAAGCAAGGGACCTACAGCCACCTGTCATCCCATTAACACACAAAAAAATACTCATCACCCTGGAGATTCCAAGGGTCTTAGAAGCTCTGGTGTTAGGAACCAGAGACTAAAACCAAATATTATAACAAAAAATGCTTCTTTCACCCTGACATAGGAAATTATGAGAGTTTTAGGAGCTTTGTGCCAGAACTGGGCATAAAGACAAAATATGTATTTCTTGCTTCATCACAACATCACAGATGCATCCCTGGAGCTCAGTAAATTCAATCTCCTGCTTTGCAGCATCTGGGTGATATTTTTCTATTTTCTTTCCCCACACATATGAAACAGTAGATTCCAAGTGGGGAGAAGGCAGGTGTCTCCTAACTTTGGTCCAACTGGAGCCTAGATGCTAACTCAGAGATCATCTCTTTGTGGAGAAGCAGACCAGGAAAGAAGATTTGGTCTGCCCCTGTCTGAGGCTCTGAAGAAAAGCAAAAATTGAGTCCTTCCCTGGACATCAAGTTTCCTGGGGGCTCATTGTCTGAATTGCAAGGTAAGTTACAGGACCTCTGAGGGAGCATGTTATATTTCACTCTAACCATAGAAGAAAAGAAACGTAAAAGCTGTCTCATCCTTGCTTTCTCCTCTGGGGCCAGTACTGTGTGTTACTTACTTCTCCAGGATGTTGCATGATCCCAGTGTTAGTGTAGGTTGTTAGCTAGTTATTAATAAAGGAAGGGTGCGAATGGAATCAGATATTAAGCCCCATCTACTAGGGAGCTGAATTGGACATTAAGCCTGATTGATTAGGAAGCTATAAGATTCACAGCTCCTCCAGGGGACAGCTGCATCCGTGACCCTTGGGAATTAATTCTGGAAGTGGATGGAAAGAATATCCCCAGGAAACAGCCTGCCCAGTGCCAGTATTTTTAGTGGGAGAAGAGGAGAAATTCCTCTGCTGAGGCATGTGCAGTGGAAGCCAAGATGATGAACATAAGAAGGGGGAATCCATCTTGGGAAAAGGATCCAACTGGTTAGGAGGGGGGCCTGACACAGTTCATGAAGGACTGGGAAAGAAATTGGGTAGTATAAAAGAGTGCCTGTTTTTTCCCAAGCCTGAGATAATATAATCAAAGCTTAACAAAGGCCTCTGTGAGCATGTGCTCACTCATGTTCTCTCTCCATAGCAGCCACATGGGTGTGGCAGTGGCGTGGGTCCAAGCATGGGCTCCAAGTGTGGGCCCAAGTGCTGGCTTGGGTACGGCAATGCAGAGCCGGCTGGAGCACAGCTGGGAACAGGGACTAAGCTAGCCATATGGGGACAGAGACTGAACAGGACTAAGCATTGGCATAGACTGAAGCAATGACACAGAATTTCTGGACTCTGGCCTTTCTTCTGGGCTAGATAAAGACAGGCTGGACGTCTTCCGCAGCAGCACAGAGATGAGACATGGGGAACCTGGGAGCAGTCTTTTATTTCTACTCCAGTAAATCTTACTACTACACCTCATCTTCCCATGCATGGGTCACCAGAATTCTTTTCTTGTGATTCTGTGGAAGATCCCTATTTCTACCAGCAACACCAAGAGCTGTGGTTTCTGACCTCACCTGGCTCTTCTTGCCCCGTTTCCTCCTAGATCTGGTCATTCTGAAAGGATCCTGCTGGATGATCCAATTCTGACACCATGCAAGGTTCTCCAGGTGTGGCTGAGAGGCTTTCCATAATAAGGGAGAACTTGGCTCTTCAAAATCATCTGACATTGGTTGTGGACTTGATATCTGACATATCATTACAAGTCATGCATTTCTCTAAAGCTAGGTTATAAAAATCATCCCCCCAAAGATGTTTCTTTACTCATGATTGGAATTAAAACCTTTCACATTGAGTCAGGAGTTGTTTCAGGAGATCAGAAGTTACATGTGGAGATTTATAAAATCATTTCTGGGCTGTAACTGTCAATGAAGTAACAAATAGGAAAAGGGAGGAATATTAAAGTAGAGAGAAAGTAACTTATTTTCCTAAAGTCTTGCTCTGAGTTGGGGGAGAGCCAACAACCTGGGGAGGAAAGATCAGGGCCTAAGGATGGCTGCTAGCCTGGCGGCTGAGGTGGGGTAGGAGGGGGTGTAACTTAGGGCAGGAGCAGAATGGGAGTGCATGGAAGGGGAGAGACAACCTGGGCACCCAAGGAGTGAGATGTCACAGTAGGAGACCAGTTCACCTGCATCTTTGACTAACCCTGGTGCAGCATCTCCTACTTCCTAGGAGCAGACATTGTGCTTTTAATGACCTAATTCAGCTAATCTCCAAAAAAAATCCTTTGAAGTAGAAAGAGGTGCAGTTACAAGTTGACCTCAGGACTTTCTGACCCTTGTGCAAGAACTCTACTGCATTATTCATAGTGCCCTCTCTTTTGATTGCAGATATTTATACCCAAGTATTTAAGCTTTCACAAACACAAGGATTTTTTTTTCTTTTGGTGTGTATGATAAATGCTACAAATATCAATTTTCATAATAGGAAGAAATCTGCTTTCACTTTATTAACAGCATCACTAACCATTTATTGATTTTTAAGAGGGAAATTAGAAACAACCAGATGTTGCAATTAAGTCCCATTTGAGGGTTGATATACTCACTTCTGTGGGAGTGAGAGTGATTGAAAATGAGTCAGACATGGAGAATAAGAGATCTTGGTGTTTGCAATTGAACGGTCACAAGGGACAGCCACAGCAAATTAAGTCTCACCCTTTAAGCCTTTAAGCAACCTCTTTCTTGTGTACCTAGATAAAGGAGCATGATACAGGAGAAAGAGCAAAGATTGAAATCCCTAGTCTTTTGCTAACTACATGTGTGACTTTGGGTAAATCTCTCAACCCCTGTGATCCTTAGTTTATTCACCTGTAATACTTGATTAATAGTACCGACCCCATGAGGTGTTTTTTAAGACAGAATGGTCATACAAAGCACAGTGACTGGGACACACAGTGTGTAGTCAATACCTATTGGATTCTTCTCATTCTCTCTGACTCCTCCCTCCATTTGGCAGAAACCTAAAACTTGCATCTCATTGATAGCACAGAAGTCGTGGAGTCCCTGCTTTTAGCTTCTAAAGCCTATCACATAACCTGGAAAATGCATCTCCCTAAAGCCTTGCTCTT
Source organism: Pteronotus mesoamericanus (assembly GCF_021234165.1). Classification (NCBI taxonomy): domain Eukaryota; kingdom Metazoa; phylum Chordata; class Mammalia; order Chiroptera; family Mormoopidae; genus Pteronotus; species Pteronotus mesoamericanus. The sequence continues at coordinate 14,019,422 of NW_026555105.1, forward strand.
ATTATGTAAGGAGGAGAGGGCCATATTTGTCATCATCCAACTGGTCCCCGAGCTTCCCTTTGAACGGGTATTGGGAGATTGAGAGGTCTCAGTTTAGATATGGAAAGTAAGACCCCAGGCAAGATGCTGAGAGGGAACTGTGATTTACAAAAAGAGTTCAGATCCTCTTGATGAGAAAATTACAGGATTTGGTGAATTTCTGAGGTAGGGCAAAGGAAAGGGGCAAATGTAACAGCAGAAAAAAGATCTAGGAGAAATACCAGGAATGCAGCATGCTAAGTTCCTATTGGAAATGTGACCAACTTGTCTAATATTCAATGTTAAGTGATTTTTCAGTGCTATTTAGATAAGCACAACAAACATCAGTTTGTTGAAAGTGAGTTAATATATGAAAACTTTGGAACAGCTCCTGGCAATACAATTACTGTTATTATTTTTATTAATGTTATTGTTGTACTGTCATTATTTTTCAGCCATGTGTTGGGCACATGGTATTCGGAGAGAATGAAAGGATTGAGGGAGTTGCAATGTCCCAAGCGGCGTACTGCTGTGTGAAAAAAATGGATTAAACGTGTAGAGTGCAAGATTACACAGGGTGGGGCAAAGGTAGGTTTACAGTTGTTCATATGGAAAATAATACAATAATTAATCAATAGTAATATAAAAATACACTGAGTTTCATGTATTCGCAAATGTAAACCTACACTTCCCTCTCCCCTGTACACAAACTAAACTTATTTAATGGAGGCAGAAACTGAGTGTCCAAATGCTTGGAAAAGTCACCCCTAACTGAACCCAAGGATGTTTAAGGATCTGGAAGGGACACTGGACCTTTCATCCAATTATGGTTGGAAGTTTGAACCACTTTCTCTTGAGTTTCAAAAAGGAAGGTGACCAAAGTAAAAATGGGGCCACATCCAATTCCCAGGTTGTAAAAACTGCCAGGACACTATCACTCTCAAGGCCAAAGCCAAATGCCCGATGCTCCCCCACTTGCTCCCCATGACCAGACCCCACTGTGTGTCTGTGGCCTTGCCCCATCATGTCCCAGACATACCCTCTCTAAGCTCTCTATAGTTCTACAGTCCCACACCAAGAGCTGCTGCCCCTGCCTGTTGACCCAGACCATCGCCCCAAAACCCCGAAGGGCCAGTCCTTCTTCTCTCTGCCCATCCAATCCTGATACTTTCCCCAGCCCAGCCCAAGCTCCAGCTCACCAAGAAACCTTTGCTGCCCCTTCAATCGATCCTCGGCTGGGTCCAGTGAAGTTCTCCCACCCTCCCACTCTCCACACATGGCAGTTTTGATAAGGGGTTCAGGACATACCCCAGTTGCGGAACAGGGGTTGGCAAACTTTTCCTGCAAAGGACAAGATGTTAAATATTTTAGGCTTTGTGGGCCACGTACAGTCTCTGTTGTAACTTCTCTACTCTACTCTGGTTGTGTGAACATAGCTATTGATATAGTAGGCAAGAAAATGAGCATGGCTGTATTCCAATAAAACTTTACTTACTAGAATAAGCTGTTGTGGCTGCAATTTGCCAACCCCTGTCTTAGAAGACAACTCAATCCACAGGGAGAAATGTCTCTTCATTTCCATCAGGAACCTCATCTCCAAACTGACCTGCTTTTGGTTTTTATTTAATATATCTTGATCATACCCAGGAGGATGGCTACTATAAAAACAAACAACCATAAAATAAGGGTTGGTAAGAAGTGAATAAATTGAAATCCTTACACACTGTTGGCAGGAATGGATGGCGTAGCTGCTATGGAAAACAGTATGGCAATTCCTCAAAAAATTAAAAATAGAATTATCATATGGTCCAGAAATTCCACTTCTGAGTATCATCCAGAAAAACTGAAAGCAAGGTCTCAAAGAGATTTTTGTACATTTATGTTCACAGCATCATTCTTCGTAACAGCCAAAATATAAAAGTAACCCAAGTGTCCAATAGGTGAATGGATAAACAAAACATGGTGTGTACGTAGAATGAAATATTATTCAGCATTAAGAAGGAAGAAAGTTTTGACACACGATACAAAATGTATGGACCTTGAAGGCATTATGCTAAGTGAAATAAGCCAGGCACAAAGAGACCAATACCATTTGATTCCACTTACGAAAAGTACCTAGAGCGGTCAAATTCACAGAAACAGAAGTTAGAATGGTGGCTGACAGACGCCGGGGAGAGAAGGGAATGAGACGTTGCTGTTTAATGGGTATAGAGTTTCAGTTCTGCAAGGTGAAAAAGTTCTGGAAACTGGTCGCACACAATGTGAATTATATTAACATTGTTACTGAACTGTACACCAAAAAATGGCTAAGACGGAGAATTTTATATTATGTGCATTTTACCACAATTGTTCTTAAAGTATTTAAAGTTGATTGCATTAAATATTTTACAGGAAAAAAAAAATAGCTTGATTCAGGTCCTTTCGCCTTGCTCCACTGTGCTCTGGCCGCCCCGCTCCGTGGGTGCGGGGAACACCGAGAGGCACGGGTGGGCGGGGGAGACACTTTGGAGGGTCCTCTGCATTCGAGACACCACACAAGAATGTCTTTTCCCACCAGCCTTTCCATAGGAAAACTGACTGTCCTTTCAGCCTGATACAATATGGTAATTGCTCCCACTCGGCTCGGGGGGCTCTCCCACGGACTCAGCAGTGGTGTCATTTTGGGATCTGTCATGTCCTATAGCCTGGCACTGGGGCTGCACGGGTGTCCTCCTCTGCTTAAGCTATTTATATAGGTGGTTGAAAACACTTTGCTTGTACAAACTAGAAACTATTAGATTAGGCCAGAGGAGACAGCCAGAGGCAATCTCTTAACAAAGTGAGTGGGATTCAAAGTAGGCATGGAAAGCAAATATTATTTCACTGCGAGTCGATTAGAGGGAGCTCTGCGGATGAGCGGTAACTGCTTTGTTAACTTAGCTGGGGGAGGCGAGCGGGGCCAGGGAGGCACCAGCTGGGTTGGAAGGGGAGCAGCCTGGGATGAAACGGTAATTCCGGGGGTAGGTGGATGCATCAGGCGCCCCTCCACACACACTCCCCCTCTTTCTTTATTTAAAGTACATGATGGAGCTTAGCAGCTGAGAAGCCTCAGTTTGCTCTAAAATTTCTCGTTTTAATTCAGGCAAACACTCTATAAATCCAATGTATCGGAAAGCAAATATTGAGGCTGAGTAAGAAGGTCCATTAGATGAAGGGCTTAGGTTCTAGGCCCTGAGCATGCGGGAGGGGTGAGCAGAGAAGCTTGGAAAGGGAGGCTGAGCCCGAGTGAGAGAGGGCGCAGATGTGGGTGCTGTGGGCTGGGAATCTGAGGTAGGGGGGCCTGGGGGGGGGAGTTGGGGGCAGAAGTGGAGGAGAGGGGAGGATTTAGGACTTGCAGGGGACAGATCAGTTTAGAAAAGTCTGGACTAGAAGGAAGTTCTTGAAGCCTCTGGTGGAAAGAGAACTGGAAAGGAGGTTTCATATGAAAATCTTGTCATGTGCCAGGCTCAGAACTAACTCTTTTACAGAACTTCCCTTATGTAGTGATTGTCACAGTCCTTATGATGGGAACGATTTTTATCAACATACTACAGAAAAGGAGACTGAGCCCCCTTGAAGGCCATACTTTGCTCAGGATTAATCATCTGCTGAGCGGCAGGGCTGGGGTTTGAACAAGTTCAACCAGATAAAAAGCCAAGTTTGAAACTGGAGACAGCCATCCCCAAATGAGGCTCTCTGATAGGAGCCAAAGTGCGGACAAATCACAAACGCCTTTAGTCTCCGGTGAGAGCCTTGGTTATTAGGACAGGATGATAATTAATCTCCTGGGATAAAAGAGGAGGAGATGTAATTTTTTGTTCTAATTGTTACTGTTATACAGTGCTTTGGACTCTTAATCAATGTTGTTAGCAGTTTTCAGTGTTAATTTAATTAGTACAAGAGACCCTGCTGGTAGAAATATTGGATAATTAGTGTTTTATGTAATGGCTTATGAAGTACCATGTAAAAAAACCTCTAATAGTCACAGATCCTCAGCAGAACTTTTATCAAAGCACAATATTTAAGTGGATAAATCCTTGCTTGGAAGCTGGTCAGATAAAACATCAGTTGGGGCATCAAAATTCCCAATTCATATTGCATTTCCCCAAAGGTACAGGATGAGAGACGTATCTGGTGCCGGAAAAATGTTTCTAGGGGTGACCTTGGACACTCAGAGATTTTCTTAGAGGTGACACTTCAATGACAGTGAAGATCCAAGGACTATTAACTTGGGTTCCTGCACCTGAGGAAAGAGAGAGAGTCCTCTTTTTCTAAGCCTTGAATAACTGGATGGGAAGAAACTCTGGATGAAAGAAGGATTTCAGGTAGAGTCTGATAAGCATACAGACAATATAACAAAAAAGCATCCTGGGGAACTTCCAATGTGCTCATGAGTTGGGGGATGTATTTATTGATTAACTGAATATATTCTATATCTCAGGGAGAATGGCTAGAGTTGTTCTGATGACAAGGGATTGAATATGGGTATTGCAGGAATGTCAAAGCAAGCATTTAAAACATTTCCTTGACCATGTTTTATTAACCACACAATTCCCAAGCTGATGGGTAAAGGCTCAACATGAACCCTGATTATCATGGTTGCAGGTAAAGTTTCTGTCTGTCCAATTGTCTGATAAAGTTTGTACCGCCTCAGACCCCAGTGCAGGTAATAGAAGTAACCTTAAACTGGGCCATGCAAGCCAAATGAGATTCAATTTTCAGAGACAAGAAACTCTGCTAGAAAAAATGTTACAACTGTGTTGGCTGACAAAATACCTCCTTCTCCCCTCTATTGGTTCTAAGAGTTCAGAGAGTATAAGCCTTGCCTTAGGCCTCCACCGTAGAGCATAGTATGCCACCAATAATTTACAATTCCAATAATCTCTTACACTCACATGTTACAGCTGTGCCCTTGGATTGGTTAATGCTATGGCTCCTGGTGTCAGAAAACTGAAGTCCTGGAGACCATATTTTCAAGGTTTTCATCTTTAATATCCACTGGCATCTAAAATCCAAGATGTCCCAAACCAAACTCTATTCCTTTGCTTTAAAGTTGCATTTCTTTCTAAATTTACCTAGTTGGTGAGTTAGTGGCTACACCATCTACCCAAAATCAGAGCTAGAAATCAATGGATTATTCTTCACTCCCTCTTTTCCCCTTTATTCATTGCTCATATAGTTTTAACAGTAAATCCTCTAGAATTTATCTTATTTTTTTTTAGTCTGTACTCTTCTTGTCCATCAATAATATCACTGTTTCATTTAAAGCATCTCTCAGCTCTTGCCTGGGTTATAAAATGGTTTCAGAGCCAGATGGGAAACCAGTCTTTCTCTACCCACCCCACCCCCCGCCCCAGTTTGGCCTCTTCACACTTGCTGGAGTCAGCCATCTGAAACACAAATATGACCTTGCCATTACCATTTCACCTCCGTAATGAGCCTTCCTGACCCAGGAGGTAAAGTCCAAACACTTTGGCACAGCATCGGTGACCCTTCCTGACCTGTCCATGCTTAAACCTCCAACCTCCTCCCTAGCAGCCTCCTACTCAAACTTATGCTCCATTTTCATGTTATTAATTAACTATGCATGTCTTTCTAATTTTTGTTACTGAGACTTTTCTTTCTCTTTTCTTTTTCTTCCCTCTTTCTTCCTCTCCCAGGAATACCTTTCCTACTCCTACTCATGTAGCCTTCAGGAAGCCAAGTCTCACCAGTCTCTCTGCAAACCAAACCCAGATGGATGTCTCCATGGATGTTTTTGTAGAAATTATAAATAAATATCCTTATTCCTCCATTTACAAAATTATCTTTTCTCTATCTGACTGTTATTATATTTCCTTCTAGACTGAGCTCACTGTAGTCAGAAACCATACTTCCTGTTTTTAATCATGATCACTTAGGACAGAACCAAGCAATCAGCAAATATATACCTTATATTTATTTCACACATACATTAACGAATAGTACTGAATAATTAACTTATCCAAAGCCAAAAAAAAAGAACAAACTTAAACCTAACCCCCATCTTATTTTAAATTGCATTATTTTCATTGTACCTTATTCTTTTGTTTAAATATCAACCTCTGCCTTGATTTTTGTGTTTAGAATACACACATTTACAAATAACTGAGGGCGTTTACTGCTGATACACTGAATAAGGGGCTTGATAAAGAATGTACTTTAGGGAAAAAAATTCCAAAAGACTGTCTTTGAAGGAAGATGTAATAGTGAACAAACTAAATGATAAATATGCATGTAAATATAGACAATCATTATCTCCACATGACAATAATAAAATATTTATTTAATAGCAACTGGAAATAATAAAATAATGTTTAATTCCTGGGCTTAAGAGGACAAGGTTTAAATAGTGGACAAGAGTAGTATTTAACTAGAGAGGGCAATAGCTGAACTATAAGAGTTCCAAGATCCTTAGTTAGTTACAATAATTTAATATACTGGTTAACTTTAATATTTATATGGTTAAATATATGCTAAAACTCCAAGAGTAACCATTAAAACCTTAGAAATAAAGTATATGAATTCTAAACCAGTATAGAAAAACATAGAACAAAGGGAAAAAAACATGAAAAGAGCAAAAATTCGGTAAATTTGAAACTTCGCAAATTCTAGAACCCAAGAATTCTACCCTAAAGCATGAACCTTAAAAATAACCCTGTATGTTGGAACCATGAAAAATGTTTGAGAATTTTCACAGCAGGTCTTTTAGGTTTTTGAACTCCATTCCAACATGTGTTGAGGAATTTCCCTCACACCACCAAGCAATTCTTGGGATACCAGCTAGGGGTCCTAGAATTCAACTCAATTCTGACACTTTCAGTCTGAGGTGGAATCAAATTCCACAGGTTAATGGTTCATTCCAGCCTGCCCTACACCCCTTCCCCCCAACTTCCGATGCTAGTCACAATCTCAGGTTGTCACTTGTGCTTCTGACTGACCAGCTGTAGATTAGAGGTTCCCGTGACCCCCTCCTTGGGTTTGATTAATTTGTTAGAGCTTCTCACAGAATGTGGAGAAACATTTTACTGACTAGATCACCAGTTTATAACTCAGGGAGATGGAAGAGATACATAGGGCAAAGTAGGTGGCTGGGGCGCGGAGCTTCCATGACTTTGCCAGGTGTGCCTCTCTTTCTGAGCCTCCGTGTGTTTACCAGTCCAGAAGCTCTGTCCTCTGGGGTTTTTATAGAGACTTCATTACTTAGACATGATGGGTTAAATCATTGACCATTGACAATTGATTCAGGTTCCAGCCCCTCTTCCCCTCCCTGGAGGTTTGTGGAGGGAGGGCAGAAGTGGGTTGTGGTGCAGTGGGACTGAAAGTTTCAACACTCTAATCAAATGTTTGCTTCTCCTGGCAACAGCCTTCCAGAAGTCATCCTATTAACAGGGTAAAAGACAACTTGATTGGTCTCCTCAGGAAATTCCAAGGATTTTGTGAACTGTGAACCAGGAATCATGGGCAAAAACCAAATATATATTTTTCTTACTATAAATCACAATATCACAGCAGGTATGATTGAAAATGCCCAATAATACTAATAGCACCTGGAAAAAATTGAGTTTCATTTACATAAGGGAATACTTTATAATTCAGGGGTGTCCAACCTGTGGCCCACGGGCTGCATGCAGCCCAGGGTGACTGAATGCGGCCCAACACAAAATCATAAATTTACTTAAAACATTATGAGATTTTTTTTTGTGATTACCTGTCTCAATGTATTTAATGTGTGGCCCAAGGCAACTCTTCTTCCAGTGTGGCCCACAGACACCAAAAGTTTCGACATCCTTGCAAGTTTATATCCCTAAAAATATACAGACCATTGCTATATCTAAAATAATGTATATATTCCTGAAGGTTTGGAAGCCAAGCAAACTTAAAATATATATATTGTTTAAGAATACAAACTTATATGATACGATTATATATACATATATAACAATAAGAGTATAATCAACACAAAATTCAGGATGGTAGTTAATTCATGGATGGGAGCAGTGGTGTGAGATGGAGAGAAACACTTTGACAGATGTCAATCTTGTTAATATTTTATTTCTTATTTTCAGTTAGTAAGTTAATAGATATCCTTTCTATACATAGACTACATAATGCATAAAACTGTAAGCATTAAACATTATATTAAAAGGTATTACATACTATAGTAAAAGATATACAAATAATAAAATTTAAACCTAAAAACAAAATAAAGGGAATAGGCAAAATAGAAAAGGGAAAGGGAATGGGTGGGCAGTAGTTATGAGGGCCCGGACCAAAAGCAGAGAAGGTTCTTATTTCTTTTTGAGAAGAATTCTGGGTTTGGGGTTGGTTTCAGGGTCATGGGTCCGGGGAGGAATGAATGGTACTTGGTTATTGATTATTGATGTCTACATGGGTGTGGAGATCAGAGTGATGAAACATGTAGAGTAGATTTATCATTCTTGTTCCAAGTGATTTATTCCCATGGAATAGAGCTCTGACTTTATTGAGAGCATGAGAAGGACTTGAGTTAATTTAAAGACACAGAGCTGTATTTTTACCTTCCTTCATAATCAGGGACCTGCCCGAGAGATGGGGAGGAGCAGCTCCACCTAGGCGAACACCTGGCAATGGTTTATCTGCCTTCTGAGTAGCAGTCACAGACAAATTACTCACAGACCAAATCTCCCTTGAGAAGTGGAAAAGCATGACCTTGAACTCATCTTCACTTGGGCCTTTCACTGTGAAAGCCCAGGACTCACAGACTTCTACGCCCTGGCCCCAAATCCCTCCGTTTGCAAATTCCCCCAACACTATCCTGGGAACTGAGAAGGAAAGGAATGCTTGGAAGAGAAGAGAGAAAACGAACAGTGAGGTGAGAGCAAGGGCATCAAACACTGTAGGAGAAAAAACCCCCACAAAAACAGCGGTGGTGGGCTTGAAATAAAAACTGGCCTGGGAGAAGGATAAAGCGAGAAAGAGAGTGCAGAGGAGTTATCGATTAGATCCCTTGGGGTGATATATATCAGCCCTTGATTAGGTGTGAAAAGTTGACAGGGCTGAATTGCTTACAACTAATTAATGGCTGTGAGGGGCTTTGAAATCCTGGGATGAAAGCAAAAGGCTCTACCTACAAAACCCATTTGGCATCCACGATTTACACTTTGCACTGTTCCTGTGGATTCACAGCGCTGCACAGTCTGCCCTGCCCTTTGCTTCCCTCTCCTGCCCTCTTGTCTCTGCATCTCTCAGGCTCCCCAGGGCGAACCCAGCTTTGCCCACTTCACTGAAAGAGCCAGGAGCCCTCCGCAGGGCAGGGGGGCCGATGCTCCAACATCAGATCCCAGTTTGTAGAGGACTTGTCCACTTCTGGTTTTATTGTGTTCAGTTGTTATTTTTTTTTTCTATGTCTAGCTAGATTCTCCCCTGTTCCAGTTAAAAGACCATCTATTTCAGCCATGAACAAGCCACTTAGGTCTTAAGGAAACTCTGACCCTCTAGGCCAGTGGGGCGGGTACAGTGCTGTCAATCCCTGCCAATTACCAGTCTGTGATCTTTTCCAGAAAGCTTTTCCTGAACAATGGCTACCCACTCCTGCCCAATTTAGTGGCAGAGTGGGTAGTCAGTCCTGCTTTCTCCACAGTCAGTGAAGAGAAGTGTTTCAGACCCAGCCAGGAGTTTGATTTTGCATGAGCTGAGGGCTGAGACCAGCTGCAGAGCGATTGTAGGGGAGGGGTTTCTTTTCATTTCAGAGCTTCCCTTCAGGGCAGCCAAGGTGTCCTTTTAAAGAGAAAGTCTAATCATGTTGCTCTCATATACAGGGTATGGCACAAATAATGCCCCTTTTTCATTACAAAATCTTTTATTACACAATCATAAGCATATCATTCTGTAATGTAACAATATTACACTCAAGCACACTGTATGACATTTTAGGTGAAATGTTCAAATTAAAACTATAAATTATAATATCCATATTATTACCCTGCTGACCACACTCAAGCAGGAGTTACTTCTGCTGGACTCCTGTATAAAATCATACACTGCTTTCCATTAGGTTAAATCCTCCAAATCTAACTATCATTACAAGGTTTTTTATGATCTCCCTACTTCTGCATCCTTTCCCTTCAGTAACTTCCTCAAAGCACCCACCCACTCACACCCTAGTGTTTTCCACTCACCCCCTGTCTTACATAAAGGTCTTGGATTTTCTGAAAACACCATGATTTGTCATGTCTGTGTCCTTGATATCCACATCCAATCCCTCTGCCTGGGATCCAAAACTTCTCAACCCCTCAGTCTCTTATCTACGTAACTCAGACATATCGCCCAGGTCTTGATTAAGATGTCATTTCCTCCAGAGATCCTTCTCTGACTCCTCATATGCAATTGAGATGTCTTTCCTCTTGTACGTGGTCCCTTGGCACGTGAGATTTCTCTGATCACAGCAATCGAGCATTTATGGAACCAGATCATCATGGTCGGTGGATCATTTATTTCCCCTGCTAGACATTGAGCTTGCTCGTGGTTGGGAGAACTGTGCCCTCTTCACTGCTCTCTCCATAATGCTTTGAAAATAATTAATTGGTTTGAATAATCTGATTAGAGTGGTCCAAATTAAAAAAAAAATGATACCCACGGAGCACTTCTGTGCGCGCAGCACATTACCCTCTCTCACAGAAATCATTTCACTCTCACGACACCCTTCCAGATCCTATGATTATCATTCCCATTCTATACTAAAAAAAACTTTTGCTTCAAAGGGGTTAGTCAGTGTTCCTATTATCATTCAAGACATAGGTAAAGGCCTGGGGTTTGATCTCAGTTCTGCCCTGATGTCAAAATCCACAATAGCCCACCATTAACTCTTCAATAATGACTGATGCCTCAAAGTAAAATAGGAAAAGACAAACTCAAAACTTACTGTTGTTTATCTCCTTTTCATCTAGGAAGACAAAAATAGAGCAAGTTCACTTCAACCTTTCTGTAAGGCTTTCCTGGCGTCCCAGGAGTAAACTTCAGATGTCATGGGGGCAGAACCTGACCAAAAAAATAAAAAATAAAAACTTAGATCTTCTTCCCAACAGGTCATATCATTTCTTACCACTGTCTACTAACAGGGTGCTTTTATTCTGGGAATAGAAAATTTACAAAGATGAATACATAATTAGAAAATTGAATTTACAGTAACATCTAGCACTGGTTACCTTCCCAAAGCACTTTTGCATATAGACTCTCATTTAGAGGATCCACTAAGAGAATTCAGATAATTCAGTTTGGAAATGCAAAGGCCAGGGGGTGAGTTTATAACTATTCAAATACACTCACGTTTCTGACAAAAGAAAAAATGACATGCTTACTCCTTGACTTGGGACTCGATCATAGAAAGCTTCCTATGTGCTGGCGCCATAATTTCCGTGAGTTATCCCACTTCATTTGCAGCAATGTGGTGACACTGGTATCGTTATCTAACCCTCAGGTAACCATCACTGTGAGGTGTCAAACTTTAATTAGATCCTTTTCAGAGTTTCTAGGAAAATACACTTTACTGAATAAATAGCGACCTCATCGCTTAACATTAGCATCTGCATGAGCCTTACAAATACACATAAGACGGAATTACAAAGCATGACATAAGCAAGATAAAACAGATTTTAAATTTAGGGGTCTATGAAATGTCCATTTTCACTGGGAGGATGGTATCTTCATAGAACTTACAATCAAGAAAACAGTGAGGAATACCCTGTGAGCCATCTGCTCTGGGAGAGGAAACATGGCTCAGAAAGGTTGGTGATGTTTGCAAAGGTCACATGGGTGGGGAAAAAAATGAAAATGAAGCCGTGAGCTTCCCACTGCCTTCAGGGTGTAGCCTCTTAAAAAATAGCTGTCTCATGGTAATGCATTTTCAATATATAAGGATCCTAAATATAATTAAATTGGAATTTGAACAAATTCATCTCAGTGGAGGACTCATGTGACTATGTGAAGGGGGTGGCACAAAGGAGGAAGTCCTATTCCCACCCTGTGTGACTCCAAAAGAAAATAAATTATTAGGAGACAAATGAGCAAAATAAGAGATATCACAGATCAATCACAAGGGACAAGGCACTGCAAGAGTAAAGAGAAAAATAGGTATTTACACTGTTTTCATTTTCAATAACTTCCAGAGTAGAGCACCACCAACATGGCTACTGGAAACATAACTTTATTATTTTATGGCTTTGAAAGTCAGAGGTCTAATATCGAGGTGTTATCAGGGCTATATACCTTCTGGAAGCTTCAGAAGAAAATTTGTCTCCTTGCCTATCCATCTGCTAGAGGCTTGTCCACATGTCTTGGCTCATGGCCACTTCCAACATTTTCAAAGCCCACAATGGTACATCTCTCTTTGCAGCCAGGAAAGTTTTAGTGCTTTTAAGAATTTATGTAATTAGATTGTGTCTACTTAGATAATCTAAGATAATCTCCCATTTTAAGGTTCATAACCTTAATCACATCTGCAAAGCCCCTTGGCAGGGCACATCTTTGAGGGCCCATTATTCTGCCTTACTCATATATATAAACCGGGCCTAGGAAAGACATAAAATGGGGAGAACTGGTAAAATTTGACTCTAGAAGGGCAAAGAAGGATAATAGGGTGAAAGGGAGAGAGATATAAGAGAACACAAGATAAATGGACACATTTGTTAAGAACAAAAATGGTCCAAAGTAGAAGGGGATTCATTTTTGTAGGACCTGAGCTTAAGCTAATTTTTGGAACTCTCTAGGAAATACAATACAAAATTACCAATAAAACTTGCTAAGTGCTCTCCCATGGCCTTGCAAGGGGCAGCTACACATGAGAGTCCCTGGAACTTAAGTTTAATGAGCATTACCATTAAGCCACCTCTGAGCCAGGATTGCAGAAGGTGCTCTGTAGACATTATCTTAACTCACTCTCTGCCTAAGTCTAGGAAAGCTGAGGTTTGATTTGGAAAATCTGGCAAATAATGGAGCAGGAAACCAGAGTCAGGCCGGGTGATGGGGCAGAACGTGAACGTCATGCTACTTCTGCTAAGAATGCAACAGAGATCTGCAACCCAACACTGAGTTTAGCCGCTCATGTAATAGACGGGCCAAGTAAGAGGGGTTATTTTCTAGCTTCTGTGAATTTTGCAATTATCTTGGGACAAACACCCAAGCAACATTCCCTGTTGCAGAGGTGGGGATGAGGTAAAGGCCCAGAACTCAGCTGGGAAGTGGGAAAATAAAACTTCAGCAAGGAATTCAAGGCCAAAGCCAGTGGGAGCTAACAGGAAGCCTGGAGGTCAGTGTAATTGGAACAGTTCAGACTATTCCTACAGGACTTTTCTTACTGCCATCAGGTCTTTCTTGAAGATTCCAAGATTCTTTTTTTTTTTTTTTTGGTCTCCAGCTCTTCCTATTCATCACACTACCCCTGAGCATGTGGTATTTGTATATCCCCATTTTGAAGCAGGGGAATTTTGACAAAATTTGATACATAATCAACATTTTAAAAAATAAAACTTGACTCTGAGCTTTTACCTTGTTGCTAAGTTTTACCCCAGTCCTGACCTTTACTTCTCACTTTGAGGCTTATCCACACTTCTAAAATCAGAATGAGGCTCTAAGTTGGTATGTGACTTAGGGAAAAGTTGGTTATTGAGGATTTTCATGAGAGCTCATGCCCTGTATTCACACAGTACCCTGGATGGAGGATCTCAGTGGGATACAGAGGTAGCTGGACATCATGACCCACAGTCTCTAACCAAGACTCTGTGGCTGGGCCCGTGGTCAAGGGAGGACCCCATGAAGGACGAAGGTCCAAAAGATGGCAGAGAATTCAGGTGCAGTGTCCACCCCATGAAGCAGGAGACTAAAACTAACAATGACAGATACCTTGGATTAACAATAAGATCCTTCTCCTTGTTCCTAGATAACTTCTAAGTGCTAAGATTTTCTGTTTTCCATAGCTGTTAAGAGCATGGATTCTCAAACAAGTCCCCTGGGTTCAAATGCCAGCTTCTCTGTTTACTCTGTGCACTTGGGCTAAAGATCTCTTGTGCCTCAATATCTATAAATGGATAAAAATAATAGTACTTACCTCGTAAGGTGAGTAAGGTGATGGTGAGTTTGTAGAGATAAAACACCAAAAATAGTGCCTGAAACTTAGCAAGTGCTACATGTTTACCATATTTAATTAATTATAATGTAATAATAATAACAATAATTACCTCTTCATGACCTCGGGGAGATGGAAGGGTCACTATTGAACACAGATTGATTTTTCTTTTAACCATATTGAAGCTTGATTTAATTTAATTTAAAAAATGTAATTATCTTTGGTGCCTGGGTACTGTGGATTAAATTCATGGCACTACAACACATCACCTACCTATATGACACCATTTTATATAGTTTGCTTCCCCATCAAAACTGATGAATTAAAACTGTTCCTTCAAAATGCTCTGATCTGTGCATCAAAATATCTTCATGATTCTTAAAGGGGTCACTCATTGGAGTTCCAGAGCAGGGCATATACCTCATGTTCTAGAAATGTCTGTAACAAAAGAAAGACTATTGTATGTATATGTGTGTGTGTGTTGGGGGGAATGTGGTGAGGTTGAGACTGGAGGGAGTGTGTGTATAAAAAGATGAAATAAGTCTTTTTAAGCTTATAGAGAGTTGAAAAAAATGGCATGCTAAGAATGGTTTCAAGTCCAGAAAGTGTGCAGTGGGATGGGAGCTACCTCCAGGTTCCCCATTATGGGGGTGAAAAGTAAGTGTTCGTTGCAGAAATCACAGCCTGGGAGGTGGCTTGTCACTGTGCTGGGGCCGAGCTCTTGGACAGCACAGCCTCACAGCTGACTTTTACAAGGTCTTTGGAGAATTCCGTTTTGACACGAGTTTTTAATAATATCTGGATGAAAGGGTAAAGGACCAAGACAGTGCCACAAAGGGGTATTAACAGTGATATTTAAAAAGGACACAAGGCAGGTCTTAACAAATGGAGGCAGTAGGCCCTGATTCACAGACATGATGTTCCCCCCGGGGGCTCTGCAGGAAGACAGGACAGTGAGGGGGCAGTGGGACATGCGCAGTGTCCACTCCATTTCCCCTGCCCTTGCACCTGTAGCCTCACTTCATCTCCACTGGAGCCAGATTTGCTCAGAGCTGAGTGTCTAATCCACAGTCATCATTCACTTCAATTTAGGGTGAGTTTTAGGCATTCCTGCTACAAGTGTCCTGCAGGTTGAGTCCACGGGGCTGGGAATCTTCCCATGTCCCTGTCTGCTCTTCTAGTCTTTTGTCAAAGCTAGAATTGCTCAGAAACCCCACTTCTAGGACACTTGTTTATATCCTCCCACAGCAAGGGCCCCACTCCCCAGGAGCCTTGGTTATCCACTTTAATTCTGTGAAGAATACAATATGCATCTGCAGCCCAGTGACACTGCCCAGTAGGCCTTGATCTCATTCATTTGTTTACAGCAACCTGCCAAACCCTCTAAGGGATGCTTTTCCAACCCCTGACTTGGCTGAAGTCATTGCAAGGGGCTCTCTCCTGTGGAATGACTGACTCCAGAACTGTGGCTTTGCTTCTTCTATACCTGCCCCACTCTCCCTGGGGCAGGTGCAGGAGAGGCAAATATAAGTCATCTCGTCTTTGTTTTCTATTGCTCTTGATTTAAAAGACTTGACCTTTATCTGCTTTCCGATCTCTCAGAATCTCAGGATGCAAATGCAGTTTTTCTTTCCTCCCTGCCCCACAGTCAGAGTCCTACAATCATTTTCACCTCCTCGCCCCCAGGAAAGGATGCAGTATCCAGCCAGTGTTTGCTGAATGTATGTATGAATGGATGAATGAATGAATGAACAAATGAATGAATGAATGAGTAAGTTAGGGGAGCTGATGAAAAATCCATTTGCTTAACAGCTCTGCCCCCCTCAAAAGATGAAGATGTACTGAAAACTTTAAAAAACAACACCTAAACATCTTCTTTTACCTATTAAGAGAATGTAAGCTTCTTTATTTGGATTCCCAAATCCGTCCTGACTGTTACAATAAACTCAAATTTTTAACAGGAAAAAACAAATAAAAAACAAAAAAAAAACAAAACCTAAACAAATAAACGAAATTTCATGATTTTGATTCTTTCCAGACATTGGATGGAGCACTCTTTCTTTTATGTGAAGCCTCCTTCTATACTGCAGCCTCCTTCTGCTATATGAACTCCCTAGAAATTATGGAAAAATATATAACAATGATTTTAAAACTTCTGTACACCTTTCACTGAAAAGAGAGACCTCACAGCTAAAAAAAAAAAAAACCAACAAAAACCCCCCCCCAAAAAAACAGTCTCTGACATAGCACATCCAGTGACCCAATCCTCTTACTCTTTTCCCAGACTTACTGTCTGAAATTCATTGTATCTTTTCTGGGATCCTGCTCTTTCTCCCATATCTCAAACTTCTGTGGGTGGATAAGACCTTAGAAGAAATACACAGTGAGCTTTGAGCATTCAGAGCATCTTGGCCTAGACTAGGAAGAAAGCTGAGCTGTTAGATGAACAGGGCAGCCATAGAGAAAAAGCATCTCCCAGTGTTTAGGCGGATGAGGAAAGGAGGAGTAAAGTCCCTGGGGCAGGAAGAGGAAGGACAGTGAGTCTGAGTCTGTGTTGGAAGGGGGTGTGGGAAGAGGTTAGAGAAATACCCAGGTATCAGTTCGCATAGAACCTGTTAACCTCTGTCAATGGATGGATTTTACGCAAGGAGGAGACAAGGAAAGGTTTTCCATGATTAAACTGGGTGTGTAAAAGCTCACTTGCTGCTGTTTTGAAAATGGATTGGTCAGGGCAATGTGCAATTAAAGAGAAGGATGTGGTCATCCAGACTGGAATAAGTGAGACTGGTAACTGAAGGTGCAGAGAAATGAATGAATTAGGGAGGTACTTAGGAGGTAGAATGGACCGATGGTGGGAGGCAGGGAAAGACTGTTCAGACTGTGAAGATGGGAGTTTTCAGGGAAGACTAAGAGGTGAAACCAGAAGGAAGTCAGGGTCAAATCTGAGAGTGCCTTGCATGTCAGGCTAAGAAGTCTGAACTTTATCCTGTCGACAACAGGGAGCCATTGAAAGGCTTACGCCCGGAAGTGATTTGCATATTGGAAAGGTCACCCTGACAAGGTATGGAGGATAGAGAGGCAGAAAGTGGAGCCAGGGAGACCTGCTCAGAGAGTATGAAGGTTGTCTAAGTGGGGATGACAAGGGTCTAAATTAAGGAGGTAACATCGGGGATGGAGAGAAGCGCATGATAGCAGGAATGGAAGATGGAATTGCACTGACCGGGAAAGATGAGTGAATATGATGGTGACACCATGCAGTTTAATGGGGGCCTTAAGGGAGGGGGGAAGGGGGTCTGAAGAGGAAGAAGGTTCATTCATTCTAACAGTTATGGGAAAGACACTGTCCTAGGCCCTCAGACTATATGTTGAATAAGGAAAATGCTGCCTTCTGGAACTCCATCTAGTCTAGACAGAGACTGAATATGCAAACAAGCTCATAATCATGAATTAGAAGAAATTCTATATAATAAAATAACAGGTGTTATAATGAAGGATAACAGAGTGCACAGACAAGTGGCCTGTTTTAGATACTCTGCATTGGGGAAAGCGCCCTGAGGAGGTGGTACTGAAGTTAGTATCTGAAGAATAAGAAAAATCCAGGGAAAGGACATCCCAGGTAGAGGGAACAGCAAACGCGAAGGCACTGAAGCTGGAAAGTGCTTGGCTGGCTGGAGAAACCAGAAGGTCTTGTGGCTGCAGAGGACAGAATGAAGGGGACAGGAAGTGACAGGAAAGATTAGGCAGGGTTAGATCACTCAAGATGACGTAGACCGCCCCACAGAATTTGGATTTTGCTTCAAGAGCTCCTAGACACTATTAAACTAAATTAAACAAAAAGTTACATAAATTGATTTAGGATTGAAGTTAATCATTCTGTCTGCTTACTCAGTGGGAGATAGATTTAGGAGGACCAGAGAGGAAACGAAGTTTTCAGAATTGATTTCATTGCTGTAGTGAGAGAGATTGTGGATTGGCCTGCAGTGGTGACTGAAGCTGGAGAAAAGAACACAAATTTAAGAGAGATTTGAATGTTATAATTGAAAGATATGGGGATGGATAAATGAGTGGATAGACAGGAATAATGAAGGAGAGGAAGCAATCAAGGATGAGTACCCAGTACTTGGCTTGAGCAACTAAGTGAATGTGGTCCTTCTAACTGAAATGGAAGAGACATGGTGAAGAGCATTTGAAAGTTAAAGACCTGTTGAGTCTGATGTGGAATTTTTCTGGGAGGGGGTGGTGTGGGAATCATATTGTGGGTAGCTTTGTTAAGAGAACTCAATTGGAAGACATAAGTTAGCTGTGAATATTTGTTAAATAAATGAAATGATCAAATTAATGAATCATCTGTTAATAGTTGTTGGAAGACTTGAAAATAGAGACGGGTGACCAGGGAATGTAACAACCATCAGTTATTTTCTATCCGTAAAAATAAATTAGTGAGTTATAGAGAACAACCCAGAACTCAACATGTGATGTGTATATTGCTTAAGAATTTCCATATTGCAGAAAAAAAGGGGTAGCTTTTATTTGGGTTTTCATGAAATATGCAGCAAAGAGAATCTGGACCAGGGTTTTTGTTTTTTGTGGGTTTTTTTTTCCATTTTTATGTCTTGGACTGTTCTTTTTTGATCATTAGGCTACCACAAGCCATTTACTGGGAAATCCCTTATAGATTTGATATCTTTCTCTCACAGGACAGAAGAGGAAGGCCTAGGCTAGGTATTCCAAGAGGAGGTAGATACTTAAAGCATATTCAAAAAACATCTACCATTAGAAGACCAGTTCACTTACAAGGTGAAGGAAATGTGAAGATCCACTTAGTTAAGGGTTCAGACTGTCATAGTGTCTTAGTATATAGCCACTTGGTAAACATCAAAGAGGCAATGCGGTGATGGTCCTTGGGATGGGTTTGGTTTCACACATACAGAATTTTGTCAGGCAACACAAACAGGAAGTTGTTTTGTTTAATTGCAAAACAAACAGCTTAGTATCTGTTGTCTTGTATAGGACCAGCTTTAATTATTAGTTTTATTAGACAGTTCTCAACAGCTGTTTGAGTTTGAGACCCCCTGATAAAAGATAATGAGCATTATAAACACCACCTTGGAGTAAATATTGGGGAATTGGTTATGAGAAAACCTGATTTTAGGCTGGGGATTCAGTAGGGCAGAGTCACTGGAAACCTGGGTGAAAAGCAGGCATTCACCTTCTGGGATAGAAGCCTGTGCCCAGGGACTTGGGACCCTGGAGGCTGAGTAGCACCAGCTGCAGCTGAATATGATAATGACCCACGTCTGTGTTGTCTCTATGTTCATCAGAGCCTGGCTGAGTCATAGAGTCTAGGCTGGATCTGGATAAAGAGAGAGAGATAAAGGGTTGTGTAGGCATCAGCCACTGGGTCATCCAGATGTCAACGTGAAGATAGAGGCTAGGATGCAAGATGCTTATTAGAGAGTAACACCTGTGGTAGAAGAGAAAGAAAGCAGGATTGGGTAGAGGGAGGAGTAGACTTGCCAAAGCCTTGGACAACTCAGAAGAGAGCTAGAGTGTGACTGTTCATCAGTGTGTTGAACCAGTGAATGAAGTCTTCATTCTCTGTCCTTGCCCAGTTGCTTGATGTCAGCTACTCTGGGAAGAGAGACCTTGGACAAGGTGGTTTGCTGTAGCCGATACTTGGTCTTGTTAGAGAATAGCTTTGGATTTTTGAAATCATCTTGCAGCCAGTATCATTAAATATGAAAATGGGTCCCCACGCAAATCTAACAGGAACCTCTCAAATTTGTACTCAAATAGAACACAGCACTTGTCTGCCTTTAGGAAGGGAGTGCAGCTTAAACAAGGACAAAGCGGTTTCAGCTCCTTGGTGCTTTTGAAGTTCTTGGGTGTATGGAGGAGATGGAGAGAAAGAATGTGAGGTGTTTTTTTGTTTTGTTTTGTTTTTGTAGGTGGGCGAAATGCTTACCCAGAAAATGACTTAGTAGTCAGAGAAGGTAGATTTTGTAGCCTTGCCCACTGTGGTAGGTGATAGAATCCTCAAATTAGCACAGATTTTTGAGCTTGTTTTTTTAGATGGCTAGATGTCAGCTTTCTCAACCTGGGGCAGGGACTCATGATTGGAATTCCATGAAACCCATCTGCTCCTTAGCTTTTTTATTTTTTTATTTTTATTTTTTTTACTTTTTGTTAATTTCTTCTCATGAACCTTACATTTTGTATGGGTAAAGTCTATGTGGGGAGATGTTACTGGGAACAAACTTTCAAATTCCATGTGGTCACTGCAAATCAGCCCAGCATTACGCCTGGATGCAGTTCAGATCTGGCACTGGATTGGTTTTGCCACTACTTCAACCCCTGTTGATTCAGCCTGATCCTTCTGCCAGGATGGGTGTCTGGTATGAAAATAGAGTTGGTAAAGTGAACTATGAGTGGGATCATGTGGGTATGCTTATGGTGATGGGAGGGGATGATTACTAGGGATGTGGGTGTTGTGTAATTTGAAACATTGTTGAAGGAATAGTCATTGAGATTTCTCTAGAAATGGATGGACAGAAACAGCCTTTGGAAATGCTGGACACTCTTGGCCTCTTATTTCAACAATCTATGTTGTTTTTCTTTGCTCTTTGCATTCTTCAAGTACAGGGCACATGATTACAATTATGTCTACTCGACTGCTGTTGCATAGACATGATTGATAGGAGGGACATCTGAACGATGATTTTTATTTAAATTTTTCCCAGGAAACATATTCAGAGCACTCATGAGCAAACTTTTAAACTTGAAAGAAAACACTTTTTTTAAAGTTTAATAATACTGATAGGTTAGAGAGAACACAAACTTAAAAGCAAGGAGACAACAGGAGCAAAATGAGCCAAATGGCTTCTTTGGGTAGTGTTGTTACTGTTTGCTTTGTGTAAGTTCAATCTGTATCCAACAGTTTAGAAAGACAAAAAAAAAAAAAATAGAAAATGACATTTTTCTACAAATAAGTGCAGTGTTAAAGAAGGTGGTAAAAAGAGATAACTTTCTAGAAAATATCTGAATGCACAGTTCCTAAAGTCAACTCTGCATGTCATAGTTATGCAGATGATGACGTGAAGATGTGACTTAGTCAGAGGATGCCGTGACAAACCTGGGCAGGGCTTGCAAGTCTCCCTCAGTGATGGTCTTGACTCTTCCCTTGAGACCCAATAAGAAGACTTGAGTGGAAGTCAAGGGAAAAAACTTTGTTTCTTGCCCAGTTTAGGGCTTTGCTCAGTGTGCCACTTGTACTATTTGTTTGGCTTCCCATCTGTAAAATGGGAGGATTAGGGTAGAGGGAATAAAAAATTTTTTTAGAGCTGTTGTTTGTGATTCCAGGAGTCAGGATGAGACTTTGGGGATATTTTGGAGAGAAGCCAGCAGAGCGGACAGAGAAAGAGCCATGGAGCAGCAGAAACAGAACTCAGAACCTTACCTCTGTTTCTCACTGACAGAGGAACTAGTCTTTGGCTCTCAGATTATCTGTTCCCTCATCTTTAAAATGGTGAAAACCAAAACTACATGAGGGAGTTGTCCACAAAATGCCACATATAAAGCAGTTGGCACAGTGCCTGGCTATCCCAAAAAGGACAGGGACAGTGCTATTTTTTCACTATTCCTGCAACTCCTCCATAGAACCCCAATAATACAACTGTTGCTCTCTCTTTCCTTTCTTTCACCCTAGATTCCGGGTTTTCAAACTTTCTCCTTTTCTATTTTGAAAACCTAGCTATCCATTTCTTCTCGTGTGATAAATTATTTCTCATGTGAAAATCATATGTTGGCTACAGGGGTCATTCTCTCAGACATGATTGCAAGCAGAGATAAGTTTAATAGGAAGAAAGAAAGGCAAAATAATAGATAGATAAGAGGTAGATAAGAAGATCTTTGGAAATTAGCAATAACCCAAAGAAAAGATGAAACTCCAGATACTAGTGTATCAGTGGTAGGAATTCAAAGGCAATGGAAGTTAGCATTTTCTTCACCAAAGCATGTGGCGGAGGCTTGTATTGTCTTTACCAATACATCAGAGGTCAGCTGAGAACAGAGCAGAGGAGTACATAAAGTAAAGAGATAAGGTCTGAGATAATTTAATCCAGAGTAGTCCAACAACATGTTTCTTACTTGGAACAACTGAAGCCCTTACTATAACCTCAGATCAACAGGGTGCTTATCTTTGCAAAGGCACGTAGAGGTTGAGAGTGAGTCACTCTGCTGCTGGCCTGGAAGCCAACATGTGGGCTTATCTGAGCTCTTTTCTACAATATTCGTTTTGTTTTTTTTTTTTGCCAAACCCTGAAATTGGACTTCCAAATAAGTTCTCTGGTCAGCATTCCGTTTCCCTTCTGAGCTTCTTGTGGCCAAGCCCTCTTAGCCAAACCCCGATCCTCTGCCTGGTTCTTGACAACCTCCCTAGAGCATCTGCACCGGTTTGTTTACATCTGAAGCCATAGAATGATATCCCGGTGCCAGGAGTCTCTCTAGTCTATAGAGATGTTTCCCAGGCAGCTTCAATTAAGTGCATCTACCTAGAAACCTGTTGCTTTTCCTCTCTCATGTACTTGACATTCCCTCTTGGTTCACACGAGTCTGAACCAAGCCTGAGTTTGTTATACTCTTTGTACTTAACACAGCCGAGTATTGGCTATGTACTTTGCAAACAAAGGTTTTCTGATGCTGTAGAGAGGCAGTATGTTGCAATGGAGATGACATGGGACTAGAAAGCCTAGGTTTCAATTCTAACAACATTTATGAAGAATTTGGTTTATATTCCTTCACATAAAATATGCACACTCAAGCTTCACGACGCATTCTCATCTGCACTGTGTATTAATAATTTTATTTTTATTAGTTTAAATTTTCCTCACTGAAGCTTCTCATGGCCGAGTGTTTTTAATAGTTTTTAAAAATAATATTACCTATCGAGTTTTTTCTCTGTTCACTTTTTCTATTTCTTATTGAGGCCAAAATTGTGGTTGAGATCAGCTTCTCATGACACAGTGACTGTACCAGGTATTTAAAAGGTAGGCAATTCTATATAAAGCCTATTTTAAGTTCTGAAACCTTATAATAAGAATGCATTCTTCATTGACATTAAGTGAACACTTTAAAAGTGTTTCCCACCCCATGAATCTTGAGCTAGTGTTGGAGAGGGGAGTACAACATATAGGGAAGTGGTTTTTTTTTCCTCTTAAATAGAAAAATTTGTCACCAACCTGAAAAGCATGACCTCCCACCCTTCCCTCACACAGGTTAAACAATTTCAGGACTTTCCATAACAAGTTTGGCTCATGTATCACACAATGTCAAGATCCCAAGGTCTGCTGATCACTTTCTTTTACATCATCATCAATCATTTTATGTTTTAATGCATTCTCTGATGAAATATGTGATTACTTGACTCAATATTTCTTTTGACTTATATAAACATTTCATTACTTGCTCTTAGTTTGTGGGTTTAGCAATTTAGTTTGTGTGTTTGTGTGTGGGATGATTCGTGGCGTAGATTGATTACGGGATAATTCAATACTTTGTATTAAGAATATATAATAAAGAACATAGTATTTGGAGTTCAAACCCCATATTTGTACTTTACCAGTTGTGTAATTTGGAGCAAGTAGAAAACTCTTCTGGTCAACTTTTTTCATCTGTAATTTGTGGATATGGATATCTGCCTCACAGATTTCTTGTTAGGATTGAATGAGCTAATGCATACACAATGCCTAGCACAATTTCTATCACATGTGCAATATATGTGATTTTTTTTCTTATTTCTTTATTTTTCTTTTTGTGTCAGTGTATTTTGAGTGCGTTTTTGTTAGTGGCCTATTCAAATTGTGTTGCTCCAAAATTCTTTTCGGAGGAGGTTGTTGTTCAATCAGGTAGAAGATTCATCCAACCATGGATCCTCGTCAGCCCTGCCTGTTCAGGTGTAAGAATACTTACAGGAAGACCACTGTATTGGTTAATCTAATGTCTTCTGGATAATTAGCCAAGTGTAATGTACACATTGTTTTTTTCATACCATTGACTTGTGTAGCCCTTAAACTTGAACACACATTATTTTCCATAAGAATATGATAAAATACACTTTATTCTAGAAAGAGATTTTCTTATTTTTAAACTAGGCTATTCTTACTTTAAAGACATAATTATTATTTATTTTAAATATGCATTTAGACTTATTTAGATATAGATCTTTGCCATATACCATGCCTGTGCCCATATGGAAAGGGGAATAATTGCACAGTAAGTTGGTTCTGGTCTTCTTAAAGTGTTTTACACTTGAGTCTGAGTCCCATGAATCACTCTCCGACTCACTCAGAATCTCCGTTGCTTGGGCCTTTTGTTTTCCCCCCACACATTATTGCCTTCTGGGCTTTCAAGCGTATTGGTGAAAAAAAAAATGTTTCTTAAAAAAAAGCTCAACTCTTGTCCTTGGGATTTTCCTCCAAGCCACTGACATTCATGAAAATGTTGACGGTAAAAAAAAAATATGTTGATGGTTATTCACAGGCAATAATAAGTATGTTCATTGACTGCCTGACTTCCCTGAACACCTGGATTCAGAGGTGTTTAAATGTGAAACAAACCAACACGACAGTTATGTCTCGGTGTCAGTAAAACATGGTAATGATCCATAAAGGCACGCTGACTTAATGAAAGGTGGGTGATGCTTCTATTTTGAAGTTCACGCAGCAGATTCCACTATAGAGTACCAGAGTCAGGGGGCTGACAATGCTTTTTTTAGCGTTCCAAGTGCAATGTACCTTAATCACAGGAAGGCTTGGGAATGGCCGGGTACTGTGCTTTTTGAATGGACCTGGTGTCCTCTGAGGCTGTCCCAGCAACAGGAAACTCCGTTCTAACAATAGACTGTGCCCTGACTCCTGGCTCTCAGTAGTCTTTGGTGAAATGCTTGGCCTGTAGAGAAGCTCAGAGAGAACAAAATATTTAATTTGATTGACTAGCTGGTCTTTAGAGTGAAAGGCCCTGGGGTGTAGGGAAGATATGTACCAGGGAATTTGGACCTCCCACCGAGGACTTTCCTGTCAGAGCAAAATCCCTTGTAAGAGATGTCAAATGAGGGCTGGGAGATCTGATGGACCCTAAACTCTGATGAACTCTCATGTTCAGAATAACAGACATCTCAGATGTCAGCAAACACAGAAAAGTCTGTTAGATATTTTTAACATATATAGTGCTGGCAAAGGTGGGTATCTCATGAAATGCAGACTCTCTTAGCATATTTCTCTTATTTCTAATAAATTTGCAATGTCATTCTGTAGGTGACACTGACCAGTTTTGTCAAAATTCACTCAGGTAGGCTTTTGAAAACCAGAGTGGAATTTTAATAATGAAATGGGGAGATTACCTGACATCAAAACTGACCACCACTGGGGAAGCCTAATCAGGTAGAGAATTTGAAAGGATACGGTCACCTTGAACTCTACTTGAGAGGAGTACTAATGATAATGACGACGAAATGACAAGGTGGTCCACAGTGTGCCAGGCACTATGCTAATTGCTGTACATTGTTAACTTATTCTTCATAACAGATTTTTTAAAAATGAGAATTGGCTGAAGATTACACCCAGCTCTCTCAAAACCAATCTACTGATGATAACTCAATTCTATACAATGGATGGTTCTTCGATCCACTTGAAAAATGTAAAATCAACAAAACAGCATCATTAAATGATACTGGGCAAAAACGTTTCCCTGTGATGTCTTAAATGGCTTAAATGTAAATTAATTATGTACATATTTGCTAATTCCACCCTAGTCCTCTCCCCTTGCATCTATATTTGAAATCAGGAGGTTCACATTCTGTTTCATCCCTCCCCCATTTAACATCATATTGTAAGCATGCTTTCATGTTTCTTGTTTTCAATTAAAATTCTGGACCCAAGGTCTAAAGAGGCTTTCCAATGGTAAACATTGAGTTGGTCTCTAATTCTTGTTGCTACAGATAACATCAGTTATATTTGTTTCCAGACTCTGGAATTTCAAGGGGCACATTCTTCACAGGTCAATCCTGGCTGAAAGTCCAGAGAAGTCAGACCTGCTTCTGTCTGGCCCATCCTGGCCTGGGAGCTTCTTGCCCTAAACAGTACCAACCCTCAGGGTGCCTTGAGGGGAGAATTTGCAAATTACATTTTAGTCTTCAAAGTGGTAACTTACCAGAGGAGCTGTGCTGGTCTTGCTTGAGGAGACGATATCTGATATAAATTCAAATATTTCTTGCTCAAGCTTTTGATTGTTTTCTCAATTATTATTGAGCATTTTCACTAAGAACGTTGAATCATGAAATTTCAAGTCACACAGCCCATTGCGTCTCTAATTATAAATAAATGGTTTCAACCTCCGCCCCTCCAGGGACACTGGTTATATAGATTAGTCAGCACACCCATCCATCCCTGACTCTTCTCTTTCATTTTCCTACAAAAACCACTGGGCTTAAAACTGCTGGGAAGAGGATTGGCTTCCATTGGGACAAGTGGTGGAAAAGAGGGTATAAGGGAACTAAACGGGAATGGAAAAGAAATACAATAAAATTTTTTTAAAAAAAGAAATACCATCCTATGGCTTCACAAAGAGCCTAAGCGGAAAGAGAGCTTTCTTTCACTCAGTTCAGTTGAAATCTGCCCCCACTTCAGAACTCTCTCCATTGAGTAATAAATGCTAAGTCATCTTTCTATAATTCTCAGCTCCTGGGAAAATTTCATTTTCTGTTAGTGAAATTTTGAGCATGTTTCACTGTTAGTACAAGGTTCCTAGGTCCATACTGATTCCTCATAAATGTGAGATCAGAGGGAACTATTATTTTGCTTTGATAAATTCTTTTCTCCCTTCCTTCCTCCCTTCCTCCTTTCCTTCTTCCTTCCTTCCTTTCTTCCTTCCTTCTTCTTTCTCCCTCCCTCCATCCCTTCCTTTCTTCTTTTTATTCAATAAACATAGCATGTTACCACACACACATAGAGTAAGGAAAACAGGGAGGGAGAAGAAGGGAAGTAGAAATGGAGGGAGTGAGGGAGGGAGGGAGGATGGAAGGACAGCAGTGTTTCTGGAATCCTAAAATGTCCATCAGGGTTAGAGGCCAGGTGGTAGGCCACCACAATCTCTTAGGTGGCTTATTTCAAAGTCAGAGCAGAAAAGAGATGTTCAAGATGAACTTGAACTTTAATAAAGTACAAATGGTAACCCAGGGTCTCAATAGCTTTGGAATTTGATGAGTCCCAGACTTAGAGGCAAAAATGAACCATATGCCTAGAATTAGGTATTAGAGTGCTTCACTGCCAGGATTAGAAGACATTAACTCACAAACATGGGAACTACCCCTCCGGATTTACAAAGGCAAATATGTCTCAGTCAATCATTGTCCAGATATGTTCTGTTTATGATTAAGAGTCAGTGTATGTGTGCGTGTGTATAGTGATTCTGCTAAACTTTATATTGTTTATTAATACACATGGACACTTATAAATTGAACAGCCATAGATTAAGGGCAACTGGATCTTTTGTGACAAGAACTGGCATTCCCAGAAGCAAGAAGAAGATCTGAGAAAAGTTCAGAAGCAGACAGCCAAAATGGCAATTGAAAGTCAGTCATAATAAGAGATGGGGGGTTGAAAACGGCTTTATCTGTGATCTTCCAGCTACGAATTGTGGCCTTGGGTTTTGAGATCCAGAGGACAAAGATAAGTCAAGAGGTGAATTGATGGGAAATAGATGAATTTAAAATTAGGCATATGAGTAAAGAATTGTTTAAGGGACAATTTAGAAAAGATGGATCATGGTCCTTGTGCCCAGAACATCGGATGAAAGCCAGGAGCTATCAGGAATTTACCTCCCAAACAAAAACCACCTTAGCTTTATCAAATGATCACCCCCTATATTATACAACCATAAGCAGGGCTAAGCTACAGATGTGCCAACTGATCTTTGGTTCCTGTGTGCATCTCTGCTTCATTTAGTGACAGCATCTACTGATACACCAACACAGATATGGAGAAAAACTATAAGGGGTTAATGTCATTACAGCTGCCTTGTAATCTACCAGGACTACGTGCGTTTAGGAAATTCTAGTTGGTAATGATCTCAGTCCTTCAGCTAATTGTAAAATTGTCTAGTTCACGTTCAATTTCATCTCATTCCCATGACATTTTTTAAATTTTTGCCTTAGCATTGAGCTTTATTATCAAAAATCCCCAGGTCTTAACCATAGCTCTACTTACACAAACACAGACGGCCGCACCTGTGATTTGAATGAAACTGCGTTGGAACTGAAGACAGAGAGATGATGAAAAGAGAGGAAGCGATGGCAAGGTTAACACATGAGTGAACTCGAGCTCGCTCACACTGCGAAAACTATTGCCAAAGCCTGGGCACTCATTTTAGAAACTGTGAAAGATTTTCTAGAGATTTACGGCAAGAAATCGGTCCTCAGGCAGAGAGGGTTCTGAAATGCTTTCTATCATGCCTTATGTAACCCAGGGAAAAAAATATTATTCCCCTGAATTGGGGGTGAGACAAGAGATGGATTTGTACAGTGACTAACTGCCTAAATACTTCAAGCATTGCTGCCTTCCCCTCTCTTTGAAGAAAAGGAAACAATAAATCAGAAGATTAGGGATTTACTTCCATTTCAAGGTGCCACTAGCCAAGCCACGTTGGCTGGCTCCATGCCTAAGTGTTTCGTGTGGGAGGTAGGCCCAGAGGGAGAGAGGCCCCAGTGCTTTGTGTAGTTTTGAGGGCTGTGAAGTCTGGTGATACAAAATAAAAGGGCGTATTCCCCATTGAAGTCACTTATTTTGTGAAGGTCAGGGGACTGGTGAGAAAAGCAGAAGATTAGAGCCCCACGTCTCCGGGCCTGTTAGGTGAATCCCCCCTGAAATCAGAATAACATGTTTTGTAGATTACTTGAGTATCTGGGGAAACGTCTCTTGCATTAATCTGGATATTACCGTAACAGGCAGTAATGTGAGGACAGTTGGGAAGGGCTCCCGGGGGTGCCCTCTGGCATGGAATTCCAACAGCTTTTGCATTCCGTGAGTTTGTAAGTGAAATTCCATATTTCCTCAATTGGAAATCCATCTCCTATCCTTGCTCCCCAACTGAAGCCCTTTCTGGGTCTGTCCTTTCATTCTGAGCACTAACATTTGCCACTCCGAAGACAAGCCCAATTGACTGAACACCTACGAGTGATTAAGGCTGTGCAAAGCCAAAGGCAATGTAGGGTAGGATGAATTTGTGTAATGCTCTTATCAGGCTTCCAGAGGTTCAGCAGAAAGGAATCTTTCTGTGTCCATAAGCCAGGGTCCACCCTGTCCCCAAGGAGCTATCAGCCTACCCTGCCCCATTCCAGGGGTCAAATATTTGGGAGGGCAGGTGTGTGGGTAGAATTGTGTAAGTGAATAAGGCCATCACCCTTTCTTTGGAGACAGGAAAGCATGGGATGGTTGTTAAGTTACAAGTCCTGGTTTTTTAGATTGCCAACCTGGAGTGATCTTGAGCCACAGGTCTGTGGTTCAAGATGCTTGGTGACTCCATCATGGGTCTGCTTGCTCGTGGACACATCAGTTTTCTTGGAGTTCGTAAACACCATTTCCTAACTCAGGGATGTATCCAGTCCTGCCTTCCATTTGCATGCTCAGCTGATATTCTCCGGCTCCTGACGAAGGCCCTTCAATCTCAGTATTTCACAATCAGTTTCCCCAAGCCCAGCTGGATCTCCCTCTCTAGTGGATGGGACTTGGCCTGCTGCCACTTTACTCTTGACAATGCACATCTGCTCTATCTTAACTCACTTGTAGATCTGGGCTAAAGAGGTTTCCCCTGATAGCTCCTGCCTAGGACTCATATCAGCAAGACTAGACCCTTGACCTTCCCACTTGGAGAGCAGTGGTTGAAAGTTCATGCTGGAAAATCAAATCTCTTAGGCCATATGCCTTATTTACTGCCTCATGAGTTCTGGAAAGTCTTCTAACCAATGCTCTGAGCCAGAACCACACCAGGCTGGAGCCCGAGTTGGGCAAAGGGAAAATTCAGCCATACTCATCGGTCTTGATTTAAAAATTTGATATTTTGTTCATTGTGAATTTTTTACCTCTGGTTTTTTTCAAATCTTGATTACTGCGGTACTTTTTTGTTCTGTTTTTGTTATTTTTTTGGGGGGGAGGGTTCTCCTTTAATGTCACACCCAAGGCAAGTTCTTGTCACTCCATTAGTGCCAGCACTGCCCTGAACCTCAGTTTCTTCATCTGTAAAGTGGGAATCATAATAGCACCTACCTATTTTTTTATAATATTTTAAAAAGTAATTGCAGTTTTAAAAAAAGGTAGTTAATGGGAATCATGTGCATAAGGTGCTTGACACATGTATAAGTGCTCAAAGGAAAAAAAAAAGAAAAAAATGATTATCATCTTTATATATTATCTTGTTTTATTATTATTTGTTAATATGCTATATTTTCTTAAAATGTTACTCAAGACCTGGAAAGGTCTTTCCTTGAGGAAAGAGGGGAAAAGTTCGGGTTGTTATTTTTTCCTTTTTTTACAGTGGTGCAGTGCTTTATACATAACAGCTTCTCCATCAAAGCTATTGCCTATTAATTAGGGAACTGGAACAGGTTATATCTAAGATCCATTCCTTCTCCTGGTCCCTGGAAATCTGTCTATGATCACCCAGCTGATGTTAAAGAAATCACAACTTACAGCAATATCACTGTTATCTGTTTTACAACTCTCCTTTACATCAGACCTGCTTTCAATAGTCACCCTTTCTTCTCCCTGCCTCTGGTTTATGGCCACCACACGTGCATGGGATGACCTGTGCATCTGGGGAAGAGTTCCAGCTCCAAGGTTCTTCATCCCACTGTGCTGGCTGCATTCCACAGCTCGTCTTGGGAAACAATAATTGATTACTCCAGAGGGAAAACTTCATTTCAACACCAGCTGGCAGCCTGACTCTGCCCTAAGGCCCCCAAATGAGTCCCCAGCAAAATCCTCAGCAGAGACAGCCTAAGTGGGAATGGGGTAGACCTTATCTTAAGTCCCAAAATGTTACTGTGTGTATGTTCCACCTTAAATACACTTGAGTGTGGCATTGATAAATCCCCAAGTAGTGAATTTTCCCTAGCAGTATCTATTTGTTTTTAATTTGCAGATTTAAATAGAATGTTTTCCATATAAAACCACTCGAACATATGAACCATGTAACAAAGGAGCAACCGAGAAATGCAGTGGCCTTAGATGGGTAACTGCAGGCAAAGGAGAGAGTGGCTTTGGGGAGCAGTGATGTGGAGGTGAAGGTCAGTATCCCGGGATGATACATGGACACTCTTGTTCTCAGAGCTGAGCTGAGTGTTATTATCTTTTGGCTCTAGGAAGGCTGCCATCCCAACTTCCAGGATTTGAAAAGGAAAACAAAAATATCGATTATTTGTCCAAACTCTTCAAATGAAAATGAGTAAGAAGTTTTAAACATGAATGTGATTTCCATTCCAAGAAGTATGTCTTGGATGTCAAAAACATATGTTGGTGCTTTTGTTGAATAAAATTCTTGAGAGTTTTACCATCTCTTTAAGCAGCATACTCACCCATCTGAACACGTCTGAGTACTACAGCCACATGAAGTCATGAGATGCTAAGATCTCACCCTGCATATGACATGAAGGGCAGGAAATGAGGGATAAGGCAAAGAACAAAATATAGGACTTCTAAACAAAACTTTAACTTATGAACATCTCAACTTTTTCAAAACTGAAAGCAACAAAGTTTATCCACGATATCTAATATTTTGGTACTTATCCGTGATTGTATCAATTTTTAAATGAAGTTACACAGTCAATAAGGCTGATAGTCCCAGCTTTGTTGACCTCATCTTCAGAGCAGTAGTAGCACAAAAGAAGATCTCACCTTCAGGTGCCTTATAAATAGACATGCGTTCTCTCTCCTTGGTCATGATTACCGTCAAGGTTGTGTGTGGTTTCTATTTTGGGCTCAAATGGCAGAAAAGCTGCTTCTGCAGCCAAGAAGCAGCATTGTAGGATGCCAATAAATTCTGGGGAAAATTACATTTTAAAAAGGAAAACTTTGACATACATCTGGCAGTAGAATGATCTTGAACATATGGCAGCCTGGTAGGTAGGAAGCCGTTGGAACATGGTAAGTCGAGCTGAGTGCTGCCCCCATCCTGTTCAGGGGTGCATTTGGGAAAGGTCCTGTGGTGAGGACCACATACCCTCCAGCCTGGTGTGGTGCATTCACTGGGGAGAAGGTTGGATGTCAACCCATGTTTGTGTGCATGACCTTCTGCTGGCAACCTCTGATCGACACCTCAGAGCTATTCTTAGTGGTACAAATGGACAAGAGCAATACCCCGGGCATGTCATCATGAGGCTGGCAATCAATACGACACTGGGAGACTGGAGAAATCTAGGGTCTCAGAATTATGGGATCCTGACATTGGGAGATGACAGATGCCCAAAGTCAAAGTTTTGCTGGTGGATCAGGCAGACATCTCCATTGCTCACTCTGCTAACGGGGAGCATGGCA
This sequence comes from Pteronotus mesoamericanus, assembly GCF_021234165.1. NCBI lineage: Eukaryota > Metazoa > Chordata > Mammalia > Chiroptera > Mormoopidae > Pteronotus > Pteronotus mesoamericanus. Next base: position 14,052,155 of record NW_026555105.1, read on the forward strand.
TCTCTTCAGCGAGTCCATAAATTGATGGCTGGCTCTTGCTGCAAGGGACAGGAAAAGGTCAGGCTTTCATCAGAGGAAGGAGGACAGATGCAGCCACTTTCACTGGGAATTCCCAAGTTTATGGCCAACACCCCCAGAGCAGTGCTGATTAGAGGGCATTCCTTCCATCTGCTGAATCTCACTCCTCAAGCCATGCTACCTGGTGCTTTTTTAAGTCTTGAGCACCTTATCATTAGGGCTGCACCACACGTCACAATGCCAGAATTACAATACTCTGCAGGATTGGTGCTGCTACCTCATTCTTCGGAGAGGAACATCAAGGCTCTGCAATCATGATTCTCCAGCAAGGTGATGCAGGGAGTGAGCATTACAGCCTGAATACAAGTCCAGATCCCTGGCCTTGGAAAGGTGCTGTTGCTACATCACATTGACAGTATAAAATTGTTCACTTATTTTCTACCCCATGGATCATGGACTACTTGGGGAAGGCAGGACGCTTCATACCTCAAATCCTTAAGCTTGGTCTGGATGGAGCATGAGCTGTTTTTAGTTTCAGAAACTCAGAGTCTGGTCCTTTGTTCTCTTCTGATTAGGTAATTGAGCACAATGAATAAATATGCTTTCTCCCAGGCACCCATCCCTGTGCCACATGCATTCACATGTGCTCATGCATAGATTCTCACAGCATGTCCTTGTGGTCTTACCATGTACACACATATCTTCACTGCCACCACCACACATACATATTTGCTCCCCTACTTAGAGCCAGATTCTTACACCTCTCCTCCAGAGCAGTGGTTGTTAAGCTTTCTGTTCAACACCATGACCCAGGGACTTGCTAAAATGTACATTTAGCAAGTGTAGGGTGGGTTTCAAAAATGTGCATTTTTAACACAAGAATTTAGATGATTCTGATTTAGGTAATCTGTGTATCATTCCTTGGGAAACATACTGTTGGCTACAAGATCCTTAAAGACAAGGGGTGTCATGTTCATTTCTGTCTGCCCAGCACAAGTCACTGTGCTAGGTCTGGGGTAGACAGTATCTCATAAGAGTAGATTGAATGAATGACTCTCACTCACTTGCTCATTCACTCAGAGATCATTATTTTTGGAGAGGCAAGAGGTCAAGCTTTCAGGTCGTACTGAAGTCCCACTTGTTCTTCTGTTCTTTGTGAAGGACTTTTGAAAATTGATCAGAACTCTATTTGTTCCCTTTTGTTGAACAGGTTTCTTCCTAAAGAGTATATAAGATGTTTCCTCTACAGCATCTGGAGGTTTTCCTTTCTTCTCTATAAAGTTCACACAAACTAATGATGCTGGGAGATCAAAGGCCCTAAGGGGAATGGCCTCTGCCCCAAGGCCAGGCAGGCAGAGAAGGGCTCTCTCCCCTTCTGTCCTTTTCCCTTTGCCATTTATTTGTGTCTTTCCATCATTGACAATGGCCATGGTTTATTTTTGCTTGTTCCTATCAGCTCCAAAGCATGTATCTTGTACTAAGTAGCCCACTGTCTCAGCCTGCCTAAAGACGGTTGCCTTCTTCTAGGAGTAGAATTCTCAGTAGTCTCCTCCCTGAGGGTATGTCATCCACAAGATCCCTTAAGTATCACAGCAAATCTGGAGGTGCACCACTGATGACCTATGGCCAGTCAGACATCTGAACACAAAGCTAAATGAAATACCATCTACAGGCATGGATGATTTTGTAAAACCCTCTGCTGATTTTCTGATCCCCTATATTTATGACATTTTCCTGGTCTGCGAGTCTGGTAGCTGCACTCAAACAGCAAATGTGGCTATTGGGGTACTGAGGATGGCACTGTCTTGGTGACTGCATGCTGGTTCCTCTTGTACTAAGTGGTCACAAGGCTCCATTTCACCTGCTCACTGACAAATCCTTCTGATACAGTCTATTAGGGCTTCTGGTCTATCGTTGAGAAAATCTGCATTTTCTCTTTTCTTATAATTTCAGATACTACTTGCTTGCTTGTCTTCAGTCCTCTGGAAGTCCTCATATTATCCACTGGAGATGTTTACCTTTCTGACTTCGAAAATGAACAGTGACTTGTAGGAGGGAGCCAGCTTTCTGAGCAAATCGATATTTTGCTACCTAAAAGCTTTTCAAACATCATTATGAGTTGCCAGAGGTGAGTTGGGAGACCTCTAGGAGACCGAGTGCTTGGGTATATGTTTTTTTTGAAGATTTTATTTATTTTAGAGAGATGGGAAGGGAGGGAGAGAGGGACAGAAACATTGAAGTGCGGGAGATACCTTGATCAGTTGCTACTCGCATGTCCACCAACTGGGGACTTAGCCTGCCTCCCAGGAATGTACCCTGTCTGGGAATCAAACCAGTGACCTTTTGGACCACAGGCCAGTGCTCAATTCACTGAGCCATACCGGCCAGCCAGGGCCTGGTATATCTTTAACCTAGCACATTCTCACCTTTTGGTTTGATAGTCACATCAATTATTCTGGAAGCTGTCCCCAGAGCAACAGGGAAAGAAGGTGTGGGTAGCACTATGGGTGAGTTTGCTGATAGAGCCCAGGGAAACATCAGATTGATTTACAGAGTTATGTCTATGCATGCGTTGCATTTTAAGAAATATCTCTCTATCTGTAGGCATTTGTCCTTATTTGGATGATGATAGCATATCCATTAGTCTAATTTCTAAGTAATACAGAGTATGACATTACAGAATGGAAGGAAGAAAGAGGTGAGTGTATTAGAAAGGATAGAAGTGTCAGAAATGGATTTTTGGAATTAAAAGTGGACTTTGGCCCAGGATATAACTTAACTCAAAAGAGTTAGTTGCCTAGAGTAAATATTGTATGATACTATTAGTGCAAACAAAATGTGTTTCTAGCAAACACATCCAGCAAGTTTCTCTGTATGTGCTTAAGACATTTCTGGAAGGACACAGAAGAAAATAATAATTATGGTTATTTTTGGTGAGAGGGATTGAGTGTGGAAGAGTGCTTTTATATTTTATCATATACAAATTGGTACTATTTAAAGTTTTTACCTTAAGCCCTGGCCAGTGTGGCTCAGTTGTTGGGCGCCATCCTGCAAAGCAAAGGATGACTGGCTTGATTCCCGGTCAGGTTGTGTATGAGAAGCAACCGATTGATGTTTCTCACATCGATGTTATTCTTCCTCTCTTTTCCCTCCTTTCCCCTTTTTATAAAATTAAAAAATAAAATAAAATAAAGTTTTTACCTTAAAACACTAGTCATATACTCCCACATGTTTACTTTTATTGCATAAATTAAAAAACCAGCCCCGGCAGGTGTGGCTCAGTGGATTGAGCATTGGCCTGTGAACCAAAGGGTTGCCAGTTCAATTTCCAGTCAGGGCACATGCCTGGGTTGTGGACTGGGGCCTATGAGAGGCAGCCCATTGATGTTTTCTTGCACATTGATATTTTTCTCCCTCTCTTCCTCCCTTCCACTCTCTCTAAAAATAAATAAATATAAAAAAATTAAAAAAAAAATTGTTGCCCTCAGGAAAAGTAACCCTGAGAGATTTTGCCCCCGGAGCAGCTGGATGCTGGGTACTTGGTTTTCATCATGGAAGTTCAGGAAGCCCAGAGGTGCTTGTGTGTCTCCCAAACCCACTGCTCTGGAAGGAGGCCTGGGACACTATAAGGTCAGCCTTTCCACGCTGAGTTCCAAATCCACAAGGTTCAACTGAGTTCATTTTCTGCATGGAATTAGCTCCCCTGGGTTCAACCGCACAGTCTGGACAGGGACAGCACTTGGTTTTCCCAGTCATCAGTTACTACTTGCCCTCCTCGTCTCGGAGGAAATTGAGAAGTGCGTATTCAGCCACTGGGGTCTGAGCCTTGAGCAAGGCTGCTGGTGGATTGGAGTTCATGTTAACTCAGTGACGGACCGCCCTCTTTCTATTTGTTTTCCAACTTAGAACCTTGATCAGAAGGAGGAAGTGGGGAACTCTGAGGGCAGTGGACCCTAAACTTTATGTGCGGAGTGACCATCAGCGAAGTAAGTACATTGAGTGCTTATTCCCAGGACCCACCTCCAGAAGACACAATTCTGCAAGTCTACGAAAAGGTCCAGGAATCTGCATTTGTAACAGGTGGTTCAACTTTGTCCCAGGTGGTTCGGACACAGGAAAAAAATGAAAAGACAGAGAGAGAAACCCTGATGGTGGATGTGTTTTGCAAAACTGAGAGAAATGAGAAAAACTGGAGGGTAATAGTAACAATAAAGACAAATATCATTTACTGCATGGAACCCACTGCTCTAAGTGCCTGACACATGTTCACTCATTTAACCCCCAGCATCCCATGGAATCTTTATTCCCTTTATACACAGAAGGAAACCAAGGCAAAGGGAGTTTAAATAATTTCCCCAAGGTCACCTGGCTACAAAGTGACAAATGTAAACACAACCCCATGTGGTTTGGCTCCAGAACACATGCTCTCCACCACTACACCCTAGGACAGCGTTGTCAAACTATACCCACAGACCAAATCCGCCTGCTGCCTGTTTGTGTTAGGCTGTGTGGTGGCCATTTGGTGTTCCAGTTGTTGGAAGAGTTGAAGACATTACTTCTTGGTCCACAACCCTTAATTATAAATACTATCTGGCTCTTTACAGAAAAAGTTTGCAGACCCTGCTTGAGTAGAGAATAAATACAAGGCTCTTGTTTCTCCAAGGAAGTGTAATGGCTTCCCTTGGGGGCTGTGCTGGAACCCTTGGACCCAAAAGCCAGTTCTTCTGCATCACCACCCCCTAGCCCTCCTACTTTGTCACTGAGGCTGCCGTGCATGATGCAGGAGCTTTGGGTGGCTTCATAATTGTCATTTAGGACCACTGTATCTAACAACATACCACGGCCATTTAAATTAAATTCCCTGAAACAGACAACATGTAACTGTGGTATAATGAGGAATTTCTCACATTAGCAAAATAGGCAGAACTATGTGCTTGACCTCCATTTGAGTCCTACTTATTCTGCTGAAGTTATTACAACAATGCCATTAGTTCTCTAGTATTGATAAGAGTAAGGGCACTGCTGAAGTAACTGAGGCTAGGAAAGATCCAGTAATTTCCCCAAGGTCATATAGCTAGTGAAGTGTGGTCCTGGGTGAGTGTTAGGCAGTCAGATTCCAGGGCTTGCGTGCTCAAACCACAGCACAGTATAGCCTCCCCGAGAGGTCCCTGAGAGCCTGTTAGCATTCCTCACTCCATTTACAAATAAAGAAATCAGCAGTCAGAACATTTACAACCATTGAACAAGGCTGTGCACCTCTCTGGCACCTCTCAGTTCAGTGCAGACTGGACAGAGTCAAAATTCTAGGCACTTCCCAATGTTTCAGTGGGTCATGAAATGACCCTCTAGTGACCAAGCCTTCACTCCGATGTCTGAGATATGCTGCATGCCCTTGAGGGGGCCAATAGAGCATCAGGATAGAGACAGGCATTAATTCCACTGCTTACTAGCCATGTGACCTCTGTAAGGGTCGACTCATGTCTCTGCCTCTCAGTTTCCTCATCTGTGATATGGTAATGATAATAACACCTCGCTTACAGAGCATTGAAAATCTCTAATGAGATAATTTACATCAAGTATGTGGCAGTTCATAGCATATAGTAGGTGCTCAAAAAATAGCAACTATTACTAGAATTAGATAGAAGGACTTGAGGCTGTTATTACATTTGATGGTATAAGGAAATAATAAAATATTACTTAATGCATATATATGATGTACCGGCACTGCATTAAGCTTTTAGGTCATTTTTTAAAATAAATTCTTATTTTTAAAATAAATACAGTGATTTCTCATTATCCCCATTCTATAGATGAGAAAACAAAAGTGTTTCTAATGAACAACATACAATAGTTAATAAAATAAAAGACTCAGAGATACAGAGAACAGACTGGCAGCTGTCAGAAGGAGGGGAATTTAGGGGCTGAGTAAAAAAGGTTAAGGGGTTAAGCAAAAAACCAAACAAATGAAAAAACAACCTTATAGACACAGACAACAATACGGTGATTACCAGAGGGGAAGGGGAGTGGGTCAGGTAGAAGAGGGTAAAGGGGGTATAAATAGTGATAAAAGGAGACTTGACTTTGCGTGGTGAACACATGATACAATATACAGATGATGTATTATAGAATTGTACACCTGAAACTTATATAATTTTATTGACCAATGTCACCCAAAAAATTCAATAAAAAAGCATGCCTAGAGAAGAAGAGTTATTAGCTCTCGGTCACATAGAGGTATTTGAATCTGTCCTGGTCTGTTTAATTGCAGAGTTTACACACTGATCCACAATGCCAGCTCCCTCAAATTTCTACCACTTTCTAGAGGGCAAAGATATAGTACAGAGACTTCTGAAGCAAGTTCTGCTATAGGAAGAAGTTGTGACATTTATGCTAAACTTTATTAGACTTTCATATTAAAAAGAAGCTGTGTTCAGCGAAAGCCTATTTATTAAAAATGAGCTTGAATAATAATATAATAAATGAAATAAAAAATCGTGTCTCCTACTGTCAAGCCAAAGATGGATTATGATGTGTTGGACAGGTACAAATGGCCTTGTAGCCTCGATCCAGGAAAAGATTTGGAGGCAATTTGCCTCTTAAGAAAGTATTGTACGACACTCACTTACAGAGGATTTATGAGAAATGAAATGGAAACTCTTTCAAGATTTTATTAAGAGATATAGTCTTCCTGCATAACTTCTTTCCCTCCTGGACATTTATGAATGTTTGGCTGGAAGGGTGGTCTGGGAGCTGGGTTTTGATATATGTGGTTCCTACGAGGACGTGCCAAGGGAGACATTTTTCCGTCAAAAGCCATATGCATGCAGGATCCTGGAAAGTCTTCCAGCAATCATGGACACTGGCAATAAAAATGATCGAAGGAAAAAATATGCCAGACAGTACCAGTCATGGCAGATGCCAGAAGGACCAGGGGCCAAATACATAAATATCTTCAGAACTTCTATGGAAAACACTAAGGGTTTAATCTGTCCCTTTTCCAGATACAAGAGTTTTTCAGGACATGGCCACAGCTAAAGAATGTGTAGCAAAGAGCTTTGCTAATTCAACCTGCAAGTGCGCTATGGAATTTTACAGGAGACAGGAAATGAGAAAGGTACATGACCTCATAACTATAGACTCCACCACACTGGGGACACTCCTACGCTCCACAAATAGGTTAAGCTTCCCACCATGTCACAGTCAGAATGCCCTCGGGGTGTGACAAGGGCTGTCTCATGGCCCTCAGTGTATCTTCATGGTGTATGTGGCTGGAGAGTAATCTCTCCAAAGCAGGAACAAAAATTTCTCAAAGCAGGAACAGAAATTTGGAATGCAATATATTTCTCAAATAAACGCAAACACACATCGCTACTAACAACAGCAGCAGAGAAAAGCATATTTTTTGTATTTTTGTCCCTTACCTTTCTCTCCAAATTAATCTTTCCCCCCATTTTATAGTTATTCCCCATTTAACACTAAAGAAATTTTAAGGCTGCTCAGCATCTGATATGTCATAAAGGGTGAATGTTAATTGCCTCTCTCTCTCCCTTGAGTTAAGAGGGCCTCTCTTGTTCCTCCTGACTGTGAGAAGTGGCTTCTTAAGCCATCGCTCAGCTCTTCCCATAGTGAGGCATGGTACTGAGGCAATGGGCCCCAGACAGGAACATTTGGAAGTCAGAGCTTAGGACTTGAACAGGTGGGCCCCCACTGCTGTGTGCCTGCTAGTGTCGGGGAAGGCCACTCAAGAAAGTTTGGACAACTCGTTGCCTTTACCGAGGGCAGAGAGGACAGAACTTGCTCCTTTCCCAAGAGAGCAGTATGTTCCTGCCTCTCTGCCTCGTTCCTTTCTCTAGGACTTTCCTCTTCCTGGTTTCTGGGGGCATCCTGGATACTCTGATCCTCCCCAGTCCCTCCTCCCTTCATTCTGGTTTATTCTGCACAAGTAGTGAGCATGTGCTCTGTGCCATCAGCTCTGTGCTCCCTCGTCCAGGTTGGGGAGTCAGATGCTGCAGCCCACCAGGTGTGGCTGGTGGAGGTGACCAAGGGAGGTGACCTGGTATTCACCTGGCTCTTTGCTGAATCACATCCAGAGGATCTCTGGGGAATGACATTATCCCGCCGTTCCTTGGGGATATGCCTCTCCAAATTAATTTTGAACTACACTCTCTTTTGCTTTCTGCATCAGTAACTGTTGATCATTTCTGGTTCCTTGATGTTCCTATATGCCACAGGAATTTTGCACAAAGTGTTGTCGCTGTTTGGGGACTTTTTTATTTGTTTTCCCTGTGCTTATTCAACTTCTATTTTTCCTTCAGACATGAGTTCAAATGACAGCTTCTCAGGAAATCTATGCTACCTGACTCCCTCCTCCGAGATTAAACCAAACACTCTGTCACCCACATTAATAAATTTGTATTCTTGCCATTTATAGCACTTATTATAGATATATTTTGTGTTTATTTGTGGTTATTTTATTAATATTCATCTCTTCTACAGGACCAGCAGCTTCTAAGGAAAATAACTGTGTCTGTTTTCCTTCAGCACTTCATTTTTAGAGGCTTTACTAGAATCTGGTACAGTGTAAGTGCTTAATAAATATTTATTAAATAAGTGACTAAATAACAGTAATAACTATAAATAGAAACTACTACTTATGAAGGGCCTAGTAGCTGCCAGGTCTTATGCTCAGTGTTATTTCTAATCCTTAGAAAAATCAACAGGGTAGATTCGGTTACCCTCCATTTATAGATGTAAGTACACACACACACACACACACACACACACACTGAACTTCCATTACAAGCTTCAGCACAGTGGTTCTCACACATAATTGTTATCAGCACCAAACAAGAGGGCTTCTGGAAACACATATTGCTGGGTTGAACCCTCAGAGTTTCTGATTTGTTATGTCTGGGCTGGGGCCTGAGAATTTGCATTTTTGCCATGATCTTTGGCAATGCTGATGCTCTGAGTTCCAGGACCACATTTGGAGCATCACTGCACCAGGAGAGAAGGAATATGAATGGGAGAAATACTACTGTCCTCTCTCTCTCCCACACACGCCCTTGTTTCCAGGAAAGGTCTGACTTTGTGGTGAACTATGTAGAAAGAGAATTTACCAATACCTGTGGCTCAGCTCCTTCTGAGATTTCTCTTTCAAATTGCCCCATACTGACTGCTGGCATTCTGGACAGATAAGCACACCTGGGTCTGGGACCAGGCGCAACTTTGAAAGTGTATATGGAGACCCTCTCTGCATCCTAAGGAGACAAAGCTATGATTCTAATAAGACTGTCAGCCCACCAGACCCCTCAGGTAATTGATCCTCCCCTCTAGGTTTCAGATCCATCTAGAGTTTATTAAGGGACCCAATTGGCTATACATAAATCCAGTTCAGTACTATCAGAAATCAAGACAATTTTTAAATATATCGTTCAGCTTCTTGTGTCTATTTCTTAATTGGATACTAACTTGGGGAGAGGTGAAAGGTATAATTAATTTTCACCACTCAAATCCCAACAGCAGCTTAAAATTAACTTAATTTTTTTTGTCACATGTAAAAATCTCTTCATTAGGTCCTTGTGTATAATCATATATAATTTGGCTGGAGATACAAATCTATTGGAGGGGAATCTTTCCCAATAATTGTTAGATTATTAGGCCTTGTGTTACAGAATTTGCAAGACTTTTTGAGTTTTTGTAGATCTTAGGTACTCTTATATTGGAAGTTTTACTCCTCATCATATGAAACAATACGATGAACCACTATATATTACATTTTATATCATTTATTTAATAATCTCTTGTTTTTTATTTTTATATTTTTAAACCTGTCTCTCTATATACCCACAGACACAGTATCTATGCATATACAGGGTCTGGCAGAAGTAAGCCTGTTTGAGTGTGATTTGTAGGGTAATAATATGGGTGTAATAATTTATAGTTTTAATTTGAACATTTCACCTAAAATGTTATATGAGGTGCTTGAATGTCATATTTTTATGTTACAGAATTACATGCTTATGATTTTGTAATAAGGAAGGGGTGTTATTTGTGCTGGACTCTCTGTATTTCTATGTATTATATCATACGCATTATGTATTATATCACATATTAAATATCATATATAATATTTATTTATACATTATATTTCTAGATAAACCTCTATAGTAAAATTTCCTTCTATAAAACATTATCATAGAACTTAAAATAGCACGAAGCACCCAATATTGCTGATGAAGAGTTTGAGGTCAGTTTAATTCTTATTACTTTGTAGGTGACTATTCTACACCTTGGGAAGTTTTTGGATTACCTCTCTATTCTTAATGCTTAAAATTTTACAGTAATGTACCTTAGGTTTAGTCATTTCTTTCCTACTACACTGGACTCTTAATATATCCTGTCAATATGAATGCTTGTGACCTTTATTTCTCTGAAAAATTCTCATATATTAAAAACTTTGATACTTTTACTCCTAGTTTCTTTTTTTATAGAACTTTAAATATGGTGCAGATTTATATTAATAGGTACATGACAGTCCATTAAATAGGTATGCCATGTCCCTAATGCTATAAACTTAGATCGTTATAAATACCATCTTTGCATATTCTTCTTTTGAATTATTTCCTCAGGAATAATATTTATTAGGTCAAAGACTGGAAAACTTCTTTATTGATTTCTTTGAGACCTCTGATATCAGAAACCTCTTTTGAATTGTCTTCGGAATAGAAGAAGCAGAGTCTGAGGCCTGTGACTGTTTCTTGCTGGAACTCAGGCCACGGAGCGTGGCCCCAGTGGCTATTGTGGAGAGGCAGACTTGCCCTGCTTAGGGCAATTCGTGTATACCGCAGACACCTCGGAGGCTAACGGACTGTTCTTCCCTATTCTACCTGCCTGGCAGTTAATGGGTCTGATTCAATGGGTGCCCCAGGCCCTGCGGACCTGATGTGAGAGGCTTTTTGTGTGTTGTACTGTCCACTGGCTGGATGAGAAGAAGGTATTTGCAAGAACATTGACCTTCTCTAAGTTGTTTGGTCCATGAGGATTCTGGACAGCTGTGCCCTTGGAGCTGGGCAAACCCCACACTCCCATCCCAGTTCATGCTACTGCCTGGACTTGCAGAGCCACAATGCTGGCTTGGAGCCAGTGGGTCCCTGGCTGTGGGATAGAACAGGGCTGCAAGTTTTGTTTGTTTTAGTAAGTAAAGAGACAAATCACAGGGCTTATTATGTAAGCGATAAAAGATTATTCAGTGAAAAAAACAAAGGGCATTTTCCCAGTGGAGAGTCAGGGTAAGATACAAATCTACATGACTGATGTCAAATGTTCTGTTCTCTGATTGCTCCAGATGAGCAAGTCTGCTTTTTACTTGGTCAAGGTGACACCTACTAAATATAATAGTTCAGTACCATCAGAACTTAGGCATATGACCCTATTGGCTTCCTCTGAGCTTGTCCCAAAATTGACATCATCTGAGATACCTCTCTTGGAAGACTTTGGGAAGAATTTGTATGCTCGAGATCACCGGTAATTTAATCATCTCATTTGTTTGGCAGTCACTTACTGTGCCCATATTATGGAGCATCATGTCATAGTGGACAGAGGATAAAACCTAAAATCTGTTTGACTTCATTGTATCAGTTCTCAGCTGTGTGACTTTGAACTATTCATCTAGTTTCCTTTAACTTGATTTCTGCATCTATGAAATTCTTATGATACTTAACTTACAGAGTTAATTCAATGGACACTCAAGTGAACCAGATTCAGATATCACCCAGGTATTTTGAACAATTAGAAATATAAAATAAATATTATTAATACAGTAAAATGTCTCTAGTGCAAAAAATGGACACCATATTTGAATAGGTGAGAAATTTGAGCAAGAGTGAAGGACACTTTCATGCCAGAAATCAAAAACATGGGAGCAGAAATGAAGAATGTCTTTAATGAGTTTATTGGTACACTTGACACAGCCGAGAAAAGCTTCACTGAGCTGGAAGATAGTCAATAGAAATTATAAACATAGAATTGGATATAAATGAATGTGGACATAATAAACAGCTGTTGAACAATTTATCTAAATAAAAGCACAAAGAGAAACAAGAACCAAAGAGGAATAAATTATCCCAAAACTGTGGAACAGTATCTTACTGTGAAACATGTACGTAATTGATGTAACTGGAATCACATAAGGAAAAGACCCTTATCCAGAAATTTAAGGTGCTCAGAGAACACCAAGAAGGATAAGTAAGGAAACACATGTGCAATGTGTACACTCATGCATATACACCCTTAAACCATCATATTCATCATTTTGAAATTCAAACATGAGAAAATCTTGAAAGAAATCAACAGAGACAAGAGGGAAGGGGGGGCAGGGAAAGGGAAGGGAAGGGGAAAGTCAAGGAACATATAGCAAGGACTCATGGACAAAACCAAAGGGGAAGAGCTGAGGGAGGGAAGGTGGGAGGGGGCAAGGGAAAGAGGGGGGGAAGGCAGAGACAAATGTATTTAAAAAGTAAATAAATTAATTAAAAAAAAAAAAAAAGAAAGACACTAAAAACAGGATCTGTTATATACAGAAAACAGATATAAGAACTAAAGCCAACTTAAAATCAGAAACTATACAAGCAGAAAGAAAATGAAGTGACACCCATAAAGAGCTGAAACAAAACAAAACAAAAACAAGCAAAAACACAGTCAACCCAGACTACTACACCCAGCCCATCACCCTCCCAACCTCAGTTCAGTAATGAAGGAACAATAAAGACTTGTTCAGATAAACAAAAATCAAGAGAATCTACAGAGGTGGGCAAAATAGGTTTATAGTTGTAAGTGCATGAAACACAGAGTTTATTCTTGGATGATTATTTATTAATTTTTGTATTATTTTTATCACAACTGTAAATCTATTTTTGCCAACCCCTGTAATATCAGAAAAACTGCATCGAATGAAATGCTAAAAAGTTCTTCAGGGAGAAGAAATGTTTTAATAATAAACTTGGATTTACACCCACACAAAAGACGACTGACAGAAGAAAAAGGTTAGTGGTGTATTTTATACCATTTGTAGAAGATGCATGCTGATAATTGCATAAACAATGGAGAAGAGAAATTTAGAGTATGATTTTCTAAGATTGCAAAGAAATTCTTTGCAACCTTGTTGTAGGCAATGATGTCTTAGGTAGGACACAGATATCACAAAATATAAAAAGTTTAAAAATTTATAGAGTGGACTTCATCAAAATTAAAAGCTTTTGCTCAGTTTGGTTATCAAAATGAGATTACAAGCCACAGTCTGGGAGAAAACATTGGAAAATACATATTTAATAAAGGATATTCAGACCATATAAAGGACTCACAAAACTCTGTAATAAGAACAACTACCCAATTTAAAAACAGGCAAAACATTTTAACAAACACTCCACCAAGGAAGATATAATAGCAACCAATAAATGACATAAAAGATTAATAATTAGTTAAATAAAACTTAAAACCACAATGAAACACAACCACATAGTTTTTGGAAATGCTTAAAAAAACTAATAATTGCCTGGGTAGGTGAGGATGTGGAGCAAAAGGAATTCTCATACATTGCTGTGGGAATGCAAATTTGCACATCAACACTGGAATATTTGGCATCTTCCTATTAAGCTAAACATACACTTACCATAAGTCCCAGCAATTCTACATGTAAATGTTTATATCAACTTTATTCATAATTGCCAAATACTGGAAATAAATACAGGAAATGTCCTTCAATTAGTGAACGGATAAACATGCTGTGGTCCATTTGTGCACTAACATATTATTCGATTATTAAAAGGAACATTCTAGTGATACACTAAACCCTGTTGATGAACCTCAAATGCATTACGCCTGACTCAGTGAAGCCAGATTGGAAGCACAAAACCATAGGGACAGAAATCAGGTAAGTGGGTACTACAGGATAGGGTTGCGGGGGGAGGTATCTACAAAAGAGCACTTGGTGGGGGGACTTTGAGTGATGAAACTATTCTATGTTTTGATTATGGTGGCCTTTCCATGCTTGTATGCATTTGTCAAGAGTCTCAAAATGTATGCTAAAATGGGGAAAATGTATTGAGTGTAAATTTTGCCTGACTTTTTTAAAAAAAAAACCCTTTCTAAACATTTTGGATATTTTTATGTTTTATCTTCTTTAAGTGATTTCTAGCTTAATTTCTTTAACACTTGATGTGACTTCAATATTTTGAAATTTATTGAGAATTTCTCCATGGCTTAGCAACTGTCTCATTTTGGTAAATGTTCTATTCGCACTTTAAATAAATGTGTATTCTGTACTTGTGGTATGTATAACAACAACACTATAAGCCCACACCTGCGTGGCTAGTAGTTACTGTACCTGGTAAACACATACCTAAATCCTTGGAATCCCCTCCTTCACCTCAGTAACAGTATACTCTGCGTCAGTCTGATTTCTTGACAATGGGTACTTGCTTTAGTAGGTCCTGCTCAGACAAAATTAGAAATTCAGCGATGACTCTGTGTTTCTTTACTTCTCTTTATCCCTTTTCCATTCCCATTTCCCTTCCCAGCGCAGAAAAAGAACCTATTATGTTGAAGTTCTGAATCCAATATGTCATGGAAGATGAAATGCAATGTGATAAATGAATAATCTCTGATTTGTTTCTTATAGAAAAGACTTTCACATTTAAATACAAGTGCATAGAAATGACAATGCTTGACTTAAGGATATACCTCATTTAAAGACAAAAAGACATGCTGGGGGTTTCATTTACCCTCACAGCCCAGCTGCACAACTTGCGCTGTGTCCCCTAAACAATTCATTCAATTCTCATGCAATTCAATTTTTCCTCAGCAAAATGGAAATAATGGCACAGCCTGAATGACAGGATCATTGTGAGGCTCTCATGAGATAATGTATATAGTACATCTATCTCCATGCAGCAGAAATACTCACGATGGGCTATGCTTGAATTCAGGACGGCTGGCCTCAGTTTGCAAGTGGATTTGTCTGGCTGGGATATTGGCTGAGCTTGCAGACTTATGTGTCCACTAAGAAGGGCTAAGAATGATCTCATGCAGTATTTTGAAAACCAGATAAAAGAGACATCCTTCCCTCACCTCATCCCCTCAAAAAAAGAGTTCATGTCTCTTTCAGTCATTTCAGGTCGTTACTTGTTAAGTGCTGGACCTATTTACAAAAGTTTCACAGCGATGTTTGGAAATGGGGTCATAGCAGCAGGAACCCCCTTCAGAGTAAATATTTTTCCATCCCCTAATCTGAGAGCATCTAGGAGATAATCCCAGAACCAACATCCCCTTAGAGTTGATCATGTAAATTCTATTTCATTTAAACAAATATGATTTGAGCCCCTATTATTTGCAAGCCTGTGATAGGCCTTATCACATGACTCTGTCTGTTAGTGCCTGAGACATACATCAAAAGGACTCTATGAGATCTGATGAGTTTGTATTTTCTTTGGTTCACTGAAACTTTGCTAAACTCCATGCTTGATTTCCAAGAGGAAGATTGACAGCCTTACCTGCTAACACAGGTGATAAGAAGGGATGATGGCCCAGGGAAAAAGTTGCTTTATCTTGAGCTCAAACTGGGGGTAGATATTAAGTGCCCAAGACTGCATATTTTCTGTCCTGTAGTTCTCTTATTGAATGAAAAAAAATCAGTGAATGAAGCAGCATTTATTAAATTCCTTCTGAATGCCAGTATGCCACAAAGAAAAGGCAGAAGAGAAAAATATAGACTCTAAAATCAGTTGGTCTAGGCTTGAATCTCCTCTCAGTTACTAAATAGCTTCACATCCCTATGTTCTACTTTCCTCCTTGATAAATTGGTAGCTACTTTAAAGATACATCATGAAGATCACATATTACTACATGTTAAACTCACATGACAATGCCTGGCACATAGTAAGCACTGGGAGTGTTCGTTGTCATTATAATTTCATTCAAACTTGACAATGACTTTATGAGGAAGGAGTAATTTGTATCTATTTGACAAATGGAGAAACTGAGGCTCAATGCTGAAATGATTTGCCCAAAGGCATACCATTAATACAGAGAAGAGATGATAATAAATTCAGTATCATTTTATTCCACTTCTTTACCACATTAGGACACCCCTAGGCACTAGAAGGTTGGACCTGCCACAAAGTCTAGGAAGGATCTATTGGTGAGACTGGGCTGTCACCGAATGGGGTGCACTCTTCTGGTTCTGATACTAAGCACTTGGGATCTTGGGTTGCTGCTTGTCTCCTTTAACTCAGTTATCTATTTAACAGGAATAAATGGTATGCATTAGAAACTCAAATCCCCTTTCCTTAACTTGATTTCCTTCCTTCTTTCCTAGCTGGGGATGGTTTGGAAATCATTTCAGCTCTCCACTCTTCCTCAAACCCCTCAGGACAGAAGGCATGACAGGGCTAGAAATTTGACAGTGCCTGCAAACCAAATATCTCTGAGATTCTGATATTATGATTTATAATAAAAAGTATATATTTGGTCATCAACCTATTCCTGGCACAGAGATCCTAAAATCCCTTAAATTTCCTGTGACAAGAGCAATGAAGTTTTCCTTTGTTACCTTAACGAGGTGATGTTTGGAAAGCCCTTATAGAGTGGGGGTTGAATCAATTGCCAATGACCAATGATTTAATTATCTATGACTGAGTAAGAGGCGTGCATGAAAACCAGAAAGACAGGGTTTCGACAGCTTCTGGGTTGGTGAACACATGGAGGTTCAGGGAGAATGGCACATCCAGATAGGGCATGGAATTTCATCTCCTAACCCTGCCTTTGCCCTATGCATCTGTTCTGTCTGGCAGTTCCTCAGTTGTATTCTTTTATAATAAACCAAGGATACAGGAAGTGCAATGTTTCTCTGAGTTCTGTGGACCACTCTAGCAAATTGATCATACTTGAGGAGGGAGTCTTGGGAGCCTCTGATTTATAGCCAGTTATAGTCAGACACACAGGCTTGTGACCGGTATCTGAAGGTGGGGGAGCAGTCTTGTAGGACTGAACCCTTAACCTGTGGAATCTGATGCCGTCTCCTGGTAAAGAATGTCAGAATTGAGTCAACTTGTAGGACACCCAACTGGTTTCTAGAGAATTGCTTGTTGGTAGAGGGGACCTTCAACTCCTCGTGTTGGAGTTGGTGTCAGAACACAAAAGAGAGTCATAGCTGGTACTTTGGCCTACTTGGTAGGCAGTGGTATCTCTGAAGAGAGCCCTAAGTAGCAACTTAGTTGGATTAATTTAGAGTCTCCAATCTGTCAATTTGCTTCCTTAATACCATGCTTTAACTTTGCCTCTACAAATCCTTCTCCAGATCCAAGGAATTGCCCTCTTGACTTAATCCAGATCTAGCTAATGAGTTTGAGTTATTGGCTAATTTTCTTAAGGGTGATTAATGAATTATTTCTCTCTGGCAACTCCTATGTACACAGCTGCTGAGATAAAACAAGTGGGGGGGGGTATGTGAATGTGTGTGCACATGTGAATGCGTGCAGGATTGCATTTTGCCAAAAGTTAGATCCTAAAGTCAAGATCTGTTTTTGCCCCTTGCATTCAACAAAAGCCTCAGGTTACCTTCCTTTGTCAATCAGGATTCACATTTCCTGGTGAAAGATAAAAATCACAGTAGGGAAATTGTTAGCACATGCTAAAATTTGTATATTTGCATTTCAGCAGAACTAATGGTTCTCAGGTGCTAATACTACAACCTTGGGAAAGCCCTTCCCCTACACCCAAAGCATTTGTAGAGAGAAGATGGGGCCTTTAGGCCTCTAAGATGTGGTCTGAAGGATGGGGAAGTGCTTTATCATGAGAGGGGCCCATGGCTCAGGGGAAAAACAGCTCTGTAGTAAAATTGGGCGATCTCAATTTTCAACTGGAAGTTGATTAGCTGTGCCACATTGGGCAAGCCCTTTATGTCTAGGGTGACCATATAATTTAACTTTCAACCCAGAACACTTTTGAGAATAAAGTTTGGTTCTGTTTATAACTGCATCAGGAAACATGAACACAAAACCATGGCTGTCCCAGACAGCACAGTATATGATTACCCTACATATAACCTCTAACCGTCCCTTCCCATACCCTCTTACAGCCCAAGGCTAACATTGTAAAGCCAGGAAAACTAAACCAACGCAGATTTAGTGAAGCTGCCTGAGTCCTGGGTATTCTGGGCAGGGGTAGCAGGCCAGTTTTAATGCCAGGACATTTATAGCTCGCATTTGCCCATGACCTTTCAAAGCAAAGCTGGGCACCAGAGTGGTCACATTTCCTCTGAAGTGTTTAGAATGTTGGCAACCAGACCCAGGCAATTTATGTGTCATTTGCATGGTCTTTGGTGGGGAGTAGGGAGAGGGGTTGGTACTGAGCAGAGGAATACAGGAGAACATTAGAAATTTCCTGGTCTGTGCTGAAAATGGAAGACCCCGCTTGGATTTCTGCAGCTCCAAGCCACATTTTAGACATGCTACGCATGGCAGTTCCCCAGGGACCGGGAGTCTTGTGTTACTAGAGTTCAGCAGCCAGGCCAGGAAAATCAATACCCTACTCTTAAAGGTTAAGAGTTTATCCAACTGAAAATAAAAATAAAAAAAAATAAATACAATATAGTTTTGGCTTTTCTTGCAGGTTTCCAAGGTAACTGAGGACAAGCTCCAGCCTTTGAGCTTCAGCTTTTAGGGTCTGGGCTGTGGGAGTACTCATTACCCAGAAACACAAAACCACCAGAAATAAAGACTTCTGAAAGAATCAGAGTCACAGACACATGGAGGTTGGGCCGTTGCATGACATAATTTAACCCCTTTAATTCACAGATGAGAAAGCTGAAGCCCTGCATAGAGAATTCGGAAGCCCCAGGCTGTTACTGTCCAATATCAGAATGTTCTAGATAACCAGGTATTATGGATCTCAGGGATATCCTCCCATAGCATACGTAAGGCAACAACACCTCTCTTCCTATCTAGCTTCTTCATATACTTTTGTAGACGGGGCATAAATTTCTTTATTATTAATGAGATTAATTTCTGGAACTTCTGTCGGAAGGGACGATAAAAGAGAATTCTTCTCTCTTGGGGTAGCTGAAAGGATGAATGTGAGTGGGAGGATGGTGACAACCATCTTGTTGTTAGTATTACACCCACTGCGAGGCAAGCTGAGGTGGCAGAGGGGGAGGAAGAGAGGCTGGAATATAGCGATACTATTTGAGTTGATAGCCATGTAGGACTCGCTAATCTTAAAATATTTGGTTTAGTTAGCCAACGCATTTGGACACAGGAAGATGGTGATTGGCCCAAGGTCATGTTCTAAATAAAATTTCCAGTACTTACATTTTTTTCCTCAGGTAGAATGATTTTCCCTGTCTACTTCTGTCTATCCTCAGGAATGAACACACAAATGAACAGCCCATAAGCTTATGCAAAGTTCACTATCTGCACTGGTATCTAAACCAGAGGGCACACTTGGGTGGAAAGTGCTTCCCAAAAGCGACGGTCCTTTCCTTCCCAAGCTTTTCTCAGAATGCAAGAGTCTGAAGGACAGAGTGAAGAGAACTTTGCTCTCTTCAAAGTCCAAATTAAAATATTCTGCCCAGTGTTAATGTGGGACCCTGTATTCTACAAGGATCTTGCAGAGGAATTCGGTCTGCTTTGCTCAGAAGAGGGAAAAGCCAGGTGTCATGTGCATTTCCCAAGCTCTGAATATGTGAGGAGGGATAACGATGACCTAGCAACAGCCAGGTGTAGATTTAAGGCATATTTAAGGATGGAAAATACAGCATTTGGCAACTAGGGCTGTTCAGTAACTTTTGAGAATACCTCATGGCTGGTTTTGTTCAAAAAGAAATCCTCAACTAGATAGAAGATATTAATAATCTTTCATATCTCTTCTCACCCTTTCAACTTCTTATTTTAGAATCCTAAGTGTTATGTGGTAGCTAGTTCAGGCCAGGCTAATAGGTACTTGGGGGTGGGGTGGGGTTGGCAGGTGTGAATCCTAGGCAAGCTGATTGGAAAATGACTTGGGTAAAGATAGAACCCTGCCTTCTGCCTGTATTCTGTAATGCCCTATCCTCCACTAGGTATCTCTAAGATAGACACTTTTATCCTGAAGGGCCCCCAATAAACTCTGCAGTTATTCTATCCTGCACAGTGTCTTTGAGTTTGATCTGTATTAGCATAGTAGCTGACAAAGGCAAGAAGCAAACAGAATGACTGTGGGTGGGCAGAAACATTACTGGCTTATAGTGGAAAAAATACTGAGTAGTGTTCAGACAAACATGAGTTCAAATTATGATTCATATATAAACTGAAGCAAGTTGACCTCCTAAAAAAGTCTTTTATTTTTACAGTAGTATAAATAAAACTAATACCTTTTTGTGTATGAAGAATCTATTTTATTTTTTTAAATATACTTATTGATTTGAGAGAAAAAGAGAGAGAAAAACAGATGTGAGAAAGAAACATTGATTGGTTGCCTCCCATACACACCCTGACTGTAGGTCAAACCTGCAACCTAGGCATGTGCCCTGACCAGGAAATGAACCCCCAGCCTTCCTGTGTAAGTGATGATGCTCCACTCATCTGACCCAGAGTGGCCAGGGTATGTGTGAGGAATTTTTAAAAAATAAATATTATCTGTATAAACATATTTAGAAAACATAGAAGCTAAACTTTTCTCTACACTAATTGTAGTCCTTAGAGGTAAATTCTTAACATGCTTTAATAATTTTCCTCAAATGTTTTCTATGCATATACATACTCTTGATTTTTACAAAATTGGGATTGTGTATATTTTTGTTTTATTTAGCTTTCCCATTTGAATCATATCTGCGTTATTTTCCAAGTCATTACATATTCAACAGCATGATTAAATTGGAACACAAGGTCTTAATATATATATATCCTAATATATATATTAGTTGTTTTCTGATATTTGTTATTGTAAGTAATGTTATGATGGACTGACATGTACATATATCATGTTTATTTATTATTATTCTAGATAATAGTAATAGATGTGCAAGTATAATTTCCAAAATATGATTGTCTCCTTATATTTAATGCCAAATTACTTTATAAAAACCACATTTAAAACATTTTTTCAACCTATAGATGAACTAGAAGTGATGCTTTTCTACTATTGAGCCTTTTTAGTTACCAACTCATTCTCTCTCTTCAGTCATCGTAGTCTTCTCCAGTATCTTAAAAAAAAGTTCATAAGTATTTGTAATGAAGTTCTTGTGTATCTTTTATTAGATTTTGTCCTAGGTTTCTTATCTTTATGGTTGTACTGTGATTTTTTTCAATTACATTTCTTCTTTATGAATGGTATGTACACATCAAATGCAACATGTACAATTGTATTTGTTACTCACCAGATACAAGACTCTTCTTTGTGGGCCATAGTTTCATCTTACAATCATTTTATTCCTTTTAATGTTAATTAAGTAAATAATTGATTCATATATTAAAATTGATTTCTTTATTCTTTAATGGTTATGAGACTATTCAGTCTTTAAAATATAATTGAGTTAGCACTAGTAATTTGAAATTAATAAGTTCCTTTAAAAACACACTTACTGATGGGCACTTAGGCTGTTTCCTGCATTTCGCTATTGTAAATAGAGCCTCTGTGAACATTGGGGTGCATAGGTTCTTTTGAATTGGTGACTAGGATTCTTAGTGTATATTCCCAGCAGTGGAATCACTGGGTAAAAAAGCAGTTCCATTTTTATTTTTTTAGGGAAATTTCATAGTGTTTTCACAGTGGCTGCACCAATTTGCATTCCTACCAACAGTGCACTAGGGCTCCCTTTTCTCCACATTGTCATCAGCACTTGTTGTTTATTGATTTATTATTCTGACAGGTGTGAGGTGATATCACAATGTGGTTTTAACTTGCATCTCTCTTATTGTTAGTGATGTTGAGCCTCCTTTCATATGACTGTGGGCCATCTGTATGGCCTCCTTGGAGAAGTGTCTATTCGGATCTTTTGCTATTTTTTGATTGGATTGTTTGTCTTCTTGGTGTTGAGTCATATGAGTTCTTCTTATATTTTTCAGATCAAACCCTTATCTGTGTATCATTGGCAAATATATTCTCTCATACAATGGGCTCCCTTTTCATTTTGTTGATGGTTTCTTTAGCCATGGTTTCTTTTTAGTTTGATGTAGTCCCATTTGTTTATTTTCTTCCTTTATTTCCCTTGTCCTAGGAGATATATCAGCAAAAATATTAAGTGCCCATAAGTAAATGAGTGGATCAAAAAACTGGTACATTTACTCAATGGAATACTACACAGCAGAAAGAAAGAAGGAACTTCTATGTTTTCTGACAGTATGGATGGAACTGGAGAGTGTTATGCTAAGGGAAACAAGCCAGTCGGGGAAAGACACATACCATATGATCTCACCCATAAGTGGAATCTAATGAACAAAATAAACCGAGACACAAAATAAATCCACAGGGACGGAAGCATGGAGCAGACTGAAAGTGACCAAAGGGAATGGAGGAGGGGGACAATGGTGGAAAGAAGGGGAAGGGACTAAACAAAGAACATGTATGAATGACCCATGGACATGGACGATGGTGTGGGAATTGACTGTGGGAGTGGGGATGAGATGGGTGGAGGAGAGCAAAGGGGAAAAATTGAGACAACTATAATAGAATAATAGTAAAAAATGATATAAAAACTAAAAAATACTCCAAATGGAGTTATATTATAATGATACTTTTGAAATAGAGCAAGCTTTTTGCCCACTTTCTTCAGCAATGTATTCTTTTAAAGAGAGAAACATTCTAAGAATTTCACATACTGTCAACTACAGTATATGAAAGTAATGTTTTTTTCTCTTTCAGTTTCTTAGGTAGGGATGGAGATATATATATATATATATATATATATATATATATATAGTTATATATATAGGTTGCTTTAAAAATTTAATTCTCTATTTTACACTTTTATATATGCCTTTCTTTTCTTTAAGATTGCTTGTTGTTTTTAAATACTAATATTTAGGTCTTTTAAAAATATCCTTCATTGTTCAATAAAACTACATATAAATGTGACCCTGCCTGATAGAACAGCTGTGGGTACAGATCATAACTTTGAACTGGTATCACCCTCACTTTCATCATTTTCCAATGTTTGCCTTCTTTTTCTTGAGAGATATATTTAAAGTATTTTAATGCCAAGTTGTTTAAATTCTCATGATTGTCTATCATTGCTATATTGTGATTAGAAAATATTTTATATGACTTTCAGACAAATTATGTTAAAAATAATTGACTTAAAATTCATTGAACATGTCCTCATTTTCTGGTACTTTAGAAATATTCCCCAATAATTTCAACCCAGCAAAGTAACCTTATTCTCTCAGTACAGGCCTCTTAAAGTCCCTACATCTGTGTTTTATGCTAGGAGAATTTCTCCAAGAATGCAGCACCTCTTCCTTCCCACTAAAATCTGCCCATCTATTTGGGTCAATAATAAATGAATTTTCCTTCTTCAGTTATTTCCTGATTACATCAGTTGAATAAGATCTTCCTCACATCAGAGCAACTTGTTAATTGTTGAACTTAATCATGGTACCTACTTTCTCTTTATATATTTTGATTTGGTGAGCTCTTGAGAGCACGGTAAAAAACACAAAAAGTGGAAGGTGTTATGTAATATGTCCTCAGATATGTGTTGAGTCAGAGTTTCCAAAATAAAATTTAGAAAATATCTTTGTTCCTTAAAGGGAATAACTTCCCCACAGAGTAATGCCTGAGATTTAGACCCTGGACTCAATGAATTTTGCAAGTTAGAATGCACTAATACAAAATTGTTCTCTACACGAGTGGAAACTGTTGCTGTTAATAATGAACAAGACTACTGGGCAAAGAAAAATTAAAACCACCTGTTCCAAGTTACCCTTTCACCTCCTCCTCTGCTTCATTCTAGGTCTCAAAACCTCCTCCTGTATCCCTGCTCCATCTACCAGTAAACCTTCCCCTGAGAGTGTTGGTTCTGAAGGCAATTTTCCAGGACCATTTGCAGAATTAGCTGGGGCTTCAGCTGCAACATGAAAGGGCATTTATTCTCGGACCTCAGAATGGAGTTTCGGAGAAGACATTGCTGAACTTGTTTCAGAAATAGATTCTATGTGCACTGGTTTTATTATAAATGTTAAATTGGGTATAAATGTTAGACCTAATAGTTTAGCTAAAGCAACATATATTTGGGTGTGTGCATGTGCACACTGAGTTGGATGTTGCTTTCATAAGTTTCTGCAGATATTTTGACATTACCATATACAACCTCGGAGTTCAGTGTTACGTCCTGAGTCACACACACATCTGGAGAAGCTGCTATTTGTGTTCTCATTCTATATCATGTGCCAAAATCATAATACTCTTACATTTCAGAATCTTGCAAGGCTATACAATATTGACCTATACTGTGAAAAAAATGTAGAAGTTTTATTCTGTATATGTATATACCAAGTTTAACATCAATATATTTGAAAAGTTTTGTCAGCTTTTGACAGGTTTGGGCTACTTTTTTTGAGACATAGAAGAATAAACAGGGTTAGCCTACGTTAGGGAGTCTTACCATCCAAACCAAGACTTTGGGACTTAGACTTATGAAGTGGTAGAGCTAACTGCATACGGTGATGATATTATATGCTGTCCAAACTGGGACATGTTTGAGAATGAAAGAGGGTGCTGTCATCTGAGGATTACAAATGTAAACCCATCTGCAGTAAGTAAAAAGTGGCATATGACCACCCTATATTCTAAGTAATAAAGGGAATGAACATTCTTTCAGGACACATCTGGTTCTGGCCATATTGCTGCTGAATCCATGGAAGCTTGTATTCCAGGCATGAAATGACAGATATTTGGCACTTATAACAATACTTCCCTCTCCTGTATTCATAGCATATGTCTTTCATCAATCATATTCTTTTACATTGATCAAACAAATTTACTATGACATATGATGGTTTCTTTCTTTCCTTTCTCTCTCTCTTTATCTCTCTCTCTCTCTCTCTCTCTCTCTATATATATATATATCGTTCTTGGCAAACATTGAGACTGATAGACTCTTTCTTTGAGAATTACATCTGGGTGAGGCAGAAAGTGCTGGAAGTGGTTCAATAACCTCAGCCACAACTTGCCATCCTGGTAACAGCCACTCAAGTCAATGAGGAGTAGAGCAAGGAGCCCATCAATTGGGCCTATACTCAGACAAGGATCAAAAGCAAAACAGGAACAAAGTTGCAGTTTATTTAAAACTAGGCAAATGTCTGAAACTTCCTTTCTCTTAAAACACAGAGTTTCTTTGTTAAAAGATGAATCTACAAACTTTCTTTAGGTCAGGAGGCATAAATGGGGCCTCCTGCTTCCCCCTTGCAAGCCTTAAATGGCCAAGCATCCATGTTGGTGTCAGCGTTATGCAGCCCCAGGTGGAGCAGAGGGCTGGGCATGATGAGGTGGGGCCTTCAGGTCCATTCACCATGTAGCAGCACGAAGCTGAAGATTTTTCCTGCCTTCAGATCTTATAGGTGCTGTATTACCATCTATTGGAAAACATGGCCCAAATGCTATCTTAGGCTCTGAACATTCAGGGCAAAGTGTCTTCTCCCTATTGGGCTGAAGGAGTGATAATTAAGGGTAGAGAAAGGGGCAGAATTAAGGTGGGTGTTCCTCAATCCCAAGGGTAAAGTTATGAATATAGAGAGAGGAGTGTAAATGTCTCTCTTTTCCAAGTAAGACATTGCCTTTGTTCTAAACCCAGGCACATGTTGCAATTGTGATTGCTTCTGACTGCCCTGATTGATCAACATTGGCTCACGATCTGAAGAATACAGTCTACTGGTGTTGCGGCATTAGTGACCCCAGCTATAAAGAGCTAGGAGCAGAAGATCTTGGGGTAATTAGGTAGACATTATATTTACAAAATTGCAAATCTGGTGAACTTGCAAATGACAGTAAGACCCATCCAGTTTTTTGGTTAAGCACCAGAACATTTCTCCTTTCCATAATGAAGGAGAGTCACTTCTGATAGTAAAGGCCTTCTCTGAAGAGAATGGAGCTCTTCATAAGCTGTGCTTGCCATCACGACAAGAGTAGCAAGGAGAGGCATCCCTGCCAGTGTGGTTATCCCACACTCGGTAGGAAGGGATGAGTTGCCTCCCCACATATCCACTTGTGGCCCCTTATATTGCTATCCTGAGACTTCTCCGATTTGGATCAACGTATCACACCACTTTCTCTGACCTTGGTCTGCTGAGGATTAGTAACAAGTTGAATGTAGCCAACACCAAGACTTCGAGTGCCCTTGGACCATCACGACAATAACAGTCTCCATCCTCAGGAGCCCTCCATGTGGTCCAGCTAACTTTTTCTCCCTCTCTCATGTCTCCAGGGACTTTATCCCTCCACATGAGTGCTTGCTTTAGCGTAAGGCTACCACCAGGGACAGAATGCGGGTTTCATTGAATTGCGATCTATTGGTACTCGCTGTATAAAAGGATAAGGTAAGGAGAACCCTGTGGCTCTGTCTGGCCTAGATGTACAAGTGCACACTAATTGATTAGAAAAATCTGCTAAAGCCTTGTTTGGAAGCAAGGAGCAGTGTCACAAGTGTTAATACCAGGCATTGGCTATCCTTAACCTGGGCCTATCATAGGGCTCGCTCTCCCCGTCACAGCAAGCTCTGGTATAAAAAAGTTGTACTGAAGCATCAGATATGCTGAATCGTTGCCAACATGGGCAATCAAGAATTCTAAGCCACTGGTTTGCAGGGGTTTTTCCAAATGGGCAGCTGGTCAGTCCCATACAGGCAAGTTGGAGAGTGAGGGCATGGTGTGTACAGATTTCAACACCTAGGGTAGACTGTGAGAGGGAGGACTCTGGTGTGCTGGGAATTGCTTACAGGAATGATCTGATATCAGAAAAACTCCGCGTCAGCCAGATATTGCTGTTGATGTCTAGGTAAGTTTCCTGTTTAGGCAGAGGTTGGGAGGTTGGGGAGAACCTAGGTCATAGAGAAAGAGCTACAAGGCAAAGACAGGGGGCCTGATGTTCATGGCAGGGTTCCAGACCTATAGGCGAATAGAATTTGGTTGAAAAACAGTCTGCGGCCCATTCTACAAGCTGGACTAACGTGGTCAATAGGCAAGGTCCTGAGACTCAGAGCTGTTTCATCAGATTCCCGGAATATGTACGTCCAACACGAATATCCTGTAACGGTCTGAATGCCCCACCTGGCCCAAGATGAAATCAGGCAGACAAACACCTTTATTCTATAGGTGAAGATATTTTCTTAGAAGTACATTTGCTTAAAAGAGTGAGACTTACAACCCAGGTCCCAGACGATTTCATAAAAACTGTACCCCAGCCTTACTGTTTCTACAGAACCCCGAGGACCACATGCAAATAGCCTCAAGATGTACAGATATAAAATGGTCTTGTTCAACTGGTCATTTTAGACCCTACCAGTTCGGTTGTGTATTAAAATAAAACCTTTGGTTAAACTGCTGACATCTTTATTCTCTAGTTTGCTTTGTATCCTCCAGAAGATTAAGGAGTGGGCATCGGAGGGAAGCAGGATGAATGATTTTCCTCTGCACACTCTTCCGTTGGCCCCAAAGCTCTAGTTTATAGTTTCACCTTGTACAGCGGTCATAAAGTCAAATAGTCCCACGGCACTCTAATAAAGATCGTTCTTTCCCTATCAAACCAAGATCCTATTGACACTCAGATCCTCAGATTCATCCCTGAATTATTACCTTTGAACTGAGGACTTCTTAGACAACCCGGGGGTTTCCTGGGGTTTTTCATCCCTTTTTTTAAACATTGATTTTGGAATTTTTAACTAGGTTTGTGCCTCTGATCTTTTCTGAGCATCTGTAAAATCCTTTATTTCCCACAAGTTTGACAGAAGCTGACTGTTGGAAATATAAAAGCATCAGGACAGAATGCCTTAAGAAAAGTTAGCCCTAAGTTCATCTCAAGAGAGAGTTGGGGCAAAGATGCAAAGTGTTCCATACAATGCATGAGAACCAGGTGGAATCGGGCTGCCTGTGTCTGGTAGCGCGTACCGAAAGAAGGAACTGCAGGGAGGGCGCATTCCTAAAGCTCCTCCTTGTCCCATAGGTGGCATGACTGTTGATAGTAACTGGCTCTCCAGAAGTCACACGATTACATAGAGGCAGCAGGAATATACCACAGTGGCAGGTCTAAGGTGTGTCTGAAAGACGTCCTTGCACTGACGTCTAAGACAAGATTCCAGTGGTCCTCACTTTGCACCGCAGCTCTCCTGCCAGTTCTCCAAAGCTAAATGAACATTGCTTACTGAATTACACAAAAGGTGACCATGGGAAGGGCTCTCTTGAAGATACATTGTCTCCAGTTCTCTGTCTTGCTCTCTAGAGCAGTCATGGATGGTGCCTCACTCAAATTCCCTGGCCTTTCGTTATTCCTACCAAAGACTTCCTCCTGCGCATGCCTGCAAATCAAGAGAACTTGCAAGTAGGCTTATTTCCACACAGGGCAGGCTGCAAGTGTTGGGGAGTCAACACCCTTTGTAAGAGCCCTCAATGAATAAGAGATGAGTGTTGGTGGAAAAAGGGCGCAGCTTTGCTGGTCTTCTGGTAGGACTTCTCTCAGGTATAAGGTAGCCACCGCCCAGAGGTCCCCTATGGCCTGGGCCCTAACATGGTCAATAGACTTACATGGTGAACTCCTTACATTCACACTTTTCACTCAGTGTCTATTCTGAGGAGGCCACCCTGAGACCCTGCCTGTCTCAGTTTGTTGTAGGCCTCCAGGGGAGCCAAGGGTTATTCATTTCCTCGGAGATAAAATACCTTCCCGAGATCAAAATAGTATGCGGTAACCCTCCTTGAGACTAGAAAGAAAGAGTGAGGTAATATTATCAGCATATGCAGTATATGTGCAGAGAAGGCATGTTCATCTATGGGTAATTAAAGTCCTACACATTATATTTAGATAGACTGATGAAGGTACATGATGTGTTAGTTGTTTACTTATAATCTTCATTTTTCCTTAATGAATTTGTGTCAGTGTTAGTTAGAAAGACATGTTGATATGCAATAATCAACTCAATAAATTGAGACAAATAGAATGTATAGGTTAGGAATTAGAAGTCTCACTGGGGTCCATATATCATACAGACTTGTCAATCATAATAAATGGGCTGTAAATTGGGTTCTAAGCTTCTGAAAAAACAAAACAAAGAAGGAAAAAGGTTTTTGGAAAGCCTAGAAAATTATAGGCATGATTGTATATGTTTTTATAATTATATGATTTATATTTATGATTATACATGCTTTATAATGTTCCAGTTACTTAGTTTTCTGACTCAATTTTGGTCTTCTTCAAAACATTTTTACTGTTTCATTTGTGACTTCCTTATTTAGGGTGAGTTCCTTCTCCCTTCCCTGCTGGGAAAACAAAGATTTCCCCACTTTAGGACTTATTTTGTTTGTTTCCATAGTTACTGAGGGTGAACACATGCCCACACACACATACATACTAACTTTTGACAATAATGAGATGAAAATCGAGTGTATAGTTTTTCATCTACTATCCTAAAAAAATACATATTTTTTTAAAAAGCATAGTCTTTTTAAGGAAATCATAATTACTAAAAACACATTATACTCCTTCCTTTAATAATAATGCCAGCCTTTTGACTCAGTTATTTTTAAGGCAGGTTTTGGGGGGAGGTATCAATCATCAAAGTTAGTGAATTATAGACTGGGTCTGTTTTAAAAATTGATAATTGGCCTCCTTTAAGTTAATGCATTATTCTTAGTTCAAATAACTCTATACTCAAAGAACAAAACAAATAGAAGTTTTAATAACCAGTGAAATAAGGAATATAAATCTTTTGCAATTTCTTTTAGAAAGAAATATTTTTGTCAGAGTTGTATGTTTATCTCTTGTTATTAAAATCCAAAGTTCAAGACACAGGCCTCAAAATAAACTGAGAAAGGAGTTTTTAAAATTTTGTTGGGCATATAGATAATTGTCTTAGCCTTTGGATAAGACCCCTCAGACATTCCATAGAAGGAGGGCTGACTGGTCTTTTATTCAGGATGAACTAAAACAGTCTTGGTCAACTGAAGTTACGTTTTGTAGCAGGACTGGAAGTCCCCAACTAGATATCAATCAAGCTTCCCATCCTCAGAACTCACGTCTCTAAGTCCAACAGTCTCCATTTCCCTAAGCCCACCACAATTACTATCACTACCACTCATTGCAGATGGAATGGTTGCAGAAGGTTAAAAATCTAACCTCAAAACTTTCTAGGCAAATAAACCTTGGTTGACAATGGATAAAATTAAAGCTCTTGAATCTATGAAATTTGAGAACCCTGGGTTACAATAGTTACAGATGTGAAAATTCCCCTTTTGTGTGCTAATGATACCCATTTTTGGTAATATTTTTCTGTACTTTCTGGCATGTTTTTGCTTACCCTTAGGAATACATTCATTGATATAAGATCAAAGTCTGCTTGCAATTTGGAGGGAAAAAAAAAAAAAAAACAGAATATAAAAACTCCGGATGCAGAAATAATGCCAAAAAACAGAGTTAAAGTGAAACAAATTCTAGCAGAAAGCGTGGCTTCTGTTGGTGGTTGATTCAGTCAGATGAACTTTAATCTTCCTTTCAAGTTTGTAAGTCTCTTGATTATTCAGGCAATGTGCTTCTTTGGGCAAGGCTAAGGAAGTGGTGTGGACTGCAGTTTACTTAACAAATAAATTTCTACAAGAGGGATAATTTGGGGAATCCAGTGTCCTAGACTCAACAATGACATAAAATATGTTTACATTAACTACATGGGAGAATTTCCTCAAATTGCCACATCTATATAGGAAAATGTTATTTTTCTTTCAGAGAAAGTACAGAATGTTCAACTGAAGGCTTGAAATCATACTAGAGCAAATTATTTACATAGAATTATACCACTTTTAATTGACCTTATTTGATCCCCCAAAATACGATTCAGGAGGGAGACAGGATTTATCTTTTGGAAGAAATCCAATACCTTCCAAATGATTCTTTCCAGATGAAGCTTTGCCTTTGTTAACACTGATTTGATTCTTCAAAAATGTATTAATTACCTCAATAAAATGCACCCTCTCTGTGACAGGGTTTTGGGTCTTGGAAATGTCTATTGTGAGGAGAGACTAAGGTCATTTAAGGATATAGCAGAAAGGATACACAGCAGATAGTGACTTCGTTGATAGAAGATGGCTCTTCATACCACAGGTTGACTGATCACCACAGAGAGAAAATATCCATGCAGTGATGTATGGGGGGCGGGGGGGCCCTGGCGGGCAGAGTGTACTAGCTGCTACTTCTATACTGGTCAGTTATACTTTTGTAGAATTTGGACAATCTGCAGCTTATTTCAATTGATAACAGTAGCTGTAGCTGAACTAGTATGGCAAGATGTTATTAGCCCATTTCATTTTATGTTCTGCATAATAGAGGCTTATTTATTAAGGTCCAACGGCCAAGTAACAAAGACAGGATAGCTCTGCGCTTGCCTCACACTTGGGTCCCACATCAGGGTACTCATGAATGAACCACCAAGGCTCTAAAGTGCTAAT
The DNA here is from genome assembly GCF_021234165.1 of Pteronotus mesoamericanus. Classification (NCBI taxonomy): domain Eukaryota; kingdom Metazoa; phylum Chordata; class Mammalia; order Chiroptera; family Mormoopidae; genus Pteronotus; species Pteronotus mesoamericanus. Next base: position 14,083,846 of record NW_026555105.1, read on the forward strand.
ATTAGCAGAGATATGAAAACTTATATTTCTTATACTGATCCTCACTGTTGGGCTATAGCTACAGGATTCCAGGTACTGAGGGGAGGCACTGAAGAGCTACTTCCGGTTTCTGAGGTCTCTGGAACCTTCATGAAGCAACCACCATAATGATTTCGCCTGTCTATCTGCTATAGAGGCTTTCTAGTTTCAGCACTGCTTTTTTATTCTCAAATATGGAGAAGAACCTGGATTGACCAGCTCTTTCTCTCAGGCGTGTGTAAAGACAGGTACTTTTATAACAGGCATGCTTACTTTAACACAAAATGAAAACCATTTTACCTATGCCCGCATATTCTGTGAAGTCAACTGTCATATTCCAGCCCATTTGAATTCTTCAGAAACCACATGAGAAATGGTAAATAAAACCTGACAATAGAGTAGACAATAGGAATAGAGAGATACATTAAGCTATAACTTAAACAATAAATATGTCTCCATTGTTATAGCCCTGAGTATACTATAGAATCACTTGGAAATCTTTGAGGAAATATTGATGCCCAGGACCACATCTGACTTGCTATTTTTGCTTCTTTTAATCTGGGTGTGTGCTCACATACCAGGGTTTTGAAAAGCACCCTAGATCATTCTAGTGACAGCAGAGCAAAAAGTTGACCCTGATTGAAGTCAAACAGACGTCTGCGTACATCCAAATACAGGGCAAGGCTAAAAGGACCCGCTGTCCCTCTCTGCAAACTCCCCAACAGAGTGTTGCCCCATTAATTTATACTATGAACTCTGATTCTGCCAACACGTAGTCAACATAACAAAATGAAATTAAGGAAAAGTAATTATAGAAAAAATGTCATCTGTGCAGTGGCCTATATCTAGATTCCCCCATTAAACATGAGCTCATGTCCCAGAGGGCTCGATGCCAACACTATTCAGAGTGCAACAAACCTAAGTGCCTAGATCATTCCCCATTATCTCCTTTATAGAACTTCAAGGAATATCTATTATATAAATGAGGGAATTTATGAATGAGTCAATCTATGAACAGATCTGAGGCATTGACATGTATTTCATTTGTTTTAATGGGTGTGCCCGGGACTATGCTGGGGCCTGAGGCAGGGCATTGAAAGAAGATAAATCCTGCCATTGGGGGACTCAGAGGCTAAGTGAATAGACATGAATCAATTGATGAGGGGCTTTGAAAGAATTGAAAGATTAAAACATCATTAACTTTGCAGAGCCTGGTAAGCATCACAAGTAAAAAGAAAAGAAAGCAAATGCCATCATTAGAGAAAAATTTAAGAATTAATAAAAGTGAGATTATTGTATATCAAATGCAGTGGAATGCAGTTAAACTGACATTGAAAGGGAAATAGAGATCTTCAGTGGAATTCTTTAGAAATCAGAACTTTCAGATTTAATGAATTAAGAATTTAACTAAAAATACCAACAATTTAATTTTAAAAAGTAAATAGAAAATAAAGCTGAAGGAAAGAAATAATAAATAGAAAAATAGAAATAAATAAAAATTTAACATATACATATGTATTGCATACAATCAATAAAACTACAGTTTCACAAAAAAGACACATGAAAAACAAACAAAGGGGACCAGAAAAAATAAGAGAAAATGATCAATTAACTATTAAAAGGAAGGGAGAGGAATAAATTAAAAGGCAGGGAAAGAAATCAACAGAGACAAGAGGGAAGGGGGGGCAGGGAAAGGGAAGGGAAGGGGAAAGTCAAGGAACATAGGGCAAGGACTCATGGACAAAACCAAAGGGGAAGAGCTGAGGGAGGGAAGGTGGGAGGGGGCAAGGGAAAGAGGTGGGAGGGAGGCAGAGACAAATGTATTTTAAAAGTAAATAAATTAAAAAAAATTAAAAAAACAAAAAAATAATTAAAGAAGAGAATTAGAAAGTTGTGGAAATTCAAAATAATAAAATATAAAAAAATCACTTGCAACAGAAAAAAAAAAAGGCAGGGAGAGGAATAAATAGCAGCAAGAGACGCTAAAAAATAAGAGAATAGCTTTATGTCATTAAATAAGAAAACAGATAAAATAAAAATACAGAAAAATATATTTCTAAAATTTAATCAGGAAGAAAAAGATCATTGAAAGATTAACATTATGACATTAAATAAATAATAAAATATAAAAGCTGTAGTATGAAATTTTGAAGCTGATAGATCCAAGAATATTCTACAATTAAAGAAAAATATAGACCCTCTCTTTTACAAACTGTTTCTGAAAATGAAAAAATAGGAAAAGGTTCTCAAATGTTTTTGAGGGATTAGTAAAGCGTCAACCAGATGCAGGCAAAGAAGTTTCAACAAAGCAAGAATATAGGTCATTGAGATTTAAAAACATTCATGCAAAACTCAATGTAAGTCTTAGCAGGTCAAAATTCAAAACTTTATTTACAATTTTAAGTATAACTTAAAAATATAAAGAAGTAAAATTTGTCTCAGATTTGGACATCTCAGACATATAAGATAAGTGAAGATGGGTCAACATTAAAGGATATTCCAAAGTTTTGAGTCAAATAAAAGGGAAAACAGAAATGAATTTATTTGAATCAATGAAATAAAGTAAGAAAAAAAACCCATCAACTTTCATTTATGATTTTGGGTAGTTTAACAAAATAGAAATAAAAATTTTCTTAACCTAGTAAGGTATGCTGACCTTCAGATTTCAGCACATGTAATACTACACATTTATAGCATTTCCATTAAGCCAGCAAAAAGACATAAATGACTACCATACCAGTTCTGCTCAACATGTTAATATGATTCCTAGCTCATGTTAAAGAAAAACAAAAGAAAGAGAATCATAAAGAAAGATTTTTTTAAATTGCCACTATTTGCATAACACAATTGTCTACATAGGAAACCCAGGAGTATGTATATTTTCTTACAATTGTTAAGGTAGTCCAGAAAGGTACCTGGACATAAAACACATGTTTCTAACATCAATAGAATTCTTACATAGCAGCGATAACCAGTAAGAAAAGGAAAACTTGAAATTGTATTCTTAATCACGATAAATTAATTATACATGTAGGAAGAATTCTATCTTTGAAAATGATCTTTCTAAGATCAAGGGATAATTTAAAAAAGAAATCATGCCAGATATAAGTTGCCCCCTAAATTATCCCTGAGTTCAGTGCAATGCCAACTCAAGTCATAGCAAGAATTTTCTTTATAAAATATGACATGCTAATTCTAAAGTTTATATGAAATAACATTCATAAAATGAAGGCAATTCTGAATTTAAAAATAGTAAAATAAGGAAAAAAATAGAGAGGAAACTGGTTTTATTGCCTGTCAAACATTATAAAATTATAGTAAGCGAATTGATCATATCCAAATTTTGATATGAGTAAGGTGATATTACAAAATTGGAAAAATAATGATATATTCAGTACATTGGGTTGTGCTCATTGTTCTCCATATATAATATATAGTCAATAAAAATATTTTTTCACAGTAATTAAAACGTGAAAAACAAAAAAAATGATTCAATCTTTTAGATGGGAAGGCCTTTAGATATCAAGGTAAGGAAGAACCTCTTAGCTATGAAAGGGAAAGTATAAACCACAAAAGAAAAAATAGAGACATTTGACAGTATCCAAATGGAAAACTTATGAACTGAAAAATAAACTATAAACAAAGTAAAGCAAAAGGAAGCCCCATTATGTGGGAGAAAATATTTTCCTAGCACATACAAGAAAAATAATTATTATCCAGCATATACCAAGAACTTCTAAAATATATTTGAACTGTTTTAAAAAAATAGAAAGGAGTGATATCCTGTAATTCACAGGGGTAGTGTGTTAAATTGGGAGCTTTAGGGCCAAAAGTATATTAGAAAATGTACAAATTTATTAAAAATGAGTAAGATGAAAAACAGTACAACACTGAATACATTTTACTCCCATCTGAATGAGAAAAAATTCAGAAAGTGCGACGAATCCAGATTTAACCATACTGCGAGGAAAGGGACCTTTCATACCCTGCTGTGTGAGTTGGCACAACCATTTTGGAAAACAACTTGGCAGTACGTATAAAACTGAAAATAGATATACCTTAGAGCCTTGCAGTTTTGTTGCTAAGTATACACATCTTAGAAAGTTCTGGAACACTAGCACAAGCAGGTATGTGCAAGAGTGACTTTAAATAGAAAAGAATAAAAGTAAAAGGCTGTAATTTAGTGCAGTGTAAGGCAAAGCACAAGATATTAAAATGCATATCATCTATATTTAAATCTAGAGCTACAGTCAGAACTATCATATTTCAATGTGACTGTATCTCAGACATTTGATTTTAAAAAACAAAAAAATTAATAGTTGATCCTATTATAATATAGTATATTATCCTTAATGGGAATTAAAAACAACAAAGAAACGCTATGCAGTATTAGAGTTACATTTGATATATAATATGTATTAGAAACATATACACTAAATGTTTAATAGTGATTATTTGTCAGAATGGAGAGGGAGAAGGAAATGGGGTTGAGTGGGAGAGAGAGAGAGAGACAGAGAGAGAGAGAGAGAGAGAGAGAGAGAGATATGCAGTTAACCCAGTCATGTAAAACTAAGACCTATGTGAGAAACAGTTATATTTTATCATTTCTGGGTGGTTTCATACTGTTCATTTTATTCATAGTTTTCTATAAATAAAGCTACAGTTTTCTGTAGCTTTAAAATCTCTCTCACAGACTCTAATAAAAATATGACAATATTTTCATATCTCTAAATGTTATTTAGAACATGATTTTTAAAGATTGCATAGTATCCTATATTGTTATTTTATCATAATTATTTTAGGACTCATCTTTTGTGCCTTTTAAACTTATCACTGTTATAAATAATAATGTTAGAAATATTCTCATATGTGAAATTATTTTCATCTATGTGATATTTCTTATTTTAGAGTTGTTAGAATAATTTTATTTCCTTTCTCGTTTGATTGCTTATAGGTTTTGTTTTATAGTTTGATATTATATTATTTGGCACATAAAATTTTGTAACTATTACATCATCATTGTCAGTTATATTTGTTATTTTTATACAATAATTGATATTTTCTCTTTTTAATGTTTTTGTTGCCTTAATTCAGTTGCATTTGATTTCAGTACAATCACTGCTGCTTTTTTCTTACAGAGGATTTTAAACCTGAAATAAACAGATAATTTTAAAATTATATAAATTATTTCAACCTCACAAGATGGGCTTTTCGATCAATTTATTGAAGCTGATATAATTCTGCTTTAAACACTAACAGGAAACAAAAACAATTACACTTTGGTTTCTAAAAATAGAATAAAAAAGATCCTATTAGGAGATGTCAAAAGGCATATGATGAAAAGAAAAAAATTCATTATTTAGTAATGAACAATAACGAAAATACTACTACTAAAATTGTAACCAAAATATAATTAAAATCTAAAATAAGGTTTTCCTAAACCAAGAGCCAAGATCATACTTCATGTTGAAACACTATTAGGCTTTTTTATTAAAATAATAAAAAAGAAAATGACATCAAGTATTTTAATTATTTTTTAGGATTTTTTTGTTATGTCAGAATTCTATTTAATTCATTAATAAAAAATGACTACAAAAGTCTGTATTTTCATTAGTATAATTAACTTTTTAGTATCAAAAACATATTATAAATATCAAAAATAGAGATAAACATTATTTTCATCTGGTTATGCCTAACTAAAAAACATTTTTTCCAAGTAGTTTACCAAAATCTTAATATACTATCAACAAACTTTCAATGTCCCTTTGTCATATATTGATTTGTTTTTACACTTATGCACTCATCAGATATTCATTGAACACAGAGTATATGACATTGAGAATATAATCATGAACAGTTAAATTATTTTCTTTAATCTTGAGTATTTTTCATTTCTATTATTTTCAAATATTTTCTTGTTTATTTGTTCTCTCTGTATATCACCGTATGCATTGTTGATTCCTTGTAAATGGGATTTCTTTTCTAATTGATATTTCACATTGGTTAATGTTTAGATATCTAAAACCAGAATTTTTAGTTTTAAGAGCTCTGAGGTTAATTTCCTTGGCTTTGTCTAAGAAAATTTAGTTATTTCCCAAAAGAATTAGAGTCATGCCTTCACTACAAAAATTTATGTTTTTAATTTTTTTATATTTCATTGAATGTTCAGGATCACAAAATAACTGCTGCATAACAATTTACTTAATTTAATAGCAATGGGTGATAAATTTAAAATTATATGATGAATGTTACTGACTTTCAAATGATATGTGGTCAAGTTAAGGGTTTTTATATATTTTTATTTTATTAAAATATGTTTTGTTTGATATTTTTTGTTTTTATATTTTTCTAGAAGTAGGTACTACACTTTATCAGTTGACCTTTTTCGCACGAGATGTCAAAATGTTCATATGATTTCTGAACTATCTTCTCTTTATGCACAAAATAACAATCTATATTCTGATACTGAATATCTTTGCAATCTTATATACTATCATTTGTCTTAATTAGTATTGTAAACATACTGAAAATGATTTTTAAACAAAACCCTGATTTTACCAAAAAAATTGAACCTGTGAACAATATTATTTTACATCTTTCTTTAGAGCCTTAAATATCATTTACAATTTATTATTACCACTGAAAGATTCTCCAGTATTACAGTAAAGAGTAACGACTGAGGCCATTGTTTTCTTGCTCTAAAGAAGAAAAGTTCTACTATTGTAAAATTAAGTACAATATTTCCTATGAGGCTTCTTGTTAACAAGATATATTCGGGTACAAATTATATGAAATAAAATACACCTATCTTAAGTATACAGTTAAATGAATTTTACCAAATATATGTACCCCAATAACAATGACCATAATTATGATACAGAATGTTTTCTATAAACCGAAAACATTTTCTTATAACTTTTTTTCACTCAAACTCCTTACCTTACCTCAGATCCAAGTAACAAGTATTGTTTCTTTTTTCACTTTACAACAGCTGGGCCTATTCTAGATCTAAATATCTGGGATACAGAATCCTACCTTTCTGCACTGTTATTATAGTTAGGCTTCTTGTTACCTTGTTGTCTAAGATGATTGTTAGATATCTTGAAATCATATTTGCTAAAGACCAGAAGAAGGGGTATGGAAGGAAGGAAACAACGCAGCTCTTATAGTGGTGTCTGTTTGCTTTTTACAGCCTCCCCAGGCATTCTAAAAAACAGAAAACCACTGCTGACCTCTCTTTGGCCAGAAATTAGTCACATGGTTATACCTAACTACTCTGAAGGATGGGAAATGTTGTCCTTTTATTTAAGGTTCTTGTCTTTCCAGCTCGAGGTTGAGGTGGTATTTACCGAAGAGCAATGAGATGTCAGTGTAAGCAACTGTAAATCACAAAGCTTATTTTTCATTGCAATGATAAAAAGCGGTTGAGGAGTGAATTAGAGGTCACAGTACGATGATTATAGATATAGTAATCAGGCAGTTTCCCCAGAAAGAGCCCCAGGAAAACCAAAATATATAAAGGATTAGCACTTGATAAAATAGGCTTCAAACTGTTTGCCAAGTGAATAAATGGGTGTTGGCACAGTGCCCATGTCTAAGCTAAAATGTCTTTCTGGTAAGCTCAGTGATGAGGGGGGTGGCAATAACAGTGGTCTGTGGTTTGTTGTTGGCCTTTGAGTTCTCTTACCATGGATTTCAGGAACAAGCCTTTCCCTCTGCAAGGCTGCAACAGAAGGATTTAAGAAGTCCTCACCACCCTGCTAACGCATGGCAGGGTGGCAGAGCCTCTGAGTGTGTGACCCATCTTTAAGACAAGCATCTCCACCAGGACGCGATCCCCAAATCCCAACTTTGGGTAAATGGGTCAGGGAAAAAGTTAACTAAACTTATCTAGACCAACACTTCATTGCAAAACCAATCTACTGTAGCAGAAATCTGGTTCATTATCAATATATCACTTATCTATTTGTCAAGTAGTTTTCATAGTGAGACAACCATGTTTGGACATTTTCTATTCTTCAGTAAAATGAATAACCTATTCCTCATTGTCTTCTCTTAGAAAGACCGATGACACTCGGTCTGTTGCATGTTGCAATCAAAGAGTTCTGGTTGCTGGGACACAAAGTTCTGTAAAAGAAGAACCTAGCAGAACCACTTCCTATATTTGAAAAGAACAGGGTTTTCAGATTCTTTGCCTTTCGAAACACATTCCAAGACAGTTGATCGAAGATTTGGACTCTGAACTGTTCCTTTGGGAAGAGCTCTGGATTTAAATACATTTAGTTTGAAAGTAAGAGCAGAAATAATTGGGCTGTATTTATGCTCAGGCCCAAACCAATGCTTTAAATACACTTACTGTAAGATAATAATATACAGTGATCTCTGTAAGAGTCAGGATCCAGTCTTAAGGAGATAAAGATTTAATTTCAACCCTAACACGTATAATTCTGACCAACCATCAGTCTCCTCATCTAGAAAATGTATATCATATTATTACCAAGCCCCAGGGTTGTTGTGAGAACAAAATAAAATTTTCTAGGGATGATAAAATTAGTACACAGCTTGAATAAAGTCACTGTCAAAAAACATCAAAAGAAAAGTAAGAGTGCTATGAAAAACAATAAAAATATCTAGAAACCTATTGTCTTTTAGTTATATCTTGCTATAACAAACCTAATTTTATATTAGTCTCATATTTCATAATTTAAAATATGATTAGATCATCTCATTTGATGGAAAGAGTAATTATATGACTAGTTAAACTATGTACATGAATATATACATCATAACAAATATACATATATATGGTATATGTATATATTTTTTTTTCTGATTTTGTCAATACAAGAAACACCCAAACCTGAAGAGAATTTTTATGAATTTATTTCAGCCAAACTGACAACAATTGCTGGGAAGCAAAATCTCAATGGATTGAAAAAATGCTACAGAGAATGGCAGTTTCGCACCTTATTTTATACATTAGAATCAAAGGGGAAGACATAAGGCGGTTACATGAAATCCATTGGTAATAGATTAGGAAGACAGGAGAAAACAAAGTGGGGACCTCTCTGAGATTGGGTAAATGGGCAGATCCATCGTCCTTTTACTTCGGTGGATGTAGGATAGTTAAGAATGAATATTTACAGCACATAGAGATAGGACGCAGGAGAACAAGATAACAATGAGGGGTTCTGTGGTCTCTGCTCTGGTGAAGATTGTGTCCTGAAGGGTCTGGGCAAAGGGGACTACTCTGACATTCCAAAGCATCGTATTTGCAATAAGACAATAGACAGGCTCAGTTAAGGTAAAGACAGACTTTTGTCAAGAGAAATACCGCCCCAGGGCACGACTACCCACTTGACTCTCTTTTAGTTAGGGGATTTTAATGTCAGACCATCCTATATGGTTCTCAGTTACTTTAGGTCTCTGAGTTTGTGTGGTCCACCATGCAGGCCTCCCCTGACTTGTCAGGCTTAGTATGTAGCCCTTTTTTTGTGCACAGTGTCCTGGCCAATAGATTTGAAGGAGCTCTTGTTACAACACAGTCGGTTCAACGGCCGATCAGACAACTGGGAATATTAAATTACCCATCCTACCCGCCCCCAAAAAATGATGGCTACATTTATACCAAACTAAATTTCCCCCTCATGCTTGAACTTACCTAAAATTTCCCAGGGAGTGAAGTTCTAAAGGGCTATGACCAGAAACTGGAGGTTCCCACCTGAGACAAAAAAAAAAAAAGATGAGGGGGTCAAACATGTGGAGTGATATAAAGAGTGGAATTAGTTCTCTGCATTCACTTCACTGGGCTTGTGTCTGAAGGAGAGGAAACCGGTATCATTCTCTGTGCAATTGCCTTGTAGCTTCAGGCTGGAGCTGGAGGGGGACTGAGTAGAAGGCGGACTGTCTTCCCTTGGCACAAGGGAGACCAAAGTGGTCTGGAGCTTGAATTCAGCTATTTAAACGTGGTGTTGATGAGCGATGTCGGGACTAGGGAAGAGTAGCATAGGCTGGAAAGCCAGAGATGAACAAGGGGTCATGGGGTCCTGGGGTCCTGGCCCTGACTTAGCTGCTGTTTTCTTAAGCTCGTATCAGCTGTAGCTGCCAGGTTCACATTCCTGTACCAATGGGGAGTATGGGCCAGTTGATTAGAATCCTTTCACCAATATAATCTAAATCTTGGAAATAGCAATTTTGTTTCTTGTTTAAAGCTCAAGGTACTAGACATTCTTAAGACACTGCAGTTGGTCAGCCATACCCCCATCTCAAATGTCTCCTCAGGGTGACTCCTTACTTCCTGATCCATTGGACACCTTAGGTTTCACCGTTGGTGTGGGTCCTTTGGCAAAGCATTGGGAATTAGGGGTTGTGATGCATAAACAGGTCTCCCCTGCTTCAGCCATCTCTTTGGGTCTTTGGTTTTGTCAGTTTCATAGCCTGTGAAATGACAAGGCCTCTGTGCCTTTTTTTTTTTCTTTTTTTTTGCACAGCTTTTAGAATGACACAGAATTTCCATCACTTCCATCATCTCTGCTCTTTACTTCTTTCCTCGGTCACTCCTTGTTTTCATGGCTTGTCTACCTTTAAGTACCAGTCACATGCAATCCATCAGCAAATTCTATTAGCTCTACATTTAAAGTATTGTATATTGATAATACAACCACTTGCCTTCTTTTTGTTGCTCCCAATTTGATCTGCCAGTATCTCTTACTTGGATAACTGCAGAAATTTTCTAATTGATCTATCTACAACCTTGTCCCTACTCACCCAACACCACCAGAGCGATCTTGAAAAATTGTAAATCATATCTCTTCACTTCATTGATCAAAACCTTTCAAAGGCTTTGTTTCTCATCCAAAATAAATGTCAAAGCTCTTACTGGCCACCAGGCCCCATGTTTGGCTGCCTATTAGCATTCTGACTGCATCTTCTACTTTTCTCCTACCTAGCCTTCTCTGTTCCAGACACACTGGCCTTCTGAGACCTCCAGGCACATTCTAGCCTCAAGGCCTTTCCACTTGTTGTGATCCCTTACTGGTCTCTCTGATCTATAATGGTGATAAAACAATACAATCAAGATGAAAACAAAAGGCCTTGTTCTTGATTCCTTTCCTTCTAAATGGTCTGGAACTTTAGAGATTAAGGGACTCAGTGGAAAGTACTCACCAAGAAGTTCCTAAATTTCTGGGGACTCAGGAAAGACAAGTGGCCCTCACAATACCAGGTATAACATTAAAGTCCACACTTTATCTGCCTCACTCCCTGAGTTCTCTTTCTGTGCTTTATATATGGTCCAGTTACTTTCCACGTTTCAAGCACCATGTCACACCTACACAGCACGGCATCTGGACTCGTTACCATGTTAAATACTAGAACAGATGCAACTCTGAGTTCACTCATAACCTGGTGGGAGAACAAAGGAAGAGCATGGAAAAAGTCAGTTTAGACAAGAAGCATCACAACAGAAGTGTGCTCTGGTTATATGTTAGCACAGGATACAGAGATTTATCCTTACTTGAGAAGGGGAAGGCTGTCTGGAGCATACAAAAGAATCAAAGAAGTTATGAATGAAAAGTAAGAGTTAGGTGGGCATAGAAAGGTAGGATGGGCATCTGTGGTGGATGGGACAGCATGTTTCTTGAGGGGTTCTTCAGACAGTGAATGGTTAAGAGTTGCAGGAGGCGAGACAGGAGAGAGAAGTATAGTCCATGTCTTGCTCAGGAATCTGGGACTCAACTGGGTGGACAGAGAGAACCAGCAAAGAATTCTAAGCAAGGGAGCTGCATGGTCAAATTCACATGTCAAAAGCTCACCCTGATCATATTATGGAAGAACTATTTAAGGGGGTGACAGAAAGACCAATGTTGCAACCGTGAAGTATGGTGAACAGTGAAGTGCTCAGTGAAGTATGAATGTATTTTTCTGCCTCAATGACTGTACAAATTATTCTTTTTTCTGCTTATATTTCAACACTTTGTCAGTTATGACTCTATTTTCACCTGTAGGCACTGATTCAGTGAAGGGACCTACTGACTTCCTATCCTCTCTCCCTCCTCTTCCTCTCTCTCTCCCCTCTTTCTTTCCTTTTCTCTCTCCCTCCCTCCACCTCCCTCCTTCCCTCTCTATTTCTTTCTTTCTTTTTCTCTCTCTTTCTTCTTCCCTTCTTCCCTCCCTCCCTTCCTCTTTCACCTAGACATACCTGCCTTACAAATGTTGCTTAATCTTTCATTTTTCTGACACTACTTTTTCATTTTATTTTTTAATCTTCATTATTTTTTAGTCTTTGTTGCCTTTTTAAAATAATTTTCTTTATGACTATCTACTAAGAACCAAATGTATACTGAGGTCTTCTAGCCAGATACCATTTGAATTTAGATATCTGGACATAAATATTGAAGAGCAAATGAATCAGGCAAGGATTTTAATTAAAAGGAGACATAGTTGGGAGTAATTGGCTTCAATGGTTTATAAAAGGTTTAGTGAAAATATATTTGGGAGCTCAGATGGTATGGGGCTTACCTATACATTAGATCTCCTCGTCCACACAGTCGTCTTTCTACTGTAGCGCTCTATACACATCTCCTTTTTCACAGTGGTTTCTTAAAAACAGTGTCCAGATCTCTTGTTTGGTACAGTTAATAGCCATAGGGAGTAAAGACTGACTTACTTGTCAGGGCCTAAAAATGGTGCCTATGGTTTGTCAATTTACCCCACTGTAATGCCCAGTCTCCCTCACCCCCAGGGAGGGTCTCAAGCCCATCGTGTCTACCACTAGAGATGGACAAATAAATTTTTAGCTATTCAAGCCATCAATTCTTTTAAACTTGATTTACAGTGGTTGCCAATCTTTCTATTACTGTAATTGCTGGCTTAATGAACTCTAATTGTATTAAGAAGCAACTCTAAAATATGCATGTGCTCTCTGTTAATTCTCAGAATATTCAACGAGAAGAAATTGATTCGTTGTGCTTGGAAGAACCATTCAGAAATGCTCCCTCTGGGGTCTGTCATTTGGAGGCCTCCTTTGCCTTCTGGCGAAAGTCAGGGCCAGATGTCTGAGAGCCTGGGAGGCAGACCCACAGGAGTCGTGGGAGTTTCCTCGCAGGTGTGCTGAGTAGCAGCTGTGATTCCCCAATGCCAAAGGAGCCAAAATCAAGTCAGAGTCCTCTGTAGTCTTGGGCACAAGAGATTCAGATTAAAGCTCATATTCTGATTGTCTACTATGCTAAGAGTTATGCAGGAGCTTTTCAAATATCTCTTCTCTTCCATAACCTCTGTGGTATGATTATGCTTATTTTTAAAATGAATTGTGCACCTCAAGTCTGTATAATTTTGTTAACCAGTGTCACCTCAATAAATTCAATAAAAGGAAAAAAAATAAAATGAATGGACTAAAGCTTGGGGATGGTAAATGGCTTGTCAATGCTTGCTTGCTGGTAACCAAGAAAATGGAGTCACAAATCTTGGCCTACAGAATCCAAGTCCATTGCTACTGGAGAGTTGTGTCCAGTGTCAGGGGAAAATGTTTTTTAAAATACCTTCAGACCCAACTAAAGGCCAGAGGATAGTGGTGTAGGTCTGTGTGTGAAGGAGTGTATGATGGGAAGTAAAGAAGAAATTCTATTCTAAAAGGGTTCTGTGTGGTGCATTTGTCTGCTATTTTGAAGAATTAAATATGTCAAATAACCCACAATTTCCATCTCTAGGGCCACCTGCTGCTTTGATGAAGCCCAAAATTGAGGTTTGGGAATTCCTGACTTTTCATTATGACTGGCTATTGGACATCTTCACTCTTCCCTTTAATTGGTGTAATGATATTGATTTCCTTACTTAAAAAGCCAAAAGGGATCAAGTAGGCTAGACTGTGCTGAGGGAAAAATAAACCTCAATGTGTGAGTCACAGTGAATAATAACACAGTAAACCTCACCCTGTTCCCATCTTCAAGGAACTAGAAATCTAGTGGGTGGGACCCAGGACTGATAAATAGAAAGGAAGGAAATTAAAACTCTGACTTAAATGTACTTTTTATATGGCATGGCAAGGACTGTTGGCTGCTTCCCAATATCTATTCACCCTTCTCTCCTTAATAACAAAACCATATTTTTATGTGGAACAATAATGTTCCCAGCTAAAATATTATATTTCCCAGACTGCCTTTTACCAAGATTTGGCCACATGACTAAGTTTTGGTGAACGAGATGTTATGTGATACTTATAAGGATGGTTAGATGAAGTGGATTCATAAAAGTGGCTCCTTTTTGTGTTTTTTCTTGCCCACAATATAGATATGATAGCCAAATTCCAGTAGCCATCTTAGACTATGAGGTGACCTTGAAGATGGAAGTCACTTACAAGTACCTAGCTCTTGTAGTTCCATTCCTTTCTCCTACTTCTAGGTTTGCCTGAGGCTTCAGTGAGTGATTTCTTGTATAATTTAAGTGCTTACATTTCTCTGCTTCTCTACCTGAGAGAAACCATCAGAGTTTGCTCTACCCAGACAGGGCAGTTGTTAGCAAGCAGGAAGGATTTAATGTTCCTTGTAGGTTGTTCGACACCCAGCCTACGAGGGGCTGGAGTCAGTGAGTAAATACCTCCTTCCCTGGAACAATTCTAGATACATTCTACAGATCCTTCCAGAGGTATCACTTTTTCACTGGTATATCTTTCTTTTTTTTTAAGATTTTATTTATTGTTAGACAGAGGAGAAGTGAGGGAGAGAGGGACAGAAACATGAATGTGTGGTTGCCTTTCACATGCCCCCTACTGGGGACCTGGCTCACAACCCAGGCATGTGCCCTGACTGGGAATTGAACCAGTGACCTTTTGGTTTGCAGGCCGGTGGTCAATCCATTGAGCCTCACGGGTGTATCTTTTATTGACTTTCTTCCCATCCTTGCTTCACTGTCCCCATTCTCTGCCTTGAGCTTTCTGAGCTCATCTCCCAAACAAACTACTACTACTCACTTCCTGCTGTTGAGGTTGGCTTTTGGAGGAACTTAAACTCTGATAATATAGAGTAAGTACTAGCTTTGGCTGACCAAAGGATTTCCTATTTGCCAACTCCAGTCACTTTGCTTTGACCATCCCTTTTCTCATTCTCTCTGTAGTGGTTGGCAGTGCTGATCTTTTCTTCTCCATTCCAGTTCTTGTTTCCCTTGACTTCTGCTGTCTCCTGTGTGCTCACACCTCCTTGGTTCAGAGATCATTGCCATATCGCTCTGCCTGGTGTTCTACCTTTAAGGCCTCTTTATTCTTTTTTTTTTTTCAATTGTGTTTTTTCCATTACTATTTAGTCCCCTTATACCCTGGTCCCCCAACAATCACCACACTGTTGTCCATGTCCATGAGTCTTTTTTCCTTTTAGCTCAATTTCTCCACCCTCTAACCCTCACCTCCCCTTCACTCATAATGGAATCCAATGAACAAACTGAACTAACAAGCAAAATAAAGACAGACTTATAGACGGAGAACAGGATGATAGCTGGCGGGGGTGGGGGAGGGTGTCTCTTTATTCTAATCCAACATACACACACCCACACATACTGACATTCACTGAACCACTAAATCCCATAATTGTCTTTCTATAGCTCCAACATACCTCTCAGGATGATCTCTCCACACTTCCCTCCAGTATCCTAAGTGTCAGATACAACTTTTTTCTCTTCCTTGAACATTATCTACTCTTTCCTTCCTATGAACATATGGCCCTGCTATTTCTTGTCACTGACAGCTTTCTTTTAACATCTATTTATACCTCCTTAAATGCTACCTATTCTGAATGGCCTGCATCGTCTACTGCTTCCTCTGTGGTGCCTTTCCATTCTCCAGCCAAAAGTATCATCATGCTTGCTACTCTTTGTATCTGTTTATCATTTTTGATGCTTTAAAAATTTTTTAAAAAAGTTTACTGATTTTAGAGAAATAGGAAGGGATAAAGAGAAAGAGAGAGAGAGAGAAACATCAATTGATTGCCTCCCTTATGTGCCTCCACAGGGGATTGTACCCACAACCTAGGTATGTGCCCTGACCAGGAATCGAACCCCTCACATTGTGGTGTACAGGATGATGCTCCAACTAACTGAGGCACACTTGCAAAGGCTTTTGATTTTTTTTTTTAATCTTTTTTTGGCCCTACATGAACCTTTGGTAAATATGTGTTGAAAATGATTAGAATTAATTTGTAATATAATTTGCTTTTTATTTTGACAATTTCTAAAGGAGACAGACTTTCCCATAGTTTTTACTATCTAAATTTCAAAATCACGTGAGCAAATCATATTCCATTATATTAAAAAGTAGTCTGGGAACATCAGCATCTAAATGCTTTCCTTGATTTTTCAAGGATGGAACTTACTTTCATTTAGACATATGTGGCAAATGCCTTCCAGAGCGTCCTTTTATTTCATCTTCTGTTTCCACTTAAAACAGACTAACTGCTAATGATCACTCTGTTTCTTTCATGAACTGAAGTGTAGAGTGAAGCTGACAGATAATAGGAAACAAATTTCATGTCCAAGCAACAGCAAAACATTTGAGTTAGAAAAGCTTACGTAAATGTTCCCAATCTTTAGATTGCAGGATGGTTAGAAACAGGAAGCCTTTTGGTCAGTTTTTAAATGAGAGCACTTATGTCACTTCCTTTTGTCCCATGTATTTCTGGGTTCTTTAGGAATTATGAGTATCATGTTCGGGGATATCTGGGAGAATGTATTATCCATCACTGAAATCAATTTTCTTTCAATCTGAGCTTCCTTCTTAAACATAGCTAGTAACTTCTAGTTAAAATCTTTTTATTTCCTAAATAAATAAAGTTGGCCCCTGCTGTGAAATATTGTGGATTAGTTCCTGGAGCTCCTGGTTGAATTAAATGCCATCTCTGCTGGTCACTAGTTCTCCAGGGAATGCTGAATATTTTCTCTTCTGGGATTTTTAGTTCTGTCCTTCCTTCTTCTGCAAGAGTAGCAGGGTTAGCTAGTTATGATTAATGAAAACAGTTTCTATTGTTTGAAAGAGATATGAGGGAAAAGAAAAACAATTAAGATGTTCAATCAGGAGGCAGTCAAAAGACTGCCGTTTTAGGTGAGTGCATGTAAGCCAAAAATGGGGGTGGGTAACAACTCTCAGTCCTTAAAGACAAGAATCCTAAGAAGTTTGGTTCAGCCCTTTTGCCTTGATAGATTCAGAACCTTGTATAAGCGATTTGTTGAGGGACTGCTTACAAGAGGAACTTGTAAAGCAGTGAAAAACTAAGTCAGACCACCCCCAGACATAGGTGGCTAGACTGTTGTGTACCATACTTAGTTATTTATTGGCAATGGGAAAGGACGTATAACTTCCCAGGAAAGCAGAGAAAGGAGTATAAGTTCCCGGGCACCGCACTGGCAAAATAAAGCAGTTCCCATCAACAGAGAAATATTCTCCAGAAAAGGATGTTAGTGTGAGTCACTAGCAGCCCAGTAGATAAAAGATAAGGACATGAGTCTAGTAAACGGGAACTAAGGTAGAGAACCAACACCACCTGTCACAATAACATATTCCTGAAGTAACCTGGACAGAGCGAATTTATACAAGTGGAAAATGCCAGCCCTGCTAGTGAAACTCATCAGTAGTTAGAGATATGAGGACCCAAGCAGATGTTAATAATAACTAAAAAATGTGTTTGCCCTGTAAGACAGCATCCTACCACCCAGTGAGTTCATAGGGATGGTAGATAAGTTTACCATCCCAGTGTGTACAGAGACTGGGAAGACCCTAAGAAAGTAATTTTTACCTCTCCTCTGCCAGCAATAATGTGTAACTTCTTAACACATAGGAGCTGTTGATATTCCTAAGAATGTGTGCTTGAATCACTGGCACTTGAATTCCCAAAGCTGATCAAGGACCAGGTTCTAGTTCAGGTCATGGTCAACACAGTTTAGACCACCTGACTTTTGTTATTGTGCCTTGTTTCTAATGAGAGCTGATAGTTGGGGTTGAATATAGAGATGTTTACCTGACTGTCACAAAGAGACCCTGGCCTTTGTCAAGAAGGGTGTGTTTTCCAGTAACTGGGAAGAAACCATTTGGTCACAGGTCTGTCTTTGAGAAGTGGTTGCTTACTTATCAGTTAAATCCACATGGATCATGAGCTGAACTTTTAGAAATACCTCAGTTTCCTCTTGTATAAAATGGAGTATGTTCATTGAGTTGAAATTTGAATTAAATGGGTAATACTTGTAGAATCCTTAGGACAGTGCCTGACACATAGTTAAGGCCATATGTGTTAATGAAACTAAATAAATACAAATAAATAACTTACCTGGGGTCAGTAAGTTAATTGGTTCATGTTATCAAGGGTTTATTAAGGCTTTTCTCAAATTAATATGAGAAATGAATAAACATATTCATCAATATAATAATTTTTCAGCATAAATAATTAATAGAAATTAGCCAACATACAGTGATGTCAGGGTATTTTTACACTTAGATCTATCAAGGATAGCAAAAGTTAAAAGCTCTGGTTTCAGGTTTACACAGGAAAGAATTTTATTTCTCATTTCTGCTACTCACTATGTGATCTTGGGCAAAGGATTTGATTTCTCTAAGACTTAATTTCCTCAAATGTAAAATAAAGATAATAATAATGAATAACAATAATAACAATAACTACCTCATGGGGTTTCTTAAAGATTAAGTAAGAATATACACTTAGTATATAGAGCAAGTTCAGTAAATGGTAGCTGTTGTTACTATTATCCTTATTTGTAGTATTTTTCAAAGAATTTCTATTGCCTATCATTGAGCAAAAACATTACATTCTCTGCTAGTCATTGCCTGGAATTAAAAAAAATAAGATAAAGATAGATTGCTCAGAACCTTTGACTATATAGATTATTACTCTTTGGCTTATTGATTCTAAAATCCCTATTCCAAAAGTAATTAAAAGGTTAAGTAACTAAAGACATGGCCTACCTTAAAGCTCAGAGAGAAGCAGTGGCTGTAACCTAGAACAACCAAGGCGCCTGTATGTCGACATTCCCATGCAGAAAAGCAGCCTTAGGCTACAAGGCTGACTATGGGCTGCCCCTTTAATTTTGTAAGTATTTATATTTCAACAAATTTGAATTCATCTCATAACCATTTAAATCTCTTTCAGTGACAGAGAGAATGTAAAAGTGCCCACACATAATACATATTCAGATGGGAGAAATGCCACTTTGGGCCATTACAAGCTTAGCTCTGGCTGACGGGAGGTAGTGATAAATAAAAATGATCTTTGTCCTCAGGAAAGACAATTTACACACACTGCATTGAATTAGCACAGTGTTTATCAAAGTATTATGTCCATACCAATTTCAGTAGAACAGCGATAAATATCTCAGGACTGCATTGGCTTCTAATAAGAGCAAACCTGATTTAAAAGTTGTTTAAGTAAGTTGGGAGTTCATTCTTTCTTGCACAATAACTGGAGTCCCTACTCTGTCTAGGTTTCTGCTTAGTTATCATTTGAGTGTAGCTTTCAACCTCATGATTCAAGATGGCCAAGGCATCTCTAACGCTGTGCCCATTTTCCCTCAGGGAGTGAAAAAGAGGACAGGCAGAAGCATAACATATCAGCTGTTTTACCCACTTTTAAAGGGTTGTCTGAGAATCCCCTTTGAACAACTTCGTCTTAATCTTGTGAGCCAGAACCAAAGTGGCCAACCTAACTGCTAAGGATGTTGGGAAATGTAGTTTTCTGTCTGGGCACATTGCTACTTTTTAAAAAACAAACAAACTTTTGTTAATATAGAAGATTTCTGTTAATACAAAAGGTTATAAAACATATTGGGTAGACAAATAGCAACTAATAGTTACATGTTTACATTAATGTGTTTTGTAATCTTAACGTTCATTAACAGTAGTGAGATGATATTTTCTTTATGAACAAATGGAAACTTTTATTTCTTTATTTTTATTTTTTTAATTTTGCAATTACAGTTTGCATCCAATATTATTTGTATTAGTTTCAAGTGTATGGCATATTGGTGAGGCAATCACATACTTTACACAATGTTCCCCCTGATATTTCCAGTAGTCAACTGGCACCATACATAGTTATTACAGTATTATTGACTATATTTCCTTTGCTGAACATCCTCATAACTATTTTATAACTACCAATCTGTACTTCTCAGTTCCTTCACCGTTTTCACCCAGTCCCTCAACCCTACTCTCCTCTAGCAAACATCAGTCTGTTCTCTGTATCTATGAATCTTTTTCTGTTTTATTTGTTCATTTAGATTGTTCTTTAGGTTGATTCCACATGTAAGTGAAATCATATGGTATTTGTCATTCTCCGATTGACTTATTTCACTTAGCATAATACCCTCTAGGTCCATCCATGATGTCGCAAATAGTAAAATTTTATTCTTCTTTTTTTTGTGTGTGTGTGTGTGGCAGAGGTAGAACCTTTTAAATTTGAGTTGATTTCAAGAAAAAAAGTAATTAATCAATGGTTGCTAGTAGTATGTAGAAATGACTTTGAATGATTGGAGCTCAGTAAACAAATCCCATCAGCAAAAAACAACTGCTGTGGGATTCTAAGAAACACAAGAATCAAAAAGACTTTTAAATATATGCTCTGATCTCTTTTGTATCTAAGAAAAGTGACAGGAGAGATATACATGAAAACAATCACTTCTGCACTAGACTGTGGAGAACAGCAAAATGTTTAAGGGCTTAGGCTTTTTGCAAACAACGGGCTAAAACAAAAACCTCAATCAGCTGGATTTCTGAGTCTACAGATCTGTTCGTGAGTGCACGCATTATGACTAAGGCCAGCATCTGGCTAATGTCAGCGCTTGCCCAGTAATTTCCACCTTCATTGGGTAGCTGTGGATGCTGTTAATCTCGATAAGAGGTAATGGAGAGGTTCTTCTCATTAGCTTGGCTTGGAGAGGCATCATCCAGTCACCTGAAGTGTCAATAAACACTGGCCTTTAATGGTGTTGGCTTAGTGATAACGATACTGCACATTTCTGTTTGTCATTATGAAATTTAACACTAGCTGATTCTTCCTGGGTAGAGACTCATTATCAGGTAGAGGAATAGAGCAATTGGCATCTCTACAAATCAATCTTTGGTCTTCCCTAGTCTATCCCTTTAGTCATGAATTTGTAAAATGGAGCCAAGAATGTATTTCTTTTGTGTCACTGACATAAACTATAAGACCTTTAGAATATGTTGGTCTTAATACTATCTAAGAGTTAAGAATAAAATTCAAACTGATCATGGCTAATTGAAGACATGGTCCCAAGAAAACAGCAAACACCTAATTAATAGAGTACAATTAAGTCAAAAGCACAACTAGAGTATGCAGAAGGAAAGAAAAGAAAATGATCAGCTGACCACATGTTGAATAGAGATCAAATATATATTGCTTAATGGAAATGAATAACATTATTGTAGTATTATTTCTGAAGAAGAATGATATTTTTGGCTATTTTAACCAGGTCCTGATGGGGGTTCTTGGTCTCATTTAGTCACTGTTTTCTCAAACAACAAAAAATGAGGTATAATTTACGTACCATGAAAACCAGCCAATTTAAGTGCTTTGTTCAATGATTTTTAATAAATTGATACAGTTGCACACCCATCACCCAATTCAATTTTTAGGACATTTCCATCCTTCAGAACATCCCCAATTGTGTCCATTTGTAGTCAGACCTCACTCCAAACTTCAGCCCCAGGAAAACACTCATCTATTTTCTTTCTTATTGATTTGCATTTTCTACAAATTTCTTATAGCCGAAAGCATACAATATGAAGTTTTAATGTCTGGCTTCTTTCACAGCATAATTACTTGAAGTTTATCCATGTTGTAGTGTTTATCAAGAGTTTGTTCTTTTCTACTGTTGAGTATTATTCCATTGCACGGATGCATCACATTTTGTTTATCCATTCACCAGTTGATGGACATTTGGTTTGTTTTCACTTTTAGGCTATTATTAGCAATATCATTATTAATATTCACTTACATGCCTTTGTGTGTACATCTTGTTATTTTTCTTGAATATATACCTAGAATTGGAATTACTGGAGTGTAAGGTAAGTATAATTTCAGTTTTTGAAGAAACTTTCAAACTGTTTTCCAAAATGGCTGCATAATTTTATATTTCCATCAGAAATATATGAGAGTTCTGTTTCTCTACACCAACACCATTTGCTCTTCTCAGTCTTTTGGATTATAGCCATTCTAATGGGTGCAAAGTGGTATTTCTTTAAAGCCTCATAATGTTGAATACCTTTTCATGAGCTTATTAGCCATTTGTATCTTTTTGGAGAAATATCTGTTCAATTGTTTTGCTCATTTTAAAATTCAGGTTAATTGTCTTCTTATTGAGTTGTACAATTTTTTATATATTCTAGATACAAGTCCTTTAGCAGATATATGGTACACATACAGGGTCTGGCACAAATAATGCCCCCTTTTTATTACAAAATCATAAGCATATAATCCTATAACAGAACAATATTACACTCAAGCACACCCTATGACATTTTAGGTGAAATGTTCAAATTAAAAGTACAAATTATTGCAACCATATTATTACCCTGCCAACCACACTAAAGCAGGCCTTACTTCTGCCAGACCCTGTGTGTATTGTTCCAGTCTTTAACATGTATTTTCATTTTCTCAGTGGTGTCAACATATTTTCATTTTGATGAAGTCCAAATTTTAAAATGAGCAAAACTTTTGAATAGACATTTCACCAAAAAAGATACAAATAACAAAAACTTTATCTACTGGACAATAAAAACTTTTTTCCTTGCATCTTTCTTGGATTGTCCTTTCAAAGCACATGGGTAAAGGTTCTTAAAGCCTCTTAATTGACTTCATTGCCATCTTTGGGTATTGGGTAGGCATGCCATTCTCATCAGAAGTTGCACCATGTTTCCCTTAGCTTAAGGGTCATGGAAATTACAGCAATTAATGAGTGGTCTTGCTAAGTTCTGGTAATATTTAAGTTTGTTTCTGAAGAGCAGAGGAGTGGCTGATCTAACCAAAACCTATTTGGCAAAATGTAACCTATTTGAAATTAAATAATTCATTATCTTATGTATTTACATTTATTCGTGTAGAATTTTTTGAAAATTCTATTGAAGATGAGTACTATCAGAATGTCTTAATAGGGTACGAATTTTAGAAGTAATATTTAATTTTATGTTTTTTCCACTGTAGGCATACTTTATAAATTATCCTTAACAAATGCCTGACCGAGCTCTACTGCAGTTTGTAGCATGAGTGTCATAGGAGTTGAAGGTGCTACTGATAGGCAAGAGGGCACAGGAAAGTGGCCAGATTTAGGGAAAGGGGGCAATACAGGGAGGGCATGGTGAGATTGTGTCAGGGTCGGTTTCTCAACCTTGGCACTATTATCCAGGTAATTTCTGATTGTTGGGGGCTGTCCTGTGCAGATATTTAGCAGCATCTATGACCCTGCTTGCCATTTGCCAACAGTATTGTCCCCAACCCCAGTACCCCAGTTGTGACAACCCAAAATGTCTCTAAATACTGTCAAGTGTCCCTGGGGGACATAATCACCCCAGTTGAAAACCACTAGTTTAGAACATTTTGAGATTAAGAGGCATGTGGAAGTGTTTGACAAAAAGTCAGCAGCATGAGAATGGATCAGTAAAAGAAAGTATGCTGTAACGGTCAGGAGAAGTTCATGTGAAAATAATAGTTAAAATTAGGAAATGATAAGACCATTAAGAACCAAGTTTCCAAAGAACTGCCCTTGAACTTCATATATTCTCTA
This sequence comes from Pteronotus mesoamericanus, assembly GCF_021234165.1. Lineage (NCBI taxonomy): Eukaryota > Metazoa > Chordata > Mammalia > Chiroptera > Mormoopidae > Pteronotus > Pteronotus mesoamericanus. The sequence continues at coordinate 14,107,648 of NW_026555105.1, forward strand.
CTTAATGATGATTATTTCTAGGAAAGATTCTAATTGACTTATCTTGAGTCAGATGTCCATCCACAGGCCAATAAACTGCGATCAAATATGTATTCACAAGAAAATACTCATGTAAGATTGCCAATGGAAGGTTGCTGACAAGTATAGAAGGGAGAAGGGATAAAAGGCAGTTCCAAAAAGAATGACTGAAACAGTCTTCAGAGTTGTTCAGTAAATCTAGAAAGTAGAAATTCAATTAAAAGTTAGATCTATGGAATATAAAAGTGCTATCCAGAGAGGGCACAAATTGTATGGGCACATGAGATTAGGGTAGATAAGACCAGAAGTTATGTGTAATATCATTAGAGGAGAAGGAGGTGCTAAATGGAAGGCAGTAATCCTTGCATGGGACCCCCAAGGCATGCTGTGGTTAGTGACAGTAGGAAAGGAAAGGAAGGAAAAGTGACCAGGAGGTCTGACAGGCCTTCATGACCAGCTCTATGTAGGCTGTATACTACAGTGAGAATCTAAACTGAGCAATGTGGAGGATGATGACTTGAATTTAGAAATTAGAGCAACTGGAGAACTGATCAATTTAGAGGATAAAGGGGTAGAGTTGTAAATGATCTGCATTTTCAATATGTGAAAATTCTAAATTTTAAAAATGGCCCCATTTCAAGCATGAATAATAATTTCAATTTCTTCTATTTATTGGAACTTTGTAGTTGCTTGCAAAGAACTTTACACGTATTGTCTCACTTAATCTCAAAAATAAGGACAATGAGAAATGAAATTACTTGCTCAAATTTAGAAAATTAGTAAATAGAAGATAAAAGACTTAAAACAGGCTAATTTTATTTTAAAGTGCCACATTCCTCCTTGAAAACACACCATCCACACTGAAAACAAAATGTAACATATTAATCCTAGAAGTAGAGACCCTGGGGTGGAAATTTTAGCTGGTTAGGAGAGGATGCTCTCTTTGAGTCAATGCTACTAAATTCAGACTAGGGAGGTTCAAAAAGGGCAACCACAAGGCCATGATAAATGTGCTCATTTTTCTCAATTGCCCATTTACCAAACGGCAGCAGCCATCTAAGGACATGAAGATCTGGCCAAGGATATGGTCATGTGGAAAGGAACGGGTTGTGAGATGCCCACACGAACACCAGTCCTTTTGCCTACGGCTCATAAATCTGTCTGTGCGGTGACTCTGCTGGCCTGTAGATCAGAGGTCTCTGGCCCACGACACTGTCTCCAGAGTCCTGTCCAGACAGCCCTATGTTCTCTTGAAGGCCAGCCTTAGGGAACTAACCACCAAGGCTTGGCCTGACCCCAGAGAACGCCAGAGGGCCTGCGTGAGGATTCACAGCTGCAGGAGCAGTGTAGCCCTTACCCAGTGAGTGACAAGAGTCTAATAGCAGATTATGCTGCTTGTCACTGGGCCGGAGTGGTTGTTCAGTCCTGAAAGTCCTCAAGGTCTGAGTAAGAAGTAAAGCAGAAAGGCCAGAGCTGGGAGGTCAGTGTGCGGTGACCTCTTTGTGAGAACATTAGGAAATTTAGCTTTCAGTTGAAGGATTGTCGTGTTCCCCAGCCTGGTGATGGTTCTGTGGCCAGAAAGGACAAGGAGAGCTCTGTCCTTTCATTCAGCTGGATGGGGATATGAAAGAGAATTATCTCTAATCGCCAGGTGCCTCTATGGACGTCAAATTCACCTACCTCCTCAGGACTCCAATGCTTCACATCCTTATCGGTACCTTGTATTATCTCTGAAGGTTAGCCAGTCTACAAGACATTCTTAAAAGTGAAAGGATGTCCCAGTCTTCTGTTTTCTACTTCTGTCTTGACAAATACCTTTTATTTCCCTGTGGTTTTCTTTTTTATTTCTGAGTGGCAATTAAATCTTTTCATCCCATTATAACTTACCCATTTCAACCACACTATAACATAAAATAATGAGGCATTATTTTGTTAATACAATGTGGAGTAAATGAAGAATTGAATCATTAATTGAATGAACCTTCACTTAACAGGAAACAAAACATAATAAAAAGAAAGAATGCTTATTGCTATGCTATTAAATTAAAGCAAGGGATTACCAGGATTTTGTGCCAGGACAAGTCCTGGTCTTTTTGTCCAACAACAATTCTATGAGATCAATCATTGAAGAGTAAGATCATTGTCCATTGCATCAGAAACGTGAGTGAGAGTTACAGTTTAAATGCTACTGCATGTGCCAGTAACTATGGCAAGTGGTTTGCATAAGCTTTCATATTTAATTCTTTCTGTTACAGTGTGAGTTCAAAATTCTTTTCCTCAATTTACACAGGGGGCTTAAAGAGTTTAAGGGTACTAACAATCACTCAACTACCATGGAATAGAGTTGAAATTTGAACCTAGGTTTGACAACTTCAAGACAAGCAATTTCAACTTTTTTGCAATGTAAACGTGATCATTCAACTAAAAACACAAACACATATACTCAAAAAAGGTAAAAGAAAAAGAACCTTTATTAACATATTGCTCGTAGAGATGCACTCATCATGCCTCAAGTGGACATGTGATCAGGCACTTCGGATAGCTATATATTAAATCAACTTCATGGGGCTTTAGATAATTTCAGGGCAGCTGTAGCTATTACCATTCAATTGTTTTGCATTGACAACAGAAAATTTACAACTTCAGTTCTGTTAAGGAGGCTATCATCACACTTTGGACTGATTACATACCATTAAAGGGTACACATGTATTTTAGCTGTTTATGACTGTAAAAAAATCACCCTAAAATGTAGTGGCTTAAAATAACAGCAGCCAATAATTCACTCATGATTCTGTAATTCAGGCTGGGCTCAGCTGGGCGTCTTGTCTGCTCTCCTGGGATGATCTAAGACAGCTCATTCATAGGTCTGTCTGGCACCTCAGCTGGAATGGCTCAAATGGCTGGGGCCTGGCTGGGTTTCCTTCTTTCCTCTTGGTCTTTCCTCCTAAGAGCCTCCCTACTCATATGGCCTCTCATGCTTAAGGAATCTATCCCAGATTTCCTTACAAGATGTCTCAATGCATAAAGGGTATAAAGTGGAAACTGTAACACTGGTTAAGACATATGCCTGGAACTGGCATCACATCCACCACATTCTCAATGTGGTGTTCATATTTTCATGAGCAACACACTTTAAAAAATTGTGGGACTCCAAATTCTTATTTTGGACAATACGCACATCATTTGCCAGTTAAGAGATACTAAGTCTTCCAGCAAAGCAAGAGTCCCATCTTCATTGACTATGTCATACCATGAAAATGGGTTTATAGAGAGCATAATGATTGTATCTCTACCTGCCCTATAACGATCCCATGTCCATATGCACAGTATGTAAGGGGATGATTGCATCTCTTTCTGCAATGTAATTATAACAGGTTTATCAGCAATGCAATGATACCAATTTCCACCTGAAATGCAATTGATATTATCATTATGGGCAATACAACCAGCATATCTGTACCATAAATGTAATTAACACATTGTCTTTTGCACACCAAAGATTGCATTTCTAGAAGAAATGCACTAACAGTTCTATCTGTGGGGCAATGATCCCATCTATTTGTGCAAGTTAATTATCCCTTTTCCACTTGCCAAGCCATAATGATAGGTATTCCTGCAGGCCAATGATTGCATCTCTGCCCTCAGGGTAATGATCACATATGCAGCGAGAGATAACAAAACTGTCTTCAGGGCAATGAGCAGATTCCTTAGCACAGGGTAATGATCACATATCCACTCGAACCTGAAGATAACCGGCCTCCTGTCAATGCTCTGGTGCCAACTTCCCCAGCAGTGAGAATGGGTGATAAATATGGATCCAGGAGGGTTCAGATCTACCCGATGTGTAATGGTGAACCTTGTGGGAAGCAGAAATCATACTACTACCTACTAAGAGGTAGTGTGGTGACAGGGACAATAGTGCTGGCGACAAAGAGATCTGGGTTTAAATAGACACCACACTGCAGGCAGCTGATTTGGCTTCTCTAAACTTAAGCTGCAAAACTGAGGATGATAACAGCTTTTCTTTTTGCAAAAATATTGGCGTGAACGTAACATTTCTCAATCTCAATATTTTCTGGCTCTTAAAAAAAATGTTTGTTAATTTTCTTCTGCTCCCAGGTGATCTCCAGACAACAAACTTGTCCTGATTCCTATAGGATCTAAACCTTATTATGACTTGTCCCAACTCAAACTTCAACTAAGAATGTAGTATTTGTACGTTCTTATTCTTAAGCTTTTCCTCTTACCCTCTCTTCTGATTTTATTTGTTCCTGCATGTAAATGTGCCTATGCCTCCTATACCTTAGAACCTTGTATTTTAACTTGAATTCATTATTTCCCATTGGAAACATATTTTTTTAGTTTTCAAAATTGTTCTGCTGTTTTCTTCTTTGGTCAATGGTACCACCATCTAGCTATATATTTAGGGTAGAAACCTGGATATCAGTTCACTTCTCATCATGATTTATTCAGTGTTTCTAATCAGTGACCGTGCGCTTTACCCCCTTCACAACATTCACTACCGCGCTGGTCTTTGGTCTTTCCCCATTGCTACCACCTTAGCCCAGGCCATCCGTCCTGTTCCCACAAGTGACTATTTAATTTGTTTTGAACCGTGGAAGTATTTTCTAAGGAAAAAGGAAAACATTAATGAATTTGAGTATATGAAAGCACTAAAATGTCATTAAATTATAAATTTTTTAAAAAGCAGTGAAAAAATTTTAAATGGACAAATAATATTTACTAGGTATGTTTTCAGAAAAACTACTAATATTCTTGGTAACCAAAGAATTTGAGCCAATTAATTATAAAATTATGAATGTTTCAATTGAAAAACAGGAACATGCACCAACAGGCCATTTGTTGGAAAAGAAATTCCAACAATTAATAAGTGTAAAATATTTTTAAATCTTTTATCAACTAAAAAAGTTCATATTTAAATAGTATTAGCAGTTCACCAATAATATTTCCAATTAAAAAACATTTTAAAAAAATGATAGCTACCCAATAACTCTTTATGAGTAATTTAACTTTCCTTCTCTCTAGAAAAATAGATAGATACATATATTTACATTTAGACATAAAGGCAACTCAATAGGGTTGGATAGGTAGGAGTTTCAGAAACTTAAAGAAAAGTAAATTATTAAAAATTATCTACTATACTATCCAGAAGAAAATTTCAAGAAACTATTATATGCAAATATGCAGAAAGCTGTGACCCTCAAACTTTGGGAAAAGGGGTATTATTAAGGAGATATAAGTTTTACAAAAATAAATATGTAAGGACATTTTAAAAAACAAACTAATGAATTAAGCAAGGATTAATAGAATTAACAAAAATAGTGAAATTCTTACTGGGTACAGAAAAGAGTATAATTTATGCTGTATGAAATGAATCAGCATTGTGGTGGCTATTTTGAGAAAACATTTGAAAATAAAAAAATAAAAAACAAGTGGGATTAAAATGGCAAGAGAGAGCATTATAGGATGGACAAAGAATGAAGAATCAACATAGAAATAATAGGTCCTTTTTAGTGGCAGGAAGGTGGAGACAAATGTATTTGAACATTAAAAAAAGAAGAAGAAAAGAGTGGAAATGATCAGGAAAATGAAAAGAGGCAGTAATCATATCTGTATTAAAAGAAAATTCTATATTATGAGGGAGAAACTGCATTGAAAATTGAAGAGATTTACTGAACACCAGGGGAAAATCTAGAATTAAAGTCACAGGTACATTCCTAGCCCATTTTTAACCACAAGGATTTTTAAATGTCACAATCATTTAAGTGGAATTAATTAAAACTTATAAGCAAATTTTAAACATATAAATATTGTAATACCTAACAAGGAACAAAAATCAACCAAATCTGAGACTTTACATCTAAAACATGAAAGGCTGAAAGAAAATGTAGCCCTGACTATACAGAGTTTTGATGGTATAGGCTGTGCGTACTTGTGTGTGTGCATGCATGTATGTTTTGTTTCATTTTATAAGTATGCAACCAAGTTGTTACCCTCAAGGGAAAATATATTCTTTGTGAAGAAAAAAAATTTTTAAAAAAGTTACTAATAGTTGCTTCTTGGGCAGGTGTGAGAACAGGGGATAATAAATAAATCTTGAAAATGTGCTTCTGTTGGTTGACACAAGAGACAAAACTTCATCCAATGTGAAAGTGAATTTTAAAAAACTCCATAAAGCACCAAAAACAGTTAAAAAATATCCAGACCCACCTGCTTTCTGTCTAGTTAAAATAATAAATGCAAGTTTTAGTGTTTTGGAAAGAAAATACATATTATAAACTTAACTTTGTAATAATACAAATATGGTTCTAAACCTTTAATTTTTAAAACCTAGAAGTGTGTTCATGTATGTGTGTGTGTGTAGAAGGAAGAAGAAAATGAGCTAATACCTTGTCTCCGCAGGGCAGTGATAGATACTGTTTCTTCCAAAATGACAACTCAGGTGTGAGAGGTTTAATAATCATTTTGAAATAGCTAAGATATTTTAAGTACTATTGAAAGCAGGATGCATCCTGAAACAGTGTAAGGTTTTTAAAGAAAAAGAAAAAATAGAAAAGTAAGCAAAAGTGTGAATGTGTGTGTGTCATAACAAAGCACTTAATAAGGCAAAAACTCAGGCAGAGCATATTGTTGTCATCATGAAAATTCACCAGAAGATTAAAACAGCAACAAAAACCATAAAATACCAGAAAAGAGAAGACAACCGCCATCACTGTTTGAAAACAATATTGCCAACAATATTGTCTACCACACCATGATGTCTCTCACCTCCATGCCTTCATTTGTTTTACTCCTGACTACAGAGCCCACCCTGATATGCTGCTATAGTGAACTGATGTTTTCAAACATGCATCTTGCCTTTACAAAATGCCTTTGCTCCGCATGCCTCCTTCCAGAAGTTGTTGCAAGCTGCTGGAAGACTACCTCTCACACTCAGTGTCTGTCATGCTTGTTTCCCTTCGACTATCAGCCCCCTGAAGGACAAAAAGTACCTTACACATTTTTGTCACCCCAGCCCCTGAGTAATTCAGGCCTGATGCATTTGAAGCCCCTTGTAATTTGGGGGGAGAATAAATGAGTAAGTGAAGGCATTCATAAATGGCTCCAATTCTCTGACACCCATCAGGCTTTTAATCAGCTAGAAAACTTTACTGAGAAAATTCCTTGAGCACACACTTCATCCTGAGCAAGCCCCTGTTCCAACCCATGACCCCTCCTTCCATGGCCACTGAAATGGCCATCTTGAAACATTATAAATATCTGATTCATGCTCGTAGTCTTGAGAGGCTTATTTGCTGGCAAGAGTTGAGGTGGGTGGGTAAATAGTGTGTCCCAATATGTGCATGTAAGCATACATGTGTCTGGGTGTGCATATCTGTGTGTGTATCTGTTCCTTTTGAAAAGAAAGGGCAGAAAGAAGAGGCAGGAGCTGTGAGGGCATTACATGCAGAAGGGAGGGCATTTGCAAATCTGGGAAGACAGATGCGTGGAACGGGAAAGGTGCTCTGCAGAGAGGACCAGCCTGCAGCCTGCACGGAGACTAGGGTCTTATTGTAAAGGGATAAGATTCCATGGGAGAAAAAAAAGAGTGCCCTTCAGTCGCCCTTACTGAGGACTGGGCTGAGAATTTAGCCAGGCCATGAATATGTAAACAGATAGCAGAATTCCCAGCCCTAAGTATATACCCAATAATTGTGCAATTAAAAACGTTCACCTAGCACCCAGACCTTGGTTTTTAAACATTGTTCTCCAATAGAAATCAGAGCTCTTTGGAAAAAGAGCTGATTCTAGGATAGAAAAGGAAAACTACAAGATGAATCTGGATCATCTTGCATTGCCAGAAAGTAAGAAAGTGCTCAAAGAAGAAAGGATAGGATTATATCGAAGAGATGCAGGGGCCAACATGAAGGAGCTCCTGACAGCCAATACTGGAAGAATTTGAGCAAGAAAATAAATAATAATAATATTGGGTTATAACCCCCAAATAAAGTAAAAATAAAAAAAAAAGCATGAGCTCATACTGACATAAATAAATGATTGAATACATGACAAAATGGAAGAGAAGGAACATACTTTCCTTACAAAAGTATTCTAATTGATATTTGCAGAAGGATGAGGGAAATAAAAGTCGCCATTGGAACACACAGTAATAATTGCTGCAGGCACAACCCATTGACAAATGCTAAGAGCAGCATACGTAACTTTAAGGAAGAACTGGGGATTTGCATCACCTCAGAGTATCTTCCCCCGAGTTTGTTCATTCCTGAGGTGCTTTTAGCATCTGATACACTTCCTCCCAAGAATGGTAGCTTAATTTCTCTCTCCCAGAGTATGGCTGGACTTCATGACTTGCTTCTGAGGAATAGGGTACAGAAAAGGAAAAATAACTATACAGTGGAGAAAGTAGAAAACACATTAACCAAGTAATCCAGGTTAACAGTGCCCATCATAATACATACTAAAATCATGTGACTGATAAAATGTGACAAGAACTATATCACCTCTGTGATATTCTTTCCAAATGTCAATACCCTAATTTTATTTATTAAAAAACACACACCAAACAAATGCAAATAGAGGGGCCCTCTACAAAATACCAAGCCAGTACCCCTTAGAAGTATCAAGGTCACAAAATACCAGGAAAGACAGTAACTTTGATAGATTGAAGATGACTAAGAAGATATACAACACGGTTTCCTGAACTGGATCCAGAAACAGAGCAAAGAACAGAAGGGAAATCCAAAGAAAGCTTGCAGTTTAGTTAATAGTTATATGTACCATGGTTATATAAGATATTAATATTAGAGGGAGTTAGGTGAAGGTTAGATGGGAGCACTGTTACTATCTTTGCAACTCTTAGGTACACCTAAAATTATGGCAAAAACATTTTGAAATGTACATGTGTATATTCACACATGCTTGAGCATCTCAGACCTTCTACCTTTCCACCCAATTCCAGGGAAAAGGTAGCCCTTGGTTAAGAAAACAGACTTCTTAGTAATCAACGTGTCCTTTCTGAAGAGTCAGAAAGCATCAGGAAAGGAGTAAGTTGTGTGACCTGCCTCTTTATAACTTTTCTCATTGAGCTCTTTATTACGTGTATGTATATGTATATATTTTCCTTGTCTTTTATTTTATTTAGGCATTTTCTAGTTTTCAACTGTCGCTCAGGGCATCAAACTAATTTTCTCCTCAGCAATGGTTGCAGAGCTGCATGCATAATAAACCCCGTTATTACTCTGGTTATTAAATGAGCTGTTGGAAGTGTGGATGGGCGGGAGGGAGGCCACCATCCAAGGCAAGGGCTCTTCCTAACACTGCCTGCCCTCCCCTGTCCGCTGAGACTGCTGAGACAAGGAAGAAAGTGCATGTAGAAGGAGGTGCAAATAAATGATCCTGCTCCTTGATGTGGGGAAATGTCAGAGGTTCCCATTGGCTTTGGGGCACTGACTTTCGTGATTTATAAAATAAAGTCATTCTTTATTGACCACTTGAAAGAACTGCATACACTGGGAGCCCATACCACTTCAGGTATTGTCTTGCTTGTTTTTGTAAATGTTATTCCACTTAATACTCCCAAAAAGTATATAAAGAGAATGGAGTCCTCTTTATAATGACCCATCTATAGTTTCCACATATAGTTTTAGCAAGCAGTAGAGCACAGATTCAAGTCCAGGTGTAGCCCGAATCGGATGCTGTGCTCTCTCAGTGACACCCCCTGACTTCCCTGCACAGTCCAGCCATTCCCAGGATACATTCCCAGAGGTGCCAGAAGCAGGAAGCTGGTTTCCTATTGGGTCAAGCAGGAAGCAGAGTTCCCAAGTTTTAATAACCTAAGACCTGGTTGAAAGGAAGATTCTGATGTAATAGGTCTAGGGTGGGTCCCGAGAGCCCTCATTTTTAACATCTCCTGAGTGATGTTGACACTACTGGTTCTGAGATCACACTTGGAGTAGCAAGTATGAAGGACAGAACTAGAATCTCATTATTATGGAGTCATATCTTAGACTTAAGAGAGAAATGTAGAAATCTTTTGCATTCTTAACTCTGCCTTTGTCAGATATATGTAGTACAGGTATTTTCTTTCAGTCTTTAGTGTCTTTTATTTGAACTTCTTGAAAAGAAGTCTTTAATTTTGATGAAGTACAACTTATCATTTTATTTTCTTTCATGGTTAGTGTATATCATTTCTTGTCTAAGAAGCTTTTGCCAGATTTAAGTGTTTGAAGATATTCTTTATATTTTCTTCTAGAACTTTTGTTGCTTTAGGTTTTACATAGATCTACAATCCATTTGGAATGACTTTGTATGTATACAGTGAGGGAAGGTTTGAGGTTTATTCCATGTGGATTTTATATCAGTGCTATTTATTGAATTTCATTTTCCCATTGGATTGCCTTGGTATCTTCTCCCAAAATCAATTGATCACACAGAGGTGGGTGTGTTTCTCGGCTCTTTATTGCTCCATTGATCTATATTTTTTGTCCATATTTACACAAATACTAAACTACTGTAACTTTATAGAAAATCATGAAATGAAGTAGCCCTCTAATTTTTGTTCTTTTACAATTTCCTTCCACCATTCTTTGAATTTCCGTATAAATTTTAAAACAAACTTGCAAACTTTTATTCGAAAAGGCATGGTGATCGCTTCCAGTTTTCTCATGTGTACAAAACATAAATGGAACCTTAAAAGTCACCACTTGCCAAGTACCAGCCTGTAGCCTAGACTGTCTTAACACTGTATTCTCAGTACTGGGACAATAAACATTTGTTAACTAAATTAGTGAGTGTATGACTGATCCCTGAAAGAATAAATAAATGAATATTTCTTACTTTGGTAACAGAAGATAAAATGTTATCCAAAAAATCAGTAAGAATCAGTAAATCCATAAATAAAGTCCTGTATTCAAAGTACGGGGGGAAAAAATCAAGAAGTAGAAAAGTATATAAGCTTGCAAAGAAAAAAAAAACAGGATTATGGCTTAAGTCACAATAGAGCCTCAGCTACTCAGCCTTTAAGATTCTGTTTACTGTGAAATATGACCGTTATAGAACACAATTGTTTCACTTATTTGTAAGTGAAAATATCAGTGGCTGCTTGATGTTGGCAAGAGTCTCCTGTTATAAGTACTTTGCATTTAAGAATATATATATTCATAGTAAGGGCTAAGTACATAAATTTTTCTTTCTTCTATTCCAAATAACCTTAAATTTATTGCTACCAGGACATACAAATCTATTTTTCTATTATTGTCATGAATGGGGTAGACTTCTAGTGAATATATATTTACAACACTTCTAACAGTCCCTTAGCATCACAGAGACACTGCAAATTATTTTTATTTCCCAAGTTTGTACCCCCTTTTTCCTTACTCTTTACTTTTTACATGACAGGGATTATCATTGCCCCAACTTTCTCCTTTTCATCAACCATGCTTATTTTCACACCAGATTATGGGATGAAAAACGTCTCATATTTACTTGAATGATATGAAAATTAAGAATCGCACCCAGTTCTACTTTTGTCCTCTCCACATATAAAAGAACCAAAGGAACATTCCTCTTTGGATTCTGACCTTGAAAACACAACGCACAGTTTTTGTCATCTCCCAAAGCCCACCCTGCTGTGACCAGCCCATCAGAGTCCCCCAGACAGCTGTTAGAGCTCAGAATCAATTTACTTTGGGGTGAGGACTTGAGGGACACAGATGGGTGAATTACAGGTGTTCAGCTTAGTGGCAGACCCTACTTGGCACAGTTTAATATGGGCTCCAACCTGTTTCAGCTGCAGAGCAGCAAAGCTGTCACTCTTTGCCCTGGAGAGGCTGGTGGGTTTTGGCTGGGTGCCATATGCCATCCTAGCTACAAGGTCAATTGCATGTTTTTGGTTTTTGGAAGCTGTTACAACTTGAGCTAGTCACTGACTATACCTTTACCCTGGGTCAGGTTTCTCTCTTTCGATTTTAACTAAGACTCTCAAGTGACTCTTGGACCCACTCAGCTGTTCTATCCAAAAACAAATTCTGCAGTTCCTGCTCCATGTTTGTATCACCAATTCTTGCTTGCCTCATTGTTTTTTATTTTCCTATTTATTTACTCTTTCTGATCTTTACATTTGCATAATGCCTTTCAGTTCTTTCCTCCTACTAGTTGTGAACCTTTCTGGCATTCCCTTGGTGCATAATTACAAATTGATAAAAGCTCTGAAGTTGAGGAACCTAGTTCTATGTACATTTTTGACAAGAGAAGTTCATCTAGGGAGGGAGTGTTCAGGCTCTAAGGGGTGCTCTTCCAAATAAAAATCTACAAAGATGTGGACAGTGGCAAGGGTAAAATTAAATGCCCGAGCATCTTAGCCATTCTAGACCTGAGTGGATATCCTCAGCATGTTGAGATTGGGTTCCAGGCAAAGTATTCTGAAAACCAGTATTGACTTGGGAATGGAGAAACCATTCCTAAGGCAACGAAGATCTGGGCCCTGGGATATGATTCATTGCACTAGATTCGTGTGCATTTATGGTTTGAAATCATGCCAGGCGTGCCCTCTCCAGACCATATCATGACCTCTGCAAAATCATATCTATCATTTGAAAGGCCTTACTTTCCGTAACTCCTTCTGATATGCTGCCAAAAACTCAAACAGCTATTCCGATTACACTTTAATTGGTACTTTATATTCGACACATAAGAAAACTCACCATAAACAAAAGCTGTTCTTTCCTGAACTCTGTGAAGTTAAAGGATCTGGATCATGTGTTAACTATATATTTATGAAGTTTAGCATGTGGGTGAAGTCAGCCAAGGCTCGTTTCTTCTACTTTGGGCCTTATATACTGAAGAATGCTTTATCTGTGATAATTTTTATAATAGTTTTGAAGTCCTCATTCCTACAAAGTTCTTGTAGTGGTAAAGAGTAGAAGGAATAATAAATAGTCAATTCAACTGATTTTGTTTTTATTCTTTGAGAAATCAATGCTAATGCAGTTGGCATTTATATAATCAACCTTATCCCAAGAATCTCAAAACATATATAAACTCTGCTGGTTGGTTATTTAAAAGTAATCACTTGCCCTGAAACCATTAGCCAGGTCACATATGGAACTGGTTGTAGGAGTAAAATACTAAGGCTTAAAATTTCTACCAGTGGTTTGTGCCGATTCATTATCCCTTCCCATTCACCTGCACCTATGCACGTTGGTGAGGGAGCTGAGATGAAAAGAGGACTCTACGATGCGTGTATTTAATCAACCAAATTACTGAACATCTCTGTGCCACATTCTGTGCTGTACACAGAAACACAGTAATAAATAAGTGAGCTTTGCTGTCTAGGAATTCAGTCTCAAGGGAACACTAATTATAGCAATCCACACATAGGAAGTACATAGAGAGCAGATTCTGTTCTTTAAGCCCTTTATATGCACTAACTCAGTCTTTACAGCAACTCTATGAAACAGGGTCTAATATTACATCTAATAGACACCCTCCATCCAATATGAAAATACTCAGAATGATCCTAAATTGCTTCAAATAATTTTTAAAGATATATATATTTTTCAGACAGACTTCATGTTCCCATTGTATCCCTTATTGATCGATCTCACTTTCTACTCTCTCTTCCAGAAGGCAATTGCTCTTCTACAGTGGATGTGGATCTTCCCTAGGTTATTTTTTAAATAAATATCTTGTGTATCTCTACATATATAAACAGTATATTGCATTGTTTTGTGTGTTTTAAAAAATTTGTGCCAATGGTATAATTCTCTTGCACCTTGGTTTATTCACTTGATACTGCATTTTTGAAATCTAAGAATGTTGACTCATACCGAAGTAGTGCAGAGATGGTTGTACTAATTACACTCCTACTGCCCAGGTATGAATGTTCCAGATCCCCTATAACTTCAGTGGCATGTGCTAATGTTGGAAATTTAATTTATGAGAGTTTGATGCATGTGAAAATATCTTACTGTTCATTTAGGGTATTTGCAACTATGTTTTTACAAGATATTGACATATGGCTGTATATATGTGTGTATATATATTTCTCATGCTATGTTTTTTGATATAAATGTTATGTTATTTGTAAGAGGACATTTCTTTGAGGTTAAGAATTTCCCTTTTATTCTCTGAAATAGTTTTAGAAAGCAAAGATTTTTGTTTTTGAAAGTTTTGTTAGCCACTTATAAATGATTTCAATACTTGATTTTTTTAAGTCAATATTAGTGTTTATTTAAGTATTATCAAATTTTCTAATTTTCTAACATATTGTGAATTTATTGTACATCTGTGGTTATGTCATGTTTCAAATAGAATTGTAGCATTTATTATTTGTGCAAATTCCTTATGTTTCTTGTGCCTTCTTTCTTTTTATTTATACAGTCTTCAGAGAATTGTCTGTTTTATTAATAACTCCAAAGAATGAGTTTCTGGTTTTGATAATTTTCTCCATTGTTTTAATATTTCTCATTTCCTTATTTTCTAATCTTCTGCTATTAGTAGCTTCTGTACATTTAGAGAAAGGATTAAGTATGTTTTTCTTTTAAAATCCTTGAATTCAATGCTCAGGTCATTAATTTGTCATTTTTCTTATATTCAAAAATATGCATTAAGGTTGTGAGTTTCCCTTTGAGTACTAGTGATTTTAAGAGGGAAACTCCCAAACTATATCTGACAAGACATTTTCCTTGGGTATTTATTATAGTCTTCATACAAACCTTATTTCATATTCATTTCATAGACATGTGACAGCATTTACAAATTATATTGGGTATATAACTTTTGGAATTTGGGGGCATTTTTCATGTTACTGAATAAAATAAAAAAAAACCCTAGGAAATCAAATGCTGTGCAATAAAGAAGGGCACCATATATAATTATAAAACCTCCCCAGGCAACAAAGAGACTATAACAAAATAAAGAAACTCCACTAAAATATATTACCCAATAGGAAACATCTCATGAGAAAATAGAGGTGAAATGTTTCTATGACTTTAAAAAGTAGAAAGAATTTTATAGATCACTTAGAACTATATTTCATTTTACATAGGCAGATTGAGTCTTGGAGAGATTGAAAGTCTTTCTCAATTTTACAAAATAGTAGTGTAACGGTTGCTTTGTTTTGATTATTAATTTTATACCTAGTTCCTCCTGTCTTTCCTAAGAAATGAGGAAGAACAAGTTTGTGTATCTACAGAAAATTCTTTAATGCCACTCTATGGCACCTTCATGTACAAGGCTGGTGAGCCTCAAAACCCATTTATAGAACTCCAAGTAGCAGTTACGGACTTTGGATCTAGTTGCTGGAAAAGCATAAATACACCATCCTCACTAAGAGACACTTCCTGCTGGCTTCTTTTACCATTTCCAAATGTTAAGTATCTTTTACATGAGTTTCATCCATTCTACTCATTGCTATTTTTTCTCATTCATGGGGTTTAACTTTAATTATCACCTCAGGAAGGACTATCCTGACAATATTATCTAAAATAGGTTCAAAACCCATTCCCCATTTTTCCGTCTCTCTCAATTTCATAAAATTTCACTTCTTCATAGCACCACCAGGTGGAATTATTTTATTTATTAACTAATTTACATTTTTGTCTGTCCCCTTAGAATATCTATTATGTCTAGTTCATCACTATACTTCCAGGGAGCATCACTGTTCTGGTTATAATAGGACATTTTTTCCCTGAGGAAAAATAAAAGACCTGAACAAATTATAAATATCATGTTTTGAAAGAATCAAAGAGCTGATCTGGCCAGGTGGCTCAGTTGGTTGGAGTGTCACACCAATGTTTCTCTCTCCTTTCCTCTCTCTCTAAAATCAATAAACATATAGTCAGGTGAGGATTTTAAAAAGTATCAAAGAACTAACAAGATAGTGAGTAATTACCTGGTAGGAATCTTTGAGAGTTTTGGAATTCAGTCTAGCAGTAGCGGCTGTTTTTCCCTAATTTGATGCAGACACAGAAAGTTATTTGATGAACTGGGCTGTCAGATGAATGCAGATTTTGTCCAGAGTCCAGAATTGGTAAGCCTCTGTCACTGGGGGCTGACATTCTCAGGGTTATACGGCCTGGTGGTAAGGGTGACACCTTCAGATTATTTTACTCTCCAGAAAAGCTCAAGCATTAAACGGTATTAAAAAGGCCAAGAACAGTAGGCCCAGGAACCTAAGCAAATGAAAGTCTTCACTTCAAGAAGACAATTTTAATCAAGTCTTAAATTATTACTAAAAATAATTTTTCAAAATCAATGCCCAGCACACAAGCAGAGATAACTAGACATATGAGGATGTAGGAGGAATTACCATAAGAGGGAAAAAAATAGCAAAATAATAAATAATAATAAAGGAACAGATTCAGTAGAGTCCAAATAATAGAATTACCAGGCAGACTGTGCAACTACTCTGCTTCTACGTTAAATAAAATGATAGTCAAGCTTTAAGATATTAACAGAGAATCATAAATCATAAAAAGTAAATAAAATGTGCATTCTAGAAAAGAAGAAGATAATTGAATAAATAAGTGTAACAGCTGGTTAGGCAGAGTTGAATAGAGAATCAATGAACAAGAAGATAGGTGGCCAGAAGTCTGCAAAATGAGGAATGAATAGAAAACAAAAGGTAGAAAATATAAAAGAACAGATACTAGAAATAGAGCTGTGATACCGAATAGAAACTTCTGCAGTGATAATACAATTCTATTTCTGTGCTGTCTAATATCGTAACCTAATGGCTCTTGAGTACTTAAAATGTGGTTATTGAGATTGAAGAACTGACTTTCGACTTAGGTTTTATTTAAATTTAAATTTATATAGTCACATGTGCTAGAGGCTAATGTATTGAATAGTGACAATATAGAGGATACATATAGAAGGTCTAACATATAACATGTATGAAGAATACCAGAAGCAAAAGAGAGTAAATGACACTAAGATACTATTTGAAGAGATAATTGTTTAAAAGCTTTCAGAACTGCCCTGGCTGGTGTGGCTCAGTGGATTGAGTGCTGGCCTGCAAACCAAAGGGTTGCCAGTTTGATTCCCAGTCAGGGCACATGCCTAGGTTGTGGACCAGGTCCCTGGTGGGGGGTATGCAAGAAGCAACCACATATTGATGTTTCTCTTCCTCTTTTTCTCCCTCCTTTCTCCTCTCTCTAAAAATAAATGAATAAAATCTTTTAAAAATAAAATACAAGTTTTCAGAACTGTTGAAAGACACAATCCAAAAATTCAAGAAACACATACAAGCTCAATTAGAAATTTAAAAAAAAACAACAAACAACTTCTTCTAGGCATGTTATAATTATTTTTAAGAAAAAAATACAAAGACAAAAAATTAAATGAAGCAGAGACAAACAAAAGAGAAATTACCTTCAAATGAGTAGCATTTAGATAGAGAGTTGACTTCTCATCAGCTACAATAAAAGCCAGAAAAAAAGTAAGATGATATATATTCAATGTGCTGAAAGAAAGTAACACTCATCCTAAAACTCCATATCAGATTAAATATCACTCGAGAATGAAAGTAAAATAAAAGCATTTTAAGACCTAGAAAAACAGAGACAGTTTAGCATTAGCAGATGATGCCAGTGGAAATTATAAAATGATCCAAATAGAAAGTGGGAAATACAAAAGGGAACAAGAATTAAGAACACAATGTGTGTGAATTATAAGGAAAAATACCATGTAAAACACAAACAATAATTTATTGTGGGGTCTCTTTCTTTCTCATCATCCTTCTATCTGTTTCTTTTTGTTTCTCTCAACAATCTGACATTACAGTTCGCATTTTGTGTTGAAATAGTTTACCACAGGGTTTTCTATTGTATTTCTTTTGGTCAGAGACATTTATTAAAGTGTCTAATAAGGCCACACTACATTAATGTTTGTTAGAAAGACAAGTGGATGAATGAATAGAGCCAAGTTGTTCCCTCGTAAGGGGGCAAAAACATTACAAAGCAATGAGCTTCAGGGAGAAGTGACGACTCTTGAGTAGCTGAGTCTCAAAATCATCCCTTATGACACTCTGGCCTTTCTAAATAATAACACAAACTTGGTATCTCTGACTTGTGATTCTTACAATAAAGCCTCCTAGAGTAAGTTCCTGAGAGCCTATGCTAGGTTTTGGGTTTGATCAAGTTACCTAAACTCTCTAATCTTCATTGTATTTATCTTTGACCCATTTTACATCATGGTTAGTGTGCAGAAAACCACATTTGGATTCTTTTCATTGACTTCCCTGAAATGTTATGAACTTTTTGGCAATGCCCTCTAGAATAGTTTCTCTGACTTTATTTATTTATTTTTATTGTTATTTCCTTTCCAACTGTTTGGGTACTTCCTCAGGAATACATTTAAGTCTGCAATTTGCATCCTGTTTCTCTGTCCCTCCCTTTGTCCATCTGCATTCTGAGGCAACTTCTCAAATTGTACTTCTTGTTCAGATCTTAAGTTCAAATTGTGGTGATTCTGGTTTACTGGCTAGAATGCAGGCTTTATTGTCATATTCTTATATCCAACTAAATCCTTCAAAAATACTGTTCAGTTTCCTCATTCCTGAATGAGAGGAAATTGATGAAGATCTGATGGTTGTCAATAAATGGGGATATAATCCCCTATTTGTAGGAAAACTGTTTTGGCTATTGCAGTAGGTTAGTTCCTTGTTTAGTTTCCCCACCCTCTTTCATGGGAAGAGTGTATTTCCCTGCCCCAGAGGGCAAGTAAGTTGCACATTTAGACAGATTTCCAATATCTAATCAGCATTCATATAATTGAGTACTGCTGCACAGAGGTGGCTTCTTCAATGCCAGCTAATACTCTACAGACATGACAAACAACTATTGCTACTAGGTGCTGCTACCCTGAGTTCCCCTGTCCACAGTCCTGCCAAGTCAGTGTACTTCTGCACGGTACCATTGCAATACGGGCCAGAAGCTCTCTTTTCCTATTCTCCTGTTGTTTTCTGGAAGTTGAAGTCTCTAAAAGTTGTGATAAGGAAATAGGAATACTCTGTTTGCCTCAGAAGGTCACATTTATGAAGTAGAAAGGAATTTTCTAATTGTTTCTTTGGTGCAGATTTTTCTGAGTAAATTTTCTGTTTCCAATAGAAAACTAAGGGGCCGCCACTTTTGGAGTTTCTCATCCCAGGCCCATTTGAGTTACAGGTGTTTGAACTTCTCCTTTATGAATTTTGGTCATGATGTGAACTTTCCTGTTTTTCATTTGTGTTTTATGTGGTGAATTGTTAAGTCAAGAGCTTCTAGTCAGATGCTATTTTAAATTGAAGAAGATGCCCACATGTCTAACCAGTAAAATATCTTTTAGAATATTCCATATTTTATACTTTTCACTGAGTCAATGATCCTCTTTTCCTTGTTATTATAAACTACTGAATTCTAACTTTATTTATAAAAATATGGATTTTAAGAAATAAAATTTGGACTAAGGACAGGATTTTGGACGCTGTAGGCCTCATGTGTCCCCATGGGATCAGCCCAGGTTCCCAAATAACCTTCTTTCAAATGTTTTATTGTCAAAACTTCAAATATTCAGCAAAGTTGAAAGCCAGCAGCTTTATATATACCACCTGCCTATGCCTACCACGAATTAATGAAGAAGTTAATTTCACCATTAACTTTTTACTACAGTGTCTTTATCACATGTCTACCCTTTTTCCATCAGTTAATTAATCACAGTTTGAATGCATTTCAGAATAAATTAGGGACACTTCCTCCTAAATACTTTTGATGCATACTATGAGGAAGAGTTCATTACTTGTTGCCATTCTTGTTCTCTTTAATGTGAAATTTACATGTAATGGAACATGAAAATCTTAACTAAATGTACATTCCCTGACTTTTGCAAATGCATGTAAAGAAATGCCCTCTTGCCCTTTTTTAAGAGAACATGTTCAGGACGTAATAATCAGGTCAAAGTGAAGAGGGGGCAATTTCCATCCGAAAGCTCCTGAGGCTCACTCAGTTTCTCCCCTACCTTTTTGCTAGCAGAAAGGGAAATCTTTCTGCCCAGGCTTTTCTTAGATTTTGCACTTCTGGCATAGAATTTAGTATTCAGGAGCATGAAGGATAAAGAGCCAAATAGAGACAGAAAAAGCCATGTCATCATTAAAAATAAACAGAGACACAAATATGTCAGAGGGCAGAGGCAGGCACTTCATTGTGCAAGTGATTTATGGGGAAAGCTAATTTTAAACAAGCTGTGTGGTGCCTTGCAGCCAAACAAACAGGCAGAGCTGCTGATTCCTCAAGGAGTAATCTCATTTTCTTGGTGGAGTAAAAGGCAATCAGTGGCTGTTTACTGTCTAAGGAAACCCCGGATATGTTCCTGAAAGCAGATCCTATTAAATGCCAGGGAGTTAGGAGGATCGCAGCTAGGAGACACTGGCCTCTAAGAGTCAAACCCACCAAACAAAACATGACATATGAACAAAGAATAAAGTAGGGGGCTTCCCTCTGTTGATCCCATGCTGCAGACTTCTTTTTCTGAAAATGGCGCTTGGACGTGAAAGAGATAGACTGGTCCCCCAGGAAATCAGCGCACGGTGCTCTGGCCTGGTTATCCGTGTCTGGTTTGTTAGGGGGGTCAGGCAGGGACTGAGAGTTACGCCAGTGGGGAGCCAGCCAGGTAGCAGGCAAAGTGGCAACAGGAGAAGCATGAGGTAGCCTCCCACGTGGAGGGGACGCTGCCATGCTACACAAGCTGGCCAGTTCAGGATTAGTAGACTCTATCTTTAGCTTGGAGGCCTTGGGCAAGTAGTAGTTCTCTCTGCCTTTAGGTTTGAGACTTTTCCAGATGCTAACGTTGAAAACTCCGTAGTTGAATAGTCTAGTCCTATGGAAAGTCCTAAGAAAGCAGAGGTAGGGCAATGTATGTGGGGTGGTGCTGGAAGTGAATGAAAATCTAACATGGGCCCTCAATATCTATGGTTCAAAAGCCACCTGAAGGGCACAAAAAGATTGAGGTGGTAGATTAAAGAGAGAATTTCTTTGGGAAAATGTAGTGGAACATTTTCCCTTCTGCCATTCCAAGAAGGAGGAGGGGATGGAGTCTCCTTGCCCCAAGTCTAGTGGGAGAGGTTGGAAAGACCCAATAAGTAAGCTGGGTTGTTTACCCTGGATACAGGGAACAGGGTTGAAATTTCAAAGGTTTCCAACAACCAGTGAGGCGTTTGCACTGACAAATAACTGAGGTCAGCTGTGCAAATGGCGTCGGCTCCTGCAGGGTCTTGCTTTGCCAAGATTTGACTCCCAGGTTCTTAAGGAATGGGATGTCTGGGGGCCCTGTGAGAGGGCTGGGAAGGCAAGGGCATCGGCAGAAGATCCTGGGGCTGCTCAGAACAGAAGCAATTTACCTACTGCTAGGGGAGCACGCCAACACACGCACAGCCAGTATGGCTGGCTGGTGCACGCCAGCTGCCCAGCAGATCTGAACACAGAGGGGGAAGGGGCTGTGGTTAGGGAGCACCCAAACTGCAGGGGAGCATGGGTAAAGGGGTTTGTTTCCCACAGAGGAGATGTCAGTCATAGGTGCAGGAGAAAGAGAACTGGCCTTTATCACATTAAAGGGACCTTGCCCAAGAAGACTTCTTGGAAGGATTGGTAGGACATTAGCAAAGAGAGTCAATGGTGGAGGGAAAACTCAATAAACAATGGTATTTTTTGTGCTATAGACCTTTTTGACAGGCTCTGTCTATAGACAGCCTCTTCTCAGATGACTCTTTTCAAGTGCATACATGAAATTCATTGAATTGCGAAGGAAACCAATGATATCTAAATAGTTATCAAACAAATTTAGAAGTCTTAAACCATTCAATGACCAGATCTAATATCAACTCTAACAATGACCCTAATTTTCTTAATTTTGAAGCAGTGATAACTGTCAACAACATTGTGCAGTATCTCCACAATCCTAACACAATAGGCAAGAAGCTGGCTACGATTTTCCCGATGACAGTGTCAAGTACTGCCAATAAAACCGCACTGGAAATGGAAGGAAACGCTGCATTTCAATCAGATTGCACATTTACAATTGATGGACATGGCAAATTCCAGTTAGAGATTAGTGTAAATAAATAAGCAGCTTTTTTTTTTTCTGTTCAAGTGGAAGGACCCCAAGCAAGTAACCCTGGGCCAAAGGGCTCCCTTATAGGGCCACCTGGAGAGTACAATGTTCGAATGAAGGAGCTGCAGGTGAAAACCACCCAAAAGATTCCTCAAGAGAAAGAGTTAATTTTAAACATCTGTCATGGCCAGAAGAAACCAAATACATATGGGTGCTCTTCCACTAAGGTATTTTTTGAGGATCTTACTTCCCTTCCCTTCTCTGTCCCAACCACGAGGTGCAGAAGCAGCACACTGCCTGTGGGAATGTAAACTGGTGCAGCCCCTATGTAAAATAGTATGGAAATTCCTCCAAAAACTAAGAATAGAGCTACCATATGTGACCCAGCAATTGCACTTTTGGGTACTCACCTGAAAACTTCGAAATGCTTATTCATAAATATATATGTATCCCTATGTTCTTTGCATTATTTTTCACAATAGTCAAGAGATGGGAACAATCTAAGTGTCCTTGGATAGATGATTGGATAAAGAAGATGTGGTGCATATATACTCAGCCATAAAAAAGATGCAATGCTGCCTTTTGTGACAACATGAGTAGATCTTGAGGGTATCATGTTAAGCAATGCAAATCAGATGGAAAAGGACAAGAGCCATATGATTTCACTCATATGTGGCATAGAAAACAAAAAGCAACAAATGAATAACAAGACCCACAGATACAACAGAGGAGAAGTGAGGTGGGAGGGGAAAGAATAGGGTAAAAGTGATGGAAAGAGACTAGTCTTTGGATGGTGAGCAAACAATGGACTATACAGATGTTGCATTATAAAGTTGTGCACCTGAAACTTATGTAATGTTATGAACCAACGTTGCCCCAGTACTTTTAATTTTACAAATTTCAATATGAGGGACTGGTGGCAGGCAGGGCAAAGAAGTAAGAAGTTCCTCTTCCTCTGCATGGGATTTCCAGAACTGCTGCAGCATCAAACAAGGTAAGAGACTTCAACTTTGAGGGAAGTTCAGGGGGTCCATTACTACACTGGGCTGGGCATATTCATCTTTGAACAGAGACTGCTTTAGGTGGGTACAGCCTGCGGAGTTCCTTTTCCAGTCTCAGAGGAGATGGGGCAGCCGCGTGGCCTGCTGGGAATGCATACACTGTTGTGGAATGGGCAGGCCCGACCGGGCAGGTGTGAAAGGACAGTTGTGGGGGAAAATACAGTTGCTTTATGATCACACCCTTTGAGTTCTGCTACTTCAGTTCCATCCACATTGATAATGACATGAGGTATGTGTGTGTATATTTGAAAAAAAAAAAAACTGTTTCTCTGCCTGAAAAATAATATGCCAAGTGCTATGGAACTACACTGCCTGTGTGAAAATTCTGGTGGACCACGTACTGTATGACCTTGAGTAAGTTCCTTAACCAATCTGTGCTCCGGTTTCCTCATTGGTTAAAAAAAAAAAATGGGGCTAGTTGTCTATGTATAGCATAGCTAGCACATGAGGATGAGAAAAGCATTAAACGTGTGAATACACACAAAATGTTGAGAATGGTGCCTGGAACAACACAAATATTAGCTCTTGTTGGTGTTGTTATTAATTACATTTCTCACTCATCCCACGGACACCCTCAGTTGTCCCTGAGGAACCTCCATTGACACTTAGACATCCAAAAACTGAAAGGTGGAACCCATAGTTTCAGAATATCTGTATCTGCCTCCTAGACATGGGGTATTTAGGCTGAATCTACACTTTGGGTTTCAGTGAAAGGAGTGTCTCAACCATCTGGGTAATTAGTGTCCTTAGTACTTCCCAAAGGTCAGCGTCTGACCAGCTCCTTCCAGGCAGCTACCCAGATCATAGCCTGGGGATCCTTCCTGTTGCACCATATTGAAAAAAAAAAAGAAAAGAAAAGAAAAAAAAGCTTCCATGAACCCTCTGTGACTTCCAGAAGCGTTTATGTGAAAAGTAGTTGTTAAACATCACCAGTAGCTAAGGGTCTTTTAAGTTGCTAAGGGAGGTGTTATGTTTAAATTTCAGCAACAACAAACAAAACAGCTGGTGGGTGTCCCACACCTGATGTGTGTGAATGTTCCTGGCAGTTGTGTTATTGAAAGATTGTTGGGCTGGGGTCAAGCAATCCTGGACTTAAAATACCGTTTATCACTTATCAGCTGGGTGAAATTCAGTACGATTCTCCACATTTCTGAAAGTCAGTTTCCTTTCAAATAGAACAGGGACAACCGATAGCGTCTTTGTATGGTTGGTGTGAGAATTATGTGTGAGAAGGCTCAGGCGTTCGGTTGTGTTGATACATTCCCCTGTCCCCGTATATGAGATAAATACTATTCAGATGTCAGCTGCAGCTCTCCATGGCATTGGAGATGAAAGTAAACAAGGCTCAACCTTTCTCCTTCCTTCCAGCTTTACAGATTTAATAGTCCCTGGAAGTCTTAACACTCAACAGTATTTTTTTTGTGAATTCCCATGAGGGGACAGAAATGGAGAGTCATGTTCCTGTGGCTGGCTCAGCAACCCAGGCCCTGACTTCCAAACATGTTACCATGATATCACACCACTTTGTCCAATGGAAATGCTCCCTTGCTAGCTTTCACAAACCACCAAAATAGAACTTTAGCCAACTCGTGTGCTGCATTAATGCATTACATAGATCACTTTGAAAATGTAGGAGTCGAGGTGGATTAAGAGCTCACGTCCAAGCAGCACACTAACTCGCCATTCTGAAAACCCTTTCACCGCGTTGTCACCGTGCAGTGTCCCTGGCCCGTTCACATTCAGTCATATGCTCTCCATTTTCATAGACCACTTCTCCTTCCCGTCCCTTCTCTTTTTACTTCACACCACTTGTCCTTGGAGCTTACTCTGAGCCGTGGAAGTAACCATATTTCCCTCTTGGTCCTGCAGATCAGCTTCCCACAGACTTCAATATCCTGATGCTTGCTGATATCTACTAGGCATGGCTGAGCAATAAACTGCAACAAAACTGAGTGACTTAGACTAGTGAGCAACAACGTTTCTTTTTCTCTGCTAGATGTTTCTAGTAATCTAAGCTAGGGTCCACTGAGCTTGGCTGGCTTGGCATGCATTTGCAGCCAGCTGGGTTGGTCAACGAGGGGCTGCTTGATCTAGAATAGCCTTATTTGGATGGGTTGCTGAATGGTGATTATGGAAATGAAGGTGCTTGGGCCATGGGTCTGACATTATCAGGATGCCAGCCTGGGCTGATTCACAGGGCAGAAAGGACTTCAAGGGAATGAGAGCAAATGCATAAAGCCTCTGGAGACCTAGCCTCAGCGCTGATAGGATGTCACTTCCAGCGTACCCTATTGCCTGAAACAAATCTCAGAATCATTTTGGATTGAGTAGTGGACAAACAGACTCCACCTCTTAATGGGAGGGGCTACAAAGTCACATTGCAAAGGGAGTGGATACAGACAGGGGAAACATTTGTACCTTTGTACTATATTTGCAATCTCTCTACTATACTCTGCCTCACCCACCCCAAGCTTGCTCTTGAAGATGTTTGCACAAGAACAACAACTTATGGTACTATTAATATATTAAAAACATTTTTTTACATCAGAAAAAAATAGCTCAACTTCCTTTGAAAAAGACAATTGTACAGGTCACTTTGCTTCTTACCTTGCCCCTGTTGCCAGACAAGAGAAAGCTAAGTCCTATGACCTACTCCTTCCCAAACCTTGAGAAGTTTGTCTTCCCCTGAGGTAGGTATGGACGGAGAAAGTACATCAAAACTTTAACGATAAGTAAGAGTAAGTGCTTCTGTGTAACTGGGAACTGTGTGTAGCCCCAAAGGATGATCTATGAGACACAAAACAATGGTTTATGGATTTGAAAAATGACATAATAGCACTTTGTAAAATTGAAAAAAAACACTAAAATATTGTCCTTTTTTTCCTACTTTGCCTCCTTGCTTAAAGCTCATATAAAAGTAGACATTAAAGATTTGTAATTAATAAGGTGCCAATTAGAACAACAGGATCTATTATTTTAAAAATTTGCTGTTAATATCACATATTTACTGTTTAATAACTGAACTCAAGTATTTCATTAAAAAAGTTACTTGAAGTATGATTACAAATTAGTAAAACCAGTTTCATAAGCCATAATAAATTGTCTTAGTGCACTTTATATAAACTATTAAAAAAACTTTTGTTAAGACAAAGATGTACCTTATGGTGCCAAATAATTTAAAGTGGATGTAAGCAAACTGGTCTTCTCATAGATAAAAGTAGTAAACTTATCAGGAAACAATTTGGCCATAAACTATTAAGCTAAAAGCTGACACAGTAGTTCAAATTCTGATTATATGTAGGAAATATATCTAAATATGTAGATAAGCTATATGCATACAGATACTCTACCCTGAAAAAGAAATTCATCAGTATGAAAAAGTATACCATGACACAATTTAAATCACATTTTGTGATAATTTTACTGTATAACTTTTCTTAGACAGAATAAATTACCCAGAATTAAGGATATATCATGAATTTTAAGACATCTATTCATGCCTGTAATGTGTGTAACATTTTTCCATGGTGAAAAAGGGGTTCCCCAAATAAAGAAAGAAACCTGGTCATATATTTTTTATTTATCTGCTCACTCAGTCATTCAATTCTCATTGAGTCCCTACTGTGTGTCAAGCACTGTACTGTACATATATTTAGAAAGTGCCTTACCTAATCTTTTTAATAACTGAAATTTAGACATTATTTCTCCACTTTAGAGATAAAGGGATAAAGACTTAGGAAGTTTAAATAATTTTTTTTTTACCTTGTAACTAATCTAGCTAGGATGCTAGTTTAGATATTGATGATTCACAACTTGAGTTTTAATCATAAACTCATGGAAAATGAGCTCGTTTAATTTATATACATATGTACTATTTCACATCAAACAAATTATAGGTAAAATCAAGGGAATGACCAGGCCCCTCTATAGCCATGAACTTTTTCCAGTAATCAGGTGTGACCATATAGTATAACACATATTTTGTAATTAATGCATGGTAACAAAAAAATCACTGAGAATGAAAAATTGGTGTCTGAATCAAATATATATAGTAAAGTTTCTTTGTAAATATATGGTTTGGTGTAAATATTTTGGTCTTTTAGTTTTCTATTTAGTTTTCTATTAAAAAACAACATTTAGTGGTGTATTTGCCAATTCAGTTTATGGTTGCTAGTTCAAAAGTCAGTTACTAAGTCATGACACTTAGATATTCAATAAATATTTGCAGAATAAAAGAAAAATCAATGAAGGGCTTAATTAACTTATAATTTGTTAGGTTCCAATATATATCTATTTTTTGTAGTTAAGATTTCAATATCCAATATCTGCTCATTCAAAATCATTAATATTATTGCTTTTGGCTTGTATTATTATTTTATTGTTATTGTAGTATTATTCTTTGAAGTTCAAAGTCAGCTTAGTAAACTTCCCAGAAGATCTCAGGTATTTCCATTTTAACATATTATCTGATTAGTTTTTAACTCAATTTCCATTTTTATTTTCTTATATTTCTCTCTGTTTATTAACTCTGCATTTGATGTTAAAATATCCTTCTTGGTATTCATTCCTTGAACAAACATTATTTGGTCAGATAATGAGATTCCCCATTAAGCCCTCAAACATCTGCATATTAGCAAATCAAGGTCTGGGAAGTGAATTACTTGGCCTAATCAGAAATGGATATTTCTCAAGCAGAAACCCAAATTCCCCAATACATCAGGATATCCAGGAAACAAGTGGCTGGAGCCAATGGAAAGCCAGAATAATGCTGAGGTTCACACCGTCCCGTTGGAGATGACTCTGATGTCAATAACTGAAGTGATTCCCCATCTATCTTCACTTATCTTTTCTTCAAACCTGACACTAAAGATAGTTTGCCCTGTCTGCTTTCATTGCAATCCATTAATGCCTCTGATGTAGTGCTAGTTATTGGAATTATTTATTAATAGTTCTGTCTCCTTAGTTGCACGTGTGGAGAGGTAGAGTGCCCGTTTTCTCTCCATCAATATCTCTTAATCCTAGCTCATGACCAGACACCCAGTTTCTTCAAAAATGTTTGTTGAAAGGGTTCATGAAAGCTCTTTTCATGCCAGAAGTGACACGAAATTTCTCGTTGAATTTCATTGGCCATGAACTCGATTATATGCTCATCTCTGAACCAATCATGGTGATAAAAAATAAAGTTAACATGATGAATTTAAGCCAGTCTAGACTCATACCTACAGCTGAGGATGGATTTCATCCTTATCTAATTATAAATAAAAGAATGAAAAAGAGGCTAATACTCCAAAGTAAAATCAAGACACCGAGCAATTGAAGAGAACTAAATGCTGTGAAGGCAAATAGTAGATATTTACTACAGTAGGTTAAAAAAGAAGGATGATGTTAATAGACCTACTCATTTAGTTCTATTTAGATGTGCATATATCTAAAAGCATCTGATTGTCTTACCTCTTGAAATCAGCAGGCCAAAAACTTCCATAATCTGACACCCATATTCTCACGCTTTGTAAAACTTAGTTTTAAGCAGTTGTCTTTTCCACAGACTACAGCTCCTAAACTACTTTTACAATGGGTATTATAATTTGCAAGAAAGCCACGCTGTCTCTGGTCTTCATTTAGTCTAGTGGTCCAAGATCGACTGCAGTTCTGTGCTGATGAGTGCAGGTCCCTGTTTTGCATGATGTTCTCCCCATCAGCCTGTTTGTTGTTCTGCCCCAGTGGACCTGTCCTGGCCCTTGTCCCCTTGCCTGACCATCACCTAACCACCAATGACCAACTATTAAGGATTCACATCAAGTTCTTGGAATATATCCCAGATTCACCTCTACCATGGCTTAGTTACCTCACTTATAATGGGAAATAATTACACTTTCTCAACCAACCTCATTAGCAGACCGTAAGATGCAGTAATGGTATTTAAGATGCTTGTAAATTCATCAATAGTATCAAGTTAAACTGGTCCATGGGTGATTACTTTCAACAGTAGAGGTCTTTAAATACAAATATTGATATTTGTAATATAATAATATACTGTATCCCTGGAGTCTATAAAATAAAAGTATTGAAAATAAAAGTGTTACTATTAGTACTGTTAGGCATAGCACAATATCAAGGTGGAATAAGAAGCGAAGAACCTGACAATATTATGGAAAATTTCCTTGGGTGGCAGGGAAGAAGAATGTAAAAATGAAATCCTTCAGCTCAAAGTGATGGATCAACCATCTGAGACTGTATTATAAGCACAAGGTAGGAATGGCACGGGCTGAGTCCACAGATCAGAACGGAGATGTTGTTGGTGAAGATTCCTAACACAATTTGAAGAAGGATGTGTGGAGGCCCTGCTTTCAGGCTTTGGATCTAATTCTTTGGGCATGAAGCCTTGGTAAACATATGCTTCATGGGAACCTAGGAGGATCATTTGTCCCTTGGAATGAAACTCCTATGGATAAAACCCTGTTTCTCAGGGTAAGATGTGGTTTTGAACATCCTGGAAAAATACACCTACACCTGATTTATTAGAGCAGCTCTGGCCAGGATAGGGTTTCAACTTGGCTTGAGCTGGCAGCCCAGATGTTCCCCCAGAACATGGCATATCCCCATGGCTCTGGAGGAGTCACTCACCATGCCCCACAATCCAAACAAAACCTTCTTTGTGAAAGGGAAGAGAGAGTCAGGTTGCGCTCCCAGCCCAGCTGCCAATCCCTCCCAGTTTGGAACCCTTTCCTACTCTCCCCAGGGCTCCATCAAAAGTTTAGCAGAAACATTTGCCTCCAGGCATCGACTGTGTCAGAAGCCTGACAGCTTGTTTTTATATATATTTTGTTACACTTAAGCGTGGGTACTGTTTTAGGGGAGAAATAAGATGAAAAGTATATTAGTTGGCTTTGCTTTGTGAGTCTCTCTGTAGTTTTGTTTGTTTGTTCAGTCCTAACCAATGCACAGACCCCAGACGACCTTATTATATTCTCCAAAGAGTGGCTTATCTATGGAGTGGTCCATACAGAGGGTTAGCAGATATGGGGAGGAACTTTGGTAACCTGAAGAAAGAAGTTCTTCCTCCAAGTTAGCCTTGGCCTCAGACCCTGACTCAAGGAATTCCAGAGGGAATATCTGACCCTTGTTCCAATATGTTCACTTCTTTTTGATGGTCGACTATATCAGAGAACCTATTATGAACTGGGCCATAGCAATAAGCTATAAAATCATGGCAGTAAAAATGCCAATATCTGTCCTTCTCAGTCTGGCCTCTATTTCTTGGATCTCTTAGACCTCTGGAAGTTTATCAGTTAGTTATTGCAGTGTAACAAGCACCATAGAAACCCAGTTGCTTAAAACAATAGCATTTATTATCATTTACCAGGTTATGTGTTAACCTGGTGGTTCTGATTTTATCTTTGCTCACTGATAAACCGGTGGTCTGCTATGGGTTAGGTATGAACACAACTCTGCTCATCCTGGCTGGACTTTTATATGTGTTTGGGAGTTTAACTGGCTGAAGTTGGTCTAGGATGACTTTGGATTGGACATCTGGGATCTTCTCATGGTTTGCCATCCTCTAGAAATGTATCCTAGGCTTCTTGATAGGATAGCAGCATGTTTGAGAGAGTATGGATGAGAGTGTAAGGCTTCTCGAGGCCAAAGCTCAGATCTAGCATTTTTGCACTTACCTTATATTCTGTTGATCAAAGATTAACACAAAGTTAATCCCAGAGTCTTATGTGAGAACACAACCAAAGGACGCGAATATAGAAAGGCATGAAAAATCGTGGCCACAATACTGTCTGACCTTCTGAAAATGAATGTGAAATGTGAATGTCACTTTACTTTAGAAGACGCTTTCTGATTTTCACTGGCATGGACTAAATGTCATGTCCCCCCAAAATTCATGTATTGAAATTTTATCCCCTTCCCCCATGTAATGGTATTAGGAAGTGGGGCTTTAGGGAGATAAACAGGATTAGATGAGCTCATGAAGGTGGAGCCTTCATGAATGGGATTAATGTCCTCTTAAGAGTCACAAGAAAGCTTGCTTTTCCTCTCTGCTCTTCACCATATGAGAAAGCAACAAGAGGTTGGCAGTCTGTAACCCAGAAAAGGGCTCACGCCAGAACTTGACCATGCTGGTATCCTGATCTTGGATATCCAGACTCAACAAATATGAGAAAGAAATCTGTGTTTATGAGCCCCACAGTCTATGCAACTCTGTTACAGCAGCATGAACTCCCTAAGATACCATCCTAGCACTGAGTAGTTAAGTTCAAAGTGGAGTGAGAGAGAAGAGGCCCAGCTTCACTAGATCATAATATATTTTGGTTCACATTTGGCCTTATGTCCATTGATTAATTGGTTAAAATCCATTAACAGAAGTGAGTGATTAGGCTTTCCTTAATCTCCAATACTTAGAAAGAAAAATGAGCAATACACATCATAGGAGATCAATGGTTCTCCATGCTCACTGGTCTCACTCTTTCACCTGGATGGTTGCCAAAGATCCCTGAGTCCTCTGCCTTTGATTTTAGTCTTCTTTGTTCTCATAGTCAGCTTCCTCCCATTGAGACTCTATTATCCTCTCCTAGCACTCATTCCATATTAAAATTGCCCACTTACTTACACACTCCCCCCTTAGACCACAAGCTCTATGTAAGCAGGAACTACACCCATTGGTTCACCACTCTTTTCCCCAGCAAATAGAAGAATACCTATGCTCCATACAAAAGCATTCAATTAAAAAATGGCAAATTCCAAGCAAATGAATACAAGAATGAATGAGTACTTAATTACAGGTGGTGTTGTGTTTGCTTATCTAACCTCCTTCCAATGGAACTGGAAACTAGATGCATGCCAGGTACGTAGGATTCCCCATGTCAAGGAATCAAAATTGCAATAACTGTCCACTCTTGTATGCCTCTCCAACAAAGGCTAAACAAATCAAGGAGCTCAGAGATCCCTACCTGTCACCACGATAATATTTTCCAAATAAATAACCAGTCCCCATGAACTTACAGGCCTGAATACTATGAATGCGGTCATACTACAGAATTTTTAAGATCAAGGATGACTCATGTTAAGTTTTATTAAAAGTCTAACTCTACTTCCCCATCAGAAAACATAACTCCAGGAATTAAACTACCAGGGAGTCAGCCAGGCTGGGTTTTTCGTTGTTGTTGTTTTCTATCTAACCTTTCCTCTGCCCTTCTGTGTTTTCCTACTAGCAGTGGCTTTCCCAGCACCTCTGTGGCTAAATTATCATTGTCCCTTCACTTTCATCCTGAAAGAAGACCATCGTGGGGGTTTCTAGGCCATTCATAAAAATCTTTATACAATGATATGTTCAGACCCTTAGGTCTTTAGTGCCACAGCTAATCTACCCAAATGCTCTCCTGACTTAAATGAATTCTGTGGACAGAGTGGAAGGCAGGAAGACCCAGAGTGGAGCAGACATCTGTCCAGAGTTTAGGAAGGGAATCTATGCCAGGTCGCCATCCACTGTTTCTGTCACTTCAGTCGGCATCCAGTTCATCTGAGCCTGGTCTGGCCGTGTGAGGCAGATTCACTGGAGCAGCCTTCTCAGACTTTAGAATGAGTAAGAATAACCAAGGGAAATTTAAAATCTGCAACTCTCAAGCTCTGATTCCAGAAATTTTGTTTTAGTAGGCTTGGAATAAGGCCAGGAATTGGCATTTAACTAGCTACCCAGGCATTTCTGATGCTTTGACTCTATGTTGAAAATACGTGTAAAAGGAAATTAACCAGAGTATTACCTGGTCAGTTTTTTTTTAGCCTTTTAAAGTATAATGTCATTCCCATGTAAATTTGATTAAAATAAGCAACTTGGGGGGTGGGGCACAGGGTGGAGAGGGAAGTTAGTGTCTTCCATAGGCTTTTGAATTATAGCCCTGATGTTACAGACTTCTAAATTTTCAGTCATTTGGAAAGTAAACAAACTGAAAATGTGGTATATTTCACATATTTAATATGTTTTCTTCTTTTTAAAGATTTTATTTATTTAATGTATTTATTTAGATAAAGGGGATGGGAGGGAGAAAAAGAGGGAGAGAAACATCAATGTGTGGTTGCCTCTCACACGCCCCCTACCAGGGACCTGGCCTGCAATCTAGGCACGTGCCCTGACTGGGAATTGAACCGGCGACCCTTTGCTTTGCAGCCTGGAGCTCAATCCACTGAGCCACACCAGCCAGGGCCTAATATGTTTTCTTTACCATTTTATTCAAACCAAGTTGTGATGGCTGTGTTCAAGACCTTCCTTAGCCTGATAAATGTTTTTAAACATTTCCTGAAAACATAGCATACCCCTAGTGCCTGGGGATCCAAGGAGAGTTGGATAAAAGTTGGCTGTAACACCAGTGCTGTAACGGCACGTGTTCTCATGTGGGCTGCACCGGCCAAAGTGTGGAGTTTGGACGGGATCTCTGGCTTTGGCTGCTACTCAGTGATAGTATCTGCTGTGAGCACCTTGGGAGTTAGTTTTATTAGCATGTCACTGAGAAGAAACCAGGTATGGCAGAGTGGGCCACTAGGAGACTTTGTTCTGCATAAGGATCATTTAATTCTTCTTGAAAAGACAGTGAAAGCTTTAAATGTACAATTTGGCTCCCGAGTCAAAGAACATTAAATAGAGAATGAGACAAAACCTACCCTAGAGAGTCAAGGAGCGTCTAAGCGACTGGAGTCTCATTTTCTCAGAGGACAGGTCTGGGACGCCCAAGGTCAGTGCTAAATTCATGGCTGGCTGGTAAGGGTGAAGAACACCTTCTTATAAGATATCACCTACCCCTAAAATGTATGTTGATCAAGAAAGAATTGTAGAAGTTTCTGGGAAAGGGAGAGAAATGGAAGACAGGTGTCCTGAATGTTTCCTGGATGAGGTGATCCACAGTACGATTGAGGAGATCAAAGGCTCTGAATTCAGACGGACTGGGTTTGTGTCCACAAAAGAGCCATGTTGACTCTGAGTGTCTTTTAAAAGAGCCATGCTGACTCTGGTATGTTTTTGTTTCATCATTCTTTAAATGAGTATAACAATGTTGTGTAGATTAAATGAGAATCTATCCTAGGGAGCTTAGCATATACTAAACAATGAATACTAGCTATTATTGTTGTTGTTGTTACTATTATTATTTGCAGCAGCAGTAATGGCCTTTCATGGTGATATGTATACAGGTATCCTGGAGAGGGGTCCTTGAAACTCAGAACATCACTATCTTGGCAGACTCGTAGTCCACCCTGGAGAAAGCAGCTCCAAGCAGCTAGAGGGATGTTTCTCTGTTAATGTTTTGGAATGGTTTCCACATGATAGCACCAAACCTTGCCCCTTCAGACTAGAGGATTTTAGTGGAGTTCTTCAGAGCTGCCTGCCTTACATTCAGCAATTCTGTCATCTTCTTCTAACTACCAGGAGCACATCCCACTCCAGCAGAGAAGATACTCTTTAAAGCCCAGCATCCTCTTCCAGGTTGGTCCAAATGTCATTGTACCTGGGTGGGATTCTCTGGAATTTGTAGGATAAAGTGGGGTTCTTTTACTAGAGCCAATGTAATGAATGCTGTTTTTTTAAAAAAAAATGTTTTCTAGTTATTGTATTGGATATCACAAAAAGTAAAAACTGGAGATTTAAAATAGCCTAAGTTTTGAAAAATTAGGAATTCCGAGATCTGGCAATATTTTTGTGAGGTTGGTCAATTTTTTTTTTTTTTTTTTGTGATGTTATTTTGAAATACAGTGCAAAGTCTTTTGGAGAACAACATGACAATATGTAGGAAAGCTGTAAAACATTAATTTTTCTTTATTCAGTCATTCTTTTTAGCAGGATTTATCCTAAGAACATAATTCACCAGAACCAATACTTGAATTTATAAAGAAAATACTCATTATGTACACAACCTAAAAATCTGATGATGAGAGAGTGGTTTCATCAATGACAGAATTTCCACTCATTGGAAAATTATGTATCAATTAAAACCTGGTCACTCTGAAATCTCTTGTAAGCATGAAAAATACGTAAACTCTGAAGTTAAATGAAAGAAAAAGGCAATAAAAATGAAGCACAAATTTTATTTATCATTATTTGAAATGTGTTTACCTATATCTGAATTTAAAGGAAAACACAGATATTAAGTCATTCTTGTGCTATGACAATGCAATTATATACTTTCCTCTTTAAAAATCTTCCTAATACTAAATAAAACTTAGTTTTTGATCTTAAAAGTGGCAATTGAGAAACCTAAGAGATGACAATCATTTGAGCTCACCATTGTTTAGGTTCACGAATGCATGTTCACCAAGAGTGTTTGTTAGCAAGGCCTTCACAAAAACAGACACAGTTCTGTGAAGGTATCGGTCTATTCCTGATTTTCTGTCTCCTTCTTTTCTTCCTCCTTCCACCCGCCTACCCACCAGCTAATTTAGTCCCACATCCCCTCTCTTTATGAACCAGGTCCCATGCCAGCCCTCTGCCATCTCCACTGTGGCTGTGTAAATTGTCAACTCAGCCAACGGCGGGAGAATTAAAAAAAACAAAAACAAAAACCTACACTGGGGGCAAATCTCAGTGAAATGAGAGGGGAACCACACTTGTTTTGGGGTGTACACTGGGGGTGGGTGGGGTCCTCTTTTTCAATTAAAAAATATTCCCATCTCTCTGTCTCTCCATTTCATTTTCTCTTGAGTTTGGGCACTAGGTTTGCACAACTTGGACCATGAACGTGGATTTGGCTCTAACATCTGTAAGGCCTTAGGGAGCCTGCCTCCTGGGAGCGGAAGGGGGAGCTTTTCCATATGTGGATTTGTCTGCTTTACTTATTCATGTCTGTGTCTGTGTTGTTTTGTTTTGTTTTGTTTGTTTTCTGCTTGGCTTAAGAGCTTCTTGTCCTTGGGGATCCAGGCCCTGCCCCATATGCCTTACGCTGAGTTGGGTCCTAGCGTTAAGAATCTAGAAGTCTCCATTATAACCTTTTGGTATGGACTCACTATCAATAAGACAACCCCTCTCTGCCTACCAAAGAGTGGGACTCGGACTGTGTTTTCGCTCATGCTTTGTGGTATCCAAGAATGCTAATGACTCTGTGCAAAGACAGAGAAACAACATAATAAGGGGCTTCTGAATCATTATAGATTCCACGAAATGTTAGAATCACTTAACTTGCTATAATGTATGTTTTCTCTCTATTATAACTTACTGGTTAGACTGCAATGTAAATGGCTATGGCTTGCAGGCTGAAAAGGAAGCAGGAGTGGTAGAGAAAGAAGATGAGAAGACAACACTCAGCTGAGTGCTGAGAATGCTCAGGCAGAACAATAGAGATGCTCAGACAGAACAGTAGAAAAATAGCCAAACTGAGAGGAAGGGGACAAATGTGGTGAAGACACTAGTTACAATGCATCTATGGACTGCATGGTTTTCGGGAACCCCAGCTCTCTCCCCGAGCCTGGGCCCACTGGTGCTGATGGGGTTAATGCTGTTTCTGCCCTGATGGAAGGGGGAGGGAGGCAGCTGGTGGGTGCTGGGCTTGGCTCAGGGCTTCAGGCCTCCCTGCACCCTCCTCCTCGGGGGCTGCAGGATCATTGCATTGCTCAGCAGCTGTTGTGCTCTGGCTGCCAAAATAACCTTTGGAAACCAAGTCCCAGAAGTGGCAGGGGTTTCCATTCAGGCCTATAGGACGCGAGTTAAGGGAGACTTTGGAACTGCACCTTCCATGGGAGGTGCAAAAGCAATGTTTACCACAGCACCTCGGTCCCAGGCCCGCAGCACCCTCTGTCCTGGGGCAGCACTCGGGGCTGTACTTTCTCGGCTCCCATGAAGGCCGACTGGCTTGCAATCAGCTCAGGATAGAATGGGTTTACAGAAGCAGGAAGCATTTAAGTAAAACAGCTCCTAGGTTGGTCCTAACCCAGCAGAGGGGTTTGAGAGTGACCCACAGGATTCCCTGGACTTGCCTTTGGGGCAGTGATCTGGATCAGACCCATCACAGTCCTGCGCCTGGGCCAGCGGAGCAGATACGAGAGTGGACTCAGAGCCAGGCCACTTAATTTGAGTTTTGGCTCTGGCACTTACTGGCTGTGTTACTTAATCTTTCTGGCTCTCAGTTTCTTCATCCGGAAAACGGGAGTAAAAATCACAGCTATCTCCAAGGATGTTTACTGGTTAAATGAGTTCGGGTGTGTAATGTGCTTAGACTGGAATACTCTATAAGAGCTTTTTAAAATAAATCAGAAATCACCTTGTGTACATGGGCAGTAAAAATAACACCTTCTGTAGAGCAAAGCAGAAACTGAGCCTGCACTTCTTGGGCTGATAGTACCTTTTGAACTGGCAAGAAAAAAGGCCTAGCATGGGGGAAAAGTCACAGTGAAATCTGGAACCGGATTTATAGGAGCCAGTTGAGCACGTTATCCTCTCAGTTCCATGTTCAGTGACATCACCTTGGTACCTTGAAATCAGACATAGTGCGAGTATTGACACCACAGAAACTAGCGAGTGCTACCAACATGTTTTTGTTTTAAACAGCCTATTGTTTACCAATACATCACTGTCTTTATAGCACCCAGAAGGCCTAGGAAGTAGTGGGCTATCTGTCTCCCAGCAGATTTAATTCTGTCTGGCTCAGATCTACCTGAGCATCTCCCGAATATGAGAAGGAATTCTAGGCCTTTACTAGAAAAACAGGTAACATTTCTTGAGCACCTACTACAGGCAAGGTAGTAAGTAAATGTTTTGTATGCATGATGTCATTTCATGATTATGGCAACTTTGGCAGTATTTCTATTTTACAAGTGAGGAAAATGAGACCCATATTGGGTAAACAACTTACCGAAGGGAGCGGCAGAGGATGTCACATGGGCTAGTATGTATTAATGTAAATGTAAATTTATTCCCCAATCAAAATTTCATTAACCCATGGTATCTAAGCACTCCATATTCAACACACTCCTTTGTGGCTTATAATGCAAGTAAAATTACCTTATAAGAAAATACTTGGTGTTTTTAAGATCTATTTTAACTAGGCTAAAAGTTGTTATTAATATAAGTTAATCATCCAAAATAAATACATTAGACTTTTTCCATGTGCAGCATACTGTCCTGGGAACAGAGCTTAATAAAGAGAAGCATGTGATTTGGTCTTAAGGAGCTGGCAGACTTCTCAGTGAGAAGTTGCTTGAAAGACCATTCCTATCCCTAGGCAGGTCTTCTGGGAAATCTTTAAGTGGGAGAGTTTCCTGGTAGTCAGGGTGAGTAAAGAAACTTTCTACGACTCAAGTCCTTGTCTGCACGATCGGATCACCATTGTACCGCTGCCTCATAGTTTTGTTGTGGGGCTCCAATGAGACAGTATGTTTATAAACTTAGTTCAGTGCCAGGCAAATAAATAGTAAGAACCTTATACATAGTTGATATTAACAAGCTGATGACAGTTCAGTAGAGTAAGGGGTCTGCAGAGGTTTCTTATGTCAGAACAAAGACAGAAAGACGCTAGACATAGTGAGGGGAAAATGATTTAAAACAGCCCTTCATTGTTTCAGAAACTTGGTAACTACGAAGGAAATAAGAGTGTAATGCTTAAGAGTAAAACAGGCTTGAGTTCTGGCTCTACTACTTACTTTTAGAACCTTACAGATTAGGGTCTTGACTTTTCTCATAACAGCAGCCAGAGGAGTCCTTTTAAGAACTCAGAAGAGGTCATTTGTGGGATCAAAATTCTCTGATAGATCACAATTTCACTCAGAATAAAGAGTCCTTATGACAGACAGTCTTCAGGGTCCTAGAAGCCATCCCCGTTACCTGTCTGGCCTCCTTCCCTTCCTTAACACTCATTCCCCCAGCCCTTCCATTCCATCTGCTTTGGCCTTTGTGTCCTCGATCCTGTCTCAGAGCCTTTGCATTCGCTGTTCCCTCTGCCTTCAGTGCTCTTCTCCCAGACACCAACATGGTTCCGCCCTTCACCTCCTTTAAACCTCTAGTCAAATATCCTTATCTCAATGAAGCACACCCTGATCCCTCTATTTAAAATTGCAACCCACCACTCACATGCACCCAGACCCTCCAGGGAGACTTCATCCAGATGTCTTATTCTATTTCCATGGCACTTCTCACTATCGAATGCCCTGTCTGAGCTAAGTTTTATTTTTCTGGTTATTCCTTATCTTCTGATTTCTCCTCTCAAACATTACCTTCACAAGGCCATAGAGATATTTATTTATTTTGTTTGTCGATATAACCAAGTCCTAGAAAAGTGACTGGCACATAGCAGACACTCAATAAACAGTTGTGAAATGAGCAAATAAATTCCTTCGCTTTTATAAATCCCAATCTCCTCTTCGTTGAATTAGGAGTACTAATAGTAATTACTTTATAGGATTAGCATGAGAATTAACTGAGATGAACATCTGAAGTATTAGAACAATACTTATTACCTGGTAAAACATTCAATAAATTATCATTATTATTTGTTAATACTTTAATCTCAGTCATACGGGTATAGTCTCCATCTGTAAAGTACCTCATCCCTTAGTCAAGGATGGTTTTATTTAGTCAATATTGGTTGTTTACATGACCATCCAAGAGCAGAATGCACACATCAGCCAGACCACACAGCTCTCAGATTGAAATCAGGGAGTGAATGTGCTGCTTCTGTCTCCCGGGTGCTGTATGATGCCTCTGGCCTCTGTTCTTCCCTGGCCATGCACCCATCCTTTTGTTCTGCTGGGAGGGCTCATAGCTCCCTCTTCCCCAGGAATTTGGGACACACATGGTGGTGTTTGGCCTGGTTGTCAACTGTTACCCTAACTCTACATCACATTCCCATATTCGCTCGCTTCATGGGCCGAATCCGAATTCCAAGAGAGAGCCTGTGGTTCACTTTGGTGGACCAGTCATCTACCACTTTTCCATTTGGGTCAAGCTGCTGCTAGAGGCTTCCCCTTCCAGTGGACTGTCAGGGGAGAGGCAACAGGAATCGAAATGCAGAAGGCAGTGACTGTCCTGGCTATCATGATGGCAGCAGAGCAGAGAGCTCAAGAGCCCAGACTAGATGCATATATTGGCCAAGTCACTGACCTCAGACAGGACACGTAACTATTTGTGCTTCAGTTATATTATTTGTAAAACTAGCTAATGGTAATCATAGTAGCCATAACCTCATAGGGTAATTTTAAAATTAAATGAGAGGCTCTTTTATTGAGTGATTTAGAATACAGACAGATGTAAGTGTGTATGTGATTTCTAGAAACCCCATCTAGGATGCCAATGAATATATCCAAAACAGCTGAACACATACAGCAGGCAGCCAGCATATATAAGATGTGTACCTTCTCTCCCTCCAAGCTTTCTGCATGTCAATTCTAATGAGTTTACACTTGAGTATGTGCCTGGAGAACCCAGGGAGCAAGGCCCCTGCTCCCTGCTGCTCTGAGAGATTAATATGACTCCCAATACCCTCCACTCTTACGGGAAGGATCAGGCCTCTGAGTTGAACTGTGCGCATTTATTGGGAACTGAATGCTGGAATATCTCCACCATCAATATCCCTCACAGACTAAATACTTTCCCTTCTCCTCAGTTAGCTCAGACCCATTATCTTTGAATCACTGCTCTGTATCCTAGACCTGTGCTTCTCTTCCTGGCCTAAACTTAATCTCTGCCCCACAAGCCATCAATTGCTTCAACAATGCCAGCACTGCCAGCTGTTCCTGGAATGGGGCTCTCCCCAGGCCCCTGAACACCACTATCCAAGAATACTAGCCCTGGAAGGAATCAGGGGAGGTTAGACACCAGGCATCCATCTATCCATCCATTCACGCTTGCCTTTTAGCAGATGACAGTCAGCCCCCCTGGGGGTCTTCCTGCGGGCAGAGTCATGTCTGTGACATATGCACCAACTCGTGAAGTATGTTTCACGGCAGCCTCCATATTCAACAGGTGGTTGTGGCGTCCTCCATCGCTTAGCCAAGAGAGGTCAAGTCCAGCTCTTCTAGTGGCTGGGAAGGGATTCAGATCCCTGCTGCTGAGCCCCAAACTACAATTAATCAGAGCCAAGGGCCAATTCAGGGTCTGAACATTAAACTAGATAGTTAAGCAAAGGGAGCAATTAGAAGTCAGAATCAGGGTACTTGGCCAGGGCTGAAGATGTGAAGGTCAGGACCTGGGGGAAGAACAGGCTACAAATGAAATTCAAGGTCAAAAGTGTAA
Organism: Pteronotus mesoamericanus; assembly: GCF_021234165.1. Classification (NCBI taxonomy): domain Eukaryota; kingdom Metazoa; phylum Chordata; class Mammalia; order Chiroptera; family Mormoopidae; genus Pteronotus; species Pteronotus mesoamericanus. The sequence goes on from NW_026555105.1 coordinate 14,149,037, forward strand.
GAGAATGAAGTTCGGATGTCAATCAAATGCAAAGCAGAGCCCCAGTGCAAGGAGGGAACTGAGGCCCAGCTGCCCGATGGTGTGGCTTTCTTTCCTGGGAGTTCTCGTCTTCTTGTGTTTCCTCTTTGACTCCTCCATCAGGTCCTGCCCCTCTGGCTCTGCCTTGACCCCTCCGCTGTGGAGGCTGCATGCCAGAAGGATTGGCAGTGTGGATGAGCGCAGACTTGGAATCCAGACAGTCTGTGTGTGACTCCCGTATCTGCTCTGTACTAACTGATTAACGTTGGACGCACTACGAAAACTCTTTGTGCCTCAGTTTCCTCATCAGCTCAGTGGAGATAATAATAGTCCCAGATTCTGCGGCTGTTAATGGAGACTGAGTTTTAGTCAATACATGTAAAGCACTCAGAACAGAGTATGGCATATAATGTGCATCCTATATATATATGATTGCTTAATATTATTATTATTATTATAATAAAATAAATGCATTGGTCCTTGGAGAAAAGGGTCATGCACAGGTCTTCAGAGCTTGGAACTTTTCCAGATCTTTTGGAAGCCAAACTGTGCCAAGATTAGAAAAAAAGTTTCAAATTTGGAATATTGTTATTATTGTACATACAGGGGGAAAAGTTACTTTTTCCAAGATTTTGTCTGATTGCCCCAGAAAGAAAACATTTTCATTGTGTGGTCATGATTGGGAACACATGTGAACCACACCCCACTTAGCTCAGCCCCTTTCCATCCTCAGTCTGCCTCTCTCCTGCTCTCTGGTACTAATTAGAAAGAAACCAAGTAGAATTCGGTGTTTCCTTCCCAGTCTTGGTAGGGGAGCCTGTAGTGGATTAATTACCAAGCAGTACTGGCTTCCCTGAGGAACAATCAGTGATGGGGCTTGGGGTCCAGTGGCTTATGGAGGCATGACAAATCTAAATCTCTACCCGAAGGGAACAGAAATTAATTTTAATAGGAGGCAGTGTGGTCTGAAGTTTAGTGGAGGAGGATAAGTAATCAAAAGTTATGTTTTCTGTCTTTGCTCAACCACTAACTTCTTGTGAGACTTGGCTCTATCATAGAATTTAGCTTGAGGGGGAAATAAATCTACCTTTCAGCCAGGAGTGCTGATGGTGGGCAATGACAACAGTTAATATTTAATGAGTTCTTAGTGGTAAGTTCCAGGCATGGCACTTACTGGGTGTTTATATATTTATTTATATAGTATACACAGTATATATATATAATATATATATAGTATACACACATATCAATATAAACACATGTAATGTGTATGTGTTATGCACATATATTCATATATTATATATGTATATATACATGATATATGTTCATGATATATATACCTATATATACATATACATATATATGTATACATATATATTTCATCCTCACCAATAGACCTGTGATGATCTCTATCACATAGATAAGGAAACAGGATCAGTAAAAGTTATATGTGGTTTTCCCAAGGGCCCAAATCTGGAACATGATAGCACATTTATCATACTCAGTTCTGACTTAAATCTCAAGTCCAGGCTCTTAAGTGCTCCATTTTATTCTGTATTAATGCAGGGAGGTACATCTGTACATTTTAGAATTATTAAAAAAAATAAAATCAGGCATGGTATTTGCAAGGTTAGTGAGATGGTTCGGCTGGCTAAGGAATTCATTCCTCAAACTCCCTGATTAGTCTGTGTTACTCTACTATTTTACATTGGATATGATTGTGTGTTTGGCTTTAAGCTTTTAATACATGACACTAATTAGAAATTTTCCAGACGTTGTTCCCATCCATATGAACACAGTATTTCTCCTGGAGGGGGTGGTTACCTTGAACTGGAACAGATTCTGAGCAAGGTGCTCTGCCTGCAATCAGGAGAGCTGCGGTGTGGGAGGGCAGTAGGGGGCACTACAACGTTTCAAAGGCCTTTCCAGAATTGAGGAGGAACCTGATGCCCCATGGCAAATCGGAGGTGGAAGACAAGAGAGCGGGTCAGGCTGGTGGTCGAGAGAAAGGCACCATATAAGGATTGATATCAGTGATATCTACAAATGACTGATTCCTTTGCTTCCAGAGTCACTTCCAATTGGCTCAGCTTCTAATGCAAGTCCATTACACAGGCTCTGCTGTAATCTTTTGGTAGAACATTGCGGCTACGCATCTTTCTGATTTTACCATGGAGTCAGTGGTCGATAACTACAGAGATTCTCAGTCTTCCTCAGCCTTCTTTAAGAACAACACCCCGTTTCCTCTTACACTGGAAACTTGCAATAAGAATACCAAACAGAGCCTCCATTTGCCTCTACCTGCCCACTCACGCACTCAAGAGAATTCGACCAGAACATTATTAAGGGATCAGGAATTCCCTGGGGACAAAACGAGGTAATTTCTTTACTGGTGGATATTGCGTGCCCCCATTAAATAGCAGCAAGAACCCCAGAGAAGAAAGTATACTTAACAGTCTAAAACACAGCTCAAAAAGGGAGGAGAAGGCAGGCTTGTTTCAATCATCTGCCCCTTGTTCTGTAATAAAAATGTATTTTTTTTTTCCTGAGAACAATTTAGTGTGGCCAATAAAAGCCCAGCTAATTTCTAAATCAGCATGGAGCCAAGTCAGCCACCCAGGAGCTCTCTCCTAGGGCAATATCTCTGAGGCGCACACAATCTATACTAAAGCGATCAACTTCCCTCCGTCCTGCCAAGGGGATGCGTTAGTGGAGCCCAAAATATGACAAGAGGAAATTTATGTGCAACTTTTACACATAATATCTCATTATGACTCTTCCCAATCTTTCAATTTTAAAAATAAACGGCCTTTGTAATGATTTTACCAGGGGAACATCTAAACTAAGATTAAAAAGGAAAGAGAAAAGAGCTTCAGCTGCTGTGATTTTTTTTTTTTCTCCTGGTATGACTTTATGGAAATTCACTCTTTCACTCTCCTTTTCTCTCCCTCAATTACTTTCCTCTCTTCGTCCCCTCCCTCCCTCCTTCCCTCCTCTCTCTTTCTTTTGTATCTCCCTTAATCTAAGGAGAAGTAGACATTTTAGTATATGTCATCTCGCCAAAGGGAACAAAACCTCAGAAGTAAAAATGATTCTGACTCCGTGGTACATGATGAAAGTTTCCACTTAGAATTCAGTGATTCAGTGCCAGTTGCCCAAGAGTCTCTCATTAATTTGTATCATATCCCCAAACTCTCCTGTCTCAGTTCCCTCCTGTCTCCTGTCCCCATGCCTTAGAACAGGATTGCAGACAGACACACTCAATGGCACAGGAGGACGTTCCTTTGGCTTCCTCATGTCACTTACCCGCATGTTGCCTGCTCTGCTCATGTCAGACCCAGGACTCCTGGCCTGGTCTCTCCTTGCTCTGTGGGGCAGCCAACACAACAGGAGACAATAGATGAGGGTCACTGGGTGGGTGCAACTATTTAGCAAGACTCAACATTTCTTCCTCCTGGTGTTAGCCTGGAGCTTTATGACTTTGTCTATATTTTTTTAGGTAGAGACATCCAGCGCCTAAGCTTTCCTCTGCTTGTATGTGCCTGAGAACCCAGCTCCTGGGGCCCGCATCCTGGGACACCAGCTACCCCCGGGAGCATCTCCTGATAGGAGGGTTCAGGGACTGATTGTTTATATTCTTTAATTTATTTGATCAGGCATTATCTACAGAGAGTTGTCGATGCCCAGGCTTGGAATTAACAGGTGAATTAAACAGTGTAGCTGTCCTTTAAGAACTCCCATTCCAGTTGGGGGTAGGTATCTATAAACCACTAAAGCCATTACATCATGAAATTATCAGAATGGAGGGTGGACTGTGGAGGCAGTTGTCACTCTGTGCTTGGGAGTGTCAGGCCATGTCGATTCAGAAACATTTTGCCTTGAAGTCAAACCCAGGTACAGGACTGTTGAGGAGCACCCAAGAAAGAAGCACTTGTGGAAGTTTTCTAAGCACTGTGCCTCCCTGGTTTTAAGGTCTCACTCTCAGCTGCACTTGTGTGACATGGGATTCTATTTCAAGCTGAAAAAGCATGGTTTCCTGTGTATTTGAGAAGAAATGGCTATTTTAAGGGCACCCCAGGCATCAAACATGTCCAGTCAAATCAGAGACAGAGACACTGAGGCAGAGATTCTTGTGGTTTGACCCTTGACTTGGAGTCCAAAGAACTTAGCTGAGGCCATGAGAAAAGTCAGAATTACCATAGTGAACTGGATCCTGAAGTGAGCCTGGGCCTCTGATGGAGACTTTACATGCCACAAAGTATCTGGCCTCCTCTCACTCCCCATGCTACTTACTGTCAATAAACATACTAGACATTGTTCATTGAGCATATGTCACATGTACAAATATCATCAAGATGGTATTTGCATGCTGACCTCATTTAACCTCAACACCCCACTTGGAAGTAGACATTTTCACCTCTATGATACTATGGAGGGCACTGAGGGTCACGGACATTCAATAGCTTGGCCATGGCTCCATAGTCATAATTGTCAGGGTGAGGGTTCAGGTCTGTGCTGTACTTTCAGAGTGGCTTGCCCCTGTCTCTTGCATCCAAGCTTTACTTCTGGTCCCATCCTTTGATCTTCCATGTCTTCTTCCTGCCTGCCTCCCGTCTTTAGTTTGAGTTCTGTCTCTTCCCAGATCTTCTGACAATGTCCGTGTGCACAGTGACATTGACCTTCCCCCTTTTATGAAGTCTCTTAGTGATTTTTATTGAATGACTGCCACGTGCTAGACTCTGGGTTAGATGTTTTCACATTTGGCTTGGCTTTAGTCCTCATTCTAAACTTGAGAGGTAGATCAGATAGCAGCCCCTGCCACCTCTTAAACAAAAGTGGGGAGTGCAATTCATAGAATTCAATTAACTTGCAGAATATCAAATCCATGTAAATGATGAGACCAAGAATTTACTCTAGTTCTGCCTCACTTCCCCAGACAAAATTCACTGCCACCTCCTCTGTGATTCTGTAACAGCTTTGCTTTATTTCAATAGTCACCATGGTGCATGGCAGTCATAGACAATCAACACATATTTTCCAACAATAAATGAATACGTGAATGGATTGGTTTATATTAGGGAGGAGTTATAGCTTCATGGAAAAGAACATGAATTCTGAAATTAGATTACTGGGCTCAAACACAGGCTCTGTCACTTACTAGTCAAGGGGTCAAGGGTAGGCGGGCTTCCCCTTCTGTCTCTGAGACAGAGCCATACGCCTACCTCACTAGCAAATTCCTGAAATTGCTCTAAAACAGTCTCTCTGTTTTGACTATCTGCCATATTCTCTATCACAGAGACACACAAAGTGGCTTTCTGAGATATTTATTCTTTCATCCAAAGAGAATAAGCTAGCCTGCTTTTTACCCCAAAATGTGAAAATAGAAACAACATTTGCAAGGAGAGGCCTTTGCTAAATACATTCTAAGTTTTAGGCCCCAGCTTTGCACATTGAAGCCCATTCCCTAATTGAAACATCCCAACCACTTTTCAAGTGGAGAAGTAATATAGATGTGGGAACAGAAACACAGAGAATGTACTTAATCTGTTCAAGATCACACCAACTGTTGAATATCTAGCCAAAATGAATATGTCTTCTATTTCCAAATCCAGTGCTTCCCCAGTAACAGAATTACAAATTCTTGTTAATCATATTCAGTGCTACAGCTTGGGGTCACAGTTCAAGGTCTGGGTTGAAACATTTGAGACAGCAAACCTTACCTCCAGAGCAGAACTTCTGGACCAAGAGACAAACAAATTTCAGGACACATCATCTGGAAGTAATGTCCTGACCGTTTACTTCCCTGTACCTCTTTTCCACCAAATGCAATGGCAAAACCACGGCAGCCTTGCTCTTTAAAAACACTTCATGTGAAAAACCCCAGAGAGAAGGAGTTAGCTTTCTTTTTATTCCCCTCAAAGTGTGAACAGTTATGTTCCCCCCATACCACCTTTTAAGTGATAAATTTGAATCTGAAACATGAAGTGGAGCACATTATGTAGAACGTGCTTATTTTCTTCAGATGTTTGATAGGAATTAGGATTGGTAAAATCCAAACTCTGTTTCCCCCTTCACGCAGCCTGTCATTTTTGTCAAACAAGAAGCTGATTAAGTTTCAATCAAAAGAACAAAAGGCTCCAGAAAGATTCTTCTTAGAAAAACAGTAGCTTCAGCAATTACCCCATGGAAAATAAATTTAGTGTTGAGCTTGTGACTTAACTCTAAAGGTGGTATACCCTTTCTGTTAAATGGTGAGTTTTAGGAAAATGCTGACCAACTCCATCTAATCTAACCTCTGACACATGAGAGAACCTGATTAAATAAGGAGGTCAAATCTCTGAATGTTCCTCGTGCATGTTGGAGAGATTCCTTTTTAGTGAGTGTGTTTTAGGTCAGTTGTAGATGGAAGGAGGAGGTGGTTCTTTCAGGAGTAAAAAGGATGGCTGGAATAATGAAAACACTAGGAAAATTGTAAAAATGGCTAACATGATTCTCCTCCCTCTATCTGTGGCCTTTGATAGTGCCTTCCCACTCTGTCTCTGGACTGCCTTCATGACTTCCTTTGGCCAATGTGACCCACGTTGATGCTTGGAAAGTTGAAAGCACATCAGGCCCTTTCTGGGCACACTTGAGACTCTTGTGATAAAGGTCATATAAAGTAGCCTAAGTAAAGCTATTAAGTTATGAGTGACATGCGGTCAAGTCATCCCCTGTAGCCCCAACTGACTCAGTGCCAACCACTAGATGTGAGGCCATCTTAAGCCACGCAGCCTCAGCCAAGCCAACCCCAACCCGAAGAACCCCCCCAACCAGAGAGTCATGAATCTCAGTGAATCATGAGAAATAATAAGTGTTTATAGTTAGAGAGGTTTGGGGGTGGTCTGTTAGGCAGCAAAAACTAAGCATTCCAACAATCTTCTCCTTCTGCTCCAGATTCCAGTCTATTGATTATGACAGGAGATGGTTCTAATCAGAACTCAGAATGCCCTGATTTTTGAGTTCTATTGGAAACTTTCAGGCATAGAGCCTGCATTTAGCACATTCAAAAAGTTCACACCCTTGTTTATATGACTTGTCTTCTTGCAACCCATATGTGGCTTTGACCTAAGACTTAGATTCTTGTTCATGAGCTATTGAAGGCTTCCCTTTTCAGAATTGGTGCATTTTGCCTTTGTCTTATCATTTGACTATAACTCACTTAGCTTTCCACTTACATAGCTCAGTCCTGGTGCTACCAAGTGTAAGAGATTCTGTTTGCTAAGTGATCAGACTGGTGAGACATAAGGTACTCAGGTTGTCTCTGTCTTGAATTTTCTCATAATCGCTCTTCTCATCATTCTCCCACTCCCAGTACTTTAGTTTTCCTCACCTCCAGGAGAAACGTCCTCATGTTATGTTGAAGGCAGTGAAGATTCAAGCACTGATTGACTCCCAAATTCTTTAACTTTCTCTTTTGTGAGTAATTTAGACATGTTTCACAGATACAGTAGTCCCTTGTGTGGTCTTCCCAGGGCATTTGAGCTCTGGCTTGCTTTGACGAGCTAACTCTTCATGTTACAGACTACCATTAATAACCAGTGTAATCCGGGCTATCTCCCCATACTCTCTGTACTTTGTGGGGCCTAGCAGTCACAATCGAATATGTTCTCTTGAGCTTAAACCAACTTTCATTTCAGAATCATTCCCTGGCCCTGGAAAACCCCCAAAGATTGTGAACTCAAGCAGGTTAGGAAAATCACCAAACCCACAGAGTTTGGGGAGTTTGCTACGTACCAGGAACCTCCTGCATTTTCTGTGAAATGAGGAGGAGCAGCCCCAAGCCCCAGTGCCAGACCAGATGAGCCCATTTTCATACTCAGCTCATTTTCATACAGATAATGGGAGAGAAGCTGTCACTTGCGTTTTCCCGCTGGCAGCCAGCCCTGCCCAACTCTGGTCTTGCCACAGACTGCCTCCCTGAACCCAGCCAGGAAAACACGCCTCTCACAACCCGGCTTCAGTTCTGGCATTATTCTTTTTATTAAAGAAAGTCAAATAAACTTAACCTGGGGTTTCTCAGGGGATGTTTTGTGTTCTTGTTGTTGTAAAGTACAGAGCGTGCCAGTAACAACATGGGAAAGACACCAGAATTATAATAGAATGAATGATATCTTCTTATTAGTCTAGTAGGAAAAATAATCATGTTGTGGAGGCATCTAAGACCTCTAGACCTCATACCTGGGGCAAAAAGAGAAACCCCCAGCTATATAGCCCAAGAATGCCAGTTTATTATGGGCATGATGTCATGTTGTTGGTCATCCATTCCTCTGCTATTTTGGAGATGTCTACAGAAACAACATTTGCTATCTGATCCCAGACGGCAGCTTCCATATAACCACTGGGGAGCATTCACTTCCACCATAGGTCTCTTAATTCTTTTATTAGATCACTTCTCAAAAGCACATAAGAGCTTGAGTCCTGAAATGAGGACAGCTTTAGGTGCCAAAGCCATAGAGGAGGGGCTACAAGTCAAAGGTGCTCTTTCTCTTATAGAGGAAAGTCTTAGCATTGTCCTTACTTCAGTTTTTGCCTTAGATATAATTTTGTGCTATCAATGACTGAAACAGGTGGGCACAGAACTGCAAAGGAGCCAAATTTGAATGTTATTGAAGGCAAGTTGATATAAATTCAAATTAGAGATTTATAACTTTAAGATTCTGAATGTAATCCCTATGGTAACCACACAAAAAATAGTTACAGAATACACAAGAGGAAATGAGAACAGAATTAGAATATCTTACTACAAAAATCAATTAAACACAAAAGAAGAGAGTAATAGAGGAAATGAGGAACATGATGTTATAGGGTATATTGAAAATAAATAGCAAACTTAGAGAAGTCTCTCCTTACCAGGAATTATTTTAAATGTAAATGGATTAAACTCTCCAATCAAAAGACAAAGATTAACAGAATGGGAAAGATGAAAGAAAAAAAAAAAACAACCCCATGATCTGAATATATGCTACAAGACTCAATTTTATTTATTTATTTATTTATTTATTTATTTATTTAAATCCTTACCTAAGGATATATTTTTTTATTGCTTTGAGAGAGGGAGAGAAAGAGAAACATCAATATTAGAGAGAAACATTGACTGGTTGCCTTCTGTATGTGTCCTCTCTGGGATTGAACTCACAACCCAGGTATGTGCCCTTATCAGGAATCGAACCCACAGTACTTCAGTGTAATGGGAGGATGCTCCAACCAACTGAGCACCTGGCCAGGGCCAAGAGACAACTGAAATTGAAAGACACAAATTGGTTGAAAGTAAGTGGGTGGAAAAGACATTCCAAGGAAATAGTAACCAAGAAAAGAGCAAGGTGGTTATACTAACACTCAACAAAATAGGCTTTAAGTTAAAAAAGAAGAGCATTATTTATTGATTAAAGTTTCAATGCAGCTAGAAGATAAAACAATTATAAACAACTGCATATCTAATTACAGACCATCAAAATATATGAGGCAAAAATTTTAAGAACTTAAGAAATAGGTGGTATATAATAATAGTTGGAGCCTTCAATACTTCATCCTAAATAATGAACAGAACAGCCATACAGAAAATAATTAAGTAAATAGAGGACCTGAACAACATAAGAAAACAACTAAATATTCAAAACAACAGAATGCACATTTTTCTCAATTGTAATACTTTGGGTATTATCCAGGATAAATTACATGTTAGGTCACAAATTGTTTCAGTAGATTTAAAAATATATCTTCTCTGACCACAATGGGATAGAGTTATAAATCAGTAACAGAAGGAGAACTAGAAAATTCACAGATTTGTGGAAATTAAACAATACCCTCTTAAACAACCAATGGATCAAAGAACTCACAAGATAAATGTAAAAATATTTAGAGATGAACAAAAACAAAAATAAACATAGCAAAACTTATCGTAGCCCTTATCTTATGCCACATACAAAAACTAATTCAAAATGGTCCAAAGACCCAAGTGAAAGAGCTAAAACTATAAAACCCTTAGTAGAAAACAGGGCAAAATGCTCATGATCTTACATTTGACACTTACAATATTTTCTTGGATATTATACTGAAGACACAGGTAACAAAAAAGACAAATTGGATTTCATGTAAATAAAAAAAAAACTTTTGTGCAAAACAGTACATTATCAACAGAGTAAAATGGAAGCCTGCAGAATGGGAGAAATATTGGCAAATCTTATAAGGGATTGATATCCAGAATATGTAGAGAACTACCAAAATTTAACAACAAAAATACAAATGATCCCATCAAAAAATTACGAAAGAATTATAATACACATTTTGCCAAAAAGAAAAAGAAAAAGAAATACAAATGTCCAATAAGGACATCCAAAAAAAAAGGAAAAAACCCAGAAAATGTTTTGGTTAGAATGTGAAACTGTGTTGGTTAGAATGTGAAGAAATATAAATCATTGTGCAAGAGCTGGTGGAAATATAAAATGGTACAACCACTGTGGAGGAGAGTATGGCGTGTCCTCAAAAATATTAAAAATAGAATTACCATATGATCTAGGAATTGCACTGCTTGTACATACCCTAAAGAATTGAAAGCAGGGTCTCAAAGAGATAATTGTATATCCATGTTCATAACAGCATTATCCACAAGAGCTAAAGCAACCCAAGTGTCCATTGATAGGTGAGTGGATAAACAAAATGTGGTAGATACATAAAAGCAAATATCAGCCTTAAAAAAGAAGGAAATTTTGATGCTACAACATAAACTGAGTCCATTATGCTAAATGAAATAAGTCAGTCATAAAATGACACATACCGTGTATTATTCCACTTACATGAGGTACTAAAGAAGTCAAATTTATAGATATAAAAAGTAGAACGGCCATTGTCAGAGGTTGGGGAGGGAAGAATGGGACACTACCTTTTAAACATAGAGTTTCCGTTTTTGCAAAATGTAAGGAGTTCTGTGGCTGGGCAGTGGTTACGGTGGCACAACCATGTGAATGCACTTAATGCCACTGAACTGTATAATTAAATACGGTTAAAATGATAAATATGTGAATTTTACCATAATTTTTAACAAATGGGGAAAAGTGTCAGGGCATAGCAGCCTGGTCCTAGAGAAGAGACCATGGTAACGTATTAATGAGTCCGGGACCAAGCTAAGAAGTTTGCAGTTGAGGAGCCCTGTGTACGTAGCAACTGCCTTAGAGGAAAGCCGGATGCATGCTCTATACTTTCACTGGGAACACCGCAGAAGATGACAATTCAGTGGGTGTAGGGGAACCAATGATTGACCTGGAACTGAGTCAGGGGTCAGTGGCAACCAGACTTTGAGTTGAGGAGCTTCAGCTAAAGAGGTTGGGAAGCAGGAGTTAGCAGAAACCTTATCCACTGGGGCCAGGACTGTGATCTTCAATGGGCAGTGCCTACCCATGTTATCAATGGTGTTATTGAGCTCTGTTTTGTTTCAGGCAGGGAGGAAAATTCCAGAGATGCATTAGCTTTGAGAAGAGCTGAATATTCCAAGACTCTGTGATTGCTTCACTTAAAGAAAATGACTCTATCCTATAAATGCCCTCATTGCCAAGGTGCGGGGAAGGGCTGGGGTGGAGCCAGCTGAACCAACTCAGCAGGGAATTGTATTATGAAGATGCCGAATCCTACTGAGATTTCAGAATTAATTCAAACAGCTGCATAGGCATCCTTCATGGGTGTGAATAGAAATGATATGATTCGCCATCCTTTCCCTTAAGGAAGACACTGGCTTCTCCCAAGAGCTCTTTAGAATTAGATTTCTTGAACCACCATGAAACGCTGCTGCCTTGGCCTCAATCATTTTTTGTCAGCAGCAATTACATCATCCTTCATAGCAGTGCTGTTCTCTGTCCGTTGACCTGCTGTGTAGATGAGGGTGTTCTAGAGTTGGGGTGGGGGGTGGCTGTGAGCCCCAGATGTACAGCAGAGGGAAGAAGGAGTGGGTGGAACTTGTTTACTTCCCGCAGAGCTCTGCCGCTGGATGCTTACCAGCTATGGATTTGGAGTGACTGCTAGAATTTCATTCCAGCTGCCAGTGGATGAAGCAAAGCGTGTTCGGATTGTACAGTCCCCGCCCCCCACAGCCACCGCCAGGCTCTGGAAAACAAACAAACAAACAAACAATAAAATCAAAACAGGACAGGGGATGTGAAACCATCAATGAAGGATATTGCCTACTACACTTTTCAGCCATGGAGGCTTCAAAGCAGAGGGTAGGGTTGGTCATTTCAGGAAAGAAAAAGTAAAGAAAATCTAACAAATACACTCACTTACTAGTAATTATTTTTGGTGGCTATATCAGGTACTAAGCACCTATGGTGTGCCAATAACTGTTGCAAAGTGCTTTGTATACATTTGCTCACAAAATCCTCACCAGACCCACTTGGAGAGGGACTGTGGGGCTCTGTATAGATTAAGGAAACTGAGACACGAAGGTATTAAATGGCTTGTCCAATTTCAGCTGGTAAGGTTTGAACTTAGGCAATCTGACTCCAGAAACTGCATCCTGAAAAAACTCTGGCATCTGGTCACCTGCTCAGTCTGACTTTAGCTCTGGAAAAAATCTAATATTAACATTGCTAAGGTGCACTTGTAGTTCATGTTAGATGCGGAGGGTTTTTTTCAGCTCAGTTGCTGAGAAAGCAAAATTGCTCAAAATAAAAATGTCTCTTTTGATTTTTAAGTTACGACAAAACATCCAGAAATGATTATCTCTGAACAAGGCAGAGGTAAAGAGACCATATGAAGTTCTGGGGGCCTGAGAAAGGCAAATCACAGTTTGGAAACAAGGTGGCATTGATTTGTTTCAGGCCAGACCTAACCACAGCTTGGGGCTGGCCTAGCCAACTGATGAAGGAAAAATCCATATGGCCTTGTCTATAGTAAAGAAGGTAGTGTGTCCTGGACAGCAAGAAGAAAGGGTAAAAGAATAAGAATTAATCTCACAAGGAAAAAAGAAAGGACAAAAAAAACACAAACAAACCACCAGATGTCTCCAACAACCATTTAAGAGGGATTTGGGAGCTGTATAGGTTAGGGATAACTGTAAGAATTATAAAGTATGTAATATCCCCATCTTTGCTCCTCTCTACCATATTTGTAAAAAAATGTCCTTCCCCACCCTGCTGAAGGCTATGTCTGGCTCTTTGCTCCTCCCTCCTGTTTACTTAATCAAATAACACACATCAGATAAAGGCAGCCCTCGGTGGGGTTGTCTGGCACCCATTTCAGTGTAATGTAGGCAAAGGAAAACTTCTGTTTTCAAGTTGACTGGAATTCTGTCTGTTGGAAAATACTGGAGGCCATGATGCTTCAGTGAAAGACACATTCATTCATGAATCCATCTGCATATCCATTCATCCATCCCCCAACCAGTGTTCATTAAATGTTTTCTGTGTGTCAGTGATGGGGCAAGATAAGGGTTAATAGAGTCCTTGTTCTGTCAAACCACGCATTCCAGGAGGGGAAACGGAATTATTTTCAACTATGTAATAAACAATACACATATCCCATTGGGATGAGTGCTGCACAGAGAAGATGAACCAGGTGATGTGGTAGTGAGGTTTGACTGTGCAGCCAGTTAAAGCTTCTCTGAGGAGGAGAGATTAGGGCAAAGATGTGCATGATGGGAAGAAACCAGTCATGGGGAGAGCATTCTAGGCCAGAGAGCTGCTTGCACAAAGGCTCTGAGATGGGCCCTATCAACCATGTCTAAGGCGTTGAAAGAAAATCAGTGGTCTGCAGCATACTGGGCAAAGACAGAGTGGTTAGGCACAAGGTAAGAGAGATAGAAAGGACCAGAAACTGTTGGATGTTAAAAGCCCAACTAAGGAATCTGGCTTTTGTTCTAAGCCTGAGTGGAAACCACTGGTGGATTTAAGTCTGGGAGTGTCAGGATCTGATTAACATTTCAGAAAGATCACTCTGTCTAGTATATGGATGGAGAGTTGTAAGAGGAACAGGAGTGGTGGCAAGAGGGCTATTTCTGCAGTCATGAGGGAGGCAGGGTAGCTTGGAATAGGTCTGCAAAGTTTATAGAAGTGTGGAAGTGGATGAATTATGAAGAAGTAGAAGACGGAAGGTGAAGAATGGTGGTAGAAATTACACGTTCTCTTTCATCCTTTTATTCCTTCAACAGAAATGTATTGAGCATTGACTTTATTATGTACCTGGTGTGCAAAAGTCAGTAAGTTAAAACCCCTGACCCAAAAGACCCCCAAGTCCTAGTGGGGAATTCTGAGTTAAAACCAAATAATTAAAGTGGTTTAACAAATACTATAATCAAGCAGTGTACATGGGAGGCATGGGATTCCAAAGGAAAGGTTGATTAACTGTCTTAAAATTAAATATGTCAGTCTTTTGACAGACATCGTTTTTATTGAATTCTGTCCATTGGTCCATTGGGTTGGATTAATGTAAAAAAGCTCAATATAATTTACGTCAGTCAAATGTTTGGATTTGTGTTTTGGACAAAAACTTACTTGATAACTCTGGGCAACTCGTTTCAACTTCCTTCAGGTCTGTAAGAGTTTATCATTACCACCTCCAGCTCTGCATCCACGGGTGGACTTCACCAGCTCAGCGACCTTTGGGTTAGTGCCGGGAGCTGTGAGAGTCAGCGGGGTGCCCCGGACGCTCATCTTCTCCCTATGGACCACACTGAGGATGAGCAAAATGTCCTCTTTTTTACATTATTTCTAAAGTATAATATTGCATATAGTAAAACTCTTTATTTTGTTATAGAGTTCCACCAGTTTGGGAAGATAAGTAGACATTTAACAGCCACCCGACAAAAAGATACAGAACATAAACAATGTCCCTCAAATCCTTCACCCACTTCCAACTCCACAGTCTCTGATCTGTTCTGTTCCAATAGTTTTTGCCTTTTCCAGAGTATCATCTGCCTTCGTCCTTTCGGGCTATTGTAACAAAAATCCCATAGATTGGATGGCTTATACAAAACAAATTTATTTCTCACAGTTACGGAAGCTTTAAAGTCCAAAACAAAGGTGCTGGCAGATTCAGTGTCTGGTAAATGCCCTTCTCCTGGTTCAAAGACAGATGTCTTCTGTGACCTTATACCGCAGAAGGGATGAAAGAATTCTCTGGGGTCTCTTTTATGAGGACACTAATCCATTCAGGAGGGTTCTGTCTTTGTGACCTCATCTCTTCCCACAGGCTCCACGTCCAAATACCATCACATTGGGGATGAACCTTCAGTGTCTGAATATTGGGGGACATATTCAGGTCATAGCATCATCTAAACAACATCATAGAGTTTAAAGTTGTTTGAATGTAATTTTTTTCATACAGTATCACATATTGAGATTCATCAATTGTTGTATATATTAGCAGTTAACTTCTTTTTAATTTCTGAATAATATGTCACTGCATGGATGTACCACAGTTTATCAATTCTTCAGTTGAAAGACATTTGGGTGATTTTTTTAATGATTCTGAATGAAACCACTGTAACATTTAAAAATATATATAAAAGAATAAACTTTTATTTCTTTTGGGTAAATACCTAGAAGAGAAATTGCTGGGTCACATAATAAGTATATATTTAACTTCATAAGAAACTGTCAAACTATTTTCCAAAATGACTGTATTATTTTTGCATTTCCATTATCAATTCACTGGAATTCCACTGCTTTGTAAAATCTCCAGCAGAAGATGGTGTATTTTTTTTTTTCATTTTAGCTATTCTAGTCGGTAGGGATCTCACTGGGGTTTTAATTTGCATTTTCCTAATAAACTAATAATGTTAACCATGTTTTCATGTGTTCCTCCCAATATGATGCATTATATAAGTGTACATCTTGGTATTCCTATAAAGCAATAAGTGTTCAGTCTCCTCTTTGCAGGGCTTGTGATGCAAAAATAATTAAGTTTCAGTGTCTGCCCTTAGGAACTTCCTGCCAGGCAATGCAAATAAATATATCACATCCACAAACGTAATGTGAGTGGTTCTCTGGGAGTTCCAAGTAAGGTAAGACTATAACCTTTTAGGACAATTGGGAAAATCTTCAGAAAGCACACAGGCTTTGACAGGGCTTCAGAATTTAGGTTTGAAAGGCAGACCAAGTCAGGGTCCATGGCGGGGGTTGCAGGGACAAAAGCCCAAAGGAGACATAAGAATTCCACTTGAATGATGGCGACAGTGAGAAAACTGACGATACTGGAAACGGTGTGTGTGTGACAAAGATAAAGAAAAAAACGTGCAGTGCATCAGCACCGAGGTCTCCGTGAATCAGGGGGCTGCCTCACACCAGAGAGGGAGGCAGGGGAGGACGGTGAAGAGATAGATTGTTTTAGAAGTCAGAAGGAAGATGAGCAAGACGTCCCAAATCAACAAACAGTTGACACAGAAACATCTGCCTAGCGTATGAAGCAAACGAGAGGTGCGAGGAAGCCCAGAGCCTGTGCTGGCTACCTCTTCCCCCTCAGACCAGTTCTCCCACTCTGGTTTCACAGCTGAGGACATCCTGACGGGCCATACCCTCCGGGGAGGTAGGGAACAGTTTCTCCCACAGCTGAGGTCTTTCTATCCTCCTCAGGTTCCTGTGCTCCTGCCCACACTCCCAGCCTCCAGTCTGGGTGGCAGCCAGTTGGACAATCTGCCTCTTCCCACACGCCACAGGTCCCACCATATTTGTCATCAGCAGGCTGACAGCGCAGAGGCCCTATAAATATGGAAAGTTAATGGGGTACCTCCCAACACCTTCTCCGCTGAAGCAATCACCATCGTGTCTGGGCCCAGGCAGGATCAGGGTGGGAACGTGCCCCGGAGCATTCAGATGGTTCCCTAGAGCAGCCTATTGTTACGAGGTGGCCCTGCAGTGCACAGACTCTCAGTTGCCACGTTACAAAAATAAAAGAGTGAAGCAGCAGGAGAAATTCCAGGGGATGGTGCGGCCTGATGCCTGAAGTAGGAAAACCTCCTTCACTCCAGAAGACTCAGGCAGAAATGCTGCAGGCACCAGAGGCTCCAGCTGTGGGCTGGGCCATGTCAACACAACCACAAGTCTGCCCCAACTCATAGGAAATGTCTGGAAGCTGTTTCCAGGACCCAGGCTCTGTGACAGCATTGGGTAACAAGGCAGTAACGCGCAGCCTCATCCAAAAGGTGTGACTTGGTTTTGCAGCCAATTCAGGAATGTGAAGCTTTGCATTTCCTGATGTATCAACACTGTGTAAGAGGCACTAGCTGTCACTAGCTGATATTTATCATGTCCTTGGTACATGTCAGTCCTTTCATTAATAAGCATCTTATTTTCATTAACTATTTCATTTGCCCTTAATGAATGCAGTATGGGTAAGATTTAGTTCTCCATTTTGAACATGTGAACACTGAGCTTTTCAGAGGTCATCCAACTTGTTCAGGGTAATTGCCAGAAAGAGACAAAACTGGGATGTGACTGTAGAAGATCTGACTGAAGAAAATGCATTCCTGTCCTTCCCATGAATTCGCTCCTTTGTGATGTGGAAGAATTGCCACTAAGGAACTATTCAGACTATTTTCTCAACTTGAAATAAGATTACAGTGAAATTTCAAAATTAAGTGGTCCATCATGTCAGGCTTGAGAATATTTTGAGTAATGGCTGCTACTTGGATTGTGCCCTCGCTAAATGGGACATAATAAGAACTATATATATTTGGTCCCTGCTCCTGGTTCCTGATACAGAGCTCTTGAAACCCTTGTAATTTCTGTAGTGGTAGGGATACTAGGAGAATCTTTAGTTCTAGTATTCAGTCTCTGACCGCACTTCCTGACAGAGCTCCTAAATCCCTTGGAATTTCCTGGATGATAAGAATGTCTTGAAACTCTCAGCCCCACCCCTCATCCTTCAGGGGAGGGCAGTGGAGAGGAGGTGCTGAATGGATAATCAATCTTGCTTATGTGATGGAGCCTTCAGAAAAATCCCTGAAGTAGAGGCTTTGGCAAGCTTCTGGGTTGGTGAAGGCATCTATGTGCCAGGAAGGTGACGCAACCCAGCTCCCCAGGGCAGAGGCTCCTGCACTCGGGACCTTTCTAAACTTCAGGTTATATACCTCTCCATTGGGCTACTTATCTATATTCTTTGTAATATCCTTTATAACAAACCAGAGAAATAGATACTAGATTCTAAAGGCTGTAGATTATTTGATTGGCCAAGCTCATTGTCCAGTCTGTGACTTCAGATGTCTTTTTTTTTATCCTTTGCATTCTCCACAATCTACTATGATTTTAATATGTTTTAATATATCAAGTGTTTTTCATTATCGATACTTCAGAAGATCTGCCATAAATGTCTTTCACATGTGTTTTTTGCATATATTCTTAAACACATTATATTCCTTATTGCCATGGAAGATGACATCCTTGAAAATTAATTATTGTAACTATCTCTTGCCAGCTATATGGATACCAGATTTTTTTATATACTAACTGAATATTCAGCTACCTTGCTATATTCTCATTGCACCCCTTGAGTTCAGCCAGGAATACATAAACCGCTCCAAGTTTTCAAATAAAAAGGATTTTACAGGAGGGATTGGATGGCTTACAAAACCACTGGGAAAGCTGAAGGAAAAAATCAGGATGGAGGGGCAACGCTGACCTTCAGCTTCAGATTCAGAAGAATCGTGAAGAAGGACTTGCCTTGCCAGATACTGAAATACACTATAATGCCACTGTAATAAAAACAGTTTGATAGTGACATAAAAATGTCAAAAGGATCAGAGAACCAGAATAGAGTGCCCAGAGAGAGATTTGAGCATATATGACCATTTAACAAATGAAAGAAGTGGTATTTTGATTCAGTGGAAATTTAATAAACGATACCAGCACAACTGGTTTTCCATCAAAAAGAAAAAGAAAGTGAGACATCTACTTCATGCCATATTAAAACAATTCTATGTGGGATAAAAACAAATATTTTTAAATGAATAAATTAGAAGTTAGAGGTAGTATGTTAAAACCTAAGGGTTTGGGAAACCTTTATAACTAAACTAGTAAACCCAAAAGTATTAAAGAAAGGCAGGCATTTGCTTGCTTAAAAATTTAACCTCCATGCTTAACTATTTTTAAAAATCCATACTAAAGCAGAGCAAAGAAAATAATAAATTCTACACATGTGTTACATTAAAGCCTAAAATATATTAAAAATAAACTGACATCAAAAATACATAGGAACCAACAGGAAAAAATGGACAAGATATATGAACAGACAGTTGCAAATATATGAAGAATGGGTATTTAATCTCTTTATTAGTAAGGAAAAAGCAAATAAAATTAAGAACAAGGCAGTCCTTTACACCCATCAGATGAGAAAGGAATGCTCATTTTTTTGTTAATAGGGATATAGGCAATATGGAACTTTTATGTTGTTGATGTCAATGTGAATCAGTAGTCTAGCTTTTTGCACTAGCAATTTTGCAGGATCTTTAAAAATTAAAATATATATATTTATTGACCCATTAATCCCACTCCTGAGGATCCTGAAAATAAGAGTACTAACATATAAGAGTGCACGCATGGAAATAAATATTTATTGTAGGGTTTTTTAGAGTAACAAGCACGGGGATGAAGGAGTGAATACTGTTCAGAAGGTTGAGTAGATTATGGCACATCCACAAGAGGGAATTTTATGGTCTCTTTAACAGATGATGTTAGATTCAGACCAAATGATTGGAAAGAAGTACCATGAACTATGGTGAAGAAAGAAAATCAGTATGTAGAGAAACATTAGGTAGTGTGGTCATCTTAAAAAGTAAAATAATGACAAAATCTTTTTTCTCTATATCCATATTAATACTTAAAGCTGTATCAACAGTTTAAACTACAACCATAAGTATTGGATGCTGTAAACATTGAATAGGCTATGGAAAAATGGCAACATGTAGTTAATACTAGTTACCTGGGAGAGGATGGGAAATAGGAAAGAAAATAAATAGGAGGCACATGTCAAAAATTAAAGAAAGTGAAAGACTGTATTAAAATATCTAAAATAAGACTCATGGACAAAACCAAAGGGGAAGAGCTGAGGGAGGGAAGAAGGGAGGGAGCAAGGGAAAGTGGTGGGGGGTAGGCAGAGACAAATGTATTTGAAAAAATTAAAAAAATAAATTAAAAAAGTATCTAAAATAAGAAAGAACTTAATATCTGTGTGTGTACACAGAGATGCAGGAAAAGATGACCACTAATGTGTCGATTTTGGTTATCTTGATACAGCAGGATAGTGAGAGACCATTAAATAAATTTTTACTATTTCATGTTTATAGTTACAATAAAAAAGTATTAACTACATAATCATGAGTTAGTGTGACGCTCTTTTCACTGCTGAAAAAAGTAAGAAAGAAAATTTTATTTCTTCTGGTTGCCTATATAAGCCTTTTTGGCTACTTCAGGATCTTTACCAAAAATAAGTAATCACAGGTACCCAGAAGGGAAGCCCCTCTGACTATCTGGTAGACCCTGCCAGTGGGTCATCAGAGATCTTCACATGGTTTACTTTCTACTTCCTTTAATTTTCTGTTCTAGATTAGCTCTTTAGACAGTGTTTTCCTGACGACTTGCTCTATTTTGCCAATCACAAACCATTCCTTAACTTCATATTGACTTTATGTAATATTTATTATAAACTGTTTTTTGTTCTTTTTATACTTTATTGATTTTTAAAATTTTATACTGTATAAACTGTATAAAGTATAAGGTTTTTAGGCTTCCTCTTTTAATAATAATTGTAAAAATACAGTTCAGGTTCTGTTTTCCTCTGAAAAAATATAATTTTAGCTGTGACTCACAGATTTTATGAGTTTTGTTTTCCCCATTAATTCTCTTATAAATAATTTGTGATTTACATTTTCCCTACTTTAATTAGGTGTTGTTTAAAAATGTTTCTAAATACAAGTGGGCTAGTTATTTTTTGAAGAAAAGACATCATTTGTTATTGATTTTCATATTTTTGGGAAGGAGGACACGATCAGAAAAATCAGGCCTATAAAATGCATCTTTTAGAAATTTATTAAGGTTTTTTGTGACTAAGTATATTAGTTATTTTTTCCTTGCAGTGTTTCAAGGACTTAAAAAGGTCATATATTGACAGTTTGTTAAGATGATATATTCTATATAAATCTATTAAATTTTACTTATTGATTGCATTCTTCAGATATTCTATTTTTACCCACATGGATCTTTATATTCTAAAATAGTTACACTGAAATTTTCCAAATCAATTTATTTTAAAAAAATTACCATGTTTTGACAGTTCTAATCTAATGTTTATATTTTGCTGCAGTGTTTTTTTTCCTATAAAAGGATGTATATCCTTTTTAAGTCTCTTTTATGGACTTTTATTATTTTTTGCAATATTATTTTGTATTAGGTGTATAACATTGTGTTGACAACCATAATTTATAATGTGTTCTCCCAATATTTCCAGGCACCATATATAGTGCCTGGCAATTTTCCTGACTCTATTCCTTATGCTAAACGTTATATGCCCGTGACTATTCTGAAATTACTAATTCATATTTCTTTATTCCTTCACCTTTTTCACCCAGCCCCACGACACCCTCCCTTCCCTTTGGCAACTGTTACTCTGTTTTCTGAACCTATAAGTCTGTTTCCACTTTGTTTGTTAACTTATTTTGTTTTTTAGATTACACATATAAATGAAATCATATGGTATTTGTCTTTCTCTGACTTACTTCATTTAGTATAATAACATCTAAGTCCATCTATACTCTTTCAAATGGTGAAATTTCATTCTTTTTTAATGGCTGAGTAATATTCCAGTGTGTGCGTATGTATGTATGTGTGTATCTCTCATCTTCATCCATTCATCTATTGATGGACACCTAGGTTGTTTCCAAATCTTAGGTGTTGTAATTAACATTTCAATTAACATAGGGGTGCATATATTCTTTTGAAGTACTGTTTGAGTCTGTTTGGATAGCAGTGTTGGGTCATAAGGCAGTTCCACTTTTAATTTTTTAAAGATACTCCATATTGCTTTCCACAGTGGCTGCACCAATCTGCACTCCTACAAACAGTGCATGATGGTTCCTTTTCCTCCACATCCTCATCAACACTTGTTGTTTATGGATCTAGTGTTGATAGTCTTCTGACAGTTGTGAGGTGGTATTTCATTGTGATTTTAATTTTCATTTCTCTGATGATTAGTGATGTTGAGCATCTTTTCATATGTCTATTGGCTATCTGTATGTCCTCTTTTCAGAAGTGTCTATTTAGGTCCTGTGCCCATTTTTAATTGAATTGTTTTCTTTTTTGAGAGTTGAGTGATATGATTTTTTTAATAAATATTGGATAGTAATCCTTACCAAATGTATCATTGGTGAATATCTTCTCTCATTCAGTGGGTTGGCTTTCTGTTTTGTTGATAATTTCCTTTGCTGTGCAAAAACTTTATAGTTTGATATAGTCCAATTTTGTTTCCCTTACCCAAGGAGACATAGCAAAAAAAAAAAATATATATATATATATATATAGCTATGAGAAATGTCAGAGATTTAATGCTTGTTTTCTTCTAGGACTTTTTTTTTAATGGTTTTATGTCTTACACTTAACTTTTGAATCCATTTTGAGTTTATTCCTGTATATGGTGTAAGAAGATGGTCTAGGTTTTGTTTTGTTTTGTTTTTCACGTATATGTCCAATTTTCCCAACACTATTTATTGAATAGACTGGCTTTACTCCATTGTATGTTTTGCCTCCTTTGTCACAGATTAATTGACCACTGATACTTCACATATCTACTTCCCCTCCCTCTCCCATTGAGATGAGTGCTTTAGAAGTGTGTCACTTTTTACCTCAGTATGAAACCCTTGGAATTGCAGTAACACTGCCAAACATGGAGTCAGAGACAATGCGGTTAGTGAGTGGTTGGTGACCTCTGCTCAGCTCCAGTTTTCAAACAGCGGTGGGTTAGAGTTCTGCTCCTTTGTAAGAGTGGACTGTAATCACAATGTAACTACTTTGTGACCAATTAGCACTCTTTCAAATGCAGCCAACTTTCGGTTAGATACAGAATACTTTTCATTATCTTTACTTTTGTGATTTTTGACAATACAGGTTTGGACAATACTGTATTCTATGTTTCATCAAATTAATAACACTGTGAGCCTACATTTTACAAGTGAAGTTCAAATGAAGTTTGGAGGTACAGTAAAGTATCAATATTTGTTTCTCAGTTCTGACAAATATACCATGGTAATATATGATGGTAACTTTAGGGAAAATTGACATTGAGTGAGAGGTATATGAGAACTCGTTGTACTACCTTTGCTGATTTTTTTAAAATCTAAAATAACTCCAAAATTAAAAGTTCACTTTTAAAAAAAAATCCTCCCATAATCTGAAGACTGCACTTTACCTTTTCTTACCTCAAGGCTTAATTCACTTAGTTACTCCTCCTTTAGGTCCAGTTACATACTTAGGCAGGTTCAGGTACACAAGGGATATGGTGCTGATATGCACGTTTATTGAGCACCTACTATATGACAATGGAATCATGGTTTGACTGTGGTGTATGGCGGTTACATATATGATGTGGCAAAACCATTGTCACTGGTGGGGAACCGTTGCTTTGACCCTGTTTCTCTTTCTGTTGGTTTCCTATTCTCCGTGTCTGTAGGCATCAGAAGGATTTTGAGGACTTACTTGTTTTCCTGAGGTTTTCTTTTCAGTAGCTCTTTGAATACATTCAAAGTGACTCCCATTTGGGTATTGCACTGACACTACCCGTATTTCCAGTAAATGGCAACAGACTCTGAAATGGTATCTCCGTGCACAGTACTGAGTTGTATAAAGGACACGGGACACAACTGGATGCACACCTTCATTCCTGCCCTCAGTCAGGCCCAAACCGGATGGTGGGGAGAACAATGGGAGACAGATAGCATCAATTTCTTCGCCAAAAAAAAGTCTCAGAAGTAGTACTTCCCCTTCCCCTGGAACCTGATGGGAATTCAAGAATCAAGAATGATCCTGGGGTGAGTGGAGAGGGTGTTTGGGAAAGGAAAGAGGAGAAACGGCATAAGCCGAGCCAAGGGTCTCGATCTCTCTTGCCTTTTTCCTCTGCAGGGCTGCATGTGGGGGAAGGAAACAGGCCATTAGCAAGTGTGTGTTCGTTCCTGACAAATCTGAGATAATTCCCGTCAGCCATGGTCTCATCATTGTTGGATGGGCCATTCGATGCTAAGGGCGTCTTCCCAGCTTTTGAAGTCAGGGGAGTGGGTTTGGGCTTCAGCCAGATTTCCTCTGGCCATCAGTGCACCCTACCTTGAATTATAGCAAGAGAGAAAGCAGAATTTTCTCCCAGACACCAGACCTCCTAGACATAGGTTAACATTCATATGTTCTCTTTGCAACTGAGTCTTTGAAAATTATAAAAAAGAGCCCTGACTGGTGTGGCTCAGTGGACTGACTGCCAGCCTGCGAACCAAAGGGTCACTGGTGCAATTCCCAATCAGGGCACATGCCTGGGGTGTGAGCCAGGTCTCCAGTAGGGGGCATACGAGAGGCAACCACACATTAATGTTTCTCTCCCTTTCTTTCTCCCTCCTTTCCCCTCTGTCTAAAAATAAATAAAATCTTTTTTAAAAAATTACTGAAAGAAGTCAAGGCCCATTTAAAATTTTCTAACTAAATAAAAACTTGTTTTCCAGAAAAAGAAAACATGGTGCTGCCTAACTTCTCCCCTACGCATTACAGAGTGTCGATAGCTTTTTTTAGTGGGGTGTCAGAAGACTGAAATTCTAAAGCTTGGCAAAAAGTAGGTCCTGAGGGAAAAAAAATAGGTGGTGATGGTTGTAAAAAATGCATTTAAAAACAGAATACAAGATCTTGATTGTGAAATTAATGTATACCATTTATTGGGTACTGCCTAACAAGACGCTTTATTTTATAGGAAGATGATCAAATTTAGAGGTGAAGGAAAGTGTGGATAAATTTCCAAATATTTTTTTAAAGGGAAAAAAACATCTTGGAGGCATTACCTACATAAGATGCAAGAGGCAAATACCACTATAAGTCATAGTTATTAAAACTGCATTTAACTTGCTATTTCTATCTAGTATACATACATTTATATGATGTACAGGTCAACATCAAATAAGATTGAGACACATCAATGAATGCTTTATATCCTCATTCTTGCATTGGACCTCAACAGCCACAGTGGCCTAGACTAAGACGTGTATCTCAAGAGAGGGCGTCTTTATTTCTTAATGAAGCAGAAAGTATGCCTGTACTGATGTGTAGACACACTCAGCACCTTGAATGGCTTGCTAGTTAATATTTTATTATAGAAACATGTTCTTTCTGGAGGACTGTTCTTGAGGATCATATCCTGGTATGCAGAACTTATTCTAGGTAGTAAATTTCCTTTGAAACAAGTACAAGATTAGATTTGCAACTAGACAATAAACATCAGAGGGTTGATTTGGGTTTTTGCCTTCTCTGTGCTAACACCATTTTGTGGTTATGTAAAAAATCAGGAATTATACAGGTTTAAGGAAGCGCCTAGGGGGAAATATAGCAGAGATAAGGACACAGGAAAGGGGTAAAGTTTCTCTTCAGCCTTCTGTGAAAGCAAATCCAGCCTGGAAAAAAGGTTCTCTGGATGGGCTCAAGAACAAACTCCACATTTTTTTGATGCCAGGAATTACAGAAAAACTCTCCAAAATTGAAATTTTAGAACATTTATGGTTAATGTTCTATAAGACACATGAAATTTATAAAGCTAAAGTAAGCACACATTAAGTGAAATGATCAAAAGATAGGAAAGATAGGTAACGGAAATTAATAGCATTATTTTCTTGATTTTTGCATTAAGGACCTATGTTGAAAGTGAGAAGTAACAGATTTTATGCCAAAAGTAATGTGCATCAGAAGAGATAAAAGGGAAAAAGAACTCTGAAACTTAGAAGCAAACAAACAATAAGTCAAAAGTAATATAGGAAATATATATGAGAATATGTGTATGTGTATTACATATGATAATATATGAGTGTATATATACACATAGATAAAAGAGGTATCTGAGAGAAAGGTAGAAAAGATAGATCAGAAATAACTGAAGCAATAGTAGAAGAAAAATTCTTGAGTAAAAAAAACGAAAACATAACAATCTGCTAACTAAAATGATTCATCAATCCTGGAAAATTAATAAAAACGGAATAGAAGCCAAGATTTATCCAGGTCATGTGCTGGGAATTCAAATATAAAACATATATCCTAAATGAGAATGTGAACAAAAGGGAGGTTGATTTAAATATACCAAATCATGGTAGCTTTATATTTCTGTATCTGCCACATCAGTGTCTGAATAAACAGAAAAAGACAGAGTTTGAGGGGGAAAAACGATGGCCACATATCCCATACCCAGTTACTGTGAGAGGGCAGACAGAAGGCACTCTCAGACAGGCGTGGGCTTTGTACAGAGGCAATCCGTGTTCTCTTGCTGAGAAAATTACTCTAAGTCACTCTACCTGAGCAAAAGATAAATCAATATAAACAACTCAAGAATGAGGAAGTTGTGGTAATAAGGGATTGATGGTGTCCCTTTGGGCATTGTACTTCTTAGCCCGTATTGAGTTCTTTCCACTGTTTGACTAATGGTAGGGTAGATGACATGTGGCAAGCTCTTCCTTTTAAGAGAAAAAGGCATTGCACTTGTAAAACAGGACAAATGGATGTGTCCCCTCCCACCAGCCCCAGAGGGAGAACGGAGGGAGAACTCCATCAGAATACACTCATCCTTTTCATCTGCTTCAACTGTGGTCAGCAAGGATAAAATCAAAGTCAGCCCCAGGAGAGAGCTCTGTGTATCTCTGGCTGGCTTTTTACAACACTCCTCACAGAGCTGGCTGCATCCCACTGAAATGGGAAAAGAAAGAGGAAGGGATGGATTCTATGTCTGTAATTCTCTGTGGCTTTTTTTTTTTAATAAAAAAATAAATTATCTGGATTAAACCAATGCAATCAGAACCTGACTTTCTCTCCCATTATTGCTTTCTTTTACATGTCATGAATAAATAAATAAATTGGACAGTTATACTTCATATAAAAATTGTGTTTATATGAATAACGTAAGCCTCATTTTTCACACTCTGTCCAGAGTTTTCTTGTACAGAATCCTTTCTACCCACTGGAAAGAGATCTTAGTAGTGGAATTGTGCATTTTTATCCAAAACATATATATTAGACTAAAGGTAACTGATCTTTGGTGCGCAACTTTTCTAGGGCAACTGGGATATACTGCCTTTTGAATAGTGCTAATGCATTCATGTGTTCCTTCCGAGAGACACGTCACAGCCAATCAGGGACCGCATGATAATCAGGGAGAAAACAGTCCATTCATCAGGAATATGAAGAAAATTGATAGCAGCAAGTC
This sequence comes from Pteronotus mesoamericanus, assembly GCF_021234165.1. Taxonomy (NCBI): domain Eukaryota; kingdom Metazoa; phylum Chordata; class Mammalia; order Chiroptera; family Mormoopidae; genus Pteronotus; species Pteronotus mesoamericanus. The sequence continues at coordinate 14,176,493 of NW_026555105.1, forward strand.
CCCTGCAAATAATAGAAAGCATTAAGCCTGCCTTTGTCCAATTGGGAAGGTATACAGACTGCTTTCTACTTTACGATTGTTCCCTCAGCACTTATTCTGCAATCATCTCATAATCATGAAAATTTGGCATTTTAATTCCATCCCTAAGGGAAATATGTGGATACTGGCACCATGACAAGTATAACAGTATAAAAGGACAATTACCTCAGACTTACACTCCATTTTTTCATATTTCCATGTAAGAACTAAATTTTTAAGGTCCGTAGCAGAAAATTTTGCTGTGGCATCATTAGACATGGTCTTTCACTACATTAAAAGCTACAAAAACTTGTGTTCCTAACTCAGTTTCTTGTATTGGGAGTCTAACCATCATTCATTCATTTTCAATGTCCCACAAATGCAGGATACACTATTTCAAGCATGTACTTTGTCAGGCACCCATAAGGTCAAGCAGTGAAGAATGGACAAAGATAGGTTCAAAACGCCAGCTGCCATCTTGTATGTCCTTGCATGTGTTCCCTAACTTCTATGAATCTTTTTTTCTCATTTATGAGAAGAGGAAAATACTAAAACCAATTTAGTAGGTTTTATGAGGATTACTGGAGAGTATACTCATAAGATGCATATCATAGTAGTAGTAGTAATCTGCTCAGGCTGCCATAACAAAATGCCATAGACTGAATGACTTAAACAACAGAAATGCTCTTTCTTTCAGTTCTGGAGACCAGGAAGTCCAAGATCAAGGTCTGGCATGGTCAAGGTTCCCAATGAGAGTGTCTGTTCCACAGACAGCTGCCTTCTGTGGCAACCTCACATGGCTGAGAGAGTAAGCAAGTTCCCTGCTGTTTCTTCTCATGAGAACATGAAGCCCATCAAGTCAGAGCTCCACCTTCATGAACTCGTCTTAACCCTAATTACCACCCAAAGGCCCCATCTCCAAATGCCATCTTATTGGAGATTAGGTCTTCAACATATAGTTTATTGGGGGAAACACAATTTAGTCCATAGCGTTATCATTGTTATTTCCACTTAAAAAAATAACCATTATTTAAAGATGTCACAACCCATATGGAAACCACATAATTCAAAAAAAGGCCTTTTGGCCCATCTTGAAAGGATTCAGTTCCTCTCTTTATGGACTCTCTAAATTCAAGCATCTCCTATATTCTCAAGATCTGCTGTCTTCCCAATAGCAGATATTGGCTCCAATAAACACTGTAACTCAAGGATTTAAACATTTCTGAGGCAATATCTAGAATGGCCACAAGCCACCCCTCTAATATGGCTACGAATTTTTTACAATATCAGGATTAAAGAGGTGGCTTTTAACACGTGCACACAAGAGACTCCAACAATAGGGTTCACAGCTGACCCAGTAACAAATTTTCTTAACCTGTCCTTGAAAAGAAAATACAGTCATGTCATTCACTTCCAGATGGGCTCATCGGGGTTTCTGGAACACCCACCCATCTGACTTGCTCTTTATGTAAGGACATGGGAGGAAGGACAAATTGACCTGGGGTGGCCTAATTTCATAAACAGAATAATGTCCTTCTTATGTACTTCTTTAGGTGGAATTGAGGAACTAAACAACATTGTGATGAAAATGGCCCAAATACTTAGGACTTTTGAAACCTGACTGTTAAATCTTAGCTGGAAATTGGTCATGGAGGGAATTTTTACAACACGAAAATCAGCAAATCAAGTCAGGGCCTGTTTTGGCCTAGAAGTGTTGGTTTAATGATATACCAATGGACCTCAGTACCTCCCATTTTGAAAAGTTCTAAACTGGGATAGGTCTCAGCAATACCTGTGGATTTTTTTTCTCTCAAAATGCAGATTCTTGGCCTCCACACAAAATCGAATGCATTATAATCTCTATTGTTTCCTGACCTGTGTACTTTGGAAATAAAAACAAAAGTTGTCACAAAACAGGAACACACGTTTTGAAAGAACTTATAAAAACCAGAAACATATATGAGTATATGAAGGGCATTAGGGGGAGGAGAATGAGAATGAGGAATGGGAATACAACCAAATAATAAAATAAGTAAATCAAGAGAAGGGTCTTTGCACAGACAATGAAAACATGCCAAGGTCCATGACATTTAACTAATTCTACCTGCTCTGCCTGAGGTTGGGTGGGAAGTACATGGAAGAAACTTCAGTTTGAAGTGTAATATATGCACATATTCTTGTAACACTGCAAATGAAGGAAGAAATCACGTCTCATGGTTTCTGTGGCCCCAGTATTTACCACAATACTTAGCACAGAGAAAGCATTCAGAACATGTTTCTATAATATATGAGTGACTAAAAAGTCAATAATAATAATAATAATAATACAATTTTAATCTTTCAGCACTGTTTCCATTCAACATGGATACCAATAAAATTGTTTAAAATACACATTAGATGTCATGCTGACTTGTTTGGAGGCCTCCACTGTTTTCCATTTCACCCAAACTCACTAGCTCTGACCCCAACCTCCCTTACAATTAGTTGCCTGCCTAATACTAATCTGCTACTCTTCTGCCCATCATTCACTTGACTGTGGGTACACTTAACCTTCTCTCTTCTTGAATGTCTTACTCCTGGCTCCAACTCTTTAGAGTTTGGCCTCTCTTTCTTTGGACCTTGACTTGGCTCTCTTCTGGATTCATGCAGGCCTTTGCTCAAATGTCATCTCCTCATGAAAAATTCTCCTGGTCAATCTACCTAAAATAGGACTGCCATCGCCTCAACATAATTTTATCTCCTGAACCCGTTGATAGCTTTTATCACATATAAGTTTATAGAGCTCATCACTTCCCGTTATTTGCTTTTTCAATGATTTGTTAATTGTCTTCATCTCTTTGAAGACTGAATCTCTGTGGCTAGGGACTTTGTCTGTATTGCCTTCTATGGCACCCATGATACCTGGAACAGTGCCCATCATAGTAGGATCTCATCAAAATTATGATAGTTTATGAATGAATGAGTGAATGACTTTATGAACAAAAATTCAAACTGGCCAATACAAAAATGAGTTAAAGGAGAATCCTGATTTATAGAAGTAAAAAAGTGCTACCTGCTGACCCTAGGCAAGCTGATGATTCTACATTACTAAGTATAACAACTCTCCAGTCTGAATCTCTAATTATAGTCCGGCACTGAGAACAGGTGTAACACAGCCAACGGCAATTCAGCATGTCCAGAGCTAACTAAATGTATGCTGCACCCCCAGCTTCATTCCTTATTGCGGTTCATGACATTATCAGAGCCAGAAAAATGGGGTTTCATCCCAGATTTTCTGATTTATTCTCCACACTGTCACTTCACAGATACCATTCTGTAGTGACAGCAATCATGCCACATCCTTGGTAAAACACTTCAGTGCTTATAGGGTAAAGCCCAGACCCCTTTAGGGGGCATCAAGGATACTCTTACCCTGACTCAAACTGAGGTTTCCATTTTTAACTCCAGACTCAAATCTTCTCTTCCTACCACTGGCTAGATATTTTTTCTAGGCATGCTCAGTCTGACTCTGGAAGTCTTGAACTCACCTAGCACATTCATGCCATCATCTTATACCTTCTGCTGCCTCTGACAAGGTCGTCCTGCCTCTCCCCAGCCTGATCCGTGAACCATTCCTTCTTTAACCCCAATTCTGCCTCCAATAGGAAGCCTTTCCTAACAACTACCCAGCTGATTTAGTTCCCTCCTGATATGGTCTTTGGAAATATGAAACAGGCTCCTGATTCTAACAGTTTTCCGTCTTGAAAAAGCTCCAACAAGAGTATTAATCTCCAGGGCACACATATTTAACCCCCACCACTGAACAAGCTAAGTATACAAGGAAATTCTTTACAAATGCTAAGCAGAGAAGGCCAAAGGCCTAATTAATTTTTCAACACTTAGGTCTGAGTTTTACAATTTTTCTCTTTATGGTAATAAATTTCTCTAACACAAGCAGGGTCTGGTGATTGGGCTCAGGACCAGCATGCTCATTTGGCCAGGGTTTTCTTGACTCAGGCCGTGTACATCTGGAGAACAATGCCACAGGTCGAACGTCAGCATTAGTCCAGTTCCCTTCTATTAGATGGCGTAGGTCTCCCATGTGTGTGATCTGCCAAGGGACAGCCATGGACGTCCCACTGGCACTCGCTCCACTCACTCCAAGGACTTTGGGCCTTAGTGTATTGCTTTCCAATTCAATTCGCATGCCTGTAGAATTGGTGATCTGGAAGTGACCTTATTTACTGATAAATTTACTCATTTATTTATTCTATAGGTAAGAAGTAACCATGCCTCTAACACCAACTTTCAGCCCATTCTCATCTTTTACCCAATCCTAGCTTTTCACAAAGATAATCTAAATGTCTGCTATCTTTTCTATATCTATTCCAGAGTCAAAAAAAAAATTCAGGTATCGATACTGCAAGAAATTATATTATAAACTGCAAGTGGCAGTGGAAGGTAAAAACAATCCCAGCCCTATTCCTAAGAGCATAGGTGACAAGCATCTCCTCAATGCTTTATGCAGTGGTCTAGGTTAAACACTCCACACAGGAGCATTGGGAAGTGATGGAGAGGCTGCTCCCTTAAGCCCTATGTACCTATGCCTTTGAAAGCTAAGTTTTCTTTTTGCCTCAAGTACTAATTTTCTTTTCATGGATAGCAGCTTAAAATGACACAAATTTACGACCTCACAGTTTCTACAGGTCAGGTGTCCAGGTATAGCATAAATGGATTCTCAGGTCAGGTCAAGGTCTCACCAAGCCGATATCGCAAGGTCAACAGGGCTTCTCTTCTCATTTAATGCTCAGGGTCCTCTTCCGAGCTCACGAGGGGTTGGCAGAACTTGTTTTCTTGGGGTTGTTGGACTAAAATCCCTGTTTCTTTACTGGGTGTCAGCCAGGGGCCACTCTCAGCTCCCGGAGGCTGCCCACATTTCTTGCAGTGCATATCCCTCCATCTTTATGCCAGCAATAACGCATATAGTCTCTGACGCCCTCTTCGGTGATGTTGGAGGAAACACCCAACTTTTAAAGGGCTTATGTGACTATGTCAGTTTCACTGGATAACTTCCTGATCAATCGATTTGGGACCTTGATATCATCTGCAAAATCCCTTCACAGGCAGCACCTAAACTAGTGTTGATTTAATATCTTGGAGCAGACAAGTGTAAATAAGGGGCCAGAAATTTTGGCGGGGGACAGGGGCATCATGGGATTCTGCCCACCCCGCATTCCTGAAGTACTCAAGAATGTGTAATTACTTTTTACCATCACCCCAAGTTAACTCTTTTACATAGCTAGTGTTTTTATACACATCTTTGCCTGGATGTCCTACAAGTATCTTATCCTCATTTCAGGGAGCATGACAGAGTAGAGTGAGATAAATTTGGAGAGACGAGTTAGGTCTAGCAGAGCTATGCTGGTCATATCAGATTGTTCATTGTACCTATGTTGTAGTGAGATGCCATTAAAGGGTTTCAGGTGGGCATGTAGTATGACCAAACGTGTTGGAAAGGTGAATGAGTGCATGTGAAATGACCAGCACAGAACTGCTGCAGTGCTCAGGTGAAAAATGATGGTGGCCTAAACTAGGGTGGCGTCCATGGAGTCAGAAAGAGGTCTTCCCCACCAATACCGCCTAACGAGGCATGCCCTCATCATTGTCTGCACTTCTCTTTCATGTTACTCACTATGCGATTTTGGAACTGCTGTTTCCTTCCTCATCTCTTTCCTCATCTTGACTGTCATAACATAGTATCTCTGGCACATAGTAAGTAGTCAGTAAGTGCTTATGAATCACCTAACACTTTCTCTATAGCACTGCAAATCACAGCACCAGATTCAGCCATCTCTCTTTCCAAGCTCTCTACTGGCCAGGTTCCTGCTCTCCCTGCGTCAGTTCAGATGGTGTGATCTGCTTGACCCAGGAGCATCTGAGGTTTCTATCGTCTTCTCTTGTGCCTCCCAAGGTCAGAGGGCTAGCCCATTCAACCCAAACTGAAGTACCCCCCACCCCCCCAACTCATCTCGGCTCTTGGTTACCGGCCAGGATTGGACAAGTCCTACCATATCTCTGGTTGAATTGAATATTTTATTGTCTCTCCCTACCCCAGATGCTATAACAGAGCCCACTTTTGCTCTGCATTCCTAATACTCCATTTCCCTCTCAGTATGTCATAAAGCCCAGCCACATGGCCTTTCTTAGCCTTCTGGACCAATTCACCAATGAAGAGGGAACAGGATTCCCATAGCCCCCAGATTCACTAGGACAGAACACTTTACATTTAATAGATCTTTGATATCCTCTCCAGTCCTAGGATTCCAAAACGCTCTTGTGAGTTCTGATGAGTCCAGTTGGAAATGCTTTTCTGTTTCCCCAAAGGATCTTCAATACAACTGCTCCTCTCTGCTAGGTAAGTCCTGTGAAAATTACTCTACTTATAGGTTTAATTGACTTCACTTGAATTTTGCTTTCAGTCCTATTAGAAGACAAGCCATTTGCTCCCACATCCCACCTCCCCTTTCAAATGAGTGTCAAGGGAACTGTTTGTGTTTTGTTACTAAGACTGTTGTTGAACTTGAGGCTCCACTAAGAGCAAGACCCTCTTGAGTCTTGGCAACCAAATCCAACACGGCCTCACTCTGTTGGTTTTGTCCTCTCAGTCCCAGTCCCTTGAGGACAATTTGTAAAATTAGGAAATTAAAGAAAGAGAGACTGAAGAAGACCTGGGAAATGCTTAGTAAGGAAAAACCCTTCATAGAGATGAAACCTCAATAACAAATTTGCCAAGGGAATTTGAGCTTAGAATCTCATATGCTGTAAATAATGAATATTTTTCTCTCTCCTTCTCTCTCTCTCTCTCCCCTCTCATTCTCTCTTCTAAAACACAGTACATGCTAAGTGGAAATTGATTTATGGTCCCTAGATGGTCAGGAGGAAAAAATTACCTTTGCATTCAAAATGGCAATTTATGAATAAACATCTTCCACAGAAGACTGGGACTCTGATGGAGAGTTGACCCAAGCTCTTTCTTGCTATAATTTTTCTTGGAACCTTGCCTTGTATTTACTCCCTTCCTTCTTTGGATCAATTGATTTCACACCCCTGATCTCAGAAGTATCAGGGATGTTGCTCAAATGAGGTGGCAGATCCCCTTTTCTTGCAGTTCATATGATCCCTTCCTCCACGTGTGAAATGTCATACTGTACACATTTTACCAGCAGGCTTGTTTGAAAAGGAGAAACCATTTTCAGAAGAAGAGATGAGACCCTGGTTCTGATTTTCTCCGTGAATGTTCTGAGTCAGCCAACAGGATACCTACACCCGCTGGGGTCACAAATGGGAAAGAAAGGAATTCCATATAAACTCTTTAAGACAAAAAATAAAAAATAAAAAAGGGATGTGTCTTCAGTGTGACCACAACTTTCACTTTAAATAAGCTTTATTTAAATCACAGTGTTTGAAATTTACATTCAGGGTCTGCCAGGCATTAAGGCTCTCTGCATTTATAGGAAGATAATTCCCTCCTAACTGGCTCACAAGGGTACAAAGGGAGGCATCTGGGCACCATGTGAGACATAGACACCCTTTAATGTCACCTCTCCCAGGCTGAGAAGCCAGTGCTGCACTCTGGTATGGGTCTTGACTCCACCTCCTTGGCTATAAGCTAAAGAAATAGTGATCATAAACTGCTCTCAGTCTGTGTCCTCAAAGAGACTAGGGCTCTTTGAGGCAGAAGGCTGTATCTTATTTAGTCTTATTTGTTGGTCTTGTCCCCATTGTCTAGAACTAGGGCACAAAGATGAGAGAAAAGAGAGGGAGGGAGGAGAGAAAGATGAAAAGAGAAAGGGAGAGGAGGTGGGGAAGAAGGAGAGGGAGGAGAAGAAAGAGAGAGGGAGGGAGGGAGGGAGGGAGGGAGACAAACAGACACAGAGAGAAGCTCTACAGAACATGTTGATATAGAGGATATGAAAGTAAGAAGGACACAAAAACAACTTCAACTACAAAATTCCCTAAACCTCCAGCAATGTGCTGCTTCCCTTCTTTAAGCAAATCAGCTAAAAAGGGACTGTCGCTGGTAAAGCCTTGGGGCCTGCCCAGCTATGCTTGCGCTAGATATATCCTCAGGTCAGAGAAAGCCTACCATGGCCAATCCACAGCAGAGAGAGCTGAAAGCCTGTTTCTGCAAGGCACAGAGCCGCAAGGAGAAGTGATGATGACGTATAAAACGTGGTTGTTCATTTAGCGAGCAAATTAGACTCTTCACATATTTTGTTAATTTTTGCAACTTATTCTGAGGGTGTTTTTTTTTTTTTTTGACATTTTACACAGCACAATCATCTGCAAGTTCCATCAGAAAGAGAAATAGTGCTATTCTGAATTACAGAAGGTTCTTAGATTCCCCAAAAGACTTCAGGTACCTATCTTCAATTACTACGCACTATTTTCATGGGGTAGGGGAGAGTGGATTTGAGCTACATGCAATACAACATACATTTTCAGAGTGCTTACATGGATCAGGCACTATGCCGGGGGCTTTTTTCCCTCTAAATCATTTGGCTTGACTAAGAACCCAATTCTCACACCCAAGTACCCACATCCAATTTAGAGATATGAAAATAGAGGCTTAAAGAACTTAAACAATTCATTTAAGGCCATAGAGTTACATTTTGACAAAGCTGATATAGAAAATGAGGTCTACTGTTTGCTTTTAAAGTTCATTCTCTTGCCATCACGCCATGCAACTAAAATAAAGAGCCAACTGGAAATTCACTGGGATGTGCTTCTACATGTCCCAGGAGAGACAAAGACAAATGTTCTGGGGGTAGGAACTTAGAAAGTCTGAGAGACCCCAAAATGTTGATTGCTACCGAAACCACTCGTATCAAGTTCATCATGACTTCACTGTTGATGGACACGGTGTGCACTGTGGAAACCAGTACCTTTCCATGAATACTTCCATATTGGAAATTCAACACGAAAACCTAGGAGTAGAACTGACCTCAGACACAAGTGGGTCCTAAGATGAAAATAATAGTCTCCTTACCCTCCCCTCCTTTTCCTTTTCCTTTCCTCTCCCTTCTTTTTCTTTCTCTTCCCTCTCCTCTCCTCCTCCTTCTTCCTCTCTTTATATCCCTTGCTTCTTCCTATATTGGCTGCATTCTTTCCTGCTGTTAACTTCCTCCAATTATTTGGACAAGAGAAAAACAGAAATGGCTACAGAATGATCCAGACTTATGTCATGTCAGCCTTGCAAAGGCAGAAGACAGAGACACTTTCATTCTCTAGTATCAATACATGGAAGCTTCTAGAATAATCATTTTTTAATTTTATTTTTCAATTGAAGTTACATTAAATATGATTTTGTTTTAGTTTCAGGTATATAGTATAGTGGTTAGACAATCATATACTTAACAATGTGATCTCTGATATTTCAAGTAACTACCTGGCACCATACATAGTTACTACAATATTATTGATTATAATCCTTGTGCTGTACTTTATATCCCCAACACTATTTTGTAACTGCTAACTTGCACCTCTTAATTCTTTCAACTTTTTCACCCAGCCTCCCAACCCTCCTCCCTTGTGGCAACTATCAATCAGTTTTCTATATCTATGAGTCTGTTTCCATTTTGTTTGTTCGTTTAATTTGTTTTTTAGATTCCACTTATAAGTGAAATCATATGGCATTTGTGTTTCTCTGTCTGACTTATTTCACTCAGCATAATGTCCTGTAGGCCCATCCATACTGCATTGCTGCATTATTTATAAAGCCAAGATATGGAAGCAACCCAAGTGCCTGCCAAAAGACGAGTAGATAAAAATGTAGTGGTACATATTTAAAATGGAATATTACTCAGTCATGAAAAAGAATGGAGTAATCTTGATCGACTCTTTCAAATCATAGACCTACCCTACGTTCTGACCTCTATGGATAAGGCCCATGATGAGCAGCTAACTCTTATGGGCCAGTGTCATGTGACTTGTCATCCCCATCTTAGCCATATGGAATATGGGAAGAGCTATGTCTCATGAGAGAGAGAGAGGAGGCTGTTATTGAAAAAAGAGAGGGAGGCGTTCAAAGCAGGAAATATCTATCATATCCATGAACATGCATTTTGGATCTCACATGCCTTAAATTTCCAGAAGCATGTGTCCTCCTCCTTTTCCTTGATTTCCAAAACTTTTAGTTCCCTTCCAAGTTTGTAATTGTTCCCTGTAATCTATATTAATATTATCTTCTTATAACTGATGTTAAAATATGGATGTGCAAACTTTCTAGTCCCTTATGGTTTGGTTAGTGGCAGTGATGATGATGAAAATGACCACAGATACCCTTTACTGAGCACCTACAATGTGGTTATGAATTTGGACTCTGAAGTCATAGAGCTGGTTTCAAATCAAGACTCACCACTTGCAAATTATAGGATCTTGTCACTGATCTTCAGTTTCCTCATTTGTAACATGGTGGAAGGAGTGATTATAGCATTTATGTAGAGCACTTTGGTGACATTTAATTACAAATATGCTTATAAAGTTTTGGGCAAAATGCTTGATGCATATTAAATAGATCAAAAATTGTAGCTATTATTTGTATGTCCCAGTCACAGTTCTAGACATTATTTGACTCTCAACAGCTGAGTAAAGGGAAAAGTATTGCCCCAATTTCTTTCACAGGTGAGAAATTAGAGGCTTGGGAATTTAGAAAATCTACTCAAACACTCATAGTTGGTCAGTGGCAGCCTGGGATTTAGAAATACCTCTTAGACTGCACAGCCCAAAACATTTGATTACCGAAGGTTCTCTGTCACTTTCGAACCAAAAGTTAGGTCATAATCTGGTAAGGGATAAAACATTTGAATTTGTCGTCTACCTGAATATCCAAGGTGCACAGTGGCCAAGTCAGACAGAGGAAGTCTCTGTAGTCCTGTTCGTGGCTCTCTTTCTATCTCAACAACTCTCTTTCCTCAGTGTTCCATTTATCGTCGCACAATTTAAGGGGTGGTTTCAGAACTGCTGCCTTGGTTTTGCTGCCCAAGGACTCCTGGGAAGCAATGAAGCTGCTGTCTGGTGTGATTATTTCTTTAACACAGTGAGCATTTTGCAGGATGAGTGAACTGAGACTAGGGCCCATGCCAGAGGCCTGTGCCTTCCTGTCATAAAGTAGCTTCTCAGCGCTGCCCAGCTGAGGGTAATGATGCTGTTGAAAATAATTTCTGTTTCGTGAAGTCCTGAGAATGGTCCAGGCTGCCTCTATCTTCCTTCTGCTGCTCCAACGTATGTCCAATTCCAGGATGTGTTCCCATCTGTGTTATTCTGTTAACTGAAAAGGAAGGAATTAGCGCATGAACTTGTCACATCTTGTGACCTGCTACCCACTGAGATGGGAGGTGGTGGCAGAACAAACAACATTCTTTTTCTCTGAGCACCTTTCAGACTTGCTGAGGAAAATAGGGCAGTTCTGACTACACGAAGCACACCAGCATCATCCCTAAAGTCCGCTGGGGCCCCTCCAAGCTGCACCTATGGAGAGCTGAAGGGAAAAAGGGTGGCAGAACCTCAAAGGAAATTTCCCCTCTCTGCCAAGCTCCAGATGGAAGACCTTCCCACGGAAATGCTTGCTGGAGACGCTTTGCTGACACAGAGTGCTGCCAAGGAAAAGTGCCTCCGGTGGTGTTGCTCTGGCCCTTTCTCACCAGAGAACACAGGCTCTGAAGGCAGCAAAGCACCTCAAAGGATGTCTTGGTGGAAGGGCCCTGTGGGAGCACCCTGCATCAAGAGCCTGGGGCGGGGGGAGGTTCTGACTTCAAGCTGATGGTTGTGGCTGGTTTCTCGCACATAGATTTTGAATGTGACATGACAACCCATTGAAGGTGTCTTTGATCCATGTTTCCTTTTTACAGGGCTTTTACAGGAATCCACGCTTCACTAAGTGTTGGATACAGATTTAGAGTAAGAATCCACTTGGGTATGAAGTGTTCAAGAGAACTGGGCTTCATCCCGAGCTTTCCTGATGGTGTTGGTTTGTACCAGTTTGCCTTGGCAGAAACTCAGTTAGGAAATGGGAGGAAGAGAAAAAAATAGAAAAGAAAAAATTCCTCTTTTTGAATCCAGCTAAATTATAGCCCCTGCAACTGGTAGACACCAAGGGTCAGAACAATCACAGGCTCTTTCTCCAAGGGTAGGAGGAGTCAGGACCCATCTCATGGGTGACTTGGTCAAGGCTAAGCACAGGTTCCGTAGGCTCCAAAGAAGTTTTGCCCAGAAGAAGGGGCTCCCCGCCAACTCGGACTGCCACCAAGAGGCACTGTCTGCTTCCTACTTCCCATGTCCTCTCAGAAAAGGAACACTCTGCTACCCAAAGACAAACATTGATTCCAGGATCTCACAGACCCAGCCTATGTCATGACCTTTAGAAATAATTTCCATCAGCAAAATATAAAGGTTTTTTTTTTCCTTCTTGATTTCCTCTGTTTTCAGAATTTTATCGCACATACAGGGAGCCACTGTTGAAGTAGTTCCAAACAGGCTGTTCTCTCCCTCACCCCTTACCAGTAAGTCAAGAATCAGGGTTGAGGTCAAGGAATCTCATTTCCAATAAGCATCTGACCCATAAAACTGTGATGCAGATGGTGCCTCCTAGACACACTGCACAGGAGATTCCATCTAACCCTGAATCCACAGGTAACATGTGATCCATCTAAATCCTCCACACTTCAACTTGAACCCTGTTGAAAGGTTATATGGGATCCTAACATTATTGATCATATGCAACAAGGATCCCAACATTGCTGATCATATGCAAAAAGACAGAAGAGCGTGCCAGTCACACTTCTACGCCCTTTTTGTATATAATATATTCAATAATAAAGAGATTTCCTAAATGTTAGATAAGCAGGGATTCTAGTAAGATTAATTCAAACAGAAATCTTATCAAGCACACTTTTTATAAACTATTGTGGTTGTCATTGGTCATATACAGATGATGACAATGCATGACAGTCTAGAAGGAGTTATAACCTTGCCATTAATGACTATTTTCAATTGAATATAATAGAGGTGTTAGATAATATCTGTTAAGCCCTTACTATGATTTGGAGGCTATAAATATATTAAAGCATTTTATCAACTGTACACAATAGGTACTATTATTATGCACGCCTTACTGATGAGAAAACTGAAGCTCTCAGAGGTAGGGTAATTTGGTCACAAGTGTTCTATTGGCGATCCTGCTCTGTTGCTCAACCAGACAGTTCAAATCCAGAGCATGTGTTCTTTACATGTTATTACAGTCCTCTCAGGGAACTAGTGAACAAGAACAAATCCAACTGGGATGGAGAGGGCAAATAATATCAAGTATTTCACACACTGCATATGCCTCGATTTAGTACTTGGTCTCCACACAGCCAAGACCCCATCTTCAACTCTCTCACCTGAGCTCCACACTTCCATGTCCCTTTCCTTTTAGACTTTTCTGGTAAAGTATAAGACCTGGTTTTCTTTTTGAGAAGGAAAAGAGAAGCTACCAGCTGTGGCCTGTCTCTAACCTAAAATGAATAGATCACAGGAGGGAGTGTCAGAAAACAACATGAACCGTCTTTCAACGGAGATAAAGTTTCAAGTTACAGGTAAAATAATTACTTATTTATTTATTTATTTCTTGTCTTTTTTGCCAACTAGCTCCTTGAGGGCAGAGACTAAGCCTCATGTATCACTCTAAACCACAGTATCTAATACAATATCTTTAAATACTTAATAAATATTGTTAGATGAATAAATGAATCCCTGCTTCCTTTCTTATTTTCCCTATATTGGATGCTGTACATAATATTTACCAATTCTTTATAATGTTGACGTTACCCCTACTATGCACCAGGTATTTTCTAGATCTTGTTTTTTTGAAAAAAGTCTACAATGTACCTTTAAGAAGCTTATAGTTTAAGAAAGCCACCACGGTTTTTTCAAATCTTAGGTCAAGTGTCCGCTCTGTTGAAACTCTCCAATGTAAAAGTGACATATGAACTCATACATGGCCTGCAAGATGCTCCCTGGCCTGGTCTGTGCTCCCCACCTCATGCCACCTTTCTCGTTGTTGAATATCTACAAGCTGCATTAGCCTCTTTGTCACTCTCTGCCTTCAACTTGCTAAGCTCATCTCTCACTTTGAGCCTTTGCTTCTCCTTTGGGCTCTGCTTGTTCCCTGAATCCCCCTTTCCTGATCTTCACCTGCCTGCATCCTTTGGCCATTCATTTCTCAGACTGAATCATTGCTCCTTAGAAATATTTTCCTAGATGATCCAACTGAATAGGTCCCCTACTCTGTCATACCACCCTGTGCTAATTCCTTGTAGACAGCTCCTGGTGACCTAATGATGTGTTCTTGTGTATTTATTGGTTTATCTTCTGTTTCCTCAGTTAAATGTAATCTATAATAAAAGTTACACTTTCTGAGTTGTTTGCCATTGTATCCCATTATAAGAACAGGACCAGGCACAATGTTGATGCGCGATAAATAAAAGATGAACTGAATTATTGAATAGATAAACCTCCACTTGAGGTATTGGAGATGGTCTTCCCTTCTTTTCTCATTCTACAGCAGGTTAAAGAAGTAAGTTTTGTTTGTAGGTTTTAATTTTAAACAATCTATTTGATGTTTTCTAATCTATCCATCACTCTTTGGCTTTGTTGCATTGTGTTCTGAGCTATTTGTTGAAGCACTGTTTATATTATTCAGAAAATGGAAAAACTTTTTTTTATCAATAAAGACTGGGTAAATAATTGCATTACCCCACAAAATAGACTTTCATCATTAAAAGGCTAGTGTATGCCTTTACTTATTGGTATGGAGAAGCTGTCATACCTATGATTAATAAATTTATAAAACAGTATCAACCAATTTATTGAAATTGTATGTATATATTCTGAGAGATGTTTAACAGAGTATTAGTGGAAATTTCTTAAAGGTTATAGAATTTTAGGTAATTTAAAAATATTATTTATAATTTTCCTCCAAACTAATCTTTATAATGATAACACAATATTTCACTCAATGAAAGAATATTTTTAAAAGATTTTTACTAAAAATAAAGGAAATTTTTAAAAAAACAATCGAATAAAGACAGAAACAAATAATAACATGACTTACTGTGCTTAAAATCTTCTTATTGATCCCTGTTTCCCAGAGAATGAAGCTCTGAAGGCCCTCCTCCACAATATCATGTTTTTCCAGGCTCACATTTCAACAACGCACCCCATAGGGTTCTAAATCTGGACATGCTTCTCATTCTGAGTTCTCTACGACTTTCATGGTTGGTCACATTCTCACTATTTTCATAGCAGTTCCCTTTGCTGACAATACCCTTCTGCACATCACTGTCAGGGACAAACCTATGCATCTTTAAGGATTCAACTCCACAGTGCTTCTCCTCTAAATCCATTCTCTAAACCTTACCCATGCCTATGTCAAAGCCCTGCTTCTCGCTTCCATCTATATCTGGGCACCTGCCTGTTCGCATTCATGTCCGGTCTGAAGTTAACACTATGTCCTGATAATTAAAACATGTCCAACAAATGTAAAAAACATGCAACCTTGAAAATATTGTTATTACTTCCATAGGACAGCACAGGACATTTGTGCGAGCTTCCCAATTTCACAGTCAGTAGTAGTTCCAGGATTCCGATCCAGCCAGTTCAGCTCCAGATCCTATGCTCTTAATCACTATGTTCTGCTGCTTCCCACCTGTCACAGCATGAGGCACATTATGGGCCTTTACTGAGATATGTGGAGTGGCTACCGCTACCACTCATGGTAGCCCCATCCTAAGTGCAACAAACAAACCTCAACACTTATGTATCTACACATTTTGTGGTTCAAGTTATTCAGCTGGTATTATAATTATTAATTTTTTCTGCTGTATCTCCTTGGGAAAGGGAAACAAAAGAAAAAATAAACAAATGGGACATCAAACTAAAAAGTTTTTGAACAACAAAGAAAACCACCAACAAAATGAAAAGACAACCCATTGAAAAGGAGGACATATTCTCCAATACATCTGATAATGAGTTAATATCCAAAATTTATAAGAAATTTATAAAATTCAACACCAAAAAAAACCCCCCCAAAAACAAACAATCCAATTAAAAATGGACAAAGGACCTAAATAGACACTTCTCCAAAGAGGTAATACGGATGGCCAATAGACATGTGAAAAGACACTCAGTGTCACTAATCATCAGAGAGATGCAAATTAAGACCACCATGAAATACTACTGCACACCTGTCAGAATGGCTATCATCAATAAATTAACAAACAACGAGGGCTGGTGAAGATGTGGACAAAGGGGAACCATTCTGCACTGTTGGTGGGAATGCAGCTACTATGGAAAGCAGCATGGAGATACTGCAAAAAATTAAAAATGGGACTGCCTTCTGACCCTGTGATTCCATTCCTGGGAATTTATTTGAAGAAACTCGAAACACTAATGAAACAATATATATACACCCCCATGTTCACTGCAGTATTATTTACAATAGCCAAGATTTGGAAGTAGCTAAAGTGTCCATCAGTATATGAGTGGATAAAACAGCTGTGGTACATTTACACAAGGAATACTACTTGACCGTGAAAAAGACGAAAATTTTACTCATGGACATGGACAACTGGGTGGTGGTTGCTGGGGGAAAGGGAGTGTAAAGGGATTAAATGGTAATGGGGAAAAAATACAGTAAAGATTAAAATTTTTTTTTAAAAAAAGAAAATTTTATCCTTGGCAACAGCACAGATGAACCTGGAGAACATTATGCTAAGTGAAATAAGCCAGTCAGAGAAAGACAATTACCATATGATTTCACTCTTACTTGGAATCTTATGAACTGAATTAACAAGCAAAACAGAGACAGACTTACAGAGAGCAGGCTGACAGCTAAGGGGCAGGGGGTTGGTAAGTGGAGGGATCGAGCAAAAAAGAAAAAGAACTCATGGACACAGACAACAGCGCCGTGATCACAGAGCGGCTAGGTGGAAGTGGAGGAGGGAATAAGAGGGATAAATAGCAATGGAAAAAGTACAATGAAAAAATAAAGCAAAAGCATTTTCTTCTGAGCATGCACCTTAGATAATAAGTCTCATGGTGGAAGGCCCCAATGATGACACCCTGTTTCTATCTGACATTTTAATTAGTACCTTAGAAATACATGAAGGTACAGTACAGCTTATCACTAGAAATTTAAAAGCACAATCAGATAATCAATAACACAGAATGCTGTTTATGCAGTAGAATGCAGTATGTAATCTCGTGGAGTGCTGGACTCTAAATTCTTCTTTTGCCTCTTTGGTTCCTTGGGCAAACTGCTTTTCTTTTCTGTGCCTCCTTTGCCCTGTAAAATGGGCATGCTAATAGTATCTACCCACAGTGCTATTTTTAGGATGTAATGAAATTAATTGTAAAGTGCTTAGTATAGTCTGAACATACATGCTCAGTCAAGCATCAAATCCAAAAATTAGCTATTGTTGTCACTACTTTCCACTCCAGGGACCATAATGCATTGGGAGGAGTAGAGGCCAGGTAAGACACTCAAAAGGTTGAAGTCCTCCTGACTTCATTTAAAAAAAAAAACAATGAAATTTCCTTACCAACATCCCACAGACATATCTTGTAAGATGAACAAATCCTTTCTCTGCTAATATTTACCTCTTAGATTAAAATTGCCCTGTGTTTTTATCCTGACAGGGCCATTGCCACCTTTTTTTTTGTTATCTTTTTTTTTTTTTTCCATGAACATGCTTCTCTAATTCTAGCTTAGCATAAACCTCAGCTCCTAAAGGTGAGTGGTGGACAGGTGAGCACTCAGTCCCAGAAAATAGATAAGGGGATGGGGGTGAAATCTCTATTCTGCCACATACAGAACATTGTCTTTTTCCACTCTCTTTTGGTCCACAATACCAACCAAGAGGTGTCTGGCAATGTTCCCAGTCTAACAGGGTCCTACACTGGGAGCCTAAAATGTGTACATCCTGAATATTCAGACATGTCCGGGAATGCCTGGAGGGTTAGCCAGGCTAGTGGGATATTAGCCAAGGAACCTCATGGGTGAGATTCCAACCTATGGCTCTTTTCCCTATCTGGCCCATGGTTCTGTTACAGCAGCTCTATTAGTCTGTTGCAGTTCTTTTTTTTTCCCCCTTAAGATTTTATTTATTTATTTTTAGAGAGAGGGGAAGGGAGGGAGAGAAACAGCAATGTGTGGATGCCTCCCGCACACCCCCTACTGGGGACCTGGCCCACAACCCAGGCATGTGCCCTGACTGGGAATCGAACCTGAAACCCTTTGGTTCGCAGGCCGGCACTCAATCCACTGAGCCACACCAGCCAGGCGATTGCAGGTCTTAATTTGCCTGTTGATTCTTACCTAAATGCTAAATTCACTGAGGCCTTCAACGATATCTACTTTATTAGTATTTATCCAGCACCCAACAGAGGGCCTGACCCACAGAATGCATGCAATACATATGTATGGAATTAATGAATGAATAAATAAATAACAAAGAGCTAAAAGTTCATAGTTTGACCCAAGAAAAGGAGTTTTCTTTATAAAAGAGGTCTTTTTTTTAACAGTTTACTTTTTTATTCATTTATTTTTTTTTCCAATACTGAAGAACAGAAGTAAAGAGAAGCTGTAAACATACTCTGGAAGCCGTCAAAGATGTGGACATACAGAAATGACTTGAGAAACCTATGTAACTAGAGATTGAATAGGAATCCACTGGAGAAGGTAGGAAATGTATGTTTAATATTCCTTTTTAATAAATATTAAAAATGTTAACTCTGCTACGTTCTGGCACTGTGGCCTTGGGTATGAGCCTCAGTTAATCCATCAATAAAATAGAAATGTTAATAGTATCCACCTTTAACATTATTGTAAGATTAAATTACATAAAGCATACAAAGTGTTCTGTATGGCTGGCAATTTGTATTGTATTGTATTTCACATCATGGTGAAGAGGAAGAGGAAGAGGAGGATGATAATGATAGGAAGATGAGATCATGGTATAAAACTTATATGGAATACTCCATGCTGGTCAGAGTAGGAAAATCTTGAGTAGATTTATCCCAATTCTGGCCTGTGGGCAAGTAGCCAGAGGAGAGCTCTTTTACAACTATCCTTACAGCAAAAGACATTTTAAGACTATGGTGGCTGGGACAAAATATAAGGATGGCAATTTTGAGGACTTATCCAGAGGTACTCAGCAAGTATCCATCTGGACCATCAGCCAACACTAGTCCTGATTTTAGAGCCCATTGGCCATTCGTAAGCAATGCAAAGGCGCTGATAGGACCCTCGTGTACAACATGATTGTGCACCCTCACATGTCACTTCTGGTGTGAATGATGTGAATGAGTTCCTCTAAAAGTCTGCGCAGGCGTTAAATCTTGGAAAGATGTTTAATAGGACAAGAAAGTAAAAGGCAGTTTTCCTAGAGATTTCTGTGAAAGTAGATTAAACTAATATTCCCAAAAGTTTACTTATAAAATAGGAACCTAGAGAGTCCACAAGTCTCTCAAGAGCTTGTCCTTATTCACAGAGAAGGAGTATAGGATCTTTCCGGGAAAGGCTGGGTACTAGCATGTCGGAGCATATCTACAGAGCAGAGCTTAAAGTCATCAGAGAAGTGTGACCATATGGTAGGACAGAGTGGAGAAATAATTTCATATTCTTATGGCAGCCACATCCTAAAGACAATTGACGTTGGTTCCAGGAAGAGTTCACTGAAATTCAGAGAGGAAAAGTCTGAAACAGCTGGCCAGAGGAGTATTCATTTTCTAGGTATAATGTGAAAGTTTGGTATATTCTTATCATATTAATACAGCTTTCTGCATCCCAATTTATTTTGTCTCTATGATAAGTCTAGTTGAAAGAAATATATATATATAGTCCAAACAAAAATTTTCCTTTGAATTTCTAAGAGATTAATTTACATATTTATTTAATACACTGTAACTGAGGAGAGCAAAGTATATTATAGTTATTTATTTATAATGGAATATAACCCCAAGTAAATTAACTCTTGTCTCATTTTTGTATTTTTTTCTACCTAGGATTCTACTCTATCTGATATTGATACTGACAAATCTATATTGTTCTTATTTGCATTTTCCTGATACACATTTTCCAAATGCTTTAGAAGTTTAAATTTTCTGAGACACTTTTAAAAGGTGTATCTTCCACGAGGTTCATTTTTGTTTCTCACCTGAACCGATGGCTTCTGAATACTGTGGTATTACAATCATTTACATTTATTGTCCTAAGATATAAATGTGTACTTCCTACCATGACCTTATTTTATGTTTTCTGTATTTCATGCTTTTCTACCATTTCCCCTATTTCCTGTCTTTTGCTAGTTGAACTCTGCTTTGATTTCTTTAATCTCCTGCAGTAATTTGGGAGGAATCATCCTGTTTTTGTTTCTACTACATTTTGCAAAATAACATACTTGATCTGATATTCCTCTAATTATCAAGGTCAAGAAAAAACAATAGCTTTTGACTTTATCCTATTTCAACTGAGAAATTTAGCACATTTCATTTTTCATTCCTTCTCCCACTTCCCAGGAATTCATGGTATAATATGTAGTTTCAGACAATTGTTATTATTTCTAAGGTATTTTATATTTTGGATTATAGTACAACTTAGAAAACCCTCTTGTCTTTTAGGGAACTTCCTGGTCTTGTTCTTATTAATTTCCACTTTAAATGTTCTTGTTCCATTTTTGTTTTCATTGTGTTTTCAGGGTCTTTTCCTGTGCCCGTAGTGGTTCCTCCGACGCCGATGTCCCTGGGTCTCTGTTCTGTGCCCCTTTTCCCTCCCAAACTCTGCCTCCTAGGTGCTCTCAGGCCTCTGGTCACCAACTCCGTTCTTGTAACTATTGAATCTCTATCTTCTGAACAGATTTCTCCCTTGACATCGAGATTCATATAACCAACCACTTACTGGACATCTTTTCTCCGTCTTGAAGGAGTGGTCTCATACAGGAATTAAAACCATATAACCTTACCCTAGCCTGTGGTGCTCTCCCCAACCTTTGTGATTGCCCAAGCAGCCTATTTCATGTTTAACAGCTCCTACTAGTTGAGGCTGTGCCAAAACTTGATTGACAGTGTCCCTGGGTGGGGTGGAGGGAGCTCTCAGTCAGCACCTACATTCACCCTTACTGGAAGCCAGACCCTCAGGCAGCAGCTTTTAAAGTCTGTGAACATATGCAGTCCAGAGGGAGCACAAGTGTAAGCCCTGCTGGCCACCAGACCAGGCGATTTGGGGGTGTTCCCTGAGTGACGGTCCCAAAAACCTGGGCTCCAGGCAAGTGCAGAAACTCCTTTCTGAGAGGTGCTGGTGAGTGGTAGCCATAGCCAGGCAAAGTGAGGGCAGAAACACAACACCCATGAGTGGGAGGGTGAACCTGGCACCCGCAGAGAAGAAAAAAAGAAAAAAGAGTGAAAAAAAAAGAGAATAAATAAAAGGCAACCTGCCTGCTTTAGCAAGACAGAGAAAGATCCTGAAAGTGGCTCTCCCAGCACCTCATCCTGGAGATTATCCCCCCAGGCCCCTTCCCCTGGGGCAAACGCTGTAAAATCAGCAAATGAATCAATCACAGCAAGTCTGGGCGCTTTTCCAACGGCTCTTTCTGCCCAAGCCCGGAGGGGACTCCATCCCTTGTGAGCCCTTTAAGAGTCAGAGTTGCTTTCCAGTTCCCAGGGGCTTGTGGGTTCCCTGGACGTCAGCGCAGTTGGTTGTCAGAGCTGGATGTTTTGGGGGCTTGTCGTGAGGGATGCAGGTCTTAAAGGTCGGGGTGCCTAATAGGGAGTTCCACCCCGCCCAGGAGTTCCAGCCCAGCAGGGTGAGTTCCCTCCCCCACCGAGGGTCGGCGCGGGGACAGTGGGGGTGGGGAAGGTTAGGACAAGACTGTCTTGGCTTCTCCTACCTGCTTCCACGTGGCTCCTGTCTCCTTTGCCCGATGTAAAGGAGCTGCTGAGGCAGTAGTGGGGTCTTTTTCAGAGGACATGTCCCATAGGAGCTGTAGAATCGGAGAGGGGACGAGGCCTCCATCTCCCTCCGCCGCCGCCGCCATCTCGGCCGGGCTCCTAGGTGTCTTAGATCCCAGAGAGGCACACGCCTCTCTTTTTCGACAAGAACCCACCCGGAGACACAGACTTCAGTATTACGTTACTCTTCTCCTGAGCACGGGAGGGGGGCGTGGAGAGAGAACCAAGAGTGAGGACCTGTTATATGTCTGGTACTCCAGCCCCTTGTAACACTCTGGCCTAAGGTCCTTAGGCATAAGGAACTGCTCCAACCTGTAGAAAACTTCTTTGAGTTTATTTGAGCCAAAGTGGCAGTTGCGGGGAAGCAACCTCAATGGACTGAGATAATGCTTTAGTTAATGGCAGTCTCATCACTAATACATCAGAATCAAAGGAGAGAATGTAAGGAGGTTACATGAAATCCATTGGTGACCGATTAGGGAAGTGGGAGAAAGCCAAGCAGGGAAATCTCTGAGGTGGATAAAAAGTAAAATGGAGAGACACAGACTTCTTTTACATTGGTGAGTATAGGACAGTTAACAACTAACAGTCAGGGCACATAGAGATGGCACACTAGAGAAGAAGATAACAATGAGGGGTTTTGTGGTCTCATGCTCTGGTGGAGGTTGTGCCTTGCCGGGTCTGGGAAGAGGGGACTACTCTGACATTCCAAAGGCATGGTACAGTAAGATTACAGACAGGCTCAGGTAAGGTCAAGATGGACCTTTGCCGGGAAAGATATTGGCCTTGGACATGACTACCTGCCATGATTCACTTTTAGTTAGGGAGCTTTATTTAGTCTAACTGCCCTGTGTGGCTACTTTAGATCTCTGAGTCTGGGAGGCCCTCCACGCAGGCCTCCCCTCAGCTTGTCAGGTTTAGCATGTGGCCGCTTTTTTGTCCACAGAGCTTAGGTGGCCAGTTCTCAAAGTTGGAAACCAGAGTCTCAGGAAGGTTTAGACGCTTACCAGAGACTCTGGGTTTTAAACCCTTGAACAGTCTATTTCACGCACATCACAATTTTGCTGTATTGTTCCTTCTGATTCTATTTATCTTTATGCCATGATTTCCTTTTTTCTTTTTTTAAAGAAACAGATCTTGGCTTTCCCGTTTAGACTCAGCCTTTTGGGTTTTCCGTTCCTTTCTGAGGCTATTTCCATGTATGATTCAACTTAAAGAAACTATGAAGCAGGAATGGTTCCATCTCCTACAGTTGGTCAGGGAACCAGCTCCACTCTTAGTCGGGGTAAGGGTTATCCTAGACCCTAACTCCTATGACTCTAGTGGAGCAGTCTCTGGCCAAGACCTTGATCTTGAGGTGAATGAGACCAGCCATAGCGATGGTATCCTGTGGGGTTCTGCCTAAGAGATTCATTGACATCCAGAACTGTTTTTCTTCTAGTTCTTCCTATTTTACTTAAGAAGGTGGGTGGAACCAGAATAGTCCAGAGGTTTGTGAAAATGGGCTGCTGTTTGAAGTGCTGTGGGGAAGTTTCTGGTTTAATGTTAGTCGGAGTGGATTCTTCCACTGATTCTGTTTGCTTCCAGTCATGTTTATTGTCTCTGACACTTGAGGCCAACTGCAAAGATGACAGTACATTACAATTATCAGGCTAATAGAGCCCTCGGGTTTCAATATAAAGGGAATGTAAGAGTGGAACTTTCCTCTACCTATATTTTGGGTGGTACAGAACGCCTACATTCCTGTAGTCCTGCTTCTGCAGACCAAGGCAAACAGATTGTCCTTTGAATGTCTCAAAAGCTCTTTTTTTTTTCTTTTAATGCCAAATGCAATATTTGTTTGAAAAGACTACACCAGAAGTTTCCCAGCTGAGAAAACAGGCTAGTGAAAAATGGTCTCAGAAAATGAAATAAACCATGCAAAAGTTGTTCAGGGTGTGTTTGAAATGAACATCTGGATATGAGCGGCTAAATTACCTCCTTCCTCCTCCTCCTTTTTCTCACAGCTGTTTGAAAGAGTCCTGAGGGCAGGGAAACAGGTCAATGGACCGAATTGCACCTTCTGCCCTACTCCTAATCCCTTTTGCACCTATGCAAGAAATCTAACTCACATGTGTGTTTAATAAGTGGGCACAAATGCAAGAAAAAATTATCTTAATTCTTGTTGACTCTCTGCAGCAATACCAAAGGAAAATAAACTCTGAATTTAAAAATTTTCAAACAAAACTTATGGTTCTAATAAAATATTGCTTTAAAGTCGACTTTTTTTAATATCAAGAACTGAACAAACCACTCATTTCTCTTCATTTCTTAAGAAAGAAGGAATGAAGGATTATTACATCACACTTTCCCCAAAGTTTAGAAAATCCAGTTCCAGAGACTCTGCCTTTTAACTTATAATTGAGAAACATGAACAGTTCTGTCTGTTCATCCTGAATTTTCCCTTGCATCTGTGTATTACACATGCCCTCCATAACCACCACTTCAACACACACATCTACAGAAGGCATCTACTAGTTAAGTACATTTGGAAAGAACAAGTTGACATTTTATAAATCTTCATGAGATTATCAGTGGCCACAACTAATGCAGAAAATATGAAATAATTGCCTCATATCAGAAGAACGTGTAGGCAAATCTTTGGGGAGACAAGATAGATGTTTTCACATAAAAAGAGGCTGACTGGTCAATTTTGCTCTATCAGAGGCCAAAATGGGCCTAATGAGAAGAGGAGACTCAGTACTTAAATAGGTTTTATCCTTTGCTTCAAGCCTCTGCCTCCTCTATTAGCCTCCCATATTTTCTAGGATAGGAAAAGAGCTCGTTCCTCCTTGGAGCCTGGTACAGTGCTATCTAGTGTACACAGCGTGTTACATACGTTCATTTGATAGATGAATGGATGACTGACTGACTGAATGAGATACTTAGCACAGATTTTTCAGTAACAGGAGAAATTCTCTTATGAAGAAATGGCCGATTACTTGCAAGGAAAGTTTGAGAAGTGCAGGGAGGAGATTTCTAAAATTAGATGGACTCCAAGATTCCCCTCTCTTTTAGAATATGAAATTCTAAGTCCTCCTAGATTTTTTAGGAGGAGACTCCTGTTCCTGTGCGAGGATTATGTTAGAGATCCTTCTTCCTCACTTTCTCCCCTCCCCCATGCTATCCACATAGATATCCCACTAGTTCTTACTAAAACCACTATAGAAACAGTCCTTGGACTTGACCCTTTTATCAAAGCTTCATGTCTCCAATCTATGTACCTCTTTCCAGTTGATCTCATTTTGTTTCCTTTTATTTCTGAGCTTTTATTTGGTTCTAAGTACTGTGGAGAGCAGTGGATATATGCTAGGGAGCTATTGAACTGCCTGGTAGAGAGAAATTATCTGGCCCAGGCTATCAAAGATTTCCTTGAAGAAGCAATGTTTGAGGTCAGTGACACTGAACTAGATGAAGAAAGCATCCAGGAAAAGGTATTCCAGTGTGAAAGAAAATCATGAACATAATTATTACATTGAAATAGCGTGGTGATTGAGAGGTGATATAAAAAGCTGTGGATGGAGAGTGGAATACAGAGAAGTAGAGAGCAGAGACCATGGTGGAAAGTCCTTATAAGTCATGTTAAGGCATTTGAACTTTTTAACAGCAGTCCAGCCCAAATGGATTACCTGAGGACCCGGACTCACCATTTATTCCTCAGTCCAATGCCATTTTTCAAGCTATTCCCTCTGCCAGGCAGATAGTTTCTATTTCTACAACATGTTCTCCCCCCTCAAAAACTGCCCCAAATTCCCCCCTACCCCTTTGATCATTCCCTTGAGGGGGCACTCATCTCTCCACAGGCATTTGTACCTCTCAGACCACATTTGTATTCTGCCTCGTATCTGTGTTGAACTTGGACATTGCACCCTGGCCTCTGTGAGATGCATGATAGCAGAGACTGTTGCCTACTCCCTTCTTTGCTCCATCCAACTCTGTGAATACTTGTTGATGAACTGTGTGCAGTGTCCTGCTCAAAACAAAACACCGTGTCAGATTTTTTGGGTTAAAATCTGGATACTATCACCTGCTCAGTGTAGAATCTTGGGCAAGTTGCTTTATCTCTTCCAGTGTCATTTTCTTCACCTGTAAAATGAGGATAGCAGTAATATCTATCATGCAGGATTTCCATGAGTGTTAAAAATAATGGTTGCACTTAACCAAACGCTCAGACATATCAGTCGTTACTATAAAATCCTGAGAAAGGATTAGAAAGACTAAATTGTTAAGCCTGATTCACACTAATTTTTTTTCCAGCTAAGGTAAATTCTTGAGAGGATTTTGTACATCTTATGTCTTACTCTAGTGTCTTAGTCCTTAGCTATCCTACATTAATGCAACTTGGGGAAAAAAATAAAGAAATAAAGGGTTACTATAATTTTTTATTGTGATATAACTGACAGGTAACATTATATCAGTTTGAGGTGTATAACATAATGGGTCTATATTTTACGTATTACAAAATGACCACAGTAACATCTGTCACCATAGTTAAAAATTTTTTGTGTGATGAGAACTTTTAGGATCTACTTTTTTAACAACTTCCAAGTGTGTAATACAGTATTATTAGCTATAGTCACCTACTGCATATTACATGCCTGTGACTTATTTACTTTAGAAGTTTGTACCTTTTGATGACCTCACTTACAGGTTTTTGATTTTTGTGTTCTCACAAGGACATACACACATGCAAAAGTTGAGCTGAAAGAACACGCTGTGTGAAATTCAGAATCATGTACTGCTTGAGGAATGGCGATAAATCATTCCTCCCTGAGGCCATGTTCTACATCCCTCTCCGTAATCCCCGCACCACCTGAAAGTGGGCCTCCCTCAGGGCCTGTTTTGCCCCCAGCTAGATTGAGACCCATCCAGTCTTTTTCTCTGTGCTTGTAACTAGGTATGTAAGTTATACAGTGACTGCGTAATTTATTGTCCAAACCAGGACTCTTTGGGGAAGGAAGGGGCGCTCTGTTGAACATGACCCTAGGACCGCAGATATAAATTGGACAGTTACTGGTAACTCAAGCTGTGTGGTCATCCAAGTTAGAACCAGCAATCTTGCTGATTTGGGTCACACAGCATGCAGCATCTTTCAACTTCCTTTAGCTCTCAGCCTAAGAAGAGTACAGGCTATCACAGGCTCTTTCTGATCCAATTTATTTTTAATTGTATCAGACCATTTTCAACTCAGTGCTGCACTAGGTTTCCTGGAAGGCCATGTCAATATATTGTGAAACATCTGGATCTTTGGGTATTAGGATGTTGGAATATAATGAGCACTTTTCATCCCAAATCTTTAGAGTCATGTAGATAAACTGATTGGTTTCGACTCGGGGAACTTAACTGCCAGCATCAATTAGCCAGGCTCCTTTAATATATTCCTTTTCTAACATAGTAGGCAACTTCAATAAATTATTATTTATAGAGTACTTATTAAAATGCTACAGGGAAATCATTCCTGGAAACCTCTCACTATATAACTGTAAATGATCAAGGCCTTGCTTGCTGATTGAGTGTTTGAGGATGGAAGTCAGATCACAGGATCACAGAGAGTCATGTCGAATGGAAGCCTCAGACAGCACCCACACCAACACCCCTTTCGATCCCTGAACCCCTTCCACAATGTTACTGCCACCCAGCTGCCCAGGACATATTTGATTTAGCTGTGATGGAGGGACTCATTTCTGCCCACAGTACCCTTTTCCTTCCCTGGATGGCTTTGCCAGATGAAAACTGATTCCTTGTTATAGGTGGAAATCTGTTTCCCAAGCATCCATGCATTGAGCCTCTTTCTCTGATATGGGCTCCATTTCCTGACAAAAGTCACCTCTTTTCATGCCTTTCTGCCCTCACCTCATGTAATATAGTGAAGGCCTGCATCATCTGAACGGTGAAAAACAAGCATAGCACATGAAGTGACAGACAGTACAGCAAAATGGTTTATCCCATTGATGAGGACCAGAGAGCTGGAGTTTGAGTCCTCACTCCACCAGTAAGAAGGCAAGGCATTTACCCTCTCGGGATCTTAGTTTTTCTGTCTGTACAATAGGAATGTTAGTGGAGATCTACTTTAGGGCATTCTGGAAAGATTATAGGGGGCAGTGTATGTAAAGTGCTTAGGACAGTGTCTCCAGGCACATGATAAACACCGCATAGCTGTCGGCACATAGAATCCCAGCAGAGTCTGCAAATCATCCTGCAGTTGTAAAAGCAGTGCTCAGCAGGTCAGATATTAGTATTGGGTACTGTGCGACCCCAAATGCAGCTTCCCCAAAATATCCCATCAAGCATTCTTAGTTCTTTGGACAGAATGCTGAATTACTTTGTGAAAGAAATAAACCCCAGTAATTGAGAATCAAGGCCTAGGGGATCATACTCAATACTGGATATACATTGATTAGATGGGTTTTTAAGTAACAATGAAATCCAAATTACTGAGGGTTAAAAGAAGGATATTTTCTGGAAGCTCCTCAAAACTTTTAATGGGCAGGTGGATTAAGAACTATCTATATAAAGTGAGTCTTTATGAGTCAGAATCTGAACTCTTTCAGTTACCAGCTGCACACATTAGGGGAAGTTTCTTAATCTCTTCAGACCTCATTTGCCACATCTGTAAAACAGAGAAGAAAATTTAAAAATTTCCTTCTTCATAAAGCTGCAATGCTATTTAAATGAAATAGCACATGTGGAGAGAGCAAAGTACTCATTAGGTATTTGTCCTAGACATCTCGCTTTTACAAGTATCTTCTATTCTTACCCAGATTTCAGAGTCCTAAGCACTGTCTTGGCCATGGCGCAACCCAAGATTCTAGACAGTAGGATCTATCAAGAAACCATTTCCTAACCTGGGTGCATTTCAGACTGATAGTGGCCAAGTTTGCTCTTCTGATTATTAAGAATGACTTGCATTTACAGAGCAGTGGAGCAGACATGAGTCCCCAGTGGCAGAGCAAATAGGAGAGATGACAGCATACTTACCAGCCTGTGCTATGGCTTATATCAGCATTGGAATTATCAGTATCAGTCACTTAAGGATCTATTCCAAGACTGGTCAAAGTGTTCTACACACTTGTTGCTGAAACTGCAGCCCTCAAACCAGCAGCACTGCATTGACATCACCTGTGAACTTGTTATAACTACAAAATCACTGGTCTTACTTTAGACCCACCAAATCAGTGAATAGTAACAAAATCCCCAGGTCATGTGTGTGCACATTAAGATTGGGAAGCATTGTTTTTCATGAATATTAAGAGGAGTATATACCCAAGTTTGTGAAAATTTCCAGAAACAACCTTCTGTTTGCCACCGCCTCCCCCAGCCCCCCGCAGCTGGGTTAATGCCTAGATAAGACTCTACAGCATATCCTTGAATCAACCCCTCTAAATTGTCAGCTTCTCTCCATCCTATACCACTGGTTAAGTCTTTATATATCAATAAATGCCTTCTTTGCGTCATTTTCTGGTTTGGAGTTTCTACCTGGTAGTTGGCCTTTGTTGAGAAATATCACCTGGTCTTTGGCTTAATGGGGGCCCAAGATGGTTCTCTATTCTATTCACAGAAGCTATTCCAGCTTCTCTCACTATCTCATATGCCTTCCCTCTGATTTTCTACTCCAGGGAACTGCCATCTTTAGGGAATTAGGGAGTTTTAGAGCTTGAATTCAAATAGAAACAAAGACAAGCTTGGTCTTGGGTTATATGTGCTAAAGGCTTTCACTGCATAAAAATCCCCATAGCAAAACTAGAGAAGAGCTTGCCCCAATTATCATTCAGCTTTCCATTGTCATCCATACAGGATGAAATCCCTGATTTCACTGGGTTTCAGATAGCTGGGGAGAAATGGAGGAAAGTCAGTGAATTAAAACCTGGGGTGCAAGAAGCTGTTATATCTACACACACAGTCACACACTTGCACACACATGTCTTGAGCACTTAAGATTAAACTGGACAGCATAGATCCAAAGGTGAACAAAAACATGTTATGTCTTCCCTTCTCATCCTTGGCCCTTGTGGGGAGTTTACACCTTAAAGGGAAACAGATACGAATCCAAGGACCACAAAAATCTATGCTATATCATAACAGTGGGACATGTTCATGAACAAGAGGTATAAGTGCTATGAGAACATTAGAAAAAAGGAGATGGATCTTTCCAGGAAGCTTTCTGAAGAACAACAAAACTAAGGGGTGGCGAGTGTTAACCAGACCTAGGTGGGGGTGACAAGGGAGGGGTGGCCCAGCTGCTGCCAAAGTCCTGTGACCAGGGGAATTAATACCCTTTGAGGAACTGAAACAAGCTGGAGTGAGTGGAGCCCAGAGAAAGGAGGAGGGGAAGGAGGACTGACAAGCTGAGGCTGGCGTGACAGCAGGAGTACTTTGGTCTTCGTTCTGAGAGCACTGGGAAGCAATGAAGGCCTTCGTTCAGGGCACATTTGTGCTCCTAAACCAGCTGTCTTTCTGCTGATGTGGAGAACAGATTGGTGGGTGGCAAGAGGGGACGTGAGATGCAGGCCAGTTAGGATTGCGCTGTGTTCTCCAAGGCAGAGAACACTGTTGGGTGAGGGGCAATGTGGGGCAATGGGGTATTCGAAGATAGAGTTAAGTGGTAAAATTGAAAGGACTCATCCTAGCCCAGCAGACCCAATTGAAGAAAGGAAGGTTATGTGAAAGGTGACATATAGTTTGCAAAACTTCCTGGATGCTGCTCTCTTGGCTGAAGCAGGGAGTGCTGGACAAATATCAGATTGGAAGGTGTGGGGGGGGGGTGGTCATGAGGTACATTTTGGTCATTGTGAGTTAGAAGCCTTCCCTGATGATGAAAGTATTATGCTGGAGGAAGATATTTTATAATAATTATTTGAAAAGTAGAAATAACAAACGTTGCCATTTATTGAATATTGAATATTTACGTGCCCATGCTAATTATCTATTTCCTAATTTAACCCATGAAGGACTCTGAAAGTCTGATGGTCTCCATGTTACAGATGAGAAAGAGGAGGCCCACAGCCGGCATGTGGTCAAAGCTCTGAACCACTGTGTCACACTGCCCCCTGCTGAGCACCTACTAAGTGCAAGGCTCTTGGAAAAAAAGTGTTGAAGACATCCAAGGAGCTTGCAAGGTAAGTTCACAGATTTGTGTGTCTCCTATAGCAAGCAAAGCAAAGGTGGAGAAGCCACAAAGTAGGAATTTCTGCTATTTTTCAGTTACACTTCCACTCACCTGCAAGCTGCACCCGACTCGTATTCACATATAAAAGTGCGTAACACACCTACTTGTGCACAACTTTCTCAAGTTTTCTTTCTAAACTTTTTCAACTGAGACACTTTTTTTTTCTCTTTTCTTCCTGGTTTTAGGTTGCCCACAGGCACGTAGGTTATAGAAAAAGAGTTTCACTGTGCATCCGCCAGGCACC
This sequence comes from Pteronotus mesoamericanus, assembly GCF_021234165.1. Classification (NCBI taxonomy): domain Eukaryota; kingdom Metazoa; phylum Chordata; class Mammalia; order Chiroptera; family Mormoopidae; genus Pteronotus; species Pteronotus mesoamericanus. The sequence goes on from NW_026555105.1 coordinate 14,207,983, forward strand.
CCATTCCATCTGCCTGCCATTTCAGAGTCTCAGACACACGGGAGGGGAGGGGAGCTGACACCGCTGCCCTTTTGTAGGTAGACTAAGCTTCTTATTTGCTATAAGCAGCTTCCTCTATTACCTGTCTGGGCATTGTTCTGATGACTACAAGAGTGACACTCCGGAAACTAGCTCAGAAGTGGAGATAGACTTAGCACAGCGGCTAAAGTAAAAGGGTATTTATACAAAATGATTCTTTCGAGCAGGTTCAGCTTTTGCCCAGACACTGAACATAAACACAGAAGTTTCACTGCTGCCATTACCCAGAAGCGCTTGAGATGTGAAACTGGGAAAATTTTCCATAGTTTGCATGGAATTGAACGTACAGATCAGAACTGAAAACATAAATAATTCTCATACTCTTGTTTCTCTTATTATTTTTGTAAAATAGCACTCTAGTGGAAGCTTACCAAATTGTGACCCATGTGTGTACAGAAAAATAAATATAGTTTCAAGGATCTACTTTGGATTTAACTAAAGTTCAATTTTATCCGTTGTCAAGTGTGTTTCTGCTGTTTGAAATAATGTTAATCTCTTAATTAAAGGACGGTTTAAGGTCAGTGTGAGTAATGATGTCAGCCAAGGTCACCATGAAGTGGGGAGTCTTGAGCAATTTAGATTGTCGCTGTGTTTCACTCTTACGGATACTATAAATTTTTTTTCCTTGTACAGTTATGCTTTTCACATATTGTAATATTTCTTAAACATGTATCTCACAACATAAAAGAAAGGGTATTTGGATTATTCACCGCTAGACAATTCAGAGCAATGCTGTATTTGAGCAGATAATCAGTGCTATTTTCAAAGACACTGAGAGTACTGGCCCTCAGCAAACAACTGAGGAATTTATAGACCCAGCCCCAAAGAGGAGCATATCATATTGAACCTATTTCCCCAGAAATATTATGATTTATTTTCACTCAAAAAGTAAAATATATTCATTAGAAATCATCTATCAAGGATAAATAGAAAATTGTCCTATTGGGAGGAAGGCGTGTGGGGAGGTATCTGTTAGCTGCTTCTCCCTGCAGCTGCCTCGATGGCATCTCAAAGCAGAGTTCAGCATAACTCATGCAACAAAAAAATTGTACAGCTGCCCACACGTAGGTGTGCGTACAATGATGGCAATTCTATCTAACCCAGATTAAAAGCAACTCTAAGAGGTTCTATGTTTCTCCTTGAGGCAGTTCCTTTGCCTATACCCTGGACATCATTCATTTCTGCTTTTTTCAGTAACGTTGACCTCTCTGTATTGTAAATCCTTCAGAAATATCATTTGCTCAACTCTCTCTATTCTTAAGGAAAAAATATTTTTAATTTTATTCCTCCCTTGACTCTATTGCTGTGTGCCCTCTTCAAATAGCAACTTTATCTACATGCCTATGTTCACTTTCTAAAATTGTACTAACTTCTCCAAATACTCCAAATTTCTCTTTCACTCCTGTTGCTCCAGGAAAATCTTTTCAATACCACGAGAGGCTATCATGTCACCAAATAAAATGGACACTTTAAATCTATTTTTTTCCATTCATTCATTCATTCACATATTTATTAAATGCCGGCTAGGTACCCAAGTTCTGTTCTAGGTACTGAGGATACAGCAGTGAACAAAACTAACAGGAGGCCCTGTCCATTGGGTGTTTCCCGTCATAGTGGAGAGTCACAGATAATAAATTTAAAAAGTAAAGTCATATATTCGGTCTCATTGAGGGATCACTAAACAGAGTACAACTAACTTGATGATTCTGTGTTTGGGACAATCATGGCTTCTATAACCCGACACGGCTATTGTCCTTTGTCCCTCTCCGAATGACTTTTTTTGGTGTGTGTGTCCTTTGTCATCTCGTTTTTCCTTTTTCCTTGGTTACCCATAGTGAAGCCCCTGAGGAGTTGGCTTTAAGTTACTCTTCTTTGTATTCTTTTTTAAAACATTTCTTCGGCCTTCCTTTGTGGGTATGTATTTTGTCCCTAGGTAATTAAAAATATATTTTTTCCCACTGTTTTAGTCACCACCAGATCCCAATGATGATAAAACTGATGAATCAATCCCAGAGAGAGGTTTATTGCAAAGCCATAAGAGCTTGCTATAGTTATAACAGAGCCCTTTTCATGGACCTCTGTGAGTTTCTAGGAATTGTAGAATGTTCCAGGTGTGGAGGGAAATACAAGTCATAACCAGGCAGCACTTGGGATAAGCGTCCGCGGTAAGCTGCCTAAAGAAATCTTAAGAAAAGAAACTGGACCTTCAAGAGCCCGGTAGTCTGTTATGACTTGCTTTCTGATATAAATGTTACTTTTTATACCCAACTTTGTGCTTGTAATTCTGTTCATTTTTTCTAAAAGGGGGTCCCTCAAATTGCGTAATCTTTCTGTTTGGAACTGGTCTCTCTTATAAGGCCTTCTGAATGTCCAAGTGTTCTTAAATTTCAACCATTTCCATCTCTAGTCCCTAACTCGTATGCAAGAATTCTCTCCTTTCTACCTGGATTATTGTATTATCTGTCTCACTGGGCTTTCCCATGGCAGTGAAGTTCCCAACTCTCCCCTCTACTCTCTGTCAGCCAAATACACTCTTCACAGTAGAGCCAATGTGAATTTTTACAAACACAAATCACATCTCAGAATCTGTCAGCAGCTTTCCATTGTACTTAGAATCGAGGGCTTATAGTAAATCCAGTATTTTAAATACTGCACGCACATGCTACAGGATAGCCATTTTGCTCCCATTTCCCACTCTCTGGACCAATAGGCTTTTTCTGATTTCCTCCCACAGAGCACGCTCACTTGTTCACCAGCATTGTGCGGCCTGCTTCTTTCACTGGTTGGACTTTTCTTACCAAGATTCGTGCCTGGCTAACTTTTAAGATCTTGGCTCGCACATCTTTTCTCTAGAGAATTCTTCTGCCCCTCGAGCTAGGGGTAGAAATGTATGGCCTAAGAGAGAGGTGAATTACATCTAAAGCAGGATCAGGTGGCCACTGCCACAGGAAGGTGGAAGAAGCCGAGGAAGAAAGACTGAAATAAACGGGTGCACACTGCTGTGTATTTACCACACCCCATTTCTTCTTCCCAGACCTGGAGCACTATGACTGAGTTCTCACCAGGGAAGCATGGTGCTTCAGGTCTGGTCTCATGCAATCCTCCTCTTCCCCTTGTCTTGCAGCATGACGCTGAGGATCTAAGGTAGGACTCTGAGGCCCTAGGACTGGAAGGAAGACTACCTTCTAAATAACCACTTGACTTTTTGGTGAGCAAGGAGTAAATGCCATTGGATTAAGTTTCAGAGATGTGAGGGTTATTTGTGCTGCTGCCAATAGTATTACTTACACTAATATTTTAGACAACAGATTAAGAAATGAGCACCCATATCGTCTGCTTAGCATTTCTTTTGAAAGGGTATCTAAGGGGAAAAAATAAACATTAAAGAAATATAAATCAATAGGCAGCCTACTCATCCATTACTCTAAATAATCTAAACTCTATTTTTTTATTTTATAAGCTGTTGTCACTGGGATACTGTAAACTTAGTCCATGAGAGCTCAGTCCCTTAGAAGATATTCTTCACCAAATCTTGCATCAAGATTATACTCTTGATATTTATCAAAGCTGTTTTATCAAATAACCATTTAAAGAAGCACTTCTGTATTGGTTCTAATGCTATTATAAGGGCACTTTTCATTGGAACCTATCATTTTTCCCTGGGAATCAATCCACCCCCTCTTTTTTGATAGACTTTTCTTTTAAGCCTCTCAGGAAGCGCAAATATATTAATCACAGCAACTTCATTATTTTTTAAAATTATTTATTTATTGATTGATTTTAGAGAGGGAGGAAGAGAGAGAGAGAAACATTGATCTGTTGTTCCACGTATTTATGCATTCATTTGTTGATTCTTGATGTGCCCTGACCGGGGATCAAACCTACTACCTTGGCATATCAGGACGATGCTCTAACCAGCTGAGATACCCAGCCCTGCACAACTACATTGCTCTTAAGTTTAGCGTAATTACTTAATTTTCCAAAGATTCTGCATCGTTATGAATATATATCTAATGCTCTTTCTTGTATGTCTCATATATTAGCCACCTCAAGTTCATTTGAAAATGTATTGTGCATAAGGAAATGGGCCTTTTGTAATACTTAGCAACAGTCTAGAACCAAATGTTCATAAACATTTGTCAAATCTAGACCAGAAGCCATTTCCTAAGGGCCTTGACTAAAATTCTGAAATTTGTTTTATGGTCTTTCAGTCTTGGCTTTGGAAAAGTCATCAGGTTGCTAACTGCTTTAGGGATCATAATACCAAGTTTGTTCCTAAAGAGAAGAAAAGGCTCTAAGAAGGAGAAACTTAACGCACAGAACATGGAGTAAGAAAAGGCCCCTGAGAAGCTTTGCTGGCATGAGGCCCAAGCTCAGGTTACCAGGAATATTTACATTAAAAATATATCTCCAGCTTGACCAACAGCTCTGAGGTCAAGCTCCAAATCCTGCCTGGGAGTTCTTCAGTTTTATTACCATTTGTCAGTTCAAGCTTTGGCTATGATTTCTCTGCCTTCTGAGGCATGAAGGCAAATAGAGCAGAGCAAGGGCTGGAAGCCGCAGATCTGGTAGAAGGAGGTGGGGATGAGGGGTTTCTGAGTTGTTTCTGCAGAAGATAACTGGGTGAAGTCCTGGTGGCCAAAACCTTTTCTCTCACCTAGCAGCCTTTTTAAAGAGAAGGACGTGCCCACCAGGAGTATGGTAGCTTGGATCTTGCCTTATCTTCTGAGACATGCTCTTCGAGATACTTATTCTGTCTCCTTTCCCCACCCACCAGGAGCCCCCTGAGAGGCCTTGCCAGCTAAAGAAGTAAAGGAAGGAGAGATTTATGGAGTTTCCATTGAAATTAAAACTACTCAACCTTAAATATTGTATCATAAGCCTGACTAAACACCTGTCAGGAAAGCATGTAAAATATAATTTTATTATTAATATTATGTTGTTTTAAAACAATTTACAGATTTATGTTCAAAGAAAAAATAAGTGAATAAACATTTCAAATTTTATTCTCTCTCAATAACACCACTGGTCAAAGTAACTCTATGAGACACCACATAGCACAGAAAAAAAATCATGGTCTTACAAAATTAGGGTTCAGGAATGTCACTACTGTGCAGCAACATATAAACAAAACTCCAACTGTCACTCACATTCCCAGTCCTAGTTCTGAACTCATTGTCCCAAACCATGCCTCATATTTTTGCACAGTGTGGCTCTCAGGCTTCTTAGTAGTTTGTTTTTTCACCCTTGTTGGTCACTTTCTGCAATTTGGACTAGACATTAGGCACTAATCACATTTTCATCATTGAGTGTCGCATTCAGATCTATTTTCCAGATCACAGATTCTCTCTTCAGTTGTGCCTATTCTAGTATTTAATTTTTTCAGTAAGGCTTTTTTTCCTATTTTCTTTACTCTTTTCTTGAAGTATTATTTGGTTCTTTTAAAAATATATATATTTTTACACCTTGTTTTCTATTATATCATTTAATCTTTAATTACATTTAATTACATTAATTACATTTTATAGACATTTTCAGATTGTCCTGTTAGCTTCAGTTCTTAGAGTTATCCATGTATGTGCGTGTGCGCATTGTTGACTTTTTCTTATGGATTTTTGGCTGACTTCTCGTTCTGCTTCCCCTTTGGCCTGTCCCATAGGAAGAACACTCCCTTTCTGGGTAGTAATAAGGAAAGAGAAAAATATATGTAGAGGCAGCAAACTTCCTAGATACTTCCAGTTCCAGGCTAATATTTCATGGAGAACAAGGTTTTCTTTTTATTACATCATAATTCTTTCTGTTCAATTACATGGGACAGTTGAATAGGGATAGACAGAGGATAACTGACCGCATGATTAATTACCTACATCCTCTTGAACCAGTAAGAGAAACAACAAATAAACAGTACCTAGAAGCACTTCTGAGCTGTAGACTTAATTCTTATAAACAGAAGTTATGATCTCATCCCTTTGCACCATAGGCTCTTCCCAAGTACATCCCCTAGGTGGCGCTCACCAGATTACAAGCACCTCTTTCCATTATTCCCATGAGAAGGGAGGCCTGTCCACCAGGAAGTGAGGCATGTTGTGTTATAGTTTCCGTTGGTCACTCTCTTACATTTGATCAAGCTTCAAGGGTGATCTCTGCTCATGCCACTCTTGCAGGTGCAGGAATAAACACATTAAGCAGTTCTCTTCAGTTTGTCTTTGTATCTTGAACATTGGGCAACCTACAGTAACAACCCTGTCTCCAAACATCACGCAAGAGTGAAATAATTTTTCAAGGTTACCCTAGTAAGTAGATGAGCTAGAATTTGAACCTTGTTCTCTCCGATTCCAAAGTCAGTGTTTATTTTCTTGGCAGTTCAAGTCAGAGGGAAGTGGACGCATAAGCCTACTGGATAAGAGGGCTTCCCAAAAATGCCTAATAGGGAAAATTTGCTTTTATTCTGTCCTAAAAATTAATATCAATTTTATATTATAATGTATTATATTTTGCATCAGTGTTAAAATGAAAATGAGGCCGTTTCTAATTCTGAATTAAATTACCTAGTTTTTATTTTAATCCCTTTGTCTTTGTAGGTGTTTTTCTCCTTTTCATTGAGGTCTTGTCTAGTTATCCATCAAAAATCCAGGCTCCCTCAGCATAGTAGTGTTGTTGTTGGAATGTGGCTACCCAATCAGGAACTTGATTTCTTGGCTCCTTTGGGTAATGTTGTAACAGATGTAGAATGAGGTCCAGAACTTGGGGTACAGTCTGAGAAGCCCCAAAACCCCTACTAACCTGGCTGGGGGAAGGGGAAGCAGAACAGGGGCATAGAAAGTTACTTTGCATATCTAAAGAACTTGGCCAGTGTTTCAGTAATGCTAATAGCTGTGCCTGCCAGGGAGAGGAGGTAGGGAGAAGGGCATGACTCTAACCCATGATGCAGCCAGGAGGCGGTCATCCAGTTACTGTGCCTGTGCAAGGGCGGGAAGGTGGTTCCCCTGTGTCATGGGGCCAAACCTTCCTGGACTAACAATGGTAGCCAAGAAAGGCAGAAGAGACCAGAGTACGGGCAGTGTAGCTGATTGTGGGAGGAGTTGGGAATGGGGTTACGGAGGAAGGTCCATACCGGGTTTAATAAACTCAAGTGTGGGGCAACCATGCTTTCTTGGCCACATGATTGGAAAGGATGCAGAAGGACCCCCACCAGCCTACCATTTGGAAGGGCTATGAAGTTTGGATTAAGAGCAAGAGCCTTGCCAAGCACAGACAACTGGGAGAAGCCAGAACCTTGAAACAGGAATCTGCCTAGCTAAGCTACAGACTTCTATTTCTTTTCTTGAGAGACGGTACCTCTGACTGGCCTGGTTTGGCAAGGGGAGGCAGGACTGTGTGTATTTATGGGTGTTTAGTTTTAAGGGACTTTGGGACTTAAAACAGAATTCCACCATTATTCTGAACCTATATAACTTTTGAATAAATAGTTTCTTTCCTTTTCATGACTTTGGCATTGGGAGTCACGGGTTTTTTTTGGCGGCGGGCAATGGAACCCAGAGGGTTTTCTGTTACAATTTAACTAAGTTACACCCATTGGGATATGAGTAGAAGTGATGTACACCATTTACAAGCTTGACTTGTAAAAACCCCTCAACTGAAATTTTCCTCTCTCTCCATCTGACACCTGGATGTGCATGCCCAAGGCAACCTCAAAAATTATGTCTTAAAGATGGCTGAGCCTCCATCAATTGAGCCCTTCTCATGAAAGAGACCCCGCCCTCACTTTTGCTGCCAACCAGATTTTATAAGAGCAACATATAAATGTCTGATGTGTTACAGCATTAGGATTTCATATTTATCTCTTACAACAGTTGGCTTTACTTTACTGCAACTTGCCCTAGCCCTTCTCCTGGTCTGGCCACCTTACCCCAGGCAAGCCCCAGCCTCTGCTCCAAGGGATAAGTGCATGCCAGCACTTATGCTCCCTGTATTCATTTCCCAGACTGTCATACAAATTGCGACAAACTGAGTGGCTTAAGCAACAGAAATGCATTCCCCTCACAGTTCTGGAGGCCAGAAGTTCAACATCAGTTTCACTGGGCCTGGATCAAGGTGTTTAGAAGGCCACTCTCCCTCTGGAGGCTCTATGGAAGGCTTCCAGTGTCTTTTAGCCTTCCTTGGCTTATGGCCGCATCACTCAAATTCCTGCCTCCATCTTCACATTGCCCTCTTCTGTATGTTTATCAAATCTCCTCTACTTCTCCCCTATAAACACATGTGATTGGATTTAGGACCCACGTGCATAATTCAAGATGTTTCTCCCAAGTTAAGATCCTTAACTTAATTATATGCAGAAGCCCCTTTTCCTTACAATTAAAGGTTCCAGGCATTGGGACCTAGTATCTTTGGGAGCTGTTATTCATCCTACTCTACCAACAAAAATGACTTGAGTTGAGATCCAGAGCTAAAGACTGTAGGAGGAAAGAGCTCTTAAAAAGGGGAGGTTGATGCCCTGGCTGGGTGGCTCAGTTGGTTGGAGTATCATCCCATACACATAACTAGGTTGTGGGTTCAATTCCCGGTCAGGGGGCATATGGTAGGCAACCGATCGATGTTTCTCACATTCATGGTTCCATCTTTCTCTCCCCTTTCTTCTCTCTCTAAAATCAATGAACACATCCTTGGGTGAGGATTCTTTAAAAAGTAAGTGGAGGATGGTAAGTTGGGAGATACTAAGATCTTTCATTATCTTCTTCAGTGGGGATAAGATAATATGTTTGATACACACACCAGCATACACACAAAGTGAAGAGAGAAGGGAAGCTCATGGATTTGGAGGGGAGTCTCAGGCCACATAGGGAGCTTCACATCACCTGGCCTGCACCCTGCAGCTGTGCAGACCACTGTCGCAGGGGTGGCTCCCTCTTATTTCCCCTTTTCTACATTGTCAGAAAATATTACCCAGAACCTACTGGGAGGCAGACACTGTTCTATGTGCTGGGATCTATCAGTAGGGAAGATGAGAACAAAAGTCCCTTTCCTTGTGGGACTTACATTACAGCAAGGATAGAAAGTTAACAGTTGCCTTAATTAATAACTGAATTATGTATAAATAAAATCATTCCATGGACCCAGTTTCTAGTCTTTTGGTATCTCTCCTGTTTCCTTGACTCCCCAAAGATTAGAAGTAGAAACCAGTAAGGCATAGCTGGGAGATCTGTCATCACTGGGTTGCATGTGGATCTCCTCTTAACAAATATTTTTAATTCTTTTGTATTTGAGATAGTTTTGTTTGTTTGTTAGCACATAGTAGGTTGTTGCACAATTTCCTATTGATTTATACATTAAAAAACACTTTCTCAGGGCAAAAATGCACCTTGCCCAGACAGCGCTCACTGCACAGCCTCGTATTTTAGTATTTATATTTTTGCTCATCTTTCCCTTCATCAGTCTATTTCCTCTGCACTTCCCCCTCCCTGTTTCTCCCATTTAAGCTCACACTGGGCTGTACAGGCAGCCAGGAGACAGACAGACAACCCATCACGGCCCCACCGACACCCCAGCCACTCCTGTCTGGCCCTGCTCTCAGCGCAGTCTGATGAAAAGATGTCACTGCAGACAAGCGTTTAACCTCCTCACCTCTCCCCTTTGCCCTCTGCCTTGTCTGAGCAGCAGTGGGGGAAGGTGGGAGTGAGAGAAAAGATTAAATCAGGTGGTTGAAAGCTAATACCGTCTCTAAGCAACCCTCAAAGTGAGCCCAGGAATTTAAACTGTAATATTATCCCCCAGGAAAAGGAGCAAGAAGATGAGAAAGTCAGTGCCTTGCTGGGCTCAGCGTTGGGGTGCCCAGGCAAGGGTGATGACAGGGAGGGGACAGCAGCCTGGCCTTAGCTGAGGTGCATCTGGGAGCAAAAGGAAAAGTGGGGCTCCCACAGGCATCCATGTGGGAGCAATCAGGAACGTGCCTGCTCAGGCTTCAAGGCTCTGAGGGGACATTTAGAAACTCCACACAAGTGCATGGAAAAGATAGAGTTTGTTTTCTTCCCACCCCCACCTCCACTCCCACTAAGAAATGCTTCCCATTGTGTTTCCATGGGAGGCTTTTGTGGCTAATTTTGAAAAATGAAGTGAGCAGGTAAACTGGAGCTAATGGCCTCAACCCCAGGGCAGACATCTGGGGCGATGTTGACTTTGTTGCTGGAGAGCCAGCTGGCCTTTGCACCGCTCCCCCCTGCAGCCCGCTCCCTGCAGGCCTCCAGAGGGGCTCCAGGTTCTAATAAACCAACCACCGAGTCCCTGACGCTGTGGCTGCGGCTGCCGCTGCCCAGGCCTCTCGCTGAAGCTCCTTAAGTGTTTGTTTTATGAATGAGCTCGCCCTGGGCGCAGCTCGAGATTGCCTTCTCCCTTATCCTGAGAGGCAACAGCTCCCCAGCAGCCTTTCTCTTGCCGGGGAAGATGGTTCTCCGACGCAGGGAGAGGGAGGCTGCTGAACTTGTGACAGGGGCATCCCTCATGTGTTTGTTTTAATGACCACGATGGTGGGGAGAAAAGTAACCTCTCCTATGCCAGACACCGTGTGAGCAGGTGCTCCGCACAGTTCATCCTTACAACTGGGGGACGCGAGGTTTCTGTCTCTCATTTTATAGATGAGAAAACTGGAGTCTAGTGCATGTAATAGACCTAAAATCACAGGCAGTAGTGTTGTAGTTACAATAGATGTAGGCATAGGTGTAATTATTTAGTGGGAGGCTTAAGAGGGTTGTTCATGAGGTGCCTGCCTGGATGCAGTCCCAGCTCTGCCGCCGGCTTGCTTGGAAGCTCAAACGAGTGAAGTTAGCTCTCTGGGCCTTACTGCTCAATTTATTAAAGAAAAAGAATAATACTTTCTACTTCTTGGATTGCTGTCCCCATGCAAGTAAGTGCTTGAAAGCTATTTGTTATTGATATTGCAACTTCAGTGACTTTTCCACTGCACTGCAGTTGGTTTCTAAAGAGTAGAGAAATGCTTGGTTTCTAATACATACAGGGGAACCCAAAGATATGTTCCGATGTCCCAGCTCAGCTGCAGTTGATCTGATTTAGATGGTCCCCAATGGGTATGATGAAGTGGCCTTTTCCATTCCAAAGCAGGGTCTGCTTCCCACCACTGAGTGTGTGTGTGCGTGTAAGGTGGGGGGGGATGTCATAGAAGGACTTGTCACTCATGGGCCAAGGAGTAAGGTCTGGCTTCCCTACATTCCCGTGTGCTGGGGACTAATCCATCTTTGGTGGCAGAAGGTCACCTCCCCAGAACTGGTGGAAATCAGTCCCATCAACAACAAGGGTCTGTAAGGTCATGTGAGATGAAGCCCCGAAGTGTTTCATCCCCACCTTTGCCTCAGTCTGGTGCCATATAAAGAAAAGAGAAATGAAAGTTGGTAGGTCCCCTTTCCCTGTTAAATGGCCCTGATTTTTAATTGTTTGTTCGTTCATTCATTCATTCATTCATTCATTCATTCATTCAATGAAGTTTCTTAGTATTCACCACCTACCAGGCATGGAACTAACTGCTTCACAAGAACAGAGATGGAAAAGGGATGTACAATTACACATGGATGTACATTTACTGTGTTAAAAGTGCCTCTTCCCACCCTTCGCTGTAAGTTAGAAGTCTGGATGGAGACACAGAAGCTGGGATGCACACACACACAGCACAGAGCAGGGAGCATTCTGCTGGTGGGGATCGGGTTCAGCGTTTCAGGTTAGCCACACACGAAACTCTTGTATCTGTTTTCATCCTTCCACGCCTGCCCTTGCGCTCCCCCCAACACTCCACTGCTCTGTTTCTCCTGACTTCAGTCCCCTGACTTCATGTCCAGCTTACAAGGAGGGACTGTCAAGCAGGGGTTCAGAGTGAGCCCCATGCCTTCACAAAGAGCAAGTCTGCATTTCCTTCATGCAGAACATCAAACAGAATGCCTCCCCTGGGCCCCTGATAATCCATGTTGCCACCTCGTTAATGACTATCTGGGGCCAGGTTTTATGAGGTATCGGGGCAGATGTGAACAGATATGGGAGAAAGATGTCTTCTAGGCTGAGTCATCATGGGGGTAAAAGCAATGCTGACCTTTTTGTATATCTTCCCAAGCCACGAGCATGAATTTACTGGGTTTTTACTCCGTGCCCACCAGTTGCTCACTGGTCCACGAAGACCCAGGAAAGCACGGTTTCTTTGCTGCAGGAGCTGGATGGCTCAGCCTCAGAGCGAAATAGAAATTCACATGGGAGGGCATGGTTCCAGACCTTCCTGCTCTCTCGGCGGCTGCAGTGGAAAATCACAGTGTCACAGTATCCAGAAAGACAAAGTCGTGGATACCTCCGTTTCCAGGTAGTGTTATCTGGTGGCTGTGGAGAGAATACCTAGCACAAAGCGAATACTCAATAAATAAATAAAATCGAATAGATGATTAAAAAAATAAATGAATAAGTGATGGGAGGGATGTAGCAGCTGATCTCCCCAGAAAGTGATGCTGTGTGTAGTCCTGCCTGGAGAGAAGGGGTAGGGGGGCTAAGGAGACGCCCAGCACAAGTTGAACTAAGTGCTTTAAGATTCTGCAAAAGAAAAAGGGCTTTGGGTTTTTAATTATTGTAGGAAAACTGAGGCACAAGTCCAGTCGTCAGAACTGGTTACAAACGTCTGGTATGCTAAAATAATAATAATAATGACCAAAATATATTGAGCTCTTACTATATGTCAAGAACTTTCTAAATGCCTTACATTTACTCTTCATAACAAGATACTGTATTTATTCCAAATTTGCAGAAAAATGAACAAGAAGAGAGAGGTTAAAAACATCTTCAGCTCTCTTACTGCTGTGATTCAAATCCAAGCAGTGTGAGTCTGGAGCTTGCATTCCTAAGACAGCTACTGAGGCAGGGAAATAATTCATCTGATGGGTGGGTGTCTGGGGCTCCTCCCACACAAAAGAGCAAGATCATGTCCGGACTCCAGCTGTGGGGGAAACTAAATCGGTCCCACAGGGTTGACTTAGGGACTGACAGAGGTGTGACTGTGGGAAACGTCTTCCTCTGAGTGGGCAGGGAACAGGCTGCAGCGGGCTGCAGCTGTGGACAGCGGTGAGCAGTGGTGCACATGTCTTTGATCTTCACTGTTCTTTATCTCTAGTCTCTAAATCCTCAATTACATACTCGCAGAGCTTCTGATCTCAACTCCATGCTGGTGGATGCTAAATCTACATCTCCTCTCCCGATTTCTCTTCGAGGTTTCCATCACACATTCCCAAATGCTTCCTGGTCTGTGCCTTCAGATGCCCTGCCAGCAGCTCAAAGTTAACTCAAGGCCATAATGGAGTTGTCTTTCTTCCCAACTCAATCTGTTCCAACTTCTTCGTTTTCTTCTCTCTGCCCATGACACAGTCACTCTCTCAGTTTCCAGGCATCCAAGCCTCGGAGTCTCCAGATCTGTCTCTTCCCTTTCCATAACATGAAATTGCTTATGAATCCTTGCTAATTTTCCTCTTTTGATTTTTTAAAAATGAATTAGAGTTGACAGAAAGTTATGTCAATCTTCTTCCTCTGCAGCTGCTTTTTCATCGGCAACACCATTCCTACTGCCCATCCCCGCATTCAGTTGCTTCTGGTTTGAAACCGTGCATGGATTCTAGGTTGATTCTTGCCTCCGGTTTCTCTCTCCTTGGTTCCATCCCCCTCATGCTGCCAAACCAATCTCTCTAAAGTGCACTTCTGAACATGTCACTCCCCTGAGCAACAAACTTCGACGGCTCCCCATTGTCTGCCAAATAACATCCAGACTCCTTATCATGGCTTTTCACATCCACTTAGATCTGGTCTCAACTCAGTGCACATTTATTGAGTCCTACTTAATCCCGGGCCCCGTGCTAGATGTTGTAAATGAACCCAGGATGCTTCCTGCCCTTCGGGGAAAAAAGAACATAAGCTGGTCCCAAAATCTCCAGTCAGTGCTTCTTCCCACCGACACCCACAGCTAGAGGGGTAAAGGTGGGTTTTGCTGTTGGCTGGAACGCCGCAGCACTTTCCTGACTGTGCTCAGGAACTTCCTCACTTCAACCTTCAACTAACCCTCTCCTGCTTTAATATCCCTCCCTCCAGGGAGACAACCGTGAGTGTCCCCATTGAAGATGAATGCTCCTTAACACTCACCTTTACACATCCTCTCATGATGGGTCATGATACTCTGTACATTACAGCTTGCATCTACCTGTTATCACTCGCAAAGCTTCACTCCCCAGACTGATGTGCAACAGAAAGCACTGCCATAGAGCATTAATTTATGTGTGTTCTTAGAAGATAAAGTCAGTGACCTTTGGTAATGTTTGCATTCAACACAATATGACAGGTTTCTCTCCTGCATGCCTTTCAGAGACTACCGATTCCATTTTCTGCATTAAGAATCCCTAAGAAAATTGTGTCATCTGTAATGTTTTCAAAACATATGAAAATATGGACTATTTTCTTCATGTTTATTTTTCATAAGATCAGTCCACATCTCCTGGAAATAGTGTTTCAGAAAATGTAGTTCAGGAAACACTGTCCTAGAAAGTAGGACCACTGAGTAATGGCGAGAATAGTCATAGTAAGAGAAACGATTGTTTTATGAAGATTTGCTCTGTGATTGCCACTACACCAAGCACTTTTACATCCAGGATTTTACTTAATTTTCACAAAAATCCAATGCATGGATGCAAATTTTAACCCATTTTGCAGATTTGGAGACAAAGGCTCTGATAGGTTAAGTAACATGCCCAAGGTCATTATCATCAAAGAGACAGTTAAAATACAACAGGAAGCTGATTTGCCCTGGAGCCTGTACCCTTTCAGGGAGGGAACCTGTTTTTTAAAACCTCTGCAATTCCTTCAGTTTCCCCCCCTCCAAATTCATAATGGTCTGTGACTCTTGAATGCACTTAGGATTTTGGTTTTGTAGTCTAATTTTGTATTGGTACTTTGATGCTCTACAATAGAGAGAGTAGAAAGAACACGGCTCTATGGCTTCTAGGCTCCAGAGACCTGAGTTTAAGACCCCAAATCTGCCTTTAATTAACCATGTGTCATTAAGCAAAGAATTTTTTCCCGCTGGAGCTCAGTTTCCTCTACTGTAAAATAGCAGTGAGGCAGGACTCATTGATACCTGAGGTCTTTTAACCTCTTTTGGCCACACTCCTCTCTTTGCCAAGTTTCTGTGATTAACAGAATTAGACGAGCCAAGCCCATTGTATCTGCCACCAGGAGAGCTGGAGCTGTTTCTCAGAGGAATTCAGGATGCAGCCAGTTCACCATGCAGACTTTGAGGTTCAGTCGCTGCAGAGTGAGGAAGAGAACCATTGTCTTTT
This sequence comes from Pteronotus mesoamericanus, assembly GCF_021234165.1. Lineage (NCBI taxonomy): Eukaryota > Metazoa > Chordata > Mammalia > Chiroptera > Mormoopidae > Pteronotus > Pteronotus mesoamericanus. The sequence goes on from NW_026555105.1 coordinate 14,223,414, forward strand.
ACCAAATACGTTCTTCCGGTATTTTTATTAATGTGCAACATCAAGTAAATTGCAAAATTTTATTTGGATGATAAAAAAGTATAAATGAATTAAAAAAACAACCCAGATGGGATACATTTCCCTTGCAATATACATGTGATTAAAAATTGAGGAGAAAAATGTTTGTAGAAAATATGTTTTGTATTTCCAAACCGAGAGCTCATGCAGAGCAGTGAGAGGCTTCCAGAACACCAGCATACAGCTGCCTTGGCGATCCTTCAGTGAACCATCAAACCCCAGTTGTCTTGGAGACCATCCTGCATCCTGGGATGTGTTCTCCATTGAGCAGCTAAAAGGGCTTGAAGTCTTCCAGGGTAACAAAGTTTGACTGTATTTCACCCTTTGGGAACCTTCATCCAAACAAGATGTCTATCTCTTGACCCCTGCGCCATAAGTGGCATCAAGTAAAGAAATAAAGCAACAATAGAGGCTAATGGGAGTTTGGGGGGTTTCCAGAAACAAAGTACAGAATTCGAGCGATGGAAAGTTTAATCTGTAAAAATGGTTCCCATTTAATTATTCCTATCCAGAGAATGAGAAATTAAGGCTTAGCCAAAACAGCTATAAGAGCTGGAGGAAGGAGGACAGCTAAAAAGAAACCTGAAGATTCTCTTATTATTTAAAATACTCTGAGAATTGGACTCAAAAGACTTGGATTTTCATATGAGTTCTGCACTAGTTATGACAATATTAATGCTCCAATTTTCATTATGAGACTAGCATTTACTGAGCACTTTCTGTGTGCTAAATCCTTAAATGGATTATTTCATTTATCTTGTTAACATGCAGAGCAGATTCTTTTGGAGCCTGGCCCTGTCACCTTGCCTTATTTCAGAAGGAACTGTGTCCCTCTGCCACAGGGTATGAGAAGAACTTTGGCCCACGGCACTGGACAGCCATTAAAGACCAAGGCGTTCACAACACTTACACTGACCCCTGAACATTCAGGGATAGACGCTGGTGAGCAAATACCCTTACTCCCTTGACACTTCTGGGACAGAAGTTCAGGACAGTTCTGAGACGTATTCTACCCAGGTTCTCAGGGAGTCCCTGGCAGAATGGCATGTTCCAAGAACACTCAGCTGTGCGTGGGGTGGGGCCGGCATAACACGCATGACACAGTCTGCGGGGAGAAGCCTCAAGGAGTCTGAAGTGCACTGATCTGATTACCACCCAGACTCGAGGCTCAAGGAACTAAGAGCAACCGCAGCTCCAACTTGGTTAATGCTCCCTCTAGGGCTCTGTGCCATAAAGTCATCTCGGAGAACAGCCCCAGGACCTTCCGAAAAGGATTAGTAGGGTTGGGGCTTGGTGAACGTCACCTTCCAGAACCACACTTACAGTTTTCTCAAAAGGAATATAACCTAATATTTTCATTGTTTTAAAAAATAACATTTTATCTTCTTATCAGAAAAAAAAGTGTGATTATTAAGGAAAATATCAAGAGGTATGTATGTTCCCATAATCTCTCTATTCACAGATGAGTACTGGCAGGTAGGTAATGCTTTTTGAATGGATTTTCTTATTCATAAGACTGGGGACGATGAAAGAACATACCTCATGGAGTTGTTATGAGAAATAAAGGACTTAATGCTTGTATTTTGCTTAGATCAGTGCCTGATAGAGTCAGTGTTCAATAAAGATTAGCTATTGTTATGATTTTCAAAATATTCCACACATTTTCCCTATGCAATTTACATGACATCTCATTATGTCTGCACACAAAATCCATGTGAGGTGTTTACCAGTTTACTTGTGTTTACAACGGAATCAAATGAATAATCTCAGAATAAATTGTTTTTATATTTCACAGCTAAGATATGGCAGGGTTAGGACTTACACTCATGTGTGCCTTCCTATAAATTTTTATTTTCCTGTAATCATGTATGTAACAACATGAAAAGATTCTTGAATCTTTGTTACTTTCATATGTTTGTTATCCCTGTTCCTTACTCATAATTTCTCTCTAGTTAATAATTAGCAGTAAAACCACTACAAAATGGCCAATATTCTTCTCATTCTTGACAACAAAACACAGGAGAACAGAGGCTCCAGTTCTGGGTCACCTGCTCCTGTACCACAGGGAACTTGTTTTAATGATTATCCACTCATTTGCTTTCTCAATTTATCTTCAATGACTCCATCTCTCAGCCTCTAAATATAGCTAGGGCTTTCTCACACTAAGGAGAAAACCTTCCCTTAATTTCTACACCTTATATTTTAGTTGCGATAGACAGCATGCTTTACCAAAGAACTCCAAGATCTCAGTGGTTTTATAGAATAAAGCTTACTTCCTGCTCTCTCAGAGAGCAGAGCCTGTTAACGGGAAGGCCTCCGTGCCCCGCGGTCCTTCCGGGATCCAGGCTCCTGGCACCCCCTGGTTCTGCTCTGCTCAGGATCCGCACCTTCCTCTCCAGTCTGCGGCAATGTGAAGAAAGATAAAATGGACAGCCCTCAGTGGACAGTTTTATGGCCCAGGATCATATACGTGATGCACAACACTTCTACTCACAGGACACTGGTGAGTAATGATTACTTTGTCCCATGTATGCAAGAAGGATGAGACATGTAGTCAAGCTGAACGCCAAGGATAGAGGGGAACCCAGACATGATGAGCATCATCCGTCTCAGTCATACTGTTTCAGGCAACACCTCACCTCTTGAAATGCTTTACCTTCTAAAATTCTTTAAAGACAAACAAAGTTACTAATCTCTGTATGGTGCATTACATTTAACATGCTCTCATTCTTCTTAACATTTTATATACTGTGGTAGCTCCCCTGCCCGGATTTATTGCTCTCCAAGACAACAAACGCCAACTCCATACATGTCAACATCTAGAACCTGAAACATGGTACATAGACGCTTGACTTTTATTGAATGGGTGAATAAAATATTTAGCTTTGGCGATATTCAACGTTTTTGTACCAAAACAAGGCATTGGTCTCCTTTTACATGATAGTATTTGCTTTCGATTCCAAGGGTCACTGGTGGAGCCCTCCACAAGCAGGTGCTGAGACACGATTTGTCATTTAGTGTTTTATTAGGGATGATGACTTTTGGAAGGGAGGAGCAAGAAGTAAGATTAGCAAGATGGAGAAGTCCCCTTGTGGCAGAGGCCTGACGAAGACCTGTCAACCATGTGGGGAGCTTTGGAGTATGTAAGATTTATCCGAGCTGTTCCACGTCGGGCTTGATCATGTCATTGTCCTGTTCAAAAGGCTCAGCGTTTCCCTGATTCTTTCACACAACAGTCTTTTTATCAAAAGTCATAGGCAAGCTAGGAACCTCCCCCTTATCACTATGGCATTATTCTATAAATCCCCTGAATAAGGACTTTTTAATACCATCTGAGCCATAATATGTTCTCAGCTACTCACATCTATTATTCACACGAGCAACTTCTCTAAACTGGAAACTATTCGTGTTTCATGATTTTCTTTGCACCTACAGACTTAGTGGGCACCCAGTAGGTGTTTTATAAATATTCATTGATGAATAAATAAGTGAATACATGAATAAACAAATCAATAACATTCAATAATACAATTCCTCATCCTCATATTCAAAGTTCTCTCCACCACAATGTTTTCACTTCCTTTCTCTGCCTCACCCCTGTGACATGATTTATAATCTACAATCCAGCCAAACACAATGGCTGATTGTGCTCTGAAATTTCCATGTTCCAGGCATTTGTCAATACCAGTCCCTCCCTTTCCAAGTCCTGGTTTTACACTTTTACTTGTCAAATTCCCACCTGTCCTATTGTGTCATAGTTTTATGATTTTGTTATTTCTGATTTATCACCAGATAAATCTCCATCCCTAGAGATACGACAGCACAAAAATGTGTGCCCTTATCATATTCTTTCTGGTAACATGATGGTCACCCCGCAGGTAATGAGGCCCCATCTGCATCTCTGACATGGGGATCCCAGTGTGAGGCCCCCCTGAAGCTGAGTTTCCGTCTGAGCACGAACCCCACCGGCTGGAGAAAAGATGGTGCTGGTGAAACCGATGCTGCTACCGCTGCTGCCGATAGAGTTCAAGTCCCAATTTTCAGTTATCCTTGAAGCTGCTGTGTGTGTGCCTGACTTGAAGTTTGGTTTTTAGCAGTTCTTTTATTACATGCTAGAATTCTACATTTAAAAATATATTACACCTTTTTGCCTGAGTAGTGTGAACTGGGTTTCTGGCATGTGAACAAAACAGAGTGCTCTGCCTGATAATACTCAGACAGGGACAATGATGCTCCTCACCGTGGCTTCCGAACGAGCCTTAACCAATCTACATACTTCCCTCCCTCCTCTTGCCCTCCCTCTTTCCCTTCCTCCTTCCTGCCTTCCCACCCTCCTCCCTTCCTTTCTTCCTTTTGTTCCTCTTTCATTCCTTTATTTTCTTCCTCTCTCTCTCCTCCCTATTCCCTCTCTTTCTTCTTCTGACATTTCTTAGGACTATTCTCCAAGCAATCTGAAATTTTGCGCACACGCTCTAGTACTAGAGCCTGGAACGCGCTCTATTACCAAGTTCCCTGTAAAGCGGCCGTGGGAAACTAAAGGAAGTACAATTTAGTTAAATAAGCCCAGGATTTGACTGAGACAGACCTGGATTTTAATTCTAATTCTGACCCTTGCTGTCTGTGTGACCTCAAACTATTAAACAACACACTGTAAATTCCAGTTTATTTTTTTTTAGATGTTTGTATGTTGTGAATATCCCACCCCCACAACAGGACAGCGTTGCGATTAGGGCAAGACAAGTGGGGCACCTGGGGCATGGCATTTAGGTGGGGGGCTTCCTCTTCACGGCCCTAACAGTGAGCACCTGCTTGCATTTTGTTCCCAGGAGCCTCTCTCACCTCAACTTAGTGCAGGCCTTGAGCGATGTGATGAGGATTGAGTGAGTCATTATATATATAAGGGGCTCACAATAGGAACTGATACATAGTAAGTATTCCATTAACACTGGGTATAATTGTTTTTGGTTTTTTATTCCTATAACTGCCTTTTTTATTATTACTACTATCACAACCATCTCTACTACCATCTCTATCTCAGGCATTTCTGCTACCACCACCACGAACAGCAGTGATACATTAATGCTCATTTGATGTTACAATAACATTATTTTAACTTCCCTGCAGAGAGGGTCTTCTTCCCTATGCTTCAAGCTTTTGGAGCAAAATGGCAGCCAAACTCACACCCTGGAATGAGATAGCTTTAGAGAGAAAGAACAATCAGAGAAAAACTTGGAAGAGTTTTATTGGTGCAACAGCCGCACAGAGCTGAGGCTTAACCCAGCTGACTTTTGGAAAGATGTTTTCTGGGAAGGGGAGACACTGGGAGGCTAATGACTCCCAAAGGGCAGAATGACATAATGGCAAAGTGCTAAGGCTTTGGATGCGAGAACTGGATTCATCTCTTTCTGACAGTGTGACCTTGGGCAAACCAGTTCCTCTCCGTAAGATCTGTTTTCTCCTCTGCAATAACAGTGCTTTAGTTCGGTTGGCTGTGTGACCATGAACTAGGACGATGCCTCTGACAAACTTAGCACAACTAGCACATCCTAAGTGCTCCACTTAAGGGAGCTAGCTTATCTTTCATTCTTTGTTTTTGTTGTTAATGTTGCTGCAGCCCCTTGTCCCTTTACTCCTATCCCAGCCTAAGATCACCGCCCCCCCCCAGGCTTGTGTGACATGGGAAGCTGTGAAACCGAAACTTCCTGTCTTTGGAGCTCTGTTCCCTGCCAGGCAGGGCTGGGGCGGACCTCTCCGTGACCCCCCACCAGGCCTGACACATGGTCGGCAGCCACGAGTGCACGTTGGATTTTAGGACCCAAGTCCTTCAGTCGAGGGAGAGGAGCACAGTCACTCTAGCATTTCCTCTTCTCAGCCTGTCCCAAGTCCTCCTCTCTGTTTTCTGGGCCTCTGGCAGCCCAGTGTGTTAGGTAGTTGACATCTTGACAATAACTTTCTACAGTTTGCCCTTCTCCCTCTGAGTCAGGATGATAGAGATTCCCACAGGCTCCCCATGCAAACCATGTGTCTACAATGGACCTCTGGGGGAAGATGTCTTGACTCTAAGCCATAACTAAGGTGTTCGTATACTTTCAGATTCAAATTGGGTAGAAGGGATGGCCGCTGAGGGGAGATTGGATAGGACTGGATGGGCTGTTGGATGGGACTGTCTCTAGCAAACAAGGACATATGGTTCCCTTAGCCATTACACATAACCCCTTCCATGCTCACTTTGGGGAACATCTATTACAGTGTTTTGTAGTAGATACATAATTGGGCTCCTTGAAAGGTGTCCCAGAAACTGAAGTTTGTGTCATTAAAAAAAGTCAGTAGCATGTACCTAATGGAAGGGGAAAGTGTGGTCGCACCCCCTTGCACAAAGGAGGTGGCTGGTCTAGGGGAAGACGGTGCAATACCAGGCCTCTTGGCTGAAATTCCATGCACATGAGGGTGTTCCTTCCCTCCCACATTGCTTAAGGAACCCACACAGAGGAACATCTGGCCAGATGCAATCTACAAAACAGGCTGTGAAACATATTAGCTCCCTCAGGCCAATGGGAGCCCACCTAGTAAATGAGCAGGAAAAGGCCCCACAGTGAATTCTGGAAGCTGAGACCCATCTCACATGGGACCCGTCTTTCTGGAAAGAGTGAAGTCCAAGCCAACAATTCGTGCTGAGGTCTGACAGCATCTGGAAAGCCGTCTTAGGAGTCAGGGCCATTAACATAAGGGACCAGTCAGGACCTGGAGCCACAGTGTGTCAGTTTGTCATGACAGAGAGGAGCCAGGAGAATGGGGAAGTCCTGAGTTGTCAACAGCTAAGCATCCACAAGGGACTAGCATTTACTCAACCATTGCTATGTCTCCAAGTGCTGAGTGCTTTAGATGCAGAATTTCACTTCGTTTTCACAGCAACCCTAAGGTCTGTGTTTCATTCCCATTTTGTGGACTGGGCATATAAGGCAAGAGAAGATACAAAACTTTTTCAAGGGCACAGAGCTGGAGAGTGTGGAGCCAGGAAGAACACCCAAGTCGGCTTGCCTCTCAAGCCTTTGCTTGTAGCCATGCTGGGAGTAAAGTATCCATTTCCTGTCTCAGACATCTTCTCCAGCTTCCTGCCACAGCATGGAATCTTCTAGATTAGGGGAGGCTTGAGGTTATGTCACAAGCTCTCTCATCTCCAAGAATGAGTATTCATATTTTCTTGGGTGACCACAATGATGGATAAGTACTGCTGACCCCTCAGGCTAAAGGTGAACCCCTGCACACAGAAGAGCTCTTTCCTCACTGTTCATTGCTCAGGTGTGAAGATGACAAAAGGGAGGACAACATAGGAGCCACACATAATTAACAGAACGATTTAACAGGTTCCAAACTTCTGATTCCAGTCAACCTCTGAACTCAGCTCTGGCTCTGTTTGCTGGCTCCCATCATGATGGACCCAAGCCCCCCAACTAGGGTGGGGTGTGTTTCTGGCAACTTTCGTGAGATCCTGATGAAGAATATTGGATTCATCACCAGGGCTGTTGTGCAGTACAATAAGCCAGTAATTTCAGGGAAAGAGCTCAGATGCGGGGAAGCTGACACAGGGCCAGCCCCTCGATTGCTTTCGAGCACAGAACATTGGAGGACAAACAGATGACTCAGCACTGGAGCCTGAGCTCTGAATCAACAACACCCACAAATAACCACCTGTCCATTTGGACTCCTTTCTCCCACTTAACTGCTGCATTGTCAACATCCTACTTTTCGTATCTCTTATTACTTCTCATTTACCCGAGCTGCCGGAAAGTGGATGCTTGGAGTAGACTCCAGTGGACTTTTTCTCCCTGAACTTCTCCAGGTTTACAAAGTGAATCAGGCCACAGGATTTGCTATTAGAATGGCCTGTATCAAATCCTTGCTGCACCTCTTCCCACTTGTGTACATTGAAAATGATACTTAAACTCCCCAATCTCTAATCTTCCATTTCCTTATCTATGTAATAGGGATAATAACTGCATCTACCTCATAGAGATATTTGGAAGGACTGCCCCTTTAGTTCAGTGAACTAACCATGAGGGATCCAGACACACTTGTCATGAAAATCACTGTCCCAATAATTGGTACCGTTGGCACATCTTTCACAACCATCTAAATTTCCTTCCCTAAATTATTAATGATGGTCATTCTGACAGGTGTGAAGTAATATCTCTTTGTGGTTTTAATTTGTGTTTTTCTGATGATTAGTGATGTTGAGCATTTTTTTTGTATGTCTATTGGCCATATATCTGTATGTCATCTTTAGAGAAGTGTCTATTCAGATCCTTCGACTATTTTGTAAAATGGATTTTGGGTTTTTTGGTGTTGAGTTTTATAAGTTCTTTATAAATTTTGGAGATTAATCCTTTATCAGATGTATAATTAGTGAATATATTCTCCCATTAGTGTGTTGTCTTCTCATTGTGATGACGGTTTCCTTTGCTGTGCAAAAACGTTTTTAGTTTGATGTAGTCCTATTTGTTTATTTTTCCTTTTGTTTCCTTTGCCTTGGGGAGATATACCAGAAAAAAATGTTGCTACAAGAAATGTCCAAGATTTTACTGCCTATATCTTCTTCTAAGATGTTTATGGTTTCTACTGTAACATGTAAGTCTTTAATCAATTTTGAGTTTATTCTTATGTATGGTGTAAGAAAGTGGTCTAGTTTCATGGGGTTTTTTGCACCTATCTGTACAATTTTTCCAATACTATTTATTGAATAGACTATCTTTACCCCATTGTATGTTTTTGCCTCTTTTATCAAATGTAAATTGACCATAAAGGTGTGGGTTTATTTCTGGGCTCTCTATTATGTTCCAGAGATCTATACGTCTGTTTTTATGCCAGTATCATGTTGTTTTGATTACTATGGACTTATAGTTTGATATCAGCAGGCTTGATTCCTCTACCTTTGTTCTTTCTTCTCAAGATCACTGTGGCTATTTGGGGTCTTTTGTGGTTCCATATAAATTTCTGAAATATTTGTTCTAGTTCTGTGAAATAAGGCATTAGTATCTTAAAAGGAATAGAGTTGAATCCATAGATTGCTTTGGATAATGTGGACATTTTAATGATGTTAATTCTTCCTACCCATGAACACAGTATATGCTTCCACTTGTTTGTATCTTCTCAAAATTTCTTTCTTCAGTGTTTTTTAATTTTCCAAGTACAGGTATTTTTACATCCTTGGATAAATTTAATCCTAGGTTGTTTGTTTTTGTTTTTGTTTGTTTTGGGGTTTTTTTTTGATGCAACTGCAAATGGAATTTTCTTAGGTTTTCTTGCTGATGGTTCACTATTTGTATATAAAAATGCAACTGATACCTGGATATTATTTTGTATCATGCTACTTTACTGAATTCATTTATCAGTTCTAGTAGTGTTTTGGTGGGATTCTTAGGGTTTTCTATATTGAGTATCATGTCATCTATAAATAATGACAGTTTTACTTCTTCCTTTCCAGTTTGGATGCCTCTTATGTCTTCTCCTTGTCTGAATGCTGTGGCTAGGACTTCCAGTGCTATGTTGAATAAGAATGGTGAAAGCAAGCATCCTTGTCTTGTTCCCAGTCTTAAGGGGAACACTTGTAGTTTTTGCCCATTAAGAATGATGTTGGCTTTTGTTTGTCATATATGGCCTTTAATATGTTGAGGTATGTTTCTTCTCTTCCCACTTTCCTGAGACTTTTTAATCATAAATGGGTGCTGGATTTTATCGAATGCTTTTTTTCTGCATCTTTTGACAAGGTCATATGGTTTTTATCCTTCATTTTGTTTATGTGGTCTATTACATTCATTGACTTGTGGATGTTCTACCAACCTTGCATCTGTGCCTCGGAAGAAATCCCATTGATCATGGTGTATTATATTTTTTATGTATTTCTGGACCCAGTTTTTTAATATTTTGTTGCAGATTTTAACATCTCTGTTCATCAGGGATGTTGGCCTACAATATTCTTTCTTCGTAGTATCTTTTTCTGGTTTTAGAGTTTGGATATGCTGGCCTCATAAAGTGAACTTTGGAGTCTCCCCTTCTCTTGAATTTTTTGTAATAGTTTGAGAAGGATAGGTGTTAGTTCTTCTTTCAATGTTTAGTAAAATCCACGTGTGAAGCCATCCAGTCCAGAACTTTTATTTGTTGGAAGTTTTTTGATTACTGCTTTAGTTCAGACAGACAACAAGTGTTCGTGGGAATGGGGAGAAAAGAGAATCCTCATGCACTGTTGGTGGAAATGCAGATTGGTGCAGCCACTGTGGAAAACAGTATGGAACTTACTCATACTATTGGAAATAACCCATCATAGTGACATGTAAAAATTAAAAATGGAACTCTCTTATGAGCCAGCAATTAATTCCACTTCTGGAAATATTTCTGAAGAAACAAAAAATACTAATTTGAAAGAATATATGCACCCCTATGGTCATTGCAGTGCTATATACAATAGCCAAGATTTGGAAGCAGCTCAAGTGCTCATTAGTAGATAAGTGTATAAAAGAGCTGTGGTACATTTATACAATGGAATACTACTCACCTGTAAAAAAAGAAGGATATCTAATCTTTTTCAACAGCATGGATGGACCTGGTGAGTATTATGCTAAGTGAAATAAGCCTGTCAGAGAAGGAAAAGTACCATATAATTTCACTTATATGTAGACTCTAATGAATAAAATAAACTAACAAACAAAATGGAAACAGACTCATAGATGCAGAGAACAGACTGACAGCTGTCAAGAGGGGAAGGACTTGGAAGGCTGGGTGAAAAAGTTGAAAAGATTAAGCAAAGAAAAAAAGACTCAGACACCGACAACAGTATGGTGACTACCAGAAGGAGAAGGGGGCGGGGGAAGGTACAAGAGGGTAAAGGGGGATAAATGGTGGCGGAAGGAGACTTGACTTGGGGTGGTGAACGCATAATACAATTTAGAGATGTTGTATTATAGAACTGTACACCTGAAACATATAATTTTACTAACCAATGTCACCCCAATAATATTCAATACATTTTTTAAAAGATTACATAAATTATAACATAGGCAAATATGATGATGACTTAATTACTAGGGCTGATTGGTGATTAATTTTTTGACTGTGATCAATCGTACTTTGAGAATCATAATAAAACATTCAGGGCAATCAGCAAGATGCTAATACTGCAGTTTTCCTTCAAACCTTGTAATGACCCCCAAACCAGTCAGAATAAGCTCTTTGCTGAAATCTTCATTTTGGAAAAAATTATCTGAAAAATACAGTTTATAGGGTGGGAAAGTCAATAAAACTATGAAAATGATTAATCTTACTCATAAAAATGCAGTATAAAGGGAATAATGATTTTAACCCATCAAAGTGACATTTAAACATTAATAATAATGCCCAATATGAAAGCAGATTTCAAGGATTAGACCTACTAATAAACCCTGACACAATGTTTTTGACGAGAACTTATCAAATTTGTCCAAATTCAAAATGCACTTACTCTTTTACTCAACTATACCACTTCTAGGAATTTCTCCTAGAGAATTTTTATTCCACTTATTAATCTACCTATCAATCTATCCACCTAGCTATCTATATTATCTCACACACATATAATGTAAGGCTTCTTATTTTTACTTTGCTTATGATACTAAAGAAACTTGGAAACAGACAGTGATGTGGAATTGTCCAATAAAGTGTGGGATACACAGGGGTAGGCAAAATTAAGTTTACAGATATAATGCAAATAAATAATGCAATAATTAGTAATAAAGAATAATACAAGATCAAACTGTTTTGCATACTCATAACTGTTAAGCTACTTTTGCCCACCCTATACATATGACAAAGTCATGGTGGCAGTTTAAAGACATGAGAAGTTGTCTAAGGTCTACTAAGTGAAAGAAGCATATTCAGAATGATAAGTAAAGTCAGACTTTATTACACATCAGAATCCTCTGAAGATTTTTTGTTAGAACACAGGTTGCTGGACCTACCTTGGAGTTTCTGATTCAATGGGTTGGGTCAAAACCTGATATTCTACATTTCTAACAAGTTCTCAGGTGATGCTGATGCACTGGATTGCACTTTGGAATCCACCAATGCAGCGCATGATACCATTGAATGTGTACAGAAAATACTAGTGTTAGCTCGGGGGCATAGGGGTGGGGAATGGGGGAGAGTCTAGTTTTCAATTTATAAAATTTTACACCATTTGAATTTGTGCTACTAACATTTATGACTCCAACCGTATTAATAACAATTTTTATCTTTAAAAAAATAAGCCCTGTCAGTTATATAGTTTCTGAGATTTAGGAGTCCTGGAGCAGCTTACCTGGGTGATTCTGGCTCTTAAGATCTCAGTCAAGCAGTCAGCTGCAAGTACCAACTTCTCAGGCTTAGAGCCAAGGCTGGAGCATCCACTCTCTGCTCTACTCATGTGGCTATTAGCAGAGGGCTTTAATTCCTCACCAAGTAACTTGCGTAATTTTTAATTTTGATCCACACTCCCAAATACCTTGAAATTGGGAGTACAATGCCCTATCACTAAGAGAGAGGTATTTCTTATTCATACAACTGGTCTATTTTTTTCATCATAAATGAATAAATTATCATTCCAGTAGCTAAGAAGAAAAGGAAAAACTAAAAATGTAAAAAAGAAAGAAGGAAAGTAGGAAAGGGACAGAGGTACAGAGGAAAAAAAGGAAAAACATGGGAGCAAGGAATACAGAAGTGAGCAGGGCCCTTGTTTTTTGAGATCGGGACACCTACTACATATCAGATAGTAGAATAATCAGGTCATATATTAATGATTAATTCAGGATTAGGATTCATTCATTTTTACCAGTCGTAGAGCGGCTGTTAAGAGTTAGGCCTTGCCTTGTGAGCTCACAATGGGCAGTGTAAAAGACAAAGGTCTACCCTCAGTAACTCACATGGGAGACTGACCGACAGGCAACAAGAGCCAAAAAGAGCAAGCTAGTGTTTATTTAGCACTGGTATGCTATGTTACATAGTCTTCTTGCATGATTTAACTTAATTCTTACAATAACTCTGTAAAGATGTGCTTCTTTATGCCCATTTCATAGAGGAAGAAATGAGGCATTGTAGGTTAGGGTTTGAGTTCATCTTAGGACTGCGTGCCCTCAGAGCCTGAGCTCTTAATCACATTAGCCTGAACCTCAGATACTTACAATATACTTTTTGAGAAGAAGTCCTTTGAGATTAAATCCTTATTTTGAGATGAGTGGGGAATGTATAGAAAGAAGGAGGGAACTGATTCTTCCTAAAGAGCATTAAAGAGGGACCTCTGGCATTGAAATTGGGTCTTAAGGATGACTTGAGATTACCATGGAGAAAAGAAGGAGATGGATGTCTTGACCAGAAGGGAAAAATATTGCAGAGGGACTCACAGGAGGGCATCTATATAGTCATGGAATTCTCATTGGTACATACTATACAGAAGAAAAGCAGTAAGGGTGGTTAAAGGGAGATTTGGAACAAGGTATGAAGGGCTTTGTATGCCAAGCAAAAGATTTGGACTATGTGTCACGGGAAGTGAAAACCAGTAAGTTCTTTAAAGAGAATGAGTTACTAAGATATATCTCTTAGAAGGATCCCTCTGAACCAAAGTTGGGGGATGGTCACCGGAAGAGGAATTACTGGCAGAGAGACAAGTAGGGGTGATGTCAGTCATGAGGTTAGAGGTGATGAAAGCAAAGCTGGAGGGTTATTTTGTGGCTAAGAAGAATGGGCTGGATTAGAGAGAAAAGTGAATAGTGGATGTGGGCTGGAGAAGGACAGGGAAAGGAAGATGCCCCTGTTATGTCTTGGCCGGCTGGAGTACGATGGTACCTTTTACTGAAGTTGGAGACCAGAAGGAGAGCCATGTGTGAGAAACAAATGAGCATTCATAAAAATAATTACACCAATAACAATAATGATTATTTCTCCAGCGCTTACCATGCAGAGCACACCATGCTAAGTTTAGCACTATACAAGCACTGACTCATATTTTATCCTAAAAACAAGATAGGTACTAACCTTACCATAATTTTGCAGAATGAGGAAATTGAGGCACAGGGATTCATGTACTTGCTTGTTCACACGTCACTGACAAATACTAAAGCCAAGATTGCACCCTTAAACCCAGAACCTGTATCTTAACCATTACATGGTGTAGATGTATTATTTCATCTTAGTTTGAACAAATATCTCCTTGGAGGAAAGGGGTTAGGGTTGGACTCTTTGCTGGGATGGCAGACTGTTCTAACTGTATTCAAAGTTCCAAGGAGGTATCTAGTTCCATTATACATTTTCTGAATAAAAGATGATGATGCTGTTCAGAGGTGACAGATCCAGTATGGCCTGCTCTTAGTATGGCGTTGTCTTTCCCTCCCCCTCTCACACCAAGAGTAAAGATGCATTTGCTCTAAACTATTAACCCTCTCCAGCTGGGTTGCTCTGGTGACCAATGGCATTTGCAAGGCAGCTGGCTAAGGTCATGGGTCAGGCTTTAGCTATAGAAAACACACCCCAGGCCTTTGTCTCCTCAATAACTGAGCTGGTCTTGCCAACTGAGAGGGCTAATTGCCCTGTCCCTTTGAAATGAGGACCCAGCATAGCTGGGAGTTAATAAAATGTATCTAGAACAGCAATTTTCAACCTTTTTAATCTTGTGGCAAACATAAACTAATTACTAAAACTCTGTGGCACACCAAAAATATATATTTTTGCCAATGATTTGCAAAAAAAATAATAATAATAGTAATTACCTACCCTTCTTGCTCCAAAGTGACTTTTTTAAAAAATCAAGTGTTTATACTAGTATATAAGGATTTCTGGTGCCAAGAACTGACTAATCAGACACAAACTTATTATGTGATGTGACCAATAAGGTGTAACTTTATTATATATTTATGGTTCAAGATAGAGCATTCACACCACAGAGCTATTGTTGTATTGGCTATTGTCATTTTTTTATTTGACAATATAAGGGAAAAGAGATCAGTGCCCCTGGCTAACTAGTCAGGTATTGCATGTTTTAAAGATTCTTGTGGTACACTGGTTGAAAATTCCTGATCTAGAAGGTACCATCAAAGTCACCAGGGAGAAAATGGGGACATACAGATCCCAAGTCCCAACCCAGGCCTGCTGAATCAGGATTTCTTTAAGGGGATCCCAGGAATCTGAATTTTTTAAGGCCAGGTTATTTTTATGAATAGGGGATCCAGAGACCAAGCTGGGAGAAAATAGCAGGAGAATTGGTGTACGCCATGTCTCAAGTTTATCACTCTGGAGGGCTTGTAGCGGACTCAGCAGATGATGATAATAGGAGCAGTGGCACAGTCATGGAAAGGCGACTTGGTAGAAAGGAAGGAGCTACTCCTTCTGGATTCCCCCAGGACCTAAATGGTAAGTGCTGGGAGGATAGTAACGTTTACACATGCAGAAGAGACTTCTCATGGAGATGCATTGCAGTCCCTCAGATTTCTGAGGAAGGACCCCGTTTGACTGATGCAGTGGTAGCTGTAGCTCTTTGTGCCTCTCTAGGAGCTCCCTGTTGCAGCAAAGGAAGGCAGCAGCTCGTGGCTGACTCTGTTGTGTATGAGTGCCACCCTTGACTGGATTACCGTACTTCCCAAGCCTCAAAGGGCCATCGGTGTGTGTAACTGGTAGCAGAGACTGGCATCCATTTAAGATCTTTGCCCTGAGGTCCACAGGCAGGCAGCAAAGATGAAGCCCAGGTCTCGGGATCTCTATCTCCCTGGAGACCTTGTTTTCCCTTAACATTTTTGGATATTGGAAATCATACTTCTGTGATTGTCACTTTCTAAGCTTGAGTTCATAGAGGAACTGGCAGGCTGGCCCAGTTCTGGCTTCTTCAAAAGCATTAACCTTTGGTACTATCAAAAGGCGATATCCAGCATCTCTTTGAGGCCTTTCTATGTGTTGCTGGTAACTTCTTCTATAGAGACCAGAGTGGGAATTCAGCTCTTATCCTAAGGTATGTTCCTTTCCCTGGAATCTGAGCAGACCGTGGTGGCTGTGACCCACAAGATGTGGCAGAAGTCATACAGAGTGAGGGTCCAGGCCCAGGCAGTAAGAAGCCAGCAGCTTCCACTGTCTCCAGAAACACTCCCTCTTAGATCCCTGAACAGCTACAGCAAGAGTTCAATACTTGCTGGAAAGACACCTGGAGAGTCCCTGAGAAAATGTGGAAAGGGGAGAGGAGCTCAGGTGAGCCTGGGCAGCCTGCTAAGAGAACCTGTGCTTTCCAGACATGTGAGCAAAGCCATCTTGGATCTTCAGACCAAGACACTCAGGGCTGAATACCACCTAGAGAGCCCAGCAATGCCACGAGGGGCAGAGGAATAGCCCTGCTGAGCCCTGCTTGAATTCCTGACCCGCAGAACCATGAGGTATAATAAGTCAGCTGTTGTTTAAATCCAGTAAGTTCTGGGGTACCTTGTTAGACAGTAATAGACAACTGGAACCGAGGGCTCTGAGTGAAGCCCTCCTGAAAGGGTGGCTGGTTATATTCCTATTAACATCTGTCTCAAGAGCTGCAGTGTTGCCCAAGCTTCATCAGACAGAGTCAACACCTTCTGGGAGGAAGGAGTCCATCAGCCCCATTATGAAAATGATCCTATACACACAAGAGACCAAATGGATCCACCTAGTCCACTCAACTGCCCTTTCAACACACACATCTTCCTTCTCAGTAGGGCATGAGCCTTTAAGGAAAAGCTGTCAAACACTTTACTTAAAAGAGTTATCCCTATTTAAAAGGTTTTTTTGTTGAAATGGGGTCAAAATAAAGGAAAGTCCCTGGGAGTCCAAGAGGGGTGACTTGGAAAAGCCTAACATAATGCAGTGACTTTATTATGATGACTCAGCTGACTTGATCCCATACTGGGGAGTAGACTGGGTCTGGGGGGTGGGAAGGAATGAACCCCTAGAGGCACAACTGCAGGTAGACAGGTTTTCGGTCAGAACCATTATTACTAAACCCAGCTCCCAGCACCAATGGCTCCCAGGGGAAAAAAGTGCTAGAAATTTTTCAGCTCAAACTTTTCTTCCTCTCTCTCCCTCTCCCCTGTTCTTGTTAGAGAAACCAGGCGCATCCAGGCCCCCTAAAACCTCAGTCCCAGAAAGACAAAGGCAAACCCCCCGTCGTGATGTCCAGGGAAAACCAGGTCTGTACACGCAAAAAGGAAGTGCCCAGAGAAGGGCCCTGCTAAGATTACGGGCTGTTAATAAGGAAAGACAGAAGCCAGGAGGTTTGATGTACAACTCGACAGGCAGAGGTTAAGGGGAGAGCCGGGGCAGGCTCATTTGCAAACTTGGTCCTGTTTCATTAAGTGAGAGCAGAGACAGCCTGTCTCAGTCCAGCAGAGAAGGACCTCATTATCCACGTAGGGAGCAAGAGATAAGAATCTTTTAATAATTGCTGGGAATTTTTTTATTATGATGTGGAATGCCAATTTAGGCCTCTCCTCACAGGCTAGATACAAACAGCCTCTTTGGGAGTTAAAGCCGCTCCCCCATGGCTCTGGTCATTAAGGACAAAGAGGAGAGAGACGGATGTTTGCTCTGGAGAAAGGCCACTGCTCAGGGGGCCACCGGTGGCTGCCAGGAGCCAGGTCTCCACCAGACAACTCCTGGCCTGGCTGTCCTGTTTCTGGAACCTTCCCAGAGCCCTCAGAGTCCGGCGGCTGAGGCTTGTCATCCCGGGTGCCCTGTTTCCTTCCCTACCATTAGTTGATCCTGAATGTCCTCAAGACATTCAGAGTATATACGAAGGGCTGAGCTGTTACTTCCTTTCACATTTAAAAACTAGAAGCACCAGGATCTGAAGAAAAACTTTATATCATTACTTGAGAGAGACAATGAATGCTTCCTGTTTTAAGCAGAAAAAGTATAAAGATAAGTGCAATGAAAACTAGACAAGTTTATTATGTTTTATCTAGACACCTTTGCCTGCCAAAAATTGGGCTTTCTTTGTTTAAAAGTGAGTTTAGAAAAAGGTTAGTTGTTAATCGACACTCTAGAATTCATCTGAGGCATTTTTCTTGATGTAATCAGAGGGACTGAAAGAGAATTTCTAAGGAAATGGCTCTTTTTCTTGGTGTGATCTTAACCTCAAGATTTGTGGAACAATCCAGATTTATGGTCCTGCTCTTTGGGGGCCTGTTATCCAAAGGCAGTGCAGGCCCTGCCAGAGTCCCATCCTGAGGCAGCATTTCCTCCGGCAGAGGCTGCAGCTCGCCCTCAAAGGCTGAGAAGAAGGGAGATCAAGGCCTAACGAGGCCTGCGAGGCGCTGATCCTCTGGCCCTGGGCTGTGCTGGGGGCTCCCTTTGATTCCACACAGCTGGGCTTTTAGCCCAACCCTCCAAAGGATTTCCACAAGTGGGTCCTTAATTCTTTCCACCAGCCTCTTTCTCCGCCCTCGCCCTCACTCTGCAGCCCCTTCCCTTTTCTCTCTCCCTTTCTTCCTACATCAGGCCCCGCAGGGTAGATGCTGAATGACAGTGATGGTGGGTTTTAAGTCTGAGGTGTCAGGAGCAATGAGGCGTCTTCAAGTCAGACGGGCCTCCTCTTTCCATCTCCACAAGCAAGGGCACCATGCCCAGGGCTGGAGGCTCAGGGAGCTGTCTGAGCGCTCGCTCAGCGCTTGCTCCTTGGCTGGATTTCAGAGAGGCCCGAGGAAGCGAGGGGTGTTGCTTGTTCCCTGGTGGAATTTGTGCTGACAGCTCGAGGGCTTCGGAGGGTCCCTGGTGCACACGCAAACAGCCGCCCCCAGGTGGACCTGGCCGAGCGAGCAGCGCGATTGCCTGGCTCACCTCCGCTCCGCTGCTCATCTGATGATGCCCCAGAGCAATAACTGTATTATTATTAACACTAAGAGTTACCTAACAATAACAACTCCAGGCATGGGGGTGGGGGGGGCAATGGAATGTGTTGTTAAGAGCAGGAAGCCCCTGGGTTTGCCCACAGCATTTGCCACTTCCTAGCTGCATGACAGTGGAGCAGCTGTTTAACGTGCCTGAGCCTCAGCTTGCTTATCTGTAAAAGAGGGATAATCACAGTGCCTCTCTGTGTTGAGATTCGAAGTGTCCCAGAGGCAAAGCTGGTTGGGACCCAGACGCATGCATGCAGTTAGATGAGGCAGGTCGCAGGGCAGGAAAGGATGGAGCTGTGGTGTAGCTTTTATGACACCTGTGGGACATGAGTCCAAATTCTGCTTCTACCACCTCTCAGGTAACCCCTCAGCATCAGCTTACTCATCTAAGAAATGGGAATAATTATACTTCCCAAGGTGGTTGAGAGTATTGAGATGGTGGCAAAATCTCCCGTGGGGAGAATGGGGGACAAGTCCTGACTACACCAATGAGACAGGATGAGATGCAGGTGCAGGGCGAATGTGCTCAGAGCTGGCTTTCGAGGGCCCTTCATTGCTGGTCTCTGTCTAACATCATGCCCCTAACCTTGACTTCTCTCCTGCACAGATGTGTGCTGCCCTGGCTTGTCTGCACATGCGCACAAACCAGAGGATACACGCTTCCAAAACCAAGGCGCTCATTTCTTCAGTCTGAAATGTGCACCTTTCTCCTTTTACCAACTGTTATTGTATACATCCTGAAGTCACCGCCTCCAAGAGAACTCCCTGACTGCTTTGGTGCCATGTAGCGCCATACCAAGAGAAGAGATTAATAATACTTCATAGGAAGTACTTTGCTTCTCCCTCTAAGTTGTTTTTTTTTAAGTGGTGGCGCTCCTGCTGGGGAAGCTGCTGTGGTTCATTTAAGGCCTGAGACAGACGCCCTGGTTACTGCAGTTTGGCTTCAGAGTTAGCATCTGAATCATTTTCTGTCTCCGGTGACTTTGAACCAAAGAAATTTTCCAATGGTGTTTTCTCAACTTCCATGAATACCTGGGATAAAATAGGATGCTGTGATAGAAGAGACTTAATTCATGCAGTTAGAGATTGAGGAGGAGAGGAAAGGAGCCATTTTCCCAGCTCACTCAATGCATGGGCACTGTGGTATTCAAAAGTAAGTTTCAGAGACAGCCTTGATTCTGTCCTGATATCATGCACCCTCACACAGACATCAGCTCTTGAAGTCTGCAGCTGCTCAGCCAGTCTTCTGACCCCCTGTGCCTATAGTCCTCCTTTCTACCATCCTCAAATGGCTGCCTTCTTCTCTTTCTTCGGGCTTCTACTTAAATAACACCTCATCCAGGAGGGCTCCCCACAACTGCTTTATTTAAATTTGTGCAACCCATGCCCTGGCTGGTGTGGCTCAGTGGACTGAGTGACGGCCCATGAACCAAAGGATCACTGGATCAATTCCCAGTCAGGGTACATGCCTGGGTTGCAGGCTAGGTCCCCAGTAGGGGGTGCTCAAGAGGCAACCACACACTGATGTTTCTCTCCCTCTGTTTCTCCCTCCCTTCCCCTCTCTAAAAATAAATAAATATTTTTTTAATTTAAAAATAAATAAATTTGTGCAATTCTCATTAGTTTCTCTCCCTGCCTCCTATTACATTATTTGATACTACTTACAACAATGTAAAATTATTTTTATATTATTTATTTGGTCATTTTTTGGTCTCTCACTGTGTGAATATTATGGTTTTAAGAGCCTCTCTGCCTTATTTGCCACCATAGCCCAGTGCCCAGAACAGGGTGCTAGAACAGGGTCTGGTATATCCTGTGTTAATGAATGTTCGTTGAATGAATATGTGAATGTCCAAAGGAGCTCTGAGTGGAATGTGGAGTAGGACTTTTGATCTGAAGAGGCTCCTAAGGAAAAGCAGAAAATCCATACTCTGTCCCTGGATTCTTGCGGGCATCATCGCTTTTGTTCCCTTTGCCCTCACCCACTGCTTTCAACCACAAATAATTGTCCCTAAGTCAAAGCCAGGACAAAATTAAGGCTCTATGATGATTGTCAGTTAAGATTACCTTTGTGTCTGAAAGCTCTATGCAGGGAAAGAAAGGACCCAGCCTGGATGGTGAGGTTGATAAGTATGATTTGGAACTCTAAACAAAGTACTGGGCTAAGTCACATCAGTTTCCCCATGCTTTGTTTTTATATTAAGTGCTTTGCACTATCAATATCCCAGAAAAGCAAGACTGTAAACTCTGTTGGAGGCAGACACTTTGCAGACTCTGCTGAAGTCACCTCTCTTACGTGCTCCCTCAATCATTACAAATCCAGCGTTGGAATTAGTAATATACAAGCCAACAGATCAATGTCTTTCACAATGAAAGTGGTATTTCTATACTGGTTAAGAGCTCATTTGTTTAATTGGGTGGAGTGGACCTTTAAGTCTGACGTCCACACCCTCCCTCGTGGGATTTATGGAAAGAGTAAGCAAGTCAATGATTGAGAAAAATCTTGCTAATATTATTATAATGTGGCGTGGGATTTTTCCCACTGCAGTTGCAGCTCACTGTGTCATTTTACCCTCTGCTCATCAGATTTGCCCAGGTCTCCTAGGACACTACAACCAACAATACCAGTTGCCCAGTGATGACAATATAAACCAGCCCTTGCCTTCAAAGAGCTGATGAACTAGTATAAGAAATCACCATAGACACAAATATTGGAAAACAATCTGCAAAATCAGAAGTAAACGTATGAAATATTTGAGCTACCCATAGGTATGAGCAATGTCATTTCCTGGGCTAGTCATAAAAAGTCTCATGGAGAAAGTGGCTCTTGAGCTGGATGCTGGGTCATGAAAATGACAGGGGAGAGGGTGTGTGTAAAGGCACAGATCTGTACGAGGGGCCAGCATCCTCCCAGGGAGCTGAGGATCCAGGCCGGACTGTAGAGCGCTGTGGGCTGGAGCAGTGGCAGGTGCAAGGTGAGTCGTACAGATTTGGTTGTAATTTCTCCGAGGCTCTTGGAGTGTCAGAGAAGTCAGGTTGTGGGGAGCGTTTGCTCAGGTTTGCATTGGAAGAGGGGCAAGAATGACAGCAGGTGGCACATGGAAGAGCCTGGAACATTGACCCGTTCCAGAGGAAATAAGGACACATCTCACCAGGGAATTGAGGGTAGAAGGAGAAAGGCTGGAGGACTATTTGGAAGGCTGGATGGAAAGGCCTAGTAAACTCATTGCATAGCAGGCATCTGCTCAATGGAGGCTTCTCGGGGCAACAACCAAGCTTAGTGAAACTCATCAGAGTGGACCTGTGCTTCTATGCCTGTCAGCTGTTTGTCGGTCCCAGGAGGAGCTAGGAAGCTGGGACAAGCCCTTCCCGTTGCAGCAACACTTGGAAGACGGAGCCAGCTTATGGCCTGAACTATGAGTTCCAAGGAGCTTGGCAGTTCAGACTCAAGGAACAGTCCACAGCCCGCCAGACCATCTTCCCAGGGAATATTGTCTTTGGAATACATCCATTCCCACCTTTTCCTTTTGCTCGTTAATTTGCCCTGACATCTCCTTTGAGGTGGGGACAGCGAGGCCTCAAAACTCAGCAGTTACAGGAACTGATGTCCGCCACTGGAAACAGCCTCTCCCTGCTGACCTCTCCCTTGAACTCTGGGCCACCTGTAGGTCGGCCCGGCTGCCCGGAGGGTCAGGGAGCAGCAGGGAGAATGGGCAGAAAGGCACCCTATAGATAAGGGGACCAGGTGGCTTTGCATTTGGGCCCAAGCCTACCAGCACATCCTGCACTTTGGAATATGTGTCTCCAGTCATTGGCACAAATACACAAGGACTGGTGATGTTCCCTAAGGCTGGACTGATTCTCTGATGATCCGATAGCACTAGCACCTAAAGGAGGGGGCACCCCCTGCTCTCAGATGAGGACCTGGAAGGCTGGAAAGGGGTCCTGCACATGCCACAGGGTCAAAGGAGAGAGAGAGAGACAAATAAGGGAGAGTTAATAAGAATGAAATAAGGATAGATAACATTCACTGTGGTCTTAACTTGTAACAGACAATGTACCAGCGACAATCCTATGAGGCAGGACCATTACCACCCTCATCGCCTTTGCCCTGGATAACTGCAAGGAGCTTCTAAGAGGTCCCCACTTTAACCTCCTCTACAGTGGCCACAGCTGTCCTCTCAGACTATAAATCACACTATGGAGATGCCCTTTTCCGCATCCCCTGATGACTTCCCATCTTCTTCAGAGTAGTATCTGAAGTCCTTATCATGGTTGCCAAGGCCACCTGCTCTGGGCCCTCCCCTTCTCTCCCTTGCTCACTGCTGCAGTGCCCTAACCACCTTACTGCTCCTCACTCCAAAAGCCTCAGGACCTTTGCACATCTGTTTTCTCTATTTGGAATTTTGTGTAACTTTCTCTCTCACTTTGCTCATATCTTTGCTCAAACGTCTGCTCCTCAGACAGGTTTTCTCAGGCTGCTCTAGCTGAGAGAGCACATCCCATGCCTACCTGTCACCTTCCAGTATTCTCTCTCTTCTTCATACCACTCACAGCCTGACACGTCACATGTTCTTTTGTCTACTCTTAATTATCTGCCTCCTCAGCTAGAACATTAAATTCCATAAAGGCAAAGGTTTGTTTTTGTCATTGTTCTCCATTGTGTTCTCGGTACTAAAAACAGTGGCTGGCTCCTAGAGGGTACACAATAATTGCTTCCTGAATATAAGAATACGTAGAGAAATTATTATGGTCCAGACTAAACGCTGGTGAGCTACTTAATAGTTCCCGCACTTTGGAGATGCAAGTTTCATTGTTACTCCTGTTTTACAAAGGAGGAAAGGGAAGTTTTCAGACGTTGGATAACTTGCACAGGGTGGCACAGCCAGTGGGTGGGGGAGCAGGGATTGGAACCCAGGCAGCCCGATTCTGACCCACAAGGGCAGGCAATCTACACAAAGTACCTGGGAGAAAAAAAATGAACAAAAGTCTTCTACCCCTGCAGGACCCAGGTAAAGAAGAGTTTCATGCCAGGTATCTGTGGTCTTGGGCTGTGTACAGAGTGAATCCTTTTGGGGAAATTCATAAAGATGCTGCTGCCTCATCACCCAGGGAAGGCAGGGCCAGAAA
Source organism: Pteronotus mesoamericanus (assembly GCF_021234165.1). Taxonomy (NCBI): domain Eukaryota; kingdom Metazoa; phylum Chordata; class Mammalia; order Chiroptera; family Mormoopidae; genus Pteronotus; species Pteronotus mesoamericanus. The sequence goes on from NW_026555105.1 coordinate 14,247,497, forward strand.
AGAGAAAGTGTAGCTTGTCCACGTAACCTCAGCCCTACATCCCTGCATCACCCGGGAGCTCAGCCCCACCTCAGCCTCAAAGGCAACACCAGCATAAGGCAAACGATAACTTCACGACTTGGCATTGGGCATTGGGCCTGCATCGGTCATGATGCCACTGAAATCTTGTGACTGTGTCTGATTTCCCTGGGAAGACTCCCACTTTGGGCCCATGCTCAGAACCCATGGCTTTCCAGAACTAAGAGAGCCCAGCCCTGTCCAATGGCATTGCCAAGACCCCTTTTTTTCCCTCTGTGACCTAGCACCTTCTATTTGCTTCCAGATTTCTCAATACCAACTCGCTCCCTGACCTTTTAAAGGCCACTTAGTTGCACCTTCCCAGAGGTTCTGTGGTCCCATTCTTCCTCTCACTCCCTGCGACGGCCTTCCTCAGGTCTTTCTCATTTCTACCCCTGGATTCCCTCCAGCACACAGACCCTGATGCCACCTCAGTCCCCGCTTTGATATTGTAATAGAAATTCAAAATCCAATATTTAGATACTGGAAATGTGGTGCCATTAACAGAAATTGCAGAACCCAGGATATGGGGGAGTGTGTTACTAAGAAGGGGCTAATTTAAATTTTAAATTATTTGCACCCTTTGAGCGGGCACATATATCTTGTTATTGATTGAAGCTCTTTGGAAGCTATTTATGTTTTCAGCACACCTATAAGGCTGAGATTTATACTGCATTTGGTGTTTAACTAGCCTCTTAATGCATCCTGTTGAGCCATAGTATTGGTAGGCGTATTGTAAATTTCAGCCTTGGCAATGAATTGATTTGCTTAGTGGAGTTGAATTTAGGCCATTAAAATAAATAAATAAAATGAATAAGAGGGACTTCCAGGCTCTCATGTTATATTAAAATCAACCAAAGGCAAAGAGACACAACCTCTAGAGTCATGATTGGGTACTGAGTGCCAGACTTAGGGCATGGAGGATTCCTTTTAATATGACCTCACGCACTCAATAGCAGCAGTGTGGAATTAAGGGAGAGACCATGGTTCAGCCTGTACACATGCTGATTTGAAGTTAAGAAGATCTGAATTCATACCCTAACTTATCCACACATTCATAGCTGCTTCTTCTTTATCCCAGTTTCCAAGAGAGCGGCCTGGCCCAGATATTAGATAGAGTTCTAGACTTCCAAGGATCTTATTCCACTGTAGTTAACCTTGTCACATTCAGCTGCAGTCTGAGATATGCCAAGCCCTTGAGTTGTAACAAGAGATTAACTCTCACCATCTAGGCCTCGTTTCAGTGACTCTTCAGAATCACAGGGGGTCTCATTTATGTCAACATAGCAGTGAATCTAATGGTTTCAGTGTGTCTCAGGCTACCAAGATCCAAGCTGATTGGAACAGAGGCCAGATATTTTCCAAAACATTCACTCCAGATAAAAGGCTTAATTTGTGTTCTAGAAATAGGTTTTTAAAAAGTTCTGAAAATAGCCAACAGTTTACAGCCTGCTGCTGTCCTCCTGATTCTCTGTAAAAACAGCATTTTCCTCTGCAGCTGGTACAGAAACGTTGGTCACTTGAGCTGGCTACAATCCTGGTTGCTCCAGGAGCAGATCTGTGGGAATGGAAACACCAGCAGCCCCCACCTCTCCTCTGCTGGGTCAGGCAAGGCCTTCATCCCTTTCTTTCAGCCTGGATCTCTTGATTAGCCATTTGAGAATTTCCCAAAGGCAGCACTAAGCTCAATTCCCTCTTTACAAGCCATGGGCCACTGTCGCTGAGAATGCCCTACCCTGAGATGAGAAGTAAACTTGGCTTATCCACGCTTTTAACATCCTGCATTCTAATATGACTTGGGTACTCAGGGATCCCAGACATTATATATTCTTGAAAACATAGCAATCATAGAAAAGCAAAGGATAAGAAAGAACATAAACATGTGTTCATAACCTCTTTATTTTTTTAGGAGAGAAATGCTCACTGGGCATCCTGTCCATGGGATGAGCAGGTCTCTGGCAGATAGACAGAGGGCCTGGTGACCCCCCTTAGCTAAAACTTAGGATGCGGGAGGCTCAGGACGTAAGGTTAACAGAGCATTTGGGAGGAAATTATAAAGCCAGGTTAAGGAGTTTGGACATTATTCTGTAGGACACTGGCTTACATTGAAAGAATTTTGTGCAAGAGAGTGCTGTATACAATTTACATATTAGATTTTGCTGGTGAAATCTTTGGGTAGATTGGACATGGGTGAGTTTTGAGGCACAGGGGTTAATTAAGGGACAATTGTTCTGGGTGAGAGGTGGTAAGGCCCTAAAATTATGAGCAAATTGCAATGTCATTTACAAATGAGATGACCTAAGAGGTCATTTCCTAAAGTTATAATCACTCCCTTACCACACATACAACACATAGGGGCGCGCGCGCGCGCGCGCACACACACACACACACACACACACACACATCCCTACCTCACACCATGCTGCCACACCACAGCAACTTTGCTCACTCATTTCTGAAATATCATTTTAAAAAATTCATTTTAAAAGCAATAACCATCTCCATGACATTCTTCAATTTTTCTTAGAATATGATCTCTCCAGATCCTGGAAATATTGCTCACTCCACAGTTTTCCAGCATGTCTGCTGAGCAGAGGGAAAGTTGCCACAAGCCTCGTTTGTGAAACTTGGGCCCTCTTCAAAGCAGTAATACTATTTCAGTAAAATGCCTATGCAAGAGCTCGCCCCATGGTAGAAATCCATTTAAACAGATTCTGGTTTATTTACTGTAACTGGAGCAGAGTGGACTGGAGCTGGGATAATTAAGCCCTAATCCATCCACACTTTGGGGAACAGCACATTTGGACTGAAGAACTTCAAAATGGGATGAGTGAGCTAGATTGGGACAGCTGGTCTTGGCTGAATTCTGAGAAGGGGCACACGTGTTTTTGAGTTGCACACTGATATTGAACTACACAGGCTTCAAGGTGACTTGATCCAAGCACCAATTATCCCAGGTCTCACCTGCTATTATGCTCTCCTCTTGGTTCAGGGGGATGGGGAGTCAGCTCAGGTCAATAGAATAGTCTATTCCCTTGGAGGTTTCTATGCGTTCTTCATAGGCTGATGCAGGGAAGAGCAGATGTTGGGGAAGCACTGAGAATTGTGTGTGTGTGTGCCTGGAACTGTGCTACTTTTTTAAAAATAAAATTGGGCTCTAGGTTCCATACCAAATCCAGTCTTCCAAAAAGGGATTAAATGAAATTTGTTCCCAGCCTGTTCACACACATTTCCTACCAGAGCCTCTGATGTTATCAGCAGCTCCCTACTCAAAAATCACAGCAATTTTTGGAGAAAACAAGAGCTTCTTGCTGTCCTTTGTACATACTTTTTGTCAGCCCTTCCCTGCATCATTTGAATAAACCTTTAGATCTCTCCCAATGTTTTCTTCCACATAATTCTCCCAGGAAAAATTATTGTATCTTTCCCTTTCTGCTCGCTGCAATTTTTATTCATTGATTTATTCATTCATTCATTCAATCCACAAATATTTATTGATGTGTTTAATTGCATTATTACACATAGTCCTAGGTGCTAGAGTTATATCAGTGAACAAAATAACATGTCTGCCCTCATGGAGATTACATTCTAGAGAGGGGAAGAAAAGGGGGGGAAAGCATAATATTTCAGAGTAGAAAGAAAATGAAGGATAAGGAGAACAGAGTATGAGAGTGGGTATTATTTTATATAGAGTAGTTTATAGAGAGGAGATGTCTATGACAAAATGACTTCTGAGTAGAGAGTTGGAGAACGCCAAGAAACAGGCTTTGCAGATATTGGTGGGAAGAGTTTAAGGATAGAGGGAACAGCAAGTACAAAGGCCCTGAACCAAGACTGTGAATGGCATATTCCAAAGAAGTCACTCTTATCTCGTTTCTATCATTCATATGTATAATGGTCATATAACGGACTGCCCTGCTATAGTTATGCACTGCCTCTCCCTTAGAATGTGGTCCCTGGAGACCAGGGATTACAGTGTATTCGTATCTATATCCCCAAGGCCTAGGACTGCTCTCGGAATCTAGTCAATGCTTAATAAACAATTATTGAAAGAAAGAATAAGTAATCTCATCAATCCTTCTAACAATCACATGAAAAAATATACCATTACAGGCTGATAAATGAGGAAGCAGACAAAAGTGATTGAATAACATTCATGTTTACACAGATAATGAATAAGCAGTGTCTAGATTCCGAGCTATGTCTTAAGATCTTGAGCAAAAATACCTTTTCAGCCATCTTACCTGTGAAGTCAGAGCAGGTCCTCCTGCAAGTCCAGGATCCGATGACTGCAAGGTGGAATCTGTGTGGCATCGTCCTTGAACTTAGCTGACTGCCCAACTGCAGGCCCACCTTCCTGACTACCTTCCACTGTGTCCTGGGGAGAAACAAACGCTGCATTTGTGGCATCTGGTTTGCCCTGTAGCCCATGAGAATGTTGTGGGAGCAGAGCAGAGTTTGGGCAGAAAGCAACTTGAGTTGGGTCCATCTCCTTGGCTGGGTGATGGAAGGAAGAAGAAAAGGCTATGAAATCCTGGTGGGAGCTGGCGCAGAGTAGAGAGTGCCAAGACAGAACACGTCTGTGGAGGGAGGATGGAGAGGTCCTCCGTGTACATGCTTAACTCCAACGTGCAGGGCTGTCCCCGGGGCCCAGGTTGGGAGTAAGGAAGAGGGAACAATGGCATCACTCCTGGGCTGGGCAGGTGACCGCGCTGGACTTCTGGGAGCAGGGGCAGCCGGGCAGTGGCTGCTGTGCCTGCAGTGGGTGGCAGGCCCTAGGCCCCTGGCTCCAGTGGCTTTACCCTGGGCCTGGATGTTTGCCTTGGCAGCCCTGGAGCGTTAGCCTTGGCCTCGGCACGATTCCCCAGTGGCCAGAAAACCGGGCCAGCACACCTGAAAGTCATTAGCTTGGGTCCCATTTTGTTCTCATATTTCCAAGCAGTGACCTGCAGCCATGTGTGACGGGGCAGGCACTTTATCAACTTGCTTCCCCCAGCCCACCCCACCCACTTACCTTCTCCTCTCCATCAGCCCCTGCCCAAAACTTACCAAGCCCCCAAATCCAGAGCTAACAAGGACCCTTTTCTTTCCTCTTTAATAAATATTTATAAGATCTGAGTATTATTTTTATAACCCATTTAAGTCAGTCTTCATCATTTTTCCATTAATGAGGACTCAGGCTCAGTGCAGTTAAGTGACTCGCCCAGAATCACACAGCTAATCAAGTTCAAGGTCTAGGCAGGAGCTGAGGCCTGTATGACACAGACTATTGAACAGCAGGCATCACACAACCATACCCCTCTAGCCAGTCTGCCATGCTGCTCTGCACCTAGGGCATCTGAGCCCATCTTTTCTCCTAATGGCAACCCAATGCTCTATTCGTCCAAAAGCAGTTACCCAGAAGCAGAAACTCTTTTGGTGTATTGGCAGTCACCTGGGCATCTTATTAAGTTCACCTTCTTTTAAAAACATTTCCTCTAAAAACAGAGTTTTCTAGCTTATGTTTGTATTTCACTAAAGCAATGACTCTTATTCAGGGACATTTTGCCCCCTAGGGGACATATGGCACTGTCTGGAGACACTGGGGCAGGACGGTAGGCCCTGCTATCTAGTGGGTCAGGGATTCCGTTAAACCTTCTGTAACGCGCAAGACAGACTTCCACAATTAAAAAAAAAAAAAAATTCAGCCATTAAGTCAATAACACCAAGGTTGAGAAACTGCTCTAAAGCCATCAATATATGTTCATAAAGATACTTTACTCAGACTATTATAATTACAGAAATAAATCCTTAAGACGGTACAATGAAACATTGATGTGGTGTGTCCCAGCCAGCTTGTGTTAGCTTACTAGAACTTCTCACGTATATCTCCTCCCAATCCCGCATTCAAAGGCGATGTCGGTAGCTTGAAGTTGGCCACGGTGGGGATATTTACACCATGGATACTGGCAAAAACAGTTGGGGCTTTTTCTTTTTCCTGAAGAGCCAGTGTATCAGCATACCATTCAGAACTTTCGATGTGACATGGATTGTACGTTGTCTTATTAAATCTTTACAGCTTTGTGGTAACTAATACCGTTATTTTGATTTCATATTTGGAAACTGAGGCACAGAACATTAAAGCCGCTTGTTGTAAATAATATCGTTATGAGGCAGTGGGGGCAGGGGTTGAAACCAGGCAGTCACACTCCAGAGCCTGCACTTTAAGCGTTACCCTGCCTGGCCAAACGTCAATTAGAAACAACTCTAGTGCACTGTGTATTCCTGAGCTGGTCCATTTGACATGGAAAGGGGGAATTTACATTAAGTGAATCATTTTACAATGTCATTTTACAAATTTGATGTTTTTATAATGAATAACAGGCTTTGTATGAAGTACTCCCTTTTAAGTAAATGTATACTTTTTAAAATGAATAAAGATTGAACAAACTCACTAAAGAGTTCTTAAAATCCTAAAAGTAGCTCTTTTTTATTACTTAAATATCACCCTTTCAGTATTGTTCCTTAAATGTCACCTAATGAATATTTTAGAATTGCTACCCAATTACCTCTCCAGAGGCACACCCCACCCTTCTTCCTTCCTGATTTTCTCCGTAACACAAATCCTTTAAGACTGTATATTTTTTTCCACTTCAACATCCCCAACACCTAGAACAGCATGTGGGACATAATACACTAAAAAAAAAAAAAAAAGGATTTGTTGAATGAATAAATAAATGACAAATCCAGAGGCTTCCCCAAGAATAGAAAATAACCCCATCACTCATGAAAACTTTCCATGTGTGATACATATTTATGAGATATGCAAACTAAGGTGGGATATGCCCTTAGACAAATTTGTTAAACATCTTTCCAATAACCAAAGACAGGAAAAATAAATTGGACCCCTAAAACAATTGAGCTGGTTGAGCTGAACTGATGCTGCTCGTTTGAAATAGATGGCGTTTCTCCCCCAGGTCATCCTAGAGCACTGAGCATTTGCCTTCACGGTCTTTGGGGTGGACTTGGAGCCCAGAGAACATCTAGCCCTAGGCATTAAATTAAAGTGTACAAAATGATCCATGCTAGGCCTGGCAGAAGGCCATTTTATGAAAGAGGGACACCATCATCAAGAGTCACTCAGAGAAACACAGCTTGAAATGTTCTCTTAGCAAAGAGCATGGTCTTGTTAGTTCTTCAACCTGCCTGGTGAAAGACAAATGTAGGGAGTGGGGTTCCAGGCGTAGCAATCAAAAATACAGGTCGTCCAGTTAAATCTGAATTGCAGAACATATATTTATACATACTAAGAAAGCATGTGTTGGTTACTGTTCATCTGAAATTCAAATTCAACCAGATAGCCTCCCCTTTATCTGACAGTGCTCACGGAGAGCTCAGGCCAGGCTTGAGCGCTGCCTGGTTACTGTCAGGGGCTGTCACACAGACTGCTGAGGAGGCAAGGGTGGGGACTGGGGACAGGAAGCATCCCAGGACACAATCAGTCAACAATTCTGGGCACAGTCAGTCCTCCCTTCTGCTCCAAAAAATCACAATATTTGAAAATCAGACAGCCCCATTCCCGGAACTCATCTAAAACTCTTGTTTTTGTTGTTTTGTTCCCGCTTCCATCTATATCCAGTGAGCGGCTTCTCAATGAGAGCTGCTCTAAAGTCTGGCTGATGCACAGAATACAAGGGACACTCCTAAAATTACAGATTTCCCAGGTCTCACCTAATCAGTAATTAGACCTGGGAGTCTGAATTTAAAAACCTTTCGGGGAGATTTGGATGATTAGCCACTGGAGGAAATCACTCGTTTGAGATCATGTCTGACTGCCTGAGCTCTACCACGACTCTACACCATTAGAGAATCTTGGAACGCAGTTTCACGGCGACAGAGATCAAGGCTGGAACAAAACTGGGCCACCTGTGCAATGGGAGCAAGATTAGGACACAGGGCTCAGGATGCTGGGGAGCAAAGTATCAAAAGCCGGCGCATAAAGGTTCGTACGACAGCAGGCTGTGGTACGAACAGGCCTGGATAGTGCTGGGGAAACTGGCATGATGTGAGTGGGAGACCTAAGACAAGACATGGTGGCTACTGCCGTGAGGGGCCTGGGTCGCAAGTCTAAGTCCATAAAGAAAAGCAGTTGGCACCAAGGAGGCAGTGTCCTAGGCTGGTTTGCAGCACAGAACCACGTGACCTGAAAAATCAACCCATCTCTCTAAGCGTGAGTGCTTTTACATGTAAAATGAAGATTCATTACTTTTTTCATTTATTTGTTGAACATGAGGGTACAGCAAGGTATAAAATACGTTAGCTACCTGCCTTCACAAAGCTTACAAGCTATCAGGGGAGGCAAGCAATAAGCCAGGAAAAGGGAACAAATCATTGTTACTATAACTAGTGATAGCTAGTTATTGCCAGTAATCGCTAGTTTATGCTATAAAGGGAATGAATAGCTATAGTAAAGGATGCTTTCAATAAATTAAACGTACATGCACCTGAACTATAGAGGTATGAATGTAAAGGACAAGAGGGATGAGGGTGAAACCAGGAAAGCAAATCATCTGCCAGGAGTTTCAACAGAGAGAAGTTAATGTAGGAATTAGTGTCCAGGTATAAGAAGAGCTAAAACAGCAAAGGAAAGATGAAACAATCCAGAGATTAGCAAGTGTAGAAAGCCACTGTCTCACCAAGGGCTGGAGGGGCAAAGAAGGCAGCGACTTTGCAGGAGCTGCACAGCCCTGTGGAAGCTGGGACAGTAGTAACAGGCCTGCTGGGATTAGTAAGGGACAGGCTGTCCAGGAGCCGGAGCCACAGCAGAAGCAAAATTGCCAGCCTAGATGCCAACCCAGGTGCAGTGAGGGAGGCATGGTACAAGACATCCTGTGTAAACTGCTTAATACAGTGCATGGTGCATGGTACACACTCAATTAACATTAGTCTAAAGACCTATTATTGACTCCAGGAAGTTCTGGCAACTGTGTTTGTGCGTCTGAAGCCCAAGAAAGGTATGCATAAGAGCAAGGCGAGGACCCAGACTTCAGACAGAGTTGTGGCGCAGATGAACAGGACAGGGACTAGAAAAGGGATATAGCAGGTACCTAGTTTCATTACAGGTCCCACAGGACAGACTACATCTGACACTGAAGCTGAGCGGAGATAATAACATTCAGGACCTCCTGCATGTGACGGGGTGAGCATAAAGAAAATATCACATGGAAAAGTACTTCCCCCTACAAAGAATTAGGCTACCAGGTTTCCTGTAGACTAATGCAGACTAATATGTCCCTGGACAGATGCACTTGGTATATAATATAGGGTGATGGCAATGTACAAGGCACACTCAAAAAAGGTGAGCTGGAAATAAGCTAATGGGAGGACTATTCACAGAGGTGTGGACTGAGGGGTGGTGAGACCTCCAGCTACAAGGGAAGCCAAGAGGAGGGAGCTGAGACTGGTCCAGTGAGAACCATGGGAGACATCTGCCTAAGCGGAGTCATATGAGGCTAATGTCAGAACTGCAGTGAGGCAGAGAGAGTAGGTGTCTATATATACTCTGTACTCCCAACTGCCTCTCTTCTCCTGCCTTCACGTTTCTTGCTAAGTGCCTCTTTTTGTCTGAGCTCAACAACAAAAAGGCCAAAGGAGTCTGAACAATGCAGTCCTCAGGTGTCAGCCTCCGGGCACACAGGACGCCAAAGGGCAGGTAACTTGATCAGGAGGATAGTGGCGAGGTCACAGTAACGTGGAAATAGTTGGTCCATACTCTAGGTTCTCTAGCCAAACTCTTGAACCATATATCACTGAAGAGTATCATTTGAAGACCTTCTTGTTTTGGACTTAGGACAAAGATCTGTGTAGAGTCCACAAAGGAAGAATGTAGTCAAGGGGAAATTTCTAACATGGTGTAATGGAGTCAGTTTATACAAGATCATGGGGGTGGATTTTATGTACCAAGTTGCTAGACACAGCCATTATTAAAATACAAATTAAAAAACTCACAATTAAATAAGTTGCTTAAAAACAAAGGTAATAATACTCTAAATGCATTGCTTTCTAACTCTTTACTACATTTTACTATTATCGATGCTTGTGAGGATATTCACATCTATTGTATTCATGCGGTGGAAATACTATATATGAGGGTGGGCTCTTATCCATTTATTCCCAGACTCCAAATTCAGTGACTTCACGTTGATAGCTTGAAATTGGCCACAGTGGGAAGATATATACCATGGGATTTTGCATATGCTACAGGTCAAGGTTTGCTGGTTTGTTTGTTTCCAAGAGAGCTGGTTGTTGAACATTTACTAGCATAGCACTGAAGTCTCCCCTCCGCACTGAATCTTGACTAGACTTTGAACAATGAAGAAGGAAAAATAATGATTTAAGTGCCTCTACCTCTTAGATGAACAGAATCATTTTGGGAACACAGGCAACTAGTTTCTGAAATGCTGGCTTTCTTTTTACTTGCCTAAAGATTTAAACAAGCAAAAAAAAATCCTTTTTCATGCTAAGACACCAGTTAAAACAGGCTTGAGCCTGGCATACCCTGAACTAAGAGAGTAAATTGGAGAGGGAACAAGAGAGTGTGAAAAGATGAGAACTAGGATTAGGCAGTATCTGGGCGTTGTTATACAACTTGTTGGTACATATATAAAAAATGTTATGTCTAAAAAATTTACATATGCATGCAAAAGATCTTTATGTATCATTAGTTCCCTTTTATTAGAAGATTATACTGGAAAAGAGTGATCTTAGACGTTAGACAGAGCTGGATTTGAATTTCATAGCCATGCAATATTGGGAAAAGTTTCTTATTGGTTCCTTGTCCACAAGTTGGAGGTATTAATATATACCTCATAAAGAGAATGGGAAATGCAGAGTGCTAACTCTTATGAAAGAAATTGGCATAATTTATTCATTAACTGACTCATTTAGAACATATTATCTTACAATGATGAAAGAACATACTAAAACAAAATGAATCCCTCTGCCCTATGGACATGGCAGTTTCACAGGGGACACATACATTAACCATTGTACTTACATTTCACTGTTATAATGACAAACCTACCGAAAGAGTGTAAGTATCCATTATGATAAACCGAAGAATTGGGGGAAAAGGAGGGTTAAGTTTTCTTTCCCTCTCTTGTCTTTCACTCCTGCAGCAGACAATAGCAGTGCCTGCTCATATTTCTCGGGCCAGTGCTTCAGTTTGCTTGGAATCACACCAGTGTCTACAAACCTTTGCTCATAGTTTTTCTACAGAGCTCAGAAGGCTGCAGTGCCCTCCTGCAGGCAGACAGGAAGTGCTAGAAACAACACCCCTGGGACAGTCTTCCCCCACGTGGGATAATCGGTGGCATTCGGTGTCTGCCAGGCTTTCCTCAGTAGAATTAAGCTCCAGGTGCCCACAGTGTGGTTTGCTAGCACACCGATTTCTGGCTGCTGTCCCTTTTTCTCACTTCTCCGTCCCCCTACAGGTGTTTTCTGCACCTTCCAAATAAACTGCAGTTGACCCTTAAACGACACAGGTTTGAACTGCTTGGGTCCACTTAGACATGGAATTTTTTCAATTATCCATGCAGTTCCAACCCATGCCACTCAAGGGTCAGCTGGCATTAGGAATCCGCGTACGTGGGGGGGCCAGTGCAAGTTATACGCACCCAGCACCTTCGACTGCACAGGTGGTTCGCGTTCCTAAGGCCCACATTGTTCAAGGGTCAACTGTATGTGCACCCAATTCCTGGACTCACGCCTGGGAAGCCAAACCAAGGTAGGTCCTCTCTCACAAAGCTCCTATATGTTCCTAATCAACTATATCCCCCAAAGTAGAGTACGCTATGTGGTCTAAAAAGCACAGACTTCTAGCAATAGAGTTTTCTTCTAGTATAGGATTCAAACCAGGACATTCTGGAGAGTAAAGGGGGCACCACTAAAAGTCCACCGAGAGGACATCAGGCAGGAGCCAGATCTGTGCCGGGGAAACTATGACGCGTGGTTAGCCTGTCTCAGGGAAGCTTTTTCCCCTCCAGCGAGATTTCCCGGCCAGAGTCCTGGTGGCTGACCGGTGGGCTCAGCGCTGCTCACGAGAAGGCAGCGCGGATACTTAGCTCATCTGTCAAAACCTGGGGCCCCTTATTCCCAGAGCCAGCAGAAAAGCAGCTCGCTGCTCACAAGGGAAGCGCATTTCGACTTACAGCACTCACACAAACTCACAGTTTTTAGGAGAAAAACAACACAGATTTGTCAACGTCTGTCACCTCCTTTGGGCAGCTGCAGCTTTTTAAGAGCCAAGGGGTCCCCAGTGGATGTGGCTCACACCAGCGCATGAGGAATGATTGACTCCCAGAGCTTTGCTGAAATTGACTGCTAATGTTGGAATGGTACTTAGCTGGATACATTTCCTGTGCACTGGGGCTGCTGCGGGTGTGCTGGGGGCAGGGAGAAGAGAGTCCCAATGAAGGAAGTTTCTATGCAAACACTGCAGCCCATACGGATCAGGTTTCAGCTTAGCTTTGCTAATTCCCCTTGCGTTTCACCGCCCCCCCCCCCAACATTTAAACTTAGATAGCTATATAAGTTCAAATGTTCTTTTATAGAGTGAAATAAACAGCTTTTATAGCCTGAAAACAGCGAGCTTAGAGATCAACCGTTCCCCACTGAAGCAGGCATGTTTAAGTTGAAGAAATAGATAGCATTCTCTTCCTTATTGTTGGCTATATTTTTCCCCCAAACTAATAGGAGGTAGTCTGTAAATTAGTTCCTTCTCGGTTGCTGGGGAAAGAAGTTAATGCAGCCTCCCGGCATTTTGCTACAAGGCTGCCCCCCTCTGGCTCCCACCACAATGTGATTTGTGGAGAAATCAAGCATGTTTAAGACAGAGCAGCTCAAAGTTGGGGCAAGTCAAGGTCAGGGTCCCCCTTGCTGGTCACTATCCACCCTCTAGTCACCATTCCTAGCTTCTCAACACGTCCTACACTTTTCTCCAAATGCCAAAATATATAACTGAGTTTAGGGCGAACTTTGGCAACCCCTGGTTCCACACTACAGACGGTGAGTGGGTAAGGTTGAAAGGCAGAGGATCGTAAGACAGACAGCAAGCAAAAGAGCCGCATACCCTTTTTCTGCCAGCGCTGGCCTTTCAAGTCCAGAAATAATTGTAGCATCCTGCGTTTCAGGTTCATCCTTCATTTGGGGATTAAGAAGCAACTGCAATATTCATGCAGGAGGCTACCTAGGAGAGACCCACGCTGGATTCACCAGGGGTCCTGAGTCTTACGTGCACTGAAGTAGCCAATTCTTACCTATTCATTTTCTGACTATCCATGTTAACGCAAGGCATACTATGGGCACATCACAGCCCTCTTGTTATTCCAATGCTTTAATTGATCCCTCTCTTTTCAACAGCTTTTATAATAAAATGCGGCAACCTCAGAAGGCATGTCTTTACAACAACCCACCCCCATCCCTGTCTTCTCTATAGCCATACTTCTTACCACTCTCTGGCGTTCACTCCAGCAACGAGGCATCTTGTCATAGTCCCAAAAGTTAAATGTTCTTCAAGCAACTGAGTCCCTATTCCAGCTCCTCAGCCTAGACGGCCTTCCCTTCTTTTCGTCTTCAGAACTTATAAAATACTGGAGTTACATTAGTTTAGCAGAACTGCCATAACAAAACACCACCGATTGGGTGGCTTAAACAACAGAAATTTATTCTCCCACAGTTCTGGAGGCAGGGCTGTTCCTTCCAAAGGTAAAGAAGAATCTGATGCCTGCATTTTTGAGAGTTTTAGTAGCTTGCTGGCCATCGTTGGCAGGCCTTGGCTGTTAGAAGCATCACCCCGATCTCTGCTCCATCCTCACACGGCATTCTCCCTGTGCGCATGTCTCTGTGTCCAAATTTCCCCTTTCTATAAGAACACCAGTTACATTGGATTAGAGCCCACCCTAATAACCTCATCTTAACTAATTATATCTGCAATGACCCTGTTTCTAAATAGGTCACATTCTGAGGCACTGAGAGATAGGAATTCAACATACGAATTTGGGAGGGTGGGGAGAGGCGCTTAACTCAATGTCCTCAGCAATGCCCACTCCGCAAGTCACTACAACAGAACTGAGAGCCTCCTCTACCTCCCTGGGCACAAGTTTAATTTTTTTTCATGCCTGTAATATAGCAATGATCTCAATGAACTTCAGTTCTTTGTTTCACTGTCTCTGGCATTGGTCTGTGCAGTGCACAAGATCATAACCCCATTTATTCCCTTCAGCCCATGGATGCTCAGAGAATGTTTCTTGAATAAATAATAACTCATTCAGAATCGCCTCCTATTTGTTGAGGCTGGAGGGGAAGCATGAAGAGCAAAGTCAGAAGGATACCTACAGTCACTTCTATAGAAAGGTTATAAAGAAGAAGTGATGTGACCTGGGCTCCCAGATCACTTCTTTTTCGAGTTACTCCTCTCCTAAAGTCACACCATTCACCCATTCACTACTTCTGCTGCTTCGGATTTATTTGCATTATTTTTTTAAAATTTCCAACCTCCCTTACCCCCCGCTGCCACCAAAACACTTACCACATGTCCCCATGATATGTGTTGAATCTCAGCGGCTCTTGTCATGGGGCTGAAGGAGGTACAGAAAACTGGAAGTTTATCAAAATATTCCTAATACAATTCACAGGCTGTCAGCGGTTGTTTATGCTTTCGTAGTAATCCCGGGATTTATATTTATTTTATTCTGATGATATAATAAGATGTATAATTGCTTTTGAGAGTCTGGAATTGCTTTTGTAGAAATATGGGGCTTGAGTCATGAATCCTAATGCCTTGCTGCCAGCAGGCTTTTGTCATGCTGAGGAGGACGGTTCATGTCTCTTCTGATTCAGAAGAGAAAGTTTCACACCCCAGTGAGTTAATAAAAATGGAGAGACTTTGTGCTCTTGATCTTGCAACTGGCTTTCTGGGGAGCTTTTGGTTGAGGCTACGTGTACTAGACACATTGGAAATGCTTCTCCCACTTCATGCTAAAGGAGAAGCCAGGGCCCCCCTGTTTGTCCTGGGTGACTCTGCTTCTTGGTCCTACCCGAAAATCTCATGGGCAGGTGCCCACCTCAGGTGGAGCCAAGTAGCTTCACTCTTGAGAATATGAACTAAGCCTCATCAAATGTGCTATAAGATTGGAATTGAGTCTTGATCCATATAAGGCTCTAGCCTTATATGACCTTATTGTTGCTACTACAAACCATATGCCAATCAAAGACACAGAGAAAAGGAAACCTAGAGACTTAGAAAAGAAGCGGCCTGAACAGAGAAGATAGTCTGCGTGTAGGGAAAAGCAAAGATACAGACCATAATTGACAAACATTTAATATCCAGGTTGCTTAATGACACATTTCCCTTCAATATGCCATTTTGGAGGGGCTTCAATTTATTGCAGCAATGTTGTCCATGATAAAGATTGCTTTGTTTGGAAGCTTCAACCAGAAAGATATAGGACTATTCTGATTTAGAGTTCACAGTAGAGATAACTTTGGTGGTCTGTGGATGTATTAGTTACCTATGCTGCATAACAAATGATCCTAAAACTTGTATCTTCAAACAATAAACACTTGTTATCTGCATAATTTCCATGATTCCAGAATCCAGGAGCAGCTTAGCTGGGTAGTTCTGGCTCCCAAAGTAGCAATTGAGCTATTGGGCAATTGGCCAAGTTTGCTTCTATCTAGAGACTTGGCTGGGCTGGAAAATTCACTTCCAAGGTGACTCCCTTACCTGCCTGACAAGTTAGTGCTGGTTATTGACAGGAGGCCCCAGTTCCTTGCCACAAGGGCCTCTCCTTGGGCCTGCTTGTGTATCCTTGCAGTATGGCAGTTGGCTTTGCCATAGCTACTGAGAAAAGGAACAGCAAAATAGAAACAATATTTTATGATCTACCCATGGAAAGGCCACTTTCATTTTGAGAACATTCATTTGGTTATATAAGTCAGCCCTATTCAGTGGAGAGAGGACAACCTAAGGACAAGAAAACCAAGAAGAAGGGATCATGGAAGGCCATCTTAGAGCCTGCCTACCATAGTCTGTGATCAAGAAAGCACAAATTGAGTTTGTAAGAGAGAGAGAAGAGAGGCAGCATCTTTCTCTAAGCTTCTTCCCAGATGTTACCCATGTATGGACCCTTGTCTATCTGCCAGGCACACCTCATCTCCAGGGCTTCACATTGTCCTCATGTTTTCAGTGTGTGTCCTTCCCTCTCTTCCTTAAACTTCCTGCTCACACCCATCCTCTGCGGTCTTATTCACATGCTTCCTCTTTTCTATTTAGCTCTCCCTGGGCAAAATACATGGTGTCCCTTACAGTGTTTCATGGTACTTCCCGAATAGCTCTCTTACTGCTTTTATTCTATTCTGTGTCAGTGTCTTGAAACAGGAACTGTGCTAAATATCGAAGAAAGGAAACAAAGTAGGGATTGGTTACATAGGTGTTGGGAGAGCTGAGAAGCCAACAGGCATGGTCTGAACTCTGGCTAAACCTCAACTGGCATGTGAATCCCTGGCCTTGAGTTTCAGCCTCTTGTTTAATCTCAAGACTTCCCGAGAACGGCCAGCCCCAGTTCAGACAAGACAATCTGCTCAATGCTGAAATGAGCAATGCTCTGTAATTCCAAACCAGCCCTGGGAACATCTTAGACTATGTGTTATTTCCCCACGCCTTCAAATTACTAAATTGTTCTCATCTGTCACTTTGTGGTGAATGAATCCAGAGTGATTCCCTGGAAAGGCTGAATTGGAACCTATGTGATATTGGGCTGATGACCATAGATCTCCCCTTGCCTTCTTTACTCAGCCTCTCAGAAGGGAAAATGGACCAAGACATTCTCCTCTGGGGAATAAGGAAAGAAATACTTTGGGTAGGGTGTATGTGTGTGTATGTGTGTGAACGCGCCAGCACGCGCGCACACATAGCTTGTAAAGGAGAAGTTCCTACGAGACCCTGGGGACAGATGACACGGTTCTGTTGAAGATGTATAATATTTAATAAAGTCTTAATGCAACTTTTTATTGGCTTCTCTCCATCCCTGAAAATTAATCCTATTAATTGCCATTTATTGCTTCTTATATGCACCAGCCATCATGATAACGTCTTTATGCATATTATTTTATTTCAAACTTACAATACCTTTTAAGGTAGGTGTGCCCTTATGTGCCCATCTTATGTGCGAATAAACTGGGGCACACAGAGGTGAAACGACCTGCCCAGAGTGAACAGCAGTGGTAAGATTTGAATCAGGGAGTATCTAAGCCAAGGCCTACACACTAAATAGAACACTGTGCTGCCTCGGTACTGAGCCCCCAGAATATTCCTGACACTCAGGCATATCATTGATTCACCTCTTACATGACAAGATAAGAGCGCATGATTCTTAAACACTCATCACACATTAATAAGTCAGTCAACTACCACCTCCCTGAGAGCGGGGTGGTAAAGGCAAAGCCACCATTTATCTGAGTTTACCCAGTTAAGGTTAGTTGTCTCAATATTCCAGTGGATTGAGAATTTATCCCACTCTATCATTCTTAAAAGTCCCAGTTTAGATGGTATATCATATGATCACTCCACCTGGAGGCTCTGTTGGCTGCCATGCCCAGAACACAGAAGCTTCTTGCAAAATATTGGTTGAGTTGAAAGATATTTAGTTCTCTGGGGAGCAGTGTCATGCCCAGGCTGAGGCGGTGCCACCTAAACCCAGTCTGTACCTCTTGGAGGAGGCAAGTGATGTCCCCACCACCAGAAATGCCTCCTAATTCAATGCCTCTCACCCCGGTGTCCTGGCAACTCCTCCTTTAGGAACAGCGGTGGAGCTGTAAGTTCAAGTGCCCATGGTTTAACTTGATACCTCTGAGCCTGCGGGCCCCACCCCTCTTGCCCCAGGTCCCTGGCACTGCAATGTGGCCTGCTGTCTTTTTCTCCCACTTTCCTTCTTTCCTTTCACTCTCTGTACACATGTCCTTTTCCCTCCCCTGGGTCTGGTCACTAATAATGCTCACTTTTAATGAAAAGCTCCAGCACTGTGGGAACCACATCGCGAAGGAATGTCAGCAGCTGCCAGGCCTGGGTCATGCCGGTGTCAGTGGCCTCGGCCTCTCTGTGGTCACTGCTGGCCAGGGTTAAAAGGCGTTAGTCAGCCCCAGCCATGCCCCCATCCCTGGGGGCCCATACCTTTGATCCTTTGCAGGCCTCTCTCCATAACCACATCCCAGCTCTTGCAAGCTGTAAACTGCCACGTCTGCCCTCTTTACATGCCAATGGTATTTGTGCTTCTCTTCCTTCTCTTTCACAGTGGAAGATAATCTACATGCTGGCCGAGGTGACTGGACCCTTCTTCCTAAAGACCTCTGCCTGGCTGGCCCTTTCTCATACCTCCTATCTCAGCTGATAAGCCATCCCTTCCGAAAGGCCTCCCATGACCACTCTTTATCGAAGCACCTCCCAGCACACAGTTTAATTCAAGTTAAATCACTCTGTTTAACCTTGTTGCTTGTTTCTCCACTGGAATATAAGGCCCGCAGGCCAGGCCCAATGCTTGACTTTCTAGCACTCTCTCCCCAAGTCTGGCATGGGCTGGACCACCCACGGTAAGATAGGATAGATTTCCTTCGCACTGTGCTCTACCTCCTTGGCTGCGTGAAGGACTGTGGCTGTTCATACTCCTTCAAAAAGAACCACTTTGCATTTGGTTGGAGACGGATTCAACCATCTATATGTATTATCTGGTGTTTTCTTACCTTGTGAATTCTCTAAAGTTGAGGATTATAACTCATATTCTTAAGCAGTTATTGATTATCTTAAGATAAACTGTTGATTGTTGTGACTGGTGGGGACTGGATAAAAGTAGGGTTATGGGAATTATTGTTTTCTGAGGGCCACTCTGTGCTGTGAACTGGGCAAGGAACTTGACGTACTTCAGTGCAATTGTCTTGGACTGTTCAGGCTGCTATAACAAAATAACATAAACTGGCTGGCTTTGAAACAGCAGAAATGTAGTTTTCACACCTCTGGAGGTTGAGAAGCCCAAGATCAATGTGCTGGCAGATTTTGTGTCTAGTGAGAGTCTACTTTTTGGTTTATAGATGGTGCCTTCTTGTGTGTCCTCCCATGGGTAGAAGGGGATAGGGAGTTGGGTAGGATCCTCTATAAGGGTACTAATTCTGTTTATGAAGGCTCCACCTCATGACCTAGCCACCTCATTAATTCCTCACCTCCTAGTGCCAGCACTTTGAGGGTCAAGTGTTAACATATGAATTTTGAGGAGAAACAAACGTTTAATCTATAGAAACAACAAATGAAATAAAATGGGAAAGTGCTTTGCTAACAGTGATTTGATATCCGGAAGGCTGTCTAGAAACGTTCATTTTCATGGTTTGGTATTCCTTGCAGCATTGACCATATCTTGCTTTTCATGGTTACAATTAAGATAAACCTGAACTCGAACAGGCTCAAACGAGGAGTGGAATGCAATGGCTCGTGTAGCTAAACAGTTTAAGGGTAGCCACTCAGGTGTGGTATGATCCAAGATTTGGATATTAGAAGAAGGACTGGGGTTCTGTCTAGTTCATTTTTGGCCACATTTTCTGTAAAGGTCTTTTCTAGGTCTGATGAGAACTACCAACAACTTCTGAGGTTTACATCCTTCCCCTTTTACCTCCAGCATGCATGTGCGTGTTTGTGTGCTGGGGGAGGGTGGCTTCTAATATCATCCTCTCGAGAAAGAAGCCATCTTTTCCTTTAAACCTCAGAAGATAGTTACCACAAGTTTTCAAAGTAAACTTGCAATGGCACCAGTTGGAATTTATCTGAAGTATGTAAGTAAGGATATGGACAGAAATGTACATACAAGGATGTATATTTTAGCATTGTTTATTATAGGCCAACATTTCTTTTTTTAGTTAATTTATTTATTTATTATTGATTATGCTATTACAGTGGTCCCGTTTTCTCTCCCCTTTATTCTTGTCCACCCTGTACTCCCCTTCTTCCAGCACTGTCCACCTTAGTTCATGTCCGTGGGTCATACATACGAGTTCCTTGGCTTCTCCATTTCCTATACTATTCTTAACCTCCCCCTATTTATTTTGTACCTACTAATTATGCTTCTTATTCCATGTACTTTTCCCCTCATTCTCCCCCCTCCCTGTTAAAACATTTCTATAAAAGGAAATTAATCTAGTGTTTAATAACAGGTAAAATTAAGCCAGGGATATCTATACAGTATGATATTGTCCAGTCAGCTAAAGTTGGTATTGTTGATAAATATCTATTGACATAGAAGGACAGTTTAAAAGCATATAAGCAGCTTTAAAATATTTTGTACAACATCAACTTCACTAAAATTCAAATATATTCATATATTAAAATTATATGTATATATTTACATTTATAGCTTTAACTATATCTCACATATTCTCAAGATAAAAGAGCTGTGGCTACCATATGCAAGCACCAGGGTGTTTATGGGCTTGCAGTAGTTATGTCTGAGTGGTAAAAGTATGAACTTCTTTTTTTCATTATTTTGTGTATCTGTATTTTCTTTCTTTCATTTGTTCATTCTTTTTTTCTTTCATTCTTTCTTTTAAATATTAAATGTATAGTATATAATAAAGATACATACATTTATCTACATTATTAAGTTGTTTAACGTAAATGCAGTGAATGTGATGGTCAGGTGAGGAAAGTAGGGATGAGGAGGAGGAAGAACACAGACGGAGAAAGGAGGAATGGAATGGAAGCCCTGGAGACCTGGACTCTGGCAATGGGACCAGGGCTGAATGGTAGTCACAAGAGCTCTGACTGGCTCTGTAGGAACAGGGGGTGGAGCACACGAGTGTGGAGCTTACTAAAATCTCTGGAAATATTAAATGAGTGGAAAACTTTTTCTGCCAAGTGGAGATGATAGTCATTTCCCATTTTCAAGAGTTTTCGTAAGAATCCAATTGTATTCTGCTTGCACGCTTTAATCAGGCATAAGGGCTCACTAGTATCCACCGGACTTAAAACCGGGGATTCTCTTGGGAGTGATTACTTGGCAGTGGGTCCTGGGTGGAGGCCTCTGTAGAGGAAGGGCCTTGTAAAACTGAGGTTCCCTTCTTCACCCATGCCCCACTCCAAGCTCTTACATAATAAGGGCAGCTTAGTTCTAAACCCATCTATGAGTATTAACACCCACAAGAAAATTGAGTACAGTGAAGGCATGTGATGAAGACCCCATGACTAAGAGGGGGCAGAACAAGGTTTCAAGTGACTCAGCTCTTTAACCACCGTTATTCCATGTTGTGTGTCTAGAGGAAAATGAGATGGGACAGGTGGATGGAAGCCAGACATGAGGTTTAGGTAGGAGGCAAGACCATGAAGCTTTGCACAATGGGAGTGACAGGCAGTATTGAGGGGACATTGAAAAAGGATCAATCCCTTTCATATGACTCACCAAACACTTGTCCCATCCCTTCTACAGCAAGGAACAGGGCCATAGGGGGCTAAGCAGAAGGAGAAACTCTTGCCTCTGTTTCCAAGGAGCTAATGGGGAGAAACAGTTTCTAGCAGCCAAGTTTGCACTAATAATCAGGGAAGATTCTGTTTAAAGAATATTTTCTCTGTTATAAATTCACAGATGATTCTGTCTGCCTGGCTCAGAAATGTGGGACTTGACCTTGCCAGGAGGGAGAGGAGTACCCTCCAGGCCTAAGGTATCCCTGAAGGCAGGGGCTGGGCCTGCCAAAGGAAACCTTCCTCCAGAGAATCTGTAGACATGAAGCCTGGGGTCTGAGGGTCTCCATCCCAGATGTCTATTCTTGTCACATCCCCCTGGGTGTTTCAGAAGTCTTCGCTCTGTGAAGTTACCTGCAGTATAGGTCGTTCTGCCGCGACGCTGCCAGAAGCCTGGTTTCCGATCTGGGACAGGAATGGTGGGACTTTCTTTGGGAGGCGCTAAGAAAAAAATTGGTCGATTGTATGTGCGAAACCTCCCCTACGGCCCAGTCAATTATGTCTTCAAAATTACTGAGGCACTCAAGCTTCTACTCTCCTGTTTAGTGCCTTCCTAGAAAATGTGTATGCAATTCAAATGTTTAGAAGCTGAGTAACTTATTTCCATGTCCCGAGTTTTCCCAAAGTCAACAGCATATTCTAAAACTCCAAATAATTTTTAGTGTTCCCAATATTTCATACACATTCATATTTGGACATCATGGCAAGCCCAATGAGGAGTGTCTGATTAAAGGTAACGGCCATTGCTATGTTTATGTAACACCTAACACCTCCTGTGCACTGGGCTTGGTCTGAGCCCTTCAGGTATTTGAGGTCCTTACACAACAAAGCCGTCACTACCACCACGGTGATTTCTATGTGGTATATTTGGGAATGAGAACACAGAACGTGTGATTGTCCATCTTCTCATAGCTGGCAATGAGCCGCTCTAGGATTGAAACCCAGGCATTCTGGCTCTAAAATGTATATGTTTAACCCCACCTCTTCTGTTCAAATAGTCACCGTCACCTCTTTGCAAGATTCACAATTGTCCCCATTACCTCAATCATATTACATGTAGGAAAGTCTCATTCTTCAACACTAGCATCAGCTGTTGGATTTGTTTCTATTTATTTTGAAATAATATTATGAGCAAACTGCAATAAAAAAACTATTTTCCAAATGTGTTTTAGTAGCAGAATTCAATCTTTCAAATAAAATTTTACTCTGAATCCCAAGATAAATAAAAAGTTGAGCTCTTCCAACCGAAGTGGGAGGGGAGGTGGGGGCCCCGCAGGGAGGAGGAGGTGGGGGAGGGCGAGGATGCGAGGGTCTTGGCAGCTGCACCAGCCCTCAGCTACACCTACATTTTCTCCGAGGGAGGCTTTGGTCAAGAATTCCCTAATAGTCTCAAAAAATAGTAAACGAAGACAAAAATAGCAGAATTATTGACCAGCTGGCAACACAGTATGAATAAAGCCCTTTTGAAATTGGCTTTTATAGGTGATTCATAGTGGCCCCACTCTGATTTGAAAATAGGGTTGTATGGCATCGCTCTACAGTGTGAGAAAAGGTGAGTTATTAGAACGTTGAATGCAGTCAATCACCCCGAGGCCCATGCGCACTGTAGGATCTAAAGAACAATTTCATGTCAAAATTCCTCAGGCCTCAGGTCTTCGAATCAAAATCATCTAGTTCCTTAAAGGAACATTCCCTGAACGGGGATGTTATTTGCTTAGCAAAGTGTGGGCATCCCTTGACCTGCCTGTGGTGACCCGGTTTGGAAAAATCTGTGCTTTCAAACTTTACATACAATCCTGAACAAACTTTTCTGTGTCAATATTGCTTTTAGCTTTTGATTTCTGCTAATTTAAAAATTAATACATGTAGATGGTTAAAAAAAAGTAATTAAAGCAAAAACTTCAAATGGCAAAGAGAGGATCATGAAAGTAAATTTTCTTCCCATACTGCAATGCCAGATGTGACCGCTGTAGTTGTTGATCTTTCCCCAAATTTTCTCTGTAAGACTGACGTGTATGTCCTTTGTGTTTTATTTTACACCCTCTTCTGAATCATGTCATTATTGTTTTCATTTGTTAGTTCTTTAGTTTATTTTTACTTGAAAAATGTGGCTTATGAAGTTTGTAAAGACCTCATTCTCTGTAAAGACTGGGCACTTTCCTACATACCGAAACACATTACTCAACTCGTTTCCATTGATGGGCATTTTGCTTGCTACTGATACTTCATTATTGGAAGCAAAGCTCCTCTAAGCCTCCTCAGATGTTTTGTGACAGACAGATTTAGGATAAATTCCTGAAAATGTAATTGTTGGAGCAAAGTTTATTGTGTGCATTAAAAAATTGATAGTTCTTGGCCAAGTTCCCTTTAATTCACACGCCAAATGTTTAGCAGGAGCGTACTTCCCTGTGCCCTCCCCACCACTGAGCGCCATCAATTCCAAATGACTACACTTCAGCTAGGAGAGGAGGCTTTTCAGGGATGGAGGGGCCGTTGTGTTTCCGCAGAGACACCATCTTTGTCAGTAGGACAGTGACTATTTAGTAAACTACCCTAGATGTAGACGGACTGGAGGCGTTCTCTGAGGTCTCTAAAAATGGAGAGGCCGACTCAGGGTCAGTTGTGGACTTATTATGGTCAGCTTGTACTGCCTGGAAGATATTCAAGGCCTGTGTCTGTGGTCAATGCCATTAACGTACGGTGTGAGATCTTCTGAACGTTAGAGGGAGAATCCGAATCAGCCAGGGTGCCGATCGGCCTCTGAAGTGAGAATCTAAGGTCGGTGAGGCCCATGAGTGGATATCAGTGTCCTATATCCAGACCCTGCACACAGTGTACAAGGGCCAGGGGACCAAGCTGGAATGACCTTAAGCACTTGTGAGGCAGGCCTGCTCTTCAAGCAGGTACAGAAGCCAGACCTACAAGACTAAGGCAGTCCCTCTTCCAAGACTTAGGCTTATATGGCCACGGTCTTTGTTTATAAAGTGCCTGTCCTAGAGATTATTTTAAAGAAAGACTTTAATACAAAACCTTTGGGTCAATGGGCCAAACTAAGTGTTTCTATGTTATCAAGGAGAGGCCTTCTATTCAGTTCCTCCCCCAGACTCAACATTCATGGAGACTGAATTAATGAGATCTTACCATGCAGACCTCTGAACTCACAGGATAGAAAAATCAGCAGGGATTTAGGGTGAGGGACAGAATTCATCCCGGGGTTAATTTAAGGAGCTCTCTGGGGACTCACATGAAAAATAAGATTTAATTTGCTGGGGCAGCTGTGGTACAGGGAACACACCAGGACTCGATTTCCTGGCAGAGCTGCCATTTATGGGCTCTGAGACCTGGGAATAATAATACCCACCTCCCAGGTGTTAATGTGAGCACTGAAACAGATGAGGTATGTGAGGGCTTTGCGAGGCCGGAGAGCTGTAACAAATGTGCAAGCTTGCCTTTCCACGGCAGCCCTGGGAGAAAAGCGGGTCACCCACACGGATCTTGGAGAAAAACAGGTCACATGCACAGCTCCCTCCAGCTCTATCTCAGCCGGGGGTGTGGAAAGGCCAGTCCTGCTTCCAGGGTGTTGCATTCTTGCAGGTACGGGCTCCTCAGTTGCTCCACAGTGTTCTTTAAGTTCTTCGTTTCTGCTTTTGTGGTTACTGCTGCTCCTGGTGCCCTCAAGTCATGGGGAAAGTGGGTGCCTCTCCGCCTTGAGCCCTTGGAAAGTGATTTTTTTTTTTTTGGTCTGGTCATGGAGCTTCCTAGTCTGCAGCTGTGTATCTCCTCATGCCAATATTACCCCTCAGAAATGAAATGTCCTTGTTCTGGTTACCTATGGCTGCATAAAAAACTCACCCCCCCATAAGCTCAGCTACTTAAGCAATGGCATTTATTTCGCTCAATGTGCAACTTGGGCAGCGCTCAGGAGACAGGCCATCTTGGTTTTACTCTGCATCAGCCAGGGGACTGGAATCATCTGAAAGTTGGTTCATGCCCATCTGTGACAATTAATGCTGACAGTTAGACGGAAACGTAGCTGGGGCTGGGGCGGAAGCACCTCACTGTGGCCTTTACACGGACTTGCAGCTGTTGACTTTCTCACGGCATGGCGATTATCCCCAAGGGCCGGGATGCCTGTACCACAGAGGGGATGTTGAGGGGGAGAGAGACAACTGTGTTACTTACTATGACCTAGCCTCAGAAGCCACACAGTGTCACTGCAGTGCATAATATGTGTTCACTAGAACCAAATCACTTCTAAGACTGGTGCACAATCAGGGGGAAGGGAATTAGATTCCACCTTTTGGTGGTAAGAGTGTCAAGAATTTACAGACACAGTCTGAAACCACCACACCCTTACACCCAACCCCATGAGTATTACATTCTGCAACATGGGCTAAAAACCTGCTTTGCCTGGTATTAGCAGGTTCAGAGACTTTATTATGATTTATTAATGAAACACCTCTTACCATTTTATTGGCAGTGTTTGTTTGCCCTGGGACTCAGACATAAGTCTCTTGGTGCTAGATTGGAAAACGACACTCTTTTCGCATTCAGAGCCACACTTTTATTTTGTAACCAAAGGCTTGTTTGCGGACCATATCGTTAAGTCCTCTCGTGTAACAAACCGTCCTAAGACTCATAAGTCTGCAGAGTGGCTGGAGGTCAGCTGGGCAAAGCTGGGCTTGGCTGCAGAAACTTGGCTGGGGCAGCTCTGCTCTCCCTCTCAACCTTTTCTGGAACCAGGGGACATGTTTCACTTAAGATGGTGATGGAGACATAATAGGGAGAGAAGAAACAAGTGAGACCTCAGAAGTCCCAGTCTCTGTCAGCCCACTCTCACTGCCACCCATTGGCCAAGGCAAATCACATGGTCAAATCCAAAGTCAAAGTTCAGGGAAATGTACTCCATCTATGATGAGGTCAGAGCACATGCAGGGATAAAGAGGAGGGTGGAGAATAGGGGTTACAGTGCAATCTAACCCATAAATCAATTTTTTCTATGTTGACCTTCTCTTGTCCTTAGGCAAGACTGCAGATGTCACGTTCCCCACCTCCGACCTCCATGACAATTATGGTATATAAAATCTAGCATGTTTATGGATGGTCTGGAACATATTTCAGAACCTTTCTCAATGTAGCGCTCCACAGTCAATTGGTTGGATCTGGAAAATGAAACAAACCACATTTAAAGTAAATTCTATCCCAAGCGTCTCCAGCATCCTCCCAGTCCAAAGCCCTGATCCCAACTATGCAAAACTCTCCAGGCTTGACTAGACCTGCCAAGGTTGTAAGATAAGAGCAGCAGAGACTGCTGATAAAAAGGAGCGAGAGAATTACCATTAGATTTATACACATCATTTTTTTTGTCTGCCTGTTATTTCTAGAATTAGGGAAGTTAAACTGGTATAATTTTGCACACAAATCATGAACTAAGGAAACCTTGTCTTGAGCTCTATGCTGTATCTATTCTCAAAGAAGAGGTCTTTTAAAATCACCTTTCCTTATGTATGGGAGAGATCAAATCCTGGTTAGGATGGAATGGCTGACATGCAAGGAGTAAGACTGTGGCTCTATGTCACACACACACACGGTGTACACACATTTGCACACATGGGGGGATATCTAGAATCAGACACTCAGAAGTGATTACTGTTATAGGAACCAAACATCCCTATGGGCAAGGTGAGTGGTAAGGACTCTAGGACACAGTCCCTTATTCTTTTCTCTGATTTTTATCCCCCACTCGGAGAGTATTATATACTAACACATACACACACATTTTCATTTTTTTTAATGAGAAATGTATTTTCTACTTGTTGTTACCTTTCAGAAGTAAACAATTTGCTCACATGCATAAACAGCATCTTAAAATATAAAATAAAACACAGTTAAGTGGAAGATGCCCCTCTGGGGGTCCCTCTCCTCCTCTCTGGTTCCAGCCACCCCACTTCTCCTCAGCTACAGGGCCAGCAGAAGTGCACAGGGCAGGGTTGGCGTGAGGGGCCCACACCAGTGAAGGCAGGAGGCAGAGCTTGTCAGGAAGGAGCGGAGCAGGGTTTGGTGTCTGTGATCGGCACAAGGTGAGGGCAAGGATGCTTCAGAGGAAAGGAAAACACACCCCATCCTGGAATCTGTTATCCCTGGTGACAGTGACCCACATGGATTACTGTGTTGGCCATGGAGCGATGTAGCTTCCAATTTGTTAGGCAAACTTGCTTTCTTTTGGCCTCTCCTTCCCATGGAGGGGCTGACCCAGTGCACTGCCTCAGAACATGACAGCCATCTTTCAGGAGAAGATTGTTACCTTCTAAAGGGAGGCTAACATTTTAGGATTGAAACCTACCTTGGGAAATTAACAGTGTTCCTGGGGCTGAAGCACCCCCTACCCTTTCCAGGACAGATTAGATAACCCACTTACATGGTGCAGGAAGCATGCATTGGGCTGGTTCCTATTATAAAATACTCAATGAAGAAGTCTCTAGAAAACATCAGCCAGCCCAGCGCAAGTGCTAATTGGTTTGTAGTTCCCCTAATTAGTATGTCATCTACCTGGACAGCTCAGCAGCTGGCTGGAAGCCCAGTCCCTGGCCAGCCAAATTCACAGCTCCCAGAATGCGGAAGTGTAGCAGCAGTGACAATTCCGCACCCCGTCCACACGTGGGCATGCCCACCTTCTTGCTAAGATGATCACAGGTCCTCACGATGATGCTAACAACCTCATTAGGCTGTATGGTGTAGGGAGGAAGCGAGAGCTGTTCAAACTTTGCTCTAATACTTTGTGAACGGACTACAGAGCTGCTCAGACCTGTTTCATTGTTAAGCAATGGCTGCCGCTATGGTTGAAAGGTCCTTAGGTGGCTCGGGGCTCCCTAAACTCTCTTCCATCAGAGATAGGAGACAGTGTGCCACAAGCTATTAGCCCATTTGAGTTAAGGACTACCTTTTCTCTCCCTCACAGCTATCCTCTACATGGCACAGTCTTAGGCTTTTAAGCTTGGATAACATAATGGTCCTTTCTGAAAAAAAGAAAAAGAATTGCATTCAAGTCCAGTGTTGACAAAATTTCTGTCATAGCATAGCTTCAATGTATACAAACAATGCTCTGTGTTAACTGTGTATCCTCACAGATCATATACAACTATAATAAGAAACACATCCACAACTTGAATAGAAACAAACAATAATCCTCATTACATTTGAATGAAAGTGTTAATTCCATGCAGCATCTTGTATTTTGTTCCTGAAGCTAAACTGCCATTTGAAATTTGGGCATGACGTATTTGTACAGTATCTTTTCTGTCTGGCAAGTTGATACCACAATGCATAGTGTGATGGATGATTCAGTATCCATCGCTGCTCACAGTATTTGGCCATTTGAGCTGTTACTGAAGCTTTGTTTGTACAAATGGGTTGGGGCCATTAATTGAATTAATTGACCTTCACCTGGCATAGGCACCTTATGCAGTTAAGACCGTCTCTCATTTTTGCAAGGAGAGGAGGAGAGGGAATGCAATGAGAGCATAGGGGAACAAAGCCACCTACCAGTATCAGGTTGCAGAGTAGTCATCTCTATGACCCAGAATATATTTGCATTGATGCTGTTTTCTATTATTATCAAAATAGTAAAGACACTGTTGGTCAAACAGTTAACTCTCATTGTGGAAAATGGCACACCTGCCTTTTCCTTTTCTCAGGAGGCTCCTTTACTCTGCATGTAAAGTGGCCCTCAACATCTTCTGGATACCCCTAAATATCAGAGTGAGCGCATCTCAGATTAAAGTTACAAGTCCTGCTACACTAGGGCAAATATGGTCTTTGCAAGATTTCTTTTTCAAACCAAAGCTTTGCAGAGCCCTGTGGTTTTCTAATACAGCCTAGGACAGGCTAAACTTACCAAGAGAAAGATCCTCTGAGACTTTTGAAATGTCAAGACCTGCCAACATACGCCTGAAGAAAAAGGCAGCTGATGTCAGGAATTTTTTCAATGTACAGAAAAATCTGGAGACACTTATCCGGAAGCTGAGTGTCTGCCCCTGGGTATTTATACTGGGTGTTTGTCCAGGAGGACCAGGGGGAGGCCCTCGCCTCAGGTGTAAAATTTGAGAAGGTGCCAAGGAACTCAGTAATCAAGACAATAATAATTTAATACAATGTCTTCATAATAAATCAAAAATAATCCAAAAATATATGATGAACAAAATAATACAGACCATCGCTCTGTTGAACCATACAGAGCCTGAAGCAGAAGGAAACATGGGCCCTATACACGTTTTAATGTATTTTAATAATGCTTAATTTTTATTTCAGAACATTAAAGTAGTTGGGAAAATATTGAAAATGGACATATAAGTATATTTAAACTGATATCATTTTTGGTTTAATTATTTTATTTAGACCAAACTAAAATCTATGATCATTTTACTTCTGCTTAAGTTCATTAAAAATTGTTTAAGATTGTCACTTGGTGAAGAGAAATTGTCAACGTGACACTCACTCAACTGAAAATGAGATAAGCAATGAAGCATATTTTGAAAATATTGTTGATGGGTTTCCTTTCATGAAAGCCAGAGCACACATGTTTCCTTCTGCCTCGGGATCCAATAGGCCTTGTCGTGGCAGTGCCCTGGGCAAGGCAGGGGGTAGGCCTGAAGGCTAATTCATGCCTGGAACAGAATGAAATAATTATTAAATATATTCGCTGTTATCCCTGTTATCACAATCCCTTCTCATGAGCTCCAGAGCAGAGCCAGGGCTTCTGACTTTCTCTGCCAAATGCAGTTCGAGGGATCACGAGAAAAATGGAGAAAGCGAGCTGGACAGTAATCCAAGTTTTTCAGAAGAGTCTGTAAGTGCTGCCCCTAGCTCTTGCTGTTGGCTTCCACTTCATGCTATCGCCATGGCAACCTCAGAAATGATGTCCTGCACTTCTCCCCTGCCTCCAGATTCTGCCCCACTCAACCATGTGGGCAGAGGAAAATCCAAGCCCTATATGGAAGAGATGACGATGGAGATAACATGGTGTTACAGAAGGATTTGGGTTAGACACCAGACAGTTTTCCAACTTCTATAACCCTATGCTCACCCTTGTACAAAAGAGAATATTAAAACTTACTTCTTAGACGTGTTTCGTGAATAATGATCTGATTTTTATAGGGTGTCTGAAGCAGTACCCAGCACATACTATGCTAAGAATAAATGTTTATTAATGCAAGAAGAAGGAAGGAAGGGATGTGTATTAGTTTTCTATTGCTACATAACAATTACCACAAACTTTAAAGGCCTAAATAAGACATTTTATCTCACAGTTCTGTAAGTTTGGAAGTCAAGGGGGGCTCGACCCCTTTCTCGGCTGAGCATCTCACAAGTTTGAAGTTAACGTGTCATCTGGACTGAGATCTTACCTGGAAACTCTGGAAATGATAGGACTTCCAAGTTATTTCAGGTTGGTTCTGTACTAGGTTCTTTCTTTTTTACTTATTCTTTATAACAACATTATATGTTAAGACATGCTTCCATTTTATAGGTAAACCCTTCAGCCGTTGAACAACATTCTCAAGGTCTCAGTGTTAGGAATTCTAATTGATAAATCCAAATTTTTGTTTGAAAATAAATGCAAATCAGACAGAAATTGAAGGCTTGATTTCTTTCTTAGAAAAAAAATGTGGTCATTGGCAAGCTTATCAGAGACAACTATCCACCATATTAACCCTGCTTCCATATTGCCATTTGTCTTTTCTCAATCCTTTGGTGATCTTAGTTCTCAGGATTTTATGCACAGTAGAGTATAAAGAGCCCTGAGTCCTTCCAGCAATGTAGTAAGGAATGTACTGGGTAGATACCAGGTTGTTTACCCTGCCTAGTGTAGACCTGGGTTGCTATGATGAGCATGAGTTTTCAATGCCAACTGGAATTTGTTCTTTTGCAAATAACTTTATTTTCTAGCTTTCCAGTTTGGAAGCTATAGTTCTGGTGCCTAAATATTGGAAGTTCAGGGATATACCATAGTTTTAGGGAGAATGTCCAGAAAAAATTTTGAGTACATGTTCCTTGGAAAACCTACTCTACTCCAGACTTGATTTGAGCCCCGCATGACTTTCCTGTGACCATGTAGCATGTCCTTGGTCCTCACTTAGTTGGGCGTCCTGTGAGGTTACGGGACTATACTTTTGTCCCTTGTCTCTCATGTGGGACCGAGAAATACTCAACAATTCAAAAAGATGTCTCTTACCAAAGCTTTTCACTTAAGGGTAAAATTGATGGGAGTCATCAGTACTGTGGGTCCCTGTATTCTACCTTGGACCACTTAATATAACCTGTGCTCAAAATTAAATTTGGTATGAAATTTGGGGTCTCTTTAAACTGTTTACTTGTTTAACCTTTTGGTCTCTGTTTTATTCTTGTTTTTAGTGGAAATTCTTTTTGAGAAATTCTAACCTCCTTTGGAGAACCAAAGGGGAAATGGATTTTTTCCCCTATTAAGTTAGGATAGACAGGGAAGCAATGTGACCCTAGATCATTAACTCGGGAGTTCTGGCTGTCCTTGGGTGAGGGCCAGGGGCCCAGAAGAGAAGCCAGATGGGGTCAGAGACCTCAAACTGACAGATGTGGCAGTGAAGGGTTCCAGGAAGAAAGATCAGAGGCTGGCCAGGAATAAGAGCCACTTGCCCAGATGCAAAACCCCAGAGGGGTGAAGGTAAAGACTTGGGCAGTGTTTTGGCTGAGTCATGGGAGAAACTGGTTAGCAGCTAGGGTCAAGTTTAGGACAACAAAACACTGCCCAAGGAACTTAAGAAAACAGAGGAAGGGCAGGGAAGAAAGTATTTGTAGGACCCCAAGAAGTTAATTGTATCATCTACAAAGTGACTTTATGTAACCCCTCCTGTGGTCCCAACCCACCAGGTAGGTCTGCATGCACCAAAGTTTGTCAAAGGAAAACGGGGCAACTGAAAGAGCAATTCCATTGTATACAAATTGGGGAGAAACAACAAAGCAAGAAGTTAAAGGGGGGAGAGAGCAAGTGGGAACTGTCTGTACAGATTGCCTGCTCCTCCTCAATTGTGTCATCACAATGCCAAGTTTCTTGTGGGTCATTTGCTGGCCCACAAGCAGAAGATGGTGCCTGGTGTGACTCAGTCCTCTACCTCTGGAAGAGCCACTCCCCACTTGAGACAGGGGAGGATGGAAGATGTCACCTTGAAACTTTTACTCAGCTTATGAAAGGGGCCTTGGACCAGTTTATTTATTCTGACAACTCTTGCAAAAAACCTTTATCCAGACTAATTTTTTAAACATCCACTTAAATTGCAATCCATTTAGAGTTTATTGAATAGCACTATCCTATTACGTCGGCAAAATTTCTTCTTTAAAACAATGTTCTTGCTTCAAATGTTTTCATGATAACACCAAGTAAGTAACTAACTAAAACAACACACACAAAATAATGCCTCCCTTGGACCAGACTGAATGAGGCAAAAAGGACACGGATGAGGAAGACATGCTAGAATTCCAATTAATAAATGTAGATGAAAAGATGGGATTAGGAATCACCCTTTGGCAACCACCATAATAATCATTGTTTCAGGCAAGGATCATTAGTGGATGCTAAAATTAGTGGATAAAAGTACTATGAGAAACAAAATATTTACATAGTCCCAAAGTATTTCCCCACAAGATCCTAATTATTTACAAAAAGAATAATAGTGACTTTACAGTGGGGAAGCCTGGCAGACACCACTTAAATAAAGCAATTAAAGTAAATATCACACACAGAAATGGGACAAACAGCATCATGTGCCTCGTGACATGATGCACTGAGGAGGACATAACATCTCTTCTGTGCTTTTCCTGCCAAAATTGCATAGCCTGAATCTAATTATCAGGAAACCTCAGACAAACCCAAATAAAGGGACATTCTACCACATAACTAATCTGTGTTATTCCAATGTGTCCAGATTACAAAAGACAAAGAAAAGCTGAGGGGCTATTCCAAGTCAAAGGAGAACAAAGGGACATTGCAGATTAAAGGGACATCGCAACTGAATGTGACGGTGTGATCCCGGATTAGATTCCTAGATCGGCCCCTGGTTTAGGAGGGACTTTGTATAAGGCCCACAGATTAGAGAATAGTGTCAAGTCACTGATAATTTCCTGATTTTGATAATGAACTATGCAAAAAAAAATGCCTTTGATTTTAGGAAATACACCCTGAAGTATTTAGAGGTGAAGGGATATCATATGTGCAATGTGTACTCAAACATTTCAGAATGTGTGTGTGTGTGTGTGTGTGTGTGTGTGTGTGTAGATAGAAGGAGAAACAAGTGTCAAACATTTTTAACATTTCTAGAGAATCTAGGTGGTCATACAGAAATTCTTTGTACCCATTTTGAAACTTTTCTCTAAGCCTGAAATTATTCAAGAAGCAAATGAAAAATAAGAATAAAAGTTTAAAAAGGAAGACACAGGCCCTGCCATCAAGCACCTCCTAACTCCATGGAGACAGATGGGCAAGTCACCATGAAGAGGGGAACATGGTTCAGAAAACTATGGGGTGCTACTGGGGCAAAGTGATGGGATGTAACTTCTGGAAATGAAAGAGAATGGACATTTTGCAGAAAAGATGTTAAGTGTGAGTTAGGCAAACTCATTGCCTTCCTAGCTCTTAAGGAAAATGTTTAGGCTTATCATTTTGAAAAGTCAAGTCAGTTGCTCCATGATGATATAAAAAAAAGTCTTTGGCTCATAGATTACTCTTTCCAAAAGCTCATCCATTCATCCATCTAGTAACATACACATTTATTCATCTGTAGCTACTCCAGACTGTGAACACCAATGAAGTCATTTTACTATTTATACCCAAGATACAGCAACACTGAGCTCTTTCTTTGCTAACCAAAATCCAAGTATTTTTAAGAGTTTCCCTCTAAGCTTCACAGCATACCGTAGTATTAGGTTTTCATGAATGAAACCTCATCCTTGTTTACCTTTGTTCTAACAAATCCTGAAATAAGCCCACTCTTCTCTAGGAAGAGAAAAGTAGGTAGCTGCTAGGTGTTGAAGCAGGGGCCTAATGTAAATGAAGAAAGATGTTTCTGAGAACTTCCACTGATTGCACTGTGGTAAGGGAATATTAGTGCCTCTGAGAATCAGGGAAGTGATGGGTGTTCAAAAATCAAAGGAGGAGAGACCTTTTGGTAGCTGACAAAAGGGTTTCTCAAAGTGATGGTACCTGAGCAGGAATAGGAAACCTCTGGCAAGCTTGAGTCGCTAAGTGCAGGAGAATTGAGAATATGCCTTCTTACCTTCAATCTAATAATATTGTCTTACTTTTTTCAGAATAATTGGCTTTGACTGAATTAGTAAATTAATTAACTTCTGTATTCACAACCTAGATAACCTGGCAAACAAGATTTAGAATCAAAACAGAGTTAGACGCTCCCTGCTTCTCAATGACCTACCTATAGTCAGTTCCAGGATTAGAAGCTCATGTTTATCGCTGAGAATTTCCACAAACATTCATATATGACCAAAGCCTCCTGATCATGACTGTTACCATGTGACATGGCATGACTGTTTACACAGTTCCTAAGAAAATATTTTGTTTACTCATTCAGTATCCATTCACTACTCAATGCAAATTCTCAAATGCCTACTAAAAACTGGATGCCATGTTATTCTATTAAAAAAAGGAGTCAATCGCACACTTGTTGACACACAATCATACTTGAAGAAGGGCTGCATTGAGAATGAGGAGGTCTGGTTTGGTCTTCAGTTATGCTACTATGTACCTACATGTCTCTGGATAAATGGTTTCTCTTCTCTGAACCTGGGTTATCTCATCTGTAAAGTGAAGATGCTGTCTCAGCCTCTTCAGTACTTGACAACACTGTAGTGCCAATGGTCAGTATTGATGTCCACCTGAAGCTTCCCAAAATATGGTCTTAGACTGAAGAAGTTATTTAAGAGAAATTAAACTAAAGAGGGAAAAGGATGAATGTTGTTGCAAGATTACCCAGTACAGGTAGGAGTATGGTTTCTCCAAAGATTCTCACACAGTAGAGTATAAGAAGGATAAGCTTTTGGAGAAGAGAGAAACCATACATGTTAGAGAGAGGGAAGATATTCTCAGATGAGAGAGTTGCCATTTGTTCAGATAAGTGAGCAAGACAGGTACAATTAGATGTTAGGGCTGGAAATGAAACAGGCTGGAGTTTGCTTGTAATGGATGCAACTAACCTTAAAAAATTTTGCAAAGTAAACTCTACCTCTTCCTTATAAAGGAAATTTTTGTTGACTTGGGAAAAAGACAAAGGGATCACTTGTAAAGGGTTTCCCAGGTCTAAGATGCTATGATTTAACTCACCAAGCAGCCATGTTGTTAATATTGGATTCAGTGCTCCAGAGAGAGAGAAGTGTTTTCCTTAAAGACACTTAGAATGTTTGGACACTTGATCTGCTTCCTTTTCCAAATGTGACAAGATTTAGAGTTATTGCTTCATGAATGAACTGGAAAACACCCTGAGATGCTGTTTACTTCTTAACTGCTTTGCTGTAAGCTCTTGTTCTAAACAGCTTAATAAAAACTTTCCAACAATTTCAGCATTTTCTAAATTTGAGAAGCCATCTTTATAGCTTTTGGAAGAAAGTCCAGGAGTATTGTCACTAAGCAATTTCAGGCAAAAACCTAATTTTAACAGGGGAAATAATAACAATTGGAGTGATGTAGTTTAAAATCCCCTAACTACTCAGTGTGCATGTGATTAACAGCCCATTACCTCACCCAGCTGACTCAGAAAGATGTGTGTGTGCTACACAGGAGGTCCATCTAAATGTCTGCCTCAGCTACTTTGCCTTTGGTCAATGGAGAAACTTACCAACTCATCTAATGCATTGAACCCAAGACTGTGGACATTTAGGGGCTCAGGTAATTTTGGAAGAGGAAGGGGGAGGAGGCAAGAAAGAACCTAGAGGTAAGCCCTCATAGGTGGCCTTTCACTAGTTAAAACTAGGTGTTTGTCAAATAGACTTGGACTCAAGTGAAAGGTTGCCCAACACCTATGGCAAAATCACTTCCTCTTCATAACTGTCCAAGATAGACATTATGATTTTCATTTTCAAAAGAAACTGAGGGTCCATCCATATTGTTGCAAATGAGTGTTTCATCTTTTCTTATGGCTGAGTAGTAGTCCATAGTATGTATGTACCACATCTTCTTTACTCAGTCCTCTATTGAAGGACACTTTGCTTGTCTCCATGTCTTGACCACTGTGAATAACTCTGCAATGAACATGGTGAGACTGTTATGCTAAGCAACATCAGTCAGAAAAAGCTAAGAACCATGAGATTTCACCCGTATGTGGGATATAAAACTGAAACTCACAGACACAGATAACAGTATGGTGGTGACCAGAGGGAAGGGGGTGGGGGTAGTAAAGGGTAAAGGGGGCCAGGGGGCCAAATATATGGTGACAGAAGATGATTTGACTTTGGGTGGTGGACACACAATGCAATATGCAGATCATGTATCATAAAATGTACAC
Organism: Pteronotus mesoamericanus; assembly: GCF_021234165.1. Taxonomy (NCBI): domain Eukaryota; kingdom Metazoa; phylum Chordata; class Mammalia; order Chiroptera; family Mormoopidae; genus Pteronotus; species Pteronotus mesoamericanus. The sequence goes on from NW_026555105.1 coordinate 14,284,619, forward strand.
TCGAAGCCTGTATGATCTTATTAATCAATGTCACCCCAATACATTGAATTAAAGAAGCCCTGAAGTTTAGTGGGATGAAGTGACTAAAGATTTACAATGTGCAAAAGCTGGGATTTGAACCCAGGTCTGACTCCAAATTTCTTTTAGAGAGCCATGCTCTTGCTCCTTGAAGAGTGGCTGTCCTTTGCCTGGGTTCAAGCTGATTCCTGTGCCTTTCTTACCTCATCTCTAGTCACTCCTGTTCCTTTCATTGGCTTTGGCAATTATCCCATCTCCTTCCTCTTCAAGCTGTAGTTTCTGTATCTATTCACTCTTTCTTGGCCCTGCAAATATGTCACATGCAGAAAAGAGAAATGCAAGTTAGCTTTAAATGGCTGATTTTGGCAGCAGAGCCCATCACAGAATCGGCCCAAAAGCTGTTCCTGTGCAAATTAACAGCTGAAGCAGACAGCCCCACAAGGATTGACCAGTGTGCTCACTGAGAAAGATCTTGATTTTCAGGAGATTTTTCCTTCCTCTTTCAAATGTCATTATTGGCACAGAAAGAAATGGGGGCATAAAGATTTGTGTTGTGATTAGGCAGGGCTTGAATTTCTTGAGTTAAATATTTAGATGTCTCGGACTCCCACTCCTGTATCAGAACGGATGGCTGTTTTCCTCTGGCTTAATGGCCGTATCTAGCACCTGGCAATAATGTATACTATTGTAGAGCTAGCTCTACCCCTTTCCTGTTCATAGGAAACAGTGCAGGTGCATCATGATTGAAACTTCTGCTGAATCAGCAGCCACATGATTGAAACCTGCTGAATCAGAAACCACAGTTTCTGCTGACCCCAGTGTATGAGTCAAAACCCCCAAAATCCAGGAGCGAGTTCTCCACAACTTCATCTCTCTCATCTGCCCCCATCATGGCCCATTATATATATCTCCCTGTGAATTTTACTCCCCTTTCTTGACTTCCTTTACTCTTCTCCATTTTTATTGCCACCATCTTATTCCCAGTCATCAGCATCTCTATACTGGTTGACAATTATTTCTCAGATGGTCTCTTTGCCTTCACGCTGCTCCTACAACAATCCATTCACCACCCAGCAGACAGAGCACACTTCTCATTTTGCCCTCTTAATGTGGACATTTTAGCTATTCTACACTGATTACAAAATGAAAAGGAAACTTGGTAACACGGCCTGTCTGGACCCACAATGTACACCGTCTCCTGCCTGCCCCTCTAACTCCATGGCCCTCTGCACTCACTCACCTGTACTCCCTCCGCTCCGGGCACACTGCCCACCAAACTCTCTCCTGCCTCCAGGCCCTTACACAAGCTCTGCCCTGTGCCTGGAGTAACTACTGCCTACTTGGGTGAGTTTTCAGCTCACATCCCACTTTCTCAGAAAAACTTCCTTCCTCTGGCCCGACAGACGAGGCCACATTGCTGATTCTGTCTACCTATTGTGTTATGAATCTCTCTATCAGTACAGCTATGACAGCTGTAGTTATTAGTTTTTTGTGTGATTATTTCTTTGATTTCTGTCTCCCTGGTCAGAGAGTTAGCTGTTGGGGTTAGGAACAGCATCCGATTTCTTCTAACCATTGAACTTCCAGCACTATGAAAAAGTGTGAGGTATCTCATAAAATTAAACTCTTTGAGGTACTTTTGCATTTTTGCTTGATACGAGGAGGAAGAACTTTGAAAATGTTATTCACTTAATATCACTGTTCTTCACAAACTTGATGAAGTCTTAGTCAAAGGTTTAACAAATATAACTGAACAACACACTTCAACTCTTAGGACAGACAGTATTTAAATCATAAGTGAATAAATATAGTTCTCTACAACAAACACTTCAACAAATGTAACTTTCAATAACCAACATATAAGTCTGAAGGTTACAAGTCAATATTCTTTGCAGATATATTTAAAATAAATCTCTCAATGTTTTAGGAAAGCTTTGTACTTTTTAGTAAACTCCTATTTTAAAAAAACATAACATTACAGTGACAAGATATAGAACGGCTATGGATTTAACTTCAAATGCAAGTCTGGTAACTGATATGTAAACATTCTTTGATCTTTCTCCTTATCTTTTTACAAACATTTAAGGGCTAACTCAGTGTGTTGCATTCTCAAAAATTTTAACCATCTCTTCACAGGAAGTTCTTTCATTACACACCTCTTAAATGGGTGGCCCAGGGGTTTCAGCTATACTTTTGACAAATTTTGAGTCCAATAATTTGGTGTTCTTGACCCGTGTGTCATTGACATTCAGGGCTATCTAATTCCCTTCCTAGTGGGGGCTGTCCTATGCACTGTAGGCTGTGTGTCAGCTTCCCTGCCTCCACTCAGCCCACGCTAGTGGCCCCCTGCACTCCCGTGGTGGCCATCAAAAATGCCTCCAGTCATAGCCGAATTGAGAGCCATTGATTTACAAAGATAACATATATTCACTCAGGTGCTTGCATTCTCTTCCTTGTCTAGAATTACAATATAAAAATCAACTTTCACAAGCTATGGCTCAGCCAAACATAGTTTATAATAATTATATGAACAATACTCGCACAAAATTATCAACCTTGGGAATAATAAGAGAGCAGAATGTGTTCATGATTTGGCCTCTTTACCCCATGGAACATTCAGAGACTTTGGAATCAGGCAGGTATGGGTTTGCAGCCTCGGGCTACCTACATACTAGTTGTGTGATACAGGCCAACTTACCCAAAGCCACAGCTCCCTTGTCTATCAAATGGAGAGGGCAACAGCAGGGTGGTTCTAAAGAGTATATAGGCCAAAGCATGTGGAGCACTTCTAGTATCTGATGCAAAATAAGCACTTAATGTCCCAGTGGTTGTTGTCAATTATACTGTTGATGTCACTGCCTGCTATTTCCACCTTCCCTTCCCTGCCTGAGCATTGCCCCACCCCACTCACTGCGGACTTCGCTGACCCACCCCTTCCCAATATCTGCCCCTGACTCCTAAGGCCATAATATTTTTGCTTTCTGGAACATTTTACATGACTTTCCTGAGCATTTAAAGATAAGGCTGTGCAACAACACCCATTTAGTGCCCTGGATCACTCCCCATTCCCACCACTATTGTCTTGCCTCCTTTAATAGTTTCTAACAAAGGGCTATGTCATTGGCATGCCTTCTCTTGTTAAGAGGTCTTACTGTAACAGGTATCCTTGGTCTTGGCCCACAGCACTGCAATTTAACAGTTGGCAGCAGGCTGCGGATGTCATTGAGCCAAGTGTTCTCTTCCCCAAACACCACACAGCCGGGCTCCTTGGTCACTGCTGCTTACTCGGAGGTGTAGGCAGGAAGAGAAGCTGCAGAAGCAGCTCAGTATACCTTGGATGGGTGAAGACTGTGTCCTCCACAGAGGTTCTCAGTGGATGGGGAGATGGGATCACAGAGTCAGGCAACTGAATCAGGCCTGACCCCAGCAAGGAATTTGGTCACTTAGAAAGAGTTTCTGTGCTCCTACAGCTGTGAGTGGAGAGAGCTCTGTCAGCAACCCCCCTCCCCGCCCCCGCCCCCTCCCAGTCCCCATTAAAATACCTCATGGCGGTGAAGGAAGCCTCTGTGAAGAAAAAGCCGTGGCACCTGTATGCACTTCCAGGTGCCGGAATGATAACCGCAGCCACATTCCCATCAAAACCTGAGGCCTCTGTGAGCAATATGCTAAATCCACTTAGACTGTTTCGTCTCTGATTTTCCACTTTGTCTGCTTAGTGAGAAGGGCTGTCGTGTTAATCACTGATTTTCTAAATCAAAGTTGAGCTTACAGAGGAGTCCCATTAATTTCATTTTCTCTCATGTGCTCTGTGTGCTGAGCCTGCTTTCATTTGGAATCCACTAATTCATAATTTGTGAGTGTGCAACAGGAGCAGGGTTTAGATTTACTTTGGGGAGAGTGAGAAAAGCTTTTTGGGAAATTGATATTTTAGTAAGCATGTTTAAATAAATAATGTATCAACTGTTCTCATTCTGCTAAAGATGCTATTTACATACAATAAATAAGAAATGACCCTTATCTATTCATAAAAGAAGGCTATAGAACAGTGCTGTCCAATAGAAATATGTTGTAAGACACATATGTAATTTTAAATGTTATGGTATCCACATTTAAGAAGTGAAAATAGCAAGTGAAATTAATATTCAATATATGCAAAATATCATGTCAACATAAAATCATTATAGAAAGTATTAATGACATTTGACATTTCTCATTCTGTCTTTGAAACTGGTATGCATTTTACACTTACAGCACATTTCAATTCAGACTAGCAACATTTCAAGGGCTTATGAGCTGCATGTGACTAGTAGCTACCATATTGGACACCACAGTGCTCTAGAAGGTTCCATTCCTTTTCTTGTCTTCTTCCTTATGCTCTTCCTCTCCTTATTGCTCCATGAGATATCAGTGTTATAAATTTTTTAGTTGCTATTGGTCATCTGTTTACAGAGTAACATATATTCATTTGGGTGCATACGTTCTTTTCCTTCTCTAAAATCCTCAGTCCAAATTTTCCAACTCCCAAATACAAGGCCAGGGTGTGTAAAGTTCAAGTAAAATAAAGGGAAAATAAGACTGGATTTTTAAACTTAAGTAAGTCTTGAAAACTCTGGAACATGTAGTCAATTGTTATAGGGCCTTTGGGGTTTAGTAGAAGTTTAAACTCTGCCACACTGAGTTCATACAAAACTTTGAATACGGCCAGCCTGAAATTTTAGCCTGGCTGGATTTACACTTCAGGGGCGACATTCACAGAGGTTATTCCCAAGCAGAGCTGTCTGCACCAGCCTGGCTGATCAGAGCATGACACATTGGGAATGAGAAGATGCGTGGGCACCAAGAAACCAAGCGCCACAAAGCAGCTTAACTTTCTCCCCTGACGCTGATGAATATTTTTAATTCAAGAAATAGACTTTTTGAGGCTGATTCAAACAGCAACTTTCTTATGACCACTGTATAAATGTAATTAAACCACAGAACATAAAAATTACTAGATGAAAGCTCAGATTACCAAGATTAGGTTATGTGCAATCGTGAGCAATAATGAGGAAGATTTGTGTGCGCTAATAGGTTAAGATGTTCATGATGTAACAGATAAGGAAATAGTAGGTCATTATTCAGTGCACAATCCTTGGCAAAATGTATATTTGAAAATGCAGATAAGCTATATATATACAGATCTATAGATGAAGATATAGATACATCTGTAAAGTCAGGAAAGTAAGGCACAACCAATTGCTAGAGTGGTACTATGGAGGGATGAAATTGGATGCATAGGTGGGCACACTTACTTTTGACTTTGTATAAATTTGAATAGTGCAGCTGGTTTGTTATTTCCTTTTTGTGTGAGTTTTAGAATTATTATTATAAATCACCTTTAGTAGTTATGGTAACAGAGTAATAGTACTATGAGAGTGAGTCAGTTGTGTTCAAAGCCAAGTGACAAGATCCCTAGCATTGAAAACATCTACACACTTGGAGGGTTCTCTGGAAAAGACAGTAATGCTGAGAAAAACAGGAGGGAGCAGGAAAAGAGAGAGACCAAATATGAGATGGAAGAAAAGAAGCTATAGGCATGAGTCCACAGGAGCTGGGCACAGCTGTAAAGGACAGGACATTGTGGACATCACTCATTCATTGGATCATCAGCAGTCAGAACCAACTCAATGGCATCTAACAGACACCCGTTTGACCTGGCCTTGACTTTGACCCATCCTAAGCTGACCTCCATCCACAGCTAATTCAGCTACTATAAGCTGGTCATAATTAACATGTACTGATCATTCAGTAAGTGTTTGACTTTCCTTCATTGACCTATCTTAACATTCTCATGGGGAAGGTATTATAATTCCATTTTACAGGTGAATAAGCCAAGGTCAAGAAAGAGTCAGTCATGTAACCAAGGTCACAGAGCTGGCCAGCATTAAACCAGAATGTGGTTTGGCACTTCAGTGATGGCAGTCCTCCTGACTCTGGTGTTTTCATACCATCCAAGGGCCTGTGAGAAGTAGGCCCCAGAGGATGTTGAAAGGCCCACACAAAGGTCACTTGAATTAGGTAAGACATGTTTCATTTGGAGGGAAAATATTTCTGCTTGACTCACCTGAGGGTGGGTGGTCTCCAAAGTTGACAATCTACCAAAATGACCCATAAAACCAGGGTGTCAACTTGCTGAAATGCAAGCCAGAAAGAATAGGGTGCCAAGAGAGGGTGGATATGGGTGTTTTCAGCACGTTGTCACCGTTCTAATAACTGCAAGTTTTGTTTTAAAGAGGGTTTGAGCTACAAAATGTGTCACCACCAACAGAATAAGTTTTAATGATCTAGTTTTAATTATGGTAGCAAATCTCTTGCTTGTGAGAAGTGTGAAATCCATGGACAGATTGAGTGTATTATCTTGAGTGTTGCTTGTCTAACAATTGGTGTTTTCTCTGTGAACTGCTTGTTTAACATTGGCTTTGGTTGAATTTTAAAAATGGTTATCATTATTACTCCCAAAGGGCTTCAAATCACAAACAACCTCAAACACCACCAAAGGCAATGACTAATGATGACAAATTATTAAATTCTGTTTTTTTCTTTACTAACTTTATAATGTTATCTCTATAGCCATCACCAACTATCATTTGTTTACCTGTATAAGCTTTGCTTTAATGTGTTTTGCCCAGGCTCTGACTCAGATATGTTTTGAAAAACTTAAAAACCTATGCCGTGGTAGCTGGAGAGAAATGAATAGGCAGAGTACACAGAATTTTTTAGGACAGTGAAAATATTCTGTATGATATCACAATAATAGATACACATCATTATACATTTGTCCAAACCCACAGAATGTACAACACCAGGAATCAACCCTAAGGTAAACCCTGAACTTCAGGTGATTACATATTAATGTAGGTTGAACCTTGGTAAAAAATAAAAATAAAAAATAAAATACCATTCTGGTGAGAGATGTTGATAACAGGAGAGGCTGTGCATGTGTTGGGGCAGGAGGTGTGAGGGAAATCTGTTTTTATTATAAAACAGAGATTTCCCTCTCAATTTTATTATAAATCTAAAACTGCTCTAAAAATAAAGTCTTAGAAAAACTACTCTGCAGCTAACAATTTTGAAAGATTACTTCCCAACATTTTCTCTTACACTGTAAGATTCAGATACTTAGAGTATAACCAAGCTGGCCATTTTAATACCATTACCTTCACAACACCTTTCCCTCCTCCAAATTTATTATAGGCCAAATCTAACCTTCGGGCCTGGAAAACCCTCTATTGAAACAGGGGCTTTTTGTGCTGCGGGGGGGGGGGGGGGAGTGTAGTTGGGGAAGTAATGGGTGCTTTGTAAGTAAGTTTTCTTATACAAATCACTTGACTTTAAGCACCATGGTCTGCCTATAATTACTTCACAACCTCCTCACTGCTTCTTGATTAGCCCAATATATTTCAATTTGACTGTATGTTGTTTCCTCGATGTCTTTGAATAGAACATCTGGATGCATCTGTAATGCACCAGTTCTTTGATTTTGGTTCAGTGTGTCACTTTCTTCTTCGTGCCTCTCTCTCTTCAGCTGTGAAATGGGAACAATACTCCACATTCTGCAGAGGTACTGATACAGTTACAGAAGATGGTGCATATTATGTGTTTAGCACAGGTCATGTGTGGTTTCTTTCTTCTCCTAAGACATATTTCAGAAAAGTGGAAATTGAGGCAAGAAGGAAACAGTAGAAGCAATGTTTAGAAAGTGGTACACATAACAGTAGATTTTTAAAAATTGCTTTAACATGTAATAATTGTAATAAGAATGTCTTATTTAGGGGATAGCTGACAATGGGAGACAATTAATATACTGGAAACCAGTAACAGAGAAGATGAAGAGTGGAAAGACCTGAGTTAAAGAATTTCATAGATTCTTTTTGTTTTTTATTAAATTTATTGGGGTGGCATTGGTTAATAATGTCATATATGACAATAATTAATAATGTCATATTGGTTAATAATATAGGCGTCAAGTGTACATTACAGTGATACATGATCTGGATGTAGTATTGTAAACTCACCACTCAGAGACAAAACATCTCCTGTCACCATGTATTTGGCTCCACTTAACCTCTACCACTGCCCATCCCCTTCCCTCTGGGAACCATCATACTGTTATCTGACTGTGTCTCTGAGTTTCAGTTTTGTATCCCATGTATGAATGAAATCATATGATTCTTAGCTTTTTCTGACTGACTTATTTTATGTAGCATAATAGTCTCAAAGTTTGTCCATGTTGCCACAATATGCTAAGGCAAGTGACAGACAGGCTGGCTTGGGACTTTGTTAAGATAATATGCTTGTTAAAAACTTTAAGGACAACAAGTAGAATAACTGGCACAATATAACTTTCAAGCAGTAGAGGAAAAAAAGAGTAAAAATACTCCCTGAAACATAAAACTAGCTACTACAACCCAAGAGAAAACAAGAAATGAGATGGGAACAAGGACTCATAAAGAAAATTCTTGGCAAATAGAAACATAGTAGATATAGGTTCAAATCTACCAGACTGATTGAAATGTAAATTTCATAAGCTACACACCAATAAGCAATGTATGTAGTAAATCTTAGAAATATTATTAAATGGTCAGGAAGAATAAATACTAATGGAATATTAGTTGACTTTGGTTTTGAGAGGGGATTGATCAGAGAGCATAAAAGCTTAAAGGAATAAAACAACTAGAAGGAATTCTATTGGCCCAATGCATCTACATATGGAATTAGAGGACACTCATCATCTTTTTGTTGATACTTGCAAGTTTAGGAGAGGACCCAGCATTCTCAGGATTTTAGCCCTGCCTTTGAGTAAAGTTCAGATCCATGCACATATGTCTGACAAATTGCTTAGAACCTACTCTTGGCTGACTGTAAATATTCTACTTGAAGGTACTGAATAATAATTGCAAACAAAGAAACTCTTTAAAGAGAATTGCCACTTTTCCTAAGGGCCTCCAAGGAGTTAAACACCTTCAGACATTTCAGGGATCAAGTCCCAAGTCCCAAGAGTATGAGGCTTCATACTCTCCAGTTCCTAGAACTCATGGCCTCCTTCCATTGAGGCTCCACTGTTGATTGGGCCCAGATGGTTAGGCTCTTCCCTCTTAGACTCTTTTTTGTTGGAAATATTTTTTTTTCTTTCTGCCTTCACTATTGCTTCCTGAAATTTATTTCCCAATATCTCACCTACCATTTCTACCTCTTGTGGACCACACCACATCTCTGATAGCTGCCAATTATAGGTATGGTGTCTTTAGTCAGTGTCCCCTCTTCCCTCTGTGATGTCACAAAAAACGCTTTTCTCTGATTGGAGGAGTCCATCGCATATTCAAATGCCTTCAGGGGCCAAGCAGATGGAATAACTGAATGAGGCAGCCTGGGTGGGCAGGAGGTGAGAGGTGGGCCTCTCCGATAGTTAAAATTTAAGGCAGACTTTTATCTTTAGGGAATATGCTATAAAATAAACAGGGATAGTGCAGGGATTTCCAGGTGAAACTGATCATCAGATGGTTGAGACTTCCCAAGAGAATATACCTAACCAACCCCTTTCAAATTCTCCTGAGTATACTCCTAGGAGTAGAATTGCTGAGTCATGTGGTAAATCCATGTTTAACATTTTGTGAAACTGGTAAACTGTTTTTCAAAGCAGCTGCACCATGTTTTATTTCTCCCAGCAGTGTATAAGGGTTCCATTTTCTCTACAATCTCTCCAACACTTGTTATTGTCTGTCTTTTTGATTATAGCCAACCTAATGAACATGAGCTGATACCTCACTGTGGCTTTGATTTGAATTTCCCTGATGACTAATGGTGGTGAGAATTTTTCCATGTACTTAACGGCTAATGTAAATTTTTAATATTAGATATGGATGGTTTTGACATTGGAACAGTCTTCTCTTCAGGGGGCCCCACATGTCTTCCCAGGGGTAGGACACTCATCCAGGCTTTGAGACTCACTAGTTACTCATTTCCATGCTTCTGGGCTGGAGAGAGCAGATCCCCAAGAAAGAGGCAGAAGGCCAGAGATTTATGCCTCTGTCTTTCTTTTCTCCCTCTCAGATGCAGCTGGGTGTCTCCTGGAACAAATTCCCTCAGACAAATGCTCCACCAGACCATCAACTCAGGAGGACAAATGGGGAGCCTGTTGTTGAGAGTTTGGGCCAAACCACCCAGAGCTTCCTGTGCCAGGTGAGCATGAATAGGGGCCGAAGTCACCCATTACTAACTCCTCACCCGTGACTGCCTGAGAGGTATTTCTCAGGCTTTAACCATGAAACCTGTTTCCTTTTCTCCCTCCGAAGCATAGCCCGGAGAGGCATGATAAAATCACTCAGCAAATGGAAAATATTTATTTTGTGCTTATTCTAAGAAATGTGATCCATCAAAAATCAGCTGACAAGTCCTTTCATTTCCAAGGACAGTGTCCACACACTCCAGGCTGCCTCTGGACCTGGAATCAGACAAAGCAAAGCCAGAGGCCAGTGAGGGCCACACAGATGTCTTCATGGTGATAGTACAGCATAGGCTGGAGGCACTGTCTGCACAGTCAGACAGCCTGGGCTTCAGCCCAGCTCCCTCATTCACTAGCTGTGAAAGTTGGGCAAGTTGCTTAACCATCTCTTATTCTACTATAGAACAATAATAATAGTTTCTTCCTTCAGAAAACTGTTTTGAGAATTAAATAAATCAATAACTACTTGGTTTTTAGCAAAGAGCCTGGAACGTACCAATCAATAAAGAAAAGTTAAATATTAACATGCTTTGGCTGTCAACTCTGAAAGAGAAGACCCTTCCATTTTGCAAATCTGACAGTTTATCAAACTCGACTTCTCATTAACATAGAAATTATTAGGAAGAGGAGGGCATGAAATCTAGAAGGCAACACAGATTATTAAATGTAGTTAGTTTTGACCAAATTACATAACTCATGAGTTAACTAATTCATACTTGGTAATCTGAAGGACTTGGTAAAATACATCTATGAGTTTTAAGAACTCAATTTAACAACTATAGGATTGGGGCAGTGGACCCATGTGACAGTAATATCAACTAAGAAAAGGTGTCAGAGAGGGTGTAGGTGCCATGTTTAATAAGCTGCGCAGAGAGTCCATGCTGCTCCTGCCTGCCAGTGAGTGCCTACCTCTAGGTAGGGCTGATTTCGCTGTACATTTCCTTGTTAGTTCACAACCAGAATGAAAGTGAAGCCAAACTTCTAGGAGTCCCCCTTTTTCTTTTCTTTTCTTTTTTTTTTTTAACAAACTGGAGAGTAAAACCAAATTGTTAAAGTGTCAGGAAACCACGCTAAAAATGAAGCCAGGAGTAGCAGAAAGCAATTAGTTTGGAAACAGAAAGTGAAAAGAAATATGGTAACTAATCTCACTTGATTAGTTTTCTATTTCTGCTGTGACAAATTACCACCAACTTAGTGGCTTAAAGCAACTTAAATTTCTATGTTAGAATTCTGGGGGTCAGAAGCCTGAAATGTATGCTATAGGGCTGACATCAAAGTGTTGGCAGGGATGCACTCCTTCTAAAGCTGTAGGGGAGAATTCACACCTGGTCTTTTTCAGCTTCTAGAGGCTGCCTGGGGTCCTCGGTTCATGGTCCTCTTCCAGCAGTCACATCACTACACTCTCTGCTTCTGCCATCACATCTCCTTTGACTCAGCCTCTTGCCTCCCTCTCAGAAGGACCCTGCTGATTACACTGGGCTCACTCAAATAATCCTGGATAATCTTCTGTCTCAACATCTTAAACACAATCACATCTTTAAAATTCCTTTTGTCATGTAAAATAAGAAGTTCCAAGCACGGGGGATTAGGATGGGGACATCTTTACAGGACTATTAATATGCAATCTATAGTCCCCCATCTGAAAGATCACTATGTGAAAGACTGATAAGGACCAAACTGGTACAAATAGGTGGCAGTGGCGAGGAGGCAGAATTTGGCTCCAAACAGAAGAATCTCGGTAAAAGTAAGGGGTGAGTTAAGATGGTAGGAGTTTTTGTGGAGGTTGTGGGCTGTTCTTTATTGGGAGTCAGTCCCTTATTCTAGGCATTCACCTTCTCAACCTTTGTCGGGGGGTTAGATTACACGACCTCTGAGAGCGTTTCCAATTCAACGTGTTGTAATTTTGTAAATGTCTCAACACAAGTGATCAGGATTTGGAAGGTGTATCAGTTAGGATAGGTGAGGTTATGTTGGAGTAACAAACAGCACCAACAATCTCAGTGGCTTCAGTCAACATATCCATTCTGGGACTGCAGGGAACTCTGATCATTGCAATCCCCCAGGAACCAGTAGAGCCACAACCATCTCAAATGTAGTTAGCTACCATACCAGCAGGAAAGAGAGCTCTGGAGGGTCTAGAAAGAACAGTTAATACTCTGGCCTAGAGGTGGCACACATCACTTAGACTGTAACTCTTCAGCCAGAACTAGTCACATGGCTCCAACTAACCAAAAAGAAGATGAGGACAGGCAATCTGGAAGGCAAAGTACCAGGAACATTTGGTGAGCAGAAATGGCTAGAGCAGTAAACAAGCCATTTTCCCCTCCCTGTCAATCATTAGTTTTAGCCATTAATTGGAGCCCTTTTGACTTACGGAGGGTTCCTCTAAAGAGAATTACTCTCTATCCCTTTACTCTGGGCTCACTGATGAGACAGGGTTGTGTTAAGCATGTTCTTCATTGATTTTTAGTTCCATGGTTAGTATTTTGCTTTCAAAAGATTAATAGTAAAATAATGATAATAACAAAAATGACAATGGATACTTTTTGAAAACTCACAATGTGCTAAACATTCTACTAAGCACTTTCTGCATCTAGTTTCCTGGATCTTAAGCACAGAGGCATGAGCAAATCATGCTTCTCATTTTATAGCATGCTTCTATCACCAGACTTGGGCAATGACCACCTCCTGGTGTATTTTATTCATGTGTTCTCACTTCTCATTTTAGCAATCACAATGCCTTTTATATGATACCTGGTTTCTCTATATCTTTGCAAAATGCATAGTGTGGTTGTTATGGAGTTATTTTTAATTACATATAAGTTATAGAACTATAAAGTTGTTTCTGTTTCTTATATTCAGCATCATTTTATAAGATCTTTCCATGTTTGTAAGTATACATTTAACACAGTTTATGGTTTGTAAGAGCCACATACTATTCCATAGATTGTGTCCACTATATTTTACTTTTCCCCCCACGATGGAAAACCTCAAGTTTCTATGGTAGTATCCTGATGCTTTAAACTAGGGGTATACAAACTTTTTCTACAAAGATCCAGATAGTAAATATTTTGGACTTTGTGGGCCCTAAGAGCTCAGCTGCAAGTATTCAGCTCTGCTGTTGTAGCATACGAGTGGCCATAGAAAGTATGTAGATAAATGGGTGTGACCAGATTTGGCCCATGGATCATAGTTTGCCAAGCATTGTTTCAAACAAGACTATGACGAACATTCTCTTTTTGTTTCCTATGGACTTGTGCCACATTTTTTTCTCAGGAATATGTATAAACAAGAGTGAGATTGCACCATCAGAAGGTATAACTTAATAATAATTAATACTTAATTTCTTAAGTAATAATACTTAATAATAATACTTAAATAATAATAGTAACTTAATTTCTGGGGCTTTGTTCTGAATGACTATCAGTCTATATCATCAGTCTATACAATAGTTTACAGACATAAAACATGTTTAACCACATCCTTCCCAACATTACTTAACTATCTTGGTTTTTGTCAAGATGATGAGGTAAAGGAATAGCTCATTGCTTCTTTCTTCATTCATGTTGCTCTGCTTATGAATAAGTTTCAATATTCCCTTCATGTATTTATTGGTCGTTAGTACTGCCTCTTCTGTACCTCATCTGTTCATGCCTTTTGCCTTTATTCTGTTTCTTGATGACTTGTGGGAATTTTTTACATATTCTAGGTATGAGGCCTTTTTTAGTTTTAAAATTTGCGATTATTCCCCTCACCCCCAAGTGTTAACTGGCTGTTAACCATGTCTGTGGAGTTTGACAGTCAGGGTTTCTTAACTCCAATGGCATATGATTTGTGCTTTTTGAGACTAGTTTAAGAAATCTGTCCATACTCCTGGGTGACAATAATACTATTTTCTTTGATTAACCTTAGAGTTTTATCTTTTATATCTTGGTCTTTAATCCATTTGGAGACCCCTTTATTTATAGTGAAGGGATTTCCCTTGTAACCCACATAGGGGTCCGGTTCTTCAGCACCATCAGTCAAGACCGATGCATAAAACTTTACCCACTGACTCCCCTTGTCATCTCTTCATTATGTACTAACTCCTCAGATATGCATATGTCTTCATGAGAACTTCCTCTTCTGTTGCACTGAGGTTTCTATCCATTTTGCAGCCACTATCACATTGTTTTTATTTCTATAGTTTCACAATTTATTTTAATATTTTGTGTATTTAATATCTCTCCTCTTTGCTCTTCTTTTCCAAAATTTGCTTGGCTTTCTAGGACCTTTACATTTCCATATACATTCTTATGCATTTTCCCAGTCTCTAGAACCTTAAAAATACCCAGCTGGAATCTTTATTGTGATGGCATATAATTCAGAGTTTAATTTAAAGATAACTGGTAGTTTTACAACACTAGGATATCTCATTCATAAACAGAGAACATTACTCAAATTATCAGGCCACCTTTCATGTCCTTTAATGAAGTTTTCACATTTTCTCCATAGGTTTATGTACCTTTTGTTAAACAAATTCACAGACACTTTGGAATTCTTCTGGCTCTTTGACTCCTCTTTATTTTTTATCTTCATCTAGCTGGTTTTTGCTGGTATAGAGAAATGCTATTGTTTTTGTGGCGTGAGTCTCCTTTTTCATATTGCAACCTTCACAAGCAACCTCATGAGAGGAGTACCATTACCCCATTTTATAGGCGAAGAAGTTAAGAAACTAGCCCAAGGTCATTCAGCTGATAAAGTGTGGCATTCGTGGACAATGCTAAGCAGTGCTTCCCATCACAGGGAATCTGGGTTGTGGAGCAGGGTCCGGAGTGACAGTGCATTTAAAACTCCCTGGCACAGGATGAAGTGCTCAGCTTACCAAATGGAAACTCCCCTTGCAAATATTGTTCTTTGACTATTCCTCTGCTGACGCCTGCTGACTCCCAGGAACACAGCTCAGGCAAGGCATGTGGTCTGTGGCCCTGCTAATAACAGTGCAGAGAGGGAAAAGAAACAGCTTCCGTTCCCAATGGGCAGTTCTAAGACATCCTTGCACCAAGTTAAAATCGGCCCTGTCAAGGCAGTGAGATGCTCTGAATAGGGCTTCCCCAGACTCTCTGGTCAGGCTAGCATCTCCTGTCATTTTCCTTGTCATTTTTGCTGAAGCCCAGCCCCAGCCCCCACATTAGCTCCTGCTTGGAAGTCTCCCGTCTGGAGCCAGTGAGGTTTGTCTGCTTTCTTGGGTTTGGCTAATAAATTGGGATCATGGGGTCAGGCAGCATGGGACCTGGCACCCAGGGAGCCCTGACACCGATTTTATTAGATTTCTCTGTGCAGGGCCCAGATGCCATCCCTGCAGAGAGCCCACAATCACTCAGTAACCAAGATTTTGTCGTCTCCAGTTTGACAAGGTCATTTTTTACTAGAGGAGGAAAAATCCCACATTAATTATACAAGCAAACTGGGGCCAAGGCCGTTAGAGCGGCCCCCGCCTTCTGTGAGGCAGGGAAGGAGGGGAGGATGGCTTTCTTGGTGACCGTGGAGGAGAGTGGGAGAGAGGAGGGAGTGTGTGTGGAGTGTGACTTCTCAGCCTCTCTGTCTCTGAAATACACGTGTGCCGTCTGATTTGAGTAGTCTTTAGAATGTCTGCTCATCTAAAGTGACTTCGAGAGGGGTGAGTCAGGGAACATGCATGACTAGGAACATTCATTCATTCATTCATTCATTCATTCAATACACTTTCATAAAGCCCCTGTTAGGTGCTATATACACAGCTAGACATTGAGAAGAAAAACATAGCAGTTCTCTCAGTAGCACATCAGGGCTTGTCCTCGGCACCCCAGGATCATGGCCCAACTATCCATGCCTGAAAAGTCAAGGTGAGCACACCATCGTGCTTCAGCTGGAAGTTGGGAAACTCTTGCACCCTTCCTGGTAGACCTCCGCGGCGCACTAAAAATGTGAAGCTATTAGGCCATCATACCATCATGTTAGATCGGATTGCTGTTTGATTGAACAAGCAGGAGTAAATATAAAATCAAAGCCTAATTTTTTTTTTTTAGCTCATAAACATGGAAACACACATGGAGGCTCTTATTGCAGGGCTGGCAATACCTTTTCCAAAAGTCACAAAGATTCAATCATTCTATGAACATTTACGTGTTTGTTAAAGTGCATCCCTTGTCTGCATATCCCCATTCACTGTCTTACTCCATGCTCTGCCTTGTAATTGGACACAGTCCTTCATCCCCCATCATTACCGTTCTCTCTACTGAGTTGCCTGTTCTGAAGTTCTGAGGAAGCCATGGTTTCCTGTGTAGAGTTGCTCCAGCAGCTATGACCTCTGCACATTGGGTATCTTCTACCCCCTGAAAGAGTTCTCTTGACTAGTTCACTTCATGTCCCTTCAACAAAAGAGCACACATTTCCCCTGGCTTCTGCTAGAGGGGAAGAAAAGGGCATCCAGAACATCAGTGTGATACCATGACACTAGGACCTGGGTCTGTCTCCCAATTCTGCCACTTTTGAACTCAGTGGCAATCAGCAAGTAACTCAATCTCCCTGCACGTTTTAATCCTTCTCTGGAAAATATAGATAACAATACAATCTCCCATAAGGAGATAGTGAGTTCTAAGTCAGATGATCCATGTAAAGCTATTGATGACTTATCAATAGTACTGCTAGTCTGGTCGTGGCTGGTGTGGCTCAGTTGATAGAGCATTTTCCTGCAAACTGAGAAGTTGTGGGTTTGATCCCCAGTCAGGGTACATGCCAGGGTTGCCACAGGTTCAGTCCTGGTCAGGGTGCATGCAAGAGGCAACTGATACATGTTTCTCACTCACATCAATGACTCTTTCCCCATCTTTCTCTCTCCCTTCCCCTTTCTCTAGAATCAATAAAAGAAAAAATAGTACTGCTACTTTGGGAAGCCCTCTTTCTGCCTCACTTTCAGTACATAGCTTGAGTACTTGCTTTTGCAAAATAAACAAGATCATCTGGTATGAATGCAGTATCTTCCCTTTATCTCCTTCTAAATCTTGCTGGAGGTACATTTTCCTCATAATTCCTCTGGATTCTCCACTATTTTTCCTTATTCTTGCTTCCTAAGATGGACAAACTCCTATAAGGCCTTTCCTAACTCCCTTTCGAATTCTCTGGGTTTGTTTGGAACTCTTTTTTTATGAACCTTCCAGGATAGCCACTGCATGTCCCAAGACTGGAACATCTCCTCCTTTTTCCCATGTTTCTCTTAGTTATACCTTTCAGTCAATTCCAATCCTTCCCAAATGACATGGTCTACTGAACTACCTTGTATTAACCATAGCTGTGTAACAAATGATAACAAATGTAGTGACTTAAAACAATGCTCATGTATCATCTCAGAGTTTCTGTGGGTCAGGAATCAGGGCGCAGCTTAAGATGGGTCCTTGGTGTCACCATATCTCAAAGTGCAATCAGAAATGTCTGGCAAGGTAGAAATCTCATCAGGAGGCTGGACCAGGGAGGACCAAGTCCAATTTCATATAATTGGTAGTAAAACTCAGCACAAGTGCTGGATACAGCTGAACGAACGAATCACCTAGGAAAAACATTCACAGAGCAGGATGATCAGTGAGGGGGATATTGTAATTGTCCAGGTAAGAGAGGATGTGTAGGAAAACATGAGGCCACCACCAACTTAAAAAAAAAAAAATCTGTCTCTGTCTCAGTTTCTTTTTTTGAAAGTGAGAGTAAAAATAGAGCCTACCAGATAGGATTATTAGAAGGATTAAATGAGGTAATATTTTTCAAGTGTTTAGGATAAGGCCCAACTTGAAGAAGTTTCTGTAGGTGTTGGCTATTTTATTATTATCATTTGCCTTCTCTGGCTCACATCCTGTTGTTATTCTGTCTTCTATGGCTTTTCCTGGCTCAGGAACACAGTGAGCATCTCTTCCCTGCTGACTGGCCCCCCACCCCCACCAAAGCTGCACTGATGGGCCAGCCTGTCTGCTCAAGTCTGTGCTTCTGATGTGGCCCCGCAGGTCCCCGTCCTGGTCATCACCTCCAAGCTGAGCTCAGCGCTGGGCCCTGAGGGTGAGTGACTTACTCCCCAGTCGGCACTTTTATTGTGGTTTCTCTGATGGGTTCAGGATGGCTGGGCCTTTGCTACCTACCCCCATCCCCAAGTGAATTTCCAGTCTTGCCAGAGGCTGAAAGGAGAGTGACTTAGTCATTAGCTCCACTGGCAACAGCCCCTGGCAGCAGTTCAAGGCAGCTTGGAAAACAGAGCAACAAGTGACTGCAATATGGATTTCAAAAGCCTTGCAGACAAGAAAAGGAAATGAAAACCAGAAAAAGCAGAGATGGTGATGCCTGAATATGGAGGCACATCTAGACATCCCTGGGCACCACAGACAACGTGCCCAAGGCCCTCAGCGTGAGGGAAGTGGGAGGGCAGTGCCAGCAAAGGAGCTGGGGCTCAGTGACAACATTGAGGCCCAGGGACTCTCTTGCAAGATAAAGCAGAATGTGGTCCACACTCATATTTCTCAAGCTGACTCCCAGATTTGGGAGCTCTTAAGAAGGATCCCTATAGAGAGAGAGATGATGATGTTTATAGTTTAAACGAGGGAGCACTCCATTCTTGCTCGAGGGCCCCAAACTCTGCCTTGGGTTGCCCTTAGATATAGAAAGAAGTTGTCCCTCATCTATTTGCATCTGTATATCAACTCCAGGGAAGAGTTCTGGTTGGTTCTGTGAATAATTGCCCATCCCATGGATTAATTGCAACTGTATCAACAGTTCCACGACATTAACAGTCCCACTAAGAAGGATCAAAAAGGGAAAAGACGGTTTCACATAGGCGACTCTAGGCTAAAAACAAACAAACAAAATAGAAATGTGAGGATTACAGCAAACTTAATATCAAAAACAAACTAAAATGACAGTACAACATTTCAAGGTACTGAAAGGAAAGGAGACTGTCAATTGCAGAATTTGATAACCAGTAAAAATATTTTTTCAAACATCAAGGCAAAATATTTTTTTCAGACATACAAACACTGAAATAATTTATCACCTGAAGATGGTGAAATTACACAATAAGAAATTATAAAAGCGATAATTCAGGCAGAAGAAAAGTGACCCCAACTGGAATATACATGAAAACCAGTGTTTGTAGACAGTTATTCAATACCATCTCCTGCTATGGAGGCTTTTAGATGTTATTTTCCCTAATTGCCACCTCATAAAAATGTTATGCAATATATACACTGTGTATCTGTTTTTGAACACCATGTATATCTGTGCTCTGGATTAAAATGTGATAACCCCCCTCTCCCAGGAACAAACCTCACCCATTTCAGGGTGGTATCATCTCCACTGATAATATATGATGTATCACTTTTCTATTGCTACTACTAAAAAAAAAAAATCACCACAAACTTACTGGCCTAAAACAACACAAATTTGTTAACTTACAGTTCTGGAAGTCAGGAGCCTGACACGGGTCTCACAAGGCTAAGATCAAGATGTCAGCAGGCATCTTCTGAAGCCTCAAGAGGAGAAGGTTTCTTTGCCTTTTCCAGCTTCTAGAGGTCACTCACATTCCTTAGTTTATGAACTCCTCTTTCATCTTTAAGCCAACCTTCTGACCATTCTTTTATAGTCTATCTTCCCCTGACCTCAACCTCTGAATTCTTACAGGAAATGTTCCTAACTTACAGAGAATCGTGTAATTAGGATGGATCCACCTGAATAATCCAGGATAATGTCCTCATCTTAAGGTCCTTAATCTTAATCATACACACAAAGTTTTTTTTTTTTTGCTAAAACATAGTCACAGGTTCTGAGAATGAGGGCATGGGCACCTCTGGAGGAAGGAGGTGCCATTATACTCTGCCCATCACACACAATTTAAACAAATGACGAATACAAGGAAGAGCAACCATATGGGTAACATAAGACTTTATTCTCACTCTTTAAGTCCTTAAAATATAAATAATTGTTAAAATAATAACTATGCACCCTGGCTAGGCAGCTGACTTGGTTAGAGTATGGCCCCGATATGTAAAAATTGTGGGTTTAATCCCTGGTCAGAACACATACAAGATTTATAAGAATGAACATAAGTAGAACAACAAATCGATGCTTCTCTCTCTCTTTATCTCTCTCTCCCCCTCTCATTTACTCCCTCTCCCTCTCTCAAATCAATAAATAAAATTAATAAAATAATAACTATGCAGTGCAGAGTTTATAACTTATCTATAAGTAAAATATATTATAACAATAGCCCAAAGGCTCAGAGGGATGTAAGTATACTATTTTAGGGGTCTTATAATGTACATGAAGTATATAATATTACTTGAAGGTAAATTGTGATAAATTAAGAATGTGTATTATAAACCTAAAGCAGTAGGAAAATAAAACAAAAAATAGATTTGCAGTTAATAACTAAAAGAAACAAAATAAAATTATAAAGAGTACCCAGTTATCTAAAAAGAAAGCAGAAAAATAAAAACACACCAATGAGATAAGACAAGTAGAAAACAAAGAAAAAGATAATAATTTTTTTAATATTAATAGACACTATAAATGTATAAGTGGCTTATAGACCATAACTAAAAGGTTGAGCTTGTCAGACTGATTCAAAAGTAAGATATAAGTAAACTCGATGTTCTCATTGACTCAGGTGTAGGTCACATCTTGCATCCTTAAATTGGAGTGGGTGCTCCAGAGAGAGGAGAGGGTGTGGTTCCTCAGGAGATAATCTTGGTAGAATTTCTATGAGAAGAGTAAATGGACACTGGGAAAAAAGTCAGCAAATGTTCTCTTCAATGGCTCTGCCTAATGCAGAAAATAATATTCATCTTTTCTTATTTTTTCCAATAGAGGGCAACTTTGAATTAATTCCTCTCTTGAATGTGGTAAGAGGCTTTCAAAAAAGAGATTATCTTACACTCTTATACTCTTTTTCTTGGATCTTTCTCTCCTTCTGCCCCTCTAGACTGTCATTTGTCAATAAACCTGGGCTACCTTAAGCATAAAAAATATCTAATTTGACCAAACATAGCCTATGAAATGCTCAAAAAGAGTAATATCTTCAAATATCTCTCCTCTAGACTGACAACTGCACACACTACATTATGTATCCATCCTCCCCATTCATTTGTTCTTTCACTCTTTCATGACCAAGCTCAAATGTCACCATCTCTATGAAACCTTCTGTGATTCTTCCATGTAGTGGTGGCCATCACTTCCTTTATGTTCCTACAACATGTTTGTAGTCCCATGGTCCATTTTTTTCTTTCTCCCTCTCCTCCCACAATAATGAATTATTTACTCTACAGAAAAACTTTATCATTATAGTACCTAGCATCTAGCAGGAAGTCCAGTATGATTAGACTGAACTAATCAATAAAGAGATGAATGAATGAGTGCCCCTGTAGCATGGCAATGTCCCATTCTCCCTACTAACCTCTACCTCCAAGAAGACTAACAGGTTTCATCTTCAGTGCCTGCTATGAATAATACATAGTGGCTCCCTAGAGCTTTGTCTTCATAAGGATGTGATGCTATGTCTGGGCTCAATAGAAAGAGCGCCATGATGGATTAGTGATGTCTGGCACTGTTGCTGGAGTGGTGAGAAATAACACACATGTTAAACCTCTTCAGGTGCTGCCTTTTACTATATCCTTTGGCCAGTTTCATCTGTTGACCAACTTACTGATCATATTCCAGTGTTGAACCCAGCAGGGCCCAGTCTAGCCACAGAGATTTTAGTCAAGGAATAGCCAGGATTATCAATAAACAAAAGTCTATCAGGTCAATTTTCTTGTAAAATGCTGATGAGAAAAAAAGGTGCTGGGGTCACTGATTCTGTCATCACTAATCAATCAGTCCAGCCCCCTGAACCCAGAGCCCAGCTGAGTCTACGTTGACTCCTCCAAGGGTTACCACAGCCCAGCAGACAAAGAAAAATACAGCTGGACCCTCACATGTTCCTCCCTGCTCCTACACCCCCAGCCTATTTTTATTTTTATACAAATAACAGGGCATAAACCACTTCCTTTGAATACCAGCCCCTGCTCAAGTTTTTCTTCCTGGGAGGGAAATAGTTGCTGACATCCAGCTGAACAGTTCTCTGCTTAATATGGTCCCATCTCACAGAGCCAAGCAGAAGGTTCCAAATGCATCGAAGCCTTCCCAGTGTGGGCCCTGGTGGAGCATCTTCCTGAGCCAAGAGCAGACATGCTGCAGCTGTCTCCTCCCTTCACCACACAGCATCTCCCTCTTTACCCTGATCCTCTTACTTCTCACTTTCTCTAAGTCTTACTTGACTTACCAGGTAATGAAAAGATTACACCTCTGCAGCCCCCATGACCAGCCTTCCCAGGAAACAGTGTGAGGAGCCCATCTCTGTACACAATCCACATACCAGTGGAATTGCTTGCACATGTTTTGTTTCTGGAGGATATATAGGGGCAGTGTGGATACTAGAGCTGTGTGCTTCTCACCACTCTGGCTTCCTTGGGCTCTATTCCCTTCTTGACTGCTGCTGTGGGTATTTCCCAAGAGGGTATGTGTCCTTCCTGTTGATGGCCCCATGGTTCAGTTATTTTATGTCCTACCACTGGCTGTTCCAGTGGTGGTGGGCCACGCCTGGCAAAGCACACCTGTATCTTCCTGACAGTGTTCACCATGGGCCTGCCTAGCAGACACCAAAGGTATCCCCTCTGGACAGCTCACTTTATTCTGATACTAAGGTGTGCATTTCTCATTTTCAACTTAATCACTGATCTACGCAGGAAGGAAGAGAGAGAGGGTGTAATAAAAAAGCCTCAGATGGCGCTGGAGCCCTGCATTGGCTCTACCATGAGGAATTCCAGGTCACTAAAGGACAGCATGGCCACATTTTCTTCCTGCTATTAGGAATGGGATTTCCCTGCAAAGAGCTATGAACTGATTCCGCTGATATTTTGCATTACTTAGAAACAAACTTCTCCTTTGTTGACAGAATGAAAAAAAAATAGGTATCATTTTCCAGAAAGAGGAGTTTCCTGAGCCTCACATAAAGCCACACCCATGAAGGTGTGTGGCTTCAATTTAATTGAAGTTTTGAAGAGCAGACCAAGACCAGGAACCCATGTTGGCACAGAGCCTAGCACATCAAAAGTATTTAATAAATGCTTGTTCTATGACTGGATAAATGCATTAATGAATGAATTGATTCGCAAGTGTCTACAATCTATGTTTGTATCTGTCCTACCTCTATCTCTTTGAACTGTATTTGTGCATTCCTACACACACACACACACACACACACACACACGCACTACCCTAAGCTGGTTAAGTGAGTCTTGGATCTGATTGCACAATCTCCCTGGTCTTCCCTTAAATGCCCCTGCCCTGTTCTCTCTGCTCAACTCAGATTTTCCACCTCCTGATCCCTTAGCACACTGTGCTTCTTCTTTTCCCAAAGATATATTTACCATCCTTGGGGAAATGTGTGCATAGCTCGCTGGGCATTCAAGAGGTAAAATGTCAGGCTTTTGTAAATGTGTGTGCATGGAAGGAGGGGGATCATGTAGACCAGCTCTTATACTCAGCGGGCTGGACCACTCCCAATTTATTCACAATTTTACATCCACAGCTGGAGTCACTGGTATCTTCCCCTTGAGGTTCTGAAGCATTTAACCTGGAGCTAATTCCAACAAAGGGTTCCATGCATTAGTTTTGTTAACCATTCCACTGGATATGGAGAGAAGAATTGGTAGGAGTTTTGGAGCAGAGCTCTGCAAAACAGAAGCCTTAACACAGAAACACAAGGGAAAGCAAATTTGTCTTTGAAGTGAGCAGACTGGGCTCAAATCCTGATCCTACCATTTACTAAATGTTTTATCTTGGGCAAACTATAAACCTCTGTTGAACCCAGTCTTTTCATCTGGAAAATAATAATAATAATAATAATAATAATAATAATAATAATAATAATAATACCAACCTCAAGGGGATACTATGAACATTGAATTAGACTGTACAAGCACTTACCATGCTGCCTGACACAGAATTTGTGCAGGAGTCAGGCAAGAGAATTTATTAGTTAACCACTTCATTCAGGAGTAAAAACAATTTCTCATAAGGGTATCAAGTAGAATGCAAACATCCTGCCCACATTCTTGACCTATGGCTGAGATGAAAATGCTAGGAATAGAATGTTCTAGAAGACAGAATGTTAAAGTCAGAGCTCAAATTCCAGACTTTTTTTTTTTAGTAGACACAGACCTTTCTAGATCAAAATGTAAATACTGGCACATTAAAAATCAAATAGGCTAAATACAATGAGGTATTCTGGATCAGATCCTGGAACCAAAAAAAAAAAAAAAAAAAAAAAATGGCAATAGTGGGAAAACTCATGAAATCTAAATAGATTCTGGAGTTTAGTTAACAGAGATTGATTAATGTCAGTTTCTTAGTTCTGACCAAAGTACCATGATTATATAAGATGTTAACATTAGGGGAAACTGAATAAAAGATATACAGTGACTCTTTTTATTAGCTTTGAGATGTTTCTGTAAATCTAGGCTATTCTAAAATTAAAAATTTTATTTAAAAAATCAAATAGATCCCTTTGGCCTTTGGAGAACTTTCCACCATGGACTCATTTAGGCTTGAACTCCTGTCTTTAGTTTTTACTTCCCGCGCAATGCCTGGAGGGGAGGGAGGGCCTGCATTCTCCACGGCCCCTCCCTGGGTGAAACCAGCATCAGAGTCACTTGTGCTGCTTCCTCTTGGCTAGTTTTCCTCATTTCTCCAGATCTAGCTGGCAGGGGAGCGGCCTGTTCCAGGCCAGCGCCTGGTCACCAGTTTAGCTTAATCTGAGAGAAAGATGAAGTGTCAAAAGGGAGAAGTGGCCAACATTTGGTTTTCCTGAGCTCATTTTTCTCAGAAAAGTCAATGAATGTCTTATGACTATGCATGCCTTCCCCCCCAAACACATTGTCCCCTTTGGACAATGTTCCTGGCTGTAGTTGTGGAATTCATAGTGGCTTCTTGAAAACCCTGATACTGGTCTCTGGATCTGTAGCCCTGACAGATGAGTAAGACTAGAGGTAAAGAGGGCAAGGCAGCATTTTATTGAGCAATTACACTGATACAAGAATGGTTTTAGAAGTTTTGCATACTTATTTGAAGTCTCACCCCTTGAAATGAAGAAAGTAGGGGACCTGCTCAATGCCACATCAATAAACGTAAGGAGCCACATAAAGGCAGAGTCACGTACAAATTCCAGTTTCTCTTGGCTTCCCTCAAATACATACACATGTACATTTGGGCATATACACATTCTCACAAAAGGCCAAAACATCTGACTTCACTGAACATATGCTGGGAAATTGTACTAAGTGCATGACATGCATTTAATTCTAACAACATTTACTTGTTGTTAATTCTCCATTAGAGAAGGCATGAATAAAGCCTAAAGAGATTTAGTAATTTATTCAATGTCACATAGGTGGCAGAGCTGGAATACATACTTAACCGATATGATTCCAGAGCCTGACATTTTAATCACTTCATCACTCAATGATTACTTGTTGAATGAATGAAGAAATGAATGAACAGATGAACAACTTTGCTAGAAGAGTGCATATTGGCCTCAATAATACTGTGCCCTGGATCTTATCTCTAGAACATGTAAGGTAACTACAAACCCTGCTGGAGAGCAAGGTGGCAGCTGTGAATCTTTCTAGACTTGGTGGATTTCAGGGGAATACTGAGGAAGGCAAAAGTATAGGCAGCAGAAGGGACTTTCACCCCATTGACATTATTTTAAAATGAACTGAGAAGTGATGACAGCTATAAACTGAGTACATCTCACTTTCTAGAGCAGAAATAGTGAAAAAAAGTAAGAGGAGGGGTGGAAATTCCCCTCTCCTTGTTCTCCGTTCCTACCATGTGGTTCTCACCAGGCGAGGCCTGGAAAGGACAGAAAGGACAGAAGGATGCTCCATGAGGAAGGCTTCAGAGTATCTTGAGAGACATGGCAGGATGGCTAGAGCCCACAGACTGCAAGTAGGGTAGCAGGAAGGGACCTTAGCAGGTGGCTGAGCTGAGCACTATCCCCTGGAGGTCTCCCTTTCATTTCCACTGAAGTGGACAGTCCCAGCCAGACTAGCCAATGCCCTGCTCCACTGCTTATCTTTCCTCTTCTCTCCCTTCTTTGGAGGATTTTACAGGTACTTAATGTGTGGTAAGGACAAAACTACCACCCCAAATAGTGTAATTGATAGAGAGAGCACAAGATGTAAAGGAAAACTCATTTCTGCTTCTCACTAGCTGTGGGTAAGATATTCCGTCCCTTGGGCCTCTTCCCTTATCTAAGAAATGGTATAACAGCCCCTAACTCCCATGGTTACTATGAGAATCAGACATCAGGTCTCCAGAGTCCTTAGCACTTGCATGACAGAGTAAGATGTCCTATACAACTTGTTTTTATATTTTTATCTTTATGGTCATCATTGTCTATTTTATAAAACCTGTTTACTTCAGCAGCGTCTCCTAGCCACATGCCACCCAAACACAGGGACTGAGGCCACATGTCTCAAAAATCTTGATACCACCCAGGCAGATGAAAGCTTGAGCCATAATGGAATTTACTGTTAGAGTGAAGAGATGAGAGCATTCCGCTGGACTGGATAAAGGAATAGTGTGTCTAAGCTGGCAGAAGGATGCCTTTCAGAGCCTCTCAGTCCCTTGCTTGGTCTAGTCAGGTAGAGAGGGGATGCCATCTCAGATTCAGTTGGACTGAAGAGAAGGTCTTTGTTATCAATAGGCAGATTTGCAATGAAATTCAACCTGAGCTCTAGACATGGACAGACTGATTATCAAGAACACCCACCACCAACAAACACAAAAATAAGTTAAACCTTATCTTTTGTAGATATTATCTTTGACTTTCTTTACCCTTCTGCTTGGTCTAACTCTAATGGATTCCGTTTAAAAACAGAACAAAACAGTGTATTAAAACCAAAGAACCTGTCCCAGGAGTCCAGGTGGAGCGGAAAAGAATCTAGTCTCGGTCAATCATGGGTACTCCTGGCGAGGACTAGGATTGAAGTCAGTGAGATGAGGATCCTGATCATCCTTGCCAATACAGGATACAGGACATGGCTTATGTTCCTGGTGAAGTTCTTAGGAGAAGGATGGGTTGTTCTTGAATTTCAGGGCAGCAGTTTTGTGAAAAAGCAGAATGGAGAAAACTGTATAACAACAATGATGGTTAATAATAATAATGATAATAATACCACCACCAACAATAGTGTCAAATTCCTAAGTAGAGCCTTAACACCAGGCAGAGGGAAGAAAGCTAGTAGAGAAGAAGGAAGGAAGGAAAGAGGAAGAAAAGAAGGAGATGGCGAGATCTCATAGCAAGTGTCAGAGGTGGAACTGTGAACTAGGCTTCCTGGTACATTCTCCTAGGCTGGTACTAGAAATGAGTGTGGTATGCAGTGTGAGGCTGAACTTGGGATCATCTCCACAAAGTCAGAATCCCACTCTGTGGAGGGATGGCCTAATTTACCTTGCACTTTTTTTCCCTTGACCCATTTTCTGCAGGATTGTGTTCTTTACTCCTTCTTTTGATTTTCTTTGCAGTGATTCTCATGTGACCTGTTTTTGTGTCCTTGCATCTTATTTCTTTTTAAATTGCAAGTGTTTTTTTCTCTCTTTTGTGGCAGTTGTTTCTAATAAATCCTCACTTGTATTCTTTAAGTTGTTCAGTTATTTTAAGTTTCCTCTTCCACAACTCTCTGTCTGCATTTCTGTTTTCCATCTGGGCCACTTGGTTGCCTCCACTTCTAGAATGAAGACAAAGGAAGGAATTAGACAGAAATATACAGAACCTGGCCTGCTCCTGGGAGCAGAAAGGCAAGATGAGAGATTAAATCACATTTGCCAATCCTCCCAGAACTTTTATTATATCTGAGGTCAACTAGTAACAGAGCTGGAGACATTTGGACTGGCCACTAGGACAATCCAATTTCCTAATTTCTATAAAGCCAGTCTAGTTATACACTGAGTGAGACCTTCAACCTGAGTGTTTCTGTGTGCACCCATCCGTCAGGATCACATTAGAGAGCAGATGGCACACTCAAATTGGACAACTTAATAAGAGTTTAATAAAAGGATGCTTTGCAAAGGTGTAAGAAAGCTGTCGTGAAACCACAAGGGGCAGTGCAGTGTCCTGGGGATAGCAACAGGAGAGCCCTGTTACCACCTGTAGGTATAAGGATGGGGAGAAATTGGAGAGTCAAACTATATCAAGGAGCTGCCATGCTGGCCAATGGATGCTGCAGGCTTTGGTTCTCCTAAGAAGGGAGATGACAGGAATAAGTTTTCACCCTACTCTCACTCTTCTCAACTGTCTTGCTGGATCTACCCATTGGCTGCTCCTATTCAGAAGCCAGAAGTCAAGAGAACTTGAGGCTATCAATATTGGTCAAACCCCTGGGTCACAAACCAGGCTGAGAATGAGTAGAGAATAGACCTGGAGAGGCAAGTGCAAGTTATTCAGGAGAGTGACTGTACATGTGCATATATCTCTGTGCTCACATATACATGCACATATGCACGTAAGTATGCACTAGGCTGATGAAAATGAATATTTTTTTTCTTTAATGGAGGAGTCATTCAGGGACTACGTCTTCCTCTGTTTGGCCATCGTAGGTCACTGAGTATCTTATTTTCTTCTAATTCTAATTACTGAATGCTTGACAAGCAGGCAGAGTACTGGGAAATAAGAATGTCTTCTGGGATCATATGTGTAGAAGCTATCTTCAGATAACAAGATGACAAAATGTTTCAATCTAAAAGTGACATATGTCAAAAGGAAAGACCTGCTCTTCCTTCTGAAGGACTCACTCCAGGAGAAGGAAAAGTCAAAAGAAGGTGAATGCTTCTATTTGAAAAGGTACATACCAACCACTTCACCTGAGCAGGTGGGACTGGAACCTTATTCTAATTATGGGACATTAGGGAAGAAGGGGAGCTTTTATCTTGGAGCTTTAGGTGAGCATGAAATCAAGAACTGCATTGAGTTAAGAGCACAGTAGAAGCCTCAAGTGGAATTCCGAAAGTGATGCCAAATGGATAAGCCACACAGAATAGGTACTTAATAGCTGGCATATTACACAATCTCTTTAACACAGCACATTATCCATATCCCCATTACTTCACTGTTACTTTGGGGGTGTGCTGTTGGAATGCCTCTCTCTATTATTGAGTCATAAAAGTCTTGTTGATCATCATATCCTTAGCCACAGCAGTAGTCTGTTGGACAAATAAACACTGATATCTCTCCATTTTAAGAACGTTCCATGGGAATAGGGTTTATCTATGAGTTCTACTGAGTCAAGCCAACAAAAACTTCACTTTAATCAACTGTTCCACATGGGCCAGGTCATGAATTTACTTTCATACCCAAGAAAGGGCCATCTCTTTTGAAAGTTTTCAGGTGGACAAGACTCATCACATTTGACCTTGATTCACTGTCAGCTCCTGTATTCTTGGTCCAGCCTTTTCCAAGGCTCAACTCACTAAGTTCTAAATTACTCCTCTGCCTTCGTTCCACTGACATGCTCTTTTGAATCCAAGCTTCAGATTGACAGCTCCATGTATGTTGCCATTTTTTAATGTCCGAGTTTCTTATTTTTTTCATCTTTTTCAAAGAATTTACTTCTTTAATTCCCTTTTCCAAGGAGTTGCAGATACCTGAGACAGGAAAACGAGCTATAAATATGCATTTGGTATTATAATCCTCATTTTATGAAGGAGCAAGCAGATTATCACAAAAATGATATGACTTATCCAAGGTCTCATGCTGAGTCAACAGCAGTTCTGAAATCTGAACCCTCATCAGTCTCCGACACGGCCTGCATTCCTTCCAGTCTACCAGTGACAAAGGAGGCCCACTTCACCCCCAAGTCCTTCTGTAACTGTATCAATTTGGAAGGACTGAACGTGAAGAAAGGGCATGACTATCTTTCCTTGGCAAACCCTGTTTCCATTAGAATTTAGTTTAGATTTAATAAAATGCTTAATGAATCTTAATTAAACCCAAATTGAAATTAAAAATGGTACAACAAGGTTTAATAGTGATGTGAGAGATCACACAATTACACTTCAATAAATATTTTCCTAATAACAAATAACCATTTCATTAGTGAGGGAAAATGTTGCCATTAAGTCTAAATTGAATTAAATTATCCATAATTTACGGGCATAGTTAACAGTTAATATGTTAATAAAAAACATGTAAAGTTTTTTCTTCCATTTGCTTGTTATGAATGACACCAGTTGAGAGACTTTCAAAAGACACAGAATTGAATGGAATGGGAAGATGGTCTAAAGCTAATGGAACCACCTCTGAGATTCTGTCTTGTCTAATAACAGAGACAATGAAGCCAGGGGAAGAGAACACATGGGGCCTCCCACCAATTCCATTTGAATTTCCACTACTGTTGCAGCCATAGAATGGGGTACTTCTAGGGGTGGGTGAAAAGATTGTGAACCTAAGGGAGCTCAAGAAAAATGTGGGGAAAAATTTGAACTCATATTAAATGGCTGATAACAGATGTAATAAAGAAAAAATGAGGATGCTTAACATGAAAGAGAAAAAGAGGGCAAACACACTTGCCTGGCATGTGTGTGTGTTTGTGTGTGTGTTTATATTTTGTGTTCTTTATTTCTTCATGACTGATCTTGAAGCATGCACTGTGAAAGAGATTGGTTCGAACCTCTTCCAGGACGAGGTATGTATAGATCTGGAATAGGGGGCCAAGTTCAACAGCAGGAGACAGGTTTCCAGAAAAGAAGGTCAGGTTTTAGAGAAAGGGCAATGGATTTCAGAAGGGGGACCTAGTTCATGCTGTGTGCCCCAATGCTGGTGTGAGGGGGATAGCAAAGGGGATTTGAGCTGAACTTTAATTTTTGCAACAATCTGAGGAGCATCAGAGATACAGTCCCAATCAATATTTCCCAAATCCAAGAAGTAGCCCACACTTCTTAAGAAACCTGACCTCCAAACATTCCAAAATAGAACATAGAAAATGCGCCATACCACTCTCCACCAGCCACATAATATTACTGAGAGTGGCAGTAATACTGTGGCCATGAGTCCCACGGGATAGTGAGCCCTTGAAATATGGCTACTCCAAATGGAGATGTGCTGTGAGTATCAGGTATACTCTGAATTTCAAAGACTTAGAACATAAATATCTCAGTAACAATTGTTTTTTATCATTATGTTAATACTTATTTTATATTGATTATATTAAAATAGTGATATTTTGGATGTACTGGTTAATTTAAAAATATTTTTAAAAGTGATTTCTTCTGTTTCTTTTTATTTTATTCAATGTGGCTACTAGAAAATTTTTTATTATGTATGTGGCTCATATTCTGTTTCTGTTCAACAGACTTGGTCTAGGTGGATCTACCTTAAACAAAGCAATGGACAGATTTCATTCCCTCTTGTGTTATCATTAACACACATGTTTTCATACATTCATTCATGTTGACTCTTTGCTAGGTATTAGAATATAGTGGTAAAACTAGTAGGCCCAGTGCCACATAGCTTAAGCTTATCCATGCACACATTCATACACCCACACAGCAACACATGCTCATGTATATGCAAATGTGCATATATAGACACAGATGGACCCACAACACACAAATACACACAGGTATAAAAAATGCCAATGCAGGCAAACATGAATTAAAAGCCACCATGAGGCTCTGAGAAGCAAACACTCTTTAACTTAGCAGACTTCAACTCTTCAGATAGTTTAACTACTCTAGACGTCAGCCAGGGGCAATCAGAACTCTGTATTTTCAGGAAGAGAATCAGGAAATAGAAATGTGTTCAAGACCTTTCTCTATGATTTTGTCAAAGCTAATAATAGATCAGGGTTCCAAGTGAGAAGACCAAATGTGGCAGATTTAAATCTATTTGGTCATGGCTAAGCATACTGGGAAAGACCAACAGAGGTAGGCTGGTGGTAAATTTGTTTCCAAGGAAGCTCTTCTCAGGCCTTAACTTCCTGGAGAATGAGAAAAGCTCACTCTGAAGCCTGAGGGCAGAGATAAACCAGCTCAGCCCAAAGGCATTGACTGGGATGACATTGGAAAGACTTAGTATGATCTCATTCAATTAACTTTCTGGCTCACCACTCAGGTTGTTGGCCCCCAGGGGTAGGGAAGAGGATGGAACTATATAGACAGGTCCAGACAGAACTCAGAAACTATATAAGTTCTTTTAATTAAAAAATGTAATATAAGTTAACTTTAGGAAAAAATACTGGAAAAACAAAAATACATGGAGACTAAACAACATGCCACTAACAACCAAGAATCAAAGAGGAAACAAAAAAACTATCTTGAGACAAATGAAAATGAATACACACCTTTTAAAACTTTATTGAATTCAGTAAAAGCAGTTCTAAGAGGGAAGTTCATAGCTGTGTGGCCTATCTCAAGAAACAAGAAAAATCCCAAATAGACAGTCTAACTTTAAACCTAAAGGAACTAGAAAAGAACAAACAAAACCCAAATTAAACAAAAGGAAGGAAATAATTAAGATCAGAGCAGAAATAAGTAAAATAGCAATTAAAGAAAACAATAGAGAAGGCCAAGAAACTAAGAGCTGGCTCTTTGAAAAATGAACGTAATTGACAAACCTTTAGCCAAATGCATCACCGAGAAAAGAGAGAGAACCTAAATAAATAAAATCATAAATGAAAGAGGAGAAGTTATAACTGACAACACAGAAATACAAAGAATCATGAAAGAATACATAAACAAATTTATGCTAAGAAATTTGACACCGTAAAAGAAATGGATAAAGAACTACATGATGAATAACTGGAAAACAAAAAAATGCCCAGTGGCATACAGAAGTAGCAATAACAGAAAACAGCTACCATCTCTAGGGCTGCAGGAGCAAAGCAAAGAGATTTGAGGTATGAAAACAAACTCATAGGAGGATAACCCTGGAGCTAAAACTCAGACAACCAAGGAGAGACTCCAGCAGCCAGTGCTGATTGGAGGAGGGAGATTGTCTCAGCTGGCTTGGGCTGCCATAACAAAATACTGTAGTGTTGGTGGCTTAAACAACAGAAATTTATTTTATTGCAGTTTTGGAAGTTGGAAAATTCTGAGATCAAGTGTCCAGTAAGGTTTAGTTCTTAATGAGGGCTCTCTTCCTGGCTTGCAGACAACTGCCTTCTTGTAGTTCCTCATCTGACTGGGAAGGAGAGAGCTCTGGTGTCTCTACCTCTCTTATGAGGACACCAACCCTATTGGATTAGGGTTCCTCCTTTGTGACTTCACTTAACTTTTATCACCTCCTTACTGACTCTTTCTCTAAATAGTTATATTGGGAGTTAGGGCTTCAACATACGAAATTTTGGGTGGGGACCCATATATTCACTTCAAAACAGGGCTTATGACACTAATTCTATAAATGTCATTTAAATATGCTGCCAACTGGACTCAGCTGTTGAGATAGGAAAGAATTTCTGCTATCAGGATGAACCACTGTTTAGGACGGAGCTGAGAGAAACAGGAAGCAAAAAGAAACAGGAAAGAGCCTATCCCTCTTCATCTTTCAGCCTCTCTCTCTAGCGCCCCTACTGGTAGAGCCTAGCACAGAGAGAGGTGGTAAGCAAAAAAGTGCTTTATAGAACTTCAGCTCCGGCAACACACCACACAAAGAATGGAAGTGTGGGTTTGTAAACTACTCGAGGCCGTAGATTCATAACCAGCACAGCAGCATATAGCAACACAAAGGACGATGAAGAAATGAGCTGAATACCATCCCCAAAAGTTTATTGTGCACAATTATATTTCCAGGAAAAAAAAGACACCAGAAACTAAACCTTTGGTCAAATATGTTTAGGAAACCTTCATGTTATCCCACTGTTTGGAATTCATAAAGATGCTTTAGAAGGCCAAGGCTTTTGGTAAATCCTTCAGTAAAGAGACCTGTTGTGCTTCTTTTAACCTAGAATTTGCCAAAATTCTTTGACCACAGATTTTTATTTGTCTTTTTTTTCAGAACACCTACTCATTTTCAAAACAATTTTCCAAAATTTTTAGAAGTATTATGTTGGTGATGCTGTAGACACTAAGATCCCAAGACAAATGATTAACTGTGCACCATAATAATGTGGCTCACATTTGAACAGGTTGCACTTTTTCTCAAATGCTTCAGTCTAATGACTGCTAAAGCTAAGTGTGTGGGCAAGCATGGTCTTCCTAATTTCAGTGGGGTTTCCTCTAATGCAGAAGCCATTTTTTTCTTTCTTCTTCACTGTTGTATTCCCAGCATCCATCACAATGCATAAGATGTGGTAAATATCCCATAATATGTGCTGCAGGTTGCCAGGTAGAAGGAGAGGAGTGACTTATCAGCCAAAAAAGTTGGCAATGATACCTCATGTATTAATAAACGTGGCGTGTGGCAAGGAAGAAGTGCAAGGCTGCCCTATAGAAATGTAATGAAAGCCACTGTGCAATTTAAAATTTTCTGGTAGCTCCATTTAAAAAGTAAAAAGGAAGAGGTGGAATTAATTTTAATAATATATTTTATGTAACCTACTATATCCAATATATTTCACTCATAATATAAAAATATTAATTAATTAGTAATTATAGATTAAAATTAAATTAGTAATATAAAAATATTCATAATCAATATAAAGATATTAATATACTTCTTTGCTTTTTTATATTAAATTTTTACAATCTTGTGTGTATTTTACTTTTATACAACATCTTAGTTTGGATTGGCCCTGTTTCAAGTGTTCAAAAGCTATATGTGGCCACCTTGTTGGATAGCATTGATCTAGTGCCTTCTAAAGAACAACACAAAATTCAGGGACATGGTGCAAACACTCAAATTTATAAGTAGATATTAAGCCAGAATTCATTGCTAGTTGCAGTTATTGAATATTGTGAGCACATCTGATTTAACTACATTATTCACATGTAAGTTCATAGTGGACATGTACATGTCAGGTGACCAAAAAATTTAAAAAGTTAGTAAGTAGTCATTTCACCACAGTGGATTCTACTAGAAAGGCTAGGGATCTTTTAACACTCAAAAAATAATAAAATGAAAATTTTAGAGAAAATAAAGACTGGGAAGTAGCATCATAATTAGAATTTCTTCTCTCTTCTCCCAAAGCCAATAATGGCCACTGGCATTAAATGTCCAGGGTAGCACTTTTGGTGTCTCAGCCTTTATAAGCAGTTCTGAGGGTGGGTGCTTACCTGCCTTACCTACTGGTGAATCCCCAATGCTTAGGAAAGTGCCGATACCTTAGTGGATGCCCCCAAAGTATTTGTGGAACAAATAAAATAAAAGAGAGGAGAGCTGACTAAAAAAGCACATGCAGTTTTCCTGAGAGCACAGTATAGAGAAGTAAAGCCACAAAGGGAAATCCACGTGAGGGGAGGGGTTACTGATACCTCTCTCCATACCTTTGTACCTTAACTGGGTATTATTTTGGCAGAACATAAATGTGGTATTTTTAAACATTATTTTAATTCTACATTTAACTCTAAAGTACTTATCTTCTGGAGCAGGGGAAAAGCATTTGTTCTAGTTCACATATGAAAACCTAACACGTCTGCAAAGGATTTTTCATGTATCAGGGCAAAGTTCTTAGGTGCACACATCTCTAAGACATCTGTGACTATGATAGTAGCCCTGTTTGTCCTGCCTCTCAGGAGGTGGGAATAGTTTGACACTTGCAGTACCAGGAACTCTCTTCTTAAGGCTGAATGACCCTGGATGGCTCTCTGTTCTTTGACACAAATGGTGCTTTGTATGGGCCATCAGCTCTGTGTTGAAAGGAGTGGGCAGGGGCAGCGTGTGGGGACTGCCTGGAGCAGGGGAAGGGCTGGACAGAGGAGGGCAAAGGGGAAAGAAGTGGGACAACTGGAAGACAATAACAATAACAATAACAATAACAATAACAATAACAATAACAATAAAAGAGATGGGCCACAAGCCTTTTAAAGCTCTCTTGCTCTAGATAAACAACATTGTGTCCCTAAGCCCTTCTGAAAGGGAAAACAAATTACTCTAAAAAGGTGTTTCTGCAAAATACCAGTTTGTAGAAATATTAGATATTTTCTCTATATACATAACATCTCTTTTATTGGGAGAAAAAAGACTGAAGGTGCTCCTGTCTGGGCTTTGTTATCTATTAATAGTTTTTCTGCTGGAGAGCAGTGAGGAGACAGAGTTTTAATATTAAACATATACTAATAAGTATTTCAGCTGTCTGGGTATTGTGAGCTGAAGACATCTGTATTTTTAATTAGCCCTTTCATAAGTGTGATTATGAAATGTCATGTGATCACCCTTGAAGCCAACACCTGGGACGTTGAAAGGATGACCACTCAGTGTCCCAGCGCCTGGACGGTGCACAGGGAAGTCCTGGTAATTGCATTAACAGCGTTATCAAAAGGACTCCAGATCCAAATGATTTTCCTGTCTGCAAATTAAATAATAATATGAAAACAAAATCCACCAGGTCCAACAGGAAAGCACAAATATAACAGTGAGAATTTCCTGTCACGGAGACCTTTCAAATCCCAGTTATCAAGCAGCCCATTGAAGGGATCCTGATAAAGTCCTCAGCCTCAGAGACTGAGCCAATGGCACCTGGAGTTTCTCCTGGTTTTCCCAGAATGAAGAAGGCAAGGACCCACTGGAATCCAAAACTGATCCTGAAGAGAGGGCAGAAGGGCATAAACCTGGGTTCTGTTGAAGACCCTTATGGAGTCTCTGGCTTCTAAATTCTCCTAGAGAAAGCATTATACCCAGTGGTGAATGTAATTAAATAGTTCTTTATTTTTACCCTAGGGACATGTCGTGAGACATTATACATTTTAGTTTTGAGTAGATGAAGGGCAATGACTGAAAAATCACAAGTCCTCCCCTTCGCGGGGGTCTGCATTGTCTCTGAGGCCTCTTCTCCTTGCCGTGGCTGGTCAAAGCCCACTGTCATAAGCTCACAGGCTAGCAATTGCACATTCCATCAGATCTTTGCAAGCCATGCCAATTTGATGGAAAAGAGAGAAGCATGACCTAAAAATAGCTGCTGATCTCAAATACATCTGGTTCACTGTGACTTTGGCGACAAGGACTTAATGTTGATTGCTTTCAGTCCATTCTTTGTCTTAAATGAGTTTTGGGGGGCTTTTTTGTTTTTGCTTTTGGTTTTTTGCCAAAACTTGTCCCTTCTATTTTTTATCAATGGTGAATAATAGAGAAAAGTCTGTGCAAACTGACATTGGGTGAAGGTACCTTTTCTTGTCACCTTCTTATGTTAGGGTGTGTAATTTGTTAACAGTGCCATGAAATTTCCCCTTGATAGTATTGAAAAATGTTACTACAGGTGATCAAACCTAATCAAGGACTATGAATAACTTATCTACTTCCCCATATGAATTATGGGATGTACTTGAAGTTCAAGTATTAAAAGCACAATGGGAGATGTGCTTCTGAGAACTGTTGTGTTAGTTCTCAACAAACTTACTTCAGATAATAAAAAAAATAGTTTGAATATATGGTGGCTTAAGTGCACATTTACAAAACCTGAACAATGATGAAGCCCCAAATTTACACCGCAAACTCCATTATCAGCACAAATACAGCACATTTGGGAAAAACTGAAAGAGATCTTCAGTGTGTTTCAAATGATCCCTTAGTCAAAAACCTGGTGGTATACTGAGGAAAATAAGTGCAAGAAATTCTGAGAGACTTACAATGTTCCCAAATTCAGAAGGATGCTGTTGGGGACATTGGAAGGGAGCTAGAAAGTCAAAGGGCATCTCTTCGAGGTCTTTGCCCAGTCTGTGACATCTTTGTGGCATCACTTCCCCCATAAAAAGTGGTTCACCTCACCTGAGTTAGGACAGCAGAATGGTACTGAGGAGTCCCACCTATGTGCTGGAGCCAGACCCCACCAGAAGTGAGAGGTCCCGTCAAGGTCCTGCTTTATCAGCATCCAGGAAAGGATGCAATCAACACCTTTGTTTCACATAGACACAAAATGCAATGTTCCCTGGTAGAATCTGGGCTTGTAGGACACAGATTGTATTGAGGGTCTAAATAAGACTTTTTTCATCTTTGGTCAAAATCTAAGCATCCCCCCAGGAGATCAGCTCTCAAGAGGCAACCCCTTGTGTTATTATGTAGAAGAATTGAGGGAAGGAAGGACCT
Source organism: Pteronotus mesoamericanus (assembly GCF_021234165.1). Lineage (NCBI taxonomy): Eukaryota > Metazoa > Chordata > Mammalia > Chiroptera > Mormoopidae > Pteronotus > Pteronotus mesoamericanus. The sequence continues at coordinate 14,323,162 of NW_026555105.1, forward strand.
GGACACATGAGAGATGAAAGATCAGCGCACCTGCCGTGGCCTTGCTTACTCCACGGGAGCCAGAATGGGAAAAAGGTAAATAAACAAAAGGCTTCTGAGGATCCTGACTTATAACTAATAAGTCACCTTTCCCATTCTTAAAGCGTGATCCCATGCATCAAATTCTTGTCTCCTTAGTACTGTAGTAGAGCTTGTTAAGGAGAGGGCATGGCCAGAGGTATAACAAGAAAAGCAATGTTTCCTCTCTCTTATCCTTAGATGATGGCAGGGGAAGAAGCTGAAAATTCCCGTTCCCCTTCCCAAATATTGCCAAAACATTTGTTAAAGGAAACAGTTCACGTTGTTTCCTATGAAGTGGTAGATATTTTATTTTATTTTATTGTTGCATAAAGGTTCTTTATATGGTAAAACTATCATCTGACACAGGTATTTGCATATTCTAATTTTATTAATGGTGGTTTAATTGCTTGATATACTTTTATACTCAAATTAATGTGTTTTCTTTTGTTTCCACCTTTTGTGTCTTCCTTAGGGAGATTGATCTTACATTGACCCTGTTCATCCACATGGTTTTCCAGCACATTTTTAGAGAGTTTAAGAAGTCTGAGGATCTGAAAAAGTCATTCAAGGTCACAAGTAAGGAACAGAGGTAGAATTATGACACAAGTCCGCATTAGAGAAAGTCTTGTGTTCTATTATGCTGCCTCTCATTCACAATCAGGAGATTCATTCATTCACTCATTCATTTGTTCATTCATTATCTTTCCATTTGGAATGAAATTTCTCCTTCAGAGACTCCTCCCTCCCTGTAAAGCAATGGGACTTTTATGTAACCTGTTTAGGTTAGGTTAACCAGATTTAAAATAATGTTAAGTATAAAGGTAAATGTGTTTAATGAAGGGTGGTGCATATATTTTATAAAATAAAAACTTCATGCTTTCAGTTAATGTTTCTACTCTGTCTTATTCAAAACTCAGTTTCTGATGAGAATACCAGCATTTCTCTTTTTAGGTAACAGAAGAGATGTAACGTGAAACACAGATACTCCTAAAAACTGAAGGCTACTGATACAAATTTCAGCCTGTTGTACATATGATCACATTAGAAACAATAGGATAATTTCATTTAAAATGCATATTCTTTCAAGATGACAACATAAAAAATATTTACTCGTGTATACTTACCTATTGTTTTCACAATAACAAAAAGAAGTAAATGAATTGTAAAACAAACATTCATTAGAGACATTCAACCATTCAGTGTCCACCTCCAGAACGATACAGTACTGGAATTAATATTTGGTACTACCTACAGAGGGAGTCTTTTTTTCACTTTGTATTTTTGTGGATACACATGTATAAGGCCTTTTCTAATGAAGCAGTAAATGATAGAGATTAAGATTATTCACACAAAGCCTACAGAAAATCATCCCCTAAAGTAATAAGAACATGGCTGGTGTTACAATTATGAATATTTAATAAGAATCAATTCCAAAAACTACAGAGAGAAAGAGAATGTGAGAGCTGTTGAAGAAAAAGAGGAAGAAAGGAGTCCAAACTAGAACAGATCTAGAATGAATGTAGTTTTGGTCCAAATTTGCTATAGAAGAAATAGTACAATCTTTTAACAAGAATATTTTGTATTACATTAATAATCTTCTTTCACATTGAGTTTTCCTCATACCTTCTCTCTTTGAAACGAATTGAGAAAGTTATATAAAGAGTAACTTCAATTACCTGTATTTTGCGGGCTCTGGAAATAAAACTGCAGGAAGCTGGCCACTATTGCAGAATCCTGGGATGTTCAGAATCCCAGAAACCCGAGCAAGCACGTAATTCAAGCATTTTAGATTTTAACTCTGATCAGTACACAGCTCTCATTTATTATGAGTGTACAGATACTATATTTTGGCTTGATCAAAAAGAGAACTACTATTCATTAGCAATGTCTTCTATAGGCCGAGAAATCATGAGTGATACCATGTATGCTGTATGTTTGACACCTCTGATTTAGTCCAAATCTATTATGGTGCAGATGTAGAAACCAGGGATCAAAGATTGCCACATAACTTGCCCCAAGTCTCATAAGAGAAAAATCATGACAAGGACCTAGTCTCCTCCTTACCTAGTGACAGGTTTAAAACCGAATCTCAGACATCCTGATTCTCAGTCTTACACCTTTTCCATTCTTCCCCACTCATCTCTCCTTTCCAAAAATTTCTACTAAATGTGCTGTTATTTCTTCTAGTAAAAACACGTGCTGATTTTATAATGTAAATCAACTAAAAAAAAATTCAACCAAACTTTGCCACAAAGCAAAGAACATCTGTAGCTGCTCATCTTAGAATGAAAACGCTGAAAATTATGTCCCACTCCAAGCAGCTCCCATTTTCAAAATGGGACATGGGGGCAGATAAAGGACAAAAGTCATCTCCACAGTCTGCAATAGGCAGTATTGATTTGGCAGGGCCAAGAGCATGTCGATGTTATATATGGCAGTGAACCGGATTGGTGCAGAGCAGATAGTATTGTTCAATAGTAATAAATAATAATTATGTACAGGGATTGTCTCACTGATGCTCCATTCTTCTGCCTTCACTAATAATCAGAATCTGATTCTTCCAGAGACCTCCCTTCGTGCTAATTCTAACAAGGCAGTAATTCATTCCAGGGCCATGGAAAGTACATACATCTCTCCTAAATGTGCCTTCCACTCAGGCACGTAAGATGATCATAAGTTTAATTAAAGGTCATGACAGCATTCTGGCCTCGGGTCCTTTTTGTTCATCGTGACCTGAAACCTGATGCCTGGCACAGCCAGGGACAGGCTTCCAGGACGATGGTTCTGGTGTTCATATCTCACCAGGAGAAAAAGATTCTCTGCAGATTTTACTCATGGACTTCGCCTAGAGGCTTAAATCACCATCTGGGCTTCATATTTTCATTGAAGAACAACAGATCCAAGTCCTCTCAAAAAATTGAATGTAATTGTAAGAGCCACAGAGGAATCAAATGAAGATGCTTCAGTTCAAACTCTTCCTGGTGGGCAAACACTCCAGTGATTAACAGCTCAGGTCATTACCCCTTGAAAGATGAAGACTGCTTGAGTTTCATAAGTAATAGCAAATATAACCTTCCTGCAATAGAGCACAGCTTAATCAGATGTATGCCTAAAATCTCAAGTGTCATCATAAATGCAACCTTTCATATGGAGAAAAATAAGTTATTGTGTCAGATGACCTAGCTTTGCATCCTGTCTGTGGTTTTGCTAGATTTATGAATTACAAATCATTTCTTTTTCCTCACCTATAAATGAGGGTAATAATAGCTATCTCTTAAGACTGGGAAGAATAAAATAAGAATTAAAACCATTTAAGGAAATTAGAACTATGTCTCATGCAAAAATGCTGAATAGTTTTTAATTATTTTGACTACATGTAAACTGCATTCATATTCAAATAACTGGTAATTGTTTAAAATAAGGTATTAGCATGATGTTGCAAAATGTACTATTGTCTTCCAAAATGCAAACTTCGAAATGGAACTTTCACATCGCCCCCATTTCCTAGATCATATGAACACCTGAAGCAACACAAAGCTAAAATCCAGAAGGTATGGCTGTTAAATGAAGACATATCTTCTGCCAGGCTGAAAATGCTTTCCCTGTGGGAATATCCTCTTTCACGGGAGCCTAGTGCAGTCATCTCATCTAACTTCAAAATCATCATTCACCACTGAAGAAAAAGCCTTGCCCATGCGAGGCTAACTAGCTACAGAGTACTTCGAAGCTCAACCCTGGGGTGCAAAGGGAGAGCTAGGGGGAGAGGGATGCAGCAGGAGACAGAGAATCAGCAGATCGATAGAACCACTTTAGGGTAATGGCCTCAGCAGCAGAGGAGGAGCAGGGCTGCACGGCAGGCCAGCTCTGTCACTGCTGGGGAAGGTCCATTTGCAGGAACAAAGGGCTTCGTTGGTCCTGTCAGGCCCAAGACATTGATCGGCAGCTGCAACTGCTGGACACAACTCCTTGGGCCAGATCACCTGCCAGCTACTCTCTGGCTTTGCCCTGTGCCAGCCTCTTCCACAGAGGAATGTGGACCATGGTGCAGGGAACGCTGGGAAGTCAGGGAGGACCTGGCATCATGAACAGACCACGGAGGGAGGAACCGAGGTCCCAGCCTGCAAGGCCAGACACATATAACAGAGGGCAGGATTGATGAGTGTCCACAGACAGGAAAGAGAGCCCCACGGTAGCCAGTGGCTGCAAACTACTCCCCCATTCACCCTTTGACAGGGCTCCTTTTACAAAGTGGAAAAATCGACTGGTTCATTCTTCAGTCTTTGTTCCTTTTACCAGTCCCTCTGTGGAGTGTGTTCCAGAAAGGAAAACCAGCTCCATCCAGCATGGAAAAGGGAGAAAGGGCAAAGCCAGAGGCCTGACAGCTCCATACATTGGAGGAAGTGCCAACTGGGCAGCAAAGTGACAGCATATTAGGACAAACTGGACTAAATCAATAGCTAACAGTTCTGGATCACATGCTATGAACCAGGCACAGGGGTTCAATACTGTCACAATCAGCACAATTTTATAAATGAATAAACGAAGCCTACAGGGTGATGTAATTTTTTTCCTGAGGTCACATTAATTCCTAAGTGGCAGAGCTGAATTTCAAAACAAATCAAGTCTGTCCAACATCATAGCCTGTGCCTCCAAACCATCATCTCATACCAGTTAGAGCAGGTTTGGGCACTTGGCAGATTCCACGGTAACACTCAATGTGTTTTCAATGAATCCTTCTTCCTGTCTTTGTCAGGGTTCTCCAGAGAAACAGAGCTAATATGAGATAAGATAAATAGGTACGTACGTAGGTAGATAGATAGATGATAGATGATAGATAGATAGATAGATAGATAGATAGATAGATAGATAGGTAGATAGACAGATATTCATTATGAGGGATTGCCTCACATGATTATAGAGGCTGAGAAGTCTGATGATCAGCGTCAGCAAGCTGGAGGCTCAGGGGAGTCAATGGTACAACCTCTAGTCCAAATCCAAAGGCCTGAGAACAAGAGGAGCCAGTGGTGAATTTTGGTGTAAGTCCTAGGCAGAAGATGATGGATTTCATAGGAGAAGCAGGGAGTAAGTTCACCCTGCCTCTGCCTTTTTATTCTATTTAGTCTCCTCAAGGGATTGGATGATATCTGCCTGCATTGGTAAGAGCAACCTTTTTTACTCAGTTTACCAATTCAAATGTATTTAATCTCTTACAAAAACACCCTCAGAGATACACCCACAAATAATATTTTACCAGCTATCTCTAGCATCCCTTAGCACAGTCAAACTGACACATATAATTAAACCATCACATTTTCCAAGAGCTCTACATGAGTGAACTTCATGGTTATTACCTTTGAAGACTGTAATACAGATTTCTGGAAAAGATGTCATTGATTTAAAAGCAAATAACCATACTAGTGGCATCTTTGCCCTGGAGTAGTAAACACAGAATGTTAATATTGTGCCATGTCTGGTGTGGCTCAGTGGGTTGAGTGCCGGCCTGTGAACCAAAGTGTCGCCAGTTCAATGCCTGGATTGCAGGCCAGGTTCCCAGTAAAGGGTGTGCAAGAAGCAGCCACACATTAATGTTTCTCTCCCTCTCTTTCTCCTTCCCTTCCTCTCTCTCTAAAAATAAATAAATAAAATCTAAAAAAAAACCCCGTTAATATTGTGAAGTATTATTGAAGCTTTCCTTCTGCGCTGAACACTTTACACCAAGTTTCACACTAAATCTTCACAACAACATTTTTGAGGAATGTACTATTGTACAGATAAAGAAACAGCTTTGTCATGTTTAGTTGCAGAAAATCTTTCAGCTAGTGAGTATGGTGTCCAAAATTCATATGCTAAGACAGCCTGACATCAAAGCCTATGCCCTTAGCCAGTCTGTTTTACCGCCCATATTTGGTCAACGCATTTCTCCTCCGGGTCATGAATGTGCCTTGGTAGGTACATATTGTAAGAAAGAAGCAACTGGATTATATCAAAAGCAAGCATCCAGGAAGTTTCAGCTCCATATGGAATTCTGCAGTGTCACTTTGGCCCATGGAAATGGAGGATGCACCTCTCCACATTTTTCCTTTAGAGACCTTTTATTGAAACAGACATGTCCTGAGAATTCCCTGTGTAGTGGAAATTATAGAAAGGGCTACTGCAAGATGAACAAGAAAGGCATAGGGTCTTCCTCAGAGGCTTCATAGTCCAGTGGAAGGTGCAGGCATATAAGAAATACTTGCACTACAGGTACAACAGCAGAAGTGTGCATGGTGTACTGTGAGAATACTCAGAGAAATCAACAGACCCTGGTCACGGGAGTTAGGGGAATCCTCGTGCAGAAAGTGGTAAGAGGCATAACTTCTGATATCTGAGTTGGCAGGCCAGGAGAAAGGCATTCTTGAAGAACAAAGTGTATATAGGATTGTGAAATGCAAAGAGACTTTTAACTTCTGCTTCGGATGTCAAGAAGTAAAAACAGGATTGCTCCTACTTTACAAACTAGGAAAAGCTGGATACTCTATGAAATCATAATTTTTCTTGAATTCATCAAAGATCTAGGGTCACAGAGAAATCAGTTAGTCTGAAATTTCAGTAGAGAGAGGTACTTCCAAGAAAAGACAAAACACATGCACCAGTGTGCCAGGGGCAGAGCATGGGAGGGGAATAGGGCTATATATAGCAAGGGGGCGAGAGCCGAACTTCCGATAAATTGTTCAAGGCTGGGTGAGAACTGGCATGAGAGTGTAGATACCAGGGAGACACAGCAGTGTGTATGAAAGCCGTTTACATTCACTCATAGGATATTTTCCATAGGCCTCCCTGGATATTAAAGAGAAAGAATAGGGGCAAGCAGGAATCTGGAGAAAGCATCCTATATTATTACAGACCTGAGAAGGACAATGTTGCTGTTGTTGGAAAGAAAAGAAAAGGAGAGGAGAGGAGAGGAGAATAAAAGAAAGGGAAAAAAGAAAGGAAAGGAAAGGAAACCCCATTCAGGTCTTCCAGCTTGTATTACTTTTCTAGGGCCACTGTAACAAAATACCAACAGAAAATTTATTTCCCACAGTTCTGGCGGCTATAAGTCCAAGACTAAGGTGTTGGCAGGGGTGGTTTTTTCCTAAGGGTGGTGATGAAAAGACCTATCCAGGCCTCTCTCCTTAGCTTGCAGATGGTCATATTTTCCCTCTGTTTTTCTTCACATCATCTTCCCTCTGTGTATGTCTGTGTCCAAATTTTCTCCTCTTGAAAGGACACTGGTTATAGCATTAAGGCCAACTACATTGGCCTTATTATAACTTAATTACTTCTGTTAAACCCTATCTCAAAATAAGATCACATTCTGAGGTACTGGGAGTTAGGACTTCAACATACGAATTTTGGGGAGGACATAATTCAGTCCCATACACACCCCATTGAATCAAAAGACTTAAGCTATTGGAGGAAGAGCAAAAGACTTCATTAAAATGATAAAAAACAAGCCAGAAACTAGGGATAAATATTTATCTAATGAAAAAATTACTTGTTTTTAGAATATATAAAGAACTTTCAAAACTCAATGATAGGATAACAAACAACCAAATGTTTAAACTAAGCAAAAGATTTGCACATATATTTTACAAAAGATGATACTAAAATGAAAAATAAGGGCATCTAATGATGCTAAATATTATTAGTTATTAGAAAAACACAAATTAAAAGCACAATGAGATACCACTACATGTCTATTAGAATGGAGAAACAAATACAATGCCAAATTCTAGTAACACTGTTACTACAACTTAAATTTTGGTGTTAGGAATTCAAAGTGACACATCCACTTCGGAAAAGGGTTGGACATTTTCTTATAACATTAAACAATATGCTTACCTTACAATTCAGAAGTTTCTATCCTAATTTCAAAAGTAAAGGGAAGCATAAGATTGCACAAAAATTATGTAAATTGTTTATGGGTTTATTTATGATCAACCAAAACTTCAAACAATCCAAATGTCCTTCAATGGATGAATGGATAGGCAAACTAAAGTCCAGATATAAAATGGAATAGTACTCAGCAAGAAAAGAAATCAACTTCTGATACATGCAACACCACAAATAAACCTGAAATACATCATACTGAATACTAAAAGCCAGATTCAAAAAAATACCAAAAGTCTGGAAATTTCAAAATGTAGTGGACAGAAAACAGATCCATAGCTGCCACGGGCATAAGGTGAAGGAAGGAATGACCCCCAAGGGTGTGAGGAAAATTTTTAGCGCAACGAAATTGTTCTGTATCTTGATTGTGGTGGTGATGGTGCAACTGTTTGCGCTATAAGAAATGACTTTTACTGTGTGTATTTATATCCCCATTAAAAAGCACCCTAAAAAAACAAATGCAAAGATGAATGTGTGTAATTATGTTATCGAAGAAGTGTTGGATGCTCAGAGTGGTGGAGAATTGTTTGAGTTGTAAAGTTAGCAAAAGTCAGAAGTATGCTGACTGAGAGTGGCTTTCCATAAACTCATCTTTTATCCTCAACAAGGCCACTTCTCAGATATAAAACTTTAAAAGGAGTAGGGGTAATTGATAGCATGTGGAGGGTGGGTTTCATAATGGATTTGATTATAAGAAAAGTTAAATATATGAAATTCTACAAATTTCTAACTTAAAAGAACAACTATAAAGTCTGTGGCGGGTGGTATGAAAAACAGAAGTAGGAATATCTTTTTATGTGTATAGTTGTGTGTTATACAAAAACTTTATAGCTATATTAATAGTTCATAATTAGTGTTCTTATTTACTGATATGAAATTTGGTTGTTTCAGTCTTCCTTATAGCTTTCTTCTACTTCAGGTCTCTCAAACAGACCTTTAGTAATTTAGCTCTTAGTGAGTTGATGATGTATGTTTTTATTATGAATGTGGTTATTACATTTGAAGACCTGATTGATCACGCCTTTTTATTGCTATAGTATTGATCATCCACTTCCCCATATCATCTGTAAGAGATTCTATTATATGCATATTGACACTCCATGTTCAATGTCAAATTTTCTAACATTCCCTTCATTTCTTTGTTATTATTAATCTCTGTGTTCTTGATTTATTTCTTGGGTTTAGCTTCTGCTTAGCTAATTCAATTTTCCACACTGTCAATTCTACTTGTTAATGCTTTCAGTGATTATTTTAATTGTTTCATACAATTTGAGTTCTACTCTATGTTCCCTCAATTTCTTTTTCTTAATAGAAGTGAGATCTCAATTTCTATCTTAGAGAATGAGTCATAGCACACTTTTAATGCAGAATGTTATGGGTTGGATTTAAATTTTATTTCAAGCTATCTTCTGAGCTCCTCATAATTTGGAGCCCAGGGGACCTATGTTCCAATGTTAGTTCGGCTTCTTACCGGTTATGAAGATTCAGAGAAGGTAAACTCTTTGTATTTTAACTCTGTTACAGTAGATGCTGTTGAGACCCAGGCCCATGTTCCCTCAGCCCACTAGAGTTCCCAGCTTCACACATAAAATTCCCACACCACTCATTCCCCCTGTTTGAGCTTGCTTAGCCACACTCAAGCGCAGGGCAGAGACGTGTGGGAGAATGAGAGAATTAACGCCCCAGAGCAACCGTCAGCTCATGGGAGATGGGAGGCAGCCCTCAGTCATATGGTGGGAAAATTATGACATATATTCTATGCAATTTTCAGAGATCTTCAATAATACATCATTTATTGACTTTTCTACATTTCCTGTCTTGCTTTCTCCATGTCCACATGGGTGCATTCTAGAATCATCTTCCAAATAAACTATCTGCATTGTGCCTCAGGACCTTGGAGCAACCAAAATTAAAACTTGCACCTGCCTCCTACCTTGCTCTTTGGGGCTTCTTTGATTGGCTGCAGAGAAGGAAGCTTTCTTCCTGGCTCTGTTCATCTTTCCCATGGAACAGATGTCACTCTCTGTTGTGTGGTATTCAAGTGGTCCATTCCAAAATACTTAATAATTCTCTATGAGACTGGGTGGTGAAGCCTCCAAATCTGTATGACTAAGAATCAAGCTATATCCTCCTCATCCAGTGATGGTAAAGAGTAGGTGGTTTGCTGATAATCAGATAATACAACCTCTTTTCACTAAAGTCACTTTTTTTTCTTTTACTTACCAATTGAATGTGCTTCTATAAATGTCTTTTTCATTCCATGTAGATAACTCTCTCTTCCTTTGAAAATGAGAAACAGAATACCTACAAATTGGACCATTCCAAAGAAAACTCCTAGATTTTTTTTTCTTTAATAAGGATCACCCTTATTAAAGGGTATATTTGTGTGAGTATATTTGTTGTGGACTGAATGCCAGAGATAGGAATGAAGGACATGAAGTTAAACTATCCCACTCTCTCCTTGCTCCCAGAATAAGGTGACTGGGTTAAGAAGTTACAAGTTGATATCTCCAGGACACATCAGCTAAGAGGCTTGCGAAGTATCCCATAGATTCCACTTAATCCTGGGAATCATGAATTCTTCTGAACAGAGTAGTACTAGGCTTTAGTTCTGTCTTGATATGTTTTCCTCCTAAGGCTTAGGAATTCCTAACACTCAGACCAGGCAGCTGATGAGAGTTATGGATTCAACAGCTCCTAGCCTCAGCTTTCTCACTTTTATGCTTAGAGAGAGTGATGGGGCTCTAATCCCAGCTTCATCTTGTTTTTTGATAATTTAAAGATGCATATATACACAGACCATTCCAAACTAAATTTAAACACATCCCATTCATGATAATGGATTCCAGAAATATAATCATAATATTGCCCAAAGATTTCTATTGGTTACTAGTAATTGCCCTTGAGTTTATATGGTTTTGCATATGTACTCACTGCAAGACTGTTTTGTGGGGTTTTTTTTTTCCTAAAGACATCTCCTTAGTATTAACTAAAGTGCCCACTGTGGATCAGGTATTGTGTTGTGTGCCTTAGGGAAGTTTTCTGATTTAATCTTCACAGCAACTCTGAGGGTTAAATGTTATTTTTCCCACTTTAACAGATGCTAAACAGAGGCTCTGAAGTTGAAGTAACAGAGTTAGAATTCATATTTAATTCCCCTTGCTCCAAAGTTCATGCTTTGTACACTGAACCATCTTTCTTTTTTTGTAATAAGACTCTAGGTCCACTTTATTAAGGAGTTCATTGCACATTCTCATTTACTGGCAAGGCCCTGACTAAATCCCATATTCCCAACTTCTCACTTAGTCAGCCTTATGCTCAGTTTCTCTTTACACAGTACATAGATGGAGATGAGAGATAGAAGCTTGATGGGCCATTAGAGTGAGAACCTTGAGAGTATATGCTCTGGGATTCCTTATATGAATCCCAGACCCTATGGTAACCCCTCCATTCACTGGCTCAGCTTTGGGATAGGGGGACATAAAATGAGATAAAGGAAATAAAATCATTTTTCTCATGTTATTTTCCACTTGTATTTCCTTCTTCCACGTTGTAGGTTATTCTGTTGATTGATTTGTTTAAAAAAATGTGCCAAGTGTTCTTGGAAAATTACATCCCCTGGGCTAGAACTAGAGAAGTTGAGTAGGTAATAGCCATATGTGACTGATGCCAATAGCAATTCCCTCTTTTACTTTCCAAAGATGAATTCTCCAAGGTTTCAACCAAGGCCTGTTTATTCCTAAGGAGAGTCCCAAATGGCATTGGCAAGTACCCATCCCATATTATCTGACCCATTTCTCTAAGGAGCTGGGGTATCAGTGGTTCTTATCCTCCAGGCTATGACTTCAGAATTTGGGTAAACTCAAAAAATAATCACCATTTTTTAAATGTGTTTTAGTGTTTGTGTATATTTTTTGGATATAAGGTCCTCTTTAAGGAGGTTTATGGCAATAGACCTATGGTTGCTAAGCATTCAGAGAAGCTATTTCTCTTTCTTTCTGGGCACACAAGTAGATTATATTCCTAGCCTTCCTTCCAGTTAGGTGCAACCATGAGAATGAGTTCTGGTCAACGGAACTTGGGCAAGTGACACATACCTCTTTCAGCTTAGCCTATAACACTTCTATAAATTCTTCCATTTTCTCTTTTCCTCATATGGTGGGTAAATGTCCATATGCAGGGTACCCTTGGAATCCACCACTTAAAGATCACAAAACCCACGGCAGGCTGGGTGCTGAGTGACTGGCTGGAGATGCACTCACCAAGTGAACTTGATGTGGATAGGATATGTACATGTATCATGATAGATCACTGAGTGTTTAACAGTTATAGTGGCTGGCATTACTGTAACTATATAGTCAAAGATCCAAAACAGGTAAGAATGAACATTAGGTTTCTCTACCACTTCAGAGCCCAGAATTCCATACAATCATGACCAGGTTCCCCAAAGGGCTCAATCCCTTGATCTAGGCATTTACTCCATAAATAAAAGGCTACACTTGGCCAAGATCACCTAATTGGTTTGGCAGGACTCTTGATTCTACTCAAGTTTTCTGATTCTTTATTCTTGCTATTTTAATTCCTACCTCCCTGTTTTTTCAAAGGAAGGACAGAAGAACTCCTGGCACTCCATAGAGATGGACTATCAGCAGAGGAAGGGAATTCTGACTTAAGAAAAAGGGCTATTTTTAAAATTCTTAAGGGATTTTGAATTCTAAGATGGTATTACTCAAGATCAACATCAATAAAGTAGGAGCTCAATCTTTTTTGTTCACTATTAGTCATATCCACAAGGACTTGACTGATTGCATCCAAAGCCTAGGCACTCAATAAATATGTGGCTGGATAAAATATTTTTGTGCAGATGTGGGCTGTGCATACATTGGGGGAGAACTGGCTCTCATTGGTTGGGTCTATCTCCTGAAGCTGGAAAGCTGTTGGCATCCACTCTTAAAGCACAAAGGAACACCACCTTTCACGCCTTCGCTCCCATGTTGGAGTGCTTACACTGTATCTCCAAGCCCTGTCACAGACCCAAGGCTGCAGAAAGGGTGGGGTATTAGTAGGTGCCCATTACCTCCTCAAAATACCAATTATGAGGTCAAGGGCAGTGGGGGAGAAAGGAAATAAAAGGACCCTCTAAAAATGAGGGCATAAAGTTAGAAAAAATAGAGGATTAGAAAGAAGGGAAAAAGAAAATAATAATAATAAAGACTTAATGAAGTCTATACTTCCCACAAGCTCCTTTAGTATGGTCTAGGACAAGAAGCCAAGGTTGCCACAGGAACAGTGTGACAACACCCCAAGAGGCCTCTTCCCTTGCCAAGCACACCTCCCCCAGCCCACACTGACACCTGAAGTCCTAGGGCTCAGGTTAGTGAATAGCGTAGTCTCGCAGGGATGGCAGGCATGTGGAAAGGAATGGCAGGGGATAAAGCTGGACTGGGGGGCTGGGACCAGAGTCCAGAAGGCGTTGGGTGTGAGGGCATGGTTTCAGATTAGAGTTTCATGGAGGATAAAGTTGTCCTGGTTCACAAGATGACTACTTTTAAGCTTACAGGGTCCCATTTCAGCATTCACGGCTCCAGATCTCTTATGGCCAGAAATTTCTCCTTCACAAAGACCTCAGGAACTAAGATGAAAGCCCATACCTACACAGCAAGTCTGGCTGGGTGATGGGCCCCAACATAAAAGGACACAGCAAAATGTTTCTTCATTAGATTCCACATATGAGAGAAATCACATGGTATTTGTCTTTCTTTGACTGGCCTATTTCACTTAGCATAATGTTCCCCAGGTCCATCTGTGCTGTCACAAAGGGTAAAATTTTCTTCTTTTCTATGGCTGAGTAGTATTTCATTGTGTAAATGTCCCCTAGTTGTTTTATTCACTCATCCACTAGTGGGCACTTGTGCTGAACAAGCAAAATAAGGACTCATAGATAGAGAGCAAGATGTTAGGGGTGATGGGATTGAGCAAAAAGGAAAGAGGACTCATGGAGAGGGACAATAGTGTGGGGATTGTGGGAGGAGGGGGGCCTAAGAGATAAATGATAATGGAAAAAATGCAATAAAATTTTTTTAAAAGTGGTTTCTTGAGTTTCTGGACAACATTGTAGTCTGATACAACCTTCTTCACTCTAAATGTCCACTGTTCTGATGATCCATCCAAAACCATAATTCCAGGGCTCAACTTTCTGCTCTCTGAGAAACAGCAGAACACACAGCCACTGAGCAATGAGGTGCAATGTTCTATTACATTTCAATGGGCACAAGTTACAAGAGCAGACATTCTAGCAGGAAAATCATAGCAAATGTAGCAAGGATTGGGAGAAACTTACACATCTCATATGAGAAACTGCATGACACCATACAAATAGGCAGATGGGGACCATCTGTTGAGGGCTTGAAACAAGGCTTTTGGTTGACCAGTTATATCCCTTCTAGCAAGTTGTATTGCCTTTCTAAATCTCAGTTCTATATTTGAACAGTGAAAACAATGCAGGAAAATGAATAAGAATAAGAATAAGAATAAGAGTAAGAATAAGAATAAGAAAAAGAAATAGAGCAAGACTTAGTGAGAGCTACCTATGTGCCTTGTCCATCTCTAAGCACATTGCATATATAGTATATCATTTAATCTTCCAATAATATGTGAGGCATTAATACTATGCCCTTAATAGCTATGTACTATTATTATTCCTCTAATAGTGTCTTTTACCACAGACACGTTGTAAGGATTAATTTAGATAATACAAGTTAAAAGGCAAAATAAATGGCAAAAGAAACATTTTAATAATAATAAGTTACATTTGGAGATGTTTCCTACACTTGATTACATCTATCTATCTATCTATCTATCTATCTATCTATCTATATATCCATCCATCCACCCAGCCATCTAAAACATCTTCTTTGACTTCTCACTGCCCCAGGGCATCTACTGTGTTTCCAAAGCATATTTAAAACAATAACATTATGATCCCTATGAGCATTATTGTTCATTATTGCATATATACCTCTCCCATGGTTGTGAATTCTATCAGTTTATTGAACAACCATATTTTATATATTTTTACACCTCTAGTAACTGGAACATCTTAAGTGTTCAATAAAGGTTTGAGAAGACCTAGTTGTGGTTTATCTCATATTAGGTATTTACCATGTGTCAGGCACTATGCTACTTAAATACATTGTTCTGATCTAATCTTTTCTACAACACTGTAAGTTCTCTTACTTAACGAATGCATCAGATTCATAAGGAGGGCCTCTTAAAACACAGATTGTTGGGTCCCACTCCCAGAATTTCTGACTCAGTACATCTGGGTAGGGACCTGAGAATTTATATTTCTCACAACTTACCAGATGATGCTGACCCTGCTGGTCCAGGAACTACACTGAGAATCACTGCTAAAGTTACCATTTGAATTTAAGGGATATAAAATAAATGAATCAATCTTGTAGAGTTGAGTAACTAGCTGTATTGGTTTCCTAGGGTTGTTGTAACAAAGTATCATCAACTGAGTGGCTTAAACAACAGAAATCTATTGTCTCATAGCTCTGGAGACTGGAAGTCCAAGATCAAAGTGTAGGCAGGGTTGGTCCCTTTTGAGAGTTGTGAGGAAAGCATGTGCCCCAGGCCTCTCCCCTTCTTCTGGCAGTCTGTTGCCAATTCCTGGCATTGCTTGACTTGTAAAGGCACTGCATTCTTACTCTGTACATGTCTGTGTTTGAATTTCCCTTTTATATAAGGACACCAGTCATATTGGATCAAGGCCCACCCTAATGATCACATATTCACTTGATTACCTCTATTTAAAAAAAACCCTATCTACAGATAAAGTCACATTCTTAGGTACTGAAGGTTAGGACTTCAACATATGAATTTAGGGGGAACACAATTCAATCATAATATTAGCCTGCTTTCAAGGTCACATAGCCAGTAATTGTTAGAGGTAGAATTGAAACACAAGACTGTCTGATTTCAGAGTCCACACTTGTCATCATTTCACTAATTTGACTTCTTTGGTGAATGAAGTAAGTGAATAAATATACAAGTAGATCAAGGAATTTGCTAGAGACAAGTTAACCCAAGCCCTGCTTTATGTCAGGGGACAACAGAAAACCTTTCTCCATGTGCCCTGCAAAGCAGAGGAGAGAGGCTCCTGAGCTCTGAGGTTCTAATGGGCTGGTAGATGATAAGAGAGTGAAGATGTAGACGTGAGTGTCCCCAGCCTACAGCTGCCATTTAAAGTGCCCCAGTCAAGAAAGAAGACTTTTCTGTCTCGCTTGTACAGAACATGAATGTTCAGGTCCTCAATTAGAAAGTTTCCACTTTGTTGACAACCTTCTTGAACCTTCCCTCATCTAATCAGAGGGAGGTCTGGAGATTTCAGCTGGGCCTGATGGCGTGCTAAAGGTAGCATCCAGTATTCTATCCCTTTTTCTGGGAGAGCTATTCAGACTCCTTGGGTCTGGGAGTGGGATGGCAACGGGAGGAGGCGGGGGCCAAGGCGGGGAAGGAGCTAGCTAGGTCAAACAGCATAGTTGCTTTGCTCCCGACTCTCGAAGGCTGAGATTTGTGGATAACATAAAAGGTTACAGCCCCTCTTTGGAGGCCACAAATAACCCTGCTTGGGCTATGACAGCTCAGCCGCCCTTGGCGTGCCGTTACTCGCTTCTGCTTGGGATTCCAGCAGGGTTTTCGAGCAGCTGGCCCCAAAGTGTGGTCTCTACAGAGCGTGTCGTAGGAGCTCTGGGTCGCTGGGGAGCCTTTCCCTCCTGTGACTCAATGCCCAGAGACAGAGCTTGATCTAATGAAATTACATACTTTCTGGAGTGATTAATAAACATGGTCTATTTCTCCATATGGGATGAATATTCTCAAACGAAAGGAATGTGAGTACGTGGGGTGCACTCATGTATAGTTCTGCCTCTGCCAAACAATGGCTAGAGCTCCATGGGGCTTGCATAGAGATCCCAAGGAAAGAGTCCTTAAAAATATAGGTAATTATACACACACACAAAGAGTGTATATAAAACCCAGTGAAATCTGAATAAGTTCTGAACTCAAGTTAATCGTATCATGTTAATTTCCTGAGGGGGGTACTATACTCTGGTTTTGTGTGCTATGATTCTTGGGGGAAGCTGGGTGAAGGGCACACAGGAATGTTGCACTATTTGTGCAGCCCCTTGTGAGTCTTAAACTATTTTTAAAATGATTTTTGCAGTGAGAAAAGGCATAATGATACTACTATTATTACAACTGCAGCAACAACAAAAATTAGATAGAATTTTAAATACTGACTATACATCATAATCATTCATGGATGTCATGGTGCAAAACATTCATTAAAGCATTATAATGTCCAAATCACATGTTGATTTTGACAAACTGCTGATGTGATCTTTTGTTGGATGTGGGCTCTAGGTACTGATGTCCCTGACTGGGTCATGATTTGATGTAAGAAATGCTATAAAACATGTCCACTGACTCCTGTGTGTAGGTGACAGTCATTAAGTTATTGATGTCCAGCACTTCATTGCATCCAGAGGGCAGCTGCATGCTAACCTCGTGGTTCCCCTAGAGCCACCCTTAGATGTCACAAATTTCCACATGGCCCGACCTGAAGTGTCTGCCCTTTGACTCCTTCTTATAATATGACTGCCAATCTGGGCCAATCTGGAGCAATGGACCAGGATCGCACACCCCTATGAGGTATCACATTGGTTCACTCAACAGTCAGTGGGGTTTTCAGAATCCGTACCCACCCTGCTCTAAGGACCTGATTTCATGGCCACTGTTATCATAGTATTGTTATGTACTTTCAGAATCAATAAATAGAAAATATGTCTTTACCAGAAGGATGTTATTCAAGGTATAGAAGCTTCTTCCAGTTTCTGCTAAACTAATAAGTTTTCTAATCCTTATAATACTGTTTGAGATATTTTTATTTAATATATTTATAATTAAATCATTCTGTATAAGAAAACCTATTTAACTATGATCTTTGCAACCACCTTATGATAGTTAACTTGACCTAATGAGTGTATATTAGAAATAATATTAAAAATTAATCATATATTTTATCAAAGTTATTATTATACTACTTATTAACTGAAATGGAACTATCTCATGATTTTACCAACTGGTTCATTTACATAAGTGCATATAAGCTGAATATTAGCTCTGTTTGAACACAATACTTGGTTCTTCTAGAGCTCTCAGGCACAATTAATGTTTATGAAGGAAATATCCAGACACTTTTAAAGTTTTGTTATGAAGAGAATTTGAAGAAACAAATCTGTTCCAGTGAGGATTCCAGCTCACCTATTCAAGGTGCTAGAAATTTAGCTATAAACATGACAGATAATACTCCTGTCTGTGTGGCATTTTCCTGTTAGCTAATGAGGAAAAAAAATAAGTTCATATACTCATAAATGTTGTGAAGGAAAATAGAACAGAGTAAGAGAATGGAAGTTTGTTTTAGATAAAAATTTCCAGAGCTTTTTTTTTTTGTACTTTTGTTTTAAACAAATACATCAGAGCACATAAGCCTAACAACATGTGGTCTTCTCCCCAGCCCATGGGATGGTCAAACTTTCTACCACTGTTTCTTTTGAAACTGTCCTACAGAATTTTCTTTCAGCATATCTGGAACTCTTCTTCCTCCCCTAAGTGCCAGCAGGGAGGTGTTACTCCTTGAGTTTAAATGAGTCTTGGGAAAGAGACGATAGAATAGTCTAAGGTGTTAGATCAGGCTCCCTGGAAGCCTGCCTGACATAAAGGTTATGTGCTAATGCTTTAGTAGGAGGTGGAGTCCCAGGGCAATGAGGGGGAAGGAAAAAGGGAAGTGAAGCAGGGAAGGAAAGAAAATACAATATAGCACTTTCCTTGTGGACTGCCCTGTCCACAGCATCATGAGAAAATTCACTGGCTTGCTGGTTCATGCAGAGTGCCCCGAACATGCCATGAAAAGCAGCCACACCTTGGATAAGCCCATCAAAGAAAGAAGGGAACGGGCATTTGTCTGTCACTTCCTCCTGTCCCCTACTTCTCTTTATTCAAGTATTCCCCGTGGGGCACTGACACCTTCACACTTCTGAGCCACGTGGCCCAGACTGTTTGGATATGGAGAAAACACGCTCTCAGGCTTGATGACAGAGAAATGCATCTCCTCCTGGAAGTAGAGGGAGGAGCTGTAGCCTCTGTGGAGCTGGCTCTACTGGTCCCGGTCTCTCACTGCTGAAGGCTCAGGGGAAGCCATATCAGAACCCAGCTTCCTCCTTAGGGAGGCCACACCAATGACAGTACCAGGAATGACAGTGGCTGTGGGAGCTTCCCATCCAGCAAGAGGCTTAGAGCTCAGCAGGCAGGTATGGCCAAGTGACTCCAAGAAACATGTGTATCAGTTCCCATATGCCCACTGATCACAACCTGTGACATGCACATGGCTCTGAAGCTAGTTCCTAGAAAGGAGCCCCAAGAATTTGTTGAACAATGAAAGTCTCATGTAATTCATCTCTCAAAGTGTTTGTTTTGAAAACAATATTCTCATAGGTAGACAATTTCTGTTTATTGCAAAGAACCCTATCATTATTTTACATTTTCTCCATCTATCTATAAAGTTTCTCTATGCAAACCAACTTTTACTGAAATATATTTAAAATTATAGACGACAGGGCCAACTGGACTTGGTGAACGGCTGCTCCTGAGCAGTGGGGTATTTTTCCTTAAACACCTGACACTGAGCATAAGTTAAGTAAACAGGGAATAAAATGCTATTTTAAAATCTTTATCAGCTGTAAAGCTCTATGATGGTTAATTTTCTGTGTGAACTTTACTGGGCTTAAGGAGGCCAGGAGAGCTGGTAAAACGTTCTGTCTGGGCACATCTGTGAGGGTGTTTCAAAAAGGGTTTAGCATTTCAGTTGGTGCGCTGAGTAAAGCTGACAGCTCCCTGCAATGGAGGTGGGTACCATCCAACCCCTTGAAAGCCCAAACAGAACAAAAAGGCAGAGAAAGAGTGGAGTCACTCTCTCTCTCTTCCTGCTGAGACACTCCTCATCTTCTGTCCTTGGACATCGACTGAGGCAAACATATCTGGTTCTCAGGCTTTGGACTCGGATCAGGAGCTATACTGTTAGGCCCCCGATTCTCAGGCCTTTGAACTTGGACTGATTTACTCACTATCAGGCATTCTGGGTCTCAAGCTTACAGAGGGCAGATCATAGGACTCCTTTGCCTTCATAACCGTGTAAGTCAATTCCTAGAGATAGCTCTATATGTTCCATTGATTCTGTTTCTCTAGAGAACCCTGATAATACCGGCACATATACACTTTCCCATAAAGGACACACAATGATTCTGGTTCCTACCTTGAAAGCCTACCTAGACTGAACACCTGTCTGAGACTGTAAGGAATCCTGCCTAACAACCCAGTCTCCCCATCCTCTTAACCCACCTCCCAGCCTCTTGCCAGCTCCACCCCTCTCACCCACCCGCTTCCCTGGCTTCTTCCCAGCCCTGACCCCCCACAACCTACTGCCCCATCACTCCCCTATCCTCATGTCCCCTAACATGTCAGTTACACCATAACACAAACAGCCTCTTTAGAATAATGCTGCTCAACCATGAATGTCCATTTAACCCTCCAATGGATATTTTAAAACATACTGATTCCCAGGCCCCACCCAACATTATGGAATCAATACATCCAGGGATGGAATGCTGACACTTATTTTTACGCTTCAAACCACCAGAAATGATTCTGAAGAACAGAAGCACTGAATTCAGGCATGAGATATATGTCCATTAGTGCTGTCTCCACAACTGCTCCAGGCTCCTTCTCTTTGTCCTGCCTCTTCTTACTTTGCCATCTACCTGCTGTCCTGGGCACCAACCTTCTTCCCTAATAATTACTCCCAAGCCTTCATTTCTATTCAGGTCACTTAAGGCCTTGACCTTAGATCTGGCTGCATCATAACAGCTTGGATTGTCAGAATTAGATGGTACCCAAGAGATTTCTTAATCTTATCATTCTCTCCACCGAAATATTTTATAGCCTCTGTTTTAGAGTCTCTTAACCTGGAGTCTGTAAACTTCTGTGAAAAAAAAAAATTACACCTTCATTTTAGCTAACTGCTATGTGAAATTTAGCATTGCCTTCTATTATGGCTGTAAGCAACAGCTACGGTTGTATTATCAGTGCCTTAAACTTGGCCACCAGTAAATTACACAGATAGCGCCATATCAATGGAGTCATCACATCTGTCTTGATGTTTTATGTTTACTCCTTATGGCTTCAAATTTAGAGACCTGTATGATCTCATGCAACAGGGAGACTCTTTGCAGCTGTGCCCCTCTCCCTAAGAAGCCCCCACATCACCTTTTGGTTTATATCTCTATAGGCAGTAATTAGTCACACAGCCACACCAAGATGTAAGGGATCTGGGAAGTGTCAAATTCTAGTTATGATTGTCATGCTAAATGAAATTGGGATGTTTTCATTTTTGTTTTTATCTAAGAAAAAAAGAGAAAAACAGATACTGAGTAGGACACAGAAGTTTCTGCCAAAGGCAGATTCCAGATCCAGAATTAGGCCTGTTTGACAGTAAACCCGTGCTATTTCTGTGTCACCAGAGCTTTCTGGTATGTTTTATAGCACTTATATTCTTGGAGAACTGCTACACAATTTTCAGGGCGTTAATCACTGCTATCTTTTTACTACATTTTTGCTTCGCATCTCCTAGCATTGCAAATGTTGAATATCTGGGCAAATATCTTTGTTAACCATTTCAAGTCCACCAAAGGCAATCACCTGCTTAACTCATATTTTTATCTTTACAACAAAGTGAAGAGCCTAGTCAATGGATAGGTGTTTGAAAATTGATCAATGATTGCAAGTCTAAAAAGCATTTGTTCCTCTCTGCCCAGCACATATGCTCCAATCCCTTGGGGCCAACTTATAGAGAAGAAATTATTTCCATCTTTGCTACTCACAAATCCATCTGTCCTACCATAACTTGGGCTACACTTTTATTTTAATACAGTTATTCCAACAGAAATGCATGTGATGGCTTGGAGGCTACTACCATTTGGGAAGGGAATGTTGCCAAGCTTTGTATACCCATTTTGCTTGCAGAGTATCCGCACCACCTCAGTGTAATTCTCTCTACCTCTCACAGCTCATTCTTAAAAGACATTATCTCATCCAGCTCCGAAAGGCAGGTCACTTTAGTGTTGTTATACTTAGGAGAGAGAGAAGAGACAACCAAAAGGCCTAGAGCTGCCTAATGCCATTACAGTAGATTACAAGGTGAGAGTGTTTATGTAGCTTTTTATAACACAAAACTCACTCAGAACACTGTCTGAAGATTGCAAAAGGAAAATGTTAATGGCAGGGAATGCGAGGGTAAAAATATTCTCTATGCTTTGGGCCACATTATGGAAAGATATGTTTTATAAGGATAATATTACACTGGTGTTTGCTCTTGTCTGCAAAGTGGTGTGAGTTTGTTTAGAAGTTAACTCCTACCATACCTCCAAAAGGAAGATGATGGAATTGAATTAGTCTAAACTGTCATAAATAAATAAGTAAATAGGCTGAGGCATGGAAAGGTCAGTGATGAAGTGTTGCAGAAGAGGAGAAACTCACATCAGAGTCTTTGCTTCGATAACCCCCAATTGCCAAGATGGTAAAGATATAGCTCTCCAACCTAAAGAGCCTTCACAGGACGGTGCCCAAGATGGGGAGGTATGGTTTGAACAGTGCCATATGATGAAAGAGTCAGTAGTTGTAGACACTGATTTTGGAGAAGGAGAGGCCTAAAAGGACATGGTCTCAGGGAAATGAGCAAGCTTTGCTTTTAATGAACTTAAGGAGTATGACCAAAATAACAAAGAAAAGAAACCTATAGAAGACAGACTCCTACTCATTAAAAAGAATAACTGAAATTCTAAACATCCTCAAAACAGTCCGGGTAACCTCTGTAGAGAGGAAGTTCCTTGTGGTTAGAAGTATTCAATCAAAAAGTGGGAGTGTATTTGGAGAGGATCATCAAACAAGAGGCACAGCAAAAACCACTACTAATCTGGCTCAATCTGCCAGGCCTATTGTAATCATCTCCTAACAAGTCTACCTACTTTGGGCCTTGCATTTCAGGAAAAATCTCCTTGAGGAACCTAAGTGATCCTTCTCAGAATAAGTTAGGTCATGTCACTACTCTGCTCAAAACCATCCTGTGAATTCTCATCTCACCTTATGCTAAAAACAAAGTCCACATAATGTTCTAAATAATTTATAAAATATATCCCCCTGTTACCTCTCTGAGCTCATATCTTCTTACTTTCTCCTTACTTCATTCCACTCCAGCCACACTGGCCACCGTGTAGCTCAAACACATCAGGCATGTTCCTTCCTCAGGACCTTTGCACTTACTCTTCCTTCTACTTGGAATCTTATTTCTCCATATATCCCCTTCTTTGCTGGATCTGCCACCAATTACTGATCTCTTCTCAAAGGTCACTTTCTCAGTGAATCCTTCACAGACTTCTCCCAGTTTTGTACCCCCTAACCTCTGTCCCTGCTTTATTCTTTTTCATAGCATTCAACATCATCTGACATATTATATTTTTTACTTGCTAATTTATTTTCTCCCTCAACCACATAAATAGTACAAATTCTATGATGACAAGGGTTCTCCTCTATTTTGTTTACAAAATATATTCAAAGTATCTGGAAGAGTGACAATGCTTGCCATAAGGTAAGTACTCAGGAAATAAGTGTTGAATGAATGAATAATGCTTCTCAAAAGCCAGGTTCCACTTTAAGACCCAAAGCTGTAGGCTTTGCAGAGCTGCTGAAGAGGTGTGAATGATATCACTACTTTTATATCTAACATGATGTCTCCAACAGAATTGGGGAGGGAGAACTAGAATTCTAAGCCATACACACAAAGGGAGGCCCCAGAAAAGACTAGCTTATAGTCCAGGCAAAAGGCACAGAGGGCAAGAGGGCTGTACTTCGAAGAGATGTTTTAGGATGCAAAGCTGGACAGAGAAATTCCATTTTGGATGCTCAGTTTATCTGCACAAAGCTCTTCAGTTGTCTGAGAGCCTTTTCTTTGCTGGGCCCAAAATTCATTACTATAAAGCCATATGGCCAATGCTTTCTTTTCCAGTGTGGTGAGAGGGGGCGTAGGAATGTTTTCCTTGGCTGTCATAGTTCCAAATCAGAATCAGTAGGATCAAATCCAACAGGAGCCCAGATCTAGCCCTGCTCCAGAACAGGCTGGACATTTGGTGTGTGAACAGACAGTCCAGATACCAATCCCCTGTTTCCATTACAAAAATAATAAAAGTTTGAGGGAAATGAGATTTGGAAACCAAAGTAAGTAGAAGACTCAAGACATCCTCCTATTTGTTTTTCTTCTGTTTCTAGGCCCTGATCCAAGAGGGCCCTCTTCCCAATGGTTGCCTGGTTACAGCCTAAGAGGTTCGCCAGGGCAACATCTGGAATAAAGGTGGGTGGGCAAGGAGCCAGCTGCTCAACTTGAGCAGGATCCGAGAAAGAAAGGAAAATAGAATTTTTTTTTTCTACTCACTCCCCAACCTTGAGGACAAAGGAAGGACACATTTGAGATAAACAAAAATAAAAATTTTTCTTTTAATGGATTAATACAACTCATTAGCAAAGCAGAGGAATATAAAGCACGGGGGACTCTGAAAGTTATGACTCCTTTAATAGACTGTATTTTGGGCTGGGTCTTTGTGACCCATAACCCTGAGCAGCTGGGTTCTAATTCCAAATGACACAACCTGGTCCAGAATGGAAGGAATCTAGTAAAAAATAACGAAATTTCATCATTCAAGTATCTAGTAATGACACTGATGATATTAATAATAAACCATCATTGATTGCTTGCCATGTTCCACTGAGGGCTTTCCATGTATTATCTTATTTAGCCCTTGCAATCCTTTGAAATAATTAGAGATGGTAGAAAATGTCCTACTGAACAGCTCACACTCACCAGGCAGTCTGATTCCAGCACATGCTTCCTTCCTCATTCCACACTCCTGCCTTCCACGGGTTCCCTCCTGCGCTAGAGACCATAGCCCCATCACGTGTTGTGTTCTTGCCATGGATTAGGGAGATGATTCAGCATCGTGGTTCAGAGGCTGGATATAATCTTCCTGAGTTTAAATCGGAGCTCCTTGTTACCTTGAGTGAGCAACGTATCCTTAGTTTCAGATTCCTCATATGTGAGAGGAGTTAACAATAATATTTATTATTCCATAGGGTCGTCAGAAAAATAAGAAACATGAAAAGCACTTAGCATGCTGTGATTACAAATGTTTAATAAACATTTACCAGTTGATATAATTATGCTTATAACTTATATCTTGATTCTTCAACTGAGAATATATTCATTGAGCAGTTATTACACCAAGAACCAGAGGTGATGAGCAAAACACAGTCATGGGCTTTGCAGTAAATCCAAATTCTGGTGGGTCCTTTCTCATCCTCCATGACTTTACCTTCACATTTCCAGAGAAAGAGTGTGTATTGTTGTCCACTGGATCACCCATTCCTTCTTCTTCCAGAGCTGTACTTTGGACACCCATGTAAACAAATTAATTTATTTCCATGAATGCTTGCTGTGGGTTTTGAAGACATGGTTTTTTAACTCTGGAAGGAATTCAGATTGGAATTAAAGGCAGAATTATTCCTATGTGATGGAATGCTTCTAAATACTCGTCTTGAGTAATTTTTTTTTTTAGAATAAAGCTAAATGCAAGTATGACTAGAGGGGTTTGGTTACAATAAACAATTTCTACTTCTCTGGATACCCAATTAGAGAAAAAGTTAAGGATACTGGTTCTGGAATTACACTGGCCTTAGTTTCTAAACAAGTAGCTTTAGCTCTTAGTTCCTCATGTCTTCATCTGTCAAATAAGCAGAATAATAATAATGATAATTGTACCAAGTTCCAGGCCTGTTAAGACTATAGACAAAAAATGAAGAGAAGTGCCTAGCATAGTAATAGGTATATAGTATATGTCGCAGTCAGCTCAGGTTGCTATAACAAAATGCCACAGACTGGGTGACTTAACCAATGAATTTTCATTTCTCATGGTTCTGGAGGCTGGGAAGTCCAAGATCAGGGTGCCAGTAGACTTGCTTCCTGGTGAGGACTTTCTTCTTGGCTTGCACACAGCCCTCTCCTTACTTTATTCTCCCATGGTGGAGAGAGAAAGCTCTGGCGTTGCTTCCTCCATTTACAAGGACACTAATTTCATCATGGGGGCCACCCTCATGACCTCACCTAAACCTAATTACCTATTAAGGGCTACACTTCCTATTACTTTCACATTGGGGATTAAGGTTTCAACACATGAATTTTAGGAAAAATACATTCAGTCCATAAGAGTAAGTACAATCAATGTGATCTGTAGTACCTCTTAACAACTACCATAATTGTTCCTACAATTATAATTTAAGACCATCCTGATTTTAGCTATAATAGGACACCTGAGACTAGATGCCCTATTTCTACAAAAAAATCCAGACCAAATATTTTTGTTCATGAAAAAATAATCCCATGATTAATACCTGGAAGCCAACGGTAAAGCAAGACAAGAGGGCCACACACATGAAGAACGTGAACTCATAATGGCAGGGCACATAACTCCTCTGTTCATCCCTGCAACTCCAGCATATAGCACAGACACTGACACCAAGTAGGAGATTGACAATTTTCAGTTATTGTGCTAAAGAACTACTAGTTTCTGATAAGAAATAATCAGCAAATCAATCTAAGATGATCCCTAGTTATTCATGTGGGCCCAAGAAGAACCCTTGATGAAATGTATTTTATGCAATATTCTACTCAAAACACATTCTGTTGGGTCTTTGGCTCAGAAGACTTATCTTTTATCAGTCAGATGAGTGCAAAAGATAATTATGGAGATTAATATTGAGATGTATATAATTCAACACACATGCATATTTGACACCCACAGAGTGCCATGCCCTCCTGCACTGGGCACTCTGGAATTAACAATCGATGAACCACAGCGTCTGCCTTCAAGAAACATAGGACACAGCTGGAGAGATGGACACAGAAACAATGAAGTAAGCCCACTGTCTGAAGAGGTATGCCAAAGACGTTGTATACACAGGGAAGAAGGAAGTAGCTTGACAGTCAGGAAAACGTCAAAGAGAACACATAGCTGAGCTGAGTCTTGCAGGTGAAATTGTCAAGCATATATTTAGGGAAAGGATGTTCTAGGTAGAGGGACCAGCTTGGACAAAGACAGAGAAGTGTGAACAGGTACATAGTATAGGTGGAGTACAACGGCCTAACAGTGGGAGATAAGGCTGGGATCATTCCTTCAAGAGCTCCTACACCAGTTTACAAATATGGTTTCTGTTTTTTAAGTAACAGAAAGTCAAAAGGAGAAAGAAAAGTTCAAAAATAGTTGATAATATTAGGAGTTAGTGACAGGTTAGCTGAAGATGGTAAAAAGAGTATGTGGCATTTTGTCACACACAAAGGAGGGAGCACAAGTTTCAGAAGAAGATAAGCAGCTCAGGTCTGGGAGGTACCCATTGCTATGTGTCTTCGAGGGGGTGTAACAGGCAATGGGAGCTCAGGACAGTGGAGTTTTGGGGGATTGATGCTGACAGGGATGGAGATGATGTGCTTGCTTGGGGCTGAGGAGGGGAAATGATATGTAGAGCAATGATTCTTTCCCTTTTTTAGGTCATGGATCTTCTGAGACTCTCATGTAATGCTATGGGCTCTCAGTCAGGAAATGTCAAAAAGCTACATGTATACACATAAAGGCTGCATTCAATTTCAGAATATTCCAAGATGTCCTAGAGAACCATGGAGCCCAAGTTAAGAAACTGTGGAGTACAGGGAGAATCATGAGGGGCCATATTGCAATCCTGGCTGTAAGAAGTTTGGGAAGTGAGAAGTGAGGAGAAAATCAAATAGAAGAGTTGATAACAGTGTCCCAGTCCCCACTGCCCCAAGACACATGCCTCCCAGAAAGCCAAGTGACATTTGCTTCTGAGTTTAAATAGTAAGGTTTAGCAGAGTAGACTTTGGACCCCTGTCCCTCCTTCCCACCCATATTCCTTCCTCCATGTGTAGCACACCATCCTGATGCACCTTTAGAGGACCTTGGTGAATTCGCAATGAAAATGCTGACCGAAGATGTCTTCACCACTGTGAGTTACCAGCTTGGGTTGTGGAGAAGCATCTATCCGGGTGGTAAAAGACACTTGGAGTCTTCTGGAGAGCATTGCAAAATTTACTTAAAAAGCAAAACAAAATGAGTGCAAACATCTTCTGTGCTTAACAAGTGTTCTTATTCCTCCTACAATCAGCACTCAAAATTTCAGCAATGAGAGCTGTGATTGTCGGGGATCACTTGTCAATAAATAAAGCAGTCAGGGGACACTAAAGGCTGAACCTTTCCTGAATTTCTCTGAAATGTTGCTGGTGGCCTCTCACTCCATGGTGGATCACTGCATAAAGTCAATCATGACCATTCAGTCTTAATTTTAACAATGTAACTGCCTGTTCACTGGTCTTCCTCACTCCAGTATTTCTATCTGGCAGTACCACTGTCCTCGTCACCCTCCTCCCATCCTCATCCCTATCTATCCATCACCTACACTGCCCTTCAAATTATCTTTCTAAAATGAAAATAGTGATGCAAAATTTCCCTTGCTTAGTCTGACATTCAAGGTCCTTCTGATCTGGCCCCACCCACCTCATCAGCCTCATGTTCCTTCACTTCCTACTTCCTCACATCCTAAGCATCAGCCACACTATACTACCTCAGTTCCCAAGGCATGCTGTTCTCCTTACCTCCTTAGCATGCACTTCTGTCTTGTTCTAGAACGTCTGGCAAACTCCAATCACCTGGTCAAGACCCACCTCAAGCATCACACCCTATGGGGTATCCCCTTGGACTTCTTCCCCACCCTCAGCAAAGACAAGTTTTCTTTCTTGGAGTTCCCTTGGTGTTTTCAGCATTTAGCTCTGAGAGCACATGACTGGATATGTGTGATATGTGGTTTGTGTGGGAATGTTTCAAGGTCTGTCTCTCCATACTAGACCTCAGCTCCCTGGGAGTCACTATGCATCATGCAAAACATGCTTCTGCATGAATGGGTCCAGGGGGCTCCCCAGCATGGCTTTTCTGATAAAGTATCCTGAACTAGGAAGAAATTCACCTTTTCCCTTTTTATGTAGAGTTTGCTAAAATATGGACCAAAGGAGGCATGGGGCATATTTAACCTATTTAAAAATACCTATCCAAGACAGGAAGTAAAATGTAAATATGCAAGTAATTCCTCCTAAAATACATAATAGCTAATTTTTTTTTATTGAAGTGGGGAAAAATCTGTAGACATTGCTTTGTGTTACCCTATGCACTTAGGTACAATTTCATGTCACACTTGTCACAAATTATGTTCACCTCATATTGATTTATTTCAACTTGACTTCTTTCCCTTTTCTTCACTTACTTTCTCTCCTCTCCCTCCATTTTTTGGCCCTGCTCACTCCTGCTAAATGTTAGGTGACTGCTTCCTGCTTCACTGTCTTGTCTTGGGGAATATAGACCAGGACATCTAAACATTAATATGCACCTGAATACCAGCTGCTGATCTTGTTAACCTGCAGAATCTGATTCAGCAGATTTAGGACTAAGCCTGAGATTCTACAATTTCCAACAATCTCCCAGGGATGTGGACCACACTTTAAGTAATAAGAATATAAATGGTGGAGGATGAATCAGGCAGAGACTATCCTATCAACAACAAGGTGACAGTTTAGGGCCAGCCCCTACTTTGCCTTCCTGACAGAGAGTTCCCCATAGTGTCCACCTGGGCAGCTTCATCACAAACTAAGTGCCATTTTTTTAAAAATTGAGATAGAATTGACAGACTGGTGGGTGCCAGAGGTGTGGGGTCAGGGTGTGCAAAATGGGCGAAGGGCATCCGAAGGTACCAACTCCCAGTTATAAATAAGTCAGTCCTGGGGATGTGATGCACAGCATGGTATCTGTAGTTAATAATTCTGTGTTGTCTATTTGAGAGTTGCTAAGAGAACAGATCTTAAAAGTTTTCCTCAAAGGGCCTATTCTTAATGGAAGTGGAGAAGTACATGAGAAGACAGGTGTGGAACTGGGAAAAGGGAAGATGGGGACATCTTTTCTTTGGCCCAGAAATGAAGGTTGGGGTGGTGAACCCAGGCCAGGCCAGTGTGCTCATGATTCCAGTGTGACTTTTCATGAACTATTAAAGCTCAGGCTCCAAAGTTAAGGCCTCCAAAAAATAGTTAAGGGAATCTCATTTGCATGGTTTGAAAATAAATTAAGAGGAGGGCAAAGTAAGAGGCTGAATGACTTCCCAGGAATATACCCAGAGGCCAAGGGTCTAGGAGCTGCTTCTTTCGGTCATCAAAATGGGAGCCAGGAGAAGTTCAAGAGTTCTTACTGTAAAGAGACTGTTAAATAGGAAACCGGATGAAGTCTTCATAGCTAACCATGGGCTCTTTTGGGGAGCACTAGAGGAGGAGGAGGGATTTGGTGGGACTGGGCAAGTTTTCCCCCTCCCCAAGCCATTATAATGTTAAAACAGCATAAAGTCAGGAAATGAGGAGACTCAGGAAATAGACCAAGTTTACGCTTAGCCTCCTCTCTGTGCTTGAGAAGCTGAGGGTCTGCCCAGAAGTCTCTGCATTCCCACCGACTTTGTGGTGGGTCAGTGATCTTTCTGACCCACTGCTTGAGAGGATTTTTGTATTTTTTGTTTGTTTGTTTGTTCATAATTATATTACCCAGATATGTGCCCCTCCTAGATTTGTGAAATCATTTATTTGTTTACTCATTCATTCTTGCGTTTCATCACTCGGCAAATACTTGTTGTACCCCTCTTATGTACTGGACACTGTATATAAGTTTTCACAGAAGGCAGTCAAAATAAAACATTAAATAAGATAGAACTTAGGATAGAGCTCCCCCCACTTTCAGCCGAGGTTGATTATAGTTTATTGCATCCTTTGACTACTGTTAGCCAAAAACCATCCCAGCTTCAATACCACCCAGAACATATCCTTCCATCTCATCCACAAGCATATCATGAAGTCATATTCAAGGCCCTGAGTAACTTCAGGCATACTATTTCTATCCTTTCTCTTTAAGCTACCAACCTAAAGGTCTTATTTTTAAAAGACTCACTGATGTTTTAACCTAATTCCTGATTTATGTTAGCAGGTGCCTGCTGGCTCCTGGTGCTCCTCACATTCCTATATAAATGCCCACCAATGATTTCTGTCATACTCCATTCTCAAATGGGCCTTGGAGCAAGTAAAATCATTGCTGCAAAAATTGATGATCCCTCTTTATTCACCTTTACAGAATGTGACTATCTTTGTCTGCCTACCATACATTCTTATTATTCGCTGTTCCTCAAAAATCACTCCTGTAAATTTAGACTATTTTCCCCACCAGTTGGAGACATCATTCAAAAAATTGAGCTTGTCAGAGCATTCCCTGAGCAGCTATGTTGGAAACTCACAGCAGCTTTATTTTTTAAATTTATCATGGCATTATGAAATTATCTTGTTTTTACCCTTAAAAATATTGCAAAAGTGCTTACTTAAGAATCCCTACCCAGAAAGTATGAATGGCGGTTGCCTCTGGGGAGCAGGATTCACGGTGCAAGAGAGATAGAGAAATACTCTTCTTTTTTATTTTATACTTCATACATCACTTTTCTTTCGTCTTGGACACCTGATTTTTATACAAAACAAACTAATTTCTTTAAAAATACACATATTACTGAGTGTGATAGATGTGAACCAATTATTATAAAATCTGGTGATAGTTATTGCTTTAAGACACAGCCCATACTCACTTGCAAAGGAAGTGGCAGAACTACAGAAGAGACCTAGCACTCAAAGCAGTGTCTAGGACCCACCCACCTCCATAGCGGGGCCTCACCTCCTTACTGCCAGCCTTGTTCTCTCTGCTTGCCTTGTCTGCTTGACTTTGCATAATGTCTTCATGCCCTTCCACCTGGAGTACCACAATTTGCCTGTGTTTTGTTTTCTCTGGCTCATTCATTTGTTCTAGTCCTCCTTTCTAGCACAACACATTAAGACCAACTCAGGGTGATAGACCACTACCTTGAACTTGATCTTCCTTGGATGACTTAAGAGAGAGCCAAATGGGTTTGGAATGAATTGCCCCTGAAGTTTTAGAAGTTCTCATAGAAGGGCTCAGATATGTGTCTAATTAGAACCACTCCTCCCTTTCCAAGTCATTATTTACTCTTAGTAAGTTTTTATTGTCTACCCTTTCTCCACCTCCAATTTCTATTATTCCCACCTCTATCATAAATATATTTATGGTTATACTTAAGTTCAGAGGAGGAGTGCCCGATTTCATTTATTAGGCTCCTTGGGAAGGCGAGTGTTTATAAGGCAAGCCCAAATCTCATTAGACACTCTGCTTTTGGTCAAAAAGAATCTCAGAAGATAACCTAGCTTCTAAAAATATGGAGTAGGAACCATAAGGTGAGAACATTCATTTGGCAAAGAAAGCCACCTGTACTCTTGATTCACCTGCCCGGGTCTAAGGTCAACCACTTAGGCTCTGGATCCCAGCTACTATCTCTTGGCACTCACATTACATCATTACTCTACCACCCACCTTGTACTTTTCATCTCTTCCTCTCTACTGGACCCTTATGCTTTGTCTACACATAATTCAGTTGGTTTTCATCTTAAAAATATGATCAGTATACTAGAATCTCTGGTATGGAGTCTAGGTATAAGTAATTTTAAGTGCTCTCCAGGGGACTTTAATGTGCACTTCAAGTTGAGAACTAGTGCTCCAGAGAAAATCCCTTGAAAAGGCCATCTTCCCTTTCTCTCCACTCCCATGCACTCCTCAATTTATTGTATTCTGGTTTTTGACCCTCACCTACTTGGTTAAGGGCACCAGTTCTTAACCTAGTGGCTACTTTTCCAAACTGCCTTCTTAGAGAGGTGTGATTTAACAATTTGCCTCCCCTCGCTTCATGAAATCCTCTCTTCTGGAATAATTTCCTGCTTTTCTTATAAACTTGGACAGTTCATTTTCCATCAGGGACTCCTGTTTTTCCAGTTTCGGGGTGGAGTGAGGACAGGAAGCAGCCTCCATAACAGGATTTTCCCTGGGGATTTATATGGCTAAGATTCTTATATGGATAATACTGTTCAGAAAACAGTCAGAAAATAAAATTAAGAAAACTGAACTAATTCCAAAAAAAAAAAAAAAAATCAGGCAAGCACCAGGAAACAGGATAGAGAAGATGCCAACCAGATGTTGCTCAATGCCAGCTGTAAGGGTTTGGGATCAGACACCAGACTTGGTTCAGATGAAACACAAAAGCCAGCACCATCCAGAACAGAACTCATTGGAAACCTGGGCCAAGCTTTTATTCAGTCAGAGGACTTCAGGGTTAGTGGGTAGAGTATGGTGACATTGCAAGCTCATCTACTGTACATTTAAGAATTTGCTCTTCCTTGATCTTTGAGACATATTCAGGGAGGGCAAAGCCACATCACACCACCTTAACTCCTGGGAAAAGTGCAAAGGATTAAGACCAGCAGGCAAGTCAAGGAAGGATCTGAGAGCTAGGCAGCTGTGGCAACAGCCCCTCCCCATCTCCAGGATCTGAGCCGTTATGGTTCTGTTTTAAAATAAACTAAGATTCAGATGAACAGAAAGTTTGTGTTTCACATTAACATTGTGGCTTTTTCTCAGCTGGGTGTTTTTATTTTCTCTGTCACTTTGCATTATAGAAATAACACAGCTTTCCAAGGAAACAGCTCCATCAGATAAGTAAACAGTGTAGAGTGCAGAGTGTATATTGCAGAATCCGAGACTCCTGACTCAGGGAAGCCCTGGCCATAAAGGTCAATGACTATTAGCCCAGAGCATTACCTTCAGACTCAGTTCTAAACTGGGCTGCCAAAGAAGCCGTACCTCATCTTCTGGGCTATGCTGTCTTGCATTTTCTCATGGGCCAGAAAAGAAATGGCTAGAAAAATTGTTCACCATACTTGCCCCAACCCTGCCCAGCACAGCTATGGGCGCCGACTGCTGCCACCAGCCTCCTCAACCCTGTCCAATCCTAGCCCAATGGAGATGCAATTTAGGAAGATTTCAGCCTGTTTCTGCCCACTGGGAAAGTGAGCTTCAGAAACAGTTACATTCTGTATGTGACGTCAGCATATGCTGGGGTTAAGAAAGAGAACACATACCCAGATAGCTGTATGAGCCCTTTGATACCAAATGTACACTATACATTGCCTAAGTAAGGCCTGATAGCCTGACTGGTCCCCTGTACTTGTTCTTGATTTTCACTCTTGATGTTTGGGGTAACGTAACCCAGGAAAAATTCATAGTCCCTCAGCCCAGACTCTTTCTCCTCAAGGGCTTGCACCTGTTTGATCAAACCTACCACCTCCTAAATAAGCCTTTTTGAATGAGCATGACATTGACAGAATGAAGAAAACTAGATCCAATCCTTCTTCCACTGCTCCCCATCCTTGCAGTAAGACTCCTTACATCTCAACCTTGACCCCAATGGAACTTGACTTTGCTTTACTCTTGGGATTGGTCATTTAGGTGACTTTCCTCTCTCCGAAGCACATCTCATTAGGCCCTCCCAGGGCCCAACACATGTTGTCTTCATCTCACTTGAAAAGCCTTCCTGTTGGGAAGTCTCAGAATGCCCCCATCTAGGATCAACCAAGCAACACTGGAGTAGAAAGAGTTACTATGGAAACTCCTAATTTTATCAGAAGAATGGCACTTTGGCAAATATGGGTTCCCTCCTAGGATCTTTTATACCGATCACATGATATAAACTCCAAAATTGTTTCTAGGCCAAAAATTCACATATTTGAATAAGTCAAAGAGTAAACCTAAATCTACTCTCAAAATATAAGGTGCTATGACAATAAGTAACAGAGAGCATAAGAAGGAATGCTGAAATTCCCTCCCCTCCCTTGCAATTTATTTCTAAATGAGTAGACCTAGCAAACTGCTTCTGAATGGTGAAACAAGAACCTGACTACTGGTGCAGGAGTCCAGCTCACAGACATGTTTTGTTCTTGGATATCTTAATTTATTGATATAAAAACATTCAAATTGTCTATCAATGCTCTACTCATGAAATGGGCATATCTGGTTAATCGCATACTTCTAATGTTTTTAATTAGAATTTGGAATTTAGACAGAATAATAACATGAATCCGAAATACCCATCACCCAGATTTAATAGACTCCAGACAGTCTACCTTTATGTATATTCCAATCCACTGGACCCTCTCCCAGATTATTTTAAAGAATATCTAAGATATGTGTCATTGTACCAATGAATAATCTAATACTTACTTCTATAAAACTAGGGCTTCCTTTTTAAACATAATTGTATTTTCACACCTAAAAATTAACAATAATTTATTGCAATTTGATGAAATTTTATCAAATCCTTGATCAGTATTCAGATTTAACTTGATCTCTTTTTCACTCATTTTTCTAGATTTTTTAAATAAAAATCAAGATTGAAATAAGATATGTACATTGCAATTGTTGATATATTTCTTAAATCCCTTCTCATCTAAATCATTTCTTTCCATATCCCCTACCTTTCTTTCTCTCTACTTCCACTTTCTTCCTCTCTTTTCCTTGAAATTCCTCTTTTCCTTGAAATTCCTCTCTTTCTTCCTCTTTTTTTCCTCTTCTCTTTCCTTTAGTTGAAGAAAAAGACTCATTTTGTCTGTATTTTGTTGTTTGCACTTTTGTGGTGTAGTTTAGTATGTTTCTCTTTCCCTGTATGTTCTTATGGTTAGTCATTCCACCCATAACTATGATTCCTAAATCTACTTTTATCTTCAACAGAGCTTCCTGGTCTCCATTCTAAACCCCATGCTTTTGTCTCCTGAATGATAGAAACCTGAGGCTGTGTGACGCACTGGAAAGACTACAGGGTTTTAATCTTTCATCAACCTATGATACGACCTTGGGCAAAAAAGACTCACTTTTCTGGTTTAAATGTGAATAACTAATATTGCCAAGAAAGGTTTATCTGAGAATAAAATGTAATCATTATATGAACATGGAGTG
Source organism: Pteronotus mesoamericanus (assembly GCF_021234165.1). NCBI lineage: Eukaryota > Metazoa > Chordata > Mammalia > Chiroptera > Mormoopidae > Pteronotus > Pteronotus mesoamericanus. Next base: position 14,359,338 of record NW_026555105.1, read on the forward strand.
TGCTGAGTGACACACAATATAGCTAATCACGTACCCTAGAGGCAGAGTCGTACCATAAAAGTACGGATTTTGGAGCAAGACAAACTTGGAGAAGAGCATCTGTAGAGTGGGGATAAAATACTTGTTTTTGTCTTAAGAGTTAAAGAGAAAATTATGTAACATACATCTTCTGATGTTTAGAGCATAATGTATACAGTAGTTGTAGATAAAGACAATGGTGGAAGTTTATCAAAGAAAGCTAGAAGATAAGGAAGGTTGATTTCAATATAGGTTTTTCAAAATTCTCTTTGGTACTAGTGTCTTTCAATACTTTTCATTTTACCTTAAAAGCCAAATGCCAAAAATGTAGAATACTAAAAAATGCAAGGGGAATACAGAAGAGGGAGCAGATAACTTTTTTCTACAAATACCACAGAATATTCATCAGGAGTCATTGAACTGAGTCTTAAAGGATAACTAGGTATTTGATAGGTGAGTGACAAAAGGGACATGTTAAGAGGTAGAGACAGAGCTGGCAAAGGCATAGCTGAGGTCACAAGCTTAAATGATTTCAGAGAAATCGTTTATCTGTTGGCAGTGGGAAGTGATGATATAGTACAAGTGGGAGAATTGTTTTCCATGATAATCTTTGTCAACAAGAGAGAGCTAAGGTAATACTGTGAGAAAGGGAGGTAAATGGGAGTGCATGATGATATACCAAGCAAGAGATGGTAAGAAACTAAAGTAATGGCAAACCATGCCAGTTCATCATAAGTTTCATCAAAGTGTTGTATCAGATAAAACACTCCTGAAGATTTCATAAGAAGGTAACTTTGTGCCTGCAGTGATAATGGAGTTGGTAGCATTTGAAACTGAACTAATAAATAAAAGGTTATGGAGAATTTATGCTCAACAAATAAAATTGGGCAGTAGATCAAAGGAAGGATCACAAAGTTATAAGGGTTATTCCCAGACTTTCAAGACAGGCCCATGGAAATCACGACCTCCTCCAAATACATACCATTGTTTCTGATTCCCTGTAAATGAAAAATACACACACACACCCCTCGTCTACCCCATGTCATAACTCAGTTGTATTTATGCTAGTGTTCCCCAAAATATGTTCAGTAGAGCTTTATTCCACAGATGCTCCATGGGGAAGAAAGGAAAGAAGGAAGGAAGGAAGGAAGGAAGGAAGGAAGGAAGGAAGGAAGGAAGGAAGGAAGGAAGGAAGGAAGGAAGGAAGGAAGGGAGGGAGGGAGGGAGGGAGGGAGGGAGGGAGGGAGGGAGGGAGGGAAGAAGGAAGGAAAGACGGAAAAGGAAAGGGAATAGGGAAGAAAGGAAGGCTTTGCAAACTAGCATGGGAAATTCTGGCTTATACAAGATTGAAAAGATTTCTTCACTGCAGAATTTCTCAGAGCCTTTGTTTGGTGTATTACAAATCTCCAACTTAAGCACAGAGTATGCAAGACTTTTAATGGAGACTCTCTTCCTCCAAGGAACATCTTGTACAAGTATTCTATTTACAAGTATATTTGGGGGGAAATGGTAACATTAATGGTGGTTAACTGCTTCTTAGAGATCTCTCAGGAGATGATCCTGATGGTAAAGAGATTGAGCTGATGGAGGCATTTCTGCTGCAATTATTGCTGAGTGAATACAGACCTGGCAGGCATGTAAGTCCTTTCCATCACTTAGTTTTTGTTTGTTTGTTTTTTTTTCTATTTGGCCCAGACTAGTGTGCATAATTATAGCTGAGCTAGACAGACATTTCCAACATGCAATTGGAGAGAAAGCTATATTACAGCCCGAGTCCACTCATCTCCTAATCCCATGAGGAGACAACTCAGCATGGACAGGAGTCTAAAAGGAATCCTCACAGATGAAGGGGAGAGAAAGAGGTGCTAGAATGCTGAAGCATCTTTAGGATTCCATTTCCAATCTGAGGTACTCACAGGAGAATTCAAACTGGAATCCAGGATATGCAAGAAAAGATGCTCTGTCAAAGATTAAAGTGTGCTTAATAGCCACCCCCCACAAACACACACACATATACACCACATATATGTACATTCTGCATGTGAACGAAATGGGCTAAAGGTTTTTGTGGTCAGCTCTTCCTTGCCACAGTTTTGCCCTATTATGTCAATGCTGGCTCAGCCATACCAGTCCCTTATCCAGCTGGGGTCCTGTCCCCTGTGGCCACCTGTAGGACGCAGGCATGGTCTAAAGTCTGTCTCCGCCGTGCCCACTGAGCTGCATCATCCACCTAAGGTCATCCAAACGGTCTACCCTTGAGTCTTGGAGAGATGTTATCTACTTTGCTGCTGGGCTTGAACTCTCCATATCTGCTCTTTGGGAATCCTAAATTGGGGAGCTCCACCTTCTTATAGTCCTGTGGTGCTCTGCTTCACTCCTACCAAATCTCTTATGAACACCTTGTTCTGTTGCCTGGGGCTCTTTCCATCTCTTCTGGTGTCTCTAGAACAGCACTGCCCGATAGAACTTTCTGCAATGATGAAGATGTTCTCTATCTATGGTGCCCAATACAATAGCTAATAGCGAGATCATCTCCCTAGATCAATCACTTGCAAGCCACTTCAGTAGTGTTCGTCACACGTCTGGCCATGTGGCATAGAATAGTCACTTTCCTGAGCCTCAAATCTGTCATCTGTATGGTGGGATAATTACATATGCTCCATAGAGACATTGTTAAAAAGTGTTAAATGAGACAGTGCCTATGAAGTGCCTATCACAGAACCTATCACACGGCAAGTGCTCCATGTTTATTCCCTCTCTCTTCTTCTAAAAGTCAGTCCAGTGACTGAAATGCTCAGATGGTTCATGTTTCTCTGAGTAACCTCAAAACTGCCTTGTTCATCTCCTAAAATGCTAAATCCCATTTTAAGGAAATGAAATAAGGGCTTGAAAGGAAAGCTTTGGCCCATGATTGGAAAACAGCTTTGGCTTTCGTCTCCTGCAACATTCCTCAAGCTGCACTCCTCATTCCAGCACTGGCTTCTGAAAAGCCCAGACTCGATTTCCTTCCTGCGTCAATCAAGGAACAGCCCCTTTCCGGGGGAGGCTGGAAATGAGACCCATTGTTCATTTGCATTGTGTAACCTTTCCTCAATTAAAAAGAAAAAAAATGTCCTTTAAAATGTGTAGGTTGAAGGCTTTGCTTCCTCCCTCTTGAAAGAGGCCCTCGGGGCTCCAGATAGGAAAGCTGCGGCTGGAGGAAAAGAAAATGGGTGGAGAGGCATTCTAGGGTCCTCTCCTACCAGCAGGAGAAGCCGGTCATGCTCTTGTGTGATCCAGAGGTCTGCTGGAGTTTCATCACCTTGGAGACACAGCCACAATGGTCTGGGGTCCCCAGTTATCTAGGCTGCGGTCTCCCCAAATTTCTCCAGTTCTAGGGTGCTTATAATCCTTACCATCTCATGGTCCCCTCCGCCTCTGGGTTTCCCAGTTGGCTCAATATGGAATGAATGTCAAGATTTTCATCAATTGAAACACAAATATATGTTAACAAGCAAAATATAGAACAGGAATCACCCCCACACAGCATTGTTTCATGTAGTGGATGTCATACCAACTGAGCTGGGGTTTCACCAAGAGATCATGCAACAGGGACTTAAATGGTAATAGGCTTCCTTGCCTGCCAAAGGAAAGCCACCCAAGCCGGATCTCCCCCAGTCCTTTCTCCCAGTGCTCACTGCCTCCTCTCTTCTTCCTCACACCCTCTGGCGCTCTCTCTCTCTCTCTCTCCCTCTCTCTCTCTCTCTCTCTCTCTTCCTTGCCTTCTGCCAATTGGAATTCACAGAAGATTTCAAATGACTCATCCTGTACCATGATGAACAATTCTGCAACTTATCACTCCTGCTTCAGGACCTCGACTATTAAAGAAACAAGGCAACCAGCTCACAAAGTAGCTTCTCATTTAACAGGAGCTTTTTTCTTTAGATAATAGTGGTGTCAAATGTTAATTATTTTCTGATACAAATGGTAAATGCAATGGGGAATTAATTAGCCCTCTATTAAGACACCTAAAAATCTTTGAGTTGAGGGAGTGTTAACAACAGGTGCAAAATTCTGGGTACAATTGCATATATACATCTTAGTAAAATGATATATTATTATACTATGTATAATATTATATTTAATGTTAATTATTAAAAATCATACTACTTAAAAGAAGAATGAAGTAATGTTTATCTGGGTAAATTATCTTTTTAGAAATCATTCCAAAACTAAGTGCTCTAATTTCACAACTCCATAATAAAAATAGGCAACAATTATATACTCTCTGGGAAGGATAATATCTTGAAAGCCAAGGAACTGAAACAAGTAGGAAAACTTGACGTTGAATAGTTAGAATCCCATCAACACAAGAAATAATTGGGAGGGAGTAGGAATTGGGTTTGATATTTAAGGAGGTTCTAGGTAGAAGAAGAGGCAGGAACAATCAGCTTTGATGTGGCTGTGGTTCTACCATTTATGAGTTATAATGTGCCTGGAAAAGAGGTAGGTATAGACTCAGCTTGAAACTCGGGGTGTTCTCCAGAACTGACCCTGGGTGGGGGTCTCTCATTTCATATCCATTGGGATAAACTGAAGTTCAGAGAGGACAAGTGGCTTGCCAAGCTGCTAGGTAGAATCAAAACAAGTCTTCAGAAAACTGTGTGTGCATGTTTATAAAAATCCAGGTCTTCTGATTGTTAATACAAAATTCCTCTAAGACATAGGAAGTCCTATGGTCCTAGTCAATTTCCTCCATCCTGAGCACTAACCTGTTAAATCAAAAATCTCAAGGCAGTGGGCTAATGAGCTCTACTGAGTGGAAGAATGCCCACTCTTGTAATCTTTAAGTGTACCATGGGCATTTTTAGAATCAATTTTTTTTCTATTAAAGAAATACAGGCTCAATGTGGAAACTTAAAAGATATAAAAATTTAAAATAAAAATTAACAGTTTTTCATACCTTTATGACTCTCACAGTCATTGTGAAAATTTTAGTGCATTTCCTTTGGCCATAAAAATCTTTTTTATTCATTTTATGTTGTTGAGATCATAGTACTTAATGATTTTATATATTTTATTATTTAAGTTAGAGCATACATTCTGCCCATATTACCATCTTTATTTCGAAAATTCTTCATAACATTATTTTCATGACTAAACAAACTTCATTACATTTAGTGTAGTATAATTAATTTCTTTTACATTTTATATTATTTATAATATTTTGCAATGACAAATAACATTTTGATGAATACTTTTATGCTAAAAAAGTCTTTTTTCGAATTTTGGACTATGTTATGGGGTGAATTGTATATCCCCAAAAGATGTTGAAGTCCTAATTCTCAGTTTCTGTAAATATGACTTTATTTAGAAATAGTGTCTTTACAGATGACCGTATGAGGTCCTTAGAGTGTACCCTAATCCAATATGATTTCATCCTTATAAAAAGGAGAAGTTTGGACATAGAAACAGACACACACACAGGTACAATACTGTGTGAAGATGAAGGCAGAATTTGGAGTCACACATTCACAAGCAAGAGGATGCCAGAGACGGCCAGGAAACTGCCAGAAGCTAGAAGAGAGCTTGGAACAGTTTCTCCCTTAGCAGTGGACTACCCTGCCCACACCTTGACCTAGATTTCTAGCCTCCAGAACTGTGAGACCATTCATTTCTATTGTCTAACCCACCAGCGTATGGTACTTTTAGGAAATAGCAACTCTAGGAAACTAATACAATGTTCTCAGAAAAATCACCCAAAATGCAAATACTTGGTCAAAGGATGTGAATAATTTTAAGGTTCTCGATATATTTTGCCAGGTTGCAAAATTTCCCAATGTTTGCTGATTTCTAACTCCATTAACTGTAAGTGAGAATATTTGTTTCATCATAATCTCCCGAGAAGGTTGTTGTTTTTTATAAACTTTGCTAATTTACCTGACAAACTATATCACACTGATTTTATATTCAAATTTCTTTGATTACTTCTGAGATTAAATCTGTTTATACTTATTCACCACTTTTGTTTTTAATATTATGAGCTGTATGTTCTGTCTGGGTCTTTTGAAGTTATACCCTTATTTAACTTTTGGCATATGGACTTTTTCCCTTTTATATTTGCATGGGAGCCTTTTTCTGGCATGCTTAATGCAAATATTCATCTGATGTGTTATTTTTATTTTGCTTCTCATCCTTTGAATATATATTCTGACAGAACAACATTTTTTAGGGCATTTAAACTTAAATATCTTAAAATGCTTATGTTATTTATCCAAGGGTAAAATTTTGTTATAGAACATAATTATTTAATTAGTCTAGAATGTCACATTTGGGAATAGGGTGTTAAGTGAGGATTTATTTTGTTTTATTAACATATCACTAACTTAGGAATCTCCTACCAGCAAGTGATTTATCTTTCTCTTTCTACATAATGAAACATTGCATATATATGTCTGGTACATATATATATATATATCTATATATAGACCTATCTATCTATCTATATCTATATCTATACACACACACACACACACACACACACACACACGATAGTTCTACATGTGACAGCGCCAGGGTAAAAATGTCCCATTGGAGATTCTCCTTTAGCTATTGATGGCCATAAATTGGATTTAACCAGCAAGAGCCCTAGAGATATCGCTGAACCATGCTGACATGCACGTGTGGCCCTAACAGGACGTCTGCCTGCAGAGCCCAGGCTAAGAGTCATGCTGTCCCACTGACATCAGGACTGGGGAAGGCAGAGGAGTGGATCCTCTCCTCTGACTTACCACTGATCATACAAATAACAATACGTCTCCATTCGGTGGACTGCTACATCCTCCAGGAAAGGCTTTATAACACTTCATGAAGTATGGACAATAATTATTCCCATTTTCCAAGGGGAGGAAATGGAGGTTCAGAGAGGTTAGGCCATTGTTCTAAGGGTGGGCAGCTGGACCACGGCTTAGCGAGGCTGGGAAGTCAGTCTGGCTCCAGAACCCACATCAACCCCAGTGACAACTCGCTGTACAGACTCCTCATGTTTGCAGGAAGAGGAAAGATTCCATAGCAGCCTGGATGGCTGCTGTGGGCTTCTTCTCCCCCAAATCCTAGTTATAGCAAGGAGTTAGTGAATCAATTAGCAATTGGATCTTTTTTAGAGAAACTTAGGAGGTGAACCCCAGTCAAACTTCCAACGCACTCTGCACAGACTTGGGATTCCCGCTTCCTCGACAACACTGTGGTGGACACACCTCCCGGCGCAGGGAAGGCCTTGCCGCCCCTTCACCTGTCAGCCCCGTCCACAGTCGCCTCAGCTGCCCAGCTGACCCATGTCGCCCAGGCTCGCCCTGAATCCAGTGGCTGACTGATACCATAGTGTAAAAGCTCAGGCCTTAGCCCAACTGGGGACAATTCTGAAATAGCCATTTCACCTCCAGATTTCCCCAGGTCGTCAACCAAGGTCATCCCTGGCCTATATCACAGCTGGATCTCTCCTTCTTCACACTTCTGCTTCCCTCACCTTCTGTCCACAGGAGCAGACCCCAAAGGCACTACTAGTAAATATCCTGCTTGCTAAACTCTGTCTCAGTCTGCATCCCAGGGAACATGAGTGGCAACAGGGACAGCCCCTGCCTGAAGCCACTGTAGGTACAGCTTCGCCCAGCAGTGAAGGGCCAGTCTGTGGTCAACCTGCAGACTTCCCTGGGACCTAGGCAGCATAATCAGTAGCTCCACGAACCCACCAGAACTTTCCAGTTGAAACTGACTCCTTCTTTCCTTTTCAAAATATTCACCCAATTGTCATCATTTACAGTCTCCTGATGCAGCAAGAAGCCTCTGCCACAGACTCTCAGCCATAGATCAAGGCAAAAATGGTCGGGAGTTTGCAGCCAAATATAGTAAAAAATGTTGAATATATCACCTTCCTGCACCAAAATGGTACTGCTTTAGCAAGTCTATTTCTTTCTCCACTCTTTGATTTAATGGCTTCCTCTGGTTTATGAAATATTTTCTTTTACCCAGGGCCCACTGCAAACATCTTTATAAAATAGAGTTCATCTTTGAGCAGGTCACTTCCCTATTGAATTTTAACACTTCAAGAAGGAAAAAAGGGAGTATTTCTGACCCAGATATTCTTTGAACAAGTATTTAAGTGGCTTCCTAGACGCCAGGATTTAAGCTCCGCTGACAGCCAATATAATCATCAGCTTGTAAAACAAACTCTGAAGTTCACGCCTATACAGAGCACAGTGAACAGGCTCAAATCACTCCAGTGATGTGCCACAAACAGCCGCATTTCTGCCCATGGCCACAGCGCCAGGCCTGACTTCCTACAGCTCATAAGTGACAAAGCCGAGATATGAATCAGACCAGCCTGAAGTCTGAGTCCATGCTCTGTCAACCATACCGTGCAATTCCACAAATATTTGTTGGACATCATTTTTGTGTGTATAAGTATAATATTTCTGACACACCTGTGTGTGTTCTACCTTATAGATAATCTAGTCTTTCCCTCTTTTGTCTACTGTTGTAGCTCCAGGAAGAGGGGCAAGGATGCCTCTTTGGGGACAGGGAGAGGAGTCTCCCTCCAGAATAAACACAAAGGAAAAGCCAGATCATTTTTCCTGGGGAATCAGAGAGAGCAAAGAAGAGCTACTCCTTTGACCCTGGGGAGTTGTAGAAGGATGGGTGGTGGGCAGTAGGGATGGGATTTCTCCTTTTCTTCTCTGCACCAAGGTCCAAGTGGGGAAGTTGGAAATCTGAGGAGGAGCTTTGACCCTCCTCCCCATTTGGGAGGGGACCTCACAGGCTGCCCTCACAGCAGAATGCAAGTGGCTGATTCAGAATCAATATAACAGAAAAGTACGGGTCAGCACAGAGAGACCTTCTGTTAGTACTCAGGCCACGTTGGCACCACTGATGTGTAGCAGAAATGCAAAAGTGTCTGCATAGTCCAGGAGGCGAAAAGTAGCTGAGAGTCCACCAGGAAGGTCTAGGTATCCAATCGGCAGCCTGTGGGCTCCATGAGGCCCAGGATGGCCATGAATGCAGCTCAACACAAAATCATAAATTTACTTAAAACATTATGAGATTTTGTGTGTGTGTGTGTGTGATTACATATTGCAATGTATTTAATGTGTGGCAAAAGACAACTCTTCTTCCAGTGTGGGCCAGAGATGCCAAAAGTTTGGACACCCCTGGAGAGAGTGGTTATGCAGTGTTTTTTGTTGTCGTTGTTGGCATATCTCATATTATCCCCTCTAGTGCTGTGGCTCTGCTAAGGTAGACAGTGGCTTTCATTCATTTCCCAGCCCAAGATACCACCTGGATGCCTCAGACCACCCCAGGAGAGACCCCTCTGTCCATGATTACAACAAGGCTACCAGCAGAGTATTAAGTTATTGAATCTGTTCATAGTTTCTTTTAGAAATATTTATGATATGGCAGGCTTCTAAGTGATAGATCTGTATCTACCAACCCCATGAGTTGGGCACTGTTATCAACATCGCTATTTCATAGGGAATCAAGACATGGGAAGAAGCAGAGGCACAAAGCAACTTGCCCAACGTCATACATGGGCAAGAGGCAGGCCTGGAATTCAAACACAAGCATCCATGAGCTTAACCATTGTGCTCTGTTGTCTCTCTTTCATAGGAGCTGCCTATGAATGACAAGTGTACCAGATACCAAAGTTACCTATAACTTCCATTTATTACTTTCACCCTGAATTAAATGCTCAGGTAGCTGATTAAAATTCCAGTTTCCCAGACAGACTGAACTAGAATCAGGGCAGGTGCTTCTGATGAAAAGGCCCCAAGGAACACATTTTGAGCAACTCTGCCTCAAATCTCTCTGCTTTTTTTTCATTTTCTCCCCACTAAGCAGTCACTAGGTAGTTGATGCCACGCACCTAGGACTGAAGCTCAGTCCCCAAATTTCTCTAGAACCAAATAAAACTCTGCAGACAGAGACAAACACTGTCAGCCAGATAAGCATCTGTCCACAAAGAATATCCATTTGTTTTACCAGTAACTCTTCGATGGCTGTCATGAAGGAGGCTCAGGTTTGGGGAGGCAGCATCCCTGGAAAAGTCCTGACTATGCAGGGATGTTCACAAGAGTCCCAGGGAGGCATCCCCCGCCCTGCCCACATGATGAGCGGCATCCATGGCTGTTATGTTTACACACCACTGGGCCCCAGGTTCCTATTTCTACTCAGCTCCCTGGACCCTGGGGCTGTGCAAGCGAAGATCTGCCTGTAACCCCGTGGAGGCCCCCAGAGTGTCTTGTCGTGGTGTTTATTACCAGTCACTGCCTCACTGACCATTTGTTCTGTGAACCTTTCCAGCCAGCTTAAGTATCTCCTCATAAAGGCAGCTCCTGGGCAGTTTGGGGAGGAGAGGAGACTTGGGAACCCAGATGGTGGTGTAGGTTCCTGGGCCTCCCTGTCTCAGACTCTTCTAAATGCAGAGCCTGAGGGAAAGGACTGAATGGCATTGCCTGGTGAAGACAAGAGGCTTCAGGAGTCCCTCCTTCTGCCCATAACCTACTGAAGCAGGAGGCCTTCCTGCAATTTTCCTCCCACGCTCCCTGACCCTTCCCAGGAGAGATCCCCAAAAAGTCACTCCAGATCACAGAGACCCTGGAAAAATGCAAAGATTTTTTGAGAACTTCCCTCCCTCTTTGGATAGAAGAGTAGATTGAGGCCCAGAGAGAAGAGAAATCCATGTGAATCTTGCAGCCAACATCAGGGAAGATTCTAGCACTCTTCCCACAAGTGCATCTTTCTGGAGGTCATTTTCAAGAACTCATGGACACCACAAATGGAAAGGCCCCCTGGCTGTGGCAGAGATGGGTAGAAGCAGCAGGGAGGAAAAGGATGGCTCCATTGGATAGAATATGTCCACAGGAGTGTTGTAGAACTGGGAACAGCACAAAAGGCCACCCCAGCACACAGCAGGCCCAATACCACAGTGGTAGTCTGCTGGTGGTGACCATGGGTTGGTCCCTCTTGTGTGTGGGACCGAGGCAGACAATCTGGGACATGCTTCTTTGGGGTGAACTGAAGCAAACACCAGAAGTTGTTGATCTGAAACTTCAAGTCTAAGAGGAGGAAGCTGAGCACTGGCAAGAGAGACATGGAAGTGTCTAGAGGGGGTGGGGGTTGAAACACATGGTGAGCCCACCCAGGAGAAACTCTCTGAGACAACGAGGGCAGCTCTGGTTTCTACAGAGTCCATGGCCTTGGGTTAGGGTTTCTGAGAAGTATCAAAAGTGCCAATCTCAAAGAGATTAAAAAAAAAAAAAAGAACTTGGGTTAGAAAGAAAAAGCTAGAGCAAATACAAGATAAGGAGAAGGAGAGATCTGGCTGGATGAGAAAGTAAAGGATTATAATAAACACGCGATGGCCTTTGTTAACCCTAAAACTCCCAGCTTGGATTTTATGATGATTATTTAAACTTATGAGGCTGATACCCACAAAAGGAAGAATAAGCTGGGCAGGGCCTGGGCCACAGGTGGGAGAATATACCCCAGATGCAAAAGCTGAAAAGACGAGCCTTTTTAGAAGTAAGAGAATGAAGCCAAAGATGCCCTGCAAGGGTGGGTCCAGGAGGCAGCCCACAACTCACCTGGTGACTGGCAGCAGGAAGGGGGGCAATGAATGCAGGAAAGACCTCAGAAATGAGCCAGGACCTGGGCAGGGGATGAGCTGCAGGAATCAGTGGACGCAGTGGTGATGGGAGTTGTAGTTCGGAGGAAACTCAGGAACATGGTTAGTGGTTAAGCAACACCATTCTCCATTTAAAGGTTATCCCATTGTCCTCATCATCTCTGTGAGCATTTATGGAGCACTTATGGTGGCCATAATTGTACTAGCTACTTTAATGACACTATTTCCCACTCAAGAGACAAAAATCCGAACGTACTTGGATCTTGTGTGCAAAAAGCGAGCGAGGATAATGAGGGATGTCCCTATTCCAATCCTGAGTTTCAGGGAATGAGTAGCAAGAGTTCAGATAGCAGGGGATTTGTTCAGAAATACATCAGACTCTGTTCAGTTCCTGTACTTGGATAGCGAGAGTCAGAATAGCAACATAGATCTGTACTGTATTCATGTCCCATTTACCAATGAAGGCTGGTGGTCACAGAAATCGTATCATTTGTCCAGGTCGGCCCATCTGGGATGGAACCAGAATTTGTGCCCGGACCTGTCTGACTCCCAAGTATAGTGCATTGTGCTTCCTCCCAGCCTAACAGGGATGGGCTATTAGGGCTGTTTGGAAGCTGAAGAGTGGGGTCAGAATGAAGGATCATTGAGAGAATAGTAAGTAACTGGAAAAAGTGGCAGCTGAGAGAGAGCCTGGGCTAAAGGCAGACGATTTTTAGCCTGATATTCTTTGTCTGGCTTTGTAGCACCCATCACATATCAAGGCATCTTTGATTCCACATTTCCTGGGCATGCCAGTTTATACCATCATCCATTTCCAACCAGTCCCAGCAAATGAAAGGAGGGAAAAATACTTTTCTGACTGGCAGAATTCATCAAAATGAATTGGCAACACCTATCAGCCTGAAACAGCAGTTTGCAACTTGCCCGGCAACAAATCTTTCCGGGGACATTATCTCACAGGAAACCACACAGGATAAATTCTTAGCACAATATGAGTCCTCCCTCCCTTTACCTCCTCCCCACTTCAAAAAGATTTAACATCTAATTCAGGTTTAGACGAGCCGCTTCATCTCTGTAGAAACACTGTTGATCTCTGTAGGACCCCAACGGCCTTGGGCAGAACAAACTAGAGGGAAGGGGGAAGCGTGGACCAAAGGCAGTGATAAATAAATACATTACCACCGCAGCTGACGAAGCACTGTGACCTCCAATACAAGCGCCAAGTTGCAGCTGTTTAACACAAGTCACCCTATTTTCCTGCAACCTCAGGGTCTTAAAGTGCCAAAGCAAGAGAAAGATGCCCAAAAAGTCAAGCCCATTCTATCATAACCTAGAAACAGTAGGGCTTGCTGGCTCTCGTCAGAGCCTCATGGGTCTCCATAAGACAAAACACGTAGCAGAAGGAAAAGCACGGAAGGAAGGATAGACCTGGGAACTATAACATTTCCACATGGAGCAAACTGAGACACCAACTCAGAAGAAGCAGGTAAATTGGCCAAGGCCACAAGGCTGAAAAGCAGTAGAGTGAGGATCAAATGTAAAATTTGTTTAAAAATAATTTCATGGGAGGAATGGATTGGGATTCAGTACAACTGCTGTTGTTGCTTTAAAGAAAATACCAATGTTTTCCCTAGTGAACCTGATCCAAGCTACCATTCGTTGAGTTTGACTCTTTATACACATACACAAACTGATAACATTGACTATAGGAAAAAAAGGGATGAATATTAATTATTTAAATTAATTAAAGCACTGAGATGTTCAGAGAATAACCATATGACTGTCCCAAGCTCAGGGCAATGAATAACGAGTCCTGGTGGGAAGACGCTAAAATATCCATTTTGAAAGTAAAATAGATGAATGAACTCATGAATTGATAAAACAAAAAGCCTTGCTTGAATTCTACAGAAAAGCCAGCATTTCCGTGCAGTTACCTGGGAGCTGAAAGAGACCTGTCATCATTCTGTCCCCAGTTCCCAGAGAGAGAACAGAGCATCAGAGAGACAGTGTGAGCGGCCCAGGGCTGCAGAGCTCTGTGCGCCCGCTACCTACAGAGCAGGAGCAAGGCAATGGTCCCCTGACCCTCTGCCAAAGACTTGTCCTTTGAGCACTTCATATTGCCTTTTTTTTTTTTTTTTAAATCACAGAAGGAAATAAAATGCAGAGAACTTGGGCTGTGGAATGTTTTAGATAACCAGAAATGCAACAACCAGTTTGTGACAAGCACCATTTTAACAAAGAGCCAAGTGGGTCTGGGAAAATTTCCAGAAGAAAGGCCTTTGTCCATGGTCTTGACTGAGAAGTCACTTAACCTAACAAATAGCACCATGCTTGACACATAGTAGATGATCCATAAATATGTTTGGAACTGACAAATTGCCCTTCATATCAGACAAAGGAGCAGTATACAGAATCTCTCAGCAGTCCCCATTCTAGACAGTTCTGACACTGAATCTTGTTTATCCCCTACAAGTGTCTACCATTGTTTATTTCCCTCCTTCTTTCCCCCCACCGACTCTCCACTTGAATATTGCTCTAGAAGAACAAGAACCGTATCGTTTGTTCACCAATACCGGAAGCAACAGCAGTCTCTGGATACTCAATAAATATGGGCTAAATGAACGAGTGTGTCTGTTGGTCTTCCTCTCTGGGACTATTCACTAATATTGTCTGTCTCTTCTGCTTTTGGTCGTAAGAGCGATCCATAAAGTCATAAAATGTTAGCATCAAAAGAGTTCTAACTGGAACCTTTAATTTTTCAGTTAAAAATAACAGTTCATGGGAAGGGAATTTTTTCCCAAGGTTGTGTATCTTGTCCAAGGCAGACTTTAGACTCTAGTTCAGTGCTTATTCCATGATACTTTATGTGTGTGAATCTGTATATGCACTATTTAGGTTTGTCTGTGTACTCATCCATATGAAGTGTGTGTACATCTGTGCATGTGCGTATGTGCACATGTCCTTTGGAAAGTGAGACTGTTGACTATGTCAGATATTTTCCTTACTAAGGCTCTGGAGAGCAATCATATCCCCTGCTGTGGCAGCCATGGAGCTGCCTTCATGGGAGCTGCTGCAGGGAGCATGGGTGATTGACAGGCTCCAGCTGCCTCGCCTTTGAGTCCATCATGCTGTTGATGTCCAGCCAAGCTTCCCGCACCACTCCCAGCCAATGACTGAGCACAGCAGGGAGTATCGGGGTAGGGCCATTCCTGTCCTACCCTGGTTGCCTCCAACGGGCAACTTTGGTGCTAAAATTCCCCATCAGCTGGACCAGAACTTTCGTTGAATCGGGCTGCAGTCTGAGGCTCCTCCTGCCCAACCCTTCCCCTCTATCTCAGTTGTCGGAACTTCCCCATAGTGCGAAGACCCTCCCTACCTAGTTTTACTTCCTCCCTTTATCCTGAACCTATGTTCCCCCCAATCAATCTCTTGCCTGCCTAGTTCCCTCTTGGTGTCTGATTCTCTGAGGACCCAAAGAGACATAGTAGTATTACTGTTCATGATGACTGATTCTCCGCCCTGGTCTGCCTGTTACTTGGTTCTCTGAGACTCACAGTCCACTCTGTTCCCTAAGCCTGGATGTGGGCCCCCATGCTCACTCCAGTAGTGTGCGGTGTCCCACCTCTCCCCAGCTCCCTGCTCACAGGCCAGGTGTCCCCAAGAGGCTCATGGGGTGTGGACACCACCGTAGCACAGGGAACAAAGGTGATGCAGGTCCTGGCCCAGAGCCCATGAGGCAAACATGGAAACACCCAGAATCAAATCCACAGGTGACAGAGCCATTGCTTCAATGGAGAAGTGGAGATACTGGGGACAGAGAAGAAAAGGGACACCTTCACAAAGGCACAAAGCAGGACAGTGGCTATGCTCAGGACAGGGATGACTGGCTAGACCACTCACTGCCTTAGTGCTCCCCAGGCCTGTATGGACCAAGGCTGTGGGTCAGGATGAGTCCTTAGGGGAGAGCTTGATACTGAAAAACTTCCTCTGCCTAACCCTGCCCTGAGGCAGTATTATGGCTGCCTGGGGAAGGAGGGCCCTGCTCTGCTTGTTCTTCCTTGGCTTCCTGGGCCTTGACTCCAAAGGACTGTAATGCTCCTCAGCTGCTGCCAGGCCTTCCAGGGTCTTCCTGAGCCCACTGCATGACCCAATCCCAGAGGGGGAGTTCATACCCCTTAGTCACTCTTTAGAGCCCTGTCCTGAACAAGGTCAGAGATATTCCCGGTTTTCACAGTGAAAACCAATGGCTGAATTCTGTTTCTCAATCTGTACTGTGCTACCCGATACCAACCCCCTCATTACCCACCTATACCCATATGCATGCACATCCACGTGCACACATACGTACACTCACATGTGCATGTGAGCACATGTATATATGCACATGCACACTCCACGGCCCAGGAAGTCTAGACTGGCATGGCTCAACCCTAGCAAAGCCATTTTGTAAGATCCCACCTCTAGATCTCCTGGTTCACCTGCTTCCCAGGTAAAGATGTGTACCCCACAATCATACCTGCTGCTTTTCAGATTGAGAAGGCCAGAAACATGAACAGTTCTCATTAAACACTATTACTAGTGCCAGGTACCATGCTGAGTTCCATTTGTAAATTGTCTCATTTAATCTGCAAAAAGAAACCTAGGGGGCTGGTGTTACTCCACTTTTATGGAAAAAGAAACCAAGGCTCAGAGGGGTCAAGTAACTCACTCAGGGTCCCAAAGCTGGGAAGGAGCAGAGCCGGGTTCGGCTTTGTAAATCAGGACAACAAGGTAGGGATTTAGGAAGCCCGAGGGTTCTAATACAGCCCCGCTCAAATGAGAGGGATGAGCAGTCTGCTTTCAATGGTTTCCTTCCAGGAGAGTTTTTTTGTTTTGTTTTGTTTTGTTTTCTGAAAAGAGCAGTGAGTGAAACAGGTATTTAGCCCCAAATCCAGCACCACAAGGAATTTGGTGGGCAAAGCAGCCAAAGGAGGTCTGGACCACCATAGGCTCTGGCAATGGATTTACAGCTGAGTGAGCCCTGGCCTGACTCTGGGAAAATCAATGCTTGTCGGGAAAATGTAAAAAGGATGGGATAACTCCAGACAGAGGAAAAGTCCTAAACAAAGGTTTAGAGGGAAGATATGGACCAATACTTTAGGGAAATAGTATGAGGTGACTGTAGCTGAGGATGGGGCCATGCCAATAGGGAGAGTTTTGGGAGCAGGGCCTCGAGGGAGTGATAAGAAATACAAATTTTATTCAGGGGCATTCAGAGACTGGGGGCCTGTGGCAAGATGCAGCCCGAGACTAATCTGCTCAATTGTCACTTTCAATAGCCACTCTGGCAGAGACTCTGATGAAAATAGGGGGGCTGGCGATCCAGTCTGTTGCAACTATTATGATGGAAAAAAGTGAAGCCTCGGGAAGGGCAGCAGGACCAGGGATGGAGAAAGCCTGGAGTTCAAAGGTCCGTGGTCTTGCAAAACCTCTAAGTCAGTTCGGGAAGGAAATTCACGTTGACTGTGTGTATTCACTCAAACATTTTCTGGCCCTGGCCAGATAGCTCAGTTGGTTAGAGCATCGTCCCCATACACCAAGATTATCGGTTCAATCCCTGGTCAGAACACACACAAGAATCAACGAATACATAAATAAGTGGAACAACAAATCAGTGTTCCTCTCTTTCTCTCCCTTCCTCTCTCTTTCTAAAAAGTCAATCCATAATTTAAAAATTAAAAAAAAAAATAAGATTTTTAAAAATAAGAATGGTTCAGTCCTGGGACAGACATAATAGCAGATATTTATTGAAAGCTTATTACTACCTAAGTATTAAATTCCTCCACAAGGCAACCCAGTGATGATTATTGTAATCCCCATTTAACAGATGAGAAAACTGACGCTTTGAAGCGTGAGGTGACTTTCACAGAATCCTCTAACCACTGAGTTCCAGAGCAGAGTTTCAAGATATGGTATCCTGACTCCAGAACTCAGATACCATTTCCCCACATTTTGTCAGGGAAAGAAATTGGTGGCTAAGGAAGAGCTATTGGTACATGCAGCATCTCTCTGCTTTCAGAAAGAGTGACCTGATGGGAGGTTCCCTTCCGTCCCCAGTCTCGGGTTTCTCAGTCTCAGCACTGTGGACATTTGGGGCTGGTTAATTCTCTTTGGGGAGCTGGCCTGTGCATTCCTGGTCTCTGTCCACTAGGGCCAGGAACACCACACCCCCAAGCCGAGACAACCAAAATTATCTCCAAACTTTTCCAAGTGTCCCCTGGGGCAGTAGAGCAGAGCAAACTTGACTCCTGTTAAGAACCACTGATACAATCTTTCTTACCTGAGGGTGTCCTGGGCAGAGACAGCTGTCACTTGAAATACATTAAAATCAGAGGCCAGCAAGGTGATCCTGGAGGCGGCTTATGCATTGTCCTCATCAGGGGAGCCCTCTATACTGCTCGTCGCCTCTGGAGCGTTTCCTAGCGGGAGGCCCACTCTCCTGAGGCTGCCTCCACCTTCTACCCTGGCCGCAGAGAGGATCAGACTTTCCAGGGAAGGAAAAAAGTTTTCTCTGGGATCCAGAATGTATTTATATGAATTAAAGGGTCAGAGTTTAAGTGGGCAATTCTGAGCTAGTCGCCCAAGAGCCCAAATCAACTTTGCTTCTCTGCATAGTAACTCCCTTCCGGTGTGCTGTTTAATGATTTAATGAGGTTTAACTCTGAAGTTCTTCAAAGCTGAGGAATTTGTATACCCTGGCAGGCAGTTTCTACCTCCCCAGAGCTGTAGGTCCATAGATGCACCGTCCAGAGACCCCAGGTCCTCCCTCCTGCAGACCTCGCCTTTGGGGCCACTGCAGGCAGGTCCCAGCATGCCCAGGGCTGTGGGCTGGGTCCAGGGAGAGTTACCTGAATAATGGAGGCAAGAGGGAGAGATGCCTAATGAGATTCTACCACTCTGCTTCTCTCTTCTAGGGAGGACTTCCATTTTATATTTGATCGCTTCTGTAATGAGGATTCATTTTACATTTAATATTCACATTTAATGTGGCCCTATGTCTTTGGCTTCTGAAGACCTGTTGATAAATTAATGGGGAGAGCCACAAATAACAGCACCTTAGAACTGAAGAAACACAGTGTAAACCAGATAAATGTTTGCAACTGATTATTACATGTGTAAAGGTAAAGTTTTTTTACACATAAGTACATTTAAACACATAATGTACCTGGGAGGTCATGTTATCTTCACTTTACAGATGAGGAAATTGAAGCTCAAGGTACTTAAGTTACACTGTCAAGGTGACGTAGTTGTTAGAAAAGTAGAAAAAAGGGGGCATTGGAGCCCCAGACCATCTTAAGGGATTGCACCCCATTATTTGGGCTCTGTTTTTACTTTTCAACGCGCTAAACCTCAGCATGTTCCAGTTCCTGACTGCCTGATATTGTCCCTCTGCCCGCCCGAGCTGGACTCTGTCTTCATATAGGCCAAGCTCATCCCTACCAAAAAGCGAGCAACAACTTTGATCCTCAGCCTCTCCTGGCTTGAGCTGGTCTTTGAAATGCAGATGAAGCTGCTGACAGGGTGGTACCAAAGGCAAATGAGAAGTCCCAGGAGGGTCCTGCCACTTGCCTGGCCTCTAGCAAAAACAGCAATGACTTCATAAAGTTTTAAATATGTGCACATACTAACTCATTTTAGTCTCAAAACTAGCTTCCAATGTGATATTATTATGCCCATATGACAGAGGAAGGAACTGAAGTACAGGGAGGTTAAATGACTTATGCTAGGTCACATGGCTTATAGGTGGCAGAGTTGGGATTTGGGCCCAGTCCACC
The DNA here is from genome assembly GCF_021234165.1 of Pteronotus mesoamericanus. NCBI lineage: Eukaryota > Metazoa > Chordata > Mammalia > Chiroptera > Mormoopidae > Pteronotus > Pteronotus mesoamericanus. The sequence continues at coordinate 14,378,826 of NW_026555105.1, forward strand.
TGGTTCCAGTGGCCACACCCCTACACCTCTGTGGCTCTACTCAGTAAGTGCTCATTGTCTTCCTCCTATCCCTCTCCTGCCCAGCCTCCTCCAAAACACGTCATCTTCAACACTAATTTGACAGCTGCTGTGTAATGCCTGGTATTACAGCTTCATGGGTTTGTCTCATTTACAAAGTCCTTCAGAATATCTATACTCTGACAGTAGCGTAATAATTTTTGTAAACCACACCTGAGTTTGGCAGGGAGATGTTGGATGTAAAAGTACTCAGGTGGGATTTCAGGTGGTCTCAGCAAACCTTGGATATGTGGCCACTCTGTGGCAGTCCCAGTGAGCTGCCACATCCTGGTGTGCTCAGCTTTGGCTTCAAGCAGGGAGTTCCCTTCCTCCCTTAGTAATGGGAGTTTTTAGAGCCAGAAAGCAGGGATTGACTATTCAAGGTGAATGCTGGGGGGAAGCAGGGGAAGGGAACGGTTTCAGCCTGAAGCTACCAAAAGAATAAATTGTACAGAGTATAGGTAAGGAAGCAAGTACTGATAGAATAGACACTGTAGAGGGCATTCAAATGTAAGTTACAATAAAGGGCACCAGCCAGCCCATCCTTGATGGGTAGTTATCAGCAGATTCATCTGTACTTACAGGGTAATCTAGGTGCATCAAGGTTTCAAAGGTTTGCCCAGAGCCTGAACCATAGAAATCATCTCTGGATGCGATTAATCTCTGGATGCTTCAACACTGAGCATGTAACTCAAATGTGGGCTCCCACTGTTATCGCCGCTGCTGGTAGCAGGACTCACTGGGAGACCTGGGAAAGTTTATATAACGTGCAGTTATATAACAGCCAACATTTATTGAGATTTTATTATGTGCCAGGACCTCCCCCAAGCACTTCATACACATTAACCCTTTTATTTGCCCCTTTGACTCCATGCTGTAGGGAGAGTGACCAGGACTGCTTCTGGACCTGAGCAAGAGAGGGCCATCTCAGGGACCCTGCACTCGAGACAACGAATTTCACAGCCACACACATAAAAACCCATTTACTCAAATCTCATGGTGGGCTCCTTGGGGAAACAGCTGGGACTAGGACAGGGGTAGAAAATACACGAGATGAACCTATAGCATATTATCGTGACAGAAGATATAAAGGAGTTCAAAAAATGTGAGAAAAAAGAAACACACCACGTAACGATGGCAGTACACCTAAGGGACACACAAGTCAGCTGGAAGGGCTCTCAATGACGAAAGCTGGACCAATTTGGACAAAAAAAAATGTTTTTAATAGCATTGAATTATAACCCAAAATATAAGATAGTTATGTGTCTACACTGAAATAAATGATTTAGCAAATAAATGGGAGTAAAGAAAAGAACCTCTCATGCAGAAAAATTCCAAATAATTTATGTAGATACTTCACCCTAAAGCAGATGGCACAAAACTCCCCAGTCCTAAAGTGTGGCCACTTAGTGACATCCTTCCAAAGACTACTAAATATGATATTCTGGATGGTATCCTGGAATATAAATAAGATATTAGGGGGAAAACTGAAGAAATTCGAATGAAAGGTTAGACTTCTGTTAATAATGTACCAATATTGGTTCATCAGTTGTAAGAAAGATATCTCACTAATGTAAGAGGTTAAAAAATAGGGCACACTGGGTATCTAGAAACTTTCTGTATTATCTTCTTAGTTTTTCTGTAAATCTAAAACTTTTCTAAAGGTGGCTTTATCGCGTGGGAACTAATGCCCTGCAGAGACGCTCTCGTGATTAACACCATGAAGATCCCAGGGAAGGGCTTGGCACTGCTCTTGCTCTGTGGATGACCTTGAAAGCAAAGGTCATGAGGTGTGTGGGTTGTGCTGCTACTGCCTTCAGGACGGACACTGCTCTGGAGTTGGGGAGGATTTGAGAAGAGAGGAGAGATAAATTAGTTAGCTTGTCAAATCTTTCCTCTCTGCATGAACACAATAGATTCTTCTACAACAAAGCATCATCTCCTGATGGTGGCAAGCATCCATTTTCCCCCTTCTTTTCATGTTCCAATTTAGAGTTCTCAAGTTATTCACAAATCAGCACAGTGTTCACAACAGTCGCACATAGCAGCTATGGAATATTTTGCAATGTTAAGCAATTTCCGTTACTCTGAATTTTGAATATATGTAAGTCTAGACATAACATGCATGAAGCATGATATCACTGTGTTATGCTGACAGGTAGGTAAATATTGAATCCCAGAGTGGTGAATTTTGTCTACCAAATTTTAATTAAAATTTCAATAAATTAAAATGCAACTTTATTTAAATAATATTATTAAATTATTAGTACTTACTCAGTTTATGTTTGCTTTTTGCTTTATTAAATAAATGCTTTATTTTGCCTTTTGCTTTGTATTTTTCTATATTTTAGAACATTAACATTTTAGAAAACATTTAAAATATTTTTTATTTTCCAGATTTATATTTTGCATAAATTTTTACATTTATATTTACATTTCCAACATCAACTTTAGTTTGCATTTTTGATAAACATGAAATATGAATATATGAAAATATGTACACACAGAATAAATCACATTTTATTTATAATCATGTAGGTCATTATTGTCAATAGAACAAAAATTATGTGAAAATCTGATTATAATAACATCATTAGCAATTTTGCTGAGAAATCTAAAGAATAAATAAATTTTATAGAATAAATACAGAATAATTTATGAACCCACATGCCTTCATTTTATTACTCACCAGGCATCTCTATTCCACTAACAGCACACCCAGACCCATGCAATAATAATTAAATTCAGCCATCTTTTATGTTTGGATGTCTTTAGTCATATAAATATAGCTTTATTCATTTTTGTTTTGGAGGTGTATTTGTCAAAGTAGGAAGATAGGAAATACATGTTCTAAGAGTTTGCCAACATGATGTACAACTTTTAAATATTTAGCCATTTGTGTAAGGGTCTCTAATCATACCCCTGCTCTGGTCATGCAAAGATCAGGAGTCCAGACTGTGAGGCCATTTTACAGATGAGAGCACTGAGGCGCAAAGCACTTCCAGTACCTTCCCGATGCCCCACAGCTGAGAATCCTGGTCACGCTGTACCCAAACAAGGCAGAACCTAGGCTCTTAACCAAGAGATTGCCTCTCGTGGGCCTTCAGAAGTGCTTGCTGGTTGGAGGCGCGCCCCTGCTTGCGGACTCCAGTTGAAACATCTGCCCCCTTGAGAAGGGTCTCAAGCCTTCCTTTTTAATGGGAAATCTGGGTCCAGGGAAAAACACAGAGAGAAGATGTCCTGAGGCTGGAGCCAAGAGTGGGGAAGCTCCCCGGCACCCTGATACTCCAGCCTCTCTCTTTCATCTTTATAAAGGTTAGAGTCCTGTCTGGAACAGCTGTCGAGAAAATGTAAAACGACAAATAAAAGGCTTGAAAATCAGCCTTGAAGTGAGAAAAAGCATCTCCTTTCCCTCCCCACATGGAAACCTTTGGCCACCTCCATCCCCCTGACCCGTCACTCCTGGCCTTCCACGTGGAAGAGGGAAGCAGAGAGGGACCCGGGCTCCATCCCCACCCCCTGCTGCCCCCAGTTTCTTTTCCTGACAGCCTAGGCAGCAGCAATTGCTGTCAGGCTGTAATTTAAAGCAAACCAGTGCAAACTTGAACCAACGTTATGTGGGTGATTGATGGGTCGGACTGGATTTTTTTTCCTACTTGCATGAGATTCTTGCAAGTAGGTATTATGATCCTAACTTATCTAATATCATTCCTTAACCCACTCAACGGCAATATTTGGCATCTAGCTTTATAATAAAAGGTATCAATTAGATGTTGTCAATGTTTTCAGAGGCAATATCTAATTACAGTCACTTGCTATCGGCTATCTTGTTAAAAAATTTGTGCAGAATGAGTAAGTATTCCTGACAAGTTCAATGCATTATTAAAGGTGTAATTACTCAGTTATTGCTCATGTAATCCTGACTTAATTATGTGACTTCAAAATTCATCACTTTTATGTTTATTGAACTTTGATAAGTTCACCCACATTTGATGTATCCCAATGATCCATTCCCTTTCTTATTTCAGGCTGAATCTTTAGACCAATTGGTTAGAAAGTGAACAGGCTTTGGAACACTTTAGGCCCAGAACTGTCAGCAATAGTTATCTTAGGGAGCAAGGGGAAGAAGGATATCCAAAATGGCCATCTGTGGGGGACCCCGATGTGGAGAAAGTGTGAAGTTGACCTAAGAATTGTTTTCAGAGAGCCACAAAGTCAGTCACAGTTCCCACAAGGTGGTTGCATATGTCCTTTACCACCTCTTTGTAGTCCTCAAGTCATGTGGACTGATCATCTAGCCAAGCTGGAGCCAACCTGTGGTCAGGGCTTTGCTCCTGGTGACTAAACTTGAGAAAACCCAAATGTTGAAATATTGTTAAGTAAAGACCCTAATTCTGATTGATACAAATCTTATGCAAAGTGGCCCAAGCAGCTTGTGGTTAGATGGCACGTGAAGAGCACAGTGCATGGGAGAGGGCGCTGGATACCGTCAGGCCTGGTCACATGCCACGTTCCCCCTGACCTTCTCTCGAGGCCGCGTAAGCACTTTCTTCCTTCACCTTGAAATCGTCACCACACTTGCAGTCACCATTTCTCCTGAAAGTCCCTTCTATCCCTGCTAGCAGAGTCTGAGTTTGCACACCTGAAAAGGGGGTTGAGCATCCTGCCTTACCTGCCTCTGAGAGCCCTTGAGAGGTCAAGGTCTTTACAAGTGTGGCTGATAAATGAAGGACAGCTTCCTGAATGACAGGAGGCCCAGGCCTTCCAGCTGCTCAGTGACCAACATCCCCACCCTTGAACGCTCTGCTCCCTGTTCCAGGGCACAGCGAGTGTGTCCGGGGCTATGACGTAGCCTCCTAAATGGCCGCCTTGATTGTCAGCTGCTTTGCACATGCTGCTTTCTGTTGAAAAAGCAGTAGCCTCTCCCTTCATTCTTATGAAGGTTCCTCCAGTTGTTAAAAGTTTCTGATCATGTTCCACAGTTCCAAAATGCTTTCAGTGATTGCTCTATGATGGGACCAACTGCTAGAGTTCCCTACTCTGCCATTTTGTGGGATGTCTCTCTGAGTCAGGTTATTATTTTTTTAATAGCCTGACACTATGTCTTTTTTTTTAATTGGTCTGCATAAACAATTTACACTTGATATAAATTTTGATTGGTTAGGATTTAAGTCTGCCATTTTACTTATTTTCTATTTGTTTCCTCTTTTTGTTTGTACCTCTCAGCCCCTTTTCTTGCATTCTTATGGGCTACTTAAACATTTCTTAGTATGTCATTTTAATATCTATCTCTAGTTTTTTAATGTATCTCTCTTTGTATAGGTTTTTAATGGTTGCCATAGAGGTTATATTATACGTACTTGTACCAGTTCAAGTGGAATGTAGAAACTTTACCACCTTTAGGTCCTTCTTCCTTCCTGATTTTTTTTTTTGTCTTAAATAATATCATGGTGTACATTGAGAAAATAAAATAAAACGGCCCCCTTCACCCCCCACTTCCAGGTACTACTGCCTTTGCATAGTCCTCCCCTTTGAGTGTGGTGGACTCAAGACTCAGTTCTAATTAAAGGGACACGATGTCATTTCTGAGGACCAGTTACAAAGATTGTGACTTCTGTTGTGTTCACCTTTCCTTACTATCTCTCACGCTTTCCATTGATCACTCTGAGGGAAGCCGGTTGCCATATCATTAGCTACCCTATGGAGAGGCCCATGTGACCAAAAACTGATATCTCAGATGATAGATAGATGATAGATAAGTAGATAGAGAGATGACAGGTATAGGAACTTTTTAAAATATATTTTGCGAGGGAATAATGGAAACTTTAGAACCTCAAAAATGTCACTTTCCTCTAACCCAGCCTTTTGACACAATCCTAAACTTTTCAAAGCAGTCTGTTAACAGTTTTTTCATTAATTACACCATAATTCATCTCCCCATGAGGGGCATCTTAGTTCTGCACATTTCAGCAACTCTAAGCAAGACTACACCCTTCACAGGTTTGAAGACAGTATCCTCTGAATCCTCGTGTATCCTCTGACCTTTCCTCTCCCAAAACAAACTGCCCTCCAGTCTGCTAATTGTCCTGCAGGTGCTATGGCTTCTGGATGAATAATTCTGGCTTCATAATTCTGGTCATCACTCCTGTGGTGTTAGAGCCCCAATGTGGTGCCCATAGCTGCTGAGGTGCTCCAGGGGTGTCCCCCCAGGTACTGGGGTCTGTGGCTCAGCACACCCTGGGAGTTAATGCTGAAGGCAACAGCAGATGGTTAAAGTAAATAAGCTGCCCTAGAAAGAAGGCTACTTTAAAGCACCTGCAAGAAAACCAACATGTCAGAGTCTTCTTTATTTATCCTATTTATGAGCATTAATTTCTCATCATCCTTTGCTGGAGCAACTCTGCCCACATCCTGAGTAAATTCCTCACTCTGGTTATCGCCTTCCTGAGCACCTCCCGGCCCTCAGGAGCCAGCATGTGCCCTGCCGCTGAGCCTGGATGCTGGAGACATCTTATCTACCAAGGGAAACTCAGACAGGCAAAAATGTGGTCATTTCCAGGCTGCGAGGCAACCGAGGTAATAAGTTCCACTTTGTTCCTGTTTGGGGGACGACTCTTCAATTAATTAAAAATTGCTTTTCTAATGATTTTTTCCCTCCTGCTGGCCATTGGTGGGGCGTTTGAATCAGCTCCAGCCCTGCCTCATAGGAAAGTCATCAGGATGCTGTCCCTGTTGACAAAAGAGTTGGCCTCAAAAATGGGAAACAACGTAATCCTTCTATTTTGGACAAAACAGCAGAGAGCTCCCATCACGGAAGTGGAAAAGGCTCAAATGACACAAACCAAAAAAGCCAGGCCCTCTGGTTAGAAATAGGGAGATCTGAGGGTGCTAAGGGTCCCTCTGTGACCTGGTGGTGGCAGCAGCACCCTTTGTGTTTCTTTGTGTCTGAGCCACCCAAATGCTCTCAGGTGCAACTAAGACAAACACGATGTGGAAATAAAGGGGACACAGCAGAGCAAGCATTAGAAGACTACTAGTCAACTCTGAGTTCAGGAGCCATTTTCTGCCTCTGCTGGTTATAGGAAAGTGCCCTTTGATACTCAGTTAACCACCAGATCTGGATTTTGCTGTTTCTGCTTCCTAGTGAGAGAGAAGTCCAGAGAAGCGACCTTGCTCTGCATGACAAGGGGCAGGTCAGCTCACAGAGGGAAGTTAAGGGTAGATGTAGAGAGCTCTTGCAGCCCCCGATGGTGCCCACAGAGTCGGGCTCCCAGAGCAGAGGTCAGGCCAGGGTGCGCAGGTGCTGGCAGGCGGAAGTCTTGAGCCCAAGGACACCAAACAGGTAAGGCCCAGGGAGCACAGGCAGGGCACAGACAGCATCTGCTACCGTGGGCTGGGTTGAAAATAGGAGACCAGGGAAGCAAGTAGGAGCTGAGGGCATCAGGAATGTTGGAGTCCAAGGCACATGGAGTTCAAGTTGCATGTAAGACTCTAGATCTTTGGCTCAAGAACTGACTTGTGAACAAAACACGCATGTTGAGAATTCAGGAATTCAGTCTTAATATTAGAGTACATACCTTAATTGTGTGCATGTATGTATAATGTTAATCTGTAATATCAACCTGTATAATATATAATGCTAATATATAATTCAAATAATATTAATATTATATAAAATTAATATATATATAAAATGTTATATATAATAAAACAATACTATACAGTCAGGAAAAACACACCAGGAAAGCATATTTCAGTCTCCTTTGCAGGTAAAACTGACAGCAGCAAATAAAAAGTCCCCGTCTCTGAGCCCGGCCAGGGAGCTCAGATGGTTGGAGTATCAACCTGATGAACCAAAGTTGTGGGTTCAGTCCCTGGTAAGAGCACATACAAGAAGCAACCAATGAATGCATAAAGAAGTGGTGCAACAAATCCATGTTTTTCTCTTTCTTTCTCTTCCTCTCTCAAATCAAACAATTTTTTTAAAAGGCCCTGTGTTTGACAGTTCACACCACTGAGGGACAGCCACTTGCTGGGATTGTGGTGTCAGCCTCCCTCAGTTAAACCTCTAAGTTTCACTTCAAAAAGCAATAAGTATTGCCTCCATTTTTTCCTTTTGAGGCCCATGGTGTTTCCTTGATGTTTTTATCCTTGGCTCTCAAGTAAGAGTTAACGACATCGAGTTTATGGACCTTATGCACACTTAGTCACCCAGGTGAGTATATCCTCCTGAAAAATAAACAGATTCATATTTGTTGCCAAGGTCAAACATTCAACCACAAGCCTCGACAGCCCCGGCATCCCCACCCGAGAGCAGGCACTCCCAGAGTGGGAACAGCTGTCTGTGTGTGGATACAGGTGAGCAGAGAATCCTCAGGAAAGAGAACCTCACTCTCACTGCCTTTCTCATGGGATTTGGAAATGTCACTTCCTGTGAACCACCTTGGCATTATAAAGACACAGGCAGGAAATGGAATCCAGTGCCCAGTTGTTAACATTGCCTGAGCGCCTACCGTGTGGCAGCGGCATCCATGTCAAGGTCGTGGTCTGTGTCTTCTTACAGCCATTGTCTTGTCCAGTAGCCCAGACCTGAGCCGTGAAGTGGGAGGCTGCCTCAAGTCAATTCAGCTGCCTCGAAGGCCTGTGACAGAAAAGACATGTCCTCACTTCATCTTCCCGTGGGGCCCTCTTAGAATATGCCTGGGATGGTCTCTACCTCATCTCCTCTAACTTCAGCTTCCAACCACACCCATCTTCTTGGCCTCCTGGGTGCTTATATTATATGATTATAATAACAACCCTAACAAATCATGTTTCCTTATACTCAGGTTCCATGCAGTAGGGTTCGCAGCTCCTCCCACTGAGAGGTGGAGCCTACTTCTCTGCCTCCCTGAACCTGGGCTGACATTGTGATTTGACTTGACAAATAGAATGTGACAGAAGTGACACTGCATGTGTCCCAGGCCTTAAGAGTCCTTGCAGCTCCTCTTGGATCCTCTTTGGTCCTCTTGGTACCCTCAGAACCCCATGCTATGAAGAAGCTTAAGATGAAAGACACCGAGAGAGACCCAGCCTTCAGAGCAGTCCCGGCTGACCCCCTGCTTTGTGGGGTGGCTGGTTCAGCAGTAATAGATAGATGAAACTTCCCTAAATGGAGAATTCAAAGTTACAATGGCAAAAACACCTCCATCTCCTTCTTTTTCTATCCCAGGTGGCATCCAACATTAGAAAGTATCCCAAACCTTGGCCCATCCTCTCCATGCCAGGAAGATGCCTCTCTTTGCCAGAAGTAACTGCTCCTGATTCTATCACCATCTCCTTCTTCTGGGACCTGAACACTCCATTATGGTCTCCTTTGTGAGTCTCCCTCTTTGTGGTTCTCCTGTCCTCCAAATGTGCATATTAATTCTCTCAAATGATCTCCTCTCGACTTCCCTAATCTATAGTCTCATTGGCTCACTCGTCTTCTCCCCAGGTTGAGGGTCTTGAGTGTGGGTTCAGGCAGTCCTGGGTTGAAGTTTTAGTTCAGCCACCTACTGTCTGAGTGACTTTGGGTACATCATTGCACTTTTTTAAACTCAGTTTTCTGGTTCTAAAATGGAGATGACGATTGCACCTAGGTCTTAGTTTTTTTTTTGTTCATTTTCTTTTTAATGGGATATTCACTAAGAGGAAAGAGCCATGTGCTTGACATTATCAGAGCCTTCCTGTTGCTTTCCTAGAGGGTTAAAATTGAAAAACAAAATAGGGTTGGACCACACTGTACCTTGAGCTCCTGCTAAGGTCTTTGACCTTGATCTCCTCAGTGACCCTCAGAGAAAGGGAGACGCCCTCCTGGCCCAACTGAATGGTTCAAACACCTGCCCTGAACATTTTCTGTATGGGACCTGCCTCTGGACAATTTTTGAGCAGCTTGACTTCAGAGTAGAAGCCTGGCCTCTTTCTCCCATTCTCACTAGAGAACTTAACATAAGGCCTTACAGAATTGGGAAAAAAGAAGGAAGGGTGGTTAGTAAGTGTAAACGTACCCTTGTTGACTGAGTGAATAATGGCCATGTCATATGCTCCGTCCCCTGTGACACATGAAAGCGTTTACAACATATAAATAAGTCAGGTGAATATCTCTGCTTCACAGATGTGCTCTTTTTTGTTTTTACCTAAATTATTCAGTCTTTTAGGGACACGATTCCTCATCTTGACCATATGTTGTATGGAGGCTTTGGGACACACGATTTCCCTTAGAAAGAAAACAAGAATGAGGACATGTATAGAAATCCCAACGCCTGTGCCTGTTTTTCCACATTTCGCTCAAGCTTGGGGCTCCAGAGGGCAAGACAACCTGGGAAAGTGGGGCAGGGGGAACATTCTTTGCACAGCTGTGTGGCACGTGTATTTCAGGAGGGCGAGCCAGTTCAGACCACCCACAGTCCAGAGCAGAATCAGCATAGAAACCCTGAGCACCTGGGCTGGCTGAAGAAGAGCCAGTTCCCAGGGTTGAGCTCTCACTCCCACTGAACAAACGTGAAGTCCCAGTTCTTTTTATTAGGTGAATGGGAAGAGAGAAAATTAGAGTGTAATAGAAAAGTAACTGTGCCCAAATTTTATTTCAGCTACAAAAACACTATTTAATTCCACCCCGTTTACTCTGAAGCCTGGTATCTGGAATAATGCAAGCAATGATGATGGCCTTAGGTATTTATTTTAATTATTCCAGTGCTACCTCCCTGCCCAGCCCTACTGAAAGCACTCAGCTACTCCAAGCAAAGCCATTCTAACAATTTCTATTAAATCCTGGCTTCTTCCCAACTGCACACAAATTAAAAGCATTACTGGACAATTCTGGCTCCAGCTCTTGGAAGTGTTGTTATATAAAGAAGGAGGAGGATTGCCAAGGGCTTGTTGGCATTTCCTCAGCCACAGGAGAGGAGCAACCCCTTGGGTTTCTGGGATGGAGAGGTTTTTTTCCTCCCAATTTCAACATATTAAAAAAAATTTTTCCTTCAACCATGCTCTAAATAGATTTATGATGTGGAAGGCGCTGATGAGGTTTTAAATAGCACACATCCCCCCAAAGCTTTGGGGTTGGCCCCTACGTCTTTGTTCTTCTGAAAAGATGTCTCTACCTGTCAACACCCGTTGATCAGTTTCACTTTGTCAGGGAAAGTCTAGCTTGGGAGAACTCACCAAGTAATTGTCTCCTACGTTTGGGGACTTGAATAAGGGACTCTGGTTCTGCTATGACTTTATAGCCTATCTTCCTTAGAGAACAGAGAAATCTAGAATCATTGCTCAAGGCTCTGCTCTCTACAGCCTCTTGATGCCATACTCTCCCAGCCCCCACCTCCTGACCCTTTTGTGCCACAAGCCTGACAAAAGCAAAGAGGGAAGAGAGAGGGTTCCCAAGCACACCTTAAGGAAGGAGAGACCAAGTCCCACTCATTGGACTCAGTGAGAAGCTGAAGCTCACAGACGGAGGAGGCCTGCTGGGGAACACACATCGCCCCTGAGCAAAACCTGAAAACACATTCGGATGTTCTGACGCCTCCTCCAGTCCTTTTTCCACTTTGCCATTCCACTTCTCAACAGGACAGGTGCCCGCTGCAGGTCAGGAGGGTATGAGACAACTCAGGAGGGAGAAGGTGCAAGCCAGGGGGTATGGAGGCCAGGACCCAGGATAATGGCAATTCTTGCTGGCAGAAATGGCTCTTCGGCCCCTAGATTTCAAAATTGTTTTATCGAAGCACTCTTGTCACACGTATAGAGCTGCATGAATTTCTCCCAAATGGAATACACCCATAAACTAGAACCCAACCAAAAAACAAGCATCACCACCTCCCAGAAACCATCCTCATGCTCCCTCCCATCACTACCTTGCCCTGGGGCAACACTATCCTGATGGCTAACACCGTAGAGTAGCTTCCCTTGCTGTTGTGTCTTATATCAGTGAAACAATACGACACACCTCTTTCATGTCACATCTCCATTGTCCAGTTCATCCCCGTGTATTTGATTGTAGATTATTGAGTCTCATTGCAGTATAATATTCCATTGTCTAAAGAGAACACAGCACAGCTACAGAAACAATAGAATTCATTTTCTTGACTCTTGCGAGACACTTGCAACCCCAAATATTTTTGATGGGCTTGATGCTTATTTATACCTCCCAAACATTGCCCTGTGCTATTATTAGGCATTTCTTAAAACTTAAACCACCTCTGACATTGTCAAGAGAATGACGTTCTGACAAAAACCCCTCCCCCTGCTCCAAATTCTGGGCTAGGGTGGTTGTTTTGGAATCAGACTGTGGTTTCTCAGTAATTCTCTTATCTCTGAAGTGAGAGGGTTCACTGGGATGTGTTTTTGTTCCAACCATTCTCAGAGAAGAGCTTAAGGTTGAAAAAGATCATTGATTCCAGGGATGAGGAGTAGTTTTCACAAATCACTTCCTGGGCACTGGGATGAGGAGGCTGCCTCCTAGGGCAGAAGCTATGATCAATCAGCAATGTCTGGCACTGGTTTGCACAAAGGGGAACACTTAAGATCTGATATGTTGTCCAGTCTTCAATATGCAGACAAATAGCCGAAATTGGTCAAGTCAAGGACAGAGCTGGGCATGGGCCTGCTCTCACTGTATGTTGCTGAAAAATTATTGAAATTGTAAGTTAATTATAGGACAACATGAAGATCTGGTGGAACCTCTCAGGAAAAGACTAGTGGGGACACAAATTGTCCTTCTTTCTTCTAAAAGAGGCCTAGTAGGGAACAGAGGGGAAATAAAAGAAAAGAGGATGAGCTTGAGGAGTGGTATCCACCCCCACCCCTCTTCCTGTTTACCAGCACCTGAGTCCAGGCTGGCAGCTCTCACAGGGCAGCCAAGCTCTGTGGCCCAGGTCCAGAGACGAAACCACTGCCTGCCTCACTTAAGAAAACACTCTCCTGTCTCCATCAATCAGAGGGCTCCCACTCCGAGCTCCTCACACCATTCCCTCCCCAGCAAGGCCCAGATGTTTTATTTATGGGCTGGACCCTTTAGGAGGGGGCCAAGTCAGACACACATCTTGCTTCCTATTATTCAGGAGCCTTAGGTAGAAAGAGGCCACAGAGGCAGATGAAGAAAGCCTTCAATCGAATCTTGATGAAATAAACTAATTAGGGAGATTACGCCTCCATAATGATGTTAATTGTGCAGATAGGAAATCTCAGCCTTCCTGGATGACTCTGGCTCTGCTTCCACAAAGACATCTTTCAGCATCTCTGGAAATCAAAAACTGTCCCTGCCGTCAGGTGAAGGGGATAAGCCACACCAGGAGCCCACAACTTCCCTCCATGAAGACCAAAATCCTGGGTTCTAAGAGTTTCTTTCTAGTCCTGTTGCAAGGAATAGACATGTGCCCAGGGCCCTGGAGAAACTGATTTAGTACTGTTGTTATTGTTGTTATTGGTCAGCTAGGAGCAGAGTGTCAGATGACTTCATAAGAGTCAAGCTTTCTGAAAAGTGAGACCCCAAAGTAGACCTAGGGTTTCCTGCTCACCCCAAACCCCACCTCCAAGCGCAAAGCAGCTAATAAGTGTTCATACAAATTCTCCAAGGCCTCCTTTCTATGTGGTCATCAGATTAAACTCATTCATTCATTCACGTATTCATTTAACAAATATTCTTAGAAGGTTCCTCCATGCCAGGCAGGAAGTTTTCATAGGAGTCAACAAAAGAGACAGAGCTCCTATCTTTGTAGAGTTTACATTTAGTGAAGGGAAGAGACAATAAGCAAATGTTTACTTTGGATGGCGTGATAAGTGCTATGGAGAAAACTCAAGTTGGACCAGGCAGCTAAGTAGCACTTCAGGGAAGGGAGCCTGGTGATATTTCATGCGTGGTTCTCAGGGATTTCCCTGCAGGGATGACGTCTGCGCACAGCTAGCCAGAGTGGAGGAGCCAGTCAGGAGGAAAGCCAGGTGAGGACAGTTCTAGGCAGAGGGGACAGCATGCACAGATACCCTCAGGCAGTAGGTAGTTGTGTGGGTAGAGACCACTGGGGGCGGGGTGGGGGGGGCTGGTTAGGGCCGAATGAATGACTCGCAGTGGCATGTGATAACTCAGCAAACATTTACCTGGTTGATTTGCTGTCAGATCCCTGCAGGCAAGGTCAGTTTTGTCATTTAAGTTTTTCCTCTCATTATTCTAATCCCTGCCCCAACGCATAAGGTAGGTATTCTATAGATAGATAGATAGATAGATAGATAGATAGATAGATAGATAGAATTATTAATAAACTAATGAGGGAAATGAATGATGTGTAAGACTGCCTGTGCCAAGGTGAGAGCTGATACAGATGTTGGATGACAAAGAGGTTGAGACAAGGGCCAGTGTGGAGAGAATTAGGGGTAAGTGGCCAACTCAGACCCCAGACCAGGGAGCAGAAACACCTGTGTGTCCGGCTCCTCCATCTTCATCAGCATCTTGACACCCCCAGCCCTCAAGATGATAATTTTTTAACATAAAACAGCTGACAAAGGAGAGAACATCGGTGGCATTCTCCTTACCTGGGGCAATTCCTGACTTAAGTCCTATAAAGTTATTCCTAAGGACAGAATTCTACATGTATCAAACTGGCAATAGTAGTGCCGTATGGGAAGTTTATGTAGCATGAAAGGAGTACATATGTCTAAAGTACACTTTAAAATGCAAATAAAGCAACTATGAGGTGCCACATTAAACTATTAAATCAGTAAAAACACAAAATAAAATGTTTATACTCGATGCTGGCAAGGAGGCTATGAAACTGTCATTAATTACTAGTTGGCAGTGTATATTTTGGCAACACTTTTTCAGGAGAAAAAAACTTGGCAATGGATTTTCAGAACACTAAAAAGAGTTTGTGGATTTAATTCAGTGATAATTCTGGGAATGTACTCAAAGTACATTCCTAAGTATAGAAAAACTATATGGTTGGAGATGCACATTCCAGCTTTATTTATAACACTGAAAAAAAAGCTTGTTAGCAATCCAAACATCTAAAATTAGGGATATGGTTAATTTAATTTAAGTTTATATATATAGTCACTGAAATTGTATGCAATAACAACAACGAACGTTTTCCAGCTAAAATGGGAACACAGGCACATGCTCATAAAACATGAAACTAAATGAATGGATAGGCAGCAATTCATGCACTGTATTTCAAGAACATGCTTGCATATGAACAGAGACACAAAGTGAATAAGCAGAGATGAAAGTCATTTTGTTTGGCTAATGGAAATACATTTATTTTTTAAAATGCAAATGAAGTTAAGCATTGGTACTACCAAAAGTTTCTACCTTGATCTGGTATAAAATAAAGCGATAAAGCGAGGAAAGACATTAGGTAAAGACAGGAGCTGAGACGCAAAGAGGCCAGAGGTTTGTCCCAGTCTCACAATGAGACTTGCATGTGGATTCCATTGTGTGAATGGATCAAAATTAATGGAGGGTTTTGCCTTTCTTTTTTAAATTGCAGATGTCAGAGTACAACTTCCTTGGTAATCTTGATTCAGTGAGGCAGAGGGAATTTATGTCCTCAAACATCTCCCTGGGTGATTCTGTTACCAGCCAGGACTGGCAACCAGGAGCAGGGCAGCAGATGCAGCCCTGGGAGCTCCAGGGCCCTTGCAGGCCTAACACCAAGGCTACTATTTAATGCAGTTGTTACTTTGCAGGGCGCTGCTCAGGCTGCTTCATGCGGATGATTCCTACTCATCCTTCCAATCACCTGACAGAGTAGGAACCGCTCTCATCCCATTTTACAGATCAGGAGACTGAGGCATGAAGAAGCACAGACACATGCAGACTGTATAGACCCCACAGTTTCTTCACTCTTCAGCTTGTATAACTGGACCTTCCTTCTATGCAAACTTGGCTACACTATGTCCCCACAAGCAAACTCAGGGATGATGGTTGTAAGCCAGACAACCATTTCTGCGTATCTGAGACCCTCTACTGTTATTTGCACAATTTTTCTTGACCCAGCTCTTTCCCTGCTCTACTTCATACCCTTCCCTTACCCCAAGCCCCGGTATAAGACCATTGGATTTTGAGCGAGCAAAGGGAGAATAACTCTCACGTGGACACTTTGGGAAAGTGTGTGCAGGGACTGCGGACCCTGGGATGTGAGAGAAGAGCCCTCAGCCCCGTGCAAGTTTGTTACAGGCAGTGTGACATGCTTTCTCGTACTTGATGGCTCTCGGTGGCTGAAGATTGATTGCATGCAAATAGTTTCCGTAGCAATCGGCACACACTCTAACAAAAATCCAGTGTAGCCCAAGTCAGGCTAATTGCTTCAGAGCACAAGCCACGTGTTCTTGGTGACCCAGTCGCCCCACAAAGCTCCCAAGGTGGGTTTGAGCTGTGCATGCCTTTTTGTCACACACATCCTAGGACTTGCTCAGCAAGAGCAAGTGAGGGGATTTCAATATTTCCATTCTATGTAGCAAACAGCTTTCATGTAGGAAGTTACTCTTTTATTCATGTATTAGGTTCCTTCAATAGAAACAAGGATTGCCCTCTTTCGGCCTGGTGTGGAGAGGGGCACCAGGCAAAGAGGGACAGAACTAACAAGGTCCCTTCCCTCCTAGGGATCACAGTTCCAGCTCGTAGAGACAGGTATTAATTAAAGAATCATGTAAAAAACTTATAGTCATAGACAGGTAAGTGCTATATAATGCTACGAGCATTTAACAGGCTTCTCCAACCAGTAGGGAGGCCAGGAAATGTCCCCAGAGGGAGAGTCACCTGGTGGGCTCCGAAGGATGAACAAGACCACAGGAAGGGAGAGAAGAAGCTGATGTTTTCTAGAAATATGAAGATACCTGACCTGACTACAGAGAGGGCATAGTTGATGAGGAAAGAGTGTCCTCCTAATTGTTGCAGATTATCTGCAGCTCAAGATGCAAAATCAGATTTGCATTTTGGAAACGATGGCTCTGGCTGCTCTAATGGGAATCCAAGAGGGAAGGTGAACAGGAGTAGGAGGGCGTTTCCCTCTTTCGGGCTCAGGAGATGGGAGCCATGCTGGGGGGACAGGGAGATGTGTATGGTGTCAACAGGTAAGCAAACATAAAATGATTAGGAGTTGGTAATGAACTGGGTGAAGAGGAAAGTGTATAACTTCCTGGGGTTACCGTTAACTATGTGGAGCCCCACCCAGAATAAATACTCATGTTATTATCAATGGTTGGCTTGCATGCGATTGTTCTTGAACTTTAGAAACTTGGGGAGCAAGTTCCAGAAAATTGGCCCTCCATAAGTAGGACCCAAGGGGAATCCCTGGTGTTTTTTAGCCTTCACATCATTTTTGGGGTCCTGAGGTATTGAGAGAGGGAAGGGGGTGGAAGAGGTTAGTTCAAGAGGAAAAGAACCTTCCTGTATCCTGCAGGACCACAGAACAGAAAGTGGCAGGTGGTCTGCTGTGTGGGGTGACTGAGCCACTGGGTTGAATGACAGAGACCGGTCTAGTTATGTCGCTACCTGAAACAGTATAACGATACTCTGACTAACCTCTGGACTAGCTTTGAACCTGGCATTGCAGCAGGAGGGTCCTCAGAGCCACTTAACAGCCACCGGCGTTGAAGCTGACTCAACCCAGGGGCTCTGGGGAATTGTAAAGAACAAGCAAGCACACAAACTTCAGCATTAACAAGGTTGCAGAAAGCGGGGGAAAGGTCAACTTGTCCTCCTTGTGCCCCCCACACAGAGGAAACGGTGACCCTGGCCTGAAAGGCCTCAGGGCTGCCTTACAAAGAGAGCCCAGGGGCTGCTCAGAATAAAAGCTGGTTACAGAGTTTGAAAGGTCAAGTTCCCCCAGCACCGCGGGGTGCGCTCACAGTCACTGAGAACAATGGAAACGGGGCTGGCTGGCTGGACAGAATAAAGCCCCAAGGAGAAAGCCACTGTGAAATTTACCGGGACCACACCTGCCAAGGAGCAGCCTCCCCGCATCTCCTCCTGCTCCTCAGGCTCCAGCAGGGTGCTGGATTCACTCCAGACCCGGATCCCAGCAAGATCACAGGAAGACTCAGTTCCAGGACTTCAAAAGTCACCACAACTTGGTGCTGGCACCTTGATGATCAGGAAATGCAGATTGCTGGGGGGGGGGTGGCCAGAGAGCCGCTCCAAGGTTCAGCCTGGAATTTGCATGTTTAACAGGACACCATTGGTGGCTGGTGGGTCAATACTCTGAGAAATACTTTTGAAGAATCTAGAGTCATTTATATTAACCTTTACAGAGCTCTTTGGGAATCCGCTGAAACCTATCGATGTTCTTTAGAAAAACACACACATGTATTCTTTATTAGATGTTGAACAATTTCAGAGGTTGATAGACTGTACTGAAGCCCAGTCCTTGTATCTCTGTGAAAAAGTGAGTAATTGAAGGTGGAAGACAGGGGGAAAAAAGGGAGATAGGACCTGAGGCCAACGTGACTGGGTGATGTCCCAGAGGAACGGAGCCCCGTGGCTTCAAGCCCTGATCATCTAACCCCGCTCTCGCCGGATACTTAACTTCCAAAACGGAAGCCTGAACCCGCAAGAAAGGAAGATGAATGAAAAGAGGGACCTGGCTCCCTGGGCTGAGGGTTATGCCTTTGGAGGGATGGGCAGAAATGTGTGTCTACGAAACAGAGGAGTTGATAAGCCATAGGCACCTGCACCCAACTGTTCAGTGGTTTCAGAACTGGGAGGAGGGAGCTCTTAGCAGCTTGTAACAGCAAGAGCATCCCACCCCCATGACACAGCTGCATCTGGGCTCTGCCCTGTGTTAGCTGTGAGACCCCAGAGACGTTACTTGATCTCCCTAATCCCCAGCTTCCCCTCATTGGCAAAATGCAAATGATAACATCTCACAGGGTTTGTGAACATAAAATAAGATAATGAGGTTAAAGCACTTGGCATAGTGCCTCGTGCATGAGAAGAGCTCAGTGAACTGTAGTTGTCACCATTATCTGTTTCTTTTCTAGAAATTCAGACTGCCCTGGCTTCTGCCCATAAAAAGATGGGTTCTTACCCATCTTGGCATCCTACAAAGCACTTAGTACTTCACAGAATAGGAAATAGATGTTGGAAGGGAAGGAGGCAGGTAGAGAGAGACTGAAAGAGAAAGTGAATGAATGAATGAATGAATGACAAGCATTAAGGGAACCTGATTTAGCATCTTCATTCGGGGCATCCTGGTATAAATCCTTTAGTATCACTGCCATTCCAAATCGGAATTAGATTTTCTAAGCAGAGCCAAGTTTACTTTTCCCAGGTCTTTCATTTGCCGAAGTGCCCAGAGCTTACTGAGCCGGCTGCTTCAGAGGGCCGTTCCCTGTATTTCAGGGTAGGCTGCTTTAGCCATCATGGAGCCTGCTTGTCTCAGTTTCCTGCCATCCGCAATTAAGTGGGCATTGTTAATTAAATTATCATCGCACTTAATTGAGAGTCAGATAATAGTGATTTTAATGAACTTGAATTGCTTTTGGGTAAGGCTATGCCGTCATTGGAGGAGCAACCTTTCAGCTATATTGCTAATCGAATTCAATTGTATCTGTTGGAGTGGATAATAGTAAAAATACCAATACCTGGACTTCCATTTAAATGCTGTGGAGAGGATTTAGCATGAGGGTGGGAGTTAGTTATCCAGAACCTGCCTGGTTGGGACGGGGGATGTACCCAGAGGCCTGGATGTCAGGGCTGAAGAAACAAATTCTGATTTTTCCAGCAATATGCACTATCTCTCCACCCAAATCCCAGCCAAATCATGTCATAAACGCCAGCGTAAAAGACGTCAAGGCCTGAGTTCATGGATTCAGCTAATGGCAGTTACCCATTCCAGAAGCTCAAACAGTTTCTTCTATCAGGAATGAGAGAAGAAAAGGCCAGTTGGAGTTATTTGACATCAGAGTGGAAGAGTGTTTTAAAGCAGAGGTCGGCAAGCATTCTATAAAGAGCCAGAGATTAAATATGTGAGGGTTTATAAGCCATATGATCTGCTCGACTCTGCTGTTACCATGTCGCCTTAAATAAATGGATGTGGTTATGTTTCTCTAAAACTGTATTTACAAAAGCAGGCAGTGGGCTGGATTTGGTGGCCACAGGTGGTAGCTTAAAGGAGGATAATTTCCCTATAGTACATGTGGTAGAAATAGACAAGATACATAAGAGTCAAATAGCAACTGGTATTTAATTAATGGATAAAAGTCATTTGCAATTCCTCATCTATTTTAAGTACATGAATAAATGAGTCTACAGGTCTGTTCCTTTGTGTTTTGAATTTCAAAAATAAAAACTCATGACAGAAAAATAGAGATGAAAAGAGAGCTTCTATAAGAGAAAACTCAAGTACAATGACCATTTTGGCACATTTCCTTCCAAACAGGCCCTTAACCTAACTGTCATCATGGAACACAATTTTTTTAAACTTCTTCTTTTATTTAACATTTCAGCGTTGCTACATAAGGTTTAAAGTCTTTCTTTCAAGTAGCTGTATAATATTCTTTTTTAACGAATACGCTACATAGTTTACTAAGACATTCCGCTGTTGGACATTTTAATTGATTTCTGTTCTCACACCATTATTGTCTGCATTTTTTCCGCATTTTGAGGTTTTCAGGATATAGCCTCATTGTAGATCCTACTGAACACTCGAAGAGACACATGTTCTAAATCAAACTTCAAGCTTGGGGGTTCTAACAGTTCCCAAGGGATGCTGTAACAAAGTGCCACAACCTGGGTGGCTTAAAACAACAGAAATTTGTTCTCTGTAGTTCAGAAGGTAAGAAGTCTGGCAGAGAAGAATCAGATTCTCTAAGGAAATATCCTCCCTTGCTTCATCCTTGTCATCCCTTGGCTTGTAGCTTCGTGACTGTGACCTTCACACAGCCTTCTTCCCTGTGTGTCTGGGGCTCTAAATCCAGAGTTGTGTTTTCACATGGCCTTCTGGTAAGGACACCAGTCATTGGACTTAGGACCCACTTGATTCAGTATGACCATATCTTAACTTGATTGTATCTGCAAAGACCCTGTTTCCAGATAAGATCACTTTCACAGGAACAGCAGACTAGGTCTTGAACTATTGTTTTGGGGGACACAGTTGAAACCACGACAGGAGCAATGAGAACAACAGATCTGATCAAAACTTTCTTAGGAAATTGGGGATTCTGGTTATTGCACCTTTGCAGAGCCGGCCTTAACCGGATCCCAAGCGCATCCCTCAAGGCGCGTTGGTCCACGTGACGGCAGGAGAGGGCGGCAGGGTGTTTCCGCCGTCACAGCTTCTGGGGTGCTTTCCCGGACTTCCTCTCCACTTTGTGTGTGGCTTCTGTAATGGAAAGTTAAGCCCTGACCTGTCATGATTACTTGTACATCTATGTCTCCCTGGGAACAGAGGATGGGTGCCCTTCATTTTGCCAGTTCTTTATAGCAGGGACATAGCAGGCATACAGGAAACTTGTATTCGGTGAATAGATGGGTGGCCAAAACCAACTGTCCATTTTGAAACATGAGTTTGAACGTATTTTTCTTTATCTGCCTTCAGATCCTACCAGTACTAGACAAACCACAGAATTAAATTCATTAATATTCATTATTCCAGCACCCCTTCCCTTTGTTTTCTGCAATAGCTTCTTAGCCTGCAGTCAAATGAGCTCAAGGAAAATGATGTGACTTGGCTTTGGAAATATACTCCTCTGGCTGCCAGGATGGATTTAGCAGACTAGGAGCTCAGTTTGTCACTCCTTCCACGGCTGCCTCTGTGCGCAAAGTGCAACGACAGTCCCTGAGTTATGAGGGGCCATTCCAAGGCTGTGATGGATTTGATTGTTTTATGCACTGACTTAGGATCTCATTTCCTGCCACATTCACAAGTGCTTTCTGGGCTGCTGCAGGGGAACCCATCATGTTAGTTTTGTAGGGCCCCGGCCTCCATCCGGCTCCCCGGGGGAGAGGATCGCCGAGTTCTGAGTTTCCTATCTGAGCAAAAACCTCAAAAAGCTCTAAGTATTTAAACATTGCCAAAGGTGATTGCTGTACCTCCCGACCAAACTTCCTGAATATAGACATATGCATATATATTTTCTTTTTCTCTTATTTTTTGGTTGAGTTCCCCTGAAATACCCTGCCAAAGGCATGAAATCGAGGAATAGACAGCTCTATTAGGCAAAGAACAAGCTGACACCAACAGAGCACACGGCTCAGTTTGCAAAGGAAAAGAACGTTCTCTGCTTGGACACTGAAGAAGGCACATTCTCTGCTGTTGTTTCCCATATTTGGGGAATCGCTTGCTTATTTATTCGGTGGCTTCAGCATGAATCTGTATATTTCACCATCATGGAGATGAACTCTGTCGTGTTTTCCCCAACATCGGTGTGGTAAAAGCAATGCAATTCGTCCAGTTCAGAGTTCATCACATTCGTCTTCACCCCAGGAATGCTGGTCTTCCCATGTGGAATGTAGGTTCCGCAAAGCCATTTTTTACTGCTGAGTAAACAAGACTGAGCTCCAGGGTCTGGCTTATGGCGTATCTTCTACAGCTGCTCCAGGAAGAAGTGATTAGCAGCCCCAGGCTAGAGAGGGTGGCCGCGAAAAGGAGAGAAGCCCCTGTTCCTCCAGAACAGAAATTAAGGAGGCAGGGGTGAACGCAGTCATTCTCAGCATGTGGCCCCCAGACCTGCTCGCAGCCCCAGCATAACCTGGAAATTCTTTAAAGATACAAATCCTTTGTCCATCCCAAACCTTGGGAATGGCAAAGCCTGGGATTAGCCCAGCAGTCTGGGTGTTAACAAACCACCTCAGTGATTCCCATCCTCATTTTGGTTTGAGAAGTACAGATAAAGATGCAAATCCCTACGCTGAGAGGGAGGAAGGCAGCTCTTATATTTACTCCAACAACTTCAAGACAAGAGGGTGCAAAATGTGTTAGGAGCCAAATGAAGTTTTGGCTCACTCAAGTGGGAGACATGAAAGTAGCTTTGAACGAAACGTGGGGATGTCCCATCCCATCTAGCAGCCAGAGAGAAACAACGATCAAGTATCATAAGCCTGATAACTTTGTCAAAAGCACATAAAATCTGCTGTAAAACAGGAGTTACAGGTCCATTCTATTTTGGGAATGGTAAAAATTATCTTTATTCATTGAATCAACACATTCAAACCTTTATCACTTACAAACCTCAAGTAAACTGCGCTCCTTGTCTGTCATTTCCATCACTGCCCACCCCTCGTTAAAAAAAAGAAAAGGAAAAAGAAAAGAAAAAACCCACAAATGCCTGTGGTAGTTGATGAAAAAGCACTAAAATAACTGCAAAGTCCAGGAATTTGGTGAGACTGGACTTGCACGTTCGTGAAGACAGCCATTTGCACACATGTGAGGACTTAGAGACCCGGGTACAGGAGTGAAGAGAGGAAATGACTGGGCTGGTTCTGAGTGGAGACTAACAGGGTGGGTGGGGACAGTGGACAGGATTGAAGGCCTGATGGGAAAGGATGGCAGGTCATTGGCCGAGGCCGAGCCCAGGGAGGAGAAGAAAGCCCTGTCTGGGCTGCAAAAACATCCTTCGCTTTCCAGACCCTCATCCAGGCCCCGGTCATTTGGAGGGAGGAGCAGCATGATCTCTTTGGTGCGCAGTGGTATATGGTTGAGATGTTAAGAGTGAAGAAATTTCTAAGAAAAATAACTCTAACAAACTCCAGCCAACACCCTAGGAAGAAGGTCTGGGAAGGCTTCCCTTAGTCCTCAAATACTCACTATACTTTTAAATTCTCAGGGAATGAACTGTGGTGAGGAGCTCAGAGGCTTAGGCTCCCTCACTCTCCCCTCTGAGCCCCTCGTCCACCTCCCTTCACACTGGCTGCCTGACTATTATTGGCATACTTATTTGTCACCTTTACTAGTTGTGAGAACTTGGATAAGTTCTGAACCTGTTTTTCCATTTGCTCCTCCATAAACTGGGGCTTGCGTAATAGCACACATTTCATAGGTCCTAAGTTGTGAAGAGTAAATGAGTAGTATGTACACAGAGCTAAAATTGTGCCCTCCACACAAAAAGTACTTAATAGCACTGAGTTATTAATTTTGCCTCATTGGAACTTGGTGGTGCACCTTTGGGCTTCCTGCTTCATGACAATCTCAGGTATCCCAAAGAGGATTGCCCCTAGGAATTGGCCTGGGCTTGAATTCAGTATGACCTCTGTATTCCAGGTAAAGCTTCCTTTGACCATCCTGGGGCTCCTGAGGCATTAATGGTGAGCCCCCAACTTCCATCTCCATCTGTGAATAAAGATGGTTCTCATAGAAATGGAAAGAGAAGGGTTCACAGAAAAGGTGACTTTAGAGCTGAGAGCTCAGTGAAAAATTGGCAGAGGCAATTCCAAGCAGAGGGATCAGGGTACAAGGCTCCAATAAGTGAAAAGTTCTGAATGGCTAAAAAAGAGGGTAGTTGAATATGGAAGCAAAGGGACGAAACCTAAAGGCTAGAAAGTAGAACTGGTCAAGTTGCACAGACAGCATAGACTTGTAGGCAGTGGGGAGGCTAAGAATGGTACCTTTATGCTGAAGTGAATGAAATTTGACCCTGGTTAGAGTATCTTCCTGAAACACCTAGGTGTAGGTTCGATCCCCAGTCAGGGCACATGTAAGGATCAGCCAGTGAATGTATGAATAAGTGGAACAATAAGTCAATCTCTCTCTCTCTCTCTCTCTCTCTCATCAATAAATAAAAATTTTAAAAAGAAGTGAATGAGGTCTGAATAAGCAGTCCCTACCCTTGAATATTCCCAGCAAATCAGCAAGCTATATTTTACATGTTTAAACATGTATTTTCATTGTTTTTCTCTGAAATCTTTCTACTCTTCAAACCTGCTGAGAGGTCCACAGCCCAGCTGGCCTCAGCCAAATGGCCTGCTAAGGAGTCAGGTCCTGGGGTAACGCCAACACACCCCACTGTGGACGGGGGTGAGAGGGAGTCTCTTCTCCAGGCTTGATTCTGATTTCCGCCTGCGTGCATTTTCATGAAGGAGTGTGTAGGCTGCCAACTTCATTGTCATTTATCCCTGGACAATTTGTTAACTTCAAGAATCCTTGAATGCCAACCTGGATGTCTTTATAATTGCTGTCTCTGTCAGAGCCTGTGTGAAAAATGTCACCGGGAGAATGAAGTCAGAAAGCGGAGTTGCAGCTTGTTCCTCACGAAGGTGACAACGACCGAAAGCATTACTGGCTTTCAGGACAGTTTTGAGAACATTTCCAGCTCCTGAAAGAAAAGATGTTTGTAAAATTGGAAGAGCGAGCCTGCTGACATCGACAGAGAATTCATAATGCGCATGTTAATCTGTCTGAGAGCCAGGGGAAGGCTCCAGAACCAGGAAGAAAAGGCTTTAATCAAAGGCACGAAGGTTTGAAAACATTTTTTACAAACTATAAAAATGAGTATTTCTTTTACCTCTTGAATGGGCACCTTAGTTGCTTTGTGCAAAACACCTTAGTTGCTTTGTGCAAAGCAAACACCACTACCTAGTTCTGTGTTTGGGAATGAGCTCTTTCTTTTTTGAGTTTCCGATTCCTTGTCTGTAAGAGGAGAATCGAACTCAGTTATTCTTGCTAAGTTCTAAGTTTTCTGCAGAGACCCGCTGCATTTGCAGTTTTCTTCTCTTACAAAGAGCATTTCAGTGCAAACCTTCTAAGCTGCTTCAATGGCTTCAGACCTGAGGCGCTCACAGTCTGCTAAAATGGACGAGCCAAATCCTGCCCGCGGGCCAGATGCTGCCCCCTGTCTGTTTTTGTAAGCAAAGTCTCCTTGGAACACAGCCATAGCCATTTGCCTATTGTGTGTGGCTGCATTCCTGCTCCGGGGCCGGGGTGGGGGCGGGGGGGCGGGGGGGGGGTGTGTAGTCACCACACAGATCATGGCATCTGCAATACTCAGGATATTTACCTGGCCCTTTACAGAAAATGTTTTCCGGCCCATGTGCTCAAACATCCTTTTAACACTTCTGACCACTCTAAATATTATATAGTCCTTCTTTCTCTAAAAAGTGGTGTCTGATCAGAGAGACCTAGCAGGTGCAAGACTTAGTAGGTTCTGTGGCAATCCAACTTCTGGGCATATATTCAAAGGAATTGGAATCTGGATCTTGAGTAGACATTAGCACTCTCATGTTCATTGGAGCATTATCCACGAGAGTCAAAATATGGAAACAAAACCTACGTGCCCATTGACTGGAAATAGATAATGAAGATTTGGTATATACACAAGGAAACATTATCCCAAACACAAAAAAAGGAAATGCCATCCCTTGCAATAACATGGATGGACATTTTGCTAAGCAAAATAAGCCAGACCCCAAAAGACAAAACTCATATGTGGACTCTAAAGGAGTCAATCACACAGAAGCAGATAGCAAGTAGAATGGTAGCTCCTGGGGGTTGGGGGTGGAGGAAGGAGGGATATAAAGTTCCAGTTATGCAAGATAAGTAAGTTCTGGAGATCTGCTACACAGCTTAGTGTCAAAACCAATCACATTAAATCACATATTTAAAATCTGTTAAGATGCTGTACCTTTTACAATAAACTGTTCTTACAATGATGATGATGATGATGATAAAGAGGGCAGGAAGAAACTTTTTGAAACAATGCTATGTCCATAGTCTTGCTGGTGGTGATGGTTTCAGTTTGCAAACTTATCCCCAATCTCATTGAATTGTATACATTAAATGTGTACAGATTTTCACATGCCAGTCATATCTCAATAAATTTTTTAAAGAAACTCTACAGAGTGTATTATCCCTTACCCAAAACTTAGTTGTTCTTTACATCACCTTGGGAAAACAATTTCTGTCCTAAAAAGTTTTTTCTTACACTCTTGAGAGATCTGTAGGCCTGGGACTGCTCCTATTGGACTCAGCTCTGCCCCCTAGAACCCTGGAGGATAGCTCCCTGGATAATCAACAGGTAAGGGGGTCTTTAGGAGAAGCAGTCCCAATTCCTACAAGATTTTCTCATGTGTTACGGTTTAGTGCTTCTTCTCCCCAGTAATCTATCTCTGGGCATTTCACAGCGTCTCTGTGTTATTTTTACTTGGATCCTACCCCCAGACACAGGTCCTGGGTGTCCTGAGACTTCTGGACGTTCTGTTCCGAATCTGTGCACAGGCCACTTCAAATCATTGGCACCAGCTTGGCTTTGAACATTTTCCTATATGCTTCTGATATCAATCCTTATCCTCCCAACTGGTTACAGTGCAGTAGAGTTTTAGGTCAATATATGGACATTTACATTTAAAATGCAAAATATGATCATTTATTTCAATCTATCCAGTTAGATTTGGATCTGGACATTATGCCCACTCTACTCAAATCGGTCCTAGAATTATGTTTACATTCACACCTAATAATTTTTTAATACTTACCCCTCCCACAATTGCTTTTTATGCATAATTATCAAAAGTTCCCTCTTACTGCTATGCCCTTGTACGTGCTTGACCTATCACAAAAGCCCTTCCGCTCTCCTCAGTGAATTTATCTTACCAGTCTTTCAGGCATCACTTCCTCCAGGAAGCCTTCCCCAACTCCTTCAGGTCAGGTGGGAAGCCCTATTTCTATGTTGTCCAACACCATGAGTTTATCACTTGACTGTGTTTATTATATTGTGTGAGCTTATAAATAGTAGGAATTGTGTCTTCATCACTGCATCACTAGTGCTTAGCACATCATAGGCACTAAATACATTTTGTAAATCGATGAACAAATAAATGGAGAAGTGACGTGGCACCTTGAAGGCCGTCCTGAGGAATCTAGCAATGGGGAGTGTGGACAGTTTTTAACTGGGTTGTGTCCATATCACGTGCCACAACCAGTTGAATTTTAGAGAATTAAAGCTGCTGTGTGAATGGAGGCTGATATATTGGAGGGGCAGAGATTAGAGGTGGTTAATTCAGGAGCAAGACAGTCAGGCCAAATGGTAGCCATGGAGCCAGAGAAGAGAGAGCAGAATTGGAGTGATAACCTGGCTGCAGAAAGGGTAGGACCCGGTGATGAGTCCAATGCAAAGAATGATGGCAACAGATGACTCCTAAATGGTCAATTCCATTCAGGGTAAACATGTATTTAACAAGAGCCCGAAGGCACTTGGCCGCCTCTATCCATTCTGTAAACAAGTAGCTCAGTTCCGAACCTGGAATCACCTCAGTTGCTTTTAAAATTATACAGATTCTGAGTCCCCACCTGACACCTAGTGAATCAGAATCATTTTTAAATCTCCCAGGTGATTTAGGTGATCTGCCAGGCTTGGGAAGTCCTGCTTGATTGAAATGTCCTTCACTGCATTCTTCTGAGCTTAGGCAGTTGTCTTTTCCTCTCTGCCCATGGCCACTCCTCCTAGTAATTCGTTCTATTCCTTATCTTGGCTGGCTTCAAAGGTTGACTGATTTCTCTTTCAGTATGTTTATTGTCGTTGCACGCATCTCCTCACCTCAGGCTTTTATGAACAGTAACAGTGGACATAATAAAAGTACCTGAACTCAGTATCCTCACCTGTAAAATGGAGATGGCAATGCCTCCTTCTCTTTAAGGCTGTAATAAGATAGTGAATGCTAAAGCACAACGTGCACGCATGCAACAGACCAGGTGCTAAATCACCATTTAGTTTCCCTACACTTAACTCACTGCAAACACTTTTTAGAGTAGAAGCATGTCTCAGGTAGACATTTTCTTGATATCCCAAGGAGCCTAATCTGGCAACTTGTGCTTATCAGGCATTTGGGTTAAAATAACCTAATGAAGAATAAGTCAATGAATCTGTGAATGAATCAATGAATGATTCAATGAATCAAGGTATGAACCAATGAATGAAGAACAAAAGACAATATTGGACCCTAGTAACAAAGAATTGATTCTCTATAAATGATCAGCTCTTCTTATCTCTAGGTTCAGAGCCTCCAAACCTGGCTCTATATCATAATCGTCAAAGAACTCTTTACAAATTCAGATGCCTAAGTTTTTCCCCAGATCCGTGAATCAAGTGAGCGAAGGCCCAGGAATCTGATTATCAAATGTCTCTCCATTGATTCTGATACACGGCCTAATCTGGGGAAACCGCTCTTCTAGAAAACCAGTAAGAGGCCATATTGCTTTGTTTAAT
Organism: Pteronotus mesoamericanus; assembly: GCF_021234165.1. Taxonomy (NCBI): domain Eukaryota; kingdom Metazoa; phylum Chordata; class Mammalia; order Chiroptera; family Mormoopidae; genus Pteronotus; species Pteronotus mesoamericanus. The sequence goes on from NW_026555105.1 coordinate 14,408,025, forward strand.
GTACAGAGATACATTTCCTTGTTCTACAGTAGTTATTGAAAGTTAACTCCAATTGGTTGTTCAACACATGCCCATTAAGGTCCAACATCTGTTTAATAGGTATATCCTGTTACACTCTTGTACTTAGAGCTACAGTCAAGACCTGACATAATCGGAGACACAGTTTAAACAAACTAATTACATAAGGGCACACAGAGGCTGAGCTAAGCAGGGGCCTTTGAACAGGACATGTGCCTTTAATCAAAACCAGGCATCAGGGGAAAACAAGATACCCATAGCTGGAGTCACGCAGTACATTGATTCTATAGCAGATTTTCCTAGGGCCAGCCTGCTCTGAGGACTCCCCAAACAATACTGCCATTTCCTACCCCCACTGCTTCAACACAGTATTTCTGAGACTAGGCTGGGAAAACTTTGATTGATGGGTGACAGAAAGAGGAAGAAGTGATCTGGCAGATAAAACCTCCCTGCTTGCCTTTCTGTTGGCGTGTTCTGAAGCCTGGTGTTTCTGAATGGAGATCTCTGCCATGGCTCTCCATGAAACAGTGGTCACATGGGTGCTGGCTTCCATCCTTCCCAGCCCACTCTTACTGCTTAGAGATTGCTCCTTCCAGTAAAGTGTTGGCACTTTGTCTCAGATTCTGGGTTAGGGTATCCAGTCTAAGACAGTCATTGCTAGGCACTTGACTGTGCATTTTATATATAATTTTTAATTTAACCCATGACCAACCATCTAAAATAGGTATCAATACGTCTTTTTTAAAGGAAAGGAACTTGATTACTGGAGTTAATTTTCCAGAACCAGCCCAATAAGTGCCAGGGACAAGATCAAAATATACACACTTCAATATTTTTATGTTCCTAACCACTGTACACAATTCCATTTTCCAAATACTGACAATACTTCTGAACCCAGCTAAATATGCTGAGAATTGTTGCTAAACTTCTCCCAGCATGATTACATAACCTACAGCACTTGAATCAGATTCATTAGACTTGAACTATAAGGGAGATATTTTCTGCTCCGTACCCTGTGCACACTTTAACCAGGGCTACACTGACTGGGTGAATCAGTTCCGAAAGGCAGCTATACCCTCTCACGTCTGCCTGCCCTACTGAGCTAAGAGTATTTAGCTTTGTCATTGTGTAGTAGGTGCTAAATAAATGGTTGAGCTAAACAATGAATTAATACTACATTTTAGAAAAGCTACTCTAAGTTTTGGTGTTTACGCTTACAACTTAATATTTAGTTGGGAATGAATTAACCACAGAATAGAATGTTTTTTAAAAACTCCTACATAGAATTTTAATTGGGGGGGGTGAGAGTGGGGGTCACTGAAGTACACCTACACCTCTGACTTTAATCTTCAGTCCTTCCTCAATTACGGAGAGCCGCACTTCCCAGCCAGGTGTGGCGCAGGTGAACGTGGCCATCCTAGGTTGCTGATCTCTCCTGGGCAGTCCCTCCCACTCTGGAATGGAACTGTTCATGTCACTTATCAGGATCCTTATTAAAACTTTCACCAGGTTCAGAGTCAATTTCAAATGCCACTGATGTTTTCCAGGGTGTGTTACTTTGAAGGAGAATGAGACCTCAAAAAAATCCATCCTCTGCTCAGAAACCTCTGAATGTGATGGCATTTCCCATAGATGTAGACTGCTCTAGGCTGTGGCTGGTCTAGGTTTTCCTTCCATCATGTTACACTTCTCCTAACCTTGGTCTTCAGGTTCCTCCAGGAGGAACCCTCCCTCCTTTGGCCTCTTGTCTCACCCCATCTGCTACTGCTTCATGGTGCCCACCTAACTTCTGTAAGGCCTTTGTCTGTATAGCTTTCTCCCCCACTTCTGCTCAGAACAAACGCTATTGCTCTGATGTAAAAAGACCTCTGACCTCTTCCTCTCCTTCCAAGCCCAGTTTTGAGCCTGGCTCCCTGGCCATCTCCTCTGACATTACCTTATTGACTTATTCCACGTTTGTAGTGACCGTGCGCTCAAAGTTACAAAATGCCCCAGGGAACACCAGAGAATAATTGCATGCAGAGGCCAAAGTAGTGCTTTTCACTTTGGGGCTTGGTGTCTGATTCCAAAAAAACCTTTACTATTTTGTTTGGTTTTGTTTTGGGTTGATTTGGGTTTTGCTCTCCTTCCAGTTAGGAATATCGAATTCAACAAGAACACTTGTTCATTGTTGCTATGTGCTTTGGAATGGTGCTACGTGCTGTTAAGACTTGCAAAAGGGGAAAATCAGAAAAATGAAAAAATGATGCAATGATTCTTGACCCCTCCCTATCCTCACAGTAGAAGCAGTGAGATCCCAGCACCCAAAGTCCCTTCCCTTCTCCCAGGTGACTTAGGGATTCTCTTATTCAGTAGCAAAATTCTCCTCCCATTATGTCTATAATATGGTGACACGCTTATTAATTTTTAAAGAAAACATCAGACATTATCATGTAACAAAAGGTCTGAGAAATTATAGGGGAAACCTCGTGCAAATGTTCATGTCCAGAATTCCAAAAACTAACCACAGTTGTTGGAAGACCTATTTAAAGGAGAAAATACAAAAATGTGTGCTACTGGGAAAAGTGCCCACCTTCTTTGAAACTTAGTTTTACTACCTGTGAAATGGAAACAACAGCTTTAACACTTTTCTTCCAGTGCTTCACAAGTTTATTGTAAAGAAAAAATAACATGTGGTCAAGCGCTTACTAAACTGCAAAAGTTCTAAGCAGATGTGAGTTATTACATCACACCCAGAGTTCAGAAAGACAATTAGGCACCTACATTATCCCATGGATTGAACTGTGATTAATGCATTCACTTTGGAAACTCTAGGAATTAATAACCATTTGCCATACATTCATTATGATCACATTAATCATTATAATTGATTGGTTAATTAGCTAATTATGGTTATAATGGAGATGTCATATGCATTTCCATAGGAATTCTTTGGAAATTCAACATTAATTAATGCCTGACCTTATCTTGATGCTAAACAGATCGTGGCGGGGGGGACCTTCTAACATTGCTTTGATCAAAAGGGACTTCACAGAAGAATATGGTGGCACAAGCATCATGATTTTCTGAACACTGGGTTTTAGTTGGGGAGCAGTGAGAATTTTTAAAAATCAAAAGGCTTAGAGCTGTTTTACTTTTATAAGTAATTTTAAATTCTTCTACTGCTCTCTTTGTACAAGCCCCATACAGGAAACCTAAGTCCTTCTCTACTATCCTTGCTCCTCAGAGCAAGATTTTTCCCCAGATTAGAAGGGTAGCATCTGAGAGAGAAAAAAGAAGCAGTTAGTGAGCACTAACTACCTGCTCGGGCTTTGCTGGAGCCACAGACACAAAGGGAAGGATCTAGTCTCTGTTCCCAAGATATCCAAGAATCTTGCAATTTTCTGGAGGCCTCCAAAGTTGAACAAGAAACGTAGTAATTTAGAAAAACATTCTCTCAGGGATACTGAGAAAAATAAAATCAATTTTTATTATGTATACCATTTTTGCTATGGTTTACAAATTTGGGAATGCTTAGGAATGAATGTAAGGGAATCTGGGGAACAATTTTTTAAATGAGAGGGGAAAGTCAGTTCTTTGCTAGGGTGAATTAGATAAAATACTAGATTTTGGAAATTCCCAAAATTTGGAGCTGAATCCAAATGCATTAAAAGCAGGCAAGTGCAGCAAATAAAACAATTGTACCAGCTTTTGTGGACCCCTTGATTGGTGCTTTATACATCTGGGTATGTGTGTCTTAAAAGTGAAATGTTTTTAAGTTATAAAAAGTTAAATGAGTGGAAACCTTTGTGTTCTGGCTTCCCCGATTGTAAAATCACCTTAATCATCACTGAAATTTAAGATACGCATTTGGGGAACACATTACAAAATCCATAAAATAGGATATCATGGAAGATTAATGTCTAAGATTCTAACTGCTACTATTACAAAAAAAAGTAAGTTTTAAAAAATAATTTGAATGTATCTATTAGCACAAAATATTAATTTTCTCCTAAGACATAAAGTTCAAATATAATTATGTACAATGCATTAACAGGAGAGTTCTGTGATTTTTAATGTGATCAAGTGATTTGAGCCAACATTTAGGGTTTTTTTCTTAAGAAGAGGTGAAATGAGACTCTTGCAATACATTTGGAAAAGCCACAATTAAATTAAGGACTGGTAAGTGGAGTCATTCAAGGTGCTAAAAGGACACAGAATCAATCGTGGAAGCTGGCCACATATGGGTGACAGGGAAGGGGAAACTCCCTAGAGAAAGATTTGTGTTAGCTCAGATCCTCAGCAAAGTGGACACCCACAATCAGAAATCCAAGCGCTTTGTTGGCTGTGAAAGAAGAGTGAGCTAGAAAAAGTAGAGAGAGTTTTTGGAACTTTGAGATCAAGATGAAAGTTTGATGTCTGTGAAGAATGGGAGGAAGGAAGGAGGATTAAGGAGTGAATATTCCAGACTCGAGCAGTTTTAAGAAAATTCCACCCAGGACAGTAAATTAGAAGGACAGCAACAGCTCATTCCAACATCTGCTTTGCTGTGAAGTGGGCCTCCTGGTCAGATGCCATGTTACATGGGCTTCTATGCCTTGGGAGCAGTCATTCCATAGGTCCCTGCACAGCGGCACAGGTTGAAACTTTGAGAGTAGAATATGCAAACCAAAGGTCTGTCCCTGCAAGGACTACTCGTGACCTTCGCAGGCTGGAGGAGGCCACATGAAACCAATTGGCTGATCTCAAGAAATGGGGTCCTGTCAGGGCCTCAGCGTTGGTAACCTGCTGACAAGTTGGGCATGCAGGGATAGCGGCAGCTAGATGGGCCTGGGTAACTGGAAGTTCATGTTATTGATCCCACAGTAGCCTCCATTTCTGCCAGCATGGGTCACCCTGTCCATGTGCTCATGGTATCAGTCCTGCAGTGGCTGATAATGAAAACCGGCTAATGTCAGCTGGCTGGGTCAGCTTGCCTAGCTGTTCAGTAGCTCTTCCATGGATCCCATGCGACGGAGATGTGATGAAAACGTGTTTATGTTTTCTCCCCATCCCACACATTCACCCACATGCCTATACCCCAGACTTCCTTGTCTCAGAATTTCTAGTTCTTTTTCTTCCAGGCCTCTTGCCAGACAGCCAGGCCATTGGTCACTGCCTCAGAATCTAGATATAATGTCATCTTGGGCCACTTCTCTTTCCATACAAAGTAGATGAGTGGATGGATGACTGTGTTATGGGCTGAATTGTGTCCCCCCAAAACCCATATGTTGAAATCCCTCATTTCCTCATAATGTAACCATATCTGGAGATAAGGTCTTTAAAGTGATAATTAAGCTAGAATAAGGTTTATAGGGTTAGGTTTAATCCACTTTGACTGGTGTCTTTATAATAAAAGAAAATTTGGACATACAGAAAGATATCAAGAGTGCAGGCACGCAGAGGAACAACCATGTGAGGACACAGTGAGAAGGTGCTATCTGCAAGCCAGGGAGAGCAGCCTTGGAAGAAAACAAACCTGCCCACACCTTGATCTTGGACTTCTGGCCTCCATAACTATGAGAAAATAAATTTCTGTTGCTTAAACCACCCAGCTGGTGGCATTATGTTATGGCAGCCTGAGCTGACTAATACAGACTACTTTGAGCTCCACCTACTGGGAAGATTTTTCCCTCTCTGCCGTCTTGGTAAGGGCTGTTCCCTTGATGTCTTTCAATTGTCTGAGTCATTACATTACATGTGTTTTCCCTCCACTGAGTCAAATTTCCAGATCACCACTGGTGAGATCTTTAGCAACCAGGCCACTATCTTGTGCCAGAGACTATCTCTGCTGCATATACCACTCAGGATGAGATCCTGTTTGCCAGCTGAATGCTGAGTGAGACAGTCCCCTGGCCCCCATCTTACTGCCTGACACCACTTGTATTCTTTCAGACTCTCTGAGAAGGCAGAATTGGATGTGTAGGAGATTTAATACAGGGAATGCCTATAAAGAAATAGAAACAAGAATCTGGGGGGAAGGCAAAAGAGCCTTCAGGCCTGATGCCCATGAAGGAATAGGAGAAGGAATAGAAACAGACAGAAGAGTTTTGACTACAACACTGATCTGAGAAGATCTCAGCTGGGCCAATGGCACCTCCTCAAACCAAAGTCACCTTTTATAAAAGCGTATAAACAGTTATTAGATGAATAACATTTGAGGATTTAATGTATAGCATGGTAATTATAGCTGATAATTCTGTATTGTATAGCTGAAATTTGCTCAGAGAAAACTTGTGTTCTCACCAAAAACCAAAAAAAGAAGGTAAATATAAGAGGTGATAGAGGCATTAATTACATTGACTGTAAAAATGCTTGCACAATATATGTATCAAGACATCATGTTGTACACTTAAATATATTACAAATATGTCTGTCAGTTACACTTCAAAACAAAAAACAAAAAAAAAACCTAGGAAAAACCCAGTCACTTATTGAAAGAGTCCTGAATCTTGCAGTCATGGGCCTGAATGAGTACCCTCTACTGGACTGAGTCATTGGTACTTCATGGGAAGTATGGATTAGGTGTCAGTGTTGGGCCAGCAGCTGGGAGTCATCAATCAATTACATCCCTTGCAGGAGATCTGAGCACATCATTTTCACTGTCATCACAGTACAATAAAAAGGTAGCAACAAGGTGCCATCTTAGTGTCCAACTTCTGGGAAGACACAAATGGCACCATTATCCAATTGGCTCTTCTCACTAAGTCTTGGTAAGTTTTAGGGCAGGCTCTTGATTCTTGTGAGAGAGCAGAAGAGAGGGAGAGAGAGGAGGTTGACTTCTCTGAAATGCCTGCTCCTTTGTTCTCCCGTCAGCTATGATCAACTGTTTGGCAGGAAGAAGAGAGAGAGAGAATGAATGGGAATGAATCATTGAACTCACTCCTAGCTCAGGGAAATATTTTATTGGATTTGTTTCGCTTTGATGCTGATTAAGCCCATGGGGTAGAGTAGGCCAGTGAGTGAACATGTGGGGTGTAGGAGGGAATACAGGGTCTCCCTATGGTTGCTGTACCATGTTTGTAATTTATTATTAACTATCTCTCCTGTGCCATGGTCCAGGGGGCCAGCTCCTGGGGCCAGAAGTGAGGTTCACCCAGGCAGATCAGACGAAACATTTTATTTACTTGCTTCTTTCCTTAAATCTAGTATGACTCAACCTGGCCTGAGGCACAAAAAGTTTTCTTGACCCTGACTTAAAATAGTGAACTTTGGGAGAACTCAGAGTTAGACTACTGGCCCCACTGGCTTCACTTACCACCTGGCAACGTGGCAAGATCTTGGTGGAATAAATTTATACTTTTGAGGTCATGGGCTTGTTCTAAGAACCTAAATAAACATGTTTTTAATGCTGAGCATCGACAATGTTTCAGGTGTCACGTTAGGCTCCCTGAGTTTATTGTTTCACTCAACAAACATTTATTGATAACCTACTATGTGTCCAGTGTTGTACGTACCAAGGCTAGAAATGGAACCTTGCACAGTACAGATAAGACCGCTACTTTGGCTGATGGGAAAGCTAAGAGTACAGAATATCAGTAATATCAAACTGAAACACAGTCATTTCGGATGGTGTTAAGCCCCATGAGGAAAGTGAAGAAAGAAAAGTGACTGACTTATGTTATAAAATTTCATCTTCTCAAATCATCACTTTAGGCTGTTGCTGATACTCCTGTGTTATTAATGACAAAAAGGATGTTCTGAGAGGTTACTTAATTTGAACAAATTCCAATACCTCCTGCAGGACAAGAATGGAGATTTGAACATAGGCCAGGATTTCAGCCAATATGCTAACCTAACTTATGCCAATACAGTTAAAAGTCTCAGCTCAGCCTCTGATTACCTTGAGATCCCCCTCCCTGGTTTGCCCCTTGCACTGGAAGTTCCCATCAAATGGCTTCCTTGTACTTTCAGGAGGATCCCAGGATCTCTTGCCTCCAGTCCTATGCACAGTCTGGCCTAGAGTTCCCCCAAGTGTACAATACCCTCACCAGTGCTTCTGGGAGATGAGTTCAGATGACATGTGGACACGTCTTTGAGTAACACTGACTAAGCTGGAGACAAAGTAATTCTCCTTTCGAGTCTTTTTCTCCATGTCTGATTTTATTGAGAAGACAGTTTAGTATTAGACAACCATTTCTGAACAATGGCTGAGTTCCTCTTTTAAAAAATGATTTATTGAGGTATAATTGGCTTACAGGTATCATAACATTTTTCTTTAATGTTCTTGCTCATTGTAACATCTGTGTCAGTTCTGGTTCAATTTCAATTTATTTTTCTCCTTATGATGGGTCATAATTTATTACTTCTTTGCATGCCTGGTGATCTCTGATTGGATGCAAGAGGATGTCAATTTTACCTTGTTGGGTACTGGAAATTTTTATAGTCCTCAAACTCTCCTTTAGCATGCTCCTGGATGCAGTTATTTGGAAACAGTTTAATTCTCTGGGATCTTGCTTCTAAAATGTGTTAGGTGTGATCAGAGGGATACTCACTCTAAAGTAGGGCTAATTATTCCCTACTCCTGAGGCAAGACCTTTTCGTGAACTTGAGCCCACGGTCCATGAATCATGAGGTTTTCCAGTCTGGCTGGTGGGAGCAGGCACTATTCCCAGCCCTCCCAGTGTGAGCGCCGAGCACTTTTTCTCTGCTCACTTCTTTAAATGAATGCACTGATCACAACTCAGGTGAATGCTTGAAAGGGGGCTCTCTGCAGAGACCGGGGGCTCCTTCTCTGTGCAGCCGTGGCCCCAGGACTCTGTCCTGGGAATTCGGGCTGCCTTCCTCTCCCCACCCTCGCACTATCTCCCCTGCCACCGGGCTCCACCTGGGCTTTCTCTCCCTGCACTGCAGCCTGATGATTTTTAAATTCCTGTAAGTATTCTCTAGCTTTGTTCTAGCAGGAAGTTAAATTACTTGGGAACAGCCTGGTCCTTTGGGGTCTTACCTCTAAGATTTGTGAGGTGGGATCAGAGCGGTACTCATTGGAGGACAAATAACTCCCTGGGCAGGAAGCTGGGTCAGCCTCAGGACTCACCTCATTTTTTACTGTCTCTCAGGGATCACTGTCCTTTGTTGCCTGTTGTCCAGATTTTGGAAACCACGACTGCATATATGTTGTGGGGTTTTTGCTTGTTTTAGTACAGAGCATAAATACAGACCCTCGTACTCCATCTTGGCCCAAAACATAGGTTCTCTTCTTCATCCCCCTGGCACTCCTTTTTAAAAAAAGATTAAGCAGATCCCAAAGCTTTGCGCAGGCAAAAATGTATGGTTAGGATTTAATAGCTTTGTTTTGTTCCCTTTGAATTTATTTTATGATCAATTTATTTGTAACATTCAATTCTTCTTTTCCATTAACGGTAGTATCAAATATTTCCATAGATAAGTGAATTTAAGTTTAAAAAAGTAAATCAATTGAAAGAAAATAGCAAAGAAATAGCAGGAACAGTGCTAAGCAGGGAAATCAGATTAGTAACCACTAAGCGGGAGGAATGGCTGAAGCGAGGGGGCTGCTGATCCCACGGAGGCAGCTTTCCAGTCTGACTCCCTCCCAGCCTCCTGAATCCCTCCCTCCTGGGCTCTCCGTCTCCCACTTTGCCACCTCTCGACCCACCCTGTGCTGTTGTCTCTGAGAGCAAGTGTCACACTATAGTGATATTGTTAACCCCTTGCATTAGCCTCCTTCTTTCTCCTCTAGGCTTGCGGCCCAGTCCAATAGCCACGTGTCACTTGTAGATACTAGGCACTGAAACGTGGCTGGTCTGACCTGAGCTGTATCAGAACTATAGAATACACACTGGGTTTATAAGACAGTACGAAAAGAATTTAGGATATCTAGTAACAACGTTGATATTGAGTACATGTTGAAATAAGAATATTTAGGACATATTTTATTAAATCAAATGTCTTTTAAATTAATTTCACCTGGTTCCTTACCTTCTTTACAACATGACTACTAGAAAATTCCACACCATTGACGTGGTTTGCATTCTATTTCTGTTAACAGCACTGCTCGAGATGCGTTGTCCTTCTACACATCCCAGCTCTCAGAACAAAACCTGACACAGAACAGGAGCTTATCAAGCACTCGTCAAATATTAGTGATTGAATGAATACTTAAATGAGTGGCTTTAACTGGATTGAGAGTTCTAAGAGCGAATACTGAAGGCCTGAAGACAGGCCTTAGTTTCTTCATCCATATAATGGGGATAATGGTAACACATACCTCGTAGAGACAGTGAGATAAACTGAGATGGAGAACTCTTAGCACGGGGCCTGGATCAATGGACATGCTCAAGAGAGGTTAGACATTAAGGGGAAAACGCCTTCACTTAGAATCACCCCGTATGAAACTTTAGCAGCTGGGTACCAAGAATTAAGAAAAAAGGTTCTTTTCAGTGGGTTTTTTCTTGCTTATTATGCAAATGTGCTTCATACATTTCACATGGTTCATGGGTAAGGACCCAACTCTGTGCTTATAACACCCTTCACCTCATGCCCATCCCCCTTACTTACTGATGTTCTGATATCTTGTTACTTATAAGCCATGGCTGTGTGTGTGTGTATCAGTAAAACACCTCTTTCCAGATCTTATTGCCAAAAATAACATACTTGTAAATTGCTTTATAAATTATTTATTGTGAGAGGCTTCATCATTGAACAAGTGCTACACCGTACTGTGAAAATGGGGGGGGCAGAAGGACTAGGGACGAAGGAAGGAAGGGGGAAAGCATCGGAATCACTTATAAATAATATATTCATTGGTCAAAGAAAGTTATCACCTTTTATGAAGTGTTTGGAATGCGTCTTGCATACTAAGCGGGCTTCCTTCTGCCAACTCCTGCCTGGGTGATGTGCCCCAGCTTCCTCCTCACTCCATTTCTGAATTTGGCAATTAGGATGCCATTTCTGCATTTCAGCTAAAGTCACAATTGCCATGTCTCATCACCTGGAAATAAACAGCAAACAGGGCTGAGCGGTACTGTTGAGGAAACGCAAAGATGTGTTGGCAACTCCCGGGAGGAAGTCTGGGTCCCTGAGTGGGACTCTGCATTTGGTATTCATTGCGTAAGTGCTACACCTAAATGAAGGCATTTGGTATTCATGTGGATGTCACATGTATTTCCAGAGACGCTGGGCTCTCATTTAGCATGGGTTAATGGACACCTCTATTAAAGTGCTAGAGAAAGTTTGACATTCAGATAACCCAGTTTAAAAATCAGACAAACCTAGGCATTAAATCTGAAGAGAAAATGTAGAAGAAGAAAGTATATAAATGCCAACTTCAGAGAACAAATGATTGATCCAAGTGCTTCTTGCTCCTTCAGTTTCCCTGGCCCATGCCGTGCCTAAGCTTGGACATGTTCCCTGACTGCCTGGGGGGAGGGGACAGAAGAAAGGGCACAGTTATATTAAATGAGAGCTGCTACTCACTTTTTAACACTCCCCGATATCCAGGCCCATATCTTTGGCCCTTCAGCTCTCAGCATTTCAGCAACGTCTAAGACACGTTTTATTATTGCCACATACAGTGAAACTGAATGCTCGGAGAACTTTCCTGATTCACGGAGGGTCGCACTTCACTAGTAAATAATAGGGAAGGGTTAGAATATTCATGATACTTATGTTTATTTTCTCCATTTATTTAACAAATATTTATTATGTATTTACTTTGTGCCCAGTTCACTTACTGGCTGGTTGATGGTAGTAAACAAAGCAGTCTCTTCTTACAATTATTTTGTGAAAAGGTCCAATAATGTTTTATAAAAATAAACTTATACTTACTCTATGACCCAACGATTTTACTCCTAGATATTTTCTTAAGATACATGAATGTGATAAAATGTGATAGAATACTCATGGCTCTTCACTCATAATAATTGAAGAACAAGCTAAATGAATATAATGGAATGTTCGTAACCTCTTCATTTATAATAGCTAAAAATACAAAGTAGTTCAGGGGTCCATCAACAGAAGAACCAATAAACAAACTGTATACCCACACAGAGGAATACTACTCAGCAAGAAAAAATAGACTATTGCTATATATCACAACTTAGAAGAATCTCAAAAACATTATGTTGAATGAAATAAATCTTACAAAAAAGAATACATGCTATGCGATTCCAATTTATATAAACTTCTAGAAAAAGAAAAACTAATATTCGTGAAGATCAGAATAGCAATTGCCTCTAAGGGTGAGTAGAATTTGGGTTTAACTGAGAAAGGGCATAAAGAAACTTTTGTGGGTGACAGTAGTGTTTTATATCTTGCTGAGGGTTTGGGTTAGAGGCATGCATTTTCAAAACTAACCAGTAGTAAAGTTAATACTTATGCATTTTACTATTTGTGTATTTTACCTCAGAAGAAAAGAATCATAACTGAACATTGAACTGTGGTTAATAATATGTGCATGCTGAAGTGCTTAAGGGTGACATGTACAGACATCTTCAACTCAGTTTGAAATACTTGAAGATATAATAGGGTGAATGGGTTGGTGGATGGATGAATGAATGGATGGAAAAAGGCGTGGATAAATGGATAAATATCTGATAAAGAAAATATAGCCAAATGTCAATTGTATTATCTAAAGAATACACATATGGAGGCTAAGTCCACAATTTTTTCAACTTTTTTGTATGTTAGAAATTTTCCATTACAACATGTTGAAAACAAAATGTTTTAAAATTAAAAAAAAAAAAAAAACTCTTTCCCTGTGTTTATTTTGCTGGCAGCCTAGCAGTAAAGACAAACATTAAGGTAAACACATAGGTAAATACATAACTGCAAATTTTGGTGAATGTTATGAAGAACAAAGACAAAGTGCGGGGTGAGAGATTTATTAGGGAGCTTGTTTAAATGAGTGGTCAAAGAAAACTTCTTTAGGAGAAGGGATGTTTGGAAAAATGAGACATGAAGTTGAGAAAGAGGGTATGATGGAAAGTGTGCACATCCAGGTGAGAAGGAGGTGATGGTCCAAAAAGAAGACTCCAAGGGGAAAGAGTTCAGCATACGCCAACAAATGGAAGAAGGCCAGTTGGGATGGAGTGTGGCCAGCACAGAAAAGAGCCAGTGGTAGGTGAGGGTGGAAAGCAAAGCAGGGCCTATATCATTTAGTAGTTTATAGGCTTTGATAAGTTTTAATCACCTCTGAGTTAGTTAAAGCACACTCCAGGTAGGTGCACAAAGTTGAACGATAAAACAACAACAATAATAATCATGCAATGTATTAAGTGTCTGCTATATGCCAGGTACTGTGTCAAGTACCTTTACCTTATTGCAACTGTATACCTCTCTAAAGCATAAACAGTTTTAAATAAATGTATAAATATACATTTCCCATTTTATACATGAGGACACTGAGGTTTGGGAGACTTTAGGTAGCTTACCTAAGGTCACACAGCTAGTCCAAGGTGGAGCTGACGTATGAGTCTAAGATAATAAAGGGTAAGCAGTCACGTTATCTGAGAAATACTTGGGGAGCTGGAATGGTTCACTAGCAAGTAGAGAAATTTCCCTGGACCCACTGCTATCTTTTCTGAATCTGAAAAGTTATCACGGGGAAGAAAGGTTTTGTTTGTACCCTATAATCACAAGGCTCTAAATTCGTGTCAGGGAGAAGATATTCTGAAAAAGCAAATTTGAAGCCACATTTGAAACCAACAAAAAATTGCCATAAATAGATTTGTCCAGAGATGGCCAAAGCCATGGCCAGGAGTTACAGTGGACGATAGACTTCCTTCCGTTGAAGTCATTGGAGCCTGGGTTGGATGGCCGCAGAACAGAGGGACTCAGACATCAGCTATGGACTGGACCTGATGACTTATTAGTGCCTCCCAGCCCTGATTGTGGGACGACCCACTGATCAGGCAGGCTGTGTTTGTGGCTGTGGCTTTCCCAGCAGGTTGGCAGCAGCTGTCTTCCCAGAGCTGAATTAATAACATCTTCATTCACACTGCATGCACAAACAATGTTTTCCATTTGAGCCACATTCATTGCCAGCCTCCTGAGAATAGCCGGTGAGACTGGATTGCTGGCTGAAGAGAAAAAGGCTGAAGTGGCAATGAAGCGCAGTTACTGCTCAGGAGGAGGGATCAGTGAGAATCTCTGAATGGGAAAGCTGTCTGGCATTTGCTGGAGCATGATGCTGTTTTCTGGGGGCTCAAGATAGACAACCAGGAAGTGCCCAGTGCCTGTGGACATGTCTCTATGAACTCAGAGATTTCCTAGGGTTTGGAAATACAGGCCATAAAGAACCAGTAGCTCAAGTGGCACAAGTGGAGAGAACATTTCAGCCCTGGGCTGAGCCAGGGAGTAGTAAGGGTCCTAACTGCCATTCCTAACAAGTTATGCTTATCTATTTGTGCTTTTATCCTACAGCAACCTCCTAACATTGGTTGCTAAGCAATGAAATGATTCGGAGGCTTTCTCTGTGCCAGGTGCTGTGTTAGGCACTCTACTATGGCATCTCATTGAGACCTCACAGAGACTCTGTGAGTTAACCTCTATTATTGCCCCAGTTGACAGAAGAAGGCAGGGATGTTGAATAGTTCTTCTCACACAATTGCAACATGGCAAAAACTGGTATTCACACCAATGCCAGACTTCAGTCTTTGTTTTTAACTACTACAATCTGTGAGTGATTGAATTACAGACCTAATGAATGAATGAGTGAATGAATGGCAGCTTAAACTAAAATCATGAGTTTAATAAACCTGATCCACTACCTTGGGATAAAAAAATAAATCGTGATGAAGGGGAAATTACTTCCAAAAAAGCAACAGTGAGGAAAACAAAAGAACTAGGCACATAATTTTTTTTCTACACTTCCTAGTAGCCAAACTCAAGAGGAAAAAGACTCATCTAGAAAGAGTAGCTGGTTTTCTGAGCCCAAGTTCCCAGCTCTAAGAATGACCAATGTCCAGACTTAGAATTTTATTTCTTCCCTTTGGTCCCTTTCACAATTCTTCTAAATGATTTTATTTTGGAAATGAAGCACATTATTTCTTACCCAGCAGTAGTCCTAGATTTCTTAAAAATGGTTTGAACTCCATGACACAAAATTATTAATCATTATCTGGAAAAGAGAGTTGGCATAGGTTGGCCACCACATGCATGCATCTATGGAGCAAACACTAGGGTTACAGTAAGTACAAGACCAACCCATTTATGTTGCTTAACCTCTCCTTGGGTAGAGGACCTAGAGTTCATTGTCCTATGATAGAAATCATCAAGCTATAGCTGTCCTGATAAAGTCTAGTCCTCAGGTTCACATTTGTTCAGTTGACTCCAAAGTAGAACTGAATTGTCGTCTTTTGGCCCTTGTTAGTGAAACACATCACCTCCTACATTTCTGTTCCAGTAAGTTAGTCACTGGCTCATATATAAGATTTTGGTTTCTTCCTAATGTATATATTGTAAGTCATGGAATTGAGTTTCAAACTCAAATCTCTTCCCACTGCACCACTCTGTCTCTCTAATGAGGACAATTAATAGCTGATTCTTAATAAAGTGCAGCCACAGTGACAACCTGTGTTTCTCCACTGAGGCTTGTATTCTCCATGTTATTCCACAGTAAGTGAAACTAAGAGATTAAACCTAACACTGGAGTTTGCAGTCCGTGCTGCTTTCAATTCAGACAAGATCTCTACTAAAACATCAAGGAAATAACTTATTTGCTCAACCTTCTTTTCTTACACTTACTGTTAGTATTGTATTGCCAACAATCAGACTGTCCCTTTAAGAGTCAAGACCCCATGGTTTCTTGTAGATTTCCCCTGCCAACCTGAGATCCTGCCCAAGGACCTCTTAGCATTTGATTAAATATTAATGTGGAGGTGAGGTGTTCACTCACCCATGATTCTTTCCCTGGGAACCCCCCATTACTAAGACATGGCTGAAGAGGGCTAAAAAGAGGGCCAGCCCATCATCTATTAATTCTTAATAAACTGGTGAATTATAATGATACTTGGATGATAAAAAGGTTGGGTAGACATGATTCTGTCTGTACCTAAGATCCAATCTGAACAAAAGCCAGGAAGCTGAAATGATACACCAGACGCTCTAGGAGACATGCGGTCATTCATTTATACTAAGCCCAGACAGATCTGAGTGGAGGACTCCCTGACCATGTCTGATGGGCTCTTTCTGCTCATAGTCTGACCGAAAGCATCAGCCTTAAACAGGTGCTATTACCAAACTCTTCTGTAAACAGGTCCCTGTAACTTTTATGTCTGCCTCTGCCTTTGCAGCTCACGTGATTTCACACTTGGCCTGAGAATCAAGCCTCAAACCACTTTGTTATCTACCATAGGATGCTTCAGGTTATAGTCTAAGAAGGACTATGGATTAAACAACCCAAAAACTAGTTTGGGACATCAGTTTCATCTTAAGGGCCATCTTTAATGGATTGGCTGTTGGAAGGCTGGAGACTCTGAAGCCATGTCCAAGCCCAGTGGGAAAGAGTCAGTAATTGGTTAGTGATGTTTTCCATAGACACAGGGAGTAGGAGTGAGAGCAGCAAGTGTGTCTAGCATTTGCCACATCTGAGAGAACTTCTCTGTCTTCCTAATGTGGACAAAAATTTCCCGTCCATGCAATTAGATCAACTGCCTGTGACAAAGCTGCAAAGCAGGCAGAGTCCCTGCCTCATGAAGGAAGCAGACTCTTGACAGGACTTAGAGGAACTAACCTTCAGATGCAGCCTTAAGAAGACGCCCATGGCTCCTGGCTGCACGTTGCTGTCATGATCGATCTCACAAACACTCTCTTCCTCAGTCAGTCCTGTGATGTGAACACTCGAGTCCATTTTGAATGCCTGGATCCTGGAGCTGGCTCCTGTCCTGATGTCATTCTGAACACATGGCCAGCATAACTCCCTAACAACATCCCATGGCCTGATGAGAATCTGACTTCTTTAAGAACCTCGAAAATGCTATCCAATGCGTCTTTGTTCTCCAGTCTTGGCCCAGTGGGTAACATCCCTTCACATTGATCTATTTCAATGTCTTCATTCTGCAAAGGAGAAGCCTAGGGTGTAGGAAAAGTGAAAGATTTTCAAGACCACCCAGAGATACAAAGAGTTGTGATGCTGACCTCCTGACTCCTAGGTCTTCCACTGCCATGGGTGTGGCAGCTCTGTTTCCAGGACCAGCACTAGAGAGCAATGTCATTGCAGCAAAGTAACACATGATACTCATGAAGAACATACATTCTTACTTTCATAACTCAGTAAAGTCCTGAGCTATGCACCTTTGAGAGGCCCTAACATGCTGGGGAACCATTGGAAAAACCATCCTACTTTAAATTTCATACAGTCTGGGAATGTGCAAGAAGGTCCTAGCCAGAACTTTGAGCCTGAGAACCAGGATGTATAAGCTATCAGGAAGACAAACTGCCACTGAATCCTCCAGCCAGCCCATGTTAAGGGACATAAATAACACTGAGGGAATACTCCAAAGTTCAAAAATTATGTGTGTTCATTCATTTGATGCTTTTCACCCTAGGTGACATGTGAAGGTATTTGAATTTTGTTTAAAAGAAAAATCAGGTTTAACATCTCTAGGTGTTCCTTGTTTAAGCAGAAATTAGGTCTGTCTTCTTGACCCCTGTAGTCCCCACCCCAACTCCCAAGTGTCTAGAACAGAGCCAGACATGTGGTTGGTGTCTACACATGTGGTGTGGATGAGAGAACATGTGGGTGATTTGGGGGAAGATGTGTGGGTTAGAGAGACTGCAGGGGAAGACATGTGGGGCTGGACATAGTCTAGGATTAGTTCAGAAAGACATCATGGGAAGCCTGTGGCACTGCATTGACACTTCACTGTGACAGCATACAACTTTCAAAGCCAGAGCGTGGTGGGAAAGAGAATGGATTCAAAAGCCAGTCTGTCTGGGTTGTAATCCCACGCTTACCCCAGTCTCTGACAGGCCATTTAAACTGCCAAACACTCAGATTCTTCATCACTAAAATGGAAAAGGTCAGAGTACCTATCTCCTAGAGTTACTGAAAAGATTGACTCAGTTAATGTATGAAGTATTTGGAATAGTTCTTAAATTCTCTAGGCAGGCTGTGGGAGGATATTTACCAAGATTCAATACTAAAGGAAAGTGACAAAGTTGATAATGTAGCAATAGAAATTTACCTATTGGTTCCTCAATATCCAGTCTCCATTGTTTAGGTAATAATTTTAGTATAAAATTATACTAAAATTATCTATACTAAAAATAATCTAATTTTAGTATAAAACCTGCTTCTTCTCCTCTTCTGTCTTAAAGGTTTGGGGTGAACATGGATTGCAGCATATAACCTAAAGTACTGGGTTGGCCCAAAAGATCATTTGTTTTTTTCTGTAAGATGTCTCTAGTTGCTCTTGTTTGTCTTTAACTTCAATTGAAAGAATTTTGTTAGATTGTATTGTGACAGCTGTCATATCAACATGAATTTAAAAACAAAACTTATCAAAACTGGTGAATTTTTGTGTAGCCATTTTAACATTGAAAAATGGAAGAAAATATGGAGCATTTTCAGCATATTATGCTTTATTATATCAAGAAGGGTAAAAATGCAACTGAAATGCAAAATTAAAAAAATTCATGAAGTATATGGAGAAAGTGCTATGACTGATCGAACATGTCAAAAGTGGTTTGTGAAGTTTCAGCTGGAGATTTCTCACTGGATGACACTCCATGGTTGGGTAGACCAGTTGAAGTTGATAGAGAGCAAATCAAGACACTAATTGAACACAATCATTGTTATACCACAAGAGAGATAGCCGGCATACTAAAAATATCCAAATCAATAAAGCTATTGGTGAAAACGAAAAATGTGTCTTTTATTTTACAGAAAAAACCATATGGACTTTTTGGCCAACCCAATATCTTCTTTTCAGGCTATAGTTAAGGTGAGCGCATGTCCTAAGTTTCTTTGATCCTGAAACTTCTCCAGACTATGTGGCTATGACCACCTACCACTCCTTTCCACTGGAAGAGGCTGCTAGAAACCACTTTTCAAAAGGAAAGTCTACCTAGGAATGGAAACAAAACAAAAACACATTTATTCACGTTGAGAAGCAGGAAGAAAAAAAAAAAAAACTTGGTGACATCATTTGACCCCCTGTATCAAGCCACATCTGAAGGCTGATTACTCATGAAGTTTTTCGTTATATGAGCCAATAAATTCCCTTTTTGCTTCAGCCAGTTTGGATTGGGTTTTCTGTGACTTACAAATGAAAAAGTCTTCAGTTTCAGATACCTGTGAGCTTAAGAGGAATGTCTGAGAGTCTGGCTTTGGATACAACTTTTAAGAGCCACTGCCAAACCTAACACCTTGGAGTAATTAATAGTTCATCAAGGCTACGGGTACTTTATTTGACCTCTGGGGCATTCTATTTCTTGCTATCAGAAAATGAGAATGATAAAACCAACATTAGGGGTTGCTTTCAGAATTAAACAACATAAGATATTAGAAAATGCCTAATCCAGTGTGCTCCACATGGGGTCTCAGTCAATGCCTGGCAGGATGTCCCAGGAAACATGGGAACTCATACGAAAATACATTTATAATTCAGATCATATTATTTCTAGAAGAGTTTTAAGTGACAAGATAACAAGAGAGTGCTGAAATTAAGGTGGGAACCTGATGAAGGGTGGAAGTTTTGGAAAAAAAGCAAAGGAAACAGGATGCAAATTGTTTCCCTTCTGAGACAGTAGCAAAAAAAATAATAACAAAACATTCTGGATTCATTAAGAAGTTTTACATTCTAAAGCAGCATCTGTCAAATTTTGTTTTTGACATAAGTAGAATAAAAAAAAAATAGATGATATACTGGTTCCCAATGTAGGTCTCTGGGACCCATCTCAGACTTGGTCACTTGGAGTATTTAAGGAATAAACCCAAGAATCCATGTTTTTCAACATTCAACAGTGTAAATTTTGGGGAAAATATCCTAATATTAAAAATGCTTCATGCCCATAATGTAACTTTTCTTCCCCTCCATTTCTGATTATCTAGAATTGGCATCACCATTTTAGAAATTAAAGAAACAAGACAGGGCTTAAACAACTTGGTTAGTGCCAGAAAATATTTTAGAGGCAAAATTCTCTGTCATTTCATGGCTGGGAACTCATAAACTCCAACTTTTGATAGTGTCCCAGATTCCCCAGAAAAGAGCATGGGAAATGTATCATGTTCAAAGATGTCCCTTACTATGATATCTGAATGAGAAAAACCTGAAAACTCCTCTGAGCTAGACACTGTGATGCCCTTCCCAGAGCACTTGCAGGGACCTGGAGGGTGGCCCACAGCCATCTAGCCTTTTGGGGAATCTCCTTGCCTGAGGAAAACTACCTTGCCTGAGGTTACAGTGCACATCGATGTGGTGGTATAAAGGCCCTGCCTCCGTGCCCCAACCTGAGTCAATTCTGCAAGACCATCCCAGCCCCAACGTGTTTCTTGAGATTGGCGGAGCCTTTCATTGCAAAGGCAGGACAGCTCAACGTCTCCCTCTGCCAACTCTGCTATCTGGCCTTTTAAAGTGTTGCCCTCCTCCCCCACTCCCAAGAACACTTTAATCAATTTTCTGCCTACAACCCCCCTCTCAGAGCTTGGTTTCCATGGAACTCAACCTGGAATAATCTCCCATGTCCAAAAACAGGGGACTCATTAGATATATTATTGTCTAGCCATTGGATGGAATGCTTTGTTGCTATTAAAAATGTGATTTATGATGACTGAGAAGAAAATTAAAATGAAATACAAATGATAAAATATAATTGATGACAGCACAATACAAAACTCCACGCAGGCCCTAATTACTATTATGTAAAATTTATCCACAGGGGAATGGCTGGCAAGCATACTTAAAAATTAAAAGTTGTGATTTATCTTGAAGTGTTTAAAATCATTATTATATCATTATGCCCATAGCAGACAGACAGAGAGATACATAGAATAATGAACCACATATTAATCTGATGAATAAAACTCTGAAATATGTCACTATCACGTGTCTTATCTTGTTGAAAACGCTTCTTGGGGGAAGAGCTCGGTCAAATCCTTATTGTCATGTCCCTCTGTCCTGTTGCCCTCATTCTCTCCCCTGCTGGAGGATCTGAGGCAGGAAATGGTTCAGGCAGCCGAGCAGGGAAGCTCAGCCCCATGACTGTCTGCCAGGTGGGTCTGTAAGAAAACTGCACCACCTACCCGATCACCTTAGGTTCCAGCCACATCAACTTCCTGAAGTTGCACAGTCTCCCTCAACTTATCCACCAGAGCATCTGTAATTGCCCTCATTCTGAACAACTAAGAGAATCACACTTAGAGTAATTCTCACCCTCAGTCCCTTGCCCCAGGGCATCGGTGGGGTTCAGCCCCAGCTGTGGGCAGAGCTGACCTGCTCATTAACTCATCCGGAAGCAGCCTGCTTCCCTGTCTTATCTCACTTACCTCCACTTCCCTCCTGGCTTCCCATCTCCCAGATAAACTACTCCACTCAAATTCTTGTCCCTGCCCCTCCTTCTGTGGGGAGCCCACGTTAAGCCAAACACTGACCTTTTTCGTCCTTCATACCCTAATAGTATTACCAAAATGACATTTTGGGGGGTAGCAGACATTCACCGAAGGTTTATAGTGACAACAAGGAGATGACATAACAGCACAGACCCCCAAGTTGAATGTTAGTTGTGATTGAGCAGGCAGTCCTTGGCTGCCCCTGACAAAGGGAAGTTCTCAGTAGTAGCATTTCTCTCCTGAGACCCTGACCAACTGGTCTCTTCTTGAGTTTTCTTCCCCTCCTCAATCTTCCCTCTCTTCACCTCTCTTCTTTTTTTCCCCCCAGGTGGCTTGTGGAAATATGAAAAATGATCCTCACCCAACCAAGCTATGCCCAGGAAAACTAACTGAAATAAACATACCCCTTTGGACAAAGCCTTGTCCTTGAGTTCTCTAAAAGAAAAACGATATCTCTCACTGAGTTGAATGAAATTATTTTTGTCTTGTACACAGTATTTTTCTGCCTGTTTAACATTGTCAGCATCATTAGGCCTCCAGAAAAGTGCCCCTTTCTATGAATTTAATTGCCATTCAGTTTCTGACCTTGCAGGACAGTTGTGTTCTTTCCTTGGAGGCATCTTCTCCACAACGTGGAGGAAGACAGACTCTCACCTTCTCCCAGGAGACCCTCAGGCATGGCCTGGCCGTGCACTCCCAGGTATGTAAGCATATTACCCTGGGGTTTGAGGTCATCAGAGGAGAGACTCAAGAAAGATTAATAGATGCACATTTTGGTATGGCAGTATCTCAAGCAATTAAACACAGAATTACCATGTGACCCAACAATTCCATTTCTGGAGATATACATACAACAATAGATTAACATATAAGCAAAATGCAGTATATACATATAATGGAATATTATTCGGCCATAAAAAGGAAGGAAATTTTAACATGACAACGTGAACCTTGAAGACATAATGCTAAGTGAAATAAACATAATGCCAAGGGAAATAACCAGGTCACAAAAGACAATCATTGAATGATTCCACTTCCCTGAAGCACCTAAAATTCCTAGAGACAGAAAGTAGAATGGTGGTTGCCAAGGGTGTCAGAGAAGGAAGAGTGGGCCGTTTCGGTTTGGGAAGATGTAAAAGTTCAGGAGATGGATGGCGGGAATGGTTGCACAGCACTCTGAATGGACTTACTGCCCCTGACGTGTACACTCTACGGATAATGGCTCAAACGGCCATTGCATTAAAAAATATAAAAAAAAATAAATGAAAGACAAGGAGGAAGGCGCACTCTCCTTCCCTGCTTTTGCTCCTCAGTTAGCTGGGGACCAAAAATAGACCCACAGCACTAGCATCGGGCCTGTCTTCTTGTTAATTGTCTTGTTTTAGATGCAGATGTCTTTCACTGGCAGACAGTGTTTTCGGAGACTAGGAATACAGAATGTGCTGGGGTGGCATTTCTGAACCCAGGCAATCTCTGATTAGTCTGAATGGCGGGGCTCTGCTGGAGATAAACATCAAATCCAGGAAAACTGCGTCCCTTTGTTTTCTACAAGCTCTCTTAACAAGACCTCTTTTAAGCAGGAATGCCTGTGGAACCTAGAGCATTTTCTTTGTTCCCTGAGATACTCTTTTCTCATGCTTATGAGGAATGCATGCATTTTCTCTTTCATTTTTTCCCTTTTCCTTTTTTAAAATGTCTTTTTGCCTACATAAGGTGAAAACGCAGAAATGAGTAGTAAGTTATTGTTCAAGTCTCGGAAGGGATGAGTCTCTTACCTAAAATACAAAAGAAGAGTTATATATCCTAGGGCTTGGGGTCTTCCTGCTCATCCCCTCTCTCACCTGTGGCTCTCCTTCTTGATGACTTGTGGGCTGTGCTTCAAAGAATCTGTTGACTAGTCAGGGACCAAAGGAGAAATAAATTGGAGGGGTCCACCTTAATAGAGGGCTGGGTCTCTAAGTAGAAAGCCCTGGCTTTAACTCTGAATTCTACCATTTACTAGCTGTGTGACTTTATTAATCAACTAAGCTCCAGTTTCAGCACCTGTAAAATGAGAGTTATAATTGTAACCACTCTGAAAGGTAGTGGTGAAGATTAAATTAGGTAATACAATAACTAGAATACACCTAGCACCATGGCACACAATAGCAGCCCAAGAAATTTTAGCTCTTGTGATATAAAGAACATTTTGAATTTGTAGCTCCTGATTTTGACAAGGTAGGAATCAGTATAAGGTTGATCTCTGAAGAACGATTCCCCACTCCTCATAATCTGAAAATCCCAGTAGGCCCTTTGGTAACACCATCCACCCCGAAGGCTAGTAAAGAGGTGTACCGTGGGATATAAGGAGGTGTATCTTACTTTCAAAAGGGTTACCTCATCCTTGATGTTGGGCAATCGTGATTTTCCACACACAGGCAAGAATTTTATAGACTCCCCTTAATAGCGACATGCCAGGATCAGTCACAGTGACAATATATCGTTTCATGACTCCAAATTCAACTCTTCTTCAGTGTATTAGAGCAAAATGCCAGCTAAGTGTGGATTTTACTGATTTAGCTGTGGAGGAAAGAAATTCTGCAGATCAGATCAATACAGCCAGTAAAAACAAACTGCAGAATGCCCATTTTCTGCCGGAGGTCTGGGAGTGAGGGCAGGAGATGAGGCACCTGCATTATTCCTGAGCACTTCATCTTGAGTGCTGGAAACGGTACTTGAAAACCATTATAAGGAAAGGCTATGATTTTAGGTCACCGTGATTAAATGGAATGTCCTGCACAAAAAGTTAGAGTTAACATTTTTTTTTTGATCCGAAAATTAGAATCTATAAGAGAATAGTTTTAATCAGTCTGGGTACCGGGACAAGCCCAAACTCCCAATTAATTCTTTCAATGACATATAGGAACTACATCTCCTGCAATAAGAAGATATAAAGTTAGAATGCTATTTTTTTTTGACAGCCATATATGAAAGTGAGATTAACCATGACTACTTTTAAAACTATTTTATCATTATCATCAATGTCATTACTGTTATCATTAGATTTTCTTAATAATAATAATAATAACAATACTTCAGCGCAATAACCATATTCCTTTTATCTGTCCAGGGAAGTTGCCAGTTGGAAGATCAGTCATGTACAATTATGAAAAAGACTGTTAGTATCACAAAGGGATCACAATGGTAGTGACACATGCTATTGATAAGGGTGTAAATTAGTGGTTATTTTGATGGACGATTTAGCCTTGTCCATTATAACATAAAGCCTATATTTGCTTCAGCCTCACTGTACCGCTGCTCAGTAACTCTCAGAGAAAAATAGTCACAGGTGTGTCCAAAAATGAAAATAGCCCACAAGGCTCAGTGGAGGGTTGTGCATGCAAGTGAAAATGTGGATATAATGGAAACACCCTTCATTCAGGGACTGGCTAAGGAAGCTGGG
Source organism: Pteronotus mesoamericanus (assembly GCF_021234165.1). Taxonomy (NCBI): domain Eukaryota; kingdom Metazoa; phylum Chordata; class Mammalia; order Chiroptera; family Mormoopidae; genus Pteronotus; species Pteronotus mesoamericanus. The sequence continues at coordinate 14,433,014 of NW_026555105.1, forward strand.
CTTGTCCATGATGTCAGAAATTTTGCAGCCTTTAAGATACATGACATAAATGTGTTCAAATAGACATGAAAAGATATCTATAATCAGCAGTATATATTTAACAACTGATTCTCTTTAGAAGGGGGTGGAGGAAGCCCTGATTTGCAGCATTTGCTCCTTCCTGTGGTGTAAATACTCCTCTCACTATGGCCAACTTCAAGCTGTCAACACAATGGTACTTAACATGGAGTTGGGAAGAGATGCACACAACTATCTCTTGCGAGGCAGTGCCCATCAGATCTAACATGCCACTCTCACTGAATGGTTAAGAAAGGAGCAGGGCAATGTGTACAATATGCAGCAAAACTAAACCACATGTCTATATGCCCTTTTCTACATAGGTATGCATAAAAATCGCTAAGTAGATCACCTTTGGGGAGGAAAGTAAGCCTGCTGGTGTTAGGTAGTGACTTCTGCTTTCTATCATTTCAGTACTTTCAAGGTGAAAATTTGTAAACTGTGTGATTAAGCTAAATTTAAAAGAATGATGAGAATTATATATGTCATGTCCAAAAAAAGATTGGTGAGATTTTGATAAATTGGCCTGAGATTGGCTTGAACTCAAACGGATGGGTAGATAGATAATTTTGAGGATCAAGGAGAGGGAGTCCATGGAACTGTAGGAGTCCATGGGTGATGTGCAGGCAAGTCCAGGTGAGGTTGGTGTTTGGTTAAAGTATAGAAAAAAAGAGAATGGAAAAGAAGGGGAAACTAGAGATGGGAGAGAAAAAGCAACTTAGGTGGGAACAAAGAAACAAGCAAGGCCAAGAGCCCCTTCGTGGAGCAGCCTGGTAAGGGTGGAGAAGAGAGGGGATAGGGAGCAGCCGCAGACTATGACCGACCTGGGCACCGCGATGCTCTGCTGTGGGAGTCTGGGGAGGGGAGCCCTGGGGGTCTGGGGTGTGTTCCCTAATTGGGTGGTGAGGATGGCTTATGAAATGCTGCCTACCAGGAGCTGAGCTCCTCTGCTGACAGCAAGGTATGAGGATCAGGGACACAAGTTTCGGGGAAAGTGGAAAAGGTTGGAAATCGTCTTTCGGAAGGACGGGAATGTGGGCTGAGCCTTTGTACAATTTCAGGGAAGTGTTAAGGTCCAGTCTGAGTTGGGGAATATGAAATCATTCGAAACCTATTTTCCCTGTTACCTAACATCCTCCAATTTTGAGACCCTAGAGCGTACGTGAATAAAAGAAATAGTTGGGTGAATCAGGCATAGGAATCTGCCTAACAGCTCTGTCTCCCCACACAGTGAGACTGGGGTGTCATTCACAGGATCTAGGCCTCACTTTCAACATCTGCAAAGCAGGGACAGTGGTTCATATCCTGTGGCATTCTTGGGCTGTGGGAGAGCCAGAAGAGATAGCAGAGGGGAAAGAATGAGGACAGGCAGAAATGTGCTGGGTGTGTCTAAAAGCATCAGGGCTCTGGCCGCTTCTCATGTCTCTGAGGTCCCAATAAATCTCCGTGGAAGATAAAGGGTCAGTTGATAATGGAAGGCAGCTAAGTGAACGTGACCCAGTCTGCCCAGGGCAGGGGAAGTTCCCGGTAAGTGGTGTTCCGAGAAGTGTTTGACTTCAATTGAAGGCACGGGAGAAGGTGACTCCTCAGAAATATGGAGGAGAACACTTGTCCTCAGCTTCCGGATTGGCCAGCAAAAGTCAATAGAGCCTCATCCAAGTCCTACAGCTTGTTTGAGAAGAAGTCTGACAGTATACATGAAAGAGAAAAGGGACCCTTGGAATCCTGGTTTCACTCCCTGTGAGCTGAGGTAGGGTCCTGATTCTGCCCAAGTTTCCCCTCCTGGGGGAAAATAGTCGTGCTATAAAAATATCTGGTCCTCGTGTGTGATATGTATCACAATTTTAATACTGATTAATACACCCCACAAAATGCCTAGAATCTGCTTTCATAATATATCCTGGGTGGGTGTTCAGGTCAGGCCCAAATAGGAAAGGGTGATTCCTAACTGGTTGATCATTACCTGCAGCCCTCACACACAGTAGCTCTCTTTCTGTTCTTTGAACACATTGTGGCCTTTTATACCTCGGAGCCTTTAAATTTTAATTAGTCTCCCTAGAATTTTCTCCCTCCATGACTTCTCAGGGCTAGGTCATTTCTGTCTTTTAGGTTCCAGCTGAAATGTGTGCCACTTGTAGGGGTATAAATGCAGTCTGGTAATATCATGAAGTGTCTTGAATAATGTCCTAAGGACTTAGGACATCCTCCTGAAGGCAAGAGGGGAGATTGGACAGAGTTTTGGGGAGAGGAGAGATTTGTTTTGAATCAGAGCTTTAGATAAATAATCGTCGTGGTGTTTTGTAGGATTGCCAAAGGATAAGACTGAAAGCAAGGAGGCTCATTACAAGGCCGTGACAAACGCTGAAATGAGATGTGAAGAAGGTCAAGAGCACTGATGGGGAAAACTGATTGAAACAAGACTGATGAATCAATAAATGATAAACACACACAAATGCATATTTTTGCTTATGTGCCTCAAACACAGACCATCCTCAGATGAAAACACAGAGAGAGAGGATGTCCAACAAACTCATTTGTGGAAACATGGGACAAGGCCTGCGCCTCGTGGCTTCCATTTGGGATTTGGGATTTTCGTCCCACTCAGTGTTGGATGGGCTCAGCACAGAGAGAAACATCATTCCATCCTTCTCATCTACACAAGAAATCAGGTTTGCATCTGAAAATCAGCTCATTATTGATCTTAACCTAGTTAATATTCATGAAGCTCTATCAAGAAGTAGTAGGTTTTCACACAGTGACCCTCGCACACTAAATCAATTCTCATTGATTTCAGTTGGCTTCTTCCATCCAAGCATTGATATCACCCCTTCTCCTGAAAACCCCTCCCTAAGGTCCTTTGGAGCACCTGAGTGGTCTAAGAAGCTGGTCTGCTCTTCCTGCCTTGATCCAGGTTTTGGGAGCACTCAGAGTGGACAGAGATGGTGTTTAAGTAGCCCCGGGTCCCTCTTTAGGGCTCTGTGGGTCTGGCTGCCTCCTAAACCCATTCATGCACAGAGCCATGCTCCCTGAAGTCTCAGCCACCAGGTGGGGCAGAGGGTGGGGGTGAAGAAAATAGAGCCCCTGTCACCTTCAAGTATGTGTCCATTTCAGGAAGAAGTTGATTTTTTCCAAAAGCTTAGATGCTACCTGTCCTTAAAGGCCTCTAACAAGCTCAGATGACAACCAGTTCTGTCCTCAAATACAGTTTAGTCAAGCTCAGAGCAGGATCCCACAACCAAACCCACAGCTTTGGCCCAGAGCTCTGGCATCTCCCTGATCCACCCAAGGACCTGTCCTGGGGCCGAGCCTTTCCTTGTAGCAAAGGTTTCCTTTGATGTTCTGAAAACCCAATTCAGGTGACTTTTTTAAAAATTATATTTTCCTCTTCTTTTCCTTTCAGTTATATATTTTATTTTTGCTTATTATTTGTTTGTTTTCTTTCATTAATGAAAGTATTTGCCTCACGTAGCAGGAAAAATCACCAACTGAAGAGCTGTAGGGCCGCATCGCTTCCTGATTACACCCCCAAGAAAGGAAAGTTGTAATTGAACTTGGGAAAGCTTCTGAACACCAGCCACAGGACAAGAAACTGAGAGGAGCCTCTGGCCAACAGCCAGCAAGAAACTGAACTCTGCCAACAACTACATAAGCAAACCCTTCCCAGAAGAGCCTCCGATGAGACCCCAGCCTTGACGGACACTTCGGTTATAGTCATTTGGGAACCCAGTTAAGCCCTTCCTAGACTCTGGCCCCACAGAAACTGTAAGGTAATAAGTGTGTGTTTTTCTAAGCTACGAAGTTGTGCTGATTTGATATGTAGCAAAACCTAACCAACGCAACACTTGTGTAGGTTTGCATTGCTGTAGGCTATTAGAATTAAGTAGCTGAGATATCAAACATCAGGCCATCTACAATCAACTGTAACTTCAACTCCATTTATTAAGAGATGTTGGGAGGTACTGGGAACTGATTTTACATTTCTAATCTTCCCCATACCCTACTAGGTAGATACAGTCATTATCCCCATTTCACAGAAGAGGAGCTTGAGCTGCAGAGATGTGAACTAGCATTTCCAATGTTACCTTGCTTGATAGTTGTGGAGCATTGCTTCAAACTGGGTCTGTCCAACTCCAAAGGTGCTCCTAAACATTGAGTTGCCTCAGAGTGCTGAAACTGCCTTCTGGAGCGTGAGGCCATGAAAATGGATTAGGTAGGCCTTTGCCTGTGTAAACAGCTGTGCTGGCCTTGACGACCTAGGTATTATAGATGAGGAAACTGAGGCCCATGGATTTCAATGATTTCATCACAGATCCTCTACTCTTGGTGGGACCAGGAGTTGAACCTGGGTCAGCTAACTTCAAAGCCCACACTATTCTAAATCTTTCATTGCTTCCTTGTTCTGAATAAACATATAGCCTGAGTCTACCCTTTTATTTATCATCTCCACTTAGCAAACTTCTCTGAATTGTCCTTTCATTTGTTCACCCAGCATTTACTGAGCATCAGCTTTGTGCTAAGTGCATTATAGGCCTTGGAATACAAAGAGAGCCAAGGCCAAACCTTTGTTAATGTCTCACTGTAGATTGTTCTAGTGGCCAAGGTCAAGTCTTGTCATTTGCTTTTGTATCTCTAGCACTAACCATGGTGCCTGGACTTTATCATGTGCTAAAGTTTTTCAGTGTTTTACATTTTTTATTTTTAAATTTCAGTTGACATAGAATATTATATTAGTTTTAAGTGTGCAACATAGTGATTAGACAAATATATATGATCACTGGCTCTGCTTGTTGTTGAGGGAGAGTCTCCTTTGCCTATACTTTTGGAAGCTGCATCTTTCACTCCACCAGATGGTCCCTAAATACAGCACTCATTTCCATACCTCCGTACCTTTTTCTGTGATCCCAATTCCCTCTCAGCACCTGAACCAGAACCCAATATTTACACATTTTATTTACACAAAATATTTACACATTTTGGTTATAACATATTCTGCTGCTGTTGTCTGATTTTGAATTTCTTTCCTCTCCCAGGCTGAACCTGTAAATCCAGACTCCTACTCCACACAGAGTAGCGGCTCAACAACTGGAGATGAACCAGATTCAGTTCTTTCTTTCCACAAGTATTTACTAATCACATGTTATATGCCAGGAATTCAGTTCAGGGACTCAGCCGTGAAAAAAATGGGTAAAAGGTCCTGGATCTCATGGAGCTTATATTGTATTGATTCCACTTGAAATGTCTAGTTCTGTTGGGTCCATTGGCAAGGTTTTAATTAGCTTCCTTTTGTCTTTCAATTTGATGCCAGGCCCTGGCTCTGTGATTTGGGATTTATCTTGGGAAGGCAGTTTGTGCAAACATCTCTCCAAGCCCTGGGAAATCCTCAAAAAGTCTGTAAATAGAGGAGGCCATGTTGTTAACAGACACATCAGTGCAAATCTGGCCAAATGGAGTTGTCTTCTCAGAAGCAGCCGCTGTGGGAAGCCGTGCTCCTCAGTGAGGCTGCCAATGTTTTGACTATTTTTGGACTCTGATTTTGGAGCTGTATGTGGAATTTATGGCCCATTTGTGAACGGGCTTAATGTGGGGAAATGTCCCTTTTCAAGGCTTCATTTGCCACTAGGTAATGCCAGCAGGGTTTTGTAGATAAAGCAGGTGAATGAACTTACCAATGCAGCTGTGCGGAAGCAAGAAGAAAAGGAAGAACCACAGAATCACGCATGTGCCTTTGTTAGGCAGTGACCCCATTTCTTAATAAATGTTGCCCAGACTGTGACCTATATCTTGATAGGTAACACCGTTCCTGGATTACAATTCATTCATTCATTCACTCCCTACTGGCTGTATTGATGCATTGATACGTATTGGTATGATGTTACTGACTTATTTCATCATTGCGGCCGGTGTCTCCAATTCCCCTTACTCACAAGTAGCACTCTCATGAATGCTTGTGCACATGTGGGAAAGATTATTGAGGGTAAATACTTAGCAACTGAAGTGCAAGGTCATCAAATGTGCACATCTTCAATTTTATTTGTTATTACTAAATTGATATCCAAGTGAGTCACACCAATTTGCATTCACTCTGGTCATGTGTGAGAGTATCTTTTTCTTCACATACTCAGCAAAAATCGGCATTATAGAATGGGTGGGAAAATGGTGTCTCATTTTAACTTGCATATCTATGACTTATTAATGTGGTTGAGCTCTTTTATTTAAGTATTGCCTGTTTGATTTGCATACACTGCACTGCCTCGATTGGTATCCTTTGACCATTTTTTCCAGTGGACTATTTGGCTTCATATTATTGATTTATAGGAAGGTGTTATGTATTCCAAATAATATCTTTTTGTCAGTCATTTATACAAATGTCCTTTATTTTGTCAAATGTAACAACTTTATCCTTGATGTTTTGTGGTTTTGTTTACTGTTTTTAAAAAGCATAAAACCTCTGTACTCCAAGATCACAAATACAGTCTCATAAATTTTCTGCTAAAAATTCCATTATTTTGGTACTTATTACTTTGAGATTTGATGATTGTATACAGTATAAAGTGAGGATAAAATATTCTTTCTTCTCTGTAATGATAGCCTGTCCTCCATGACATTTACTGATTAACACATCCCTTCTCACTACCACTCGTTTGTTTTGCCATCTCTGTTTTTCAACAAGTTTCTGTGTGTATTTAAGGGTTTCTTCAATACTGACTATTCTGTTCTTTTGATTAATTTGTCTGCCTCTGTACCAAATTTACACTGTTTTAATTATCATATTTTTAAAATAAATCATACTAAGAGCAAGACTCTCCTTTTCCTTCTTCCCAAGCATCTTCTCTATCTCTGGACCTCTATTTTTTCCATGAATATCTTCAGATTTTGTCAAGTTCCAAAAATAAACTGTTAAGATTGGATGAAATTTCCTTTGTTTTAAATTGAGTCTATTTTTCATCAGAGAATAAAACATGCCTTTAGGAAAAGGAGGCAGGAGAGGCCCTGTGGTACCTTTGGGCCTCAGGACATTGGAGCCAAGAGTTTCCTGTGCTCCCTTGGCAGAGAACACACTCTTGGAGACCTGAAGGGAAGGGCGGCTTGTCAAAGGCAGGATTCAGATATTCCTGAACTCATAGCCAAATTAAGCATCAGAGACCCTCCCAGTCTCACTACCACATGCACAGCCTGGAGCCCAGGCCCATATGGTCACCCCTGGTACGTCAACACAGCTTCGACTTGCCACTGGACTCCAGCTACAGTGGTCCTGTGTCTCCCAGTGTGACATCCCCCCCACCACTACCGAGGTACCGGGCGTGTTGGGTGTCCCCAATCCTTGCCCAGGTTCATGTCATCCCTGCTCTCCCTTACAATGTCGAATCTTTCTCCCTGAAGTATCAGGCTCTCTGCTCCACTCGTCACACTGTCACCAGATGGTCTTTCTTAAATGCAACATCTCTCCAGGGACGCTGGCCAAGACTTCGCAGTGCTGTGCTGATGCAGTAGTCCCTGGCTATATAACCATTTAAATTTATATTTTAATTAATTAGAACTCATAAATATAAAAATGTAACTCCTCCATCACATTAGCCACATCTGAAGAGCTCAGTTGCTCAACAGCCACCTGTGGCTACCACCTCAGGACATTTTTACCTTCAGATACAGAAGGTTCTGGCAGACAGCACCACAGAGACTCACAGTGTCTTCAGGTTCCCCACCCAGTGCACCTGACATCATAGCCCTGCCCACCTATTTCTCTCCTTACCCACCCTCCAAAATGGGAAAATCAGGACATTCTTTCTGCCCCCCTGGAGCACTTTGACTTTCCTGACTCTGGCTCAGTCTGCTTTGGTAGCCTAGAGCACCTTGCCTTCTTCAGATTCTCTTTTTAGCAAGTCATTTTCCTCCTTCAGGGCTCTGCTCTAACACCAACTCACCTCTGACATCTTTCTGCTCTCCTCTCAGCTTCCACCCCCACTGACTGTCTGCATCTCTATTGCATCTGAGCACTGTGTTAGTCAATGAAATCCATGTAGGGCAGTGGCTATGTCACAACGGTCCTCTATCCCCTAGGTCAGTGCCTGGCTCCTAGAAATTGTCAGCGCATAATGATAGAGTCCAGTTAAACGCAAACTTTGCCCCTGTGTTAATCTGCTGTCTTCTAACACCACTCTGTTTTATCACTTAGCCCAGCCTGTCCACCGCCCCCCCTTTCTATTCACTCCCCCACATTTAATTACATTCTCATCAGACTGCTCTGCTTGGCTCCCTGTGTCGTTGAAGTGTTTGTGTAAACAGCAGAGAGATCCTGTTCATTATAAAGACTTCCTCACATTCATTGCAGCCAGCTCCGGTCTCCCCTGATTGTAAGGGAGATAAGAGCAGCCACTTGGAGACAGGAAGGGGCTTATTGAAGGGACAACAGCAGCCCTGAAGAGATAGAACAATCAATATATACACATGGTTCATGGTTCTCTCCCTTAGGAGAGACACAGAAAGGGGGAAAGGGGGAGAGAGAGAGAAAGAGAGAGAGAACAGGAAGAGCAGAGACAAATATAGATAGAAGCAAAGTTGAAGTCAGGATAGAAAAGGGAAGCTGTCAAAGAGAGACACACATACACACTCATAGAAAGAGGTAGAGAGACATGAAGGCTGACCCAGAAGCATAGCATCAGGGACAATGAGTGGAAGGTAAAAGAATGTTCAAGCTGCTACGTCCCACAGCCCACACAGCATGCTTGCTCGGGTGCGCTACAGAATAAACGAGGCATTGCAAACACTATCAGCACTGAGAAAGTTGGTGGAACAGCCATCAAAAGAACAAACGGAAAACAAACTCAACTTCAGCCCCAGAATCTTAAAAACCAACACAATCAGCCTTGAGTGTCATTCTCATGACCTGACTTGCCTCTCTGAAAAGATCCAGAAAGAAAAGCTTGCAATTCAGAATGTGCTCTGCCCCAGGAGCTGGGGTCCCTTTGGAGTCCCCTACCCAGACTTCTTAACAAGAATCTGTCTTTCCTTGGCATAGCACCAGTTTGAAGATTTGGTGGAACAGGCACAGTATGACCAAAACGTTCTTTCCCTAAACTTGTGGCATCTGAGGTTTTCAGAGTCTGCGATGTGTCAGACACAATAATGCCTGCTTGCTGAAGAGGAATACCCTTTTAATGATGGTGACAGGCTATATTTGAGCCACATGAAAAATCTAAGGACTCATGGACAAAACCAAAGGGGAAGAGCTGAGAGAGGGAAGGAGGGAGGGGGCAAGGGAAAGCGGTGGGGGGGAGGCAGAGACAAATGTATTTGAAAAGATAAATTAAAATAAAATAAAAAAAGAAAAAAGAAAAAAGAAAATAAAATAAACACCTTTATTTAAAAAAAAAAAAATCTTGCCTTCTTTCTTTCCAGATACCTCAAAAGTCGATTTTCAGGTCCTGTTAACTTGGTCATCAATCTGGGTTACTTGCTTTCTCATTCATTCATTCATTCACATGTATTTATCAGTATCTCCTGTGGGTCAGCACCATGCTAGGTGCCCCGGTGGTAAAAGAAAAACACATTTCTTGCACCTGGGGAGTTCAGTGTCTAATGTGGACAACCTAAATACTAAACAAAGAATCACCCAAACAAGTATTGCACTAGAATATGGATGGATATGTGTAATAAATTTAAGAAGTCTGATGCTCCAAAAGAATTGAAAGCAGAGAATCTGTCTTAGTCAGCTTTGGCTGCCATCACCAAATACCATAGCCTGGGTGGCTTCAACAACATTCATTTCTCACAGTTCTGGAAGCTGGAATTCTGAGATTAGGGTGCCAACACAGTTAAATTCTGGTGAGAGCTCTCTTCCTGGCTTGCAGATGGCTGCCTTCTCATTTTGTCCTTACATGGCACAGTAAGAAGCTCTGGGGCCTTTCTCCCTTCTTATAAGGGCACTAATCCCATCACAGCAGCCCCATCCTCATGCCCTCTAAATCTGCGTACCTCCCAAAGACCCCATCTCCTAATATCATCACACTGGTAGTTAGGGTTTCAACAAATGAATTTTGGGAGACATGATCAGTCCATAAAAGGTTCAAATAGATACTTATTCATGAATGTTTATAGTAGCACTATTTATAAAAAAAAAAAAAAGAATCCACACAAATATCCATCAATGGGTGAATGAATGAATAATAAATAAATTATGGTATATACATACAAGGAGATATTTATTATTCAGCCTGAAAAAGAGTTAAGTACTAATACATGCTACATGAATGAACTTCAAAAACTTGCTAAGTGAAAGAAACCCATCACAAAAGGTCATGTATCAAGTGTAATATCCAGAATAAGTAAATCCATAGGGACAGAGCACAGGTTAGTGGTTGCCAGGGTCTAGGAAGAGGGGACAATGAAGAGACAGTAACTGTTTATGGGGTACAGAGTTTCCTTTTGGGGCAACAAAAATGTTTTAGAACTGGATAGGGGTGGTGGTTGTATAATAATGTAAATGTACTAAATACCATTGAATTGTTTATTTTAAAAAGGTAAGCTTTATATTATGTGAACTTTACCTCAATAGAAAAAAAAAAGCATGGTTATAAAAAAATGGAATGTTACAGGGTGGCCTAATTTTAACTGAGCACCAAGGAAAGGTGTCAACCCTGAGGAAGTGGTCAAAACTTGAAGGATGAGTAGAAGTCAGTCATTAAGGGCAAGAGTGGAGGAGCAGGGTCTACTCAGTGAATAATACCCACGAACATGAAAGTGGGACGAGGTGGGCACACTGGAGAATGACAAGGAAGTCAGGGTGTCTGGAGATCAAAGGAAACTGTTGCTTGAAATGCAACTGGACAAGTAGTCGGTAGCAGATCTTTATAGGCATTTTGATACTTTGGTTTGTTTTAGCATCCATGGCATGAAGAACAGCAATATGATCTGATACACATTTTGAGATCAGTCTGGCTACTTTGAGAAGAATGAACTGAAGTTAAACAGAAATAACATCAGGGTGTTGATTACAAATATCTCTTTCCATTTTTTTTTCTTGTTTTTATATATGAACAGAATCTCGGTCGATATTAGACTTCTTATTTCACAGCTTTTTCACTATCAGCGTTCTCTAGATGTTGTTCCATTTCTTTTTCTTATATTTCTGGCTGAGAAGGAATTCTGGAGCTGGACAGATTTCTCATTTTTTCTACTTAGCAACTTTCTTCCCTTTTAATGTTCGTCACATTCTCTATTTGTCCTTAAAAGTAAAACAAAATTTCCAAGGTATCTCTAGATATTTCACTTATGGTCTGTAACAACACAGTGGCCTTTCCTAGGAATGAAACCTTCTTTTTTCCCCTCAGAAAAATTTCTTCTATTATATTTCTTATTTCTGCTTCATTTTCTTTCTTCTGGGATCTTTTGCAGAAATTTGTAGTCTTGCCTTCCATTCCCAGCATCTTCTTTCTCATTACCATCACAGTCTTGACCCTTTTGTCTCTATTCCAGGCACTCTGATTAGCTCATCCCCCACATCACTTGGTTGACCCTTGCAGTGTTGCCTCTTTGTTTTAGGGTCCCTAAGAGATACTGAATTCTGTCCTTACAGCCTTTTCACTCATGTAATTTCATTTTCTAAACTGCCTATGTTTTCCCCATCTTTCTTTTCCCTTAAATCTTATTATTCTACTTTTCATTTCTGGTTTCACAGACCCCCTAATTTTTTGCATAATATTGGAGACACAAGAACATATTCTTGACATTGTCTTTGTTGATTATGCCCTTTGCACATGGCACACATTTTCTCAATATTCTATAATTTGAAATGCTCCCTAGAATTGATGTTGTTGCTACTTTAGTTATTCATCTTAAAGTGATGTGATGTGTAAGCAGGGCTGGTGTTTTTCCATAAACATTTTGAGTAAATTGTCTTTGCTTCCCCTCCTGGTTCCCTTTGGTTGTTCTTGGCTTCTCAGATCTCAAACTGGAGGGCTTCTTTGGTATAAATTTATAACACCCTCATTGTTATTGAGCAGCTGGAGGTGGTGAGAGGAAGCCTGAGCTATGAGTAGCATTCACAAGGATATTTATCTCTGCAACAATTCTTTCCATGCATAGAGGGGAGCTGTTGTTCTCGCTTCAGTGTTTTCTATTCCCTTTTCATTTGGCACAGCCTCTGCTCCAGTGTAAACTTTGGCTATGCCCAGGCTCTTTCCTGGTACTATTGCTTGACACATGGAGGAAATGCCTCTATAACCCCAAAAGGGTTTTCTTTGATGTGGCAGCTACTTGAATCCTAGGTCTTCTCAATGTCCCTGCTTTCAGAAACTTCTGATCTTTGTTAGTGCCACCAACCAGGGGAGCTTCCCTCACCTTGAACATGCCCTACTTCTAATTGGGAAAACAATGATTTCTCCCAGGGTATCCTCAAGTTTTTTCCATAATGCACAAGTCCTCGTCCCTTTCTTCCCCATGTGGCCACCATGCTAATCGTGGACTCCTGAAGTGCTCCTGTCACAATGCTGACCCTTGAAGTTCAAGTGAAGTTCAAATTATGAAATCAGCACCTGCCACACAGCCTATCCATGCACCACCCATTTCTTACTTCTCCAGATAAACACATAGGTCTCACCAGAGCACAGTGTTTCATTCGTGATGATAATGCTCTTTCTTAGGAAAGGATTGTAAGTTGAACCCTTAATGCCTTTCTGAGTCTCACGATTTCTGTATTATGTCTACCAAAACATTCCCAGTCTTTCCTAGTTTTATTGGGTCAGTCCATAGTTTTCAGTTCTCCCCTGCCAACTCTCTCTAGCTAGGGGTTTTAGCTAGGGGTGGAGGGAAGAGTTCAAAAAGAGTTTAAGGAGAGATATGAGCCTGTGCTCACACTAATGTCTAGTCCAAACATGCATGGCTTGGGTCGACTTGATACATCTTGCTGTACCTGTGCTTGCACCACACCTGTTTTAAGGTGACAGTATTTGCAGATGAATACCTCTGCGACTTGTCTGGCCTAACACAACATTCAGTGTGGTGAGATGAACATATATATAATTGCTCCTCCAATATGCAGACTTATTGAACAAACACAAAAACCACCAAACTTAGGGAAAATAATCCTAATTGGAGCCTATTTAAACAATTAAATTTTCTTTTTCCCCATGAGTTTAGATAGCATCTAAATCAGGTATTTAAGGATTTAAAAGTACATAGAGAAACTAAGGATGGCTTCAAAAAGGTTTAAAAACTACCAAAAGACTATGTAGAGACCACTAAAATGTATGCTGAAGTAAAAAACTAAAATAACACATTATTAAAGATCTTTATTTTCTTCCTATGTTGTTTCTTTTTCACCAGATGGCGATGTCAGAGGTAGAGAGTAAAACAAATCTTTATTGTTTTTATGGTGTAAGTTTTTTCTGCAACAAGCAAGTATATGTACTTGTAATAACTATAAAACAGGAAGAAAAAATAAGAATGAGGGACCTTATTGCTCACACAATAGGATGGCTGTATTACTGATCAAATAAAAAGAGACCACATTTTCATCTATTTCAAGTCTAAATATTCAAACTGCTCTTACCCCACCTCCTCCTCTGTTGTGTTATGGAAATACAGAATAAGAAAATTGGGGCCCATAGAATAGTCTGTGATGAATCTCTGGTCAATGTGACCGTGAACCTGGATAAACAGCCAATCAGACTCAACAACAGAGAAGTAATAATTAATGTGTAACGTCTGTAAAAGAGTCACAGTGACATACACAAGTGGCAGAACACATTGGACCTTCCCATGTGTTATTTACCAAGGGGCATGCCATTTACTGTCACAACTGGTTTCCATCTTTCTTTCAGATCTCACCTCCTGTAAGATATTGAATATAGAAGTGTAGATGTATATTCTGGGACAGAGACATACACTACAGAATGAAAACAGTGATAAATATTTGACAGAGTTGTCTTTTCATGCAATTGATAAAATGAGACTGTTTGTACATAGACAAGAGTTAGTGGTAAAAGTCTTGCACTTTTCTTTTCTCCAAAGTAGGGGTATGAAACATTTCTCACTTGATTATCTTATCCAGGAAACATGTATGCAATGACATTCTATCCTGATGTTTTGATTAAAAACAAACAAATAAACATTGAAAGTAAACTATTACAAATAAACACACAATCAAAAATCAGTTTCATCTTCTCCCACACCAATATGGGCAGTTGTCAGAACAGTGATTTAGCATCTGTTGAAATATTTGAGTTCCTCATTGTCGCTTAATTTAAAACCCTCCTTCCTCTAGAAAGTGTCTGTTCCTGTGTTGTATGGAAAATTGTGATCATCGTTTTCATCCTCCATGTGCTGGGCTGTGGGAAGTTAGTGCTCAGGAGAAGCAGGGTCCTGTCCACCTCCAGTCATTCAAACAGCTTGGGTGATGATTATTTATTTACAACAACTAATACAATTGGTAGTGAGGACTTCATAGGCAACCTCTAAGTGCAGGCAAGATGAAAAATTTACTAAATTGGAGAATAAAAATGCATAAGAAAATGCACAGAATCAATATTTCATGGTCTTGGTGTTACCTTGCTGTTCACAAATCTATTCCCGAGTTCGCATTAAAATTTAAAGCAACGTCATGCGACAAGTTCAAGCCCTGGGTTATTTCACGTTAGTTTAGCTTTAGAGGAGTTTTGTTGTTGCTTATTTCATAAAGTCATGAGGATCTAAGAAGAGAGAACACTTAGGAAACCATTTTTCCAGGTGACTCTGGCTTTACTTTTTTTCTTTAAGACAGGAAGACAGAATGTGTCTGGCATACATAAAAAGGTTGAGTAATTCCACTTCTGAGTGACTAGGTCTTAGCCGCCTTTTTGTCCAAACTTGTACCAGATTACAAAGATTGTTTTTAAAACCTTTAAAAGACAAACTATTATTTTTTAAGGAATCAAACATTTACTGAATAGCTGCTATGAGCGAAACATTAAGTAATACATATAAAACTTGATTGTGCTGAAGGAAGGTTATGATTCTTAAATTCTCCCTGTTTTCATAAATTTCTGAAATGACACCATAAAAGAATTAACAGCTAAAGGGACAGGTATGTAATGTCTGCTCCCTTCTCCTTGCTGTACTAATACTTAAAGAGATACTGGATACCAGCATACAAGTTCATAAAATTTATAAAATAGCATAGCTATACCCAATATTCCTTCTAGTTATTGTTGGTTTATTTGTTTTGTTCAGGCCAGTACACAAGGAATTTGGAATTTATTAGTACAGCCTCCATAATTTTGACTCCCTAGTGCTATTCTGAGATTCTTAAACTATCTTAAATTATTACTCTGTTGAGATATGGTTTGGGTTGCCATTAGGAACAACTGGAATGAGAGAGAGGTAGTTTCTACTACTAGTGAGATTATCATGATGACATCCCAGGAACTCTGTCCCCATGAAGCTTTATTCTTCAGAGCATCAGGGTGGGGCAAAAGTAGGTTTACAGCTGTCTGTATGGCAAGTAATACAATAATTAATAAATAATAATACAAGAAGAAACTCTGTTTTACATACAACAGTAAAGCTATTTTTGCTTCATCCTATACTTGAAGGGTTTGTGTCCAGGGCAAGGGATTGTTTTACACGTGGACACCTTGTGTCCTGCAGAGAAACCTAAGGCTGACCAGCACGCTAAGCAAGAGCACAAGATGGTCATCAGCCTTTCTGTTTGGTCTTGAATTATTTCTAATCTCTGTGGGTCCAAAGGCATTAATTATATTGTCTCAATACTTCCTACCCCATATTTTTATTGTCTTCTAATCATGCCTGAAATGGATGTTTTAAGCAAAGGTGAGGAATCTGTTCAAAGATTTAGAGTGATACTACCATAATCTCAATGCAATTTTGATACCAGTCAGGTGTGCTTCCAAGTAAAGCTCAAGGAAGTATCATAATGAAAAGGTGAGTGGGTGGGTCTTTTAAAGTATTTTACCCTGCATGTATCCACGTTGTTGCCCATATTAAGGAGAGAGATATTGGGGGAACTTCCTTATTGAAGATCTTTATTTTCTCTTCTCTCTCTCTCTCTCTCTCTCTCTCTCTTTTTTTTTGCCAACATTAGTAAGAATAACAATATCCTCATCTATTGGGTGTGTTCTCTTTCAGACATAGTAAGTACTTTACACTCATTTCATTTAGCATTTACAACAGTACTATGAGACAGGTATTTTTATTTACAAATGAGCAAACTGAGGTTCAGAGAGGTGAAATAAGTTGCTTACGATGACACTATAGTAAGGACCATATCTGGGAATCAAATAAGTGTTTCTGACTCCAAAAACCAACTTTTCAGTCTGTTAAATCTCTTGTTTCCAGAGCCTTTTTAGCTTTCAATTACCTACCTGGTGAAATAAGAGCAATAGCTTTAGCTCTCAACTGTGTTCTAAGACAGTTTCTTCTTATCTTTATATAGTTTAGCATTTGAAGAAAAACAATTTATTTCCATAATAACAGCAGACACTTGTTTAGTACTTAGTTTTTAAATCCTTGTCCTTCATTTGTTCTCACTAATTTTAATGTCCATCTTGCAAGGCAATGTGTGGACAAGCTGACCCCTATACCACCAGCATCATATTTAGAATTGCCTGGGGAGCTAGTTAACAATGCAGATTTCTAGGTCCTGTGGACTAGAATGAGAATCTGGGCTATAGGATGGAACTGGAGAAATTTCCTTTTCTTTTCAATTTTTATTGAATTTACTGGGATGGCATCCGTTAAGAAAATTACGCTAACAATATTTTAGGCTTCAGGTGTACAATTCTATAATACATCATCTGCATATTGTATTGTGTGTTCACCACCACAGGTCAAGCCTTCTTCCACCACCGCTTGTCACCCCTTTCCCTTCCTCTACCTCCCCGACCCCCTGTCCCTGGGGTTACCACCATACTGTTGTCTATGTCTATTTTTTCTTTTTCTTTTTGCTTAATCCCTTCACCTTTTTCACCAGCCCCTCTGACAGCTATCAGTCTGTTCTATGTATCTATCAGTCTGTTTCTATTTTGCTTGTTTGTTTATTTTGTTCATTAGATTCCACATATGAGTGAAATCATGTGGTATTTGTCTTTCTCTGTCTGGTTTATTTCACTTAGTAGTATAATGCTCTCCAGCTCCATCCATGCTGTCACAGAAGGTGAGATTGCCTTCTTTTTTTACAGCCAAGTAATATTCTCTTGTGTAAAGTTGCCATAGCTGTGAAGGTCTTTATTTTCTTAGCAAAAAAAGGAATCAAATCTGCCTGCTGCAAACGGAGGAAGTAAAGAGAGGATGTCTTAGAGTCTTCCTCCATAAAATGTAATCCTGCGACCAGCAGCTGTGCAGCAACAGGGAGCTGATTAGGAATGCAGGCTTGCCTGCCAAGCCTAGACTTGTGAATCAAAATCTGCTTTTTATCCTTTTATCAACTTAATTGAGGGATGATTTATATGTAACAAAACACATCCATTGAAAGTGCAAAATCTGAGGAATTATAGTGGACTTCTACACACATGAGACCACCATGACAACCAAAACAGCAAGAGTTCCATCACCCCAAAAGATTCCCTGTGTCTCCAGAAGTCCATCCATCCCTCTGCCCTGGTCCCAGGTAACCACCAATCTGCCTTCTGTCGCTATCAGTTAGTTTACATTACACATAAACAGAATCCTATAGAATATTCTCCATTGGGTCTGGCTTCTTTCACTCAGAGTAATGCTTTTGAGATTCATCCATGTTGTTGTGAGTTGCATGGACAGTGAGTGAATCCATAGATCATTCCTTTTAGTTGCTGAGTTCTACTCCATCACATTGGCCAGCCGATGGCTATTTAGGTAGTTTCTAGATTTTGACTACTGTGAATAAAGCTTCTATAAACATTCCTATTTAAGTCTTTGTGAGGATATACAGTTTAATTTCTTTAGGATGAATGTCTGGGAGCAGAATAGCCCAATCATATGCTAGGTGTATGTCTACCTTTTTGAGAAAATGCTGGTTTCTCAAAGTGGTTTTACCATTCTCCATTCCCACCAGGAGTGTATGTGAGTTCAGTTTGAACATCTTTAGTAACACTCGGTATGATTAGTCTCTTTAACTGTAATTATTACAACATGGTTTTAGCTTGCATTTTCCTAATGACTAATGATGTTGAGAGAATTTCATTTAGACAAGATGCCCTGTGTTTTATATGCTTAGTAGAGTTGAAGGAGCATTAGTGTAGAGCACTTGAGCAGACAGAGAAGGGTTGGTCAGGCCATGGTAGAGCTGGGAACCATGGTAAGCTCAGTGATGAGGAATGTCCACACATTAGTGGTGACTTTAATCCACATGGTTGGGTGTTTTCTACAACAGCATAAGAACAGAACTGGCATATGGTAAGCATCTGTAATTAATATTTTCCTTCTTAATTTGGAAAACAGAGACAGTTTAAAGAAAAAACTAAAACTTCCTGTAAATCCATGAGAGACAGAATCTTTTTAAGCTATAGCTTTGAAGCCATATTAATTTCCTATTGCTGCTGTAACAACTTATCACACATTAATTCTGGAGTTCAGAAGTCTAAAAGTGAGTCTCCTAGGGCTAAAGTTGAGATGTTGGGAAGCTGCATTGCTTCTGGAGGCTCCAGGGGAGAATCCGTACCTTGCCTTTTCCAGCTTCAAGAGGCTGCCCACCTTCTTTAGCTCACAGCCTCACTCCAACTTCTTCTTCCTTCTCTGTCACACCTGCTTCCCTGACACTGACAGTCCTACTTTTCCCTTTCACTTACACAGACTCTGTGATTACATTGAGCCACCTGGGTAATCCAGGATAATATCCCATCTCAAGAATCATAACTTAATCCGACCTGCAATGTCCCTTTTGCCCTGTAAGGTAGCACATTCCCAGGTTCCAGGAATTAGAATGTGGACATTTAGGGGAGGGGCATTATTCTGCTTACCCCATTAGTCGGCAGGCACTTTGGGAGGTGCTTAGATCTTGAAAGTGGATAATTTATTAATGAGATTACTGCCCTCATAAGAAGAGACCTCAAAGAGCTTCCTAGTTCATTCCACAATATAAGGACACAGCAAGAAGGTGCTGTCTGTGAACCAGGAAGTAGGTCCTGACCAGACACTAAATCTACCAGCGCCTTGATCTTGGACTTCTGGCTTCTAGAACTGTGAGAAATAAATTTATATTGTTTATAAGCCACCCAGTTTATGATATTTTGTTATAGCAGCCCAAACAGACTATGAAAAGCCTCATGTGCTTTTGTGTTACTGTTATCACTCCCATTTTACAGTGTGGAACTGAGGCACGGAGAGATTAAGAAACTCACCCAAGATTGTAGAGCTAGGCAATCTCCGAGGCAGGATTCAAACTCAGTCTCTGTGGCTCAAGTGTACGTTTTTTATGCACTGGGCTAGTCAAGGTTCTCCAGAGAAACAAATCTCTCTCTCTCTCTCTCTCTCTCTCCCCCTCTCTCTCACACACACACACACACACACACACACACACACACACACACGGCTTTATCATGAGGAATTGACTCACATGATTATGGAGGATGACAAGTCCTGTGATTTACCTCTGTAAGCTGGTGGCCCCCGAAAGCCTGGGAGACAGTAGTTTAAATCCCAGTCCAAGGGCTGGAGATGATGAGATGAGATGTCCCAACTCAACCAGGCAGACAGGAAGCAAAAAGGTACAAATTCCCTTTTTTTCCATCTCTTTGATCTGTTCAGAGTCCTCAATAGATTGGAAGAGCTTGCTCACAATGGAGAAACCCATCTGCTTTTCACTGAGTCCACTGATTCAAATGCTAACCTCATGTTAGCATGTGAGGGTTTAAGGAAAAACCCTCGCAGATACACCCAGGAATAATATTTAACCCAGGCACCTTTTGGTCCAGTCAGGGTAACACAAAATCAACCATCATAGCTGGATGTGAAGATAACCAAAAGGAAAAGGATGAATGTGAGGAAAGAACAAAGAAGTTAGCTGGAGAGTAAATGCCAGCATGGACAAAGAAGCTGATATGGATCAGGATATTTCAGCAGCAAAAAGAGAGAGATAAGAGGGAGGAAATCAGTACATGTGAATTACATAGAACATCGTTGGGTTTAAGAATGGAATAAATGTTAACCATTATTATTATTATTGCTATTGTTGTTAGTCATTGTTTCAAGCGCTGTTCATCCAATGACTGGAGGCTATCAGACTTGGGGAGAAAAGCTATTATAAAGGAGGGTTTTAGGAATTTTTTCCATATCATGAGCAATGGAACTCTCTTCTTTGTACCCAAAGAAACCATCATAAAGACCCACATTGCCTGTCAAGTCAATGCATTTGGAGTCAGCTGGATCTTTGTCTCTTTTTTCCCCTCTCTTTGATATTTTGCTGAGGCGAGCCTTAAGAAGTCCTCATTTAACTCAAGAATCTACACCAGTTATTGTCTCTGCTGCTTTTGATTTACCTCCTGGGTTTTTCTTCTTCTTTTTTAATGCTACATCATGAGCATTTTCTTGTAATAAAAATATTTTTCAAAATCGTGACTTGAATGGTTGCCTAGCATTTGTCATATGAATGTCTCATCACTGTGTAAGTGACAGTACTTGTGTAGGGTAGGTTTGCATGGCCTCACTGAGGAGTGGGAATGTCCTTGAAATATAGGGTGGTGCTCACAGCCCTGTGCCCCAGTGAGGGGGTCCCCTCCGCCTTGCAGTGTGCATTTGGAGCAAGGTATTTCCTGACCAGGATGTTGGAGAAGTAACAATTGTGATGCAGCAGTTACTACTTGTCCCCTGCATTTTCTGGAGAATGGACTTTGTCTTTGTCAGGGCCTCGATATGAATGTTGTTCGCAGTCTCCCTGCCATGAGGAAAGGCGCACAGGCACTTGTCATGAGACTTGTACAGGCTTCTGGACAATTATGACTACACTGACTTCCATTAGTCCACAAACCTGACATGTTCTCAGAAACAGAAATAAGGCGACCTTGTCACCATTTATATTTTAATGATCATTATCATTTACCCTAACTAAAAATAATGGCACTTACTGAATGCGTGCCATTTGGCAAGCATCATATTGCATGCCTTAGATCAATCCTCCTTTACAGTCTTCCTAAGAAACCCCTGGGGGAGATATTGTCCCTACATTACATATAAGGAAACTGAGACTCAGAGACTGTGAGCTCACAGAACAAGGATGCAATATGGTGGGCCTCAAACTCAGGGCTATTTGACCCCAAAGTCCATACTCTTGACCTTGGGTTTAGTAGTAGCCAGTTTGGGTCCAGTGCTACTGGTATTTGGGCCTGATATGAATGAAACATATCCACAATTTATGATGTACAAGAGATGGCTGCTCAGGGGCCCCATTCTGCTCAGATCAGGGTCTCCCACCATTTCTTACCACCACCCCCCACCTCCACTTCCACAGGCTGCATCTTTGCTCTCTGCACCCCCTACTGAGGACCATTGGAATGGTACTCCATGAACCCTGCTACCTGGGTGTCTGCTGCTAATCCGCTCCAACCGCACAGAGTACTGTCAGATGGTGTTAGATAAAAAAGTCTGGCTGAGCAAACCTGGGGTCTGCCCTGTACCCCCAGAGTGGCAGAGAGAACCTGAAAGGGCTGGACCCCAAGCCAGGCCTTATCAATTCATGCCTTGTGTCTGTTAATCCACATTCTGCCTTCGTGTTTAGAAATGGTTTGTAGGGAAGGTGATGGGACATGGTAAGGTACCAGGAACATCAAACATTAGGCATTTATTATAGTAACATTTTAATTAGTTCTGGCTTAGTGTTCAAGTAAAAATCCTTATTACTCACATGTTCTCTGTATGCATTTCAATGTTATTTTTTATTTTTAGAATTGATTATGAGTTTTGTTCTTTTTTGCTCAGTAAGGTAACTGATGCTCATTAAGAAGGTTTGAGTCTATTAGGTATCATAAATAAGAAAAGAATAAAAAACTGCTATCACTGCACCAGAAGTCGGGAGAGCCAAGATCTTAGGAAAAAGTGGTAATCACTTATTACTTATTATAATTCATTAAGCTTGTAGGAAATATTTAGATACTTAATTGGCATTTAACAAGATAGCTATAGAGAGTAAATGAGACATTAAATTCTCTTCTTAAATACCCATTAGGTTTGCTTTAGAAATTAATTGATATCTAATTCATTTGCTATCAACGATTTTATCCTTTGCCAGCTGAGAAGTTCAACATATTAATGATAAATAAAGGCAAGAGAAGAGGGAACTTATACTTAATGCGTTCTGTGATAACCTAATTGAAAAGGTCAAGGTCCCCATGGTGACTTAGTCCCATCAAAGGGGCGCTATCATCAGATTTAGAGGAAGAGGGACTCTGACCACCTGTTCAGTTGGACCTCTCCAAACCCTCAACACCAAAGTCCCATATAGTGATGGTGAACAGCCCATGAGGGAGCCCAGAAATCTTCCATGAGGTCCAGGTGAGATACCTGCACATGTTTAAACTAAACTCATGTATGTAAATGGTCACCAGGAGTGGTTGTGAATAAAATGGAGTGGGCATGTTGATTGTTTTAAAATACTTAATGGCCAGTACTCAGGAACATAGAGGAGAGATGCTTTGTTACTCTAGACAACAGAGCAGTGGACTAAAATTATAGTGAGGGTATGGGAAGATGAGCTCCCCAGATTTCCTTGCAAGGAAGAACTCATTGCCCCAAACACTGGGACACTTTGGCATTTGTCTCAGCTGCAGAATTGCCCCCCAAAAGAGCACATCTTCCTGGGCCACTAAGTGATTACAGCCAGCATAGGACAATTCTGATGGGCTATATATACTCCAAAAGTACCCATGGAATTGGCCAACACTTTGTGAATGCATTATGGTTCAAACCCTCCCTTTGTCAGCCTTGCTCCCTTCCTTTTCATGGATCTTGGTTCCTTATCAATATCCCACATGGCAAGCTGTCTCACTGTCTTCTTTGGATAACATAACCCATGACATATAGGGAAGGATAAGGGTGTTTTTGCCCATTGTAAGTGATGTTATGAACTGTGCCCCAATATCATGGACCACTAGGTCCTTCAAAACATCCCACAAGGACTTGTGGAAGCCGTACGTCACATTTTTCAGGCATTCCTCTGGGCATGGCAGGGCTTCAGCTCTTTTTAACCTTTCCTGTTCTCTTTCTATTGTTGTTCCCTCCACCCCAAGTTAGGTTGCCTACTTTTGCAACATTTTCTGCTGTGGCAGAATGTGCCACTGATGACCTGACCTGTTTTTCTCCTTTCTGGGCAAAGAACTAGACTACAGCCCTGAGCCTGTCTTACAGTCAAGTGTGATCATGTGCTTGATTGAGGTCTAGGTAACAGAAGGTGAGCAGAGGTTGTGTGTACCTTCTTCAGTCCTGGCCACATCTTACGTGTGGTCCCCTTCCACTTGCAGAGTGCATATAACTCTGAGACTCTAGAGGGAAGAAGCCTGGGTCTCAGCATTTGGCCAACATGGAAGACCTCTCTCAGGTCAAGAATGCCCATTTTCTTAGGTAACAGATGAATGTCTGTTGTCTTAAGTCACCAAGATTTGATGGTTTATCAGTTCCAAGAGCTAGTGCTGGTTACACTGAGACAGCTCTCATCAGACACAAATTTCTACTGTCAGGCACTCCTGCCATTTCCCCCGATACCTGCATTTCCTACCAATCACCACTCCTGCCACGGACAAGGCACCACACACCTAAAGTCTCAAAATGTTCTCAATGCACAGAAGTCAGGAAGAGTATTTTAAGAATGTGGAGAGACTGTGTCTCCCTCCTCCCTCTACAAAATGTCAACAGCCATGTTCTTTGAAATGACCATTTGTAGGCAACTTTTGGGATAAGGGCATTTTGCAGAAAGGGCAAAATGGTAACAAAGTCACAATAGCACAAAAAGTTATTAGCATGTTTAAGCTTCATAAATGTTTACCAGGAAATGAATGAGCAACTGTCTGAATGTTGTTGGAATGTTTTTCTGCATAGAGATGGTGAGGTTGGGGAAGAAGAGCTCCAAAGATGAGGGTGAATCTTTGGGCTGTAGGCAGCAAATGACACCATAGGGCAGCATCAGTAGGCCAGGTGATGTGGGTCAAACTCTGAGAGGTTCTCAAGGAGTCTCATGCCCTGACCCACACCATGGATCCTAATGGCACCCAAGATCTTGATCATACCTGTAGGAACCCCTGACTCTGCCTCCATTTTTGGTCCTGGGGCCCACACATGTTTTTAGAACTCAGTCCTTCATGCATTAATTAACTGGTCTATTTTAGCCTTCAGTATCTTTTGAAAATCTTTTCTAGTTTAGACTTGATGAAAGTTGTAGATGATGTAGACACATGTATAGCTACATAGCATAACTCCTACACTCAAGGAATTCATAGTCTAGCCACAGATGCTCTGAAGAAACAGATATTCCCAGAAGAACCAACCCACCTTATCCCCAAAGCAGTCAGATCCAACTGAGAGAGGTGAATTTCACCTTTCCCAAGAGGGTAATTAGATGCTAAGAATAACCTTGCTAGACCACTGTATAACAAAGGGTGATATGGATAACAGTAGATGGCACAATTGTTTCTTATTCCTATAGGCCTGAAGGGACAGGTTCTTTTTAATGGAGGCATTATAATTTACATACAGAAAAATGTACAGATCTTCAGTCAACAGTTCAATGAGCTTTCTTCAAAGGAATACATCTGTGTAACCGAAAGAGGAGATGCACTTTTCAAGGGCTGAGAAAGAAAAATAAAAGCAAGAAAGTGATTCTGCTTAGCACAATAATGTATGGTGTTGACAGGACAGAATCAAAGAATGCCTGTGATATAGTTGGAGGCTGAGCCCAGGTGGAAGAAATAGTGGAGGGACTGAAATAAAGAACTGGGATATCTTATTCCCCATTTTACCCATTTGAATGTCTTTCCCATTGTATGACTCTTCCATTTTTTCAAATATTTAAAGAAGAAAAGGAAGAAGAATCTTCTACCTGCGCAAGAATTCATCAGAGTTTCAGTGACTGTGTAGCTCTGTCTGTGTCTAGGTATAAGGATGTATGTAAATAAAGAAAGAAATTAGGTCCCATGTTTAGGCCAACATCCAGGTTGGAGACAGAAACAATTTCCAAGTGTTGGTCTGGGAACAAGAATCCAGTGAACTTCCCTTTGAAGCACTTACACAAAAACAATTTCACATTTCTTCTTATATTCAATACTTTGCTCTCTGACTCATTGTTCAAGTTAGATTCTCTGGAAGGAGATTCTATGATGGAGTTTGGGGTACAAGATGTTTATTAGGGAACAATAATCAGCACCTGTGATGTGATGCCAGCCCCCACAAAGCCTCTGCCAAAGCTATGGGAGCTCCAGAACAAATGGTGCTGGGTGTGGGGGCAGGTGCCCCAGGAAGGGCATGACCTTGGCTGAGACAGACACTGAACTGGAGGCTCTCTGCTGACCATACGTCTTTCTTTCCTTGGAAGAATCTAGATGGTGTATCTCTGGGTGGTCTACCACACCTGCTATAGAGAATAAACCACGAGAAGATGAAAACCATGTTTGGTTTTGCTCACCAGAGTCCCTAGCAGAGCACACAACATGTATCTGGTATTCAAAAAATCTTTGTGGTTGAATTAATTAATTACTCCAAGCAAGAGATGGCCATGAGAACATGATACCTCCATGAATTCTCAGGAATGGAGACATCTGCTAGTCTTTCCTAGATCTTAAAGAGAGACCCTTTAGAAAACCAATTACATAAATTTAAGGTAGAAATATGCACGTTCTATGGAGGCATAGCAGAGGAGCACTTAGACCCCAGTGGAAGAGTGAAATACCTTAATAGTTATGTCATAGTAAATTCCTATTGCAATGACAGCTGAAGATGCCAGATTTTTCTTAAAGCCTGATGTCCAGCTCAAAAATTACTTCGCCATCCTCTCTCTGCTTGGCAGAAACTGGCAGAAAAATCTTGTCCCATATGTAGACTGACAAATGAGTAAGGAACTGGAGGCCATTTGAGTTCAGCACAGACCATAAATCTGGCTGAAACAAACAAATAAAGCTCAATTGAGTGGCCAGAGTCAGGACTGCATTTGTCACTTCACCGTCAGAACTCAGTCTTAGAGGTGCTTTTCCTGGCTGAGTTCCTGGACCCTCATCCTGGACCTTCAACATCCTAGCTGAATGTAAAAGGACTGATTTGAGAACTTTAATTTGACAGTCAAAAACCAGACAGTTCTGGATCCTAGGCCATCTTCTCCGTCTTAAACCTTCCTCTTCCTACTCCTTTGTTTCATAACAAACAATTGGTATCCTT
Source organism: Pteronotus mesoamericanus (assembly GCF_021234165.1). Taxonomy (NCBI): domain Eukaryota; kingdom Metazoa; phylum Chordata; class Mammalia; order Chiroptera; family Mormoopidae; genus Pteronotus; species Pteronotus mesoamericanus. The sequence continues at coordinate 14,459,387 of NW_026555105.1, forward strand.
AATTTTGTTTCTAGAGAAGTCCTAAGACGATAAACTAATCCATGTGATGTGAAGCAGGAGTTGCTAAACAACTAAGACTGGGAAAAAGGTCCTGAGGCTAAAAGATACAGGGAACAGACTGATAATTGCCATTGGAAAGCAGGTTTGGGGGACTGAGTAAAAAAGATGAAGAGGTTAAAAAATACAAATCGGTAGTTGCAAAATAGTCACAAGGATGCAAAGTACAGCATAGAGGATATAGTCAATACTATTTTAATAACTACGGCACCAGATGGCTACTGAAAATATTGGCAGAACACTTTGTAAAGTATATTTGTCTAACCTCTACACTGTACAATGGAAACTAATACAAAATAATATTAAATATAAAGAAAAATGAGATTAAGAAGTATAAATACTTCTTTGGCTCTAAAAAACAAAGAAAAAAATGCACTAGAGAAAGGTCTTAGTGGTTCTGCAAGAATTAGGAAAAGTCACTCATTAGAGTAAGAACGCCCCCAGGAGCGTGAGTGTAGATTCAGAAGCCCAGGAGGGACAGAACTTCATTAGCATTAAATAAAAGTCTCATTGAGGGCCAGATCCAGCTGGATTACTCACCTGGTGGCAGGTGGGTGTCAGAGCTGTCTGTTGTGGATTGCATCAGGAGCTTTCCTCTGGGGTAAATTCACAGCGAGCCTGCGAGCCAGCAAGCCAGCCAGCGTACAGTGCCATAAAGCGTCAGTGACAAATCTAGTGTGATCAGGTGGGGAATTCCCCCTGAATACTAACACCTCCTCATCGCTCATTCCCACCTCAGACTCCCTCCCTGGCCACACTGCTGATCCATAGAACTCAGTGCTTTTTTACCTTCCACTGAGCTATATGCACACCTAAACCTTTGAAAGCCCTTCTCCCTGAGCCCCAGGGGCACTGAGAGGGTTAATCCTGTCATGTCAAGATTCTCCTCAGATGCCAGACCAACTCAGCATCAATTTGACACAGATTTCTTTGGGGGAATCTGGGTTAATCTTTCTGGGCGGGCTGTCCATTTGATGGACAGGAAACAGTTCCGGAGTCGGCCCGTGTACCTCCCGCGTGACCCTCAGCACCAACCCCAGCCCTGTCTCTGAATTAAAAATTTAAAGGGGCAATTAAATTTTTAAAAAGCAATCTGATGTTTACAGGCCCTCATAGGTAATTTATAAATGCTGCCGTCCAGATCCCTTTTTGCTAAAAGAATTTAATTTGGAGAGAGGCTTCTGCGGGAATGCAGGCTGCCCATGGGAGATGCATTGAAATATGCAAAAGACTTGGCTGACGTTGGTGGCTGGGGCAGTGCAGGCCTAAGAACCTCTTTGATCCTCTGTGCATATGTGTCTGCAGACTACCTGTGCCGACAACACTATGCCTTCTGTGTCGGCTTTTATATCTGTGTGCTAAATAAATCCATGGAGGCATGACTACTTAAGGATCCAAATGATGCTAGATTAAATGCAATGTTCTTCTATCCCTAACTGGTCCTTGGAACAGAAAAAAGAACACTAGATGAAAAATCTGTTGAAATCTAAATAAAATGGGCAGTTTAGTTATTAGTAACGCACCAACGTTGGTTGCCTAGTTTTGACAAAAGTACCGTGGTTATGTAAAATGCAGGGTCAGGGGCATACAGGGACCCTCTGCCTTTTGTTTCTGCTTTTTTCTGTACATCCAGAATTATCCAAAGGTTTATTTCTTTTCTTTTTTTTTTTTTAATGCTCGAGGTCTTCAATCTGGGGTTCCCCAACTCTTCTCTTGGGTGAAGATCTGAATTTTTACCGGGCCCACCTCTTACAGCCACCACCTCGTGTAAGGAGAGCAGATTGCAGGCCCAATCCCTTTTATTCTCTTGTTCAGCCTTTTATATGCTTCACAATTTGAAGTTACTTTAGCTATTACTCTGTTTACTAATTTCATGTCTGTTTCTTCCAGTAGAACGCAAGCTTCCTGAGAGTAGTTGTGTGATTAATGATTAACTTTATCTCATCTCCCTGTCTGCCACCCAGCAGGGTCCCAGGTATGTAGTGTACAGTAATGAAGTCTTAAGTCTAGGAATGGAAGTTCCTACTTTTATTTTCATTTCCTTGCCCTTTTCCTAAGATCCTGCACTTCTGGGGCCAGAGGCTCTGGCAGTTGTTTAAACAGACAACAGGCAACACTGAGTCTAGAGAGGAGAGTGTGATGTCTTTTAGAGAATGAGCTTCATGGGGCTGGGGGAATGTGTTACTAAACACTCTGGGTTAAATTTGGGGGAAATGAACCAATAAAACCAGATGGATGAGGCTGCAGGATTCCATAACAGCTTAGGGAAGAAGCTACATGTGGGTGGGAGTGGAAGAGAGACAGCCGTGGGGGCAGAATGAGAAAGTTTCTGAAATCTTGGGCATCAAGTCACCAAAAGGTAGACGAGAAAAGCAAGACCCCGGAGTCTGAAGGATTGCAAACTAGCGGTCAGGAGGGGTACCTAGCATACCTATTGACAGCCTCACTCCAGACAGAACATACAAGGTGCACTTCCCCTTTAGTTTATCCATTCTCTACTGTACTCTGCCTTTTATCTCCCATCTCCCACCAAGCTTGCCTCAGAGAGAACAGCATCAGGCATCCTCTCGAGTTCTGCTGTTCTATCCCTGTGGTTGCCGTCAACTTCTGAGTTCTTCTACTAATGATAATCAAGTAATTATGGTAGCAATAATTTACTAAGCATCCATTAGGTAAAAACTTCAGACATATTAATTGTTATTTAATCTTCCCAACATCATTAAGAAGCAAGAACTATTCTTATCTTTACAGATGAGGATATTGAGATTCAGAGAAATTTATAACTTGCCTAAAGATATGCACTACAGAAGCAAGCTGCGATGCACAGGATTTGTGCCCAGGTCATTGTGATTCTGAGGTCAGCACTATTAAAGTGTCTCTGCTGACCATAACCAAAGAATCAACTACCTCCTCCAGGAAGGTGGTGCCTGGATCTATGATCGCCTCCTTCAGGTATCTCTTATCTATTGTCTTACTGCGACTAACTTACTTCAACTGGTTATAGTCTCTCACCTGAACCATGGCATTTGTTTCTACCAGTCCAAAGTCCATATTCCATTTGATCATCTTTCTAAATCATAACTCCAATCCTGGTACTCCCCTTTCCAAATCCTTTCATGGGTCTCACGTATCGGCATTTCATTTCTGCTCCTACCTGTGCAATTTTTGGCCTGTCTTGTGAAACCTAACTTCCTGAAATCTAAAATGGAAATTATAATCCCTACGTAATTGCAAAGAGCAAACAGAATAATGTAAAAATTGCCTAGTAAAGTGGCTGACCCAGGAATGACTTCATGAATTTTTTGTTGTTCTTCTATAAAGTCATCTGCCAAAGAGGTCTCTGGGAATGAGAAGAAAAGACGTACAGGAGAAAGAGAAGCTAGAACTTGGAGATATGCTTGAGACAGAAAGAGCTAACTCCCAGACGAGGATGATGTAAGAAAGTTCAATGCCCATGGTGCAAAGATTGACAATGGCCGTCCAACAACATTTTGAATCAATATGTATCATGGTGGGTCTCCATTGGTTGATTCATTTATTCAGCAAGTATTTACTGAGAGCCTATTCTATGTCAAGCCTAGCAGTAGGCAGGCATGTAGAACAAATAGCTCAAGTGTCATGTCTCAAAAAATTCACATTTCAGGAGACAAAATCATTGCAACACCATGCAATAAGCTTGAAAATCCTCACCCATAATACATTCTGGGCCAAGAGCCTTATCTGGTAGAAATACTTTGCTGCTGGATACGTGTCCTTTTTCAGTCAATATTCCTCTTCATGTCCACTACACCAATTGTTTGTTTATTCCTCAGTCAATATTGCATTCATATCCCCTACACCAATTGTTATTTTCACTAAAATTTTAAAAGTTATCAATAAAAATCTACACAGTATTCTCACCTTTAAAATTGATATGTAGCTTCACTATTATATAAATCTCAATCATGATTTTGCATATTTGTCTTTGACTTTTTAATCAGGCTTGTATACAATCTAAAAGGTCTTAAAGGTTTTATTGTTTCTTGAATCTTTTACAGAACTTTGTTTTTCACTTATTTTCTCATGCTACTTTTTTGCTGATTTTGCTAATCTTTAAATAACTTCTCATGTGGAACACTTTGCTTTAATTATTTATTATTGAACACCAATGCTATGTTGTTGTTGCTTACTTTAGCTCTGACTCTGTCCCATAGGAGTTGATATGCATTAAGTTCTTTATTTTCTAAATAGTTAATAATGTTAGTTTTTAATATTTTTATGATTAATTGAGGAAAACTTTTTCTTTTCCCACAGTTTCAAAGTGTTTTTTATTTAAACTTATTCCCTTCATTTCTAGAATTTATTATTCTCTGGTTAGAGAATGTGAGCTATTTAATTTGTACTCATTAGAATAATTAACATAAAATTTAGAAGTTTTTATGGCCAAGAACATGTTAAATTTTAGTAAATTTCTATAAACATTGGAAGTAAATTTTTTTTCCTTGTTGTGGAACCTAATGCTAAATATTCATATATTCAGCCTAACAAATTTTAATACAAAATTCCATATTTTTGTTTTCATGATCTATGAAAGAATGAGTGTTTTATTTTATCTCCCATTTAATTCTATTTAAAATTTCTTAGTTTATTTTTGAACATTTTTCTATCATTTGATAAAATATATATATGAACTACAGTGAATCAAGACTGTTTTAGTATCATTTAGGATAATGTATTTTATCAATATAAATCACCCTTTTTCTTATTTACTGTATTGTGCTTTAATTACACTTTGGGTGATACTAATTCTCTACTCATTTTTTATTTGTTTCTCTATACCTAGAACATATTTTCTAATACTTTGAGTTTTAATACTTGTCAGTGAACATTTAGATATACTGTTGTAACCTGCATAAAGTGAGGCTATTCTTTAACTCAATTTATCTTTTAATAAAAGGATTTAAACCATTTGCATTTATTATAATAACTGATACATCTACTCTAATTTTTTTAAAAACGCGTCTTTTTCTGTTAATGTTGGGGAGGCTGACAAATGAGATAATAAATGGAATTTCAGAGCTGGGCCAGATGTTCAGCTTAAATAATGACAAATCTGCTACAGCTAAAATTTCTCTTGCTTCAGTCTTTGGATTAGACAAAGTTTTAGTCTCCATGCTGTTTATGTGGACCTCCCTGAAGTTATTTTTTATCAGTCAAATGGGACTACCTATTAATAAGAGAAGCTAATTTAATATCTTACGATGCTTTTAACTTTCCCTTGAAGACATACAAAAGCATGTATAATTTTGGAATTAAACTGATTTATTGTGCTAGACATGAGAAATGATAAAAAGCCCTATAATTACTGTGAGGTATCTTATAAAATCAGAATGCTTCAGTTTATGAGAGAATGACAACTTTCACTAGAAGCCAGAGAGTCACAAGGAAAAGACAAATGGAGACTTTCTGGAATAGATGTCCTCAAGTTCAAGCTGCCACCTCTGCTGGTATCTTTTGATGAGGTTGCTTCTAACACCGTCACGTGATTCGTGTGAAAGGTTGCTGTGTGAAGGAAGCTGCTACCAGGAACATATCATAAAATGTTGCACTGGAGAAAGTTTCTTGTGACCTAAATAAGTCCACATGAAACATGTACACAATTGAGACAGTCTGGACAAGTTTACTTTCTTTTCTTCTATTTATATCCAAGTTTGATTGATGTATCTGAGATTTTTAGATTGTTAACATACATTTTTGACATTATTTCTTTATGTTTACAGGTATACTATATTCTAACCATAGTAACAAGAATTATTTATACAGTTTTAGTTGTTTTCTTCCAATTCTTTAATACCATGATTTCTTCAGTGCTATGACTTCCCATTCATGGGTTTTGTTTGTTCGCTTGTTTATGTTGAGTCTTCTCAACCAGATTACTTACATGAGAAATTTTCCTTTTAAGTGAATGTCGACTTTCTGAGTATGTCCTTCTAAAAATGAATTATTTTGCTCTTGAACAGGCACATCACATCCATCTTAGCCTAGTAAAGAATTTTTAAATCTAAGTATTTCTTCCTCAGGACCTGAGAACCATTGTCTAAAGTACCTAGAGTCTCCAAAAGATCTGAGATCATTCCAGTGTTTGCTCCTTTCCAAATAACTTATTTATATCCATGCATGGGTGCTTGTAGCAAAATTTACTTTAACTGTCCAATTCAAAATAATTTAATCAGACTATGTCAGCACTGCTCTCTTTATTTATTTATCTATTTATTTATTTTTCTGATACTAGCATGATGAGTTGATTCATTTCTTCAGATTTAAAATGTTTCTTTTTCTTTTCTCCCTTGATTGTCTCTCCTCTCTCTTCCATTTCCATCCTCTCAGGATTCCTCAGGGATTTGTCCTCTTTTCCAATTTGGGGGGTATGTACCTAGGAGGGGAGGTGCTGGGTAACATGATCATTCTATGTGTAAGTTCTTGAGGAGCAGCCAAACACTTTTCCACAGAGCTCACAGTGCTTCACGTTCCCTTCAGCAGTGTATAAAAGTCCCAATTTTTTCACACCTCCGCCAACACTCACTATTTTCCTCTTCTTCCCCAAGTATAACCATTCTAGTGGATGTGAAGTGATATCCATGGACCACGTTTGTACATCCCATGAGCTAATTGTGATTTTACAGTATTTTAAAGGTTTGTAGAACAAGTAAAACATATGCTAGGGACTGTACATGGCCCTCCAAGACAACAGTACTGACTGTCTGGCCCTTTACATAAACAGTTTGTTGACCCTACTGAGCTTTGTCCCCATTGCAGAAATACCTATCAATACTCAGTCAGTGCTCTGAGTATCAAATGGGCTGGTTAGTGACTTAACTGTATTCTTAAATTCAACAATTTTATATTTCACCTGCATCCTTTCTTTACTTGGCTTATATTGTTTCCTGCTTTCTCACACTTTTCAGATGTAATATCCTCTGAAATATTGTTGAAGATACAGATTCTAACTTTTCTGAACTCTTCTTAGGATTATTTAACAAGGAGATTTTCGATCTGATTATTCAAATAAATCTCCTTCTTTTGACATCTTCTAGTCTCTCAAATGATTGAAGAATTGTTCTCTCTTTGCTCCTTTTGAAACAGAGAATTAGAGCTGGCACAGATTTCAGCAGATGGTGTAGAACCCTATCTGGCTCTTTCAAATAGAGAACAATTTATATTTACTGTTCTTTAATGCCAGTTCAGAAATCCAGTAGCTTGGTAGAAGTGGAAATGGGACCCAAGATAGACAAGTTCCATCATTCCACCATTAGTTCAATAGCTCCCTTCCCTTTTTTTGGAAATGGCCTGAAGTTCATTACACAAAGCTCACCCCCTTTGACAAGCACAGTTACACAGTTGAGAGTTAGCAATGGCAGAGATAGCATCCTTTGTCCAGCATCTTGGCCAAGAATTAGTTTATAGTGCCGGCATGACCACTCAGAGTGATTGGTGAGGCCCAGATATACCTTCCAATATAGCCACAGTTTTCCCTTCCAATCATGTCTTGTCTATTGATAATGCCATTCTACCAGTTTCCTTTTCAGGCCCTGCTTAGGCAAACTCTTGGTTTCCATGTAGGAAGCAACTGCTTGGGTGGGTTCATCCTTCAATCCATTCTCCTCTGAATTTTATGTGGCAGGAACTCTTTGATAATTCTGACATATAAGTGGCACCTTTCCCTCGTTCCCATCGCTGACACACAATCTGTCATTACATTACATTTACTGGTAAGCAGTAGGGCTCTGGGTTCTGTGGTAAGCTATTCATACGCACAATATCGTTTATCTGTAAATCCTAAATTAGATTTAACCTTTAGACTTTGGAAAATAATCTTTATAAATTTAGACAAATGATGCGTGACCCTCTTTAGCTCTACCTTGAGAAGTCTTGGAGCTTAGAAACACAAGGACAGACACCAGCCATCACCAACCTTCTGGCACAAGCTTAGCCTGATTCCACGCTAAAGTGCCCCCGAGAAAATCGAAACCTATAAACTAATCCCAGACATCGCAGATGTTAGAAGAAGCATTGTGTTTTCTCGGTACCCAAATTCCTAGATGAATTATGAAAAATAATCCGTCTTTCATCTCCATGTTTGACAGCGTGTAGAGGAAACATTCGTCTAAGATGGTAGGCACTAAACAAATAGATGGTGAAAAATGTCTGGCTGGCTGACTTGCTGAAAGACGAGATTTTTCACTTCTCATCCAGATGTTTGGGCTTCATGGAGGCACTGGCAGAGTCTGCCAAGCTGATTTGTGATCTCTGAGCGAAGGGTGATACACGAGCACAGAGCATTATACCAGCAAATGAGTACACGGCACCGTTGGATGTGAAATGAGGTCTCACCGGCTGTAACCAAGGCATGTGACAGACCCGCCGGGCCACTTCCAAGTGCTTCTGACAGAAGAGCCCCCCATTTGCATACATCTCATCACAACACATGCTGAAACTGTTAAGCTATTATTAGTACTGATAATGGAGTCTTCATCAGGCCTGTATTCGTATATCTAATGTTGTCGCTGCAGATTGTTTTGCTGTTAAGGAGAGAGCCTATCATGCATAAATATTTATGCCTGAATGGATGTCAGATTCTTTAGTCAAGGAACTGGATTGGTCTTAATTAGATCTTGGGGACAAATTTAGGCTCAGTGTTGATAGTATAGCTTTTTACTTCATTTGAGATCCTCCCTCAGACTATCCCCAGGATTCCTGGACATGAGCCTCTGTTATATCAACAGGTAGGTTCTCTCTTAAAGTGTGTTGGAAACTTAGGTATGCTGGGGAGCAGTTGTTCTTAAGGATACTGGCAGGGCTTTCCAGGACCAGATAAAGAAAATGCCAGCTTAGAGTTGGTTTCCCAAAGGCATTTTACAAATAGAGCATATTTTAAACAGGCACAGAGACGGGGAACTTGTCCCAATCATTGTGGCTCTTTCAATGTCTGTCTCCTCCACTGCCTGGAACAAGATGACCTCATGATATGTGTGGCCCATCCGGCAGGGAGAGAGGCTGGCCCGAGCAAGGTCAAGTGCAGGAAACTGGGTTCTTGGGAAAGGAACTGAGGCTCTGCCTGGGAAAGGTGACTGGACCAACCTCCTGGGCGGGAAGAGCCACAGAGGGGGCTTTCAGCTAGTTCACAAAAGGCCACTTACTTGCCGGCAGTCAAGGTGAAGTCCTTGAGGCAAGAGTGCAGTGAAACAAAATACACGTGCATTCGGTTTAGGCACTTGAGGGTCCAAATGCCAACGTGGCCACTTTCTCACTTAATGTTCGGTTTCTTGACCTGTACAAAGGACACAATAATACCCACCTCAAAGAGGTGCTCTGAAGATTTTAAAAAATCAAGTATGCAAAGTGGTAGGCACATAGTAAGTGTTCTATAAATGTGGCCCCTTTACTTCCCCGTAATGGCACTGGGCTCCCTGTGGGAAGCACAGAACAGAGACTCAGGTAATGGGTGTCATTTGACTTAGGGATCTGGATGGAGGAATCGGAGGTGGATGTTCTCTGTATGTCCACAAGACATGGCATGCCCACTACTAATCTAGTGCTGTATTGACTTGGTTTGCATCTATAAACACCTCATTCAAGACCAGGTGAACCATTCGAAGGTTCTTACTCCTGTTTCCTCGGCACCAAGTACAGAATCTGGTGCCCAGAAGGTGCCCAGTAAAGGCTCTTTGAATAGATGAGCCATTACATCAGCAATGAATGAGCAAGTAGGTAAGGAGGTGGATGGGTCAATAAGTGAATCCCTAGAGAAGGAACAGGTCTCTAGTTCTAGTTAATTCAGTTTTCCTAAGAATGGTCTTCTCCCTAAGTTGTCATACCTCAGTCCTTCCAAAGTAAAGCCACGTCCTCCAAGCTTGACATATTTGCTGAGGGACCCAAACCCAGGCTGACCAGATCTGTTTGAGGTATATATAGATGGTAGATGAAGGATGTTCTGACTAAAAAGAATCAAGGAAAACTGAGGTCCCCTTCCATGTCAAGGAAAAACAACTTTCTCTAACCCAAATAAAACTCAACTCATGACAAACAGTATGTCATAGCCTGTACCAGCCCCCAAACTGGACCTTACATTTCCCCTATCATTTAGCCTTTTTTTTTTTTTTTTTTTTTTTTTTTTGGTAAAACACTCTAAAAAACATCCTCAGGAAAAAACTCATTATGAGCACTTATAGGTAAAAATAAAATAAAATAAAATAAAATAAAATAAAATAAAATAAAATAAAATAAAACAAAATAAAACAAAGCACCAAAGACACCCCCTCCCAAAGTCATGTTCACAAGCCAACCGGCCTTGGTGTTGATGACAATTCCTGGACCAGCCCAGGCCAGGTGCTCTGTACCCTCTGATGTCACAACCCCACAGCTGGATTGTTCAGAGTTGAGCAGGAATATGTGTTCACCGTTCTCTTCTCATTTCCCAGCCCGTTGGTGCCTCCAGATGTTTTAATTACAGAGGAAAGGGAGCGGATGATTCTGGCCATATGTCTCCATTCCACACAAATAAATCTCCTCGCCGTCCCGAGCAGCTCTGTGGGGCTGCAACTGTCCCACCGAAACGGATGCTGTCGGGCCTAATCACCATCTTCAATCCTTCAGTGAGTATGTTAATTCAGGGAACACGGCTGGGCTGCTGTCCCAGGGAAATACTCAATCTAGAAACAATTAGTCTCACGTCGTAGCAAGATGCTGCCCCTCCTCTGGGGAGGGAAGTGCCCACTCAGTCTGAGCTGAGAGAAGCTCACCCACCAGGAAGATCTAGACAGGGTTGGGTCAGACCATGGGCAGTAATTTTCAGCTGGTACTTTGACATCCTCCGATAGCACCTAGAAAGTCAGGCGCGGGGCCATTACTACAATACAATATCCATGTGGGTGCAAATTATAGGAAATATCCAACAAATAATCATATTATGGATATCTTTATTAAACTGTTCATTGTGCTACATTATCTTTTGACAAAAGTGTGTCTTGGAGGGTTAGGGGGATCATTATTATGGATCAGGGATGATGAATCAGAAGCTGAGCTTGGGTAGAAAAGGATTGCAAGAAACTCGATAAGCTCAGGTAAGGCCCCCAAGAATGTTTGTTATGGGACATATTTTGGGATTCTTTCACTCAGCAGTTGTTGGATGCCAGCTTACAACATGGCAGACACTGTAAATAAAACAATGAACATGACAAGAAAGTTCCTGACCTCCAAGAGGAGACAGGAAATGAACAAGCCACACATCAATAAGTAAGACAATTTCAGACAACAGCAAATGCTTTGAACGTAATAAAACAGGGCAATTGCATAGAGTGATGGGAGAGAAAGAGAAGCTGCCTCCAGCAGAGTGTCCAGAGAAGGCCTCCTGGGAGAGCAATATTTAGGCTGATCGCCAAATAATGAGAAGGCACCAGTCATGTGAGAATCTAAGGCAAGAGCATTCAACACAAAAGGAATTGAAACTGCAAAGTCCCTGAGGCAGAAACAAGCTTTTCCATATTGGAGGAATTGAAATCTTGAGCTTCTCAAAGAGCTGACTGCAGGTGTCATATATAATAAGAAGCGTGGTCATTTTGAGAGTGGAGCACGGTCCATCCAACATTCATGCATTCACAGAGCTTCCTGCATGACAGCTCCTCAAGGAGCTCACAGACAAAGGATCCCGACCTTTGGAGACACAGTGTGTGGTGCTGGGGAGACCGAGGAGGAGTGGTGGGTAAAGCAGCCCAGGGGAAACTGGAACTTGCATGAGAACATGGGCACATGGCCTTGGAAATCAATGCTCAGCTAAGAAGCAGCTCAGAAAAAGGTGCAATGTGGGTGGGAATTCTGGGAGGCAGCGATGAGCCATTCCTTCAGGCTTGAATGCAGGGTATGTGAGCAAACCCAGTATGAAGTCAAGCTCATAGGGCACTTTGAGACCATGGTCAAATTAACAAGGGTACCTTTTATGCTGTAGGCATTGCAAAGCCACTGACCATTTTAGAGCATGGGATTATGTAATTCAAGGTTTTCAAGAAGAAGGATCCATCAGCACCCTCTGAGCCGTGGAGGGGGAAAGACTATAAAAGGAAAAGATAAAGGCCATGATAATAATCCAAATAAGAGAAAGAATGGTGTAAATTCCATGAATTCACTATCTATTGCTATGTAACAGATTACCACAAAGTTAGCGGCTTAGAAAACAACAAATGTATTAGCTCATTGTTTCCATGGATCAGGAGTCTGGCACACTTTGGCTAAGTCATACGATCAGAGGCTCACAAGGCTGGAAAACAAAGTGCTGGCCAGCTGTACTCTTAGTGGAAGTTCATCTGGGGCGAGTTCAATTCCAAGATCCCTGAGGTTGTCCATTTCCGTGCAATTATAGTACCGAAGTCCCAATCTCCTTGCTAGCTGCCAGCCAGGGATCACTTCAGCCCCTAGGGGCCACTCACAGAACCTTGGCACATGGCTTCCTCCATAATTTTGCCACTTGTTCCTTCAAGGTCAACAAAGAGATCATTTGCTGCATCTTGAAATCTCTCTGACTTTGTTTCTGAACTCTACATCCCTTTCAAAAACGGACTCACTGATGCCCTGGCCAGGTGGCCCAGTTGGTTGGAGCATTGTCCCATCCACCAAGTTGCAAGTTCAATTCAAGGTCAAGGACACATACCTAGGTTATGGGTTTGATTCAGGGTTGTAATACGCATTGGAGGCAACCAATTGATTTTGTTCTCTTGCATCGATGCTTCTCTCCCTCTCTCTCTCTCTCTCTCTACTGCCCTTCCTCTCTCTAAAAAAAAAAAATTAGTAAATATGTCCCCAGGTAAGGGTTAAAACAAACATACCAAAAACAAAAACAAAAACACTCACCTGATTAGGTCAGGCCCACCACACTCAGGGGGGTAGATACTATACAGGGTCTACACAATGGGAGGAGAGATAGAAATCTTACCTATTTAGAATTCTCCCTATCACATTGCTAAACCCAGTGTTAACTACTAAGCTGTGAGGCCAGAGACGTCTCCAGACGTCTCCAGAAGTTTCACTTGAAAGAGTCTCAGAGGTGGTCATGAGGGCTTCTCCTTTCAGAATCATCCAACTTCAACTGCTCCAAGTTGCTGCCCATGGTCTCAGGGGCCTCCTCACCACGAGGTACAATAGAAATACTCAAAAGTGTAATTTTCACTTTAGCCAGTGATCTGATTCTACATGACATCACAACCTCTCTTTCAAGCTGCCAGATCTTTCAAAAGCCTCTACTCTTTGCTACAAATTTACTTACTTCTCACCTGTAGAAAATACAAGGAGGGCTGAGCTAAGCAGTTGTCTGCCAGCAAATGTGGCAGACAACAAACATCAGGGGCGTGGCCCAGAAGCAGTTCCTCGTGGGACCCCAGCCCCAGGTCCTGGAACAGCCTGGGCAGCCCGTGAGGCACAGGTTCTCTCAGGAAAATCAAGGGATCCGGGCAGGGCTGGGAGCCTCTGCCCTCTGGGACAGTGTTCCTCTCAGCCCCTGACTGACTGCCTCCATGGTTTCCTGCATACATTAAAGAAAATGGATGGGTGCAAGAGCCTAGCATTCAACAGCTCATAACTACAATTAACCACCATTAATTAATGGCTGTGAGATAAATGAGCCATGCGATCCGTTTATTCCTGGGTTGTAAGTATTTAAATTCACAGTAGGATGCAAACCCATTTTTCACCACCGTGAATTTAAAACGAGTCTGAATCAGGGCTGCCTGTTGCGGAGGCAGGCAGCAATTTCCCCTCCGAGCAGTCTATATTTCAGGTGGAGGGAGCCACAGAGGCAAAGACTCCCACACAGAAAAGCAGTAGGTATGGGGTCTGGAACTGGAGCTCAGGTCTTGATAAAATAACAAGTATTGTTATGTGATGTGACTGATTTTGTGATAATTATGTTATGGTCATGAAAGACATTAATGTTAGGAGAAACTTAATGGAGAGTATATGGGAACCCTGTTTTATTTTGCAACTTTTTTTCAAAATAAAAATTTTTAAAGAAAGCGGGATCTCAAAGCAAAATTTTGGGAAATGCCCAATCAGATCATTTTATGTATACACACATTTCCTCAATTTAAAAGATCAGAAAGAATATGTCCTATTGATTCAGAACAATTTGGAAAGAAAACATAAATTCTGCTTGAGAATTTGTGGGAGTGGCATGGAGTTAATCAATAATACATGTTCTCGCCCATTGTAACTTGGCACTCACATGGCGACATTCTGCTTGGTACAAAGCTACTGTCAGATCGGAGAGTGGGGGGAAAAGGAAACAGCATATGAGATCCTCATAACTTGGGAGAAAAGAGATTAAAAACAAGGTAGTCAGAGGTCTTTGCTATAAGACATGAACAAAATTTGCCCACTTTGTCTACTATCTAATTCACCATCTCCCTGTCAAATGGCATTTTAATTGTTTACTTTTGCACAGTATGTCTAGGAACACAAATCGAAAAAAATAATCTACATGTTGACATTTCGAGGATAAATTCAAAGAAACTGAAATAGAGTCAGGATTCTTTTTTAACTTTTTAGAGTTAGAGAAACTTGAGTGTGTTAGCAGTGAGGAAGGAGCACATGCAGGGAGAGAGTGAAGGAAACATACACACAAGATGAGGTGCAATCACAAAATAAGCCCCAGCCTCATAACCGTTCAGCCACATGCACTCAGATACCCACAGGACCAGGATCACTGGGATCACAGGCCAGCAGGAAGTTATCAGCTCCTTCCTAACCTAACCAGGCTAGCAAGGAATCCTTTTTTTGATCAGCACTTGGAGGAGCAAAGAAGTCAACTCAGCCAGAAGGTCAAGCGGTGGCTGCAGGTTTCACCTGCTTCAACCTGGCCCCATAGGACAAGGGCCACTTGGTCTGCTAGCCTGGAAGTGCTCCGATGGGTTTGCCAGCCCCTTTTCAAGACTGCGAGGCCCTCCTGGTATACATTGCCTCACTGCCATCCTTGTAATGCGTCAGATGTGAGGTGAGCGGTGCCTTGGAAGTTGAGCAGCAAGGTGGTGCTGTGTATCTGACGCTCTAAGTAGCTTCACTGTGAACTCCCAAATTCAGGAGTTCCTGCTGCTTCACCCTGAGTAGACCTTCGTGGTTTCCCTGGATTTCCCCACAGCTATACTCAAGCTAGTCCATTAAACAGAAATATGTGAGGAGTGCCACAGCCCTGCTCTGCAGCGGAGAGCTTGGTGTGCGTGTTTATGTGCCTGGCCCACCGTGTGCCTGGTTCCCCTTGGACCTCCCTCCTAGTCCAATCACAGTTAGTAACCTCAACAATACCTCTCAACACGCACTACCATCCAGCAGGGACAAATGCCTAATTCAGATGGTAAACACTGCTGGTCACACTGTAAATAAACTTGGACCCAGAAACATTTTTAGATCATTTGGTAAAACCTGAGAATTTTATTCAAGGAACATAATCACTTCAAAAGAAAAAAAAAATTTAATGGTAAAGGCACTGTATATGAAAATGTTTATATCTGTGTTAAATTTAATGTATTAATCAAAACTATTGCAAAGAGCATAAACATCCAACAACAAAGAAATGGTTAGTTAAGTAAAATTATATCAACTTGATGGAATAGTATGCAGCCAATAAAATGTTCGTTTTATTGACTATGACAAAGAAACTCAACGTTTATTTATGATACGTTAAGTGAACAAAGAGGAATACAAAATTATATGAACTTGGTGAGTAGAACTATAAAAATTATGCCTGCATGTGGACAGGGGCTGGAGTAAACATGAAAAATGGAAACAGCTTTGTTTGGGGCTTTTGTTATTGTCATTATAATGTTGTTGCACTGTAAGTAAAAAAATAAATAAATGAAAATAAAAGACGAAAGAGCTCAACCCAAAAATGGAGCAATTCTCGTGGGAAAACAAAAACTTATTTTGAGTACCTCTTCTGTTTATTATCTCTGGGGTAAAATATTACATTTGGGAAATGGATAGTGTTTAGAATAACAAATAAAATATCTGAAGAAAGATCCCAAGCTTTGCTCCTTCAGCATGATACCGCCAAATACTACAGCATGAGGCTTTCCTACAGGACACTCCAATCCAGTGGGCTCCGCGGATGGGGGAAGGGCGTTGGGGAGGTGGGGACAGTAAGGATGTGTCTGTAACTCCCTGGGATCCTTTTCACAAACACAAGAGGCCCACCCTTCCAGCCACTGGAGAGTCTAGAACCCAGTCCCTAAACTTGGGAAAAGCTCCTCAAATTATCCAGACTCCTTCTGGTCTCCCGCCTAGGGCCACAGATCTGTGGCCTCCCGTCACTGCATCCACTCTTCACGAGGGCTGGCCATCAAGGCAAGTCAGGGATGCTTAGTCAGCAAGGCTCACTCCCCTACCCCGAGAGAAGGCAGGATCCAGTGTTTTCCTGGCCTTGCCTTGCTCTTCTGTCCAGACATGGGAGGAGTGGGAATGGACAGAAAACAGGATAGTGGAGGCTCCTTCCCCTTTGCGCAAAAGCTTAATTAAGGCCAAGTGAGTGAGAACGAGTCCAAGGGTTTTACAGTTAGAGAAATTAGAATCTGGCTCTTCTCAGCATGCAGCCTTGAGATTCAGAGGGTATAGATTCACTTGTTTCTTAAAAGAAAAATATCAAATATCCTATCTTCCCAAACTTACTGTTTCTCTCTCATTGTATTCCTTCATGGGTTTGCTTAATAAGCTGTCTCCTCTTCCTGGAATGACTTCTTCCCACTTCTTTGCCTATAAAACTCCCATTTCTCCTCCTAGAGGATAGCGTTATTTCCTCCATATCACAGAGGACAAAAATCAAAGTGGAAAGTCCTGAGGTCACACAGGACTGTAGAGCTGAGATTCAAACAGAGATCTGTTTCACTTAAAACTCCAACTGCCTGCTATGCCTCCTCACACACTGAGCATGTAATACAGAGTCACAGGGCTTATCAAACTATTTTATTATCATTAGTTGTTTACATTCTAGTCTTCCCTGCTGGGCCATTAGCTCACGTTATAAACCCGATATCTGTTGAATGAAAACTGAAGCAACTTAGCTGTGTTCACATATATTCATTCATAGGCACACATAAATGCCAAATTCAGAACCACCCCTATTATCTTCACCATAGGAAACAGGCTCATGCCCTGGCAGGAAGCATGGTTTTTTCTTTTTTTTTTTTAACTTCTCATTTTGAATGAATTTTAGAGTCATAGAAATATTGCAACTATCCAAAGAAAACAAAAGAGTTCTACTAATTGAAAGAGATATACACACTCCTATGTTCATTGCAACATTATTTACGATAGCCAAGATATGGAAGCAACCTAAGTGCCCATGGATAAAGAAGATGTGGTGTATCTATACAGTGAAATATTACTCATCAATAAAAAAAAAAGAAATCTTGCATTTGTGACAACATGGATGGACCTAAGTCAAATACATCAGAGAAAGACAAGTACCACATGATTTCACTTACATGTGAAATCTAAAAACAAAACAGAACAAACGAACCAAGGGAGGGTATTCAATCTGCCCATTCATTGTGAGTGGCAGCATCCACGTATCAGGCTTTCTTTCCCTCTCAGCAAAATGGTGAGACAATAGCTCCAAGATATTCAAATATTCTGGAAGGAAAAAAGTGCCAGTTGCAAAGCGTGTTTTATTTATCTCATGAAATATGTATTTCCAAATGTAGAAGGATGACCAGACACATTCTTTTCAATGCAAGAAGAGACCTGCTGGCCGAAGGAAAAGCCTTCCTGAGTGGGATGCAGGCCACGAGGGAGAGGGCGCAAGAAGCACTTTGCGGCAATCCAGATTCGGGCACTTACCTGGAGGTCCTGCTGCTCACCCACCCAGCGTGCCAGGGACTGGCGGCCCACGTGGGTAGACCAAGGGCTCAGGCGCCACCATGGTGTGCTGATGTTTAATGCGTGGCCTTCTCAGGGAGGAATGGGGAAGGCATGTCCTGATTTGTAGCATGTGCCGATTTCCATGGTGTAAATATTCCCACCCCGGTTATTTTGCGCTACCAATGCGACATGGGCTAGTTTGCATAATACCTGAAAAACAAACACAAGGCTCTTGTCAGCTGGTACAAGCCAGCTCCAGCACAGCACTGGGTACGGCTACCCATTTTGTGACAACTATGTTAAATTAGAGCTGTTGGGGGAAGGCAGGTATTAGGAGGTGATACCAGAAATTCTCTTTCAGTTCTACAAGCCAGATCTGCAGTGCTACAGAACGTTTTTGTTTCTTAACACACAAATAGCAACAAAACGCATGTGCCATGTCAGTGGAATACAAGGTTCATAATATAAATATTTATCGACATTTTTCTATCTCACTCCATAATGAGAAGGGATTTATTTATTTTAGTAGCTCTCTAGGATCAGCATGTAACCTCCTGGTCCTTGTCCTGAGGATGATGACAGTTCAGCCTATTTCATAGTGAGCAGAAGAGGAAAAACAGCAAGAAGGGAAAGGGGGAAGGTGATAGAGCATTGTCTAGTCTGTGAGGCTGAACAGTGAAATCTCTGTGTGGGTGCCACCACCTGCTCAGCACCTCTGGGCTCTTAGGCAAAGGGAGAAGAGAAGCTGGCTGGGGCAGGAGTCTGGTGAGATTAACCTGCAGGCAGGCAGGTGAGGGGCATCTTCTCACCCACCTGCCTATTTTTCAAAGTCATCAAGTTTACTAAATGCAGAGAAATGGTTGGGGAGTTGCAATTCTCTTTCTTTTCCCCTTAGTTTGGCCCCAGGCAGCTGTCTGGCTTTAGGGGAGGTCTCCGGAGGCTCATCTGAGATGAGGATTTGTGTACAAGTGATTCAGGAAGGCAGGACTTCCAGGACAACCTGGGAGCGATGGGGGAGCAGGAATGGGACAGGGAGAAACCGTAGGAGGTGTGACTTCAGGCCAATCCCGCAACCTGATTCCCCAGGGAGCTCTGGAGTGTAAGATCCCCTTCCCAGTTGTCACCCTCAGACAGGCACAGGAGATTTCATAGTGCTGCACCCCCTTAGTCACTGGCTAAGGGCCACGTGGCAGGTGTAAATTCCAAGGCACTCCATCACCCCAGTGTGGGCAAAGGGTCCCCAGGAGTCCAAAGGCAGTCCCCTGAGAAACAGCGGTGGGTGCTGGCTGTTAGGAGGGAAGGAACACTGGAGAAAAAGTGGCCAGAAATGGAAAGGGGACAGCCCAGAGTGCAAACTCAAAGCCCACAAGGCTGAATACATAATGAGGCAACGCGAAGACTAGGAGTCCTAGAGACACTCGTTCCATCTAACAGCATTCACTAGCATTAAGTTAATGCATCTGATTCAGCACACAAGCCATCCCTGTGTGACTACGCTGAGCTGGATCTCTGTTCCCAGGAGAGTTCAGGCAGTCCCTCACCTGCTTTTTGAATAACCATCCATTCATCTTATTTAGTTTTGGTCTCCAGGATGCCTCCGTTTGCACCTCTCCTTCCCTTCAAGTGAGCAGGTGAAGAGGGATCAGCCAGCGTCAACTTCATCAACATTTATTCAGTCAAGATCCACAGAACACCCAACACGCTGAAGAACTGTTTGCTCATAAGTCTCTTTCCACACCCAGCATTGCTCCACAACTCCTTTGTAAGTATCACACTTTCCTTTGCCCTTGGATGGACTGGGTGTCTGTGGAGGCAGAGTGACTGAGTCCCAGTTCTCGTTGAAGCAACACCATCTCTTATCACGTGACCACCAGCACCTGCAAAGCCCTGCTAGTGGGATGTTTGAAGACACCACCATCTCATGGGTCAGCCCCACAGTCATCAGTGATCCTCTTCTTGAATCACAGCATCCCTAGGGATGGTGTCTGGGTGTGGGAGAATCAATGTTTTACTACAGGGGTCAGCAAAGTACAGCCACAGTCAAATCCACCTACCACCTGCTTTTGTAAATAAAGTTTTATTGGGACACAGCTGTGCACATTCATTTACATATTATCTACAGCTGCTTGCATGCTGCAGTAGCAAGTTGCTGAGTTGTGACAAGGATGAAGTGACCTACAAAGCCTAAAATATTAAACATCTGGTCCTCTGCAGAAGAGTTTGCTGAACCCTCTTATGCTAGGTCTGGCAGCACTCCCAGATGAATCTTCACGAAGTATATAAACTCTGTGAGTTCTTTCTCAACCTGTGCTTCCCCCAAGTCTTGAGAAAGGAGTGAACAAAAACCCTGTAAAAGAGATACCACGTGAAACTAGTCAGATCCTCAAATCGTTGGATGACACTGTAGAGGCTTTGCTGGTGGACAAGGTAGGAGGGAAATGGTCACCCAGGAGACTGCAGAGGTAAAACGCCCCCACATTTTTGCAGAAGTGTATGTCATCTAAACGTCCTCATGAACGGTATCAAGACTGCAGGCTTCTGAAGAGCAAGCTATGAGCAAGATCTGGCACAGAATGTGTGCTTCAAAAATGATTTTTAAAAGGAAGGGAGGAAAGAAGGGTGGAGAAAAGGCAGGAAAGAGGAAAGGAGGAAGGAAGAGCTGAAGGAAAAGGAAAGAAACAGGAGAGAAAAAGAATAAAAGTAAAATCACACCGTTTAGCTGCCTTGCTAAGGAGAGCTCTAACACCGATTCACCGGATTCAGTCCGGCCCCATCCCCAGCCAAGGATGCAGTGCAACAACCACTGGTGAACGCAGAGCCCTGCGAGCATATTTGCCTTTTCTTCTCAAACTTGTCATCAAAAGGCCACATAATTTTCAGCCATGCTTCTTCAAATTCCCTTTTTATTCTCATACACCTTCAGCCTTGGCACACTGAAGCTGTAGTATAGCTCTGCAAGCAGCCTCCTGCATTCCTAATGAAGTGCCTCTGCCCCAGCTCAGCCCTCTCCCCTGGCCCTTTCCTCCTGACCCTGGGCTCCCAGCCCTGAACCGCCCCCCCGCCCCATCTGACAGGAGGCTCCTGAGAAGAGCGGGATGAGAGAAGACCTAGCACAGGGCAGAATCCTACCTAGTAGGCACACAAAGAGCATGCATGTCTCGCAGCTCTTGGTTTGCTTCTATACACGGATATTTCCACCAGGATGAAATGGCTAGTAACATAGATACTGGGGACAGACGATTAGTTATATGATCTTGAATTCTTTTACTTAATCTCTCTACTCCCACGTCCTCATCTGTAAAATGGGAATGATAACATTATCCATCTTCAAAGCTTGTTATAGAATGAAATTGGTTAATTTCTGTAAAGCACTTAGATCCACACTGAGCACATGAGTCTCTATATAAATGTTTGTTAAATAAAATCTAATCTTTGCAAGCTCTACTAGATCTTATCGCCGAGGTCAGGCCTGCTGGAATGGAAAGTTCCTAAACTCTACAATGATAAAAGAAAGTAATAAAACATTCCAAAGCTATTGATATCTTCAAAGAAAATAAAACGTGCAAAGGGAAAAAATACGCTAAAATAGTATAGTAAAACTTAATGGGGTGGTGTAATGATGTCATTTTAGAGCTTACTATAAAGCAAACACGGTCTTAAAGAATCAGTAGTGGTTTTAAAATTTAAGGACGTCTCATGAATGTTGCTGTGGTTCCACTGCAATGCTCCAGGAAGCATAGAAGAGCAGTTAAGCACATCTCCCTATTGAAAAGCCTTCTTCTGCTGGGAAGTGTCTGGGGCTGGAGGGAGGCACTAGTGGATGCTAAATGGTGCCATGTGTGAGGGTCACATGTTAACTGTTCATGAGCACGCTAAGCTATTACTTACCAACATTAGCAATCAGTAATAGTTGCTAAGATGGTTAAGGCCCTGAAATGTCTTCCCAGTGCACAACTCAGCATGCACCGTAAGCCCACCAAGATCAGCCCCACATTTCCCTCTCCAACCTGCCTTTCTCCATTCTCTGCTGCCTCTAGCAGGTTCTACCTGTCCTAGACGTGCACCTTGAGCACACCAGGCTCATTCCCTCCCCATGGCCTTGGCGCACATTGCCCTCTTGGCAGGGAGTTCCTTTCCACGCCGTGAACTCTCTCGTAATCCTCCAGGCTCCGGTCTTTCCTGACCCCCTCACAGTCATAGGCACCCTGCAGTGTCTTCATTTAAGTTAATTTCTCACTACAAATTTTGTAACTATAAATTTCCTTAACTACTTTTAAATTTTTGACGCTGTATGTCTTGCCCTACTGAAGTGTGTCTTTCATGAAAGGCAGTATCATGTCTTAAGATAGGCAGCTTAATTCTTTGTGTTCTGAGCACCTCCGTTAGGGCCTTACATGCAGTAAGAGCTCGATAAGTACTAAGTGAATGAATGAATGAGTGAGTGAATAGTTCAAAGGGAGTTATAGCAAACAGAGGTCTGAAATCAACTCTCAACTCTAACACTCCATCTATTACCTTGGACAACTATGTTTCCATTCCTTTGGTTAATACATATGAAAAGTGATTAGAATAGAGCTTTGTACATTATGCGCATGCAATAGATATTATTATTATTACTAGTAATAATGTCAGTGGTTCTAGTACTATGTCTCAATTTCCTCTTCTAATAATAGAAAGGAAAAAAAAAAGAATCGGTCTTGCCTTACTCTTGCAGAATGTCCCTAAGTTGGCAAATGACAATAACTCATATGGACAAGGGCATGCATGTAGCTCTCCTTTCCTACAAGAAGAGCTCCAAGATCTCACCCCGAAGGTCTCACACTGTTGCAAAGGGTGTGTTCAAATGCCAGGAGGGCATGTGGCAGATCCAGCTCCCTGCACATTATAGCAGACAGGCAGCCTCCACACAGGCAAAGGGGGCGACCAGCCCACACAGCATATGGACCTGCAGCGAAGCATATGGGTCTGGTCCTAGAGAAAGGGCCCCCATATGCTCCCCGAGCTGGGCTTGCCTTGCCCACTCCCAGGCTCCCCACACTTTTGGCTGGTTCATAAATCAGCCGCTTCCCACCATCCCAGTGCACCGGCTGATCCATGTGTGATTAATGCACACATTTGCCTGCAGCCTGGAGAGAACCCCAGGTACAGGTGGAGAGGAAGGAAAAAGACTTAATTGGAGTAGGGGGGGCAGAGGAGGGAAGAGGAGGTCATTCCTCATTGCCATTGAGCCAGCACTCTTTAGAAGTCTTGGCTTTGTAAGAATGAGCTTTCCAGAAAATTTTTTTTACAGACTCCCCAGGAACCTCACTATAACTGAGGCTATTGCCAGGATCTTACCCACAAAGACTTAGAAAGATGCTTGCTCCGTTCCATTAAGTCCCACCCTCCACGATCCTCCTGGGCCTCTTCATTGGGGCTTAAACATGCATTCAGATCCTGTCAGGGACCAACAGGCCGGGGTCCCTGGAGACAGTAAGATTAGATGTGCCAGGCAGCAAATCCACTCAACTGTGTTGTAGACCAATATTTTCCAACTGTGCTCAACAGAGGGCAAAAGGTTTTATGCAGCTGCCACAGGAAGGGAGGGCTCCAGGGCCCCAAGGGCTGGCGCAGTCAGGACAACTCTGCTTTGACTTTGTTTTACATGGTAGGCTTTTCAGCTAGGACTTCATTTTGATTTGGTTAAGGGTTCCATTGCTGAAAAAAGTTAAGATCCACTCAGATTAAAAATGTTGCAGGCACAGTGAGGAGTGTTTCCTTTGAAAAGCACCATGATAAAATCAACGATGTTTGCCATTCTCTGGACACGAGAGTGGGCAGCACCTCAGTAGAGACTCTATTAAGGTCACTTTCTCATTTGGTGGTTGAGTGACCTTATGCGAGAAATTTTCCTCTCTAAGCCTCAATTTCTTCATCTATGAAATGAAAATAATAAATGGTACCTGGCTGAGAGGGACACTGGGGACATTGATGTAGATTAATCCATACACTGTATTTGTATGATGCCTGGAACATTATAAATAAGCAATTCACATGTTTTATTATTTTTCTTCCTATTCTGAGTGTCACTCACTGTTCTAAACACCTTATTTGCATTATCTTTAGTCCTCACACCTACCTCTATTACATAAAGTTTTATCCTAATTTTATAGATTAGGAAATTGAGGGGAAAATGGTGGCCTTGCATGATTCAAGGACATCTACTCACATTAGAGAGAACATTGGTGTTCTGGGGACCCTAGTTTGAGAACCATCCATCTAGCTGTGATTAGGCTTTCTGCTCCCTTTCTTTGAAATTTATTCCATATTTATCCATCCATCCCTCCATCCACCATCAAACTACCCATCCACTTCAACGAACATTTGTTGAATGTCAAGAACCTTAGAAAAGTGACTTCACTTCTCTGAAGAACAAAGTTCCCATACAGTCAATGGGGATGTTAAGATAAACTATTCTGTAGGATTTTTATGTAAAATGAAATAAATTATCTAAAAAGGTTTTGCAGGCTACCAAGTGCTTTCTGCATATTAGTTAGGAGTAAATTAACCATACATCTCAGCTGGCTTAGACATTCTTGACATGGTTGTTAGTAACATCCCTTTTATTCTAAAAAAAAAAAAATGCTCTATTTGAAAGATAAATCCTATAGTCACCCTAATTATGAATGATAGCAATGTATTTGTCCATATACAAGGAGGGGCTGCTTTTCTCTCTGCAGAAGCCTATAGACCAGGTTAGGGATCCTAATGGCTCTGAGCACATGTTGAAGTATGGGCTACTCGCCTTCATTTGCAAGGAATCCATGCAAAACAAGCGTAGTGGATGACCAGGTTGAGAGACAAATGTGGGATGGTGATCACAATGGAGGGGGGGGAAGTTGGGAAGGACTGTCTGTGGAATTTGATTTTTTATTTACTTGCAACCCTGAAATTGTACAACCTTGACATTTTAAGAAATAAGGAATAATTTTATGTTGTAATGGATGTCTAGAAATTAGTTGGAATAATTCATTCAATGCAATTGCACCGATTTAGAAGGCTGCTTGTGAACCACCATGAGTTCTAGTTATTATTCTGCAATGAATTGGCTCTGGCTTCCTGGGGAAGTCCTCGGAGGTACTTACTTCCATCCTCTGAATAATGGATTTATAATACCTGCCCTCCTTGATTTTTCAGAGTTGTTATAAGTCATGTCTTGGTTAACTTTTGCTGTTAAACAAACCATGCCACAACCTACTGGCTTCAAACAATCACTTTAGTTATCTCATAACTCTGTGGTTTGGCCAGACTTCTGGTCTAGGGTCACCTTGGGGATAGGCCAGGAGCTGGTTGATCTAGGATGGCCTCATACCTGTCTGGCCCCACCTCAACAAGGCCGTTGGCTCGATAGCCTCAGTTTTCCCTTATGTGGCTTCTCATTCTTCAGCAGCTTAGCTCAGGCTCATACATGGTGGTTTCAGCTTTCCAAACACAAGAGAGTAAGCCCCAGTGCTCCCTGTACTGAACACTCTCTTGTTATTATCTGCAGTCCTCACACCTCTGTTATACGTAAGTAATTTTTAAATGAGGAACCTGAGCATAAGCCCATGCAAGTCTTTCTGATTTCACTGTAAAGGGCATGATTTTCTAACTGCGGTGCTGTACATCTGAAACTATACAGAATAATGTTGAATGTAAACTGTAATTGAAAAATCAAAAAATATATAAA
Source organism: Pteronotus mesoamericanus (assembly GCF_021234165.1). Lineage (NCBI taxonomy): Eukaryota > Metazoa > Chordata > Mammalia > Chiroptera > Mormoopidae > Pteronotus > Pteronotus mesoamericanus. Next base: position 14,485,023 of record NW_026555105.1, read on the forward strand.
TCACATTTACCAACATGGCCAAAACAAGCCACACTCAGATTAAAGAGAGGGAAAACTGGCTCCGCCTGTCACTACAGGTACAGCCACCTCCCACTGCTAGGGCTTGGAAGCAGGGAGGAGGGGAATTAGTGATCATGTGAGTAAGTGAGATATCTGGGAAAACTTCCTATGAACCCATGTAAGTTGATACTAGAAAACCAACGTCTCACCCTGGCTGGGTGGCTCGGTTGGTTGGAGAATCATCCCATACACCAAAAGGCTGTGGGTTCCATCCTAGATCAGGGCACATACCTAGGTTGCAGGTTGGATCCCCAGTCAGGATGCGTGTGGGAGGCAACCAACCCAGTGATGTTTTTCTGTCACACTGATGTTTTTCTCTTCTCCTCTCCTTCCCACCCCCTGTTTCTCTCTCTATTCCCTCCTCTCTCTCTGAAATCAATAAACATATCCTCAGGTAAGGATTAAAAGAAAACCAGTGTCTCCTGAAAAGAAGACCCCCTGCAGAGTATTTTGGGGCACCAACAAGAAAGTGTCTCCTATCCACTAATTAAAGGACAGCATCAGCAACTGCACGGGCACTTGTTGGCCCTGTCTTCCAATGCACACGGTGTCTTTACTGTCCTCAGTGACTGCTACTTCCCACTGAGCCACAGTGCTTCTGTCAGCAGGACAGTCACTTCTGCCAGACACGATCGATGTCCTCCCCAGGGCCTCTTCATCTCCCCCAGCCCCATGAGTGCCTACTCTGATATCCTGGGTCCCAGACCATACAAGTGGGAGCAAATGTCTCTTTTTATGGTCAACTTTTTCTGGGGCACCTGACAGTAACTTTTCTTGGGTCCTCTGTGCCTCCTGGCATGTTCTAGTAAAATAATTCTTCCTGTTCATAGTCATCATAGATTCCCAGCACAAGATTACAGAAAGATGAGCCCAGAGACAAATCTAAGACACTAACACCAGGATGTACTTTCAAATAATCGCCCCATTCAAAATGCCTTAGGGTTTTATGGGGCAAAGCTTGATGAACATGATATCCTATTTCTATGGAATGAGTTCATTCCCAGGAGGTTCCTTGGACTCTCACTCAAACAGATTTGAGCCTGTTTCTCAGCTCTGTAAAGCAGGGCTTTAAACACAGACCCTGGGGACAGATATATGTGAATCCAATTCCAAGCTAGACTTCTCATTAACTGTGATCTTGAGCAAATGGTGAGCTTCTCTAAGCCTCAGTTTCTTCATCTGTGAAATGGAAATAATAAAAGCACCAATCTGTTAGTATTATTATGATGGCTTGATTACATAATGGCTTAAAATCCTAGAACAACATAGGGAAACAATGAAAGTTAATCTTGATTTTTAATATCTTCATTATTAGCCCCACTGGGAGCACTGCTTAACCTCCTTTGGGAGTAAATAAGTCTCTCCTGAGAGGAGTAGAACAAAAGGTGAGTGTAATTTCCATCTTTATTGTCAGTCTGCAAGCCCTACCCTAAAGCCAAAAACAAGTTGCTATTAAAAACTCCTGTTTCCCAGGATCAAAGCAAAAGACCTGCCTCCTTCTGTCTTTCTGCTGAAAGTCCATTTTGCAGGGGAGTTAGGGTGCCCCGAATCCACCTAAATATTTCAGTTTCTGTCTGAATGTTTGCCAACCTGTTAGGGGTGTTGGTAACAGTGAAGATATTTTAAAAATGTATTTAGAAAGAATGTGAGTGAGTGTGTATAGATATGTAGTGTTTTTAAAAGTCTGCATACATGAACTCTTGATTCAAGATATGTCTGTGCTGGGGGCAAAGGCCATGTTGTGTGAGTCTCGTTAGAAGAGTGACTACTTGAAAGCCAGACCTGGATTATCACAAATGGATGCAGAGGGAGGCTGAAAATCAGGCCTCCTGCCCACTCAGCAGTACTTGGCGCTGGCCCCATCTCCACCATCTAATGCTGTCTCTGCATTAGATGCTGCAAACACAATTGACTTCTATTACTTATAAAGCCAACCACTTTACTTCATTTAAACATTTAGGATGGACTTCAGAGAGTTCTGAGAGGCTGGCCAGCACAACCAGCCCCAACCAGTCCATCGCTCTAGCCACCACTCAGACTGCATAACAAGAGGAGAATATGTCTTTTTTCTACATTCAGCATCCAGCCTCCATTAGCAGAAGGTTTTTAAAGGTTGTTATTTCTTCATTTGAAAGGTCTGATCCAAATACCCACATCCCAAAATATTCTGTTCATGTCATTTATTTATCAGATCCATATTCAATGCACTATCTCCGCAGTAGGCCGAGGAATATAAAGATAGATTATATATCAACCAAACCTTCAGGATGCTCACAGTCTATCATGGAAAATAGAGGCAAGGAAGTAGGAATGACACAATGGTACTTATGCGGTGATGATTACAGAAAAAATATTGTACTACAGTTCGACGAGGAAGGTATGAGAGAAGGGAGAATGGTTTCAGAGTTAAAATGTTTGAACTAAATTTTATAGGTACTTAGGTTTTTAAGAGAAAAAATGGGATGAAGACTGTTCTGACAGGAGAATATTGGAGAAGGAGCATAGAGACGTTGAAATCAGGCAGATCTTTGGTTAAGTTCCATGTCTACTTGCTTGACCTTGGATGAGTTACTCCATCTTCCTGAATCTTAGCTGCTTCCTCTACAAAACAGAGCTAATTGAGCTTCCTAGGATTATAGTGGGGACCAAACAGCTCACACAAGCAAACAGCTGAGGGGAATGTGACCCATAGTAAACAGTCATTACATGGTACCTGTTACTATTGGTTTACTATGACTAGAGTTGCAGGACAGGCAAACCACAAAGGGCTTGGCCAGGGGCAGGGTGGGGGCAGACTTACCCTGTCGGCAAGGGCTTCCACTGATGGCTTTAAGCCAAAGAGTGACATGTCCATGTTTAGGTTTCAAACAGATGTCATTAATGATGAGGTTAGCGATGACCTAAAGGAAAAGCCAAAGGAAGTAGATGATAAAAGCATGGAAAATATTTAGCTTATCCTTGGTTGTAAAAGAGTAAAAATTTTAAATATAAACCTTCTATCACAAATCCACCCCTCTCATGAAGCAAGTACCTGCCTTTAAATTTGGAGCATAAATCCTGTTGCCTGTTTTGTTCCATATCAGAATTTCTTTCCCACCATTGAAGGACTGACTTACAAATCAACATAGAAGGTGTGAGGAGGGCCTCTTTCTACTCACAGTCTTTTACACTCTCAGCTTCTTTACCCCAAGACCTGCCCAGATCCACACTAACAATGTTCATTGAGAGAAAGTGTATTTCTCTGGCATTTCCTCCTTTACCTCCAAAAAGCCCCATTGGGAGAATCAAGAAAAACTGTTCTCTTAACATTTCCCCAGAGTGTGTCCCTCATGCAGAGAAAATATAAATTCTAAAGGCAGTGTGTGTGGGAATGCAATGGTCCTCATCATGGAACTGAAGCATCACTTCCTTGGGAACAGTCTGAACCTGAGCCCAGATGAACAACTCCCTCCCCTGTGGACACTATTAGCACCTACCACCTCATTTGCTCATAGTGCTGCAATTAATTTCTTGTTGATGCCTATCTCCCCAACTAGACTAAGGGATCTTCCAAGTCTAATGTAAGATCTTATCCATATACTTATGTGCACCATGAAGCACAATGCCTGGCACCTAGTAGATAGGAAACAGTGTTTGTTGAGTGAATATGCATGGGTCTAATCTATTTCAAGTCTCCCAACTTCCAGTTTTCAGTAGAGTAAGCTGGGGCCTTACAAACCAACAGGGATATGAGTATAAAGGTCAGGGAACCTCAAAGTCCAATATAGACTTCTAATGACTCCATCTTCTGCTGTCAGTACACATGAATAAGAATGCTGCTCACTCACAGAGCCTATGTGGATTAGTCAAGATTAGATATGGGTAGATTCTGCTCCTGGCAGAAACTCAAAGCTGCGGGAAGAGACTGGGAGATGCTCATTCTTCATGTCATCAGTCCCTTAGGTGAGGGGACATTAGTTGAATTTAAATCTGCCTGGTTCATCGGGGCTAGAGCTGCAGTGGATGGGCATACCCGAGCTTCCCGTGAATCGAGGCATACTTGTAGCTTCACTCTCTCTGTGAAGAGCAGGTTTCTTAACTTTTGCATTTTCTAGGGCAGGAGTCGACAAACTATGGTCTACAGGTCAAACCCAGTCCACAATCTGTTTTTACAAATAAAGTTTTATAACTCGATTAATAAAATAAATAAACACAGCAACATTCATTTATTTGTATATTATCTTTGGCCACTTTCACTCCAGAACAGTACAGTTCAATAATTGCAATAGAGTTTGCATGGCTGGCAAGGCCTAAAATAGTTACAAAGCCTTTACAGAGGTATTTGAGGACTTCTGCTCTAGTGCTTGACTAAGCTGTAGTGATTGCAGTGATGTGTACAAGCTCAGTGCTAAGCACTTGCTGCCCACTGTCTTAATCCTTGCTAAGAGGTGACCCATTCCACTGAGTAATTCATTTATTGAGTGCCCACTGTGTGCTGGTCTCTACACTAAGCACTGGCACCATAGAGGCAAGGCAAAAACAGTCCCTACCCTAAGTCAGCTCCCAGCTCATTGAGCCCAGGCTTCTGAGCTGTGGCCAGAGCTACTCTCACCTTTCACCTTTGGAAGCTCCTCCAAATGACCCCCTCATATACTTTTCCTGAAAGCCTGTGCCCCCCACTAAAGAACCTACACCAGACTCATGTGCTCAATGACATTCCAAACTTCCTGCATGAGTGGCTTTAAGCTGTCAGAGGAACATTCTCTTCCTCAGCAAGTCACAGCTGTAACATCCACCCCATCCCATCAGTGGGTACTTTCCACACCCTGCTGATCAGCCAGAATCAGACCTGGGGATCATCTTCTACTAATTAGGGACAAGGGGACTGAGAAAGAGCCAGGCTGTGTCCCCTCAGCAGTATATGGATCTCTGGGACCCACGCTGGACAGGACCTTCCACTGGCTCCTGACAGATGAAGAGGTAAAGGAGGCCTGTCTCCTCCCACAAAGGGCGGCTGGGACTCCTTCCATCAGTGGTGCTGTCGTTGGCTTTGGCTGTTCTTCCCTTTGCCCAGCACCTCTGGAGAAGACCGCTTTACTTTCCCCTTTAAGTGGCCCACAATGAAAAATGCTCACAGTGCTAAATTGCTGTGTGGGAGGAAGACCACGGAGGGAGAGGAGGCAGGAGCAAAGGCCTGAGCAGCCCAGACCCGGCTGCATGGAGCAGATCCTAATTAGCAGGCTGGCAGAGCGGCCCTCCGCAGGACGCCGGATCATTAGTGCTGGCACCGCACACACGCCTACTGCAACATGCGGCCACGCGGCCACGCTGGCATCACGCGGACCCTGTTCTTGGCTGCCGCATCCAAACAGATGTCCAGAGAGGGCTTTTGTTTTTGTTTTTGTGTTTTGGGGGTAATTTTTTTTTTTTTTTGAAGCATTCCATGACCTTGTGCCAGAGATTTCTTGTGCCAAAATAAAGGGTTTCGATGGGTCAAGAAAGCAAGACAAGTCAAGAGAGACTTAAATGGCGGCTTCTCAGGGTGAAAAACAGAGAGGAGATGTGTCACAAAGAGCCTAGAAAATGAGAGGCTGACCAAGAGGTCCCTTCCAACATGGCCCTTATTCATAATGGGAATACTCCAGAATCCACCCCCCCATAAGCCCACACATCCGTAGGCACTGACAATGGCCTGAGCATCTCACAAATCTGACTATTTCTCTATACATTCTCTGCTAGGGCCCTGATCCAGGCACTGTGACTGTTCATACGCATTGGGTGTTAGCAAACAAGAATTCATCAGAATAGTGTGTACGTGAACTTGTGCTCTCACATATGCATAAAACATCGTAGATTTCCAGGGCATGCCTTCCCCCTTGTGCCATTAAATGCAAAAGTGACTCCTTCATTTTACTGATGGGAAACCTGAGGGGGGAAAAAAAATGTGTGACATGTGCTGCTGGATATTTCAGAGTAAGCAGAACCACATCTAGCATTTCAACATGGGCTTCCTACATTCTGTTCAGGACTCCATGCAAATGCCTAACAAAAAAATGGGCACATCAATTGACCAGCAAAAGAATGGAATTTAAAAAAAAATAATTGGGGCTATTGTGGAAAAGCTAAAAGGTACCATCACTGGGTCTAGGACCTTAGAACTTAGTACATTTTCTAAAAGTGAATTGACATAAAAAACCCAGCCCACACAATTTGGCATAGAAAGTAAAGGTTCGTAACTTCTACTCGGAGATTGGTTGTGAAACGGAGACTACATGACATCAAAACACTCAATCAAAATTTTATTTGTCCAGATGTTTGACCATGTAATGCCAACTACTGGTTTAACTAATGTTTTAAATTTAATTGACCAGATGTTTCAGTGGTAGGTGTCTTAATGAGGAGGAGGAGTGTTGGTGGAATTGAATCCAATTTCCTTGGGAATAACCAGCCTCGCTAGGAACCGCGACTTAACTGTTGTTACTGTAATTAACCAGAGCTTGTCAGGAGTTCTGAAATTATCTCATCTTCATGCCTAGACTTCTGGGAAGTGTGCTCTTCCATTGGGTAAGCTCAGAGAAGATAGACAGTGCCTTAGTTACGATTTCCCCACAAGCCAACCCAAAAAAAACAAAAGTCAAGAGTAAATTTAGAAGCCATCAGTAAAACAAACACAGGTTAAGCACAGACAAAACCATTTCTCAGTGAGTGGAAAGTGAATGGATTTAGGGACAGAGGTCTCAGGTTCAATGTAAAGCCTGTAACTCACTTTAATGTGATAAAGAAAACAGCAACTTATATATATGTACTCAGTGCTATACATGGATTCTTTTCATTAAACTCATACAACAACCTTCATCGATTTCACAGATGAGAAAGTCCCAAGCTACCAAGCTAGGAAGTGCCAAAGATGACATTAGCTGCCAGGCACTCTGGCTCAGAGCCTGAGCTGCCAGCCATCACCCTGCTTTGTGTGGTCCCCAGCTTGTTAGAACTTCAGTTTCCTTATCTCTGAATGCAATGCCTGCCTTAGAGGATGGTCATAAGGGGGCGCTAAATAGGATAAATGAGAAAGCGGTGTAGAATTTATATGGCATTCTGTGCTCTGTGAGTTGAGTGCCCCACATGTGTTGGTTACTACATCCATGTAAGAGCTGATTGTCAGTGTTGTGTGTTCCTGCCTACTCTCTAGGGACTCTCCAAGCCGATGAAATGACCTGGGTCCCTGAGGTCTCGTGGCTTTCCCTTTAACACATAAACATCCAGCCCTTAGCTGCTCCACTCAGTGGTAGAGGGGGCCAATGGTCACCCTACCATGTTTCCTTTCTTAGCATCCCCTTCCACCTTTCCCACAACCTTAGGCTTTCTCGGGGATGGAGCAGTCTCTAGACAAAGCCGGTGTCCTCGGGTGTGGCAGTGAGGACCAGGATCCAAGGTGGGACTCCCAGGAGGTAGCCACTGGTTGTGGCTGGGAAATGTCTGAGGATGGAGGTGATGACACCATGGGGAGGGGCAACTCTCGGCAGCTTGGCTCCTGAGGTCCTTCCAGTCCCAAGATTCACATGTATATAACATATATTTATGAAATATTCTCTTAAAAGTCATCATCCCATCAAATATCTAGATATTGTATAATCATATAAATAACAGCAATAAAACCAAAAAAGAAGAAAGTTGTTTTAGAGGGGAAACAAAATTTTTGCTCTATTTCTGGATTCTTTTAGTGGACTTGTAAATAGCAAAGCTACTGTAATAAAAATACCTACACATAGAATAAAATGAAAACAACTCATTCATAAGAGTCTTATTTTAATAACCCACAGTTAGAGGGCATTTTCTTAGAATTACAATCTTGCCAGGTTTTCATTTGGATCATTAAATAATTATTTAATAGCAATAAAACTAAGAAAAATAAAAATTATTTCAGATGAGAGAGAAAAGCATCTTGCTGTGCTTCTGGGTCTTCAGAAGTCAGCTCATTGCAGGGTGAGGTCAACTTGGTGGTGACTCACGTCTGCTTTCAGGCCGTGTGAATAGTGTTGGGTGCAGAGGCCTGTCCTGTGGCCAGCGGAGGATGTGCGGGACCAGGGGAGCCCCTTGGAGGGAAGGACCCCAGGCAGATTCTTCCTCACCTACAGTATCTGGAATATCTAACATCTGACAAGGAGACTGACGTAGAAGATGAGAGCCTGGGCCGGTGGCCCTCTCCTGGTGAGAGAGATAAATCAAAAGCACCAGGACACCCTCTCCTGTACCCTTGGTGAGGAGTTTTTGCGTCACATTGGAGTTAACCTTTGGGGCCCTGATCCCGGGCAGGCAGGCTCTGTCCCATACCAGGTTCTGGACACCGGATTCCCACTCCACACAGCCTGATGCGCCTTCTCCCTGGGGGATTTGCTCACCCAGAGGATGCCCTGCTGATCCTAGTGGGCCTCTGCCAAGTGCCTCATTTGCAACATTAAAAAGTTAAGAATAATTTTCAAAAGCTTTAAATCTTCCTCAATAATTGTGTGTGTGTGTGTGTGTGTGTGTGTGTGTGTGTCTGGAATGCATTGTCTTAGGTTACGAAGGTGTCTTTCAGCCAGCAGAGCCCTCAGTATCATGAGCCTTCCTCTCATGGGAAGTAAGCTAGTCTTCCTTTGGAGCCAGTGTCTCTTTTGAATTTTACTGAAAAAAAAAAAAAAAATAAGTGACTTGTATTTTATAGGTGTCCAGCTCATCACATGCATGGCTTGTCCTGTCATCCACTTTTGAAGAGTTTATTTCTACCTCACAGGTAAATTCTCTCTAAATCAGGGATCTGGTAAGAAGTCTTAATGCATATAAAATGATCCACTACTAATACGTGATGTCTCAGTATTATTTAGTAATGTGAAACAAGTGATGTAAACCCTCCAGCAGCCAAGAAGTTTAAGAGGGTAGGATGGCCACAGGCATGGCTAGATCTAGGGTTAAGTAATTCTATTCAAGCATCCTCTCCTGTGCCACGTCTCATTTCCTCTTCCCTGAAGACTTGTGTTCACACAAAAAGCTAAGCATGAAAGTTCATGGCAGCCTTACATGTAAATAGCCCAGGACTTTGTGAAAGTCTAGGTGTCCTTCAACAGGGAACAGTTAAATAGATCATACATGTACACCATGGAATACCACTCAGCAATTAAAAAAAGAAAAATGAGCTATGGATACATCCAACAACTCCAGAGAAGTACACTGAGGGAAAAATAGCCAATCTCCAAAGGTTACTGACTGTATGATTCCATTTATTTAGCTTTTGAAATGATAACATTTTATCAGTGGAGGGCAGATTAGTAGTTGCCAGAGGTTAGGGATGGGAGGAAAGGAGTTGGGGAGGACAGGAGAGAGGTTGTTATACAATGACAAGAGGGACCTTCGTGGTGTTGGAAATGTTTAGTGTCTCAATCATGCTAATGGACCCACAGACTTCCACAAGGGATAAATTGCATAAAACTTCCATGCACAAGCACACATGCACATATACATGAACAGATATAAGTAAAACAGGGGAAATCTGAATAAGATTGATAAATTGTATCAATATCAAGATCCTGGCTATGATATTATACAGTAGCTTCGCAAATGTTCCCATTGGGAAACACTGAACAAACTTTACGAAGATTTTCTTTCTGTATTATTTTTATAACAATTAAATCTACAATTACCTCACTAAACATTTTGGTCAGTAAGTCATATTTTTCTGGAGTCTCTTCTGGCCTTTGGCTTCTGCCCAGTGGAAGTAGAAGTCCAGGAGCCCCTGATGAATTTGGGCAGTGATGGGAGTCCTGACTGCCCGCGTGGTCTCCACTGGGATTATCATGGAGGGCATGGTACCTGTAATTGACTGACAGGCATGGAAGTACCAGCTCTCTACTGGTCTCTCTGACATCACTCCAGTGAAGGCATTGGGGCACCTCATTCCAGCTTCCCATGTGTGGGAGTCTAGGTCCCCCCATCAACCTTTGCTGGGCCAGATGAGTGTATGGCCACTGCTTTTTCTATGGCGCTTGACTGAAGTAGAACAGTTATTGTCTGAAAGATTTATTTTTGACAGGCTGCCTCCTTCCTCGTCCTTCAGCTAGAGAGAGGATGTGTTGGTGTTTCCAGGTGGTGTCTAGTGTTCTTGGTGCTATGTCTAGGATACAAGAAGCAGAAGAAAAATTCAAAGGAATCCATTACCATATCATTCTTCAAGTCCTGAGGTCCTTTCAGTCAGTCGACCTTTACTCCTCCTCTCAGAATATTCTTTTATTTTCCCCCTCAATCCTCACCAGAGGACCTATTTATTGATTTCACAGAGAGAGGGGAAGGGAGAGAGAGAAAGAGAGACAGAAACATCAATGTGGGAGAGAAACATCGATCAGTCGCCTCTTTAATGCGCCCCAACCAGGGACCAAACCCACAATCCAGGCATGCACTCTGACTGGGAATCAAACTGCAACCTTTTGCTTTACAGGACGACACCCAACCAACTGAGCCACACCGGCCAGAGCAAGCTCAGAATATTCTTATGTCTGTTATATACGTAATGTCCAGGATTTGTCATTGTGCTTCATGGGAGGAATGGAGACTAGTACACACACTTCATCTTCCTGCTGCCATACTGTCCTTCTCTGCAGGGCAGGAACAAGGGTGCCAAGAAACTAACACTTCAGGAACAGCCCTCAACCAATGATGGACAGAGTTAGTAGATAAATACCCCAGAGTCCTCAATTCAAGGTCGCATGAGCTACACAGCCTCTCAGAGGTTTCTAGTGACAATGAGCCCGAGGGCCCACAAGAGCAACCTATCTGTTCATTGAAAGATTCTATACTGACGTCCTTCCCTTCTAACTCCCTACTCCTTCGCCATGCTTCCAAGACTTCACACCAAATCAACTACCTGCACTCACATTCTTCTCTCAGGGTTTGCTCCTGGGGGAGCGCAACCTAAGACAATTGGTTAAATGGGGTTAAATGGCGTAGGGACAGATAGCAGGGCTAACCCTCTCAGTGGAGAGCGTTAAGGGAAGACACAGGCAGGAGATAAGGAGAAAAGCTAACGATGATTAACAATGCTTCTTGCTTCACGTGTAATCAGTCGCTTATCCTCACATTCCCCCAAAGAACTTCAGGCTGTGGGACTCTTGGTATTGCTGAGTCCTTACGTGACATCTGCACAACCAACAACTCCCAAATCAGTATTGTCTGCAGCCTTCATTAGGGAACCACGGACTCCCTCCTCCGTCCTCCTAGTTGACGCATGCTTTGTGGAAGCAAAGCAGGGGCAGGAACCCCCACCTCCCTCCCAATAACCTGGACTTGGCCCTGGGGGCTGGGGCCGGGGTGTTGGAGGCATCTGTATGCGTTGTGACCGACTTTTAATGAACGTTAATGCGGAGGAGGAGATTGGGTAGAGCAAAATTTGCTTCAAATTAGAGCTGGCAAAGCAGGATCCAGTTATCCACGGGAAAGAGCAACTTGTGAGCAGGCCAAGATTATCACGCCATCATCAATCAGGGAGAAAGAAAAACACGCCTTCCATCGCCTCCCCCCTCCCCCTCCTCCTCCCCTCACTAATGCTTTCCAGCCCCGACCATGGAATGTTTTGTTTAAGGAAAAAGTTGTTGGACATAATTAGTAATTCTATTATAGTAATATATCTTTTATCTAAATAAACACAACCTGCATTCCCACCATGAGAAATTATGTGGTGGCGATGGAGGGGAGGCTGAGGTTTGGGGGCAGCGCATGGAATCTGCCCTCTGGTTTCACGTGAGTCCTGGGGTCCGGACTGCTGTCCCAGGGCAGCCTGTGGGATCAGCAAAGGGGCTGATAGGAGATGTCTTATCAGAGGCTGAGTCAGTTCCGCTGCTTGGCTCTCACCCCCAGCAACAGCCCAGCGTGACCTCTCTCCACTGCCCTCTCTGGTGCGGATGCTTCCCTTTTCCTGGTAGAGAACCCCAAAGAATGCACAAGAGCAGAAACTAATGCCAGTTAGCAACCCACTTTCCTTAGGGGGAGCAGGAAAGAGTACGGAAAGAAATTCCAAACCCCGGAACACAGGCATGGGGTCTGTAGCCAAAGCTATTTTCACACTTAGGATTTCATTAACCTGGCTAGCAACCTCTGCCATTGGCCCCGCAGTCCCTCTGCTGGTGGGAGGTGTACAGGGTGCCGGGATATTGGTCAGAGAGGTCAACCACAACATTCTCAAAAGGTTAAACCAACCAACGAAGCTCTGAGAGCAAAATGTCGTCGGATACCTCTACTTCCCTCTACCTTCCTTTCAGAAAACACATTTTCTTCTGGGCAGTGGGAGACAAGCACACTGTATTTCAACTAATAAATCTTTGTTTCATACATAAAGAGAAATATGCATATATAAAGATAACTATGTAAAGATAAATATGTAGGTAGGTAATAACTTTGTTATATTTCCTTCCAGTCTTCTTTCAATGCAAACGATTTTGGTTTATTTGTTTTATCTAGTTATGATCAAACCCTATGGACAATGTTTGTTGACTGCCTACTATGTCAGGCCTTATGCTTGACCAAGTTGAACCAGGATACTGGTGCTCCTTAAAAGGCAGACGATGCCTCAAAGTTTGCAGTCCTATCATCTTCCCTCCCACGTCAGGCCAGGACAAGAAGTGATGCTCTAGCTACAGCAAGTTTCATGAATCTGTGGTTATCTGAGTGACTTTGTTTGCAAATGGAATTTTGGAAAATGAACAGGGCAAAGATTATACAAATGGGATAAAAGTTTACAAACATAACAATAACATAAGAATAATAAAGAACAACACAGATTCTTCTCAATGGATACTACACCCTGCAGCATTGGTTGGGAGGGGATACATCCACCATTCATTATCCCAGTAGGAACCAGAGACCAACAGGGAGGAGTTCATGTTCATGGCAGCAAAGTGGAAAGCAAAGACAGGTTTGTAATTCAAATTCTTCCCATTCCTCTAGCTCATTTTCCTTTTTGCTCTCTTACCCCTAATGCAATAATAGTAACCAACATAGCTGAGCTCTTTCTATATGCCAAACTACTAGGTTTTAGTACCAATTTTAATGGGGTGTGTGTGGTAGGGGCAACCCCATACCAATAAGCAACTCTTGAGACAGCTGCTGGGTCTCCTACAATTCAGCTCAATTCTAACACTCTTTACCTGGAAATAGAATTGGAATGGAACCCGTAGGTCCTCCGTAGAGTTGAAAGGCAGCCTTTAAGATGGGCTCCAGAGTCAGTTCCCAGCCCCTTCTTGCTGTTCATCATTTGATAAATGTGTATGCTATTGACACTTTTATGGTCATTTCACTTTCCCCAACTAGAATGTTCCTTTCTGTCACATCTCTTTGTTTAATATTTAGTGTCAATAGTCCACTAGCCTACAAGATTCATGAGCAGGGCCATGGCTTCTTGTACACAGTGTGTGGCATGTGACAGAAACTGAGTAAACATTCACTGAAAGAATGTCCCCAATGGCAGAGATGATGGCACACAAAGCTCTCTTTGTACCTAGCTCAGAGTAGAGCCCAGTAAGTGTTCAGAAAATACCTGCTCGTGTACTCCATATGTTCCATTCCCTGCTGAGCGGCTATGGGTCTCCCTAAATCTTATTCTTCTTTAAGGCCAATTTCAACCTTTGTCTTCTCTAGAAAGTTCTTCATAAGCATCACATGGCATGAAGAGCACAGCTTTGACACCAAACAAGCATAGGTTGCAATCCCACTTCACCACAAAGTGAATAGTGTGGCCTTAGCTAAGGTACCTAATTCTATCAGACTCCATCATCACACTTGTGAAGTGGGGTAATGTCAATCCCCATCATAAAAGGCGATTACACATGCAAAGTACTCATTGCATGTCTGGTGTGAAGTAGGTGCTCACTTAAAGCAAGCTGTTATTACTCAAATTCTTAATGAATTGCCTGAATTACTAACATATGCTTAGTTTTGGTGTTTCAGATAAGTTATAGGGTCCTTCTAGGTAAGTCCTGAACATACCTTATAACTTCTTTCTCTATCCTTTACTGCCACATAAAGGGTCATGACATTATGGCAGGTATTCAACAAATATGTGAATACTTTGAGGTTTTATTTATTTACCTTGGTTTGCTAGATAATTTAGGAAATGTGTAAAAGTAAAAACAATACAAAAAAATCCACAGTTTTCCCTGCCAGTCAGAAGTGGCCTATACTCTTCCCTTATCATCCTCCCAAATACATGTGAGATCACATTGTATAAACAACCTCATGAACTGTATTTGTATATGCATTTACTGTTTATTTTCCCCATAATGTTACAGATGTAAAAAACATCATTTTAAGTGACCCTATTAGTGTGCCACAAGAATTTGATGTAATTTATTTAACAATTTTCCTATGGTTGTGTACTTTGGTTACTTCCAACTTCTTGATAATTAATTACTTCTTGTAATTAACAGCTTTGGGCATAAAGTTTTCCTGTATTTTAGATTAAAATAGATATAACAGTGCATCTCATACTAAAATATTAACTATACCATTCTTGATCCCCAATTATTTTTCTTTCTTCCATGTGTTTACAACAGACTTCTCTGCCTCTCCTTAGGGCCACACACATAATTATCTGCTGAAGCTTTCTCTGATGGCTTGATAACAGCAGATACTCCCATATCTGGCACAATGACCTGCTCACTTACTAAATAATTTAAAAGCTTCCCATATCACTTAGTGTTATGTGTTGAATTGTGTCTCTCCCCCTAAAAAGATAAGTTAAAGTCCTAACTCCTAGTACCTGTGAATGTGGCATCAATTTATTTGGAAATAGGCTGTTTCTAGATTTAATCAAGTGAAGATAAGGTCATTAGGTTGGGCCTTAGTCCAATGTGACTGGCGTCTTTATAAGAAAAGGGAAAAGTGGACACAGACACAGACACAGAAGGAAGACAAGCCACGTAAAGACAAAACCATAAAGAAGATTGGAGTTAGGCTACAATAAGCCAAGAAATGCCTGGGGCTACCAACAGCTGGGAGAGTAAAGGCTGGATCCTTTTCTAGAGACTTTGGAGGCAGTATGACCTTGAGAACGCCTTGATTTCAGGCTGCTATCCTCCAGAACCATTACACCATAAATTTCTTCTGTTCAAAGCCACACAGTTTATGGTATTTGGTTATGGCAGCCCCAGGAAACTAACACACTTGAGACACAATTCAAACCCCTTACATGACCTACACAGTCACACATGACCTGGCACTTGACATTCCATCTTTATCTCCTGACATTTAAAAAAGGAAGAAAGAAAGAAAGAAAAGAAGAGAGAAAAAAACTAACGAACCAAAATGCACTGGCTTTCCTAGAGTGTAGTAATGTCTTTCCCACTTCAGTGTCTTAGAATCACTGGCCCCTCTGCACATTCTTCTTCTATGTCTTATATCTACTACCTTCTCATCCTTCATGTCTCCATTTAAATGGCTCTGGTTCTAAGAGACCATCCCTGTCTTCTTAGATGGATTACCCTACTCCCAGTCTGCATTACTGATGTACTCCATGACACACACTAGGATCTGCATTTCTTCATTTCTTTATCTGTTGACTTGGTCGTAGTAGCATACCTCCTCATGGAAATGTCAGCTGCAGGAGAGCAGGGACCTTCTCTGTCAGACTTCCCCACAACTCCCATCCTTGCCCAGGACAGGACAGGGCACAAAGCATTGTCCAAGTGAGTCTTTGTCAAGAGAGTGAATACATGTTGGAACCAGGGGATCTAGTGTGAGTATAGCCATGGACACCGGAAGAGGAACTGTGTCTTCTCAGAGTGCTGAGCATGGACGTGTGGAAGGAGGGAGAAGAGTGAGCACTAGGCTAGGTGACATGTAGTAGATATTACTTGCTGTAGAGGGGTCTCATTATGGACATTTTAGAATGCCCACGGAGACACTTGGGCTTAATTCTGTATTAAAATGGGAGTCATCAAAGATTTTTGAGCAGCGGTGACCCAAGATGACCTACGTTTAAGGATGTCTCTCAAGAAAGAGCATGGAGAATGGATTAGGCAAGTGGGTAACTGAAGCCAGGGAGACCAGCGAGATAACTGTTAAAATGTTCCAGGTGAGAGGTGAAGGGAACTTGACCCAGGGCAGGAGCAGTGGGGATGGAAAAGGGCTGAGATGCGGAGGCTGAATTGACGGAGGTCAGCAGATTGCACGCAGGAGTGAAGGTATCAGGAGGGTGGGACACAGCTCGTTTCTCTGACAGGAGTGACTGGACATGGGGGAAAGGCCCCCAGTAGCTGTAGGAGGTAGCTTTCATGAAAATGAGTCAAAAAGTAAGTAGATGTTTTCATAGATTTTTAGTAAATTCAAAATGGCTCAAGCTTAACTAGCATGGCCAGTTGCACTTTTGAAGCATTTCTTATTCAGAATGCAAAACATAAGACTTGATTCTTCTGCATGTCTTCCTCCTTTTGGGGAGGGGTTAGCCACCTGGACCACATCAGACTTCAGCCAGCCAGGCAGGGCCAGCAAAGACTAGCCTGACTCTTGAGCCAAAACCGCTCCACTCAGGACTGCTCAGAGACCTCTCCCCTCCCACTGAGTCAGGATGAATTTTTAACTCACTATTGATCAGGCAATTTTAAAATCAATTTTAATTAAATGAAAGATTTCTATCAGGATTGCTTCTTTCTGGGCAGTAAATTGGACCTTGTAATAACACTCACATTGGAACATCTCTCATTCAAGTAACAGAGTCCATCATAAATAAGTGAAGACCCTTCTCCTTATTATGCATTGGGGAAAACTGGGGGTGAGGTTTTGCTTGAGGTCCCTGCAGCAATGGGGACAGAAGTCAGAACTTGCATCGCAGGAATTAAGACATCATATCCCACTAACATCACTCTCAGCCTCCAAAGTCCCTCTTCTTATACATGGAAGAAAGAGAAAATAGATCCTTGTCAGTTACAAGGAAGGATACACCGGGAGTATTTGACAGACAATGAAAAAGCAAGTGCACTGAATAGTGTGCATAGTTCATTATCCAAAGACATTTTTCTGTTTAGAAATGGTCACACTTGGTTGGTTTGTCAATAGAAATATTGCCCCAACAGGACAAGCTCCTGCTGAGCTCACCCCTTTACATGAGTCCCTGATACAGCCCTGTTCCTTACCTTACAGCTTTGCTTGTGCATTATAGTAGGGAGACTGCAGACTAGAAGCCCTTGGTCAGAACATCTACTGTCAGAACATCTGTTTCAGCAGGACTTTTTCACATCATCCATCAGCAGACGCAACTCTTTCCATTCCTGAAATAGCCTCAACTAGGCCTCCACCAACCACCTGTGGGGTACAGATTTTACCTTGTCCTCTCCAGAGGGACAATGTCCTCAACGGGACAACTCCTTCAGAGTAGGTCCCCGGAGATGGAATTTCATCTTGCATCCTAGCTGCTGCCAGACTTGACTTTAGTCAATTTATTAAGATGTATTTTATGTATAGCAAAATG
The DNA here is from genome assembly GCF_021234165.1 of Pteronotus mesoamericanus. Taxonomy (NCBI): domain Eukaryota; kingdom Metazoa; phylum Chordata; class Mammalia; order Chiroptera; family Mormoopidae; genus Pteronotus; species Pteronotus mesoamericanus. Next base: position 14,502,547 of record NW_026555105.1, read on the forward strand.
TGCGTATTTGTGTAGCATTCTATGAAATCTGACAAATGTATAATTGTGTAACCACCACCACAATCAAGATATAGAACAGCTTCATGACCCACCGCTGTCCCCTAAATTTCTTTTTGTACCTTTGCAGAAAAACTGTGCCCAGCCTTGGCAAACACTAATCTGTTTTCTGTTCTTACAACTTTTGACTTTTCCAGGTTGTCATGTAGTTAAAATCATACAGTGCTTCACCTTTTGAGTCTGGCTATTACTATTTATCAAAATGCATTTGAGATTCACCTATGCTGTTGTGTATACAGGTATTCATTTCTTTTCATTGCTAAATAGTATTTCATCATATGGATGTACCAGTTTGTTTATCCATGTAACTATCTAACATGTTACTATCCAACATGTTACTATCCATGTTACTATCCATGTAACTATCCATGTAAACCTATCACTGGTTTATCCTTACCAGTGAAAGGATATTTGAGTTCTTTCCAATTTGGCATGACAATTAATAAAGCTAATTTAAACATTCATATACAGTTTTTTTGGTGTGTTAACATACCTCATATATTTTCATTACTCTTGGGTAAATATGTTAATAGTGGGATTCCTGGGAGTTGTGATTAATATACAACTGTCTAAGAAATAGCCAAACTGTTCACCAGAGTGACTCTACCAATTTCACATTCCCACCAGCAATGTACAAGAGTTCCTTCCAGTGGCTCCATATTCTCACAGGAACTGTTATCCACGGGGGGGTTTTTGTTGTTGTTTTCCACTTTAATAAAACCAATGCCTGAGATTTTAATTTGAACAAATGGGTGTCATATAGCTTCTCACCTTTAGCGAGACTGTCAGTCATCTACCACTAGCTGTTCCTCCTTGGCCCTTGCGAACACAAGCCAGATTTTGGTCACCCTCATCCTAGTGGCCCTGTCTTTCTTTCTCCCAGTCCCAATCCGTGGTAAACCTGGTTTTCTCCCCTTGAACACTTACAATCTACTCTCTTCGTGTGTTGTCTCAGTAAAATGTTTTGTCAACTAGAAATGTATTAGGATCAAGAGTCAGAATGCCTGGGCTTAAATCATGGCTCTAATGCTCACTAGCTAGTGACCCTGCATAGCTGGTTAAACTTTCAGAACCTCTGGTCCTCCTCTGCTAAAAAGGGGGTGACTGCAAGACCTACTTTGAGGGTCACTCTCAGAGCTGAATAAATCAATACAGGGAAGTTCTTAGCCTTGTGCCCAGCAAATAAATGTTATCCTCATTATATTATCAAATGATTTTGCAGACCCTGCATTTCCCTGATTATATGTACTATTGAAGAGGTTTATATCCCCCAGGCAAAATGTATTCAAAGACAATTATCCAGATTAAAATCTCACACAGATATTTCAAAACCATTTACTTGTCTCTTAAACAAATAAACAAACAAATCTAAGGAGGCTCTGTTCTCTAAAAAATAAGTGACTCCTTCGAGAGGGCCATTCTAATAGGCTCAGTGAAGAGATGCCCGACTAGTGTCTTTGAATCTGGTGTGGGTCTGCCCAGTTCTGCACATGTGGCGGCCACATCAGGCTCTGGCATATGTGGCCAAGGCTTGGCCTACAGTGGTTTCTTCTCTGGGCACAAGCCCAGCCTGTGCCCAGTCATGGCCGCCAGGCCTCTTGTTGTCTATTAAAGAGCCTCCTCTTGACCATAAAACTAGAGGGGTATAATTTCAATTGTGGACTATTTCTCCTTTACCCTAGGTGGGTAATGAGACATCTGTCTTCTTGAAAAGATTGCTTAGCTCTCCCATTTAATTTAACTTCTAGTAATATATGGTTGCCCCAGACACCATCCATATCAAGGGGAAATGTATTTATGTCAAGGTAAATAAGACATCAAGAGATTCTGACCTCTGCTTGTCCATGTTCTTGCCCATACTCTCAGGACAGTTTCTAGAAGAGTTGCAGGTACCTTTGAGAGTAATTAATTCTTCAAGATGTTATAGAAGTGTTTCTCAGAATAAAAGAACCACCACCTCTATTAGGGCCATCTGGAAGTACGCTCAAGAATCTGAAACTGAGTAAGTTCCCTGGGTCATTATTCTACAATCTCAAGTTTGAAAGCCACTGTTTTGAGCAGTTGGCAAATGAAGGGCCATGGGTCAAATCCTGCCAGCTGCCTGTTTTTATAAGTAAAGTTGTATTGCAACACAGCCACACTCATGCATTTGAATATAGTCTATGGCTGCTTTCACGCTAAAACAGCAGAGTTGAGTAGTTGTGACAAAGACTGTGTGGTCCACAAAACCTAAAATATTTACTACATGGCCTTTTAATGAAGAAGTTTACCAGCCTTGCTTTCAAGAAAATGCCCCATGATATTTGCAATTAAAGTCACAGTATAAGAAATAGGAAAATATTCTAGGTCTATTACAATTGTATTGTTATTCTTCCCTTCATTCTTGTGCACATATTATTTTAAATAATATTTAAATAATAATATCAGATAGTGAGCACATATATATGGAGCATCTATTGCAGACCAGACCCTATGCTACGTGTTGAAAACAGTGATCCCTGGGGACTCCTTGTGAAGTTTGTAGACATGATTTATTTCAGCAAATATAAGTCACTGTTGATTAAAGACATCATTTTTATGCACTATTCAGAGAGGAAAAAAGTGTTACCACTTAAATCATGACACCATATTTCCTTAAGCCTTAGAAATTTTATTTTCCAATTAATAAAAATTCTTTTAGATTTATCTTAACGCTCTTGGAACACATAAAAAATTATATGCAATATTACTGGTTAAGAGCTACAACCTCTGGGGTATTCTTCTAGGTTGCTGATCCCCACTGCAAGTTTCTTGCCAGCACTCTCTTGATCTTATCAGAAAATATCAACAAAAGGTTTTCAGAACAAGTTTACTCATGTGAAGATAATGACTACAACTATGTCACAACTGCCACCTAGCCAACAGTGCTTGTTAGAGGCCATCAATCCTAACCCACTTTCAGATATGTTAAATAGTTTTTAAAATATGTCCATCATAGAATTGATAAGATATGGTTTATTGCTTGATGAATAAGAAGTCAAAGGATATAGGCTGGGACTGAGCAAAATGGCCTCCCAAAGATGAGTTGAGGTAGGGCTCGCCAGAAGGAGCAGGAGAGTATAGAACTCCTTCTCTGTGACAGGAAGATCTAAGAATGGCCTCTAGCACTCCCCAAGTCCTCATTACATGATGCCACAGGAACATCAGTCAGTTGTCTGTTTCTGCTGAAAACTATGACCTACCTCTGGGCACAGGCATGGCCCCATTCACCTCTCTCATCTCTCAGAGACCGAACAGAGTGCCAGGGAAAGAGCACATAGAAGCAGTTCTTGTTTCTTAAGTGAACATGTGAAGAAACTTACAAAGGTGAAGGAGAGAAGAGGCTTCTGCAGCAGGAGTTCCAGGGGCAAATATTTAGAGCAACCACAGGTGACCAAGGATGGCTGAAAGTTGCAGGAGGAAAGATGAACCCCTCCAGAAGCTCAAGGGATGGACATGGAGGAATTTCTAAGAAAGGTTTGGGCCTGTGATGTAGCAGGACCATCTGTGGCTGCACCTGGATCTTGGGCTCCAGCCACTGAGGAACTCGAAAGACTTACAGAAGAAGTCTCTTGATTTTACCTGTTCAGTGTCACTATGTCAGGGAAGCAGGCCTTCTAGCGACTCTATTGGGAATACCAATCATGAGCCTTGTATGTTCCCTGAATGACTTTGAAAATGGGCATGGTCAAATTCTCCACTAACCACAACAGGCACCAGGCCTAGCATCCACAGTCCTTCCAGAGGCCCAGAGAACACTTTTGTGTCTGCGAAAATCAAAAGAAAAATAATGAATATACACCAGCCTATATTCTATTCATCTTTATACCAACGCAATAGTAAAATAGAATTTTCAATACTTTGTTCATGGAGAGCTGGACCCACAAAGGCAAAATTGGCTCAGGTCCCTGAAAGTCATTAATGTAGCCCTGACAGTAGGCATGTGGCACAAACCGTGCCCATAAGACACTCTCTCAGAGGACCGTGCCTCTAGGGAGGTGAGTTACACTGACACCGTGTCAGCACAGAGACCATCTGCTCATTGGTTATGGAGACACGGCATCTATCAGGAACGCTAGAAGGATGCACAGACTCAAGGTATTGTTCACCTCTGAACAGTGGAGAGGAGGACAGTGGACCTGAGAACTCAAGTTGCTTTTGTTTCATTTATTTAGTTAGCCAAACAAAATAAGAGCAAAAAAATCCAAAAGCCAAAATAATAATAAAACACAAACTCCACCAGAAGCAAATATAGCAAAATAAATAATTTGTTAAACCTGGGTGGGGAGAGATTCGTGCTTGACTTATTATTTCTGTTTATGCACATGAGTTTTTAACTTCTCAAAAGAAATTTTATGACAGCCCATCCCTCCGTAAAATAACATCACAGGAACCACTATGGCCTCTTCCTTTCCTTAGACTTGGTAGCTTCGTTTTTCTGTTGAGTCTGTGAACTACCTTTATAATTTGGTTCTTTCCCCACTTTCTTCCACTTAATCAAGTCACTGTTTCTGTTGTTTACAGCCAAGAAAACAATTCATTCAGGTGCACTGCCAACGGCTGGTGGCGGAGCTGCACAGTTTTCTAGGGTGGCAGAGGCCCATTAAGTTGGCTCGCACCCAATCTGGAGGCCCTTAAAATGCCGGTTGCACATGGCACAGGGGGACTGGATGAGCACTTGTCCAGGCTTTCTGCACTCATCCTGGGCAAAGGGTTCCTTATGAAAAATGAGCCTGTCTGACCAAGGCAATTGGGTTGGGGAATGGGAAGGTGCAAGAAAAAGGAACAGTGACACTTACTAAGTACCAGGTAGTATGATGGGTACTTCTCCAACATCCCCTAAAAATGCTGAGCCTCTTGTGAGTTAGGTCTGAAAGTAAGAATAGTAACCATATAATTTACCATCTAAACCAGGATACTTAACAGTGAAAGGGGGTGCTCTTATAGTTATATTGGGACAACAGAAATAAACAGGAAAGTCACAAAAAATTGAAACAGGGGATCACCCTAGTTGTGAAGCATCATTGTGTGCCTTGCCTAAGGAGGTCACGCAACTCTAATCATTGGATGCACTGGGGTCTGGGTCCGGTTGGTGGCAACCCTAAGGAAAAAATGTTTCTTGGGAATTCTGAGAGTCTCATGCATAATGGGCTGAGTTATGCACCGCCCCCCCCCCCAAAACTTCATAAGCTGAAGCCCTAACCCTGAATACCTCAGAATATAACCATATATGAAGAGGAGGGTTAAAAGGGTAATTAAGTTAAGCTGAAGTCTTTAGGGTAGATCTTAATCCAACCTGACCAGTGTCCTTGTAAGAAGAGGAAATTTGAACACAGAGAGACACCAGGGTGTATGTACACAGAAGAAAAACCACAGAGAGGAAGGGGCCATCTGCCAGCCAGGGCAAGATGCCTCAGGAGAAACCAAACCTGATGACACCTTGATCTTGGCGTTCTAGCCTTCAGAACAGTGAGAAATAAATTTTTGTTGTTCGAGCCACTCAGCCTGCGGTGCTGGGTTATGGCAGCCCTGGCAAAGGAACACACCATGGTGTAAGAGTTAGAAACGAAGAGCAATGCAGCGGAGGAGCCTGGGATTCTGGAATCTGAGCCCTCCATCCCTGCCTGCATCCCTGCAGAGATCCGCAGTGAAGCCCATCTTACCTGAGTCCTGCGTGCTTATATCCTTAGACAGCCAGGCAAAGGACACGCGTATCCTGCATTGTAGCTGTATCAGGGGCCAGAAACACCCAAAGGGAGAGGATGAGTGGTGGCAGCCCTAAAGAGGAAGGGGAAGGAGGTTGGGCCCAAGGGTTGAAAAGATACTCGAGGAGTCGCCTGCTTAGCCTGGAGCAGCAACCCCCCCATACCTTCCCTCCATCCTCCACCCCACCCCACAGACTTAAAAGTCACAAGGTCTGTGCTCCATCCCCCACCCCCCACCAGACACCAGGGAGATTCAATTACATTTAGAGACACAATGTCTGCCTCCCCTGGATTAATTTCCGGATCCTGCCAAAGCTTGTCCTTATCTCTTTTTTTTCTTGCAGAGAGTAAGAACCTTATAAAAACCATGTCTCTCGGGGACCAAAAAATGAACCAGGGCAAGGCAAACACAGGATCGGGGCCTCGTGTCTCTCTGGGCTCAAAAATCTCATGCCTTCTCATATAGATTTGAGACGGTCCCAAGAGGACAATTTGCTTGGGAGCTTACATACTTCCTTTCCATCCATTCTGTCAGGCAGTGGGTAGGAGTTTAGTAATCTGGGGCATGAGTTACATAATAATATTAGCTCAAAGTCCTCAGTATGCCGGGCACTGCACCATGCTGCTTTTACAGAGTTTTCTAATGACAATAATAGTAACGACAGCAAGAGCTAGCATGTGCAGAGTGCTTACAAAGTGTTAACCCTTTCACACTTCTTGTCTTATTTAATCTTCCCCGTGGCCCTGAGATAGGCTACCTATTGACCTATGAAATAGATAACATTTTCATCCCCATTTTGCAGGTTGCTGAAGTGTGGTTTAGAGAAATCAAATAACTTGGCCATAGTGGTGGAGCTGATAAGGAGTAAAACAAAGACTTCTTTGATGCTGACACCAGTGTATTAACAGTCATCTTCAAAATCAAAGTGGGATGTACTCCATAGGGCGTTGAGGTCCAAATCTGGACTGACAGTGTGAGTTAAAAAAAAGAAAGAAAGATCTCTGGCTGGTGTGGCTCAGTGGACTGAGCACCAGCCTGCAAACCAAAGGGTCACTGGTTTTATTCCCAGTCAGGGCACAAATGTGGGTTGCAGGCCAGGTCTCCAGTTGGGGGCACAGGAGAGGCGACCCATCGATGTGTCTCTCATACATCGATGCTTCTCTTTCTCCTTCCCTTTCCATCTCTCTAAAAATAAATACATAAAATCTAAACCAAGAAAATTAAAAAGAAAAGAAAATATTAATGGAGTAAATATTATGTACTCACAGTTTTCAGGCATTATCTCACATAATTTGCCCAGCAACCCTGTGACACAGGTATTTTATCATCACTACCACTTTACAAAACTTGAAGCTTGCCAAGGAACCCCGGAAGTAAGTGGAAGAACTTAAGTTTGAACCAAGGTATCCTGAGTTCAGAACTCATGTTCCAAGGGCAACACTCTACCACCCTTCCTGTGACAGCGAGGTTTCGCTGGCTGAGCAGTGAGATCAGAGTATGAGGCAAGAGATGTAAGATGTGCCATAACCAGAGCCATAAATTATAACACACACTCTGGGGAATTGCTTCAGGACCCAAGATACCCCAACCCCAATTAAAGAAGGATGTCTCCCCCAGCCAGCTCATATTCCTCACGCAGGCTGGATGGTGCTGGATTTCTCAGATGTTATCGTGTTTAATGTGCTTTCAAAGTGTGTTAGACCCTATCGCCCACGATTACTCCCAGGTGCAAAATTCTATGCACACACAGTTGCAGCAGCAATTTACTGACTGTGAGCTCAATCAGCCAATTGTGAGCACAATTAGCTGCTCCCTGCTCATTTGGAAGGAGCCAGGGCGCTGATTGCCTCTGCAATTAGCCAGTTGTGGGCAGCTCGGTTTGCTTGTGCAATTTTGCACCCGCAAACATGGAATGTGCAAAAGTGGTACATGCCCAGGAACTTTATACATTGGGCCCCATTCAACCTGATGCCCATCCACCATTCTCCTGAATCGGTATGGAGGCTTTGGCCTCAGGGAGAGAAGATGCAATGACTGAGCTAAAACCTCATGGAATGCTGCACTAATCAAGGAAGCAAACCTTTCCATATTTGGCAGATGAGAGGAGGGAGACAGATGAGATGCTAACTTGGGACGGCGTAGGAAAACGTGTTCAGATTTGGGAAGGCCTAAATATTAATAATTTGGGTCCAAGAGAGATCCACCCAAAAATTCATCAACTCAGAATGAGGTTGCATGATTTTTTGCGTGATCAGAGTGACTTGTGTTCAGCAGTTGTTAGAAACTGAAACCTGGTGAAATGAGGGCATTGAGATGACTTTTAAGTCACTGGTGCAGTCAACAATTTTCTTTTCCCTCTTCCTGTACCCTCCTTTTAAAAAAAAGAACAACTTCTCCCACTAGGGCTGCACAGATCCCTAACCACCTGTTCCTAATGAGGGAAACCCAGGTCCTGCGATTTTTATTGCACAAAATGATCTGCAGTCTGATTGGATTTGTTCTAGTTTTCCTTAGCTATGAGTTGATTAAAAAGAACAATTCACTACATTTTAAGTGAGATTTTGCTGCATTAATAGGACCTTCTACCTAGAAGCAAAACATCCGTAAGTTTGTAATGGAAATTTTTTTAAAAAGGGACTCACTGGGCTACTCCAGCTGTCCTGGGAGTCTTCTGTACACTGGGGGGTACCTGTTCACTCTTTCTAACTATGCTGAGCCTGTTAGGACAGTGCAGCATTATTCATTATAGCCAAAATGTGGAAACAACCCAAAGGTTCACCAGCTAATGAATGGATAAACAAACTCTGATATATCCACCCATACAATGGTATCGTATTCAGCCATTAAAAGAAATGGAGCACTGATATATGTATTGTGCGATATGGGTGAACTTTGAAAACATTAGACTAAGTGAATGATTCCATTTAAATACAGACGAATCCATAGACAAAAAATAGATTAGTGGTTGCCACTCAGGGAAAGGTAGGAATCAGGAGCGACTGATAATGGATTTGAGGGTCCTTCTCAGAAAAATGGAAGTTTGCTGGAATTAGTTGTTAGAGGATTATATAACTTTTTGAATGTACTAAAGCCACAGAATTGTACACTTTAAAAGGTTGAATTTCATGGTATGTGAATTATAGCTAATTTTTAAAAAGATTTTATGTATTTATTTTTAGAGAGAGGGGAAGCAAGGGAGAAAGGGAGAGAAACATCAATGTGTGGTTGCATCTCATGTGCCCCTACTGGGGACCTGGCCGACAACCCAGGCATGTGCCCTGACTGGGAATCAAACTGGCGACTCTTTGCTTTGCAGTCTAGAGCTCAACCCACCAAGCTACACCAGCCAGGGCTATAGTTATTTTAAAAAAAGAAAACTATTAGATAAGAGAAAATTTTTCCTTTGAGATGTTGAGAGTGGATTGAACCAGTGAGAGAATGTCCTTGCATTACTCAGAAAACCCCTGGGAAACAGCCATAGCCGGAAGAGAAAGTGCAAAGGTTTTTTCTGATTCAGGCCACAAGCTATTGATGCATTCATCAAAAATAATTATGGAACACCTACTGTATAGCAGATTATCTATTAAGCACTGAGAGGAAAAACTGGATGCTTTTTTGGTCTAGTGTTGGGAACAGGGTGTGAGTATGGAGGGGAGAGAAGGGGAATTTTAAGTAAAGAAGTAAGCCACTCCCTGGGTCAATATTTCCAAATTTCCATTCCAAATATTGAGTCACATAAGACAACATATCCTCTGACCAGAAAGGAAAGCAAGGGTTTACAAGGGAATTTTCCTGAGCCACTACATTTTAGCCAGGACTAAACCAACCAAATCAAGAATATAGTGTGCTTCTTAATCCTTCTTCTATTGAGTATACTGAGCATTTCATTCTTCATCTATAGTTTTTGTTCTTCAACATAATTGACATGATGTGGATTTTAAGTCTAGGAGGCATGTGGATGGACAGGTGGATCAGCCAGGAGGAATGAGGTTAGTTATAAAAAGAGACAACGGTGCTCTAATACTAACACTCTCCTTCTCCCATCTGAGTGATAGCCTAAGGAGCTAGATACAAAAAGAGCAATAATCAAGTTGGAAGCAAAAATTATATTATTAATAGCTGGACAAGTCAATAACCCCATTCTAAAGCCTCCACATCATTCTGAGACATATTTCTTTAAAAAAGAAAAGATTTTATTTATTTAATTTTTTTAGAAAGAGAGGAAGGGAGGGGGAAAGAGGGAAAGAAACATCGATTGGTTGCCTCTTGCATGCACACCAACCAGGGACTGAGCCCACAACCGAGGCATGTGTTCTGACCAGAAATCAAACCGGCAACATTTCACTTTGTGGGAGGACACCCAACCAACTGAGCCTCACTGGTCAGAGCCTGAGACATACTTCTTAAAAGTGGTATCTATGTGTATTTTCTTCATTAATTCTCTCATTCATACTTGGACCTCTTGTCTTCCCCCATGTCTCCAACCGGTCTACATCTGGTTGTTTATGCAAGAAACATGAGTCATGATGAAGACCTCTCATTCCCACTGTTCAATTTATGGTTAGCCTATAATCCCATTGCTTCGATCTCCTAAAGTTCTGTCAAAAAATCTCTATCTGAATCATTTTAATCCAGACCACAGCCTTCTTATCCTGGATGACCCCAGAGACCACCTACCTATCTTACTCCCATCCACACTTACCTCACATCATAGTTGATTCAAATTAAAATAATTCGATCAGCTCTTTGGTGAAGACTCTTCATTTGCTGCCTAATGTTCTTATGATAAAGACCAGAATCCTACAATGGGGATCCTGCTTCAAATGTGAATGGGACCAGAATGAAAAGCAAGTACTTCTAAAATGCCATAAAAATCTACTTCTCTCCATCCCACCACTACTGCCCCTGACCAGGATTTTATGATATCATTAGAGTGAGATTACATTTATCTGTTGGGAGGCGGGGGAGAGGTACATTCTGACGTTAAAATGAAAAACAACGAAGACAACAGATAGAGTGATAGAGGCTTGGCAACTCTTCTTTTAACCCCTTCCTCAAGCACTCAGGAAGACTACATTTCCCAAGCTCCCTTAGTGTTAGATCAAGGACATGTGACTAAGTCTGGCCAATGGAGTGTGAGCAGAGGGGATAAACCGCTGAGTCTGAGATTCAGCTCACATTGGCATCACCTAAAGAAGTTTAAAACATACTGATGAATGGGTCTCAGCGCCAGAAATTCTGATATAATTAGTCTGGGACATTAAAACTTTCTAAAGCTCCCCCTAATGATCCTAAGGTGTGGCAAAGTTTGAGAGTTAAAATGAGCCACCTTCAGGTCTGGTCCTTAAAAAAAGCATTCTATTCTCTCAAACCCTTCTGTGATGACCTCAGAGGCCAGCCAATCCAGACATTGGAAAGTGTCAGCCTACATATCTGAGTGATGTGTGGGTTTCTATTGGACTTGTAACCTGAACAGAAAGTACATCTCCATTCATTTTTAAATTAATTTGTTATGAAAACATAGTCTCTCCTATTATGACTAAAGCCATAACAATTATATAAAGTAAAAATTACTTTTAACATGCCTTTAGAAAGTGTCCTCAGCGGAGTGACCCACACGGCTCATTTTCCCCCAGAACTGAAACAGATCACTGTTTCTTTGGAAAAGTAATAGATGGAATTGTCAGCTTTATGTTTAAAGTATATGAATTATAAATGCTAAAATCATAGCATCAGAAGCAGGCAAGAATTGCAAAATGACTTGAAGTGGGTATATGAATATTTTTATCTCTTCATGTCACTTAAAAGCTACAGTTTCTAATCCAAAGTAGTCCTTACTCCTGGTTAGGAAATCATTACAATGAACTGCAATACATGTTCTCAGGATGAGAAGTCTACAGGCAGCCAGAGCAAAAGACCGCTAGGAAAGAATCCTGGGAGATAAACTGCACTGTATTCACAGCATTCCTAAACTAATGTTGCCTCTGAATTTTTAGTAAACCATAGTTAACCATAAGATACTATATTTTTAATACAAAATTCTTTTCATTAACATTAAATATTATTGCAGCATCAGTCATAAATGATATTGGTCCATGTCTCCCCTTATCTTGATTAGATTAATTCAAAGATTATGTTAATTGATTGGAGGTACAAATAGTAGCTAATACATACTAAGGACTCCTTCACTAAGTGCGAAGCTGTCTTTATGTGCTTGAAGTCCTTAACATACTCTCCTCTCTGCATTGACTCCAACGTTTATAATAGTCCTATAAATTATATTGTTATACCCATTTCAAAAATGGAGAAGTGACTCAGAGGATCAGACTTCAACTCTGGTGAGATTTTTAGAGTTGTTTCATTGAATCTGGAGTAAACCATTAGTTGGTTCAACTGCTAATACATTTTAAGGCAGGTCTTTTTGTCACACAGTCCCAGAAATCTTGAAGAAGTCAGTAGAATATCTTTATCCTAGGGCCCAGCAGCTAGGGAAGGATCTTGAAAGCACACCCCTGTCATGGCAGAAGTTTGAAGCTGGCCAGCAGAACTCAACTTCTCCTGTGGTTGGAGACTAAAATGAATTAGAGATGTCCAAATGTCCCAGCTAAATGGAGGGATAGAGGGCAGGGTATAAATTGAGTCCACAGATCTCTGTCATTATAAACACTTGCTCCCTACAGTCCATTCTACAAATAGCAGCCAAAATAAAATTTTTATATGCAAAGAGACCATGCTTGCTTTGACGGAAAACACCCTTACCTCAGAATAAAACACAAAGCTGTGCTGTGGTTTACAAGAGCCTATAGGATCGGGCACCTGCTTACCTTTCTAATCTCACATGGCCCTGTCTCTCACTCATGCCACAGACTCCAGTTACATAGTCCTCCTTGCGCTTCTTCAATGGGCCATCTTGGTCCCTGCCTCAAGGCCTTGGCTCTTGCTGTTCCGTCTGCCAAGGGCATTCTTCTCCAGCTTTACATAAAGCTCACTGCTTGTCTTCATATTCATACAAGGCTCAAGTCTAAAACAACATACTCAGAAAACTTATCCCTAGCTGTACCATCTTATCTCTCTCTCTCTCTCTCTCTCTCTACCTACCTATTTATCATCTATCTTCTATCTATCACTCAGGTACTCACTAATGTTCTCATCACATTAACATATTTTTATATTCTAAATAACACCTGTCATTATTTTCAATTATCTTTCTTACCCATTTATTTACTTGTGTACTGTGAATCGTCTTGTTTATAGAGGTATCTTCAGTAAATATGTACCTGGTAAAGAAATACTTGTTGAACAAATAAATGGCTTTCTGAAATGTATTTCAGAAACTTGATACAGGAAACTTGATTGGAGACTTGATAAAGGGAGATAATAATTACAATGCTTAACTGTAAGAAAATTCTTAAATATAAGCCATAAAATAAAAACTGTGGGAGGGGGGAAGTAGAAGATAGAGGGGTGGTAGTGTGGGAAATGTCTGCAGGAGACAATTAGGAATAATCAAGCGAGGTCAGCCTGTGTGCTTCTTCCTTCAAAGATCTCTTTGTCTCCAGGAGCTAGTCAAAGTCAAGAATGGTGAACTGAGGAAAAGAGGGTTATTATTTTCATCTAAAGGAGGGAAAATGGAAGGTCAAAGAATTTGAGCCTCCTCCCTCAAAAAAACCTGATATAAAACAGGCAATCAAATTAAAACACATGTTTTATATTTGAAGATGTATTTTGGTCACTAATAAGATCAAACTGATCCTGCTGTTCAGTTGGCAAGAGTTGAGAGCTGTAGCAGTAGTAGAAATCAAATAAAGACCCCCCTCCCCCGACACCACAGAGTACTAACTTCCCATGCTCCTTCAATGCTGCATGTTCGGGTTGGTTTTTCACTGGTTTGGTTTAGAGCCCTTGGAGCTGGATTTAGATGGATACCGAGCCCAAGGATGACAAGCCCCGAGCAGAACTGCTACATGAGGTGCCTTGGCTGTTAGAAGCCCCATCCTCTGCCCACTGTTAAATAATGCTTGAAACAGCTTCTTTTTCAGACGTAATTTCTCTTTTAATCGCTTTCAGATTCTGCAGGAGAGCTTTAAAAAGAGACATCTTTAGTGTGACTTTGAAGTATGCTGTTTGTTTTTGGCTAACTGCAAATTAGCAGGCATCTTAATTGTTGGTGTTTGTTATTACGATTGTGTTTGGTGGTCTGGGCCGTTGCCTCCTAGACTGAGAACAAATGCTCTGTGCATAAAATTCTTGTCTCTAAAGCAAGTGGAGGAGTGAGGGTGCAGTGTGGGTGCTATTTATGCCTCCAGCTCAGGTTCACCCATTCTTTCTCCTGAAAAACCCAAAGCACATTTGGCCCTGAGCTCTTTCTCTCCTGATTTTTAATCTTCCTAGCAATTTAAAGGAAATTTAATCCATATGTTTCTGATTCATTTAAATCACAAAAACATTGGTTTTTGAGAGTTATTTGATGTCCAAATGCCTTCTGAGACTTTTTAATAAACTTTCCAAGTCTTACTGCTTTAAAAACACATACTCACGTTTTGCCAAGGGTGAGTGGATTTAGGGTCCGAGGATTTGAATTGAATTAGAAATTCTGAACTCGTAAATTATGACCACGTTAAGATAAAGCCTGTGTCTACACAATGCCCAAGCAGCCCAATAGAAAGCCAAAATGTTGCACAACTTCTCATGCGTGGCAAAGCCTGAGCAAAACATCTGGATGGTTTACTGGTTTTTTCCCCCTTTATTCAGATGTTTGCTGTTACGGAGTTAAGGATGTGGACAGCAGCTGTCCGTCCTGGCACACTAGGAGGAATTTATTTTAACAGAGTCTCTATATTCCTGTGTGGATCACAATGTTCATGGGATGGGCTGGCAGTGAGGAAACAACCTGTTTTTTTTTTCTTTTCGAAAGCAGGTTGTGTTGAGCAAGTGCAAGATTTGGAGAGCTGAGAGGCTACCCAAATGTGTTTGAGTGTTCCTCGGTGGCTATGGGAAAGATAGGTGAGTGGTTTAATAATGTGGTTTTTCTATGTGGAAGGAGTTTGTGGTAAGGCAAAATGATCCTTTCCCCTCATAGAAGATCCAGAAGTGCCACATAAAACAAAGGCAATTTCAGGTCTTTCATGCGATAAAGAAAGCAATAATAAACTAACAACTAACTTCATCTATAGACATCTCATGAGATAGAAGACTAATAACAATTATAGTAATAATATTAACCATTTCTAACTCTCCTATGGACTTTCATGATCTATATATTATTCAACTCTAACAGTAATTGAAATAACAGTAATTACATCTAATTCATATAACAATTGTTCTACGAGTTTTTAAGTGTTTACATTTAATCCTCCCAACAATTTGTGAGATGGGTGTTGTTTTTATTTAAGGAAGACCATTCATTTAGTGATCACTGAGAATAGTCAACAAGCTATACGCTCAGCTTATGCAGATGTACCGGTGGTCTTCAGCCAGGGAGAGTTTGACATCCAAGAGGATATTTGGTAATACATGGAGACATTTTGATTGTCACAACTGGGAGAATGTTACTGGCATCTACAGAGTAAAGGCCGAGGATGCTACTTAACACCCTGCAATGCATAAGACCAGTCCCCACAACAAAGAATTAACCAGCCCCAAATGTTATTACTGCTGAGCTTGAGGAGCCCTGAGAGAGAGAAAAGAACTGCAACAGTTTTATGACATTCAAGTTCTAGGCTCTTTGTTGCTGACTTCAAGCAGATGGGAATGCAAACCTTTTCAACATCCAGAGCACTGACAGCCAGTGAAACTGTCTTTGAGCAGCGGCTTCAACGCTGACCACTCATCAGAATCACCTGGAGCAACTGCTAAAACACAAATTGCTGGGCCCTGCCCCCAGAGCGGTCTACTGGCCCCGCTTCAGGTGGTCTGGGCTGGGGCCTGAGAAATCCCATTTCCAACAAGTACCCAGGTGATGTCGGTGCCACAGGTCCATGGACCACACTTTCAGAATCACTGCCATAGGACATGCAGGCAGGTATTGAAGGCATGAGGGCCTGCTATTACTGAACCCCAGAATTAGAAAGGACATGGAGGTCTATCCTGGTAAAACTGAAAGCGTGAAGAAGCAGACTGGATTACATGTTCTCTGCAGGCACTCCACTCTTCCCTAAAGAGGAGAGGAAGCTAGCTGAGCTATGCAAACCCAAGTCTCACTCCCAGTATCCACCATAGAAAAGGTTATAGACCTCTTCTGGACAGGAGAGATTGTGAAGGGGTAGGGAGAGGAAGCAGGCCTATTGGAGTCTCCACATAGAGCGAAACTTCAGTACCAGGTAAGAACTGTGCCCTAAACAAGTTGCACCTATCTTTAGCCATTGAAAATGCCCTTCCTGACCACATGATCCACAGTAGGTCCACTCACCCTCCCTAAGCCAACCTCTAGCACCTCCCCCAGTTGTGTGTTTTTCCATAGCATTTGCTAATATGTGAAACTATGGATTTGATGATATTTTATTGTTGTTCCCATTCCTTCCCCCATAGAATATAAACTTCATGAAGGTAAGGACTTCAGATTGCTTAGTCATTTTGGTAATCCTCCCAGCACCTAGAAGAATGCCTGGCATAGCTTCCTATGAGTTATTTATTAAACGAATGAATGAATCTTGGCAAAAATTGAGGGAAAAATCTATGGTGCCTACTTTTTTCACCATAAAACTCTTCCCTTTTCATCCACGTTCTCCACTCCCCGCCCCCCCCCCCCACCCCCCCCCCCCCCCGCCGCCCCTGCCATCTCCTGCCTTCCTCTATCTCTTCACCTCCCTTTTGTCCCCATTGTTCTTTTCTTCCCTTTTCTCCCAACAGGGTTCTCATAGACGAAGACTGATGCGCTTCTCTGGGGGGTCAGCAAACTAGAAATGTTAAGTACCTACAGGAAGCTTCACAGGGGAGGGCAGCACCTTGGGCATTTTTTGGAAATTCACTCTAAAAATAGCCTGGAAAGAAAGCCTGTGCACTAACCTACGGAACCCAGAAGTCACAAGAATCACAACAACACTACCAACCATGAAAATAATATCAAAGACAATGACAAGAGTAGTGGCTAACACTTCTTGAGACCTTACATCTTATCTGGTCCCTGCAACAACCCATCAGGCTAAATATAATTATTTTCCTGATTATTATCTAAAGGAAAAAAAATTGAGGTTCGGAGAGGTTTTGAAAATCTCCCAAGGATATATCACGTATACATGGAAAAATTGGGTTTTAAATGCAGGCATCTGATTCCAAGGCCTGTGTTCTTAGCCAACACAGGAGATCAATAAATAGTCGCTGATTGATTGATTGATTGATTGATTCAAGCAGAATTCCAGGTTGAGGGTTGTCACCATCTGTCCTCATCTGTCATTAGGTTGCCATGTGAAATGAAGATTATTTATCTTTCTGGAGCCAGTCCTTGTCACTGATCTTTCAGTAAAACTCCTGTCTAACCTGTCATATTAATGTTATTTTTGCCACTAAAAGTTTACTGAGTAACAAAGAAGGACTTGATTCCAATTACAAGACCAAAAACAGAGACCTTCTCCATGGAATACTGTGCATTCCACAGCTTTCAGATGCCTCAATAAAGTTTCCACTGGAAGGAAGGAACTCAATTTAGACTGGTATCTATCTTTGTCCATGTGGCTTCCCTGAAAGCCATAAACCAATAGGATAATGTGAGTTAGGAAGTTAACTTTACTCTTTGTCCAGGTTTTCCAGGCATTCCATAACCCCGTGACCTGGGTTACTGGATTATGGCACAGGGACAGGTAAGGGTGGCCTTCAGATAAGAGCAGTGGCAAATCCTCCTGGAGTGTGGCCTTAGGGACCCCAACCTTGTCATTATTGGATACTTGGCTAGACATAATTTGAATGGAGAAAATAGTCTTCTTTCAAATGGAAAGACTGCTGAAGGGATCAGCACCTAACCCCTCCTCCCTCTGCCCACTTTCTGGTCATCTCTTCTCCATACATCTTTCCTGGACCCATGACTTTGTTCATTCCACCCATTGGTTCCCATTGTTGTTGCTTAATCACTTGCTTCCCTCCTTCCTTTCCTAACAATCTTTCTCACACTACCTTCTGCCCAGCCTCACTAACCAAGTTCTTGCTAGCTAGAATTTCTCTTCCTTGTTCCATAAAACAGTAACTATTTTGCTTGAGTGTTCTTGAATATTATGCCCTCCTTATTCCGTTTTGTTTCCCCGTCATGGTCCTACCAGATGCTTCTTGGATGATCTCACACATCTTATTGTTTGAACATTCAGCGAGTTGCTGAGAAACCCAGATTCCCCTCCCCAGAGCAGACCTCTGTGGTGAGCTTCAGGTGCCCGACTCACACCAACTGGTGTCTCAAATGCACCACAAAAGTCCCATCGTACCACATTCTTCCCGACCTGCCCTCTCATACTGCTGCCTCTGTTGGTTCCTCGAATCAGCCAATGGGGCCAATATTTAGCTAGTCACTTGAGTCAAAATCTGAGGCTCACACTGATTTTCCCATTCACTCCGCCTCAACTTCCCATGAGGCACCACACTCAAGCTTCCTGCTCTTCTCCATCCTTATCGTTCCCTGAGAGGAGACCACCTGGACCGTCTCTTCCCTGGACTACTACAGTTGTTTCCCAGCTGATCATCCTGACCCTAGTCTTGTCCTTCTTCAGCAAAATCATCCTCAAAATGGTTATTAAAACATTTTGCTGAAAATCACTCTTATCTTGGTATTTCCTTGACAGCTTTCAATTGCTTCTAATTAAAACACAAACACATACACACACAAATTCCAGGCTACTTAATATTGTGCACAGCACTCCCCCTCTTAAAGCTGTACAGCCTCTCCCTGTGGTTGCCTTGTTCTTGCGTTCCAGCAACCCTAAACTTCCTAGAGCTCTCCAGATACTCCACAATATTCGTACCTGAGCGTCTCTGTTTATGTTCATTTATTTTTCAGGAATACTCTCCCTCTCTTTTTCCCTTGGGTACTGCCACATCTTTTGGGTTCAAGTTCAGAATCACCTTTTTCTAGAAGCCTTCTTTACGTACTTCCCTGCCACTGAACTTAAATAACCTAACTGGCCTCCCATTATACTCTATGCTTTTCTGAATCCCAGCATTCACCACATGGTGTAATACTTTTTAAATCTGTCTATTATCACCAGAATACAATGAGCTTCTGCAAGTGGAAAATGTGCATTTATTTTTAATATCGCCAGGCCTGGCAAAATTGCCTTGTAGTCAAGAGCACAAATTTTGGAAACAGGAAAATCAGGGTTTGCATCTTGGATCTGCTACTAACTAAACATGTCAATGACAGGCTTTGCATTTCTAGGCTTCGGATTCCTCCTTTGTAAAGTAGGGATATGAATGGTACTCAGCTCACAGTGTCATTGTATGAGTTCAATGAGAAAAACATGCAATATAATTTACACAGTTCCTGGCACATGGTAAATATTAGATATTAAACATTCAAAAATGGTTCTTATTATCATTGCAACAAACATTTTGAACAGAGCTAGGATGAATCTACTTAAAGGAGTAATATCTTTTATGGGTGACAAGGGTGTTGCTTCTCTGCACACCCACTGGGACCCCCAACTCTGTCCTAACAAATTCCCATGAGTCCATGGGCACATGAAGGCTCTGCTGCTCCTGGGAGAAGTGACACAAAGGATTAGACCCATTCAGGCCCCTGATCAAATGGGCCCTCTCAAGGAGGCCTCCCTGGCTCCCACATCTAAAATTGCAACCCCAGGCATTCCTTATCCCTTCCCAGTTTTATTTTCTTTGTTGTACTGGTCACCACCTGGAATTATATTCTATTTTAAATTGTTAACATTTTGTCTGCCTCCCCAGCTAGAATGTCCATCAAGACAATGGCTTTTATTTTTTTCATTCTCTTCTGTTTCCCATAATCTACAATAAATAGCACCTGGTACTCAGGTACCCAACATTCTCTGAGTAAATGAATACATCAATATCTGTTAAACTTTTTGGTTTCAGGATTGTTTACATCTTTCAAAAGTACTGAAGCTCCAATACTTAGGTAGATTTTATGTATCGATAGTTATCATATTAAAAATTAAAATTGAGAAAAAAATTAAAATTAAAACTGAGTCTCAAAGGGACTCAGTGGTTTAAGAACAGAGACCAAGCTGAAGAATTGGCTTGGAAGAGGTAGTTCTTATGAGGCAGGAAAAACTGGAATAAACAGGATTTAAAAACTTCAATAAGAAAGGAACATTCTCTCTCAAAGAGATGTGATTGAAGAAAGAGAAAGGCTTTCAGGGTGCGGGGAGAAATTGTTACAGAATTTAAAATTTTAACAGAAGGTTTAAAAAAGTGAAGAGTTACTTCTGAGATCTGAATTAATGTTCAGAAGACTACTTAGATGAAACCGCTTACAAATCAATGAAAACAAACACATAAGAGTTAACATTTTAAAGAGAAGTTCTAGGATGAAACAATAAGAGGCTTAGAGACTAGATCCAGGGGTCATAATAAGTAATTAGCAGAAGAGTTGAAAGGAGAACAGAAAATGGGTGGGAGGAAAATAATAGTCAAAAGAAAACAGTGAATTGGAGCACTTGCTGGTCCAGTCTTCAAACTGAAAGGGTTCCCTGAGCCCTGGGCAGAACTAATGAAAAAAGACACCCACTCGGGGTATCTTGTGAAATTCCTGGACTTCAAAGGTAAAGAGAGATTCTTACAAGTTTTGAGAAAGAAAACTCGATTTTTACATGATTTTTACCCATCTCCCGCAGGCTGGAGTAGCTCGGGGAAAGCGAATGTTAAACATTTACCTGGTGTCTCCTGAGCTGGCAGAGAACAGGGATAAGGTATCAGACAGATGGGTCAGGAAGGCAACAGCAGCAGAGGGCTGGGGAAGAACTGGCAATTGCACAAAGGTTTATCTGTTCTTCCAAGAGAATGGCTGGAGGTGCTTTTTAAGACATTTTGGGCCCTTGAGGTCATGCCTCCCATTTAAAAATTATTGCTTGGTGAGCCTCAGTCACTTATGGGAGCATTTTTATTTGTGCGTATCTTGATTTATTTATTCACTCCACTTGTGTTCGTTGAGTAGCTACTATGCTCCAGATTGGACCTAGGCTCTGAGAATGGAGCTCTGAACAAGACAGATAAGGTAGGTCCCTGTCTTTACGGAGTTTATATTCTAATAAAGGAGAGAGACAAGTAAGCAAGTGAACACATTAGCAGACAAGGTAATTGATGACTGAAGTCAATATTATCTAGGAAATAAACAGGGACGTGGAGGAACGAAGGTAGGGTTGTCGATATGGGGGAGCACGGTGAGGGAAGGAGTGATATCGACCAGAGTCCTGAAGGACGAGAATGAATTAACTAAAGAAAGAGAACAAGGGTCTGGGGTCTCTGGGCAGAAGGAACAGCAAGAGACAGGCCAGAAACAAGGAAGGGTTAGGCAGCATTAAGAATGTAAAGAAGATCCTTGGGGTTAGAGAAGGTAGACAGCAACGAAGAGGGAGACAGAGAGGACAGTGACACGATGACATTGTGAGTGGAAACAAGTCGAGATCCAGGCGGCAGAGGGTCAGCTACTCGTCGGCAGAGCCCTTCCTGGCTGGAGGAAGGAGCGTCTGTCCCCCAGCAGCTCCATCCAGACCCAGGCCAGGGCTGGGGCCTGCAGCGGGAAACCGGAGTGGGGGTGGAGGCCCCACAGGGAGGCTGTCACACCTGGCGAGGCTGTCACCGCAGAGCATTAGCATAAGAAAGGGAGGCCTCTTGTGTTTGGACTCGTCACCCTGCGATGACAAGGTGCACAGACGTGGGCAGGCACTGGGAACAGAGGCCTTCAGCACCTGCGGTGACAGTGTTGGGTACCACAGCTGTCACCCTGCTGGGGCTGGCCCGCCCCCACTACCCACGCTGCCATTAGAAAAGCAGCTACTCGCCCACTGTTTTTATTTTCACACAATGTGTCAACAGTCACTTGGCAGGTCTTTGCTGAGAGACATGGGCGGGGCATACCTGCTGGCTGGGGCCCCAGAGCAGGCAGCGCCCACCTCCCCTCCACGGGGTCTGGAGGCCCCATCAGCCTGCGCTCAGAGGCGGCTTGGCCCTCTGTGCCCTGGGCTTAAACAGATGCAAAAGAGGAAGTTCCTTGGCTCCATCTCACCCTTCCAGAGACTAAAACACACAGGCAAATGCATAATAGGTTCAATGGAACCAAAGATGATTCAAGCAATGGGTTTGTTTTGTCAAGGAAACTTTAAATGACTCAGGAAATCAGGTTATATTTTTATTTTGTTTTATTTATGTCAAGACCTCCCTTGCATCTGGCCAAACTTTATGCTTATAAGCAAGAAACTGGACAACGTGTGCAATAATCTATGAAGCTGGAAAAGTATAGAACAAAGATGGATGGAGAGAACCAAAATTTACTGAGCCATGGTCGCACACTGACTACTACAATAAGACTGCCGGTAATCACTGACATTTATTGGACGATTACAATGAAGGAGGCACTTTGTCTTGTCTCCCTGAGCCTCACAAAACCCTACAAGGGGAAGCACGCACAGTGTGGGTAACAAACTTACTCAAGGTCACGCTGAGTGGGTCGCAGAGGAGGACTATTGCCCGGGTTGTCTTGCCTCCGCAGCCCTGCTTCTCATTGCACCGCCAGGACGACCCAGGGAGCCAGGAGTTAAGGAGATGAAGAAACGGAGATCAAGTGAGGTTAAGCCGGGGGTGCCAAGATTCAAACCAGACCTTGTTCTTACACTTTTCCTGGCGGCCTCTTGATTCTTCACTTTATAGCAGCTGCTAAAGGCTCTGCTTCCCTGCGGCTAGCTTCTCCTTCGGATCTTTAATTTTGTTTGTGTGTGCTTCTCCCAGATGTTTGAAAATAAGCAGATTTCAGCTTTGGAATGAAGCAAGGCACAAGCAAGTGCAGGCAGGGACTGGAACTCCCGCTTAAGCGGTCCTGCGCCCATCCACGCTATGGACCACCCCATTGTCAGGGCGGGGAGGGGGGGCGCTCACACTCTTATTTGCAAGACAAGGCATAGAAAGGGGACATACAATTTTGTGCTTGCAAAATTCACAGAGCGGCAGAGCTGGCAGGCCCATTGGGACCACCCAATGCAAGCCCCTCATTTTACAGCTGAGGAAACAGGACCCCAAAGTTAAGTAAGTGCCCGAAGGTCACACAACCCATTAACGGCTAAGCCCAGATGGGAATCCCCAGACCCCAGTTTGGGCCTGAAGGAGCAAGCAGAGTGGAAAAACAGATGCAGATGCCTGCGTGGGCCTCTGGGATCTGGGGTCTGGGCGGTGTCCATGGAAACCACCCCTCAAGCCGTTACCTTTAGCTTGCTCCCTGTCTGCTGTGCCTGGCTCCTACGTCCTGCCCTGTGTAGGCACTTACGGGGTTTTCACTGAGCTGCTACTGGGAGGGTGTCACAGAAGCTCATGGGTGTGGGGACCAACTGTGAGAAGCAGAGTCATGAAGGAAGCTTCCAGAACTCCTATCTCTGAAAGCTTTAGCCTTCACAGCAGATCTTCAATAGCCAACAAACAGAGGCCAGTATCCATTGAGTGCTTACTGTGTGTCTTACCACCCAGTATATATGATTTCCCCTAAAGAGAGGGAGAATATATGAGCAAATAAATTTGTAAATTGTGAGTGTAATTACAGTGAGCCATTTTTTTTTCTTTATTCTTGATAATTACAAGACTTCTCAGAGCCTTCAATATACAGATTAGCATCCTCAGAAAAGGAGAGAGTGGGCAGTGTCTCCTGAACTGTTCTGACCATGGAACCCCCTTTTTTTCTAAATTCTACTTAAGGCTGTCTAGGACCACTTTTAGGGGACCCTGGACTGAAGGAATGAAGACAGAAGATACGTGGGCTCGTTGGAATTCAGGAGCTTTGTAAGAGGCATGGCCTCAACATAGACCCACTAGTACTTTGATTTATGGTAATAAACACCCGCCAATGTCAGAGCCAACCTGCTCTGTGCTGCAGCTTCTAGGAACCTCAGGTTGGGGTGAGTCTGTAGCCAGCTGGGACTTTTTCTGCTGGAGTCTTCAGGTGGTGACCACACCTGAAAGACCTGAGAATTCTGGGGCTAACAGAATTAGCCAAGGGCCATAAAAGAAAATATTAAGGTAGAGCAGAGCTCACTGCAAAGGCACCCTCCCCCCAAAACTCACTCTTCCCCTTTGCACTTCCTTTCTCTCTGAGTGGGCGG
This sequence comes from Pteronotus mesoamericanus, assembly GCF_021234165.1. Taxonomy (NCBI): domain Eukaryota; kingdom Metazoa; phylum Chordata; class Mammalia; order Chiroptera; family Mormoopidae; genus Pteronotus; species Pteronotus mesoamericanus. The sequence goes on from NW_026555105.1 coordinate 14,526,582, forward strand.
GTTCTGTTGCTAGGAAGTTATAGCTGAAGGCAAAATTGCAGCCTCTGAGAAGGTCACTGCAAGAGTCCGGAAACTGCAAGAGTTAAATGCCATAAGCCCTGTGTGTTCAAGCTAACAATTACGCGGAGCACACTTTGTAAGTCTGCACAGCTCTCTGGCTGTGCCAGTGGCACCCCTTGGTATGAAGCTGCTCAGTGTGAGACACTAGGGAGTAGCATCAGGGCCTCCAACCGTTTGACGTCTCTGGGCCACACTGGAAGAAGAAGAGTTGTCTTGGGCCACACATTAAATACACTGTGACACGTAATCACAAAAAAAAAAAAAAATCTCATAATGTTTTAAGTAAAATTACGATTTTGTGTTGGGCTGCATTCATAGCCGCCCTGGGTCACAGGGGTTGGCTGCCCCTGGCAGTAAGCCCACATTCTGACTCCCACCCCGCCCCCAGGAAAAGCCTGATGCAGTTGGGAAAAGGTCTCCTGCTCAATGCCAACAGGCTGTTACTTAAGCCCCCACGAGCTTCCACCTCCATGAACCATAGTCATAGTCTCTCTGGCGCAAGGTTTGCCAAGAGAATTGAGACATCAAACACAAACCAAAGGGCCAACAGCCATAGCATCCACTGAGAAGCAGCTTGGGAAAAGCAGGGTGGGGGAGTCAATGACAAGCCAAGCCTTGTATTATAGTTCTCATGAACTTTTTTTAAATCTCTTATTGAGCTGGAAGGTCTCAAGGGCAAGGATTGTCTTACTCATTGTCACATTCCCACTGAGCCTGTGTGGTGTCTTGCACACAGCAGGCACTCAATAAATATTTGTTTAATACAGGAGCTGAGATTCAAATGAAGATGATTCAAGCAGGAAGCTCTGTTATGCCCCGTGGTTGGTGCAGCACTAGGAAGGAGGATGAAATGAGGGTAAAGCACACATGCAATCCAGCAACTCCTCCTCATTGGAGTTACCTGAATACATTGGTATGTAGCAAAATGAATTTCAAAAGATGAGACTTGGTTGTTCAGAGTACACAGCTACTCTAACTAAGCAAATACTCAGTTCCTCACATCATGTTCACCACAGGACTGATTCTTAGACCAGATCCTGCTTTCCTCAATCCAGTTCAGCAATAGACATGAGACCCTTTTGCAGAAGGCTCTGTTCTGGGATAAAGCAAACGAGTCATCTGTTTCTCAAGGTTGGTTCTCACCATTGAATGGCCCCTGCAGATAGGCTTGCTATCTGCATGAAAGCTTGGTGGAGAGCGGCTGTTGTGAGCTAGCTGGTAAGTCTCCCTTTGCCTCTCCAAACCCACTGGCTGCCCTCCACCTTCCTCTGTGCTCGGGGCTGCGGACCGCTGTGGACTGCCCCAGCTGACATCTCTGGCTTCCGGTGGGAGTTGGGCAGAGGAAGTCCCCAGCGGGTGACTGGAGAGTGAGAGGAAGGTGACCTTGTGATATTTGTTCCCTTAGATCCCACTCCACTGGGCCATCGGAGCAGTGACTGTGTTCCTCTACCAAAAGGCACAACTACAATCTGTGGACCTTTTACAGCCACCCCTCTCTCTTAATTTCCATTAGCAGCCCCCGCCCCTCACTCCTCTAGCCTAGGGGCACAAGGCTTTCATCCCCCTGCTATTCCCCAGCTACTTCTCCATCGCTGTTGGTTTTCCTTTACCTTGCTCACATTCCTATAAATAGTTCTTTAAACTCTCCCCAAACTATCACATCTGAGTTTGCCATCTGTTTCCTATTAGGACCCTGACTATATACAATGAGGCCCCAGCGCAGTAGCCTTTATTTTTCACTCCATCATATTTATACAGTCCGTGCGAGTGAGATGTTTTTTCTTAGTTCCTTCATTTTCCTACTGGAAAGAGAACTTTATTTTACATGCTAACCCCATCCCCTTCTTCCACCCAATTTTGGCCACCTTGTCACTCAAACTGCTGATTCTTTGAACCCACGATGTTGTACATGGCTGGCCTGAACCATAATCAAATTCTTATGCTTCTGACACTGTGCTTTCCCCATAGGTTGGCGTTCTTTGGAACTGACATCTTTACACTATGGTTCTTACTATCCATAAACATAATAAACCTCTCTCTTGGATTTTCTTTTCTTTTTAGGACCTTCAAGAAAGTGCTATAATTTTTCCCTGAGGTATTGCATGTAGTAATCCTAAGCCATTTGTAGTTTTCATTTGCTGTTGAAAATAATACATATTAGATTATATTTTCTAATTGTTTATGCTATACATGAACATTTTTTATTTTTATGCATTGATATTATATATAGCAACATTACTGATCTTTCTTATTAGTAATATTATAAATAGATTATCTCAGAGCTTCTATGTGAACAGTAATATTGTTTAAAAATAATGATCTTTTTATTTCTTCCTTTTTCAACATCATACCTTTTATTTCTTTATATTGTTCTATGGTGCTGGTTGAAGTGTCCAATACAGTGTTAGACAAAGTGTTGAGAATAGACACCCATATCTTTCTCATAACCTCAAAAAAAATGCTTCTATATTAGTTACATTATATATGAGGCTCACTGCCATTTTTCAGAAGATACTCTTTATCAGGTTAAGGAATTATTTTTCTGATTAACCAAGAGGTGTATGTTTTTAATCTTAACACAAGAAGTTAATATAAATTATTATATCAAATTTCATTTCTACATTTATTTTTATTAAAAATAATTTTTCCTTTTTAACGTGTTAATGTAAATTAGATTAAGAGACACTCTCGAACTAAACCTCCCTCTATACCTGGAGCATAATCTCTTTTGGTCATTTTGTCACATGAACTTATTATGCTCATCACATTCACCAATGATACAAAACTTGAAGTGGCAGTGAATCTGGCAAAGAACTGCAGTTAATCTCCAAGTATCTCCACCATTGTTTTTTCAGCATTTGGCCAAAGAATGGGTGCTTGGTATGTATTTGTTGAATGAATAAACAAATGAGTTAAAAATTGACAAGAATACTTAAATGGATTGGAAGAATGAGTCAGATCTGATACAATTAAATTAGATATGGAAATTACTGCAGTTAAGTCTATATATAAGTCAGGGGGGTGGGAGCAAAGGACAAGACAAAGGAAAACATGGCTTAGAAAAGGTGAGTGTAACAGCAAGGGAATTACAGTTGATGGTAAGATCCCCCTGAGACAAACACATGGTGAGGAAGCTGAGGAGCAAAGGAAACTCCAGGTTCAATGTACAGAGTCTCCAGCTATGTGGTTGTTTCCCTTTTCATTCCAGTGTCCTGGGCTGCCCCCAGGATTATAGAGCACTCTGTTCACATTGCAAAGTAGCTTTTGCTGACACCCAGGATCAATCTGGGGTAAATGAAGCATCTGGAAATCATGAAGGGACTTGCTGCTTTGCAGGGAGGTCATAAGACTTAGGATCTTTTGGTAGCTTTATTGAAATAATTAGCACAATCAAGCAGAAGAGGAATTAGATGCTTTTATAGAATTCCAAAGGGTCAATAAGAATACTTAACAGGGAAATTGGATTTGTTTAATATAATGAAAACCTCTCAGATAAGTGAAGTGCTTTGTTGTGAACTGAACCACCTTATGAAGTGCCGACTTCATCTGTATTAGATGTGCACTATTCATAGCGGGACTGCCATTTATCCAGGATATTTTGGAGAAAGGGCACAAAATAGAGCTCTGAGAATGGCTGCTCAGACCCCTTTGAATTCCAAGGTTATGTGAACTCAGAACTAGGGAGTTACTGTCATGTAGCTACACATCACATATGATACAAACAGTGTAATATCCCAAAACTGGCTTGTAGGATGTTTAATAGACTCAAAAGCAAAAAATGCTGTATCTAATTCAAAGGCATCATCTGTTTTCTAGGTAGCCACAATAAAAGTTTTATTCCAAACCATTTCCTGGGGCAAAGATTAAAAACTTTCAGCCTGGGAGACATATTCAGCCCAAGTAAATTTTGTTTGGTCTTCTTAGTGTTTGTGTGTGTGTGTGCACGCGCGCTCTGGAAACTCAAAGTGTATACAACAGTCATAAAACTATTAACTATAGTCTTATAGTCCCAATCTCATCAGAAATACAAGTTTTGCACATCTTCAGTGATTGATCAACATGCTGCTATAAATTCACTTTTGACAGCTAAGAACAGCTCTATTAAAAAGCCTACTGCTACTGTTAGATACTCATTTTGCATATCCAATAAGCCCCAGCTCATTCTGCAGCCAGAAATGCTTTGGCTCTGCTTGAAGTGGCTGGAAGGTGAGGAAGGAAAGGACTTCGATCTGTGAGTGTCTTAAGTTCCAGAACAGCTGTCCAGACAAGAGGCTTCCTGATCGCCTATAGGATTTTTCCTACAGACACAGCCATACCCAGAGGTCCTGAACTCTTGAAGAGGTGACACAACTTTTCAATGATATTTAGTATTGCACAATGAATTTTTCCCAATACAAAAAAGTTGGGGAAGGAAAACCTCTTACAATTCCCCAAATATAACTATCAATTTTATTTTCTCTTCCTTTCAAGCTCTTAAGTAGTTATAAATTAACATAGTTTTGACTATAAAATATGGGTTTAAACTTATATTACTTTTATTAAAATTATAATAAGTATGTGTCAGTTTTTTGTTGTCTACACAATAGCTTTTATAATTTTGAAATAACTACTATGCACTAAATCAGATGTTTCTAAACTTTTTCTTAAAGAGCTACTAAAAGAGCCATGTCGTCTCTGTAGCAAATACTCAACTCTGCTGTGGTAGCGCAAAAGCAGCCGTACGCAAGATGTGAACAAACAGGCATGGTTGTGTTTCAATAGAGCTTTATTTACAAAAATATAGCATCGCGTCAGAAGCCTAAGAGCTGGATAAGGGTTTAGGCCAGCCAAGTGGTCAAGAGCTGTAGTTTCAACATCAAAAGCACAAAAAAAAAATCATAAAAGGGCAAAAAAATCATGAATTAGACCTCACCAAAATTAAAGACTTTTGCTCTGTGAAATATCCTGTTAAGCGGATGAAAAGTCAAGTTACAGACTGAGAGAAAACATTTGAAAATCACATATCTGACAAAGGATTAACATCTGGAACATATAAAGTACTCTCAAAAGGGTAAAACACAATAATCAATTAAGAATCAGGCAGAAGACATGAACAGATACATCACTGAAAAGGATATACAGGTGGCAAAGAAGCATATTAAAACATGTTCTTTCATTAACCATTATGAAAATGAAAGCTAAAAGCACAATGTAATATTACCACACACCTATCAGAATGGGTAAAAAAAAATTTTTTTTCAATTGTTACAAGACCGGGTGCTGGCAAGGATGCAAGAAAACTGGATCACTCATGCTCTGCTGGTGGGAATGTAAAGTGGTACAGCATCTCTGGCAAAAAGTTTGGCAGTTTCTTATAAAGCTAAACATGAAATTATATATCTCAGTGATTATACTCTTGAGCATTTATTCCAGAGAAATAAAAATACATGTTCACACAAAACCCTGTACAAGACTTTTACAGCTTTTTTAAATAACAGCAAAAACCTAGAAACCAACCAGATGGCCTTGGATGGGTGGATGGTCAAACAAACGTGGAGCATCCACACTATGTAAGAGTACTCAGCAATAGGAAGGAATGAACTACTGATACCTACAGCGATTTGTGTGAATTTCCCAAGAATCATGCTAAGAAAAAGGAAAACTACTGGTTGCATCTATATAACATTCTTGAAATGACAAATTTATAGAAACAGAGGACAGATTGGTAGGTGCTAGGAATTAAAGATGGCAGGTGGGGTGAGTTGGAAGAAGGAAGGAAGTAGATGTGATTGTGTAAAAGGGCAGCAAGAGGGTTGTGCTGATTGAACTATCTACAACTTGACGGTGTGGTAGATACACAAAACTAAGCATGTGATAACATTATATACAACTAAATATATACATGTGATCAAACTGTAGGGAAATAATACACTCACAGTCACATAGACACACAGGAGTGCAAGTAAAACTGAGGAAATCTGAATAAGCTCAGTGGGTTATATCTATGTCAATGTCCTGGTTGTGATATTGCATTATGGTTTTGCAATACATTATCATTGAGGAAACTGGGTAAAGAGTACATGGGATCTCTCTGGAGTATTTCTTATAACTTCATATGAACCTACAATGAGCTTAAACTGAAAAGTTCAGTTAAAAAGGGAGAAGAGGAGTGTCTAAAGACATGCATTTTTATTTCCAGAGACAAGGAGGTACAGATGTATGATGTCCCCAGCATATAATGATAAAAGGACCCTCAGCCATGGATGAAATAGCAGGACAAGTCCATGTAATGGAGAAAGTATGTTTCACACATTGCACTTGTTCATTTTAATTCTTCTCTTAAATCATGTGTCTTGCAGTCTTCTGCTCTAAGTTAGAAATTTATCATTCCAGGACAGACATTAAACTTGAAAATTAAGTTTGGGAAAGAGAGAGGTTGTTCTATATTCTTTTAAAACATCAAGAACCAAACCTGGATGAAGCCAATATAGAGTTTCTCTCTCTCTGGAGAAGTTGAGATTTCTGGATCCTGAACCACTTCCTTTTACCCTCCCAGGTTCACTCGCCACCTTCTCCACTCTGCGGGGTGACCTGGGGGACTAAGTAATGTGGGATCCATCAGCCACTTCCCTTGGCTTCAGCCTCAGGTTGGGTTCAGCCAATCGGAGGAGAGCAGGGGAGCAGAGGACAGACAGAGAAGGAAGCTGGTGTCTGTAACTCTTAGCTCCCTCACTGCCAATGCGCCCTGAGTGGGCTGTGTCCCTCCAGCACCTGTCACAGCTCCTGCCAGACCTCCTTCTCTGCCAAATTGTCCCAGCCACTTGTAATGCCTGCTCCACCCCTTTGCTCCTAGAGACCTGGAGGTAGTGTCTGCTCCCCACCAATGCTGGCCCCAGGACACTTCATTATTCCTTGGTATTTCCTGCAATCCATTCCTTTGGAACTAGCCTCTTTGTTAACCTACCTTCAGACCTCCTTTATCCTGTTTGAAGGTGTCATCTCATTCCTGCAGGAAGCTTAAAAGATAAAATTGCTCTTCCTACTAACTCAGCAAGACCATAAGGCTTGTTGTCCTAAGGTAATAAGGTAATTACTTAGGGGGAATTTTTTAAAAAACTTTTTGATTCCAGTTTGTGAAGATAAAGGAATCAGAAGGATGATTCCTACACTCAGTCCTTCTGCCACTATTTCTGGGGTGGAAATGAGGGTCAGAGAGGTGGCCACATCTGGTGGCACTACTAGAGTCAAGCAGATGCTTGATAAATGGTATCTGTTAGATAATTTGTTATGCTAGTCCCACATTTAGCTTAGTTTGCATTTTACCTATTATCTCATTTATCCTTCACACTAAAGATCAAATAATACTCTCCATTTTACATGATAGAACATAGCTGAGAAGCAAAAGAAACTCACCTAAAATTCAGAGCAGACAAATGTCAGCGGCAGACTTGAACCCTGGTCTTTCTAGCTACCAAGCCTGCACACATTTTACTTCCCTGTAAAAACACCAGATTCACTGTGATTATTATATTAGTCTTCTCCAGCTGTCATGACAAAACGCCACAGACTAGGTGGCTTAAACAACAACAGAAAGTTATTTCTCACAGTTCTGAAGGCTGGGAAGTCCAAGATCAAGGTGCTGGCAAGACAGGTTTCACTCTGAGGTTTCATCTCTTCGCTTGCAAGTGACTGCGATCTCTCTGTGTGCTCACCGGACGCCTTCTTTGTTCATGCCTTCTTATAAAGATGCTAATCCCATTAGATTAAGGTTCCACCCTTATGATCTCATTTAACCTTAATTACCTCTGTAAAGAGTGCATCTCCAAATACAGCCACACACGGACTTGGAGCTTCAACATGAATTATTGGGGGGCACAAACATTTACTTTGTAACAATTTCCCAGTTGTTTTTAAAAAGGATTCACCAGAATGACTTGTTCCATTTTTAGAAGCTCAGAGAGCATAGCTATTATTAAAGTTTTTAAGTCAAATTAAAGTCTTGAATTCTCTTTAATATGTTGGCAAGACATCCATCCAGTACTTTCCTCTTGGGGATCTCCACGGTGCCTTCCCCAATTTTTCCTACCCCAGATGCTCGGCATTGAAAGCAGCCCACAACTGAGTAAGGAGCCCCTTGGCATGACTCAAGTCTGTGATGCCCGTTTCTTCTCATTCGATGATGCTGTTGAAAGCTGGATGACCTTCCACAGTCCCGGATATTAACAGTGCCCTCCAGGGCCACACATCACAGGTCCAGAGGGAGGGCTGGGACCATGGACATCGTCACCCTCCATTACCAGCCTGAAGGGAGGAAAATCCTCAGCTTTCTGCTGACATTCTACTAAAGTCACCAAAGCTCAACCACAGAGCGTGTCTGAATTTTGTATTGCTCCTAGAAAGGAAAAAGGAAGTGGTTGAAGAAAAGATGGAATTAAAAGCAAGTCGGGGGGGAAAAAAATCTGAACCAGCTGTGGTTTAGAAAGCAAATCTCCCAGGCATGGTTTTTATCTCCCATAGACCTGCTCCAAAATCCAAAAATGAGAATGACCGGGTCACAGATTGATTAAGAAAAGATACAAAAGAGCACCTGGTCCTACAAAACAGACACATTGTAATTTTGTGGGTCTGGATCCAACTTACAAGGCTTTTCCCATTCAGTAACTGAGGTATGTCTTGATTAATCAATCAATCTCTCTCTGTTTCTCTCTCTCTCTCTCTCTCTCTCTCTCTCTCTCTCTCACACACACACACACACACACACACACACACACACACACACACACAGATATTTCTTCATGCCAGGAAATAGAATTACAAGGCCTCAATAGCAGATGAACCCCTCTCTGTCCAACCACCGCCCCCCTCTAGCACTGTTATGAAAGTTGCACACAGACAAAGCGCAGTCAAGAATCAACCAGTCAGATGGAGATTAAGAGGCTTAGGTAACACTTCTGAGTGACACGTCCCTAGTTATGTGCTATGTTCTGGGGGCTACAAAGAAAGCCTTGTCATTATCTGTGACAAGCTCCCAGATGAGTGGGGGTGACGGCCATGAACGCACAAATCCCAGCACAGTGCAGCGGATGAATCTACAGAGCGAAGTGATCTGCGGAGCCGGGGCAGGAATTTGTAACCCCCTAGTAGCAGGTTAGAAAGGCTTCTCGATGAGCGTGTGTTTAAGATAAGTCCTAAGGATGGATATGCATTCTTCTTCCATGAGAAGCTTGTCCTTAAATTGTTTTAGGAATTTACTGAAATAAGCACACATACATACATGCATGCAATAAGTATAAATATAAATAAATAAATAAATAAAAATACAAATGAGTAATAAAACCTCACCGCACTAAACACATGTGAAAGTTTATGTGTCTCATAAAGGTAAAGGCTCTACTCTTTGCTAATTATCTAACCCTTCACAGCACTGGGACCAGATGAAAATCTCTCCCAAGAGTCTTCATAAAGAAGACAATGTATGCTATAATAAACACCATTTTACAGCATCATTAAAATGGATGTAACTATAAGCTTCATAGATCTGTTTTCTATCAGAATCTCAAAAGGCCATTTATTGGAAGCAGATCTCCAGGGAATTAGCAGCTTGTCCAGGTGCCCAGCTTTCTACTGGCCAAGTTTATTCCAAGGAAATGGTTTTAGAAGATTTGGGAGAACAAGTGGATTGTGGACCCTCCAGGCAAGCAATCTTTTTTAAATATTATTTCTTTGCAGAGGCTGGGAAAGAAACTGAGGCCCATGATCACTAGATCACTCTCCTTGGTCAATGAGAGTAATGAAGGGATCTTATGTTGCATTTTGATGTGGCCGCAAGTGCCATCAACAGTAGACAGGAGAGCATTAACATTATTTCATGAAAACCAAGGAGGGGACGAAAGATAGAGGTCCAATGCATGAGGAGAACAGCTGAGAGTCTGTTCTTATGGACCAGATGAAAGACGATGAATGCAAAGTGATGGCAGGAGGAGCAGTGAGGAAAAAAAAGAATTACAGAGACTATCCAGATACCTCGTCTTGCAGCAAAGTATCCTTTTCAATTCAGCCAAAGGCGAGGAACTCACCAACTCCCAGGCAGTCCAATAACCCATTCATTTCATGTGCATTTCCTGAGCACCTGCTGTCCATCATAAAATATGCCAGTTACTAGGTTATCCAAGGGCCATAAGGCTTAATTTCTACGTTTTGAAAAAAAAGTAAGTAACTTAAAGTAAACACCCCTAAGACTTGCCTCTTTTGTAGTTCCATTGTTAAGCCTGGGGCAGAGCAGAGAAATCTGCACACCTGGATGGAATTCCTAAGGTCTCCCACAGCCATCACAAGGCATCCCTATATTTTTAGACATGTTCAAGGGTAAGCAATGGATCTTTGCACACTCTGAGTAATAAAATCTTACCACAAGGAAGACAAATGAAGGATTATGAGGTCAAGGCAAAACATCTCCACCTGCCTCTCCAGTCCCAACCCTTACACCGATACAGCCTCTCTCTAATTAATCATCTGTGCTGGTAAATGTCCACTGACCCTATTAAACAATAGCGCTGGGTGGAAGTGATGGGCCAGCATCGCCACAAAGACCTCCCAGCCCTCATTAATAAATTTAATAGTGGCACTGAGATATCTCAAGAGTGCAGTAGGTTATAGGCTGCACCTTTCCTTGGGGTATAATTTCATGTTCTTGCTCTGTGTGGAAGTAATGTATTTATTCGAAGTTAATTTTTTTTTCCTAAAGTCGGTTACTTGTGCTCCTTGGGTGCTATCCTAAATTGACAAATTCCAGGCTGCTGGGGCTTGTCATGTGAAGGAAGAAAAATTAGAGAAGACAGTAATCAATCTGTATTGTGTGAGGATTAACATGCCTACTCCTCAGGTTAGCCAGGCCTACATGCAAATTGAATTGAAATGTTGGGAGAGTGTTCCTAATCATGCATGCTGTGATTATGAATCCTATGTTTATTTATTACCCTTTGAATCACCAAACACCAGGCAACTGGAAGAGACAGAGGTCAACAAAGCTGAAACGAACTATTATCCCTGGTAGGCGGCAGGCAACTGATTAACTGAAGCAAGTCCAGGTGGCCGCACATCCAGAAAAATACGCAAAAGCTTCCTCCACCAGAGGGCCTGAGCGGATAGTCTGGTCTTGGTCCTGGGAAGGGCAGCTGTTTATGGGCAAATCCAAGCTGAGGGTGTCAAGGGTGTGGATGAGTGATGTAAGCCAGGAGTGAATGGGCTCTTTCTCAAGTATCAGGCCATAGGTTTTTTCCAAGGGCTTTGGGGGAAAGGCTCCTGAAAGTGGATATGCACACAGACAGATGGATCACCGCATAGTGAGACAGGAATGGGGAAGCACAGCTCAGCTTGGTGGCCTCAGTGGATCACTTGGTTGAGGTCTACATCCTTCCAAATGAATTGTGTGCCCCTATGTGTGTGCATCTCCACCTGGGCATGGTGTGTCACAGCTGTGTGCGTATGGAAATGACTCCCTGTGAATGTCCCTGTATATTGAATGGATATATGGCTTGTGTTCATTATTCATGAACTAGCAATGCCTAACTTCACAGTCAGTCACCTGTTTTAAAAATTAACCCATCAATAGTTTGTGTCTTAAAACACATTTTTCCCAAAGAAATAATGACCCACCAAGCCTCTAATTCTCTCTTAAGATCATAACTTACCTGAGGAGCATAGTGTTGAATCACATTGTGGGTGGGTCTGATTATCATACAATTAAAATAAGATTCAACTAATACAGCATCAAGCTATTAATGACATTCTAAGTGGCTTGGACTTCATTATGTGGTTCACTGGTTCCCAGACTTTTAAGTACCAAAAAAAATTTTTTTTAAAGAATCAGGAGACTAGCATTTGGTGACCAACTTTTAATTTTGCCTAGTAAGGACTTTTAACAACACAAAAAAAAACAACAGCAGCAGAAACAACAAAATAACCTACTCCCATTACCTCATTTTTAAAAAGGCATTTTTAGATCTAAAAAGTAGGAGGATATAAATTTTAGTTTAAAAATTTTTTAAAGAAAAGAAAAAACAGAAAGGGGGGAAGCGCAGTTCTACAGATTTAAAAGATATACCTTTAAGAAAGCCTGGCCACACAGACCGCTTGTTCACTGTCCTTTGCTGTGAACCTGTGAAACCCCTCATGGCCAGGTATACTACCACATATGTGGCTTTGGGAGCCCTGGGAATAATGGCTTCAGGGGACCCTAAGCTGTCCCATAGTCTGGGCAGCATTTCGAGGTAAGGGACAGATATAAAACAATCATTTAGGCCCTGGCTGGTGTGGCTTAGTGGACTGAGTGCCACCCTGCAAACCACAGGGTCGCTGGTTTGATTCCCAGGCAGGGCACAGGCCTGGGTTGCGGGCCAGGTCCCCAGTGGAGGTGCAAGAGGCAGCCACACATTGATGTTTCTCTCCTTCTCTTTCTCCCTCGCTTCCCCTCTCTCTAAAAATAAATAAATAAAATCTTTAAAAAATAAGAAAAAAAAATAAAACAATCATTTATTATGCTCTTGGATTCTGTGGGTCATAATTTGAACAGGACAGAGCAAGGATGGCTTGGTTCTGCTCCACAATCTTGAAAGTGTCAGATTCCAAGGCTGGGGGCTGGGGCCATCTGAAGTCTCGCTCCTTCGCAAGCCTGGTGGTGGATGCTGGATGTCCACTGGACGACCTTGGCTCCTCTCTGTGGTCCCTCCACCTCAGCTAGTTTAAGCTCCTTCATGGTACCTAGTCTGGGCTCACCGGGGACAAGATCTGTATTCTCTTTATGATCTAGCCTTCGAAGTCACACAATAACATTTGTACCATTATCTGTTGGTTGGAACTCTCACAAACCCTGCCTAGATTCAGGAAGGAGGAAACAGAGATTCCATCTCTCAATAGAAGAGTATATATGGGGGGTGGGTCGATGCAGCCATCTTTGGAAAATGCAATGGGCCACAGAGACCGCACTGAAAATCATTACCTCTCGACCTCTCCCTCTTTCTCATATGTACATATTGGTCTTCAGCACTGCAACGTACAGTGTTGGCTTTCTGGGTTTCTAGCTTGCATCTGACAGACCAGGAGACTTAGCCTTTATAATGGTGTGAGCCAATTCCTTATGATAATAGACAGATCAATAGATAGATAGATCATACATAGATGATAGGATAGGTAGATCGATAGAAGATAGCTAGATAGATGAATAGATAGACAGGTAGATAGATTTCCTATTGGTTCCATTTCTCTGGAGAACCCTGACTAATACAGATTTATACAAGAAAGTACCCAACCATGTAATATGAAAAATAGAGACATTTACTGAAGAAGATACACAACACAAGAAACATTGTACATAGGACAATGACATCTCAGTCCCCTTCAAAGTAGGCATCTTGGGACCTCACACCGTTCTCCCAGAGTCTCTTCCACTCTTCAAAACACACTGCAAAACCTTTGTTGCAATCATCATCAACTGCTCCATCATATTTTCCTGAATTTCATCAACTGTCTGAAATCTCTTCCCTTTCAAAAGTGATTTTACTTTTGGGAAAAGCCAGAAGTTGCAGGCGCCAAATCAGGGCTTGAGGAGGGCTGAGTCACCTGGGTCACCAATGTTTGTTGATTGCAGCCTGTACTCATTCAACATTCTCAGGTGTTCTGTTTGTTGCAGGCCTTCCCGAATGTGGATCACTTTCAACAAATTCTTGACCATCTTTGAAGCGTTTGTGCCACACGTTTACTTGTACTGTACCATTGCATTGTCCCTGAAATTCTTCTGAATCATCCAAATATATTTTATGGAGGAACATTCAACTTTATGCAAGATTTGATGGAGATTCGTTGCTCTACTCACTCAGTCATTTTAGTCATTTTGAATGCAAGGACCACATAGTACACATACTCACTCAATGGCAACAACTGCCCCCACTAACTAATACAGTGAAGTCATCATTGTTCATGCATGTACATTCCAGTCCACTCTCCTTGGTTGCCAGATTACATCGATGTCATACAAGCCATTCTCATTACATTAACAGTGGCTGGATTTTTTCCAGACAGATCTCATATATGCATGTATATGTACATACACACATGTATATGTATAAGTGCACACATAGCACATAAATACTCACACCATAACTTTGTATTCAATTTCAGTAGGTCCATTAATCTCCTGAAAGTCACTGTGAGCCCCAACATAGGACCTCCTCCCTGCCCATGGTATGCCTTAGTAGCCTAATATTGCTGGTTTTCACCTACATTTGCTACAGTTGCACTACAGTGGGATAAGCATTGGACTGAGAGTCACAATCAATTTCCGGTTGTGTAAATCTCCGGACCTCTGTTGCCCAGAGAGTGGTGTCACCTAACCTCCATAAGAATTCACTTGTTCATTAGTTAAATCAGCATATCATATTTGTTTCATAGACGAGTGGTCCCTACTTATTTTCTCTTTTGGCCTCTCCTCTCCATCCCCTCTTTCCCTACTCAGCAAGTCTTTTGCAGCTGGTCCCAGCCTCATCTTCCTCTGTCCACTCCTTTTCTCTCAGCTGCAAACCTCACTGGCCGCAGATTCCACCCAGGAAATCATCTCTGGCTTTACTTCAAGAGAAGATGAGGAAGGATTTGAAGTCATGTCACCATCTCAAGCCCTACGTACTAGTTTTGGACTAAAGGGGAATGGAACTGAGTAAATAGATTGCAATTTCAAATCATAGGTGGGGGTGGTTGTTAAAGGATTTGCTAAGCTTTTCCATTTGTAGTTCAGAGAGTTTGCTGAGATAAGGGGAGACACAGATACTGACTTCATTAAAAACATGCTATGGTGCAACCAAATAAATGTAGGCCTGGGTCTAGCTACACCCCTTACAAGCTGAGTAAGTTACCTAACCTTGCAATGTCCTAGTTGTCTCAAAGTGAGGATGATAATGGTACTTATCACAGAGGGTTCTTAGAAGGAAAAAATGACCAGATGCATTAAAAGTCCTTGGCGCATCTAGCACAATGGTTCTCAAATGTTAGTATTTATCAGAATCAACTGTAGCGTTATTAAAATACTACAGATTTATGGGTCTGATTCCCAGGGTTTCTCAGTGATGAGGTTTAAGATGGGCTCTGAGACTTTGCATTTCTAGAAAGTTTCCCGGGAATGCTAATGTTGCCGATCTGGGACTACACTTTGAGAACCACTCATCTAGTAGTGTTTTCCATTGTGATAATGATGATGATGACTGTGATTATTCTATAAATAAGAATGTAAAATATAAATTTGTTTTACATAACTTGATAAAACATCTTAGTAAGTCCCATGTCCTTACTCTAGCAACAATTGATGAAATCTTCCATTTTAGTTTCAATGTTAGACTTTGTATTTGGTAATAAAAAAAAAATTCTTAAAATATAAATCACATGTAAATGGAACAGTCAGAATCCCTATGAACTATTAATGGAGAGAAGAGATTTTTGCTGAGAGAGAAACAGAACTGGGCAGAGAGTAAGGAGAACTTGGTTCTCTCTTGTTCTAAGGATTTCCTTTGCAAATTGGTAAGATTAAATTAAATTACCTCCAAGATCCAACTCAGTTTTTCCAAGCAGAGATTCTGTAATTAATTATACTCTAAAGCAAACTAAGAACACAGCAGTTCTGCCC
The DNA here is from genome assembly GCF_021234165.1 of Pteronotus mesoamericanus. Taxonomy (NCBI): domain Eukaryota; kingdom Metazoa; phylum Chordata; class Mammalia; order Chiroptera; family Mormoopidae; genus Pteronotus; species Pteronotus mesoamericanus. The sequence continues at coordinate 14,542,288 of NW_026555105.1, forward strand.
CCAGGAAGCTACTTGCTGTTCACACGCCTTGGCCCAGGACCCAGGAGACCTCAACAGAAAATGTTTGCTTCCATCCATGGCCAGCCTCACTCACGTTGAAGCTTCTATGGAGCCTGAAGATGCTGACTGCTTTTTGCATGAGAGATGGTCAATATCTGACCATAAGCTCTGTGAAAGAAGACAACATTCCTACCTCCCTGAGACTGTGATGGGGAACTTGAGTTCAGTGGAATGCTTTTAGGAAACCATTTTATCAGCCTTACATCTAAATGGAAGGGAGAGAAAGACCTGGAGTCATGACTTCCATCCTCCCCACCAAACTCAAGCTGCATCCTTGTGTTGTGATGGTCACGACACCAAGTTCAAGAGAAATTACACCCCCGTGGCTCGATCTTTTCTGATAGGCAGTTCTCTTTTGTCTTTCTGGTTGTCTATTCTTGGAAAATAAACAACAGACCAGCCTTCCAAGCTCCTTGAAATAGAGGGCATTTGTAATTGATTTGTGAGTACTGGCATGAGAACTGACACATGGTACTACTCAGCAAATATTTGTAGAATAAATAAATGAAAGACTGAATGAATGAGCATCCATTTTAGGAAGACATAGGTGCTGAAGTTCCCTATAAATATCCTAAAAGTCTGTGATATTAACTAACTTTTGTATACAGGCCTGGAACTATTCTAAGCACTTTAAAGTAATATTTCATTTCACTCTTAAAAGAGCCCTATGAGGTTAAGTATTGTTATCATCATCCCACTATACAGATGAGGAAACTCAGGGTCAAGATTACAGAGTCAAAAAGTGGCAGGAGAGAGATTTGAACCCAAGCAATCTGTTCCCTTGAGGAGCATTTTGGACGCTTCTCTGGCTTCCATCCAAAACACAAAGGCCATCAAGCCATTAGAAGTCACCATTCTGGACACTCCCTGGCCCCCACCTTTAAAACCTCATGCATACTCCATGGATTTCCCTCTGACACCTCATCCACCTACACAGAGTGACACAGCATGAAGAAAAGGGGGCAGAAGAATGGAGGACCTGGCTACTGAGCTGAGGTCTCAAGAACAATGGGAGAAAGAAGGGACAGTGACCACCCTTCAGCCTATGGGTCTTATTTATCCTACAGGGAGCTGCCATCATGGTCCTGGCTGTTCTCCTTAGCAGCAAGTTCTGCCTTCACTCATCTTCCCTGCAAAGAAGCCTTCTGGGAAAAGGTTCAATTTCCACATTATTTAATAGCTCTCTGGCAACTCCTTCCAAGTCCCAGTAGACTCATTAGTCAAATGAGGAGAATAAACTAACCCATTCAGATAGGCCCGGAAAAAGCACAACACCAGCGAGATATACATGATCGCAGACATACAGGCTTATGCTATAACAGAAATATAATCCTTGCCTTTACTGAACAACACTTGCTGGGCAACTTCTGTTTATTATAAGTCAGGTGACTACTTACAGTAATAAAAACAAGTCCAGGTTTTAACATCTCCACTATAATAATACTAAATCTGAAAGCAGTGGCAAAAATATATGTATGCTCAGATCCAGCATGTATTTTTAAAAATTTGAGGCCCCTGAATGGTTAGACCAATTTTAGTTCCCTCTTTAGCATGCAAAGCCCCTCCTGCACTACTTTGATCAGCTTTTGCACACGGATCCCTTTTGTGCCCAGATGGGAGCAAGTCTCCCTCACCCCTTCGAGAAGCCCAAGTACTGACAACCCAGGATGGTTTTCACTGACAGTGTCCATCTGCAGAGTTAACCCCTGGGTCAGGGTCAGAAGGTACCAGGAGGCCCACACCCAGCATCATAGGCCATTTCCTCAGACCCCTCATTTCTCCTTTTGATTCAGAAGATGCTGCCCTTCTGGTTGCTTTCTGAAGCTTAAACCCCTAAATCCAACTTTTCTGCCTTCTTCCCACACCCAGGAACAGCCTCCTGTGTCTGCTTGGAGTAAAATTTCCTGAGGGAGTGCACACTTGGAAGTACTCTCTATAGACAGGTAGAGCCCCAGTTCATCACCGCCTGCTAAGCAGCCTTCCTCAAAGTTTGGATAATCCAGGCAATGATCACAGCCAGTGTCTAGACAAGGGATCAAATAATTTTGTTGATGTTTCTTCCTTTCCAAGGCATACACAAAAATGAACTTAGTGATCCCAAGGTCAAGCTACCCATTATTTAGCTAACAAGAGCTAATTGCAAAGAATACTCCAAATTCAGTTTAAGGAAATTCACTATCTAGTTAGCTGGCAGGTCAAGGAGGTTTTCTCTGTCCAGGAGTATTTGGAGAAATTAACAGCTTCTCTATGGAGCTAAATCAGTCATTTTTGTGTTATATTTTTAGGTAAAAATTAAGTTTTTAAGATTTTCTTAAAAATTCTGATTCTTAGCCCCACCCACAAAGACATTGTTCTAGGACAGAGCACCCACATTGGTGTCTGCAAAGATTCCCAACTGATTCTAATGCACACGTTGAACTAAGAACACTATGTGCTAAGCCTAACTTTGCTGTTTGGTGACCTGTGACAATTACTACACCTGTAAAGGACACATTGCTCTTCTCTCTATACATGAGCTATTATTTACCCACTTCTCATAAGTATTAAAATAGATATTCATACCTAAGTACCTCCCTGCAGAAAATCTTCAAGACACTAATGAATTAGCTGATTTGTACATCAGATTATGGGCATCCTCCAGGATTAGAGCAGCTCTCCCCACCCTTCATCCATCACGTAGCAGCGTCCTGGAGGAGGCCTTCAATTTGGACCTTCCCGGGGCCAGACCTAGACCAGAAAATGCTGAGCATGTGTGTAATGAATGGGATTAAATGCTGTCCTTGTCATTTAATAAATAGAAAAGACTTCTCTACCCATTTTCTTCCTGGGCAGAAAGACATGAAATAAATAAGACAGGTAGGTGGGGACCAGGTGAAACAAGATCTTATGATAGATATTCAGTTTCATTCCAAAGGCAAGCAGATGGCATTGTGGGCTTTAACTGGGATAAGGTGTGACATGATCAGCTTTTTACTTTACAAAGATCACCAAGCTGTAGTGCAGATAGTGGAAAAAATGGGGGGAGACATTTAGGTTCAGGAGGCAGGGGTGGAGAGAGATCATTATTGCAGCCACTCGAGCAAGAGATTCAAGTATCCTGAAAAATGAAGTTGATGCCTAGAACAAGTTTTGGGGGAAAATATCAAAGAAGAGAAAGTGGCAGGATTTGGTCATGAATGTATATTTGTAGCTGAGAAAAAAAGATGCCTACAGCTCTCTGGACTGAGCAACTATGGATGGTGATGAGGTTCATGAGTTTGGTGAACACATGGCAGGAGGAGCAGGTTTCTGAGTGAAACGCTGAGTTCTGTTTTGGACTTAATGAAAATGAAGTGCTAAGGGGCATTTGTAGTAGGACACTGAGCCTATTTCAAATTCTCAGCACACAATCTACTCACTCAAAACCCTACCTTCTTCTGGGATGGCAGATTCACTGCCTTTGTAAACAAGGGAATAGAACTGGTTCCAAAACTAAAGAAATATTGGGAAATGTTTCAGAAAAGAAAAAGAATGTGTCCTCTCACATCCATTAGGATGGCTACTATCAAAAAAAAAAAAAAAAAAGAAGAAGAAGAAGAAGAAGGAAAGAAAAACAGAAAATACCAAGTGTTGGCAAGGATGTGGAGAAATTAGAGAATTTTGTGCTATTGGTGAAAATATAAAATGGTGTAGCTGCTGTGGAAGAGTGTGGATGCTCCTCAAAAAATGAATCATAAAATTATTATATGAACCAGCAATCCCTTTTCTGGATATATAGTCAAAAGAATGGAAATCGCGGACTCAAAGAGATCATTTGTGTACTCATGCACACAACAGTATTACTTACAATAATCAAGAGGTATAAGAAACCCATGTGTTCATTGACCAATGAATGAATAAACAAAATGTGGTGTATACACATAATGGAATATTATTCAACCTTCAAAAAAAAAAAGGAAATTCTGACAAATCAGCAACACGCATGAACTTTGATACTATGCTAAGTAAAATAAGCCAGTCACAAAAAGACAAATACTGCATGACTCCACTTATATAAGGTTCCCAAAGTAGTCAAAGTCATAGAGACAGAAAGTAGAACGGTGTTTTCCAGGGGCTGGGAAAAAAGGAGAAAGGGAGTTACTGTTTAATGGGTACAGTTTCAACTGGGGAAGACAAAAAACATTCTAGACATGGACGGTGGTAATGGTTGCACTACAATGCGAATGTATTTCATGCCACTAAATTTTACACTTAAAATGGTCAAGATGGTAAATCTCATTATATGTATTTGACCACTATTTTGTAAAAGAAGCATAGAAATTGATTTCCACTTATTGTCTATTCTTTAGTATTCTTAACTCTAGCCCAACCAAGCCACTAAGTTATACCAATCATAGTTTTAATGATAGAAACTTTTCCCAAACTTTCCCTAATGATGGAAGCTCAGCCAATGCCTGACTTCAGCACTCTCCTAATTTGTTAGAAATTGAAGGAATAATTGCTTTATATATTCAGTCTGACTGATAACACTGTGGCCTCCAGGCCAGGTTGAATGGCAGCCTCCCATTTCTGCAGAAGTTATACAACTCACCCCACACTGAAAAAGTGGAAGTTTTTAAATTTGAGGATCATAGATCCAAGTGTCCCCTCTCCATCAGAGCCTGAGCACCTAACACACTAGTCTGGTCCACCCTGAAGAAATGGGGAAAAGGACAACTTACAATGAGATATCTCAGCAACAAAAGGGGGTACTGGATGAGACCTTAGCAGCCTGCCAAGGGACCCTCAAGATGAAATCCTCTTAACTAATGTAGATGCTAATTTAATTGGAACAGGTGTCCTCTCACTCAAGTGATGGGTAACTGTAAATAGTACTTTAGCCCTGGAAAATATTGAAGAGAAAGTGTCAACCTATATAGTCAGGGAAGAAAAATATAAGTTAAATAAGACCTGAACTCCATGGATGTCAGGAAAGAAGGCTCAAGCTTTAGAGTCGGCAAATGTATGTGTGTACACGTGTCCATGACTGAGGCACCAGAAAAGATCTGGGATAAAGACAGTCTTGAGAACCAGAAGGGAAATGGTATAGGGAGGGGGAGTCACCTGGGTATGATGAGTGAGAAGATCTAGAACAAAGCTCTAAGAAACCCTAACACATAAGGGAAGACAGTGGAACAGGCATCCACACAAGAGTCTGAGAAGGAACAGGTAGAGGAGTGGGAGGAAATAAAGGGACTATGTGTTGTGTTAGTTTACTAGGGCTTCCCCAATAAAGTACACAGACTGGTGGTTTGTGATACAGAAATGGGTTGTCTCAGAGTTCCAGAAGCTACAAAACTGAAATCAACATGTCTGTCAATAGTTTCCATCTGAAGGTTGAGAGGGAAGGATCTGTTCTATGATTTTCCCTAGCATCTGGTGGTGTGTTGGCCATCTTTGGCATTCCTCAACCTGTAGACACATCATCCCAGCCTTTGACTTCGTCTTCATCTGACATTCTCTATGTGTCTGTCTCCAAATTTCCCCTTTTTAGAAGGACATGAGTAATATTGGATTAGAGGTTGCCTCATCTTACATTTTATGTCTTAGATCATATGTCTGTAGTAAACCCATTTCCAAATAAGGTAACATTGTGAGGTGCTAGAATTAGGACTTCAACATATAATTTTGAAGTGAACAAACTTCAACCCATAACAGGGGTTTATGGACATCATCTGGAGTGACCTTTGCCAAAAGGACAGTATTTAAGTGTTTCAGTGCTACTGAGAAGTCATCTAAGATAAAGGTGATAAGATTAGGTCACAGCTCCAGTTTAAAATTTAATGACACCAGGTTGAGAAGTATTTCCACAAGCAATTTCCTTTTCTTTACTCCAGTCCTTACTAATATGCTCCCCTTGGACCAACTCTTCTGATAAGGATCATTACAGCCACAGAGTTGTTGAGCCCCAACTATGTCTAGCCACTTTCTAGTGGAAGGATTCAAGCATAGTTGGTTCTATTTTCAGGGAGAGCTTTCCTCTATTCACCCCAAGACCATGGGCTTGTGGACCAACAAAACTTCATGCTGCCTTCTTCTTTACCAATATATTATATCTGGCACAAAGGTCTTCAGGAATGTCCCTTCCACTATTGATCATTGTTACATTCTGTCATCTTATAGAGAAGTCCATCAAGAATAATGGAAAACTGTTTACAGCTTTTATTGACCATTCATTGGCCTTTGACTGTTGACAGGAGCCAGCTATGGGTTAAGCCTCATAAACTCCATATAGACTTTCAGTAATTGAAGCTCTTACAAAATTTGTATTTTAATACCATGGTAAGACTGGCAGGTCTCTGCTGTACTAGAGAGCAGTTCTGAGCTGTGTGAAAGAAGGTTTGTGTCCTGCTCCCCATTATAAGCTGGAAGTTGCTTTGAATAACCTGTTCTCTTGCCACTATGGACAGAAATGTAGTGTGATCCTGTGTACTGACTAAATGATTGTCATCATCAGTGGATGTCTTGCCAATTCGTGTATGCACTTGGTATTCTTGCAGGTCCGCTACGTGCTAGCATTTTCATAGGCTCTGAGGGTGAGATAGTTAACAAGATAGGCCCAATGCCCCCCTCAATGAATTTTCTGGTTTGGAAGGAAGACAGAAAAATAAACAGCCAATAAAATAGAGTATGGGAAGTACTTTTGCTAGGATCCATGCAGGTGTTTCAGAGGACAATATCAGTGAATGCCACCACCACCCATCCAGTTGTTTCAGTCATAAATCTTGGAGGCTTCTCCTCCTTTCTCCAAGCAGCCCATCCACCACAAAATCCTATCAATTTTAGCTTCAAAATATCTCTCAAACACACAATGTGTTTTCTAGATGATGCTGCTTTAGTTCAAATAATATTCTAACAGTTCTGACTTCTGATATGAGCAGGAGATTTTGCGTGTTAATTTTCTAATTTATTCATTCTCTCATTCAACAGAATTATTCAACACAACATTATTGAGCACCTACTATGTACTAAGCACAGGTGAGGCAATAGCAAAGAAGGTGTACATGGTCCACGACTACGTACGTACATATAAATCCCCAGTGGATCATAATGCCACCAAATCAATCAATTGAAAAGCTAATTTAAGTGGATGTGTTTCATGTGCTGCTCTGAACATACCACTCTGGGCCTCCCAGCCTATTCTGCACACTCCTTAAATTTGTCAGAATGGCTTTAGTTGTTCTTTTTTTCCATTCTTTATGTTCCTGCCCCACTTGGATTTATACTCTTTAATATCATTTATTCTGCTAACTGACTTCAGCCTTTGAGGATCTAAAGAATTAATGTCAAAATCTGAAGGGCAAAACTCTGACTGGTCTGGTTCATGTGGTGGCCACTGTCGGCTTTGCTGGTGAAAAATGTGACACATGGTAGAAATACGCTGCTGCCTAAATCCAGGACTCACAGCAATCACTGAGAAGAAATAAGATATGTCACTAGATAAAGGATGGCAAACTCCTGGCTTGTTTACAGCAGATCCTGTTTCCATGTCAGACATAACTAATTGATCGCAGATCTCTTTTCCTGCTGACCCCAGGCATGACCTTATGTTCTTTCTTAACACAGGGCTCCAGCAGCCACTGCTGATCAAGCTTGGGAGCCTGAGATAAAATTTGTCATCTCTGCTTTAGAGCCAGTGATCAGAGAGTAGCAAACCTTGTGAAACAGAAGTGAAGGACTAAGGCAGAGCTATGGAAGAAGGAGGAGAAGGAGGACATGGCAATGGGGACACAGACTGAGATGGCCAGGATAGGAGCTACAGCTTCATGGTCTTTGCTATGTACAGTCCCAGGGGCGTCTCCTCCCCCAAACTACAGTTGATCACCAAAGGGTGATTTTTCTTGCCCTGCTTGAGAAACAGGCTCACCCGGGATCAATCTGTCTGACTAGGCAAGATGGAGGGGGGTGGTCTTCTACTGCCAGCCTAGGGCAAAAAAGAGTTGTCCTTGGCTAACAGCCCCACCAGAGCCCACATGGAATAGGAGACTGGTGTTTCCCAAAAGAAGCAGACAGTGCTAGGCCAGATAACTAGTGCCCACCACAGGGGCACAAAAGAAGTGTGGGAGAAGGAAGAGCTCTCACCTGTTTGGGGGCCTCAGAGAAGGCTTCATGGAGGCTGGGACATTTGAGACCAAAGTGGATAGAAAGGTGCTGATTCCCAGCTTAGAGACGGGAGGGAGTGTAAGAGGCTCTGCATGCAGACTAAATGATGTACATGGACAGACTGAATCGTCATTGATTCCCCATGTTCACAGGCTCTGTCCTGCTCATCTCCAATCAAATCATTTGCCCAGGACTCAGCCAGCCGCATTGGCTGCAGGAAGCACATGTGAGCCATTTTAGTAAAGATCACACTCAGTTAATTTGTATGATTAGGGGATTAACAATTGCCTTCTCTGATCTCAAAGATTAGTCAAAACAAAATATTCTCAGAATAAAATTGGAATAAAGCTGGCATGCTTTTAGGTATCAATTAAAGTTCAGTTGAATATTGCCTATAATAATGCAGCATAGAGATGTATAGTAATAGGTCATTCCCTCTAGGACTGTTCACTATCATCTTTGCTTAAGATACACCCCACCTCTCTCTCTCTCTCTCTACACACACACACACACACACACACACACACACACACATTCTCTTTGCCCTTTGAACTGGAACAGTGATCCGGTCTCTGTGATTAAATTAGTGTAAGTAATAAGATATCATAGATTTGATTGATTTCCCTGGCAATGGTTATTAACCAGCCCAATTCAGAGCCAAGAAAGACCATTATTCTAAACATTGATTTCTGAACAGGAATGCAGGGGAAGGAAATTTTCAGCTACAGATATATTCCATAAGGGATTATCAGATAGGATGATATATAGTAAGGATTCTCAGACATGGCAATGAACCCCCTGAATCCTCAAATACCATGATATACAGATGGCAGAGCCCACGGGAGACTGAGCAATGCTGTGAATACACTTTAGCAATGTTTTCGGGAAATACACCCAGGATGCACCATCAAATGTAAGAGCTGAGACCAGTATTGTATGCCCATCATTATATTTAATCCAACAAATATATACTTAAATTCTCTGAATTATATTTTCTGTAGGCTCAGGAGACAAGAAGGAAGCATGGGTCTCTACCTTCAAGGAACTAACAGCCAATATGCGTTCCTTGCGGAAGTTTGGAAATGCCCTTCACTCAGAAAGGGTGGATACCTGGACTGTGGCTACTGGGTAAAAAAGGTCCTCCTTTGAAGACAGGTTTCCATCTTTCACCAAGAGTCATACATCAGAGAGAAGACATTCACAGAAATATGGGGCATCTCTTTGACAACATACTAGGTACAGAGAGCTGTAAATCATGGCATGAATCTCTATGAGCTCCAGAGAAAAATAAATCTGCTAAATAAATCAAAATTCTTCTTCCCATTCTCCAAACTTCTATGGCTTCCTCTGTCCACCAAGAAGCGAAGAAGGGAACTGAAAAATGCTTCAGTGTGGTTCCCTTCAAAGGTGTCCACACCATATCCAACAGCCAGAGAAAAACCAAATACTTTCACCCAAATTTAATTATTGAAACATGTTTTAGTTTTCTGTATTTTTACCTCCTGTGCTTAGGACAGCAAGCTCACAGAGAGTAGTATTTGAAACAACAGGCTCTGGAATCAGGCTTCTCTGGGTTTTAATCTTGATTCTAACACATTCTGGGACATATTAATTAAACTCATCAAATCTCAGTTTCCCTGGTGCCTTCTAGGGGATTAGTGATAGCAATTACCATTTGTTGTAAGAGTATATAAGATATGATTATAAAGAGCTTACCTCAGGGCCTAGCACAGGATGATGTTCAAAAAACTGATATAATATTTGGCCTTGACCATTTGTCCTAAAGAAGAAATGACATACAGTGGCTCATAACCTTCCTAGGTAATTAATTAGTCACAGCTTCCTTCCTCCCATGTTCCTTCTGACTCCAGAGGCACAACCGGGACCAACGAGAATGTGCTTGGAAATAGTTTCAGTTAGGAAGAGTGTTCTAACCGTCAGCGCTGTGCCACGTTACAAGGGACTGCAGTCAAGGTAAAGAGTTCCTTGTCACTAGACGTGGTCAAACAAAGAAACAAGGACCCACCGTAGTTTCAGCAATTTTTGTCCTGTGCTTAAGTGTGAATTGGACCATATGACTGCTGAGGTCTCTTCTAATTTATTTGGCTATGGTTCAATGACATAGAATGTAAATGCTTTGCTCCAGCCACCCAAGGAATGAATCTGAAGAAGGAAAAGAAATAAAAGTGAGACTATGAGAGAACTACAGTTTGGTTTGCTTTACCTTTTATCCCCAGCACCCAGCACCACCAGATAGCTGGTGAAAAAGAAGCATTCAGTGACTCTTAATTAAGCCAAAACTAAAGAGAGTGCAGATAGAATTAGTGGATATTGATGTTTCAGGTTTTTCAGAATGCAAACATCTTGAGTTTCCTGAAAATTCAGACAGCTTCTCTGGACCCGTTCTTTTTCTGTTCAAAGAAACAACACATACTCCCACCCCCACCCCCACCCATGCTTTAGAATTGTAAATGAGATGCATTACAGTTTTAAAAGTGTGTGTGTGCATTTGTGTGTGTGTGTGAAGGTTGATGTGCCTATGGGACTTTTCCAAGTCCCATATTTGTCTGAATGCCATTGATTTTTTGCCTAATTGTTATTCACTATGCTAATTGCCCCCACAAATCTCACATTCTATTGATCAAAAAGTAATAAACTCTCCAACAAACAAAACAAGCATTATTGCAATGTTGGGAAAACATCAGTTAATATCAATACCATATTTACAATTATCTTTAACCCAAATTTTACCCATGATGCAGTGCATAAGCAGCTCAAAGACCTACAGGCTGATGGAACATGGGGAAAATCCTATTTGCTTTTTCCTAACAGAGAAAAGGGAGGTAAGTTCCACCAAGAAAGACCTGAAGATGCCCAGTAAGGAGTTGATGGGTAGAATAAACGTCATTGTCCCAATGGAGAAATCTATCTCCTGTCTTGTTTTTCATCTCCCTGCTTCTCTCTTAAGTATAAGGCACTGTGCTAATCATTGTGGAGAGTACAAAGGTGAGCAAAGTCATCTTTTACTGTGCTGAAAAATTATTTCCTTGGAAAGAAAAGTAGGTAATTTTTTAGTAGGTGCTTATAGTATTATTGGTTTGGCTGACTCATACAAGTCACCAGGCTAGCATTGTGGGTTTCACTGTTTTGTCTCTTCAGCATTGCTTCCTCTGGGATACCAAAAACATCCCCCCTTCCTTTGGGGAACTTCTGCTCCCCACACTCCAAACATTGGTTATAGGAGAGCTGCTGGTTATAGTACTCCACCTTCACGGGCATATTTCATTGGTCCTGGGGTGAGCATCTAAGCGAAGTCTACCCAACTGTCCTTGAGATTTTTCAACTGAAACTGGGACTAATGAAGATGTAAGTTGGGATGCATGAGGACAATCAACAATGATTCCAACCAAATGGAGGAGGCCAATCTGAAAGGATAAATTGATAGGGTAAAAGAAGCATAGAAAAGGGATGGAAAAAATAGAATCTTGTTGACATTCAATACACTCATTCCACTGGCCTTAGACCTAGCTGAAGATTTGCTTACATAGCCTTATAAATCCCATGATAGTTTACATTGGGTTTCTCTCACCAAGTACCCTGTCTAATATAAGTCTATGAGATGAAAAAACTCAAGGCAGACGACCTAATAGAACTGAGAATAAGAGCCCAGTACAGAAGACTATTTCTAAGACATGGGCATCAGAGATTAGAAAAATGGGACAAATGAGAGTGAGTGATGGACCCTCATGTACACTGTCACCTTGGTCCTGTTTAGATTACAATTTCTTTTTTCAGACGACAATTGGTCCTGAAAAAAGAGATAAAAAGCTTGGGAGCTGAACTGAGCCTGACTCTAGTGTACATTTTTTTCATATCATCCAGCCATCTCTGGGCAGTTGAAGAAAAAACTACTAATAATACTACACTTAATGTGAAAGGAAATGTTCATTTATTATTATATTTTGCTTTGAGTGAAACAATCATGGAGGCTTCCCCCAAGATGTTCTCATGTCTCACAAGGAACATACGCGAAGGTCTTGGAGTTCAGTTTTTGTTGTCTAGTGGCCAAACTAACTCCTCCAGGCCTGAGTCAATGTGTCTTCTGCAGGAAGATGTACTGGTCCTGCTGGGCTAGAGCAATAATGGGCTTTGGAGACCAAAGATTTGGTTTTTAATTGCAGTTCTAAGACATTCTGGATGTGCAACCTTGAGCAAGTTATAAAACCTTTCTAAGCTTCACTTTCATGGGAAAGATAATACCAGCCCTGCAGATTAGATATTCCCTAATGGACAAGAAAATAGTGCTGGCTGAAGCTGTCTGGGTAAGAAAGGCAATCCCATACTCAGAATAAGTGTCTATTCCTGTGACACTTGTCCCTTCTAGTGTGGAGGAGGCTCAATATGGTTACTGATTCTGGATGGTATGGTTTGTGATATGATCAGTAGATCACACGGTCATGGGAACATTCTTGCACCAGTTGGTCAGTTGGACTCTGTGAAGAAGAGTGCCGTAATAAGAGTTCAGTGTTCATCTCTGTTGCTGATTGGTCAGGCGTTCAGGTGTGTAGCATGAGCTAGATAAGCCTTAGTAAGTGGGAGCCCATACTGTTAAACCCTTTTGCAGCCTCCGTCTCTGCCACTAGGATCCCTCATTCATATATGTATTAGTTCTGGGATGGCCAAAGATGAAAGCTGGCTAATATCAACTGCCTAAGTCATTTTGTCTACTTGGTTGCTCAAAGTGTAATCCACGGTGAATGTTTTTGTAAATGCGACCACTGACATGTGATATAAAAGTCTTCAACTTTGTGACCACAGCCTTGTATGCATCTACATGCCTCTGTTCCAGACATTGCAGTCTCCGATTTTTCCAGTGAGCTTCATATTTGCTCCATAGGTAAAATATTGGATTCATGTACATTCAATTTTATCCTTGTGGGATGGGGATGGCCATTATTAGCTTGGCATCGACACGAAAAATCTTAAAGGAAAGATTAACAAATGTGTTCATAAAACATTAAAATTTCACATGGACAAAGGTAATGTAATAAAAAAGTAAAATATTAAATAAAACTCAGGGAAATAATTACAAGATATATGACATAAAATAGTTAATATTATTAATCAATAAAGAGATCATAGAAATCAATTATAAAATGAACATTCCAACAGAAAACATGGGGAAGAGTGTGAACAGGCAATTCACAAAAGACATATACAAGGGCAATACACAAAGGAAAACAGTGCTCAGCCTTGGCAGCAGTCAAAGCCATGCAAATTTAAACTTCAGCATACTTTTTGTGCCCCTGGACTTGTCAAAGAATAAAAAGATCATAATTATCCACTGTTGTTGAGGATGTGGGCAAATGTGCATTCTTAAACTATTGTGGAAATACAACCTCGAAGGATCTTTCTGAAGGACAATTTACCAATATGAATCCAGACTAAATGTTTGTATACATAACTCCAGCCATTAACCTTCTAGGACCTCATTCTAAAGAAACGTTCAGGCAATTGTGTCAAGTTGTTCATATGTGGATGTTCATATGAGGGTTGTTTTTAACAACAAAACTTGGAGGTTTACCTATATGGCTGGCAAGAAAATTGTTATGCTCAAAAAATATTATGCATCTTTTAAAACAAATGCAATAGAGCTATACAGTTTGGCATGGAGATGCAATAATACTGTACCATGAAATGACAGAAGCAGGTTACAAAACTCTATGTATGAGTGTATATGTGCACATGCACAGGAAAAGATTTAGGAGGTTATATCCCAGAATATTAACAGTACTTATTGCTGTTAGATGTAATTTTTACCTATCTGTATCATTTAAATTTTTACAATTATGCTTTATTTTGTTAAGTTTTTTAAATTTTTTAATTTTATTGTGGTAAGAATGCTTAACATGAGATCTACCATCAACAAAGTGTACATTGTTGTTATATTATTGTTGACTCTGGGTGCAATGCTGCAGAGTAGACCTCTGGAGCTTATTCATCTTGCGTAACTGAAACTTTATGTCTGTGGATTGCTAGCTCCCCCTTTCCCTTCTCTCCAGCCACTGGCAAACACCAATCCACTCTCTGATTTAATGAATTTGACTACTGTAGAAACTTCATGTAAGTAGAATCATGCAGTATTTTTCTACCTGTGGCTTATTTTACTTAGCATAATATTCTTAAGGTTTAGCCATGTGACCACGTATTACAGAATTTTCTTATTTTTTAAGACTGAATATTAGCATTTCATTGTATATATGCACCACATTTTTCTTAATTCATCTGCTGATGAACATTAAGTTGTTTCCTCATCTTGGCTACTGTGAATAGTGCTGTAATGAACATGTGAGTGGTAACATCTCTTTGAGATCCTGATGTTAATTCTTTGGGATAAATACAGACAAATGGGATTGTTAGATTATATGGTAGTTTTATTTTTAATATTTGAGGAATCTCCATAGAGTTTTCCATAGCAGCTGCACTACTTTGCATCCCCACTAACCGTGTGCATATGTTTCAATTTCTGCACATCCTTACCAACACTTGTCTTCTGTCTTTTTCATAGCAGCCATCCTGCTGTGTGTAAGGTGCTATCTTATTGTGGTTTAGATTTGCATTTCCCTGATGTTTAGTTACATTGAGATTTTTCATGTACCTGGTGCCCGTTTATATGTTTTCTTTGGAGAAACATCTATTCAAGCCCTTAGTACAAGCAACAAAAACAAACAAGAGGAACTCCATCAAACTCAAACTGCACAACAAAGGACACAATCGACAGAGTGAAAAGGCAGTCATCGGAATGGGGGGAAATATTTACAAACCATATATCTGATAAGAGCTCCATCTCCAAAATACATAAGGAACTTCTACAATTATGCCTTATTTTTATGAGAGAAAAAAAATCAACAAAGATATTTTCATCTTGATGAGAGGACAAAATTAAGAGGGAGAATCTTTGAGGGTAATAACGTAGAGGAAAAGGGAAACCTGAGAATACAATGACAAAGAGGTCACTGCCATTGGAAAAACAGAGAAGGTGGGGTAAGGGGAGGGCTTGAGGATGATGATTCCAGCTTCAACATTTCTGCAAGAGAAACTTCACCCGCTGGAGGCTATACCTCTAAATCCCTGCCCTTAGCAAGGCCCGCAAAAGAAGCCCTGTATGGACAAGCATCCAGAGGTCAGACACTCAAAGCACCTAGAATGGGCACACACATATGACACACACAAGTCAGTGTCCCCCGTGGCTTCTCCTCAGAGACCACAGCTGATTCCCTTATTGACACAGCAATTTCAAGGGCACAAATCTTTGTAGCAAGTTTGCCAAAATCATCCAAACTCAAAGCACAGATCTGTGAAAACATCCAAAGCATTAAATACAGAAAAAAAAAATCTGTTTAATGCATAATCTTTTGAATATAAATATAGGTAGAGATATACTCTTTAATCACAGCTATTCCTTTATGTCTCTTCATGTGTGGTTCTTTAGTGGCAGAAGCATTTTTCAAAAACACAGGCCCTCTTTTGTTTAATTAATAATCCCCCCAGACATAAATCACCCCAGCGGCACCCTCTCTAAGCAGCCCCGTGGCAATGACCTACTTTAAGAGCCTTTCATGTACAGCTTGGGTTTACTATGTATTTCGAAAATTACAGCTCAATAGCTATTTTGGGAAATCAGCATTTTCTTGAGTAAGTTTAGTAATGAGGACCCATTTTTCCACCTGGGAAAGAAGAATCATAGTAAAATAGAACAGAGTTAGGAGATAAAGAAGCGGGATAATTTAGTCTCTTAGAAAACCAATAATAATAATAAAATAATAATAATAATAATAATGGTAACATCTGTTGAGAACTCTATATGCACTATCTCATTTAATTCTCACAACAACCCTAAATATTAGACAATATTATTGCCCCCACTTACCTGATGGGGAAACTGAAAGACAAAGTGATCAAATAACTTCCGTTGAAATCACACAACCAGCAAGTGGCAATGACTGAGTTCAGACTCAGGCGGCCGCCTAGTTTCAGAGCCCATGTCTGCCACTAGGCCACGTACACCACTGTGAGGAACAAAAAAGCTGATATTTGTGTTCTGCCAGTGACGTGACAGACATCTGATAAACATTATCCCACATTTAGTTCTGACAATGGCACTAAGTTGGCATTGTCCCTATTTCCAGAGAAGTGAATTAAAGCTCAGAGAACTTGCTGAGATTTGTCTTTTTCATTTCATTACTGTGGTAAGAACATTTAATATGACATCTACCTTCATAACGGTCTTTAGGTGTACAATACAGTATTCCTAACTATAGATACAGTGTTGTACAGATCTCTAAAACTTATTCAACCTGCATAACTGAAATTGTACACTTGGTGGATAGAAACTCCTCATTCCCCCCACCCCCGCCCTAGCCCAGGCAAACACCACTCAACTTTCTGTTTGTGTGTTTGACTATTTTTATCTCACATAAGTGGAAGTATGAAATATTTGTCCTTCTGTAACTGCTTATTTCACTAGTATCTTGTCCCCGAGGCTCATCTGTGTTGTCACATATGGCAGGATTTTCTTCTTTTTAAGCCTGAATTATACGTCTTTGTATGTATAGACCATGCACTCTCAGAGGTGATGGCTGTAAAGTAGGGCAGGTCCAGAACCACGAAGAAACATTGGGAGAGGGAGTGGGCACAGGGCGTGGCAACCAGCTCTCACCGGTTTCTAAGGAAGGATGGAAATCGGTGAGGAATGAAAATTTACTAAGGGGAAGAAAGTGTGAAAGCCACATCTGCTTTCTTATTGACCCTGGTCTTGGCCCTGATCCAGGTTATAAACTAGGGAGTCTGTAGCTTCATCCGTCCTATTAATTAAATAAAACCTTTATCTTCTCTTGGAATGACACAATTTCCTGAATGGTGCACTAAATCCTAGTGAGTATCCTCTCTGGGGAGGAAAGGACCCCATCCTTACAGAGCAACTTTTTACCACATCCTTTGCATCTCCATTGCACACTGCAGCCCCTGTCTCAGTCCAGGAACTACAAGTATCTATGGGGTGGAACATTCTGGAAAAAGCAGACCCAAATCTAACCTCCACCTCTCCACAGATTTGACTTGAAATATTGGCTTGAGTTTGAGAAGACTAAAATAAACGTGATGAATGTTATTTGAATAATTTAGGATGTCATTGTGCACTACATTTGTTTACCCTAAATCCATTTTCTATTAGGTTATTAGTAATTACCATTTGTTTAGCATTAACTATATACTTGAAACCAGATAAGAGAATGTCCCTGCCCAGGATGAGCCACTAGTAGAATTTCTCTAAACAGCTCACCCTCTACATTTAAACCCCCAAAGGAATTACATGTGCTCCAAAGAAATGTTCTGACAATAATTTCTTAGGAAAACAAGTCAAAATAAAAAATTCACTTTCCTCCAGTAGGACTTTTCATGAACTCACCATATGGGACAGGCAGTCTTGAGCCAAATAAAAATTTAAAAGAAAAAAAAATTGGGGTTTCACACAAAGTGACTAAAAATGTATTAGGCTCAAACTATCCTGAAAGTTGTAAATATTGGGTTGCCAAAAATTTCATTTGGTTTTTTTTTTCCCCATAAGATGGCTCGAGTAACACTTAGTTGTCTTTAACTTCATTCCAAAGAATTTTTTAGATTGTATTGTGACAGCTGCCACATCACCATGTATTTAAAAAGAAAACATCAAAATTGGTGAATTTTTGTGTAGCCATTCTAATATTGAAGATGGAAGAAAATAAGCAACATTTTTGGTGTATTATTCTTTATTATTTCAAGAAAGGTAAAAACGCAACTGAAATACTAAAACAGATTTGTGCAGTGCATGGAGAAGGTGCTGTGACTGATCAAACATTGTCTAAAGTGGTATGTGAAGTTTTGTGTTGGAGATTTCTCGCTGGGCAAGCTTCCACGGTCAGGCAGACCAGTTGAAGTTGATAGCAATCAAATCACGACATTAGCTTAGAACATCAACACTATACCACGCAGGAGAAAGCTGACATATTCAAAATATACAAGTCAATAAAGTTGTTGGTGAAAACGAAAAGTATATCTTTTGTTTTATGGGAAAAAAATACAGACCAACAAGAAATGAGCATAAAAAGTATGTTTCAATTTATTGCAAGAACACTTAATAGTGATATATATTTAATGCATATATGAAGGACATAGCTAGATTTTAAAAAAAAAGAACTCTCTCTCTGGACTGTATGATAAAAAAAATGCTTGGGTATATTTTTGCAAGTTGTGGAAGCTATGTGTGGGGAGATTGCCTGCAGTGTGTTGTCTTGGTTTGCCTTCCCCCAAGAGCAGATCCTGAGGATGGGGTGGGAGTGGGTTATTTGGGAATCCAGGCAGCACAGTGAGGGTCTGGGGAAGGAAGGAAAACCAATAAAAAGGGTGTGATAATAAGCCAGTTACTACTGTGGGCACCAGGATTCAGTCCCACTGGGGACTCGCTGAAAAAGCGTGGTGAACATGCCTTAGAGTTATCCCAATGGGTGGAGAAGCTGGGGTATTTTTAAACCAACCCTTGTCCATCATTGGCAATAGAGTTGCTGGGGGAAGTCCCAGGTACCTCTGTCAGTCCTGTGTGTGGCCAGAGAAAGACCTTGGGTGGGGAGACACAGGTGCATAGGAAAACCTGTGTGTGTTGGAGTTTGCTTTAGCAAGTATACACACATGTATGCTAAAGCAGACTAAAATGCACCCACTTTCTATTTGTATATGAATACATATAGGTAATCTAGGGAATATATGTATAGCATATGTGTATTATATAAAGAACACACATATTCTATGCATATGTTCTATAGAATATAGGTCACCTAGAGAACAGGCTTCTGGGGGAGACAAGCTCATCCACAAATGGGACCTGCCCTGCTGCAAGAAGCAGACGTGTTCGTCACAGAAGTGACCTGGCCATCCTTGTGTGTAAGCTAGGAGCTGGGCCAGGCTGTGACCCTCAGTAAGTGAATCCTATGCCTGTTCCTCCTACAGTCAGCCATGATCGGAGAACAGCACATGGCTGGTGGATCCCGATGTAGAAGAGAGGAAGGTAGAGGCTATACTGGGTCAGTACTCAGAGGCTGGCCCTTCCAAGCAGGTGGCTACCTGCCCTCATGCAACCACGTAATTCAATGCCACTTTATTAAGTCTTCTAATCCCAGACCCTGCTAGTACCCTCCCTGTCTCTCAACCCCAGTACCAAATTAAAAGGTATGTTTAAAATTCTTTAAAATACATTTATACTTTTATAACATAACATTATATTCATATACCTCTTTCTGGTTAAAACCAAATATAAGCCTGGATAATATAATCAACAAGTTTGTCTCAAGTGGACTTTTAGAAGTAATAACACTTCCAATTTTAGTGCTACTGTAGGAAAAATTAGAGGTTAATGGAGCTACTCAGGGCACTTCTGCCCTTGCTTTTTACCATAAAAAGTTAAATTATTTTAAAAAGAAACATTCTCTTGAGTGGTTGCAGGTCACTTTGGATCAGGGAAGTTTCCCTGAAGGGTCTAGACTTGAAATATTAATAGGTTTCAGAGAGACAAGATTTATCAGCTTGGGAATGTTATCTGCCTTACCAGCTTCGCCCTCCACCTTCCCTCTAGCAGAATTTGCTCTTTTACAGCCTAGATCCAGGATTTTGGAAATTTGAGTTCAGAGGAAAGAGGGAAAGAGGAGAAAAGGCAGAAAAAGAGAGCAGGCCAGAGCTCTTTGGTGAGGAAAGCAGGACTTGAATGAAAAGTCCAAGCTCTGCCACAGGTTCAGAGACTTGGGAAAGTACTTCAAGGCTTTTGAGAACTGTTGCTCAGGGCTATGTATTCCATCTCATTAGTGTGCCTTGAGAAGCAGGAACCGAAATGAGAATTCCTTTTAAATACTTTCCACTGCTTTCCTTGCGCTATCTTTGACCACAGCACATGCAAAGACCGACCTACCTGGCCCTGTCTAATCTAACCACCACTCAACCCCAACCGGGAGCAGCAACATTACCTGGGACATCATTAAAAATGTGAAACCTCAAGCCCCAGCCTAGACTTATCAAATGAGAAGCTCTGGAGGTGAAGTCCAGAAAGCTGTTTTAACAAGCTCTCCAGGTATTTCTTCCAAACATTCAAGTTTGAGAACCACTGACCTATGTAGTTTGGTGGCCTGCTTGAGGCTCTGAGAGTTTTGTCCCTGAGTCTAGGGAGAAGGTTTGCTTCAGGAAGTCTTGGATTCTGTCCTCTGTATACATGTACAGGTATCAGGTGTGCCTACCTACAACAAAAAGTTCTTCCTAGCATCCAGACTGCTTCAGAGCCTGTTGGTTCCCTTCTCATAAGGCCTCTCTCTCAGGTACTGCAAGGGTCCTCTTGACAGATATCCCCCAAGGATAACGGCCCTCTCTGTAGTCACCCCCCAGTGATAATGGTCCTCTTTACAGGTGTTCCCAAGGAGAATGGTCCTCTGTATTTTCCCGAAGGATAATAGTCCTTTTTCAGATATATCCAAGGATAATGGTCCTCCCTATAGATATCCCCATGGGATGAGACAATCTGGCAGAAGAAGGCAAAACTAGGTACTATCAAAGATAGAACTGACCAGACTGTGTTTTAAAATCTTCCTGTGTCTTTGGGGATGGAGTGTACTTTCTGCCACTTTAAAAGCTTAGTGGCTCCTTGGACTAGCAGAAAGAATACTGTGCTTCTTTTCAAGGGATCAGAGTATAATTTCTGTTGTACCACTCTATTGGATTAAATGATGTCCCCCTCAAAATACATTCAAGTCCTAATCTTTCCTCCACCCCCTATAACAATAAATTGACCTTATTTGGAAAGAGGGTCTTTGCAGATATAATTTAGTATTTTGAGGTGAAATTATTTTGGATTTAGGATGTTCCCTAAATCCAATGACTGGTGTCCTTATAAGAGAAAGGGGATGGAGATTTGACACATAGAGACCCAAGGGAAAAGGTCATGTGAAGACAGAAGCAGAGATTGGGATGACGCTGCCACAAGCCAAGGAATGCCTGGGGCCACCGGAAGCTGAGAAAAAGCAAAGAAGGACTCTCCAGAGCATGACCCTGCTGACACAAATTTCTGCCTTCTGGCTGCCAGGATCGTTAGAAAATAAATTTGTTGTTTTAAGCCACCAATTTTATGATAATTCATTGTGGCCGCCCTTGGAAAGTAATATGACCACCTGATACAATCATAGCCTTAAACTTACCCTCCCTCAGACTGGAGTCTCTGCATCAAAAAGTCTGAAAAATGGTCAAGGTTATTGTAATGGTTATATCACAAACACATTAGAAATGTTGCCTATGGAGTAGAAAATGGAGATAAAGGGGATTAATTAAATAATCATTGTCCTCACATGGACCAATGAGAGAGTACCATGCCATGAGCTGTTCAAAAATGATACAAGATGCAAATTTTGCCACTTACTGTCCGTGATCCTGGAAAACTTACATATAAGTAAATTGTGACTAAAGATTTATCTATGAAAAGGATATTAAAGAAGTTGGTCAATTGTGTGGTTATGAGCTTTAATTGAGATCAAGTACGGTCAGGCCTGCTCTAATGTTTACCTTAAAGATGGAACTTGTTCCAGTATGATTGCTATACTATATTAGGGAACAACTTGAGCATAACATGAATTCTGTTTTTACTGGTATTCAATTTCATCCACAAGAATCACTTAGGTGAATAGAGAAAACTGCGCTCCACTAACTGAGCTGTGTAGGAACATGCAAAACGTACACAGACACCCACCTCAAACACCTACCTGTTCCCTCAGTTCAGCGGGTATGTGTCAAGCCACCCCTACCCACACCTCATGTCACAACTTTCCAACTGATTTTCTCTTTTGTAATTACTCACAAGCAGCAAACTAAAGCCCATTATCACGAGCCATCCCCAGGTCTCTTTAAAGGTAAAGTCCCATATTTATGGCAGTGTTTATATGTATCTGAATCATTTAACAAGTAAAAACGCTGCTACCATTTTTATTACATTTTTTTTTAAATCTGTCACTGATGAAGTTTTTGAGCGTTGTTGTGCCCCTAATCCCATTTTTTCCCACAATCGCACATTTTTGCTTAAGACGATGATTTTCAGGAATGCATCTGTCATATGTTGCATTGTAGCAGGACTGACTATGAAGTGGATAGTGTGGCGCTGGGCCCCACAAAAGTATATGCTTGCTGTCAGTATTTATTAGATGAGAAAGCGAGGGGCACATTGTAGCCACTCAATAAATGCCATTTCCATCCTCTCTGTACTCAGCAATGTAAAGATTCCTAATCCAGCTAAACCACTGATACACTTATCGCATAAAGAAAACAAGAGGCAAGGAGAAGTAGTTTTCTTTCAGCCCAGACCCCAACTCAAAATTAGCACTGAGAATCTCTTGTTATTTCTCTTAACGGAGCATAAATTCCTTTCAAAGCTGTTTTCAGCAGGTCGATTACTAAATTTTAAAACACCTATTTCTTGTGTGAAATTATCCACTTTTTTGAACTTCATAATATTAGCCATGAATGCCAGGATAGAATACCAGGATCTCTCCTGTTTTCCTGAGGAGTTTTCGGTTCCCTTGATCCTAGTGGGGAGAGAGTGTGGAAGTCATGGGGCAGACATCTTCATAGACAGGCCAGGGCCCAGGTTCAAGGCTGTCAAATTCAGAGCCACATCCCTTAACACATCTGTTCTAGTCTCTGCAAAACTCACCTGGGCAGTGCCACCTGCAGGCACACTCATTTTCCATTGATCATAGCAAATCTCTCCACAACCCTAGCAGCTGTGTGTTTCCATGCAGGATTACGCTGTTTCCTAAACCAACCACACAATTCTTCCCTATATTGATGGAATACAACAGAGCTCAGGTTCTGAGCTTTTCAAGGTTCTAGAAGAGGTCAAACAGCCTCGCAGGGAGACCAGGGTTTTCTTGTCACTTGTTGACATGTGTTCTCCAGAGAAGGTGGGTTTGAGAT
Source organism: Pteronotus mesoamericanus (assembly GCF_021234165.1). Taxonomy (NCBI): domain Eukaryota; kingdom Metazoa; phylum Chordata; class Mammalia; order Chiroptera; family Mormoopidae; genus Pteronotus; species Pteronotus mesoamericanus. The sequence goes on from NW_026555105.1 coordinate 14,565,499, forward strand.
GCGCCCAAGCTTGGGGAAGCACAGAGTCCAAAGCCAGCTGCGAGGGTGGGAGATCATTACACTTCCACATCATCACTCTTTGGCCAATTCTGGAGTCCACTCCTTTGATCACGGTGCTTAGAGCTTTGGAGGAACCCAAATGTATCTACATTTCTCGAGCGGGAGGCTCCAGCGCCAGGGGGTCAACATGAAGACAACTGCACATCCCAGAAAGAGAACTTGCAGAGCTGGATGCATGGGCTCTCAAGACTCCTAACAATGTCCTCTTCTTTGGGGTAAAAATAAAGGAAAGTGTCTCAACCTTCAAATAACCATGGAATCTCTTAGTTATGCCCCAAGTGGAAAACATACAGGTAAAGTGCATTCTCAGAAAAAAATCAATCCTGTGCCACTGTTCATGAACGCCTATGGTGCCTGTAGTCGGCACAAAGTATTGTTTCTTCAAGACACCTTCCACATGGGTCTATGAGTCCCCTCTTTCACACAGCTCCCTCTCTCTTCTCTAATAACTCTGGAAAGACCCTGGATTCTACTAAAAAGGACCAACCTGAGACGCTCGTGTTTGAGTAGAAGGCATGGCTCCAGCTTGGCCTTTCCCTGCCTTGAAGCCACTCCCAATTCTCATCCTGATGTGTTAGCTCCAACTGTGCTATTGTGACGTGTCATTTCCTAACAAAGTCTTCATCTCCTTACTCCCCCTTTCCACCAGAAGTCAAAGATGAAAGGAGAGAAAGGTCACAATTACTGTGTGGAAACTCAGGAAACCGGAAATGAAACCTCTTAGCCTTTGAAAGAAGCTGTGCAGGAGAGAGAATACTGGTCATAAGAACCAGAGATGAGCTGTTTCTTGTTCCTTTGTGGTGCCCCTAAGCTGTAATCTTCACTCAGATCTTTCCAGAAATTTCCCCTTCCTAGCCACTCACAGCCTCTGCATGACCTCAGCATAGGAGGAAGGAGGCCCAATAAATCGACGATGATAATGTGATGATGATGATAAAATAATATGTAATAGCACCAGGTGCTGTTCTGGACCTTTACCTGAACAGTATTAATCTGTTTAGTCCTCATGCAACCTTAAGGTAGACACTAATGTTATCCTAATTTTCTAGATGAAGCAACAAAGAATAGAAAAGTTAAGCAATTTTTCTAAAATCTCATAGCTAGAAAGTGATGGAGCAGGGATATGAACCCAGGAAGTCTGGCTCATGGGCCAATAGTCATAATCACTAGAGAAAAGCCATGGAGCTTGAAACACCTGAGGCAGAATCTCACCTGCATGGTGCTGGACCATATGGTTCACCCTCTTTGAGCCTGTTTCATCACCTGTATAATTGAAATGCCTGCACGAACCCTTAGCTGGGAGCATGGCCAGATGGAGCAGAGGAGACCGAGTCTGCAGAGTCCATGCCCATCAAAGAAGCGAGCACAGTTAGCCTTGTGTCCCCCACCCCACTCTATCCTCAACACAGCGGGGGAGCTGGTTCCTTCCTCTTACTCCTGCCCCCACCCCCAGCCTTGGCCATGTTCCTCCATATTGAAATGCAGAAAATGAGAGAAAGATGGAGCCGTTTCTTCTCCATCTTCATAAATCTAGCTGTGACACTTTTCCTCACTGACCTTGAAATGAACACGCCAAAGGGCCCTTGTCCACCCTGCCCTCCTGAGGAACCTCAGTCTTCCAGTCAGGCCCCACTCCTGTAAAGCTGAGGTGGGCTTTAACACCCCAAGATATTCCTCACTCATATTATGCATCAAGCATTTCACTCGGAGTCAGGGTGTGAGGGTGAACGGTGCAGACAGTCCTCTACTACACACAGGACTTCTATTCTGCTGGATAAGACAGGCAAAATAAAGGGGGTGGCAGTGGCAAAAAATAATACAATTGTAATTAGTACCTAGAAAGAAACAAAGAGGGTACTGAGATATCCTTTAGTGTGAGTGGTCAAGGAAGACCACTCTGGGGAGGAGACAGACATGAAGAATGAAAAGGAGTCAAAAGAAGGGCAGATGTCCTGGCCAGGTGGCTCAGTTGGTTGAGTGCCATCTGATGCACCAAAAGGTTGTGTGTTCCATCCCCAGTCAGGGCACAGACCTAGGTTGCGAGTTCAATCCCTGGTCGGGGCTCATGCAAGAGCCAACTGATCAATGTTTCTCTCTCACATCAATGTCTCTCTCTCTCTCTCTCTCTGCCCCCACCCCATTCCTTCCTCTCTTCTTCCCTCCCCACCTCCCTTCCTCTCTTTCTAAAATCATTAAGCATTTCCTCAGGTAAGGATTAAAAAATAGAAGGGCAGGTGAAGAGTATTCCAGTGCACAGTCAGTGGGGACATCACCTGGAATATGATGCTCTCCCAATTCCCCAAGCTCCCTGGAAATAAACAAGGGCAGAATCACCTAAGCTCCATCCCTCCAGCTTAAATCTGGTTTCAGGATTTCTTTACTCAAGTAGTTTTGCCTCCTCTTGGTATCAGTTTCTCCATCCATACAATGGGTCCAATATTTGTTTTGACTGCAGACAGTTGTTGCTGGGAACACTAAATGAGACAATGTCATTCACTGGTACTTAAGGAGGATATTATTGCATCTCACTGTAGGTAGGTTTAAGAGAGCATAGGCCCTCATGTTGTCCTTCACACAAGCTCTCGTTCAGGTCTCCCTCCATACTGGGCTTCTGTCCCCCAGACATTTAAGTGACCCAAAAAAAGTCTCCCCTGCTGCATTTGGTGGTTTGAAATGCCTTTGTGGTCCTGTGGAGATTCTGTCAGAATCGTCATGAAAATGATAAACACCTTCTCCCATCTGTCTCCCAAAATGGGGCTGCAAATTTGGTCAGGGAGCCAAAGGGTCCCCCTGAACTCTCAGGACAAAGGCCTCGTTCAAATCTCAGCTCACTCTCAGGTGCAGGCTTAGAGGAGAGAGATCCTCTCGATGATTGCTGGCCAGAGGAAAGGACCACTGGAACTCAACCAAAGTCGTTGTGGTGTGCCTTTGTTTGAGCTCAAATAGCATTCAAGGTTTCATTTCCTATATTTACCTTGGTTCCTGTATGTGGAAAATATCCCACCCCAGCCTCCACTTTCCTCTCCCCTCGGGCAGCAGTTGGCCTCTGCTTTTCCCAAACAAAGCTTGGTTTTCACTACTTGAAGCCCATGTTACGAAAGTGAGACAGGCACTAGCCCCTCCTTCATCTTGCCAGACTCAGAGGAACGCCTTTGACCTTCCACTGTTATTACTTCTATTATCCTCATTCATTCCTGTGACCATTGCCATCCTGCTCCCCTCCCCCTGCATCCTAGCTCCTCACTTCCCAATACCCCATTGTTTGAGGTTTCCGGAGTCATTCCTCTACTCTAGCCACGTCTGCTAGGTCCGCACACATGACATGCCACATACAAAGCCCAGCATGTAACCACAAAGCCCTGGAGTCTTCCCCAAGCCGTGTCCCTCATCTGCTTTCGCCACAGTTATCCAGCTTCCTGTCCACACGCAGGATCTCCACCTCTGATTCACTCCCACCTATCTCAGCCTCTTCCTGCCCCACATCCTGGCTTCACCCCCGCCAGTCCATCCAAACAAACTTCCTGTAAGCTGCTCATGCTCCTGCGCCTCGGGCTCACACGGAGCTGGAATTCCCACACAGCCACCTCGCGTCAAGCCCTTGGTGTCCCCACACTGTTGAAGTATCCTCTGTGCTGGTCACACCACCTCCAGGATGGCACCCACATAGGCTACCAGAAAAGTCTCCTTAAAACTCAAAACAGACGAGGCTATATCTCTGCTTAAAACCTTTGAATATCCCCTCATTCTCTTTGGAATAAGGAACAAATTCCTTAGCATAAAAACAAAGACTTTCATACTTGGTTCCTACTGACATCGATCACCTCACTCCAGCCACTCCCCCACAATGTCCCAAACCCACTAAGGATCTTATTATTTATAAGCACACTGTTCCTTTTCCTGCCTCCTGCCTCCAAGCCTTTGCACAGGCTATTTCTCCTGCCAGGCTGACCTTGCACTGGCCCTTTTCAGCCTGGGAAACTCCTTTGAATGCTTTAAAACCCAGATCAAAGGCAGCTCGTTACAGGAAGACCTCCTTGATTGCAGGAACCCAGGGGTCGACAAACTTTTCCTGTAAAGGGCCAGAGCCAATATTTCAGGCTTTGTGGGTCACATACAGTCTCTGCTGCAACTATTCGATGCTGCCATTGTAGGGCAAAAGGAGCCATAGATCATTTTTAAACGAATGTGTATGGCTGTGTGGTGATATTATTTAGGGACATAGAAGTTTCAATTTCATATAATTTTCATGTATCATGAAATACTATCCTTTTCTATTAAATTTTTTAGCAATAAAAAAATTTAAAAACATTTTAAACTTGTGAGTCATACAGAAATAGGCACCATTGAAATAGCCCAGCGCTAAAAACAGTCCCCATTTCTTCTGTGCTTTCATGTCCTGTTGTACCTTAAACATGGCATTTTGGGTGCTGGGTTGTCTAACATCTGAACATTTCACTGTGCCACTCTGCAACGAACCATTGAGGACAAAAATCATGGTGAACTTTTATCTCTGTGTTCCTAGACCTTAGTGTGGATCTAGAACACAGATAGTGCACAGGCAATGTTTATTGAATGGAGGAAGGACCTAGCAGGGACGGAAGGAAGTGAAATTGACACAGTTCAGACGACAGTGTTATTCACAAGGTTTTCTTTCAGTGACTTGCTGAAGTAAATCCTTATTCGGAGGAGTTTACTCTTGCTTGTGTTACCACGTCCGGAGTGATATAAAATATAAGCTATTAAAAAATTATGATGTATTCGCTTCTCTCTTTTTTAACAGGATAGTGCTGAGATGTGCAGAACTGGATACGTGTCATAGGTAAAGCTCCCAAGAAGTTGGCTCTGAGACGGACAGTCACAGGCAGGTGGATTTTTGCAGAGTGTTCTTGAGATCAACATATATGGAGGGTACAGGAAGAAAGACTGGGCAGGGGAGAAACTGAACAGTGATATAGTTGCAACAGAAGCCCCCTGCTACTTCCATACGGAGTCCTAGGGCCAAGATAGCCCTTCAGAGCTGTTCCAAATTAGGGGAAGAGGGTCTGACCATTACAGTCTGCACTGACCGGACATTGAGTTTAGGTTGACCTATAAAGTGATATGACCTAAATCCAAGAGGCCTTCCGTGTCTGAGGACCATTGCCAGAGGACTCTGTTGAGGACTCTCAGCTGCCAATGCCACCAGCAGCTGTGAGAATGAGAGTCAAAGGACAGTAGCACTCGCCACACATGCCCATTTAGATTTAAATTAGTTAAAATGAAATAAAACTTAAAAATCAGTCTCTCAGTCACACTGGCCACATGCCAGCTACTCAAGAGCCACATGTGGCTGGCGGTTGCCTCACTGGACGGCACAGATAGAGAATGTTTCCATCATCCTGGAACATTCTATTGGACAGCGCTACACAAGAGAATGGGCAGCGAGCGGTGGGATGTTTCTAAAATAAAACAGGGATGGGCATGGGCCTCTGAGAGGTCGATCGAGTTGGGAAAATTAAGCTACAAGGCAGAAAAGATTATTTCTCAATGATTACTAAGGGAACCCCATATAATGGATTCATATTGACCAAAACTCTTAACCCACCCCTTCCTATTTGACCAGGCCTGCAAAGTTCAGCCCACTGGAGAACACCAAGTTCCAGTACATCGATAATCATGAAACCTGGCTACATACTTGGTTGTTCAGTTGCATTAAAATAATATTTTTTGGAGCTGCTTCAGGTCTTCCACATAGATGTGGGGCAAATTATTTGTTAAAATTGAAAGTGCCTACTTATGGGAATGTTATTTTTCTGCATAACAACAAATACTCGTTTGGCCCAACCGTCTTTCTCTATTATGTTGTCATCATTTAGAAGTCAGTTTAGAGCTGAATGGAAGGAAGGGGCCGTGGATCGTTTGAATTCGTGCCCCATCTCTGCTCCTATTGAACAGCACTGTGGCCTTGGGTAAGTCACACCATATCTCCCTGTTCTCACATTTTTCTCACTCATAATATGCAGATAATCTCCATGTGACCTACCACACATGAGTTTTAGGAGAATAAAATAGAATAATGAAGGGTAAAGTGTTTTATAAACCAACTGATCGCTAACATGAAAGGGAAATAATTCATATAATGCAATGATCAAACCCACCTAATCGGCTTACATGTCTGAACTGTCTCGAAGGCCCAAAGTGATCCACCCAGCAGCTGCATAGCAGATACAGTCATATGATTTTCTAGGTTCTGAAACAGAGCTTTCCTGGCTTTTTTGTTGTTGTTGTTGGTATGCTTTCGCAGCACACTCTTAATTATCCATACAGCTCACTCCCACACTGCCTTGCTCAAACATCACTGTCCCAGGCCTCTTGAGGCCTTCCCCAAGAATCTTAGCAAAAAAGTTTACCCCTCCCCCCAGCATTCTTTACAGCCTCCACCTCTACCCACCTCCCTTTTAGCACTCCCACCCTCTGAAATACAAACACTGTCTTTACTTTGTTTATTGTCTGATTCATCCGCCTACTGGTACATTTCATGAAAACAGGGATGTTCATCGCTGTATTTGTTACACCTAGAAGAGTTTGTGGCACAGATTTAGTGCACAATGAATAGTTGTTGAATGAATGAATGCCACTTGGCCTTAACAATAACCCACATCAGAGAAGAGAGTAAGGGCCTGAGAAGAGTCGGTGTTTTAGCCAAAATCACACTATTTAGCATCAGTCATGCCAGCACTTTAATCCAGGACTTACAAGCTTTTTGGCCTTAGGCCTTACCAGATGGAGCCCAATTCTCTTCCAAAAAGGACATGGTCATCCCAGTCTCAAGCCCTGGCAAACAGCCGCATTAGAACATACAGACAGCACGGAATGGCAAGGAGCAGGGAGCAAACCAGAGCAGAGTTGGGTGGTCTCAAGAAATTGCTGTGGTCAAGCAAGTGAACCCAAGTCCTTGGGTAGAGAGCGCTGCCCAGACACAGCTAATGAACCATGGCCAACGCAGGTCCGTGAGACTCTCTCTTACGGACCCCTGGCTCTTCCCATGTTTCTCTGGGAGGCTGTGCTCTTGTTAAGTAAACAGCAAGGCCTGAACAGTCTCTAGTTTCCACCCACTTTTGCATTCCCAGGCACACATGGTACAGAGCAGGCCTTCCTTTGAACCAGTCCCAAGACACCCCCTAAGCAGAAGCAGATTGACTGGTTCGACATACACCAGCGGAGCTGTTTTCTATGGCTGGCCTTCCCAACGTTGTTATCATTTTCCTCTTTTAGAAATGGCTGAGTTATCAGCCCGCCTTTCCAAGTTTCCTCATTCATACCAGTGAGTGTGGCTCGGAGATCAGACCTGAGCCGGGCGTTCACCTCAATTTGACATTTCCCCTCTTACAGCGGTGTTACTTGGGACGATGTCAAAGGGGATGAAAGAAAAAAAACATTTTCACTCTGGCTTGACGTTGGCCACGTTTGCAGGTGCTCAAGTTGCAACCTAAAGGAAGCGAGAGTTTGGGGTTTGTGATTTGAGCTGAAAGGCCAAATGGCTTTTCGACAACTAGCAGCGAAAGGCCCAGAAATGTTGATGCCATGAGAAAAGAAGTAAAAATATGGAAAACTTTGAGAAATTAAATAGCAGCAATATTTATTTTTGACCCCCCTGCAGACGATATTTTCTTTAGAGTCGCTTGAAACTCCATTATCCCCTATTTCAAGATAAAAATTGTTTTATTATTTAAAAAACAATGTGATAATTTTATTTAATCCTACAATACTATCGTTTACTATTTTCCCTAGAAAATAAGTACAAATTTACTAACTGAATGCTTTTATAAAAATTTTAAGTTGTTAAATACATGAAGTTACAATTTACTAAGATTTGAAGGATCTACATACTTTAGATTTGTTAAGACTTGAGAAGCCATAAATATGGGGAAATAAAAGCAACCTTTATAATTGTCAGACTCAGATGCAAAAATCACTCCACTTTACACTGAAAATTCTCATAGTTTCTTTTCACATCCATAGGATAAAATCAAGAAACTAATTCCAGAAACTCATTAATATATTTAAGGGCATCTGATAAAGGTTCTGACTTCTCAGATTTCCACCAGAATGCCTGTAAGACCATAAATATGGGCCAAAGCCCGCACCAGCCCCAAAAATATCCTAGAAGAGGGGAGACAAAAGAGAGCCACCCCAACCTGCTCTATGAAAGGACACTCAACAGAAATCCACTCATAGGACTGAGAGCAATAATAGATAAAGCAAGCCAAAGGACCGTATGGCATCCCATTTGGTGCCCCTATCACCACAAGGGTCAGCAATATTTTGCTTCAACTGCAGCACTTGATGGTCCCCACATCTCCTGGTCCCATCAGCCATCAGATGTAGAGCACCTACTGATATGTAAGGCCAGAGAGTGACACATTGCGCTAGTCAAAAGTCCTCATCTGTGCTACCACCAGCTCCACTCATGTTTCTAGCTTTAGCTCCTTCCTGAATCACTTGAAGCTTCTGTGTCAGAGTCCAGAATGGGATTGAGATCAAACCCGGAGATTTGTCATCTAATTTTCAGCCTAAAGGATTTTGAGGAAATTTGGGGGATATAAGAGGTCTGTCCAGAAAAAGTCAAGCCATTGTTAATATAACAAGAATGGTGTGCATGCATGATATCGATGTAACCTGGCAGCCAAGGACAGTGGTCTGGAATGTGCATTCATGAACATGACCACTTCACTGTACTAGTCAGTGGGTGCAGTTGATGCTGTTGAGTGAGCATGTGTACTGTGTGGCCATCGCATTTAAAATGATTGAGCTAGTAAAACAACGAATCTGCATCAAATTTTGTGTTAAGCTTGAACATTCCTCTTTGAAGACTATCCAGATGATTCAGAAGGCTGCAGCTATGGGCAACTGGTGACTGGCAGCTTCATCATGACAAAACTCCCACTCACATATCACTTCTCGTGCAGTTTTTTGGCAAAACATCAAATCACCCAGGTGACTCAGCCCTCCTACAGCCCAGATTTGGTGCCCTGCTACTTCTGGCTTTTCCCAAAACTAAAATCACCTTTGAAAGGGGAAAGATTTCAGACCGTTGATGAGATTCAGGAAAATATGATGGGGCAGCTGATAGTGTAAGGTCCCAAGGTGCCTACTTTGAAGAGGACTGAGGCATTATTGTCCTGTGTACAATGTTTCTTGTATCTTCTTCAATAAATATCTCTATTTGTCATAGTTCATGGCTGGATACCTTCTGGACAGAACTTGCATATTAAGAAACCTTTACCGTTGCTGTTTAACTAGGAGCTAATGCTAAATAAGCATTGATTTTTTTTTCTTTAATAGCAATTCTTCAATTGAATAGAACCTTGGTTTAAAAAGTAGATTCTAAGATCCTATCCCAAAGATTTTGATTAAGTTTAATGCGAGGAAGGCCAAGGAACTTTCAATTTTAAGAAAGAATCAAGAGGATTCTAATGCTGACAAACATTTTGAGAAACAAAAGCTCTAATAGCTTTCATAAATAGTGAAAAGACCATAACTCTAACAAAAGATACTTTAATGATTAAAAAAAATGATGGACATTCAGAAGAATTGTAGTAACTAAAAGACAAGGCAAAAAATACTGTTCTTATTCATAAAAAGACTCAACAGAACATTGAATTTATAAAACTACTATAGTCAGACACAAAGATAATTTGAGATCAGGAAAAATTGCAAAGATAGACAATATGATTATAGAAGTTTAAAATAAAATGAAAAGATTTTGAATTTGGAGGGAAATGACAGACTAAAAGTGTTAGAAAGGTATTCCTTTCCATTACAAACTGATAGAAATCCTAAAAAAAATCACAAGATATTTTTTAAATGCATGGAAGTCCTAGAAGAAAAATAAATCCCAAGATTTTGAGATAAGGAAGGAAAAATATATGATCTGATGGTGCAGTTGGCCAGAAGGTGTTCAGGTTCAGTAATAGGCTTCAGGAGCCCAGAGACTACACTGTCCAGAGTGAATACACAATTCAAGGCTTGTACAAGACAGAGGGTTGAATTAACAATGGATAGAAAGCCAAGATCCTCAAAGAACTTTTCAAACTCCAAAGGGACCAGAAAATCTCTGGATATCACTATGAAGATTCTGCAAGGAAGCTTCAACCACAAAGGCCGAATGGAATCTGCAGAACAATTCATCATTGTTGAAGATGAGCTCAGAATCAAAAATCACAAACCCAATGGGAATATGGATTACAACTATGGGGAGCCATAAGACATAACAAATAGAAGAATCAGGAAGTAAGAGCTTGTTATTTTTAAAAAAATGATTAAATAAAATATATTACAAATGATTAAAGACAAGGATAATGAAAGAAAAGATGAAGGGGGGAAAGGAAGCAAAATTGAAAAAGACTTAACTTCGAGACTAACTTAGAATTTAATGTCTAAAATTTAAAAAGATGGAAATGCATTGTACAGTAGCCTCTTAATGAAAACATTAGCAAGCTGAATGCAATAATGTAACCAATATATATAAATAATGGTGATCAAGCTGGAGTTATGCCAAAATGCCAGTATGATTAAACATTAGAAAACTCTATTATTAAATTCTCATCAACATATTAAGAAAAAGTATATGAGCATCTCAAAAGATATCCCAAAAGTGTTTGATAAAATTTATAAAAAACAAAACAAAACAACAGTCTTAGCAACCCAGGCGTGTGGGAGGGAAAGGAGAACTTCCTGATACAGCATATCTAGATAAAAGGTCCAGCACACAGCATATGGAACAGTGAGAATTTAGCAGCATTCTCTTTAAAGTCAGGACAAAGGCAAAGGAATGCTGTGATCATTGTACCTACTCAGCATTATATAGTAGCTCCCAGTCAATGCAGACAAGCAAGGAAAAGCAAGAAGAGATTAGAAAGAAAGAAAGTAATTTGTCTGCTAGTCACAAAGACAACATTGAATTTATAAAACAATTTATAAAAGTATTAGAACTATTTAAAAATATTTAGCATTTTTGCTAGATACAGAATGGTATATTAAAATTAATATCACTCATAAAAATAATTAGAAAGTATAATAAACTCAAAAGTCTCATTCTTAAGAGCAACAAAAGTTACAGGGTAGCTAAGAGTAAATGCAGCAAAGGAAATGCAAAAGGAAGAAATTTATAAAGAAAATTATAAAGTTTTATATAAGAACATTTGAAGAATTTAAATACAGAGCTAGACATACCATTGGATTAAAGAACTCAATATTGTGAAGAACACAACAACCTTTAAATTAATACATGAGTCTATGTTTCCCAAAAAAAAACTCACAGCAGAACTTTCCATGGTAATTAATAAACTGATGTTAAAATTCATATGGATGTGTAAAGAACCAAAACTAGCCAAGACAATTTTAACAATAAAGATGGATGATTTGCCCTACCTTTTATCTTAATTATTATGAAGCCGCTGAAACTGAAACAGTGTGGCACTGATATAGGTAAAAATAAATTGACCCACAGAACCAAGAAAAGAACTCCAAGAAAAGTCTACCAATATACGGTGGCATTAGTAATTAGATAAGAAAGGATCTATTTAATGATGTAGCAATTTGTCATTTATATGGAAAAAAATGAATAAATGGAATCCCTACCTGACACCTTATACAAGCGTAAACTCCTTACAGATTAAAAACCTAATTGTAACATCTTCGAAAGAAAAATATAGGGAAATAGTTTTATAACCTGACAGGCGGGAAAATTTTCTTAAGCAAAAGATAAAAAGTGCAAAACATGAAAGAAAAGATTGACACACTTACTAAATTAAAATAAAAAGCTTTGGTTTGACAATAGACAATAGAAGCAAAAAAGAATAAGCTGCAGACATGCTGAAATTATTTCTAACTCATCTTACAGGAAAAAATCAAATCCAGAACATAATGAATGCATAAGAATCCATCCTTTTAAGAAAAGACAGACAATAGCCCTGGCTGGTGTGGCTCCGTGGAATGAGTGCTGGCCTGTGAACCAGAGTCGTGGTTTGATTTCCAGCCAGGGCACATGCCTAGGTTGTGGGTCAGGTCCCCAGTAGGGGGCGCATGAGAGGCAACTACACAGCGATGGTTCTCTCCCTCTCTTTCTCCTTCCCTTCCCCTCTCTCTCTAAAATCAAAAAAAAAAAAAAAAAGAAAGACAAACAATAGAAAAAGGCAAAGGCTATAATCAGAAATTCATGGACAAGAACACAAGAATAGCCAAAAAGCATAGGAGTGATAATCAATTTCTCAAACTATTAGAAAAATGTGAAAAAAAAAAAGAAATATTGTTTTACAGCCCGCAGATTTACACAAATTTTACAAGTGTGACAATTCCAAGTGTTACTAAAAACACTGTATCTTAAAAACAAACAACAAAAATCAACAACCAAAAGAAAAAAAAAGCTTTCTTTTCTAGGGTTCTAAAACACTGACAAAAATATGATTACATAATTTTAGGCCTTTATGAAAACCTCAAAACATTCCAAAGAGGAAACTCTCCTATAGTCCTATTCTTTGACCACAGCAGAGGAAAATCAGAGATTTGTTTCTAGAATGTGAACCAAGCAAACAGCCACTTGGAAATGTGACCTAAATATGAAATGCAAAATGTAAAAATTTTGGGGAGTAAACATAGGAGAACCTCTCAAAAGTAATCATTTGGTTGGGTAAGAAATCAAAACTGCAAGTTCAGAATATTTTGAAAATTATCACAATATAAGGAGTATAACAAAACATGAAAATATAACTAAAAAGTTAAGATTTCATATGCCTATGTTTTCTGTGTTGTTTCATTGGTTGGTCTTTCTATATATGAGGTATGTCTGGAAAGAGTTGAGCCATTGTTAATATAACGAGAATGTAACCTGGCAGTCAAGGAGAGCAGACTGGGATACACAAACATGAACAATGATGCCTTCACTGTACTAGTCGGTGGGGGTGGTAGATGCCTTTGAATGAGCATGTGTACTGTGTGGCTGTCACATTCAAAATGACCTGAAATGAGCAACAAACCTGATTCAAATTTTCATTAAGATGGAACATTCTTCTGAAGAAACTATTCAGATGATTCAGAAGGCCACAGCTATGGGCAACTGGTGACCAGCAGCTTTATCATGACAATACTCCCATTCATGTATCACATCTAGTGCAGAGTTTTTTGGCAAAGTGCCAAATCACCCAGGTGACTCAGCCCCACTACAGCCCAGATTTGGTACCCTGAGACTTCTGGCTTTTCCCAAAACTAAAATTGCCTTTGAAAAGGAAGAGATTTCAGGCCATTGATGATATTCAGGAAAATAGAACAGGACAGCTGATGGTGATTGGGAGAACTGTGTGAGGTCCCAAGGTGCCTACTTTGAAGAGGATTGAGGCCTCATTGTCCTGTGTACAATGTTTCTTGTATTTTATACCTGCTTCAATAAATGTCTCTTTTTCATAGCATATGGCTGGATACTTTCTGGACAGACCTCCATACATCTAAAAATTAATTTTAAAAAATAAATTGTTTATACACATATATAAATACATATGTACACAGGTTTTCATGTGCACATATGTACATATATGCACATACATATACATTCATGCACACAATATATTCTGTTTTGAATAGATAAATAGCATAAAGAAACACTGAAAGAATATAAATAATAATAATAGTAGTAACATATTCCCAGTGTCAGGGAAGTTTACACATTAATTTTATAATTAGAGAAATGAGAATAAATTCACTAATTAGGAAAAAAGTCCTAGAAAATTTTTTAAAGCAGCAAATATCTAGGTTTTATTTGGTTGTTTGGATTCTGCTTTCCTTTTCTTCTGGTATTTGCCAGTTAGACTTTTGCCAATATTTCTTCCCCTCCTGAAATTTTCTTCCATCATATTTTTGATCCTTATTTATCTTACACTCTTCCTGATCTCTTTTCAGCACTTTCCATTATATTAATGTAAGATTTCCTCCACAGTCATAAACTGTCTCTTTGATGATGTCTATCTCCCTGTCTTTGCCCCCATATTACAGAAGAGTTCTGCCAGCCTGTCTTGTACATTAACTGACTCATTTCTCCACAAAGTGGAATCAATCATTTTGTGTTTATAATGTACCTTCAATCCTTCTATTGTGTTTTTCTTTTCTTTTTCAAGCTTTATTGAGTTCTAATTGACACACAACATTCTGTAAGTTTAAGGCATACAAGGTGTTGATTTGGTACACTTATACATTGCAAAGTGATAACTGGCATAGTGTTAGTCAACACCTCCATCATACCCCACAATGATTGCTTCTATTTTGTGGTGAAAATATTTAAGATCTGTCTTAGCAACTTTCAAATATATAAGACAATATTGTTACCAATCGTCACCATGGTGTACATTAGATCCCAAGAATTTACTCATCTTATAACTGGAAGTTTCAACTCTTTGACCAACTTTCACCCATCCCCCCAACTCCCTGCTCCTGGCAACCGCCCTTCTAGTCTCTCCTTCTGTAAGTTCAGCTTTTGAGATTTCACACATAAGCGGTACCATACAGCAACTCTCTTTCCCTGTCTGACCTATTTCTCTTTGAATTCCATCCCATGTTCCTTTCCCTTTTCCCTTTTCTTTTTGCTCAGGTTCCCCAGGGTCTGGAATTCTCCATGCCATTCTCATGTCCCTTCCTCTTTGAGGTCTTCCTTGACTCCCAGCGTCTTAATGAATCAGGATCCCTTCTGGGGTCCTCCTGTCCCCAGCACGGGCGCCACCACTGTAGCCATCGTTCACATTCCACACTCAGGTCCTCAAGGCCAAGGTTTGTTGTAGCAATTCTTAGCACTGCCGTAGAGTACATTTTCACCAACACTTGGTATTGTCAAACTTTTTCAATTTTTGCAAGCCCGATGGTTGTTAAATGATGTCTCATTGTAGTTTAGCTCACATTCCTCTAATTATTCGAGACATTGGCCATTTTTGTGATTTCTTCCATGAATTTCTGACTATAGCCTTGCCCTTTTTTCTATTGCTGCTTCTTCTTCTTTTTGATTTGTAGGAACTCACTACATCATTATATATTCTCATTTTATTATCCATGCAATCCTTCATACATATGTAATGGACATATCCATTATATATAAAATACCTTCTCCATTTCTGAGGCTCCTTTTCTTTTTGCTTATGTGTATTTGGTTATATAAAAGCTTTTATTTCATTTTAATTTATCAATCTTTCATGTTTTATTTATGAAAACTTTTCCTACTGCTAAATTATCCAGATGTTATTCTATATTTTCCCTTGAAGGATTTAAAATTTTACCTTGTATATTTAGGTCACATTTCAAAGTGGTCACTCTAGTAAGTGTTTCTGAATTAATGAAACAAAGGAAGCTCTGCCCCGTATTTGGAGCACCTGATCCTCGGGAAGTCAGGGGCAGTTCTGACCAGGATCTGGCTCTGCCTTTGAGTTTGACAGTTCTGTCAAGGTTCTGCTGTGTAAAAACCAGCCTTCAAATCTTAGCTTACAAAACCAATGCTTATTTTTCACTCACATTATACATTAGCTGTGGCCCTGAGATTGGCCTGAGCTGCCCATTACAGGACAGGCTGAGGGAGCAATCTCTGTCAGGTTGCTATGGGCTGGTCTCATGGTTGAAGGGACAGAATAAGAGGGATGGTGGAAACTTTCGATGGCGCTAAAAATTTTTACTCAGATACAGCAAACAGACCATTGGGCCACGTAAGTCAGAGCACAGGCCCAAGTTAATAGCATGGAGAGAATGTTTTGTCTATAGGGAAGGATGACAAGGTCAAGAAGGGGAAGAAAAATTAAAATTAAATAATACATTCTCTGCAACACTGCCCCTCAAACAATATAACCCAAGTCTGTTTTAGTAGCGCAGAAGGCCAGTTGTATGTTTTTTATGGTTCACAGTTAGGACTTCATATCCACAATGGGTGTCCTGGATATGTTGATACAAAAGAACACACTATCTGTTAGTGTCCCCAGGTTAATGTACCAGCCATGGTTCACACTGGTGCAAAGGAAGGTAAGATCTCCTCACCGCATGCCTTGAGCCAGTTGTACATTCCACTATGCCCAAGGCTCACCCTCCACATGCCAACACCCCGGGCTCCATCCTGGCCAGGCTATAATTGGTCCCAGAGCTTCAGATTGAGTGAAGGGGATGATCAGAGATGGAGAAAAAAGAAAGAAAAACACAGGTCCCATCGGCAAGGGAAACATTTCTTGGCATCCAAAATGTGAAACAGTTTTCCGTACTTTGGCTTGGCTGATCTTGGCTTAGCTGAATCCATTCATTCCCTCCACCTGGCCAGGCTGTGGCCCAACCTCACTCTGTTTGTAGCAACAGATAATGAGGAGAGGCATGCCCAAGCAGTCACTTGTCAGAGTTCCCATTTCAGTTTCTCAAGACCTAACCCAAATGGCAACACCTCCCTCGAAGCAACGCTGTTGGCTGCCCGTGACCACACTCTGCCCTCGATCGTTAGGCTGGAATCTGAGCTTGCCCTGGAATGCATGGGACGTGCACAAAGAACCCAGCAGCATGGTTCCTCCAACCATATGTCCTGGCCATTGGGAAAGGCACATGGGGTGGAAATATGCATTGAGGGGGGAGCACAGAGCCCAGCAATTGCCTGCTCCTCTCTACACTAAACCACTCAGAGAGTTCAGCCTAAAGAGCACATCTGCCATGCACTAAGCATCTCAGCCCTTTGATTTAAACGGTGGATCTCTAAGTGTGGTCCCTGGTGGTCCCTGGATCCATTGACTGGAAACTTGTTAGAAATGCAAATTCTCCAATTCTACCCCAGACCTGCTAGGTCAGAAACTCTGAGGATGTGTCCCATCCATCTGAATTTTAACAAGACTTCCAAGTGATTCTGATGCACACTACGGTTTGAGAGCCTCAGTATCAAAAGGGGAACGGGTCCTTGGGGTTATTTCAGCACTAATTCTAATTTGGGGGAACATTTATGTCCTAGAGGAGAGCCATTTCAACTATAATCCTCAATAAAGACCCAAATCAAAGTTTCTCATCGGCAACCATCACCATTGGCTACAATTCAATTAACATGATTCAACACAGAAGGCAGTAGACATAAGAAAAGGTGGGAACAAAACAGAGTAGTTCTGCTATAGATGAAGCTCAGAGTCCCTGCTTTTGAAACCCAGCATTACCACTCTTGTTGTGACCTTAAGCAAGTTACTTAGAACGTCTAACGCTGCATCTCCATCTGTACAATGGTAAGTCATAGCATCGTCTTAGTTTCGATGTAAGGCAGTGGTCCCCAGACTGGCATAATCATGAGTATCACCTAGGACTGTGTTAGAAATGAAATTCTCAGGCCCCACCTCAGACCAGCTACATTCCTTATCCATTGCTACATAACAAGCTACCCTATAACTTAGCAGCTGAGCACAGCAAACATTTATTCTTTCAGTCTCTGGGTGGGAGAAATCTAGACATCCTTGCCAGATGGCTCTCATCATGGAGCTGTGTCACACAATGGGAGCTTCTTTCCCCAGGACAAATGATGCAACAGAGAGAGCAATGGAAGCCACAACATTTTTTATAACTTGATTTCAGAAGTGGCATCCCATTTCCTTTACCATATTCTGTTATTGAGAAGCAAGTCAATAAGACTAGTTCACACTATAGGGGAGGGGATTGCACAAAACACGAACACTAGGAACAAGGACCACCTCGGAGCCTCCCTACCATATCTCCTGGGTCAGAACTCTCGGGGTGAGGACCAGGCACCTCCCTTTTAACAAGCCCAAGTGATTCAGATACACATCGTTTGAGAATTCAATGAGATGACGAAGGCAAAACAATCTCACACAGTGTCTGGCACACAAGCACTCAATAAAAGTTATCTATTATATTTAGGTTATTGTTAGGTTAGGTTATTATGACGGATGAGAACATCTGATTAGGGTACCAAAGCTTTCTACTTACATCCAAGACCAGCAGTTGTCAAACTAAGCTGAACTTTGGAATCACCTGTGGAACTTTCAAATCTCGTGATACAGAAGCTTTGACATAGACAATTAAATCTGAATCTTTAGAAAGGGGACCCAGGCATCAATATTGTTAAAGCACACTAAGTAATTCCCATATGCATTTAAGACTAAGACCCAGTGAGACAAACTCAGAAAACAGGCATCTAATGGCTTTCTCCTCTGTTAGTCTACCTTTCTTGGAGCTAGAATATTGGCGAAAGAATTATGGATTTGTGGTTTAAAATCAAAACAAAATATCAAACATGCAGACAAGCAAATAAACAACCAAGCTCTGATGTGCAGGTCTTGATAAGTTACTCAACATTTTCCCTGCACCGTGCTCTGCGGCACCTTCCCATTTCACTCTTGCCTCTGGCGAGGACCTTTGCTGTGTTGCCAGCTGAGAAAGCAGCCATGAGAACACGCAGGCGTTCGCACCATGGCACACGGTGCAGGTGCTGGGCTAGTGCCCCTAACAAATCAGAATGTTGGAAAGAAGAAGGACACAATGTGTTCTCTGAAGCCTTGAAAGAAAATCATGCAGTCACTTAACTCCACCTGACACAGCTGGAAATCAAGCTGCCAGCAGGAGGGGCCAGGGCTGGGGCCGGGGCTGGGACCACGGGCCAACGCAGACTCTGGAGTGATAGAAGCACTCTTGCCATGAGAGCTCTACAGAACTGAGCTCAGCCAATTGCCCGTCTCCTTCCCAACTGGCAGAGCCCTGAGCCTGCCCTCTCCTGGGCCCAAATCTACCCTGACACAGAGCAGCTGAAACACCAGCTCTCCCCTTGGGATGAGACTTCGGGAATTTGAGCTCTGGCAGTTCTGGTTAACATCACGAGCCAGCTGTGCTGACCAGGGAATTGTCAGATGCTCAGATGCCATTCCAGAATATTCTTCTTGGACACCTACACCAGAGGGCTAATTTGGTCCAAACTGTACCTTTCACGAGGCTGTTCAAATAGAAACAAAGAAGACACAAGAAGGGAACATTTTCAATTAAAAAATAAATAATGAACCTCCACTCCCACAGTTCTCATTAACCAGCTCAGTCGTTCATGACTCAAGAACAAACACACTGTAGGCAGCTGCGGGCCAGCCAG
Source organism: Pteronotus mesoamericanus (assembly GCF_021234165.1). Lineage (NCBI taxonomy): Eukaryota > Metazoa > Chordata > Mammalia > Chiroptera > Mormoopidae > Pteronotus > Pteronotus mesoamericanus. The sequence goes on from NW_026555105.1 coordinate 14,584,667, forward strand.
AGAGGAGCGGCCTTGGGGTGGGGAGAGGACAGCTGGCGGGGCCACAGACACCACGGATGTGAGCAAAAGCTTTGGCTTCAGAGGGCCCAGTGCCTCCTTCCTGGCTCTGACACTATGTCACCTTGACTGGTCCCTCTAAGTTTCTGCTCCCTGATCTCTAAAAATGTGATTGTAATTATAAGCGTTTTTTGAGGATTAAATAAGATGGTATGTGTAAAAGGACTTAGTGGACATTTGACACAAAGTGAATTAACTTTCTAGGATGGGAAAGGAAGAGGTGGAACAAGATAGAGGAGAAAGAAGAGGAAGAAGTGGAGGAGGAAGAAGTGGAGGAGGAAGTAGAGGAGGAAGAGAGGGAGGAAGAGAAGGAGGAAGAGAAGCCGGGCAAGCAGATGCCAGTAAGAAAGCCATCTTCTTCCCTGGTTGGAGTAGGGGCCGCATGAACAGCGGGAAGCATGTTGGGACTCTCTCAGGTTAGAATGGCTAGCACACAGCCCATGAGCCATTTCTGTCCTCTCCCATCTCCAAGGTACACAGTCCTAAATGATCCTTTCCTGATCAATCAGAGTGAACATGGAAGAAAAAGCCAACATACAATTCTTGGGCTAGGCTTATCATTTACCGAAGGAAACAAGCTTTTACTCATTGTCCAGACTTCTCTCAAAACTTGCTTTATATCCTTTATGCATCAGTCTTTTTGCAAATGATGTCAGAAGCACATAGCAAGTATGCACAGTGTCCTGACCAAAAAAAGCAGGGGGACAACCAACCCAGGAGGTGTGGGCTCAGCGCACACCCCCCATGGCGGCTGACTTCTTTCACTTCTCTGACCCGCTGCCGGGGTCCTGCAGGCAGCTTCTTCTGGACGGCAGCAGCCTCTGTCAAGGAAACAATTTTGTGTCCTCAGAAGGCCATGTCAGGCCCATGGACATTTTGATGAAATGTCATCTCCCCTTATCTGCGGTTTTGCTTCCTGCGGTTTCAGTTACCGCAGTCAACCACAGTCTGAAAATATTAAATGGAAAATTCCAGAAATAAACAATTCATAAGGCTTACCTCATGCACGGTTCTGAGGAGCATGATGAAATCTCTCTCTGGCCTGCCCCATCCTGTCTGGGACATGAATTGTCCCTTCATCCAGGTATCGCAGTGCCTGCATTCAAGTCACCCTTATTTTACTTCACAGTGTCCCCAAAACCATTCACATGACTTTCATTACAGTATATTGTTATAATTATGCAATTTTACTGTGAGTTATTGTTAATCTCTTACTGTGCCTATTTTATACATTAAACTTTATCCTAGGTACGTATGGATATAAACAAACACTGTATATACAGGGTTTGGCACTATCCGCGGTTTTAGGCATCCACGGGGAGTCTTGAAACATACCTCCCATGGACCAGGTCAGGGAGATGACTGTAATGCTAACAACCAAGTCACTGCCTAGATCAAATAGTTTTTATCTACTCTGTCTCTGAAAAGTTCTCCTTCCATGAACTCTACAACCAAAGGGCTGAGGCTGACAGTTCCAATGCAACTTTCAAATCCCAAGACCCCGAAAGGGAAGCTCCGTCCAACTTGACATCTGTAACAATTTCATACATCAAAAATGCATCAGCACACACGCACTGCAGAATTGAAAATAAGGTTGGGCTGGCTATGCCGACATTTGCAAATAATTCCTTATTTATTACAACCCCTTGTTTAGAAAGAAAAAGAAATAGAAAGTCTTCCATGACAAATGTTTGCGTCCCTGGCCAGAGGTGTGCCTTCAGGAAGGGCTCCCTGCCTCTGCCTGTGAAAACCAGAATCCGGGCCTTGGCAGCCTGAGGGGCCCTCCTTGCCCACTTGCAATGAACTGAAGGAAAGGACACCATGGCCTACTTTTTAGGAAACCGGCTGCCAAACCCAAAAGTGGGAGGGGAAAATGATGGGAGAGAAAGGAGCTTTGATTCTGGAAATTATGACTTGCTGACATTCTTCTTCTCTTTCCTATAATCTGTCTAACTGTAGACACGACTTTAATTATAGACGGGCAGGCGGGGCCAGGCCAAGAACAGGGCTTGGGCTGGAATCTGCGGCAATGGAATTGCTGGGCTCAGGGGACGCAGCTTCTCCTTGCATCTTAGCTGCTCTCCTGGCCCCTCTTCCAGGGCTATCAGCACCCTCCTGGGGGACTTTTCAAATGCAAAATGAACAAATAAATCGGCCCTTGAACAAAAAAAAGGAAAAAAAAGATCATAGACTATGAGAAAGTAATAATTGGTCCGGTCTTATTGGAATATTATCTGCAATACAGAAAGCCACCTTGCTTTTATACAAACGATACTGAGGCCCAACTCTCATCTCTCACCCTAAGTAAAATATCGAGAGAGAGGCTGGGAAATCATTGTTGAACACCTCATCCAGGCCAGGCACTGCATTCACCATCTTGTGTATTATGTCATTGAATTCAGGTAATAATTGTGTGAGATAAGGTTGATCATTCCCTGCCCCCATTTTAAAGATGAGGAAACCAAGAGTCAGGAAGGCTAAGGGACTTCTCCCAGAATTCACATCTGCGAAGAGAAAGAACCAGGCTTTGAGACTGGGACTAAACTGTCTTCCCACCCTCTTTCAATCCTGTTTCCTTTTCAATTTACTCTTTTGGAATCACTCCCTGTTCAGGAAAGTCTAATGTGGTACTTCTTGTCCACAGGATAAAGCTCCAAGTAAGGCTGCACACTGGGGAGGACTGGGGTCCTGAGCAGGGATGATGGCAGGGGACGTGGAGGGAGCAGTCCTGTATGTCCTGTGTTCGATGGCCTGTGAGCTACATGTTCAGACAAGATTCCTCAATACTATTAATTTGGGTGCCTTTCCATTTTAGACCATGAAAAAATAAAGCTCTGTGTGAGTTCTACAGGATGAAGAACATTCATTCACTCATTCATTTCATTATTCATTCATTATACAAGAGCCTTTTTATGGAGCACCTACTATGAGTGTTTGCTAGAGTAGGCACTGTGTTAGGAATGATCAAAATGGTTATGTCCATACCTTCTCAGGGCATATGTTCTAGTGAGGGAGCCAAACAATAATAAATGTGTAACTATATAGAATAATAGCAGATAGTGTTATGTGTTTTTGGTGAAAAATAAAACAGCAAGAAAAAGAACAAATGACAGAATCCTTCGTTCAATAAAGTGTTCAGGAAAGGCATACCTTTTTTTTTTTTTTTTTTTTTTTTTTTTTGAGAAGGTAACATTAAGCAGAGACCTGAATTAAGTGCAGATTCTGACCAAGGAAATTTCTGGGGAAAGCGTACGTAGGCAGGGAGGAGAGTTGGGACAAACGCTAAGATGAGAACATGCTTAGCCTGTATGAAGATCAGCAACAGAAGTTAATGATTGAGGGAGACAATGATTGTGGTAAAAAATGAGATAGTAGATGCCGGGTGGGGAGGGGAGAGGTTAAATGTCACAGAAAGGAATTTAGATATGATTTTAAATATGAGAACAAAACCATTAAAGGAAACCAGGCAAGTGATATTAACAAGTGTTACCCCACTTCTATTTACAATGTCACTAAAACACAAACAAGGTACTCCGGGTAAGGAGTGATTAGTGTTACGCAGAAGACCTTCACCTCCCACGTTACAAACAGTGTATTTCTATTAATATGGTTTGATATGCAAATAATAATTTTGCCAAGGGCATCTCCCTGTTTTGACTCCCACTGCACCATCTTTTGAAATCACAACTCATTTTATCTGAGTAACTGCTTAACCACATCACCCCTATTCTATACTGGAACAGGAAGATTTTTTCAGTTGAACATTTATTCCTGGTACTTTCTATCCTATGAGATTCAGTCCATTAGTCCTGCCTATCAAGTTCCCTGTCCATTTCATCTGGTGTGTTTGTTCTCCCTCCCTTCTTGCTTTGTGTCATTCATGGGAGAAATCACTTAATGGAGGAATCAAGGTGCTGACTGGGTTAAGGTCAAGGACACAATGCTGGGACTCACCACTGGAGACCTCTCTCCCAGCTGACGTCAGCTTATGTTTGATAGTTCAAGGATGTGATGCTTAATTCTGTGCTTCAACTTGGCTGGGCTAAGGGATGCCCAGAGAGCTGGTAAAACAGTGTTTTGGGTGTGTCTGTGAGAGTGTTTCTTCTAGAAGAGATTAGCATTTCAATCAGTAGACTGAGTAAAGGAGATCTGACTCATGCCTGTGGATGAATATCATCCAATCCATTGAGGGCTTGAATAGAATGCAGAGGAGGAGGAAGGCCTTATTTGCTCTCCCTGCTCAAGCTGAGCGACCCATCTCCTCTTGCCCTTGCCCTTGCCTCTTGCTTGCTCTCCTGGTTCTCAGGCTTTGGGACACAGGCTGGGATTTATGCCCTCAGCCCCCAGATTCTTAGGCCTTCAGACTCAGACTGAAGTACACCACCAGCTTTCCTAGTTCTTCAGTTTGCCGGCAGAGTATTCTGGGATGTCTCAGCCTCCACAACCACATGAGCCAATACCTATAACTGATGATATATATATATATTTATATACCCCATTGACTATACACATATACCTTATTAGCTCTGTTTCTCTGAAAAACCCTAATACAAAAGAATACCAAACTGGGTGTAAGACCTATGTCTGACATAAACACTAAATAAATATTAATTACAAATATTACTATTGGTATCAGTATTTGTCTTCTAATCCACACGTACGCATCTTGCCCAAAGAAGTTCCACATGACGTTTTGTCACAGCTCCAGCTGAGCTCCCAGAGTCCGGCACCACACTCACCTCCTCGGTCTGCCAGTCTGCAACAGTGCGAAACGAAGTGCTGAACTGACCTGACCTAACTCCTGGGCGAACACAGGCAGATCGTTCTTTCCTCCTCCACGCGGTCACAAACCAGCTCCTTTAACAATCTAGTCCAGAATCTTTTTGGATCAAAAACACACTCATCACTTAGAGGTTCATGGGAGCCATGCTCCTTCGTTGAAATTTGGGGTGGTGTTTATCTCCCTCCAGAATTCCACCATTCTTACCTTTTTCCATAAAGTTGCTCAGAGTTCATCAGCCATATTTAAGAATCTCATTCCTAAGTCCTCTTGGAAGCTGAGGACACCAGGAGAGGTGAGGTCATGAAGACAAGAGGGATCTTCTCTTCCAGCTCCTTCTGTTTTAAGGTTTGTGCCCCTGTCTCCTCATTAGTGTCCCTTCCACATTTTTCAGGCTTAATTTCTCTCTTTCCAATTCCCCCGAGTACCACAAAACCAGTTGATCCCTTCATAGATCTACCACCTCTTTGAAAGATAACTTTCAGAACTCTTTTACAAGATGACTTATATTTTCTTGACAGAGCTTACCCCTTGGCTCCTTATGAGCTTCATCCTCCATGACACATCCTCCATGCATCCCTGCCACCTCTTCTATTTTGTTCTCAATCCTGAGGTCTTCTTTCCATCTTTCTGGGTGTCTCTTTTGCACTGGAGCTAATCAGAGAGCTCCCTAGCTAACCGCACTGGTTTCTTGGGTTACGTCTTCATGATCTCCATCGCTGGAAAAATTTGCACAGGCACAACTGCACTGGGGAGAGATTTTCCAGCCATTGGCACCCTGCTGTTTGAAGCCTCACCCCACAGACAAGAACTGACTTTTTTTTCTCTCAATTGTTTGAAATCCACCTTTCCATCCGCTGGCTGTGCCCCATTTTTAACCTCTCACTCTGTCACCTCTGCCCAGGTTCCCATCACTGCCATTCAGCCACACTCTACCCTTTTGTTGGTGAGAATCTGGCTGAGAATGTCAGTGACGCAGATCGTTTCCTCTGCCCCCTGGAAGATTAAATTTTCAGATGGAAAGACATGAAATCGTCAAACACTCGGTTTTTAATTCAAAGAGACTTTCAGCAGGAATTGGGACAGCCAAAGTCTCTGTCACCACAGTTATTTATCTTGCTTGGGACAGCTTTGATCTGCACCTGAAATGCATTTTCCATTCGCTGCATTTGCATTTGCTAGATGGCCTTTAGTGTATAGCCTGTAGATTCTGCAAACCCATTAAGGTCATCCCTCTATGCAAAATCGTGGACAGATCCAGGTCAGGTCTGTGCTGGTAGAGCCAAGTTTGCAGCAGCAAAAGGAGACAAGGTAATTTAACTGGAAAGATACAGGGAATGAGGCAAAGTGTTCATTTATCTCAATTTTCTTCTTAGTTTTCGCAATGTGCGTGGCCCAGGATGAGTTCCTTTTGTGAGTCCCAAGGATATGGTCCCAAGCTTATCCAGTTTAATCATCTCTCAGATGGGAATGATAAGGTTTGAATATTCATGGGAATATTCTCTTGCTCAAGTGAGATGAAGTAGTGAGAGAGCTTTATGGGAGAGCTAAAACATTCTCAATAAATGTGATAAATTTGATAGGAAGCTTTCCCCACATGCTATGATTGGCTTTCCAAAAACCCTCTGTAGTTAGAGAATTCAGGATAGAAGAACCTAATGCCTCATGAAAGAAAAAAAAATAAAGTTATGGAAAGTAAGAACATTATCAAACTTACTGAAAATTTTATACAATTTTTATGTTCCCCAAAATAAGACACTCAAAGCGATACATGAAATAGGCAATCAATTATGTTTTACTTTTTAAACTCTGTTTACTGGATGTTGAACAATTAATGTGCATTTATCTTGGATGCTAAAATGACTTTTGAGATGATAATAACCAGCGCTTACCGGTCACTTTCCATAGGCCAGGCCCTGGGTTAAGATCATCACAAACATAATCTCACTGAAGACGCACACCAACCTGGTGAGTCAGTTATCAGAACACTCGCCACTTAAAGATGAAGCCATGCTGAGATTAAGGAAGCTGAGACGATCTTGCAGCTGATAAAGGTGAAGCTAGAAACACGCGACTAAGATGCCATAAGATCGGGACGAGTTACTACTGGAAAGGGAGGTGTCGCTTCACTCCCATCCCAACACCAATTTCTGTCTCTCCATAAGCTCATCTTCACTGGATTTTTAACATCAAAATGCAAACCTGTGCTTGTGGCCAGAAAACACTAATTGATAATCAAGGGCACTTTGTATGGCAAAGCTGCATCAATGCTTCCTGGCCCTTGCCCTCGTTTCTTTGTCTAAGACAAACAGGAGTTGAGATTTTCCTTAGATTGGGTTTCAGGAGCTGTGGCTGGGGGAAAACGGGATAGAATGGCTTGGGCAGTCCAGAGCTGAGAGATTTCATTATGAAAAAAAAAGGTATCTGTTACTAAAAATTCAAAAATTACTGGTAAAAAGTTTATATAAATAAAGTACAGAGCTACATCTTTACCTAAAATCACATGCAGACCAGCATAGCACCAAAGAATCACTGGTAATTAATTGACTATGGTGACATAGTAACCTCATCAGTATACTTGTTTCACTTCTTAATTCTCTAGATCCTATGAAACAACCTGTTTCAGAGCCCATGTTCCATAATTATAAGTTACTATTACTTGACTTTCATTTGTTGATTACTAGACTTTTTGCTTTAGCTATGACCTGAAGATAAACAATTTAGGATGAGGTTGAAGGGAAAAGGTTTACCTTGAGCTGGCAAGAGCTTTGGCTCTTCTGATGAGCATATAATAGTCTCCCTCACCCATCTCCAGACTAGAACTGACCTCTGAGGCCAGGCTCAAGTGCAACTACTGACAAATCCTTTGTCACTCTTCCTGCTGTCCTGTCAATCTGTGTACACATCAATCTCTTATACACCAGGAGGTCTTTGTCATTGGCCTAGAGGAGCAGGTAGTCTGTGACACAAATTTTATCATCCTGCCTACATAGCCAACTCATCACGTGTGAATGTGCTTGGCCCTTCCTGTCCTGGTGAGCACTATCTCTTGAGCATGTGTAGACATCTACCAGAAAGAACAAGGTAACTTTTCTTCTGTAGTCCTGCCCAAGAAGTAAGATCAACTCTGGGCATCACACTAGAAGTGAAGCAGCAGGACACTAGAGCAGGCAACCAGAATAACAAGAAACCCTAAATCCATATCAGCCGAGGAAATAATGGAAGACGCGAATGATGTTTGGCCCACAGAAGAGAAGGTTTAGGAATGTCAGCACGCATTTATTCTTAGGTAGGCGGGTAAGAATGAGATGGTGGATTTTATGTGTCAACTTGACTAAGCTGCGGGATGCCCAGAGGGCTGGTAAAACATTAATCCTGGATATGTCTGTGAGGATGTTTCCACAAGAGTTTCAAATTTGAAGGAGATCATCCTCACCATGCAGATGGGCATCATCCAATCCATTAAGACCTGAGTAGGACAAAAAAGAAGGGATTTGTTTTCTCCTCAGATGGGGTCATCCATCCTTTGCCCTCAGACATTGGTGCTCCTGGTTCTCAGGCCTTCGGACTTGGATGAAAGTACACGGCTGGCTTCCCAGTTCTCCAGCTTGCAGATTGTGAGACTTCTTAGCCTCCATAATTGCATGATTCAATCCCTAACATATATCCTATTGCTTCTGTTTCTCTGGAAAACGATTAAATGAGAAAAAGCTTCGAATTATCAGGAAACTTGAAGAAAGTTGTTATGACGACAGCATAGTAAGTAAGGGCAAGAGTGAGTCAGAACGAGGTTGACAGGTGAACAGGTACTGCACAGTGCCAGGCAGTAGAAAGGAGTTTGGATTTTAATCTAAGTGTAATGAAAAACTATAGAATGTTTTTCACAAGTATGAATAATTAAATTTCTTTAAAGAGGACCATTTCTGCTAGGTAGCAAATGGGTTAGAGCTGGGTAAGAGCGGAAGTGGGGAATCTAAGCTTGAGGCTACTATAGTCATCTGGTTGTAACTGTTATCGTCAAATACTCGAAGGTCATGTGCAAGGAAAAATGGGATGATAAGAAGTTAACATGCAATGAATGGACTTCTTCCAGTGGTAATAAACACCCTGCCATTGAAGGTTGTATCAGTTAGCTATTGCTGTGTAATAAACCATCTCTATACCCAGTGGCTTAAAATAACCACAAAGTATTATTTCTTATGAATCTGTGGGTTGGCTGGGTGGTTCTGCTCATCTGGGCTGGGCTGGGTTGATCTTAACTGGGCCCACTCCCTCCGTGTTGGTTTGCTGGGAAAAGGCTAGTCTAAGGAGGCCTTGGTGAGGGCAACTCGTTTCTCTGCTCCTCGTGGTCTCATATCCTCCAGCAGGCTAGTATGGACTTCTTCTTTTTTTTCTAGATCATTCATTTTAATTGCTTTCAGCATTCATTTTATAAATCATAGTTTTTCCATTCACTAGTACAAACTGCTACAATGAACATTCTTGTTCATATCCTTATTCCCACTGAGAAGAATTTTACCATGTGACACCAGAATCACATAGGGTATACCCACATTGAATTTTACTTAAGTTTCCAAATTGTTTTCCGAAGTATTTAAATGGATATAATGTATAAGACCAAAAGAGTCTTCCCAATCTGTTAAAAGTGAAATGGTAATTCATTGTTATCTTAATTTGCATTTTTCTGATTACCAGTGGGGTTGAGAAACTTATAGTGTTTTTAATTTTTATCTTTCAATTACTGTTTTCTTTTAATATTGTTTTTATATCAGTTTCAGGAGTTAATTCTTAAGGTAATCACAGAAGAACAATACAGAAGAAGTAAAAATTGACATGTGCTCTTGCACACTTCTGCTTGCATCAAGTTTGCTAACATCTTATTATCCGAAGCAAGTCCTATGGCTGAGCCCAGAGACAGAGTGGGAGGAAACTACAAAGCTGGAGTGCAAGGGCATTGGTACAGGGAGGCCACTAATTAGGGCCACCAACACAATCACTCTCCTACAGATGTGTTGAAAGAAAAGCTAAATGACCACTTATGAGATAAAAATTTGTAGTGTAGACTAGAGCGGATGGCCTTTATAAAGCTTTGTCACGCCCTACAAAACCTTAGTTACTCCATCATACACCTTGTTTAGGTCCTCATAGCACTTAGAGCAATTTTGGAATGATATCTATTTTGTGGGATTATTTATTGTCCATTTGTAGGTGGAAAGGCAGACAGGGGATCAAACATGAGAAATCGCACTGACGAGAAGCACGTCAGAGCCTGTGTTCCATGACGATGCAGGAATCTTTTGCGGTGCATTTCAGAGAGCTGAAGAACATCCACACGAAGAGCTGGGCCCCGCTGCTCCCTGAGGAAGTAGCAGTCCAGATTCTGGCTGCTCATGACTCTCCCTGGGAGCTGCTCTCTCCCTTTCTCTGACAGCATCAGCCTGTGAGAATATCCACAGGGCTCTTGGTGTTGGAGTCATTGACACTCAAGCTGCTGGATCACCTTACAACTTGGAAATTAACTGAGAAAAAAAAAGCTGCCTACGGTAACCACTCTACTCCAGGCCTGAAACTCATTTCTAAATAAAGATATTAACTTCACGAAGACAGGGTAATGATTTTGGCCTTACTGAAGCTGACTTAAACCAAGAGAAATAAACTCACTCACACATGTATTCACATAGAGGATTTAGAATTCAGATTTTAAAAGGCCAGGAATATGGAAAATATAAAATAAAACCAGCCATAACTGTAACTGCAGAGAAAGTTTGCATCTTGCTAACAAATGTAGGCTATAAAAATTCCAAGATTTTATGGTCTGGTTGAAGGCAAGACTACTTCCAGAGCTTCATGTGAAGACACAGACGCCCACACAATCACACACTCACAAAACATACACAGGCAGTAACACTTTCACATGTACAGTAACACCACACAAAATACATGCACACACAAATATCCACATTGACACTCGAGCTTCCTTGCACAGAGATACATTCATCCCTTTATTTTCACAAACACACTCATAAATAATCAGACCCACCTACCCAGACATCACGATGGTAAAAATATGAGTACAAAAAAACTGCATTTGAAAACATGAATATAAGAGGCACAGTCACATGAATGAATACACAGGAAAGATCAAATACACCCTCTTTGCTAACATACCAGGGGGTGAACACAACACAGGAGATACACACATGTGTTGCAGGTGCTCACTTGCATGCAAACACACATTAACATGCACACACCTGGTCACTCTACAAGCCTGTGAATGATCCCTGGTCCCTCCCTGCCTTTCCGACTTAATTGAGTACCCACTCTCCCCTCCTCTTCTGTCAGCTCTCCTTCCACTTCTAGATTCTCTCCTCTCCAACACCTTTGAATATTCTGTCCCTCCATTTCAGTATACACTAACCCTTTATCATCCTTCAGGCTTTAGGTTCAATATCACTTCCTCAACGGGACCTTCTCCGCCACTGCATCATGTAGGCAGGCCCTTAGTTACTCCATCATACACTTTGGTTAGGTCCCCATAGCACTTAGAACAATTTTGGAATTATATTTATTTAGTAGGATTATTTATTGTTTGTTTCTCCTACTAGACTACAAGAACCATATCAGCGTCACTCATCATGTATATCCTGAGTCTAATACAGTGCCTGGCAAATAGCTAGCACTTGTTAGGTTTAACTGTTGACTACACAATTGCTTGGAAGTAGACTGATAAACGTGTTTTTAAGTCAGCTACCATGGGGAAATTCTGGGAAAGAGTGGAAGTTATTTCACTCTAAGAGTAGATGATCTGGGGCATTTACAAGGGAGGACCCAAAAAACCCTGAAATTATCTTCTAGAGGGTTGGGCCCCTTGTAGTACAGGCTTTCCCCACTATGTAAGTGTTCTAAGAACCCATCTGTTATCGGTGTGCCAGCTGGTGTTGTTGTGAGAGGCTGCATGCGGCTTCAGTGAATTTTTTTTTTTGAAGACTCAACAAGTTAGCCCATTTCCTGATGGGTGATTTACAAGAACATCTGCCCACAACGCTCTGATTGTTCAGCAGTTTTTGACCAGAAATGGCATGACCCCCATGCCTCACTCTCCCTACACACCTGATCTTGCCCTGAGCAACTTTTTTTTTGTTTCCCTGGATGAAAAAATTCCTCAAAGAAAAATGTTTGGCTAATGTGGACACGGTGAAACAAAAACAGCAGAAGCACTAAAAGGCACCAAAATCAACAAGTCCAAAAACTGCTTTGAGCAGTGGGAAAAAAGCCTCGATAGGAGTATTGCATCCAATGGAGAGTACTTTGAAGGTGACTGAAATGTAAACATGTAAGAACAAATACACAATTTTTTATATATAAATTCTGGAGCTTTTTTGTCTCACCTTGTATATGCCATCACCTGACAGTCCTTGATTGGGGGCTCTTCTTGGAGCATCTGGTCTGCTGTGCTAAAAAAGCAGAGCAGCTTTTCAGGGTTCTGGGGGGAAAGCCCATAGGCACAGAAATGCAGGTACCAGCAGTTTGAAGTCAGTGAGAACCCACTGAATGGCTGAGGATGGGGCAGAGCACCAGGAGTTCTGCTAGCAGCCTCCAAGGTGGATGATCTTAACTAATGAGAGCCAACAGAGAGCAGGGACAGGGAACCCTGATGGTGACTGTGGATGGAAGTGGGAACCAGGAAAAGCAATTAATTCTTTAGCTGGCCATGCTGCCCAAGATAAACAGACCTAAGATGTCCAAGATTATTGCAGGGACCAGGCCAAAGAGATGAGGCCACTATGGCCAGTCTTTTTAGCTAGCAATGGCTCATGGCAAATCAATTTCAAGAGAGGGGAGATGAGTGCTACCAGAGATATGACATCTCACACTTGGAAAGTCCCAGATCCTTTTGAATATAAAAGTCTCCAGCTGCAGGATGGGAAATCCTGTGGTTGGGACAACTCTCAGCCTTGGAAATACATGTGCAAAGCAAGAGTCACTTGGGGATGGAAAATGTAGCAAATTCAGCTGGTCTCTTGAAACACGTGATGTACTTCATAGTAAATAGGGAGCAGGCAGCTGTACTTGCTGTCTCTTTGTTCCCCTGGCCATCACTGCACCCCTGTCCCCAAGCCTGGTGTGATGACATGTACAAAGTCAGTTTTTCTAACAGGACTAGAAATCAAGTCACGTTCATTTTACTGCAGATGCCAGTCATAACCAGAGACAAAGACTTTGTCATATACTCAGGTGGTCATGGGTTTACAAGCCAAATTATTCAAATGCCAAATTCCCAATGAGATCATGTGTGGGGAAGGCAATTCACCTGAGAAAGGCTCCTCTGCCTATTTTGACTTGTCATGTGTAAAAACAAGACATTGACGTACTATAATCGAGTTCCCTTATAAAAGCTCACGTAATTAACTCATGAATTCCAGCCCTGGGGCAAGGAGAGTCCTTTTGGAGAACTACTAAACAATAAAATTAAGGCCTTATGGCTAGATATCTGTGTACTATGGCCCAACTTCTACCACCAGAAACACCTTGATATTCCTATAAAGTTCTCACCAATAGGTGCTCTAAGTCAGTGATTCTCCAAGTATGGTGTCTAGACGAGCGGCATTCAAATCAGCTTCAAGAATGCAAAACTGGGGGGGACCACCCCATGTCTACTACCTTATTTCAGGCTGCTACAAGCTGGCTTAAATAACAGAAATTTAGTCCTTACAGTTCTGGAGGCTTGGAAGTCCAAGATCAAGGCATCCACAGATCTGGTGTCTGGTGAGAACTCTTCCTGGTCTGCAAATGGCCATCTTCTCATTGTGTCCTGACATCATGGAAAGAAGAGAAGGGAGGGAGAGAAAGCTCTCTTGTCTCTTACTCTTAGAGAATTGATTCTATTCGTGAGAGTTCCATTCTCAAGACCTAATTACCACCTAAAGTCCCATTTCCAAATATCATCAAATTGGGACTTCAACATAGGAACTGTGGAGGGATACAAACATTTAGTCCATAACACCTACTGAATCAGAAACTTAGGGAATGGGGTCCGGGCACTGTGTTGTAACTGGCCCTTGAGGTGACTGTCTTGCACATTAAAGTTGTAGAAGCACTGCTCTCGATTGGCAGGCAGAACTCTCCACCCCCCCTGCCTCTTCATCTCTGTCACACTCCCAAATAGTGCTGTTGCCTTGGGAGAACCAGGCAATCACGACTTGTCAAACTTCCAAGGATGTTGCATTCAAAATTTTATGAGTCAGATGGGTTTTATTATAATGGAAAAAGTGTTGGCAACTGAGTCTGGGGATAAGAGCTGCCCCTTCCCAGACACACTTTTGAATATCCCCTGGGCTACATTTACCAGGCAAAGATCTCAGCTTTTTAAGGCTGAGAAGTTCCCTCCCCTCAGCTGTCTGACGTTCTTGACTTAGAGATTCTAACTTTATTTTAAATAAACATTTAATACAGAATAACAGCATTTAGAAATATGTACAGATACACTAACTTTTCATAAACCCATGTAATCACTATGCAGATCAAGAAACAAAATATAGCTTCTATAACAATTAACGACCATTTTACATCTTCCAGAAACAATTATTTTGACCTGTTTGGATACTTTATATGAAAGAAAGTACTCAGTATGCATCCCTTTGTGTCTTCCTTCTTTCACATAGCATTGTAACGGAGAAATCCATCGAAAATAGCAGAAGTATGAGGGTTTTAAATACTCCACTGCTTCATCAGCACTTGGTATTGTCTATCTTTCTCATTTTAGCCCTGCTGGTGGGAGTCTGTAGATATCTTACACAGCAATTTAATTTGCATTTTATTAATGCATAGTGAGGTTAAACATCTTTTAATATGCTTATTGGCCAGTTGGATATCCTTCCCTGTGAAAGACTCAATCAGTTTAATGCTGATTTCCAATTGGGTCATCTGGTTTGGGTGGGGGGGTTTCCCCTCACTGATTTGTAGGGTGCTTTCTATACTCTGGCTAAGAGTCCCTGTAGAATAAATGTATTTCAAATACTTTGTACCCTGTTGCTTGCAGTTTCACACTCTTGATGGTCTGTTTTGATAAACACAAGTTCTTAATTTTAATGAAGATCAACTTAACAATGTTTCCTATTATGGGTCATGTTATAGCTTCCTCAAGAAATATTGGCTTGTCCTGAGGTTGTGAAAACAGTCTCAAGTTCATCCTTACAGAGTGTCATTGTTTTTACCTTTTACATTTAGAACTATAGCGCATCTGGAATTGATTTTTGCATATTATGTGTGATACAGCTCCAGATCCATTTTTCCATATAAATATCCAGTTGGCCCAGTATGATTGATTAAAAGGGCATCCTTTCTGCACTGCAATGCAGCGTCACAACTGCCATCAATCAAGTGGACATATATGTTTGGATCTGTTTCTGGATATCTGTTTGTTCCATACCCATTTTGTCCTGTGCCAATACCACACTGTCTTAGTTAGTGTAGCTTTAAAATAAATCTTGGTATTGAGCATGTAAGTCTTCCAACCTTGCTCCTTTGCAAAATTATCTTGGCAATTCTGGGCCTTTTATATCCCAAATAAATAATACAATCAGTTGGTCATTTCTGCATGCATACACATACACACACACACCCTGGTGACAGGCATACAAACCCTGATGTTATTAATGGGATTGAATTAAACCCATGGATAATTTGAAAAGAATTGAATCTTCCTATGTATAAACATGTTACATCCCTCAATTTATTTGCTTCTTTTTAAAGTCCTCTCAAGCTCTGTTACAGTTTCTGGTGCACAGATCTTGTACAATTCTTTATGCATTTTCAGGTATTTCAGTGTTTTGATATCACTGTAAACTATAGCACTTTTTTTATTTTCATTTGTTCATAGTAATAGAAATATAACTTATTTTTAACATTGACTTTTAATTCAGTGGTCATCCAAAATTCACTTTTTTTAGTATATCTGTACATTGTTTTGAATTTTCTACATATGTATTCATGTCATCAACAAATAATGATAGTTTATTTCTTTCTACCCAATGTTTATGTCTTTTATCTCTTTTACTTGACTTATTGCATGGGATGAAACCTCCAATACAATCTTGACTAGAAATGGAAGAGTGACCATCCTCAGTTCATTACAAAATTCAGGGAGAAAACTGTCAACACATTGCCACTAAATATTATGTAATGTTTGTTGTTGGATTTTTGTGTTATTATGTATCAGACTTTGCAAATTCCCTTTTATCTTACATTGCTGAGAGTGTTTATAATGATTAGGAGTTGAACTTTTCAGATGCTGTTACTTCAACCTGAGATGATTAAATATATTTTCTCTTTTATGCTGTTAACATGGTAAATAATGACTTTTTTAAAATATTAAACCAACTTTGCATTCCCAGAATAAATAAAACTTTGTCTAGGTGTCTTATTCCCTTTCAACATTATCTGGTTTGATTTACTCATATTCTGTTTAGAACTTTTTAACCTGTATAGAAAAATTGGCCCAAAGCTTCCCTTTGTATAATGTTCTTATCAGAGTTTACTAACCTCATAGTATCCTTACTTTTCTATTTCTATTTTTGGAAGTGTTTGTATAATATTGGTATTATTTCTCCTATAAATGTTTTAAAAATTTCACAAGTAAACTAATCATCACTTGAAGATTTTGTGTGTATGTTGGAAAATTATAAATCTGTAGTTTAAATATCTTTAGCAACATGTAACTAACTATTCAGATGGCTCCTTTCTTATTAATTCAATTTGATACATTATGTTTTTCTTGATATTTTCATAATTCTTCTACTTTTTAAAATGTATTAGCATAAAGTTATAATTACATTCTCTATATTCATATGCTCTATAATATCTTTCTTATTATAGAATTGTAATTCATACCTCCTCTAATTCTTGTCTGAGAGATTTGTCTATTTTATTTGTCTTTCAGAAAATCAACTTTTTAAAATTCTCTCTATTGTATATTTGTTATTTTCTCTATTGCATATTCTTTGGGTTTAATTTATCCTTTTTCTAACTTATTGAGATAAATACTAGAATCATGAATTTCTAGTTTTTCTTCTTTTCTCGTATATGTATAAAAGACTATAAATTTTCCACTACACTACTGTAGCTTCATTCCAAATGGTTTTATGTGTTGTTTTTATTATCATTAATTCCAGAGTAATATCTAATTTTTACTATAATTTATTTCTTGACTCAGATTATTTAGAAATCAATTGTTTAATTTTCAAATATTTGAGCATTTCAAATTTTCTTTCTGTTGCTTATTTCTGGCTCTATTCCACTCTGGCCAGAGGACATGTGCTAAATAGTTTTAATGCTCTAAATTTGGTGAAACATGATTTCTGTCTGAAAATGTAATCAATTTTACTTAGTAGTCCACGTTGATGTCAGAAAGTATTCTGTTAATTTTTAATTAGTATTCAATAAAGTCAGCTAAGTTTCATCAATTAAGTAAATTAGGCTAATTTATGTAAATTGGGTCAAGTATATTAACCAGATTTTCTTTATCTTTACTGATTTTTTTTATCTGTTTATTCTCTCGCCTCTGAGACAATTATATTCAAGTTACCCATTATGATTGTGGATTCGTCTATCTGAAATGTTTTGAAACTATGCTAATTAGTTAAGTATAAATTTAGAGTTGTTATACTTGCTAAATTGACCCTTTCATCATTAGAAACTATCTTTATCTTTAGTAGTACTTCTTTCCTTAATGTAGGTTTTGTCTCCTATGAGGATAATTACTTCATCTATCTTTTGGTTAGTAATTGTACCCTTTTGCATTCAAATTTCATGTGGCTTATATTTAAACTAAATACATTATAAGCAGTAAATGCTTTTATGAAAAAAATTTACTTTTACATGCAGAATTTAGCCATCTACATTTAATAATAATACTGATAGATTTTGGCTTAACCCTAACATTTTACTATTTTTCATCAATTTTCACATTTGTCCTATGTTCATTTATTTGTCCTTCCTTGCCTTCTTTGGGATTAGTCAATTATGTTTTTATTATTTCATTTTTTTCTCAATCACATTTTTAGCTACACATTCTTTTACTCCTCTTTTGTAAGTTACCCTACAGATTACACACCCTTGAATTATTAGTTTCACAGAAGTTACTGCTGTCACCACTTCCCAGGTAGCATGAGCCTCAGAGGGGACTTCAGTTATAGCTCTTGTCTCCTTTCATTTTAATGTTGCAGGAATGAAACATTATTACCATTTCTTGTAGAATAAATATTAATTTAGATGTACCCTCATATTTACCCCTCCTGTGACTCTCATTCTTTCGTAAGTTTCATGTTTTCATCAGGGATCAATTTCCTTAGTCCTAAATAACATTCTTTATCATTTTTCCTTTAGTACAAGTCTACCAGTACAAATTATCTCAGGTTTTATTTATGTGAAAATGTGGATATTTTTCTGGAATTCTAGGTTGGCAGCTATTTTCTGAATATTTTAAAGTCATTGTTCCATTGCATTCTGACTTGCATAATTTTTGTTAAGAAGTCTGTTCTAAATAGTTTTACACCTTTGAAGGTAATATGCCTTTTTTCTTTAGTTGTGTACAACATTATTTTATCTTTAGTTTTTACTTTCACCAGTTGTACTGTGATGAACCAAGTGTGGTTTTCTCTGAGTTCATATTCTTGGTCAATTACAGATGGTGTCTTGCATCATATTTGGAAAATGTTTGAGTATTAATCTCTTCAAATGTTGCTTCTGCTCCATTTTTTTTCCTCTCATCTTCTGGAATTCCAATTAAACATATGCATTCACCATGTCTCACATAATTCTCACATTTCTCCATATTTTCCATCTTTGGTAAATTACTTAACAATTCCGAGATTCATCTTCATCATTTGGAAAGAAGGATATTAATAGCCTCAGAGCATTGTGTGTGTGTGTTTCTTTTCAATAAGCTTATGTAAAGTGTTCATCCAGTGTGTGTTAGACAACATTCACTCAGTAAAAATTGAGCCTCTTTACCTTTTAGTGCTGGCATCTTATTGCTTAATAATGTTAATAACAATGGTAGTTACACTTTAGCAAGCTTTTACTGTGAGAGAGGCAGGATTTTAAGTCTTTGACATGTATTATTTCAATTTTCTTCACAGAAGCCCTGTGAACTAGCATTATTATGTTTATGCTAGAGATGAGGAAACTGGGGCACAGAGACGTAAAAGAACTTGCTTAGCTAGGTGGTCCTGGCTCAGGGTCTGTCATGAGGTTGCAGTCACACTGTCCCCCCCTCCCACTCCATCACCTAAAAGATAAACTTGAATTGATCCTAAAAATACTCAGTTGAACCACATGAAACTGAAAAATTTTGGCCTGTAAAAATGTCACTTTCATATGGTTCAACCTAATAATTTATGCTTCCCAGACTTCATGACTGAGATGATACAGAAAACTCCAACAGAGAGGGTTTCAATCTTATTAAAGCAAAAGATTTTTTTTATTGCTATTCACCTCCTTGATGTGGTAAAGAACTATGGGGGCAAGGCCAGAACTCAAGAAAGCAACATCTGGATGGAGCAGGAGGGATCAATTTTTCTGTGGTCTTGTGATAAATTAGCAAATGGGACCTCGAGAGTCAGGGACCAAAAAAGACTCCTCTACCTCAGTCATCCCCACTGTCCTGTGTGTCCTCTCCCCTTCTCCCCTCTCCAGCACCCTGTCCCAATTCACCTCTTCAGAGTCTGGTTTGTGTCCTCTAGGGACCTGGAGGAGTCATGTTGCATTGTCTGGAATTCCCCAGAATTTTTTTTCTGGTTTTCATAACATCTTACAACCAGCACAGTGGCTATTTCGGGATTCACAAGAGAGTGATTGCAGAGCAGAGCCTTCACTGGAGAAAACGGACCCTCATGGGGACAGTCCATGCTCTAAGGAGGAAGCCCCAAACTTGAAGCCATCAGAGAAATGGGAATAACCTACATATCCACCAACAGGGGAGGAGTTAAGTAAGCTAAGCTACAATCCACGGTGTACTATTACGCAGTGCTTACAAGAAGTAAATAGAGTCATGTGTACTTGCAAGGAAAAAACTCCAAAACATCTTGTGAAGTAAAAAATAAAAAGTATATTTCAGGTAAATATGTAGTGTGGAGTGTGTGTGTGTGTGTGTGTGTGTGTGTGTGTGTGTGTGTGTAAATGTGTAGCAAGTGTCTGGAAGGAAAAAAAAACACTAAAATAATGACTGGTCATTTCTGGGCAGGGAAGGCATGGGAGAGGTGAGTCCAGGGGAAGCCTCTGATAGTAACTGTAACATTTGATTTTTTAAAAAATAAGAATATATCCCTGTTTCCTTGTATAATTAAAAATAAGCAATTTTTAAAGTCATAACACATTTTTTTTTTGCAACAGACTTAGACCTAAAATTGAGAACTATCCCTGTTTGTTTTCACGAGAAGCAGACTCTGAGATGAGCGTTCAAGTGCAGTTGTTTTATGTAAGAGGTGATCCCAAGAAGTACCAATAAAAGAGTGGAGAAGTGAGACCAAGGAGGGAAAGTAGGCAGTAAAGTGTATATTATCAAGCAAGTTATCACATGGGCAACTGGGTGTAATGTGCTGAGAAACACATCCCTCCCAGTCATCTCACCTGAGGGGCAGGGGGCTGGGGTATTGATACACCAAGTTCCATCACTCATTGCTGAAAGCTGCTCCTGAGGAACCTTAATTCCCTGGCACTTCTGGCCTGACCCACAGTTGGAATGAGTGGTCCCTGATAACCAGAGAAGCCCTTTAAGGAAAGACATGAAGTGAATGAGGAGATTCGAACTAAACACAAACAACGGTGGCAAGAGCTGTATCCACATCTCACTGTAACTCAGCGTTGTTCAGGCAGCCTCTGAGGTCCTCCCTGGATATCTGAGCTGGCCGTCACCTTTCAGGGACGATGGCATCTCTGAGGGGGGTTTCCGACCCTCCTCTTTGGTAGAACTCCACAAGGGTATTATCTCTCTGAAAACCCAGCCAGTCAACCTTTGCAACTTTCACAGGAAACCCCGCGTCTCAGCTTCCCTCACAGGAAATGAGAAAAGTCACAGACATAACAATCCTTTCTTCTTCAGGCATTGGATATACATGAACTTGATAACAATTTGATCCAAAACCAATAAATCCTAAGTGTGACTTTCTATTGGATTCGGCCATCCAAGTGGCCGTAGAAGGTGGTGAAAAACCTACATTCAAATGAAACTTTTCCTAGTCATATAACAGGGCCAGATCACTGTCTCTCTCTAAGCCTCACCTGTGAATTTTATGAAATGGGAGCATCTACCTCCTAGGCTTGTGTGATATGCACATCCATTCTTAGAAAGGACACATAAAGCACTGAGCACAACCCTTGGCACATCGTTAATACTCAACCTATATCAGCTGGCCCAGAAACTGAATTCTCAAAAATGGATTTCACACCTGCTGTCTTCTGCACTTTGCTCTTGGAGCTGTGGGAACGAAACAAAGAGAAAACCTCAGCTCTGTTCAAGCAGCAGTAACATGTCCTCATGAATCACGAGGTTCTGAGTCTTCAGACAGGAAACCAGGTCCCTTGGGGCTTAGAGAGGTTGCAGCCAGGAATGCAGAGGTGGCGCCCAAAGGAGAAACTGCTCAGGGGAGCGGACAGTCTGTGACCCTGTAACCTTGGGCAGCAGGAAAGTGTCACCCCGCCCCTGCCCCTCACCCCCACGTCCCCTTGCATGCCCAGCCCAGCCCAGCTAATCTGAGTGCAGCAAACCTGCTTCTATTGACCAGCCTTGCTCTGATTTAAATTTCAAACAGCCCACAGTTTCATTCTCTCCTCACCAGCCCTGAAAGCTAACCATTATGGATTTTACAGGCCTCCAAGCCCTCGGCTCACACACTCGATTTGCACAATCTTTGCATAAGGAAAGAGGCAGTCGATGCAAACTGAATTAATTGTAATTGACCATAATATGCTTACAGAAATGCCAAGGAGTTTTCATTAGTAGATAAGCCCCAAAGTATCACCGATGATTTACATGTGCACATGGCCACAGTTAATTACCAGACCTGCCACTGAAGGTGCTTCATCAAACCCTGGCTGAGGCCTCCCAAGGGTTAGTGACACCTCCAGGGACCAACACATCTTGACTCACTTCCTGTGAAGGGCTTTGAAGTCACTGTCTGGGATCAGGCAGAGCCAAGTGGCCCCTGTCAGGCGCAGACTGGGCCCTACTTGCTGCCCCAGCCTCTGTGTCCTTCCGCCCCACTCCCTTGGAGTTGCTAGTCCCTCCCACCCATCCCCTGCCTCAGTCCTTCTCTGTCAGTCATCACATTGCTAAGACTGGCACTGAACTTGTGTCTTGGTTCACATAACAGACCTTCATTCAAAAAAATTTTTTTCGACAAATATTTTCTAAGTGGCTCCTATATGGCAGCCTCTACACTAGGTTTGGGGATACAATACAAATGTGGCCTTACCACACAGAGCTTACAATCCCGCAACAGAGTGAAAGATGAAAAAACTAAGCACATGAGTGTCAACATGTGATAATGAGATGACAGTAAAGCAGAGGGGAATAGGGAGGAAATCAGGGTCTTTTATTAGAGGATATGGATGGAGATGTTTATTAGAGGAGGTGAAATCTAAGCTGAGACCTGAGGCATGACAAGGCCACATCCAGATGAGGTGCTAAGCAGGAGTGGTTCAGGCAGAAGAAATAGCCCATGCAAAGGCCCCGGGGTAGGATGAGGCTGACACATTTTGGAGGCTCACGAGGCTGGAACATCCCAAGTGGGGTCTATTAAATAATTCCACGATTAAATTAAATTATTAACTTTTCAGGAATTTTGCAAACTAGTTTTTAAACCTGGCCATTATTGAACACTACATTATATAAACTTACAATTAAATAAATTATATTCATAAAAGCTAAGACTTAAAAGCCATCACTTCCTAATTATTTTATTATGTGTTACTGTTGTCTATTGTCCATGCTTTCTGGGTTATTTACATTTATTGTATCTGTACAATGAAATACCTTATAATGGTGTGCTACTGTTCACCTCTTCCCAACTCCTGGTTAATGACATTAAATTAGTAGCTTGAAATTGACTACGGTGAAAGTGTCCACACCATGAACATGCTAAACACTGCAAATCAGAGCTTGGTTTTTTTGAAAAGCCTATTGTTAAATATTTACCAGCCTCCCACCATATAAGACGAATATCTTTCCCACCGTATCTTGCAGTGTTATTACTCACAAGTTCCTGCTAACAATCTGTGATCCTCCAGCTTCCATCAAGTACAAAGACTGGAGGTGCTCTCTCAGGGGATGCAGATGGGTCCCTCACCTGGCTCCATCTTCATGGGGAAAGGAGCAATGTGAGTCTTGGGTAAGCACCAAGCCACGCCTGCTTTTGAAAGGCCCTTTCTCCTTCTCTCTCCAAACTGGATCCTGAATTCAAAGATGTTCAGGTTTTTCCCAGCTTTCTGGTGAGGAGGACAGACATCACCTTCAAAGCAATCTGTACATTCAAGGTTATTTCAATCTAAGTCCAGATGGAATTTTCCCCACCAAATGGAATATAATCTGCCTTAAGAATGTGACTAGGAGACTATGTGATGATTTGAAAATGTATCTGTGATCAATTATTTAGGGAGGGAAAATGCAGACCAAAAATACACTTTATTAATTAAAAATATATATGTATACATGTATGCATGCATATATAATATGTATATAGTATTTATAAATATATGCTACATATGTTACATACATTTAATGTCTATGTATATATGTATTACGTTGGAAACATGAGACTGCTAGTAGTTAGATCTCTAAATAGTAGCACTATCATTAATTTTTTTAAAAAATCTTTTTTCTATTTTTTTCAGGAGAAGGGGTTACCCCCTAGTACTGTGCATTGCCAGAAAGCAGGTATGTCAGACTGATCTGGGGCAGCATGTCATTTTCATTCCTTCTGAGCAGTGTGATTGCAGGCAAATCACTAAACCTCTCAGATCCTAAGTATTGTCACCTCTACAATAGAGACATTACTGGTACCAGCCTCACAGAGATAAAGCACTTAGTAAAGAGCCTGGCACAGGGCACATGCTTAGTAAATATTAACTCTGATGAGGAAGAGGAGGAGGAGGAAGAATGGATAGATAGATCAAAAATAGATAAGTTATTAAATCTCAGTTGAGTACCCAATTTCCCCCATGAAGAGTCTGAGTTCTTGGGAGACATGTATGAGAAGGAAGAAGTGGAGAGCAGACAAAAAAGGCTGTTTTGTCTCCCTCATTTTTAATTTATTCAAACTCAATAACAGTGGCCCCTTTCCTCTTTGATCATAAACTGCAGGCTTTGGACCTACAGAAAAGTTCTCATCACATGGAAAAAATGACCTGAAAGCATGATATTCGCAAGGACAGGAGTGAAGGTGAAGATGAAACAGTGGTCACATCAATCACGTCAGTCACGTCTCTGAGTCCGGTGGCCCCGGAATCCAGCTCTACTTCTGCCTCTTCCCAATTTGTTTATGTAACATAATAAAATTCTGTCTTTTGCCTCCACTATTTTGAGTTGAGTTTCTATCCCCTGGAACCCAAAGAATGCCGATATATGGCTTAGGTTCATTACGTTGATGGAAGGGGTGCAGTTCAGTTCCTTTGGATGAGTACATTGTAGACCGAAAGATGTCAGTAGAGTGAGAAAGGCTGAAAGAACAAGGTATTAGAGGTCTTGGGAGAACCACACACAGATACAACCAGAGAAATTCACACTGAACATTCAATTGGCGGTAGTAAGGACTGGATACATAATTAGTAGGGTTCAGTAGAAAAAGAAAATGGGGGGTCTTTTTGAAAATTATTAAAAATTTCAGGAGAATGAAGATGGCAGAGGAGTGAGTGGAAGTCACACTGACCTCCTCCCAGGCCCGATCTGGAATTGCAACTAAATTGTGGAGAAATCAACTGGAACAAACAACTGAACAATAGTGAGTCAACTTTAGCACCGCCTGACTGGTAAGGAGTGTGGTAGAGACTCGAGAAGGTGGGCAGCGCACCCACGGGCACAAGTACCAGAAGGATATTGAAAGGGCCAGTTGGACCCCCCTGAGAAGAGCAGGGTCTGGACCATAAGCAGGATCTCCAGCCTACAGCACCAGGACCCAAAAAGTACACAGATAACAGCCAGCTGCGAAAAACAGCGGGGTTGCTCTTTGCCAGAGACAGGTGGCTAGAGACACAAAGAGCCGTTTAAAGGGCCAACACATAAATTTTTGTTTGCAGCCACTTACCCTGGGATTCAGCAAACATGTAGACAGAGTGGTCTAGAGACGCCTGAGGACAGACTGAGGAAGGAGGCTTTGGGGAGAGAACTAAGAGACTAGCTGGTGGGATCCCACTGCTGACTCATTCCCCATATGGCAGCAGCCATCTTGTTCAGCAGACCACTCCCCTGAGTTGCAACAAAGTGAGAGGATACAATAGCCCCACCCCCAGGAGGGACTCGGCCCTGCTGAGTACAGAGTGGCAGCCACAGATAGTAGATCCCTGGCTAAAAGGTGTGCAAAGTGGTCTAGAGACTCTTGAGGAGAGACTGGAGATAGAGGCTCTGGGGAGAGAATGGAGAGAGTTGCCGGCAGGATCCTGGTGCTGCTCACTCATCCCCCATACAGCAGCAGCCATCTGGCTCAGGAAGACCACATCCCTGGGTGGCAGCAGTATGAGAGGACACAATAACCCCGCCCCCAGGAGGGACTCTGCCCCACACTGTGATGTCTCTAAGCCAGCCTGCTGAGTGCAGAGTGACTAGATTAACAGCTGAAGGAGAAAGTCACAGACAGTAGGTTCCTGGAAGTCTCGAACAGACTGCCTAAGGTCAGACAGGGTCAACATCTGACATCATCAGAGGCAGATCCAGAAAGAAAAACAGTGGTCCCCTACGATAGAAGTTCACACCACAAAATCAGGAAATCAAGACAGATCAATTTAAGAAGCAGAAGCAAAAAAGAAGAGTCTCACAAATAATGGGAAGACAAAGAAACACCCCCCCAAAGGGAAAGGAAGAATCCCCAGAAACAGAAATAAATGAAACAGAGGCAAGTAAATATCAGATATTGAGTTCAAAACAATGGTTCTAAGGAAGCTCCATGAGCTCAGTGAGCTCAGAGAGGATTACAAAAAACTGCAGGGAAACTATGAGGAACTTACTACAAACTATGTAAGCATGAAAAAAGGACATAGAAACTATCAATAAGAGACAAAAGGAAATGAAGAATGAGTTGAAGAACACAGTAGAAGGAATCAAAAGTAGACTAGATGTAGTAGAGGATCGAATCAGCAAGCTGGATGACAAGGTAGAAAAAAGCTCCCAGAAAGAGCAAGAAAATGAAAAGACTCATAAAGAATGAAGAGGCGTTGAGGGAAATGCAAGACAATCTGAAACGTACTAATAACCATATAATAGGGATACCAGAAGGAGAAGAGGAGGAAGAAGGGATAGAGAACCTGGTTGAAAGAGTAATGATGGAAAATTTTCCTAATCTGAGGAGATAAAATGTCACACAAATCCAGGAAGCACAGAGGGTCCCATTCAAGAGGAACCCAATGAGGCCCACTCCAAGACACATCATCATTAAAATGGCAAATATCAAAGACAAACAGAGAATCCTAAAGGAAGAAAGGGAGAAACAGGTTGTGACTTATAAGGGAGCCCCAATACAGCTAACAGCTGACTTCTCAGCAGAAACACTACAAGCCAGAAGGGAATGGCAAGAAATATTCCAAGTCATGAAAAACAAAGACCTGCATTGAAGACTGCTTTACCCAGCAAGGCTCTCAATTAAAATGGAAGGCAAAATAAGGAGTTTCCCAGACAAAAGAAGGCTAAAAGAATACACCTCCACCAAACCAGCATTGCAAGATGTACTAAAGGGACTGCTTTAAGAAGGTAAAGAAAAAGAGTCTACGAATACCCATTTCCTTTCACAGACACCAATATTTGATATTACCAATATTTTTAACACTTATTAATCTGATTATGACAATGACATGTTATTTTAATTGTTACTTTATTTTTTGTTGAAACTAAATCTGTTTTTGTATATTTCTTGCCTATTTCTATTATTTTTAAAAAGCTTTAAATGACTTTTGGGTATTCTTTATCCATTTTTTTATTAAATGTCTATAGAATTTTTTCCCTAAAAAAAAAAGACAAAAACCATTAACCCTTTTTTAGATGTGTTGCAAATACTTTCCTATATTACTTGTCCTTTAACTTTTTTATTTGTATATTACTGTATAGTCTTAAATGTTTAATATAGTCATATTGTCAGTATTTTACTTTATAGCTTCTGGGTTTGAATATGTTATTTCAGGGTAAAAAAAATATTACTTTGTATTTTCTCTTAAAACTCCTTAGAATTTACATATTGATTTTTAACTCACCTGAATATTTTTTGTGTAATATGTGAAATAAGGCTCTATATTTGTTTTATTTCAAGTAATAGTGGTCCATGCACCTCATTTGTTGAATAAGCCTTATTTTCCCCATTGATTTGAAATATCAATTTAATCATATATTACGTTGTTAGACAGATATATGCGTTTGTTTCTACAATGCTCATTTTATTTCATTGATCTACTTGATTATTTCTATGCTGGTGTCATGTATTTTAATGCTGAGACTTTATAATGGATTTAAATTTTTTTAATATTTTATCATGGATCTTGGCATTTATAATAAATAAATAAATAAATAAAATCTGCATTTTTAAGATAAAAGAAAGAAGGAACTTCTACCTTTTGCGACAACATGGATGGAACTGGAGAATATTATGCTAAGTGAAATAAGCCAGTCGATGAAAGACAAATACCATATGATCTCACCTATAAGTGGAATCTATTCAACAAAATAAACTAGCAAACAAAATAAACCACAGGCAAGTAAACATGGAGCAGACTGAAAGTGACCGGGGGGTGGGGTGGGATGGTGGAGAGGGGCAAAGGAGGAAGAATTGAGACAACTGTAATAGGATAAACATGATTTAAAATTTAAAATTTTTTTTAAAAAAAGAATTTCAAAATGGTAACAGCAGAACATTAAATCAATCAAGAAGGGAGAGCTGAGCATGGGACCCTGTGAGACTGCACAGATCACGTGATCAGGAAGCCAGCTGGCACGGGGCATCCTTCCAATGAGACGGGAGGTCAGAAAGGGGAGATGGCATGTGACGGAAACATTTAGGGGTGGCAGGAATGACACTGAGATGGAGCCTCTAGTTCCCTGATGGCCAGGTAGCCTTACCTGCCGTGAATACAAGGGTTGGGTTGGAGAGGGGCCTGAAGAAAGACAAACAGACACTGAAAGATGAAACAGGGTGCTTCAGAAAAGCAATCAATTAGGAACAAATCCTTTACTCAGAAAATGCGCGAACTCCCCGCGAGGACAGATGTAGCAAGCAGCAAGCTGGAGCACCTTCAAGAGGCGAGCAGAGTTTGATTATCCACCGTGGCATGCCTGCCGGCTGCCAGCCTCCCCACACAACTGTTATTTGCTTGTTTCAGAGCTCCCTAGCTGTTCTCTACAATCAAAGCTTCACTAATAACCATATTTAACATTGAACAAGCATTTGGTATTTCCCGAGGACTTCACAAGCAGTAATTAGTTAATAACCCAATGGAGTTGAAGGAAAAGCACAGATCACAAGCCTGCAGGAACCAGACTTTCGTGTTCGTGGTACAGGGAAAGGGTCCTGACTCTGGACATGGGGGGCTGCGAGTTCTGGAATTATGTGCAATCATTACATGTATGAATGTGTGTGTAGGAGTGTGTGAGACTATGCACGAGTATATGTGAGTATATAAAGGTGTGCACATATGTGTGGCTGTGCACATGTCTGTGGGGGGACACATGTGTGTGAAAATACCTTCTTTGGGTCTTCTTAAGAACATCTTGACCAAAAAGAGGGGGAAAAAACATAGCATTGAGGAAGGAGCTTAAGATTCAGGTTCAGGCAACTTAGGTTAGGAGCCAGGCTCAGCTGCACACTGGTTGTCCGATTTTGTACAAACCAACTCCCCTCTTAGTGCCCTAGTTTTCTCATCTATAAAATGGGAAGCATACCTTTTCTTCAAGGTTGTAGAGGTTACATGAAATCCTATTAAGTAAAAATCCTGCCATGAAGTCAGAAGCGATCAGTATCTCGACTCTCATCTTCCATTTCTCATTCATTCCATGGCTACTCATTCAGTACCTACTCTGCAGCAAGCATTGTTCTAGACCCTGGGGATCCAGCAGAGGGAAGAAGAAAGCCTCTGCTCTTTTGTTTACATTCATGTATGTAGGTAAAGACAGGTATAAACAAATAAGCAAGTCCATTTACAATGTCAGGTGATCATGAGAATGATAAAGACAAAGCGGGTCAGGGGGTAGGGAGGGATTCTGGGGTGCAGGGAGGCTTTTATTCTATATGGGGTGCTCAGGGAGGGCATCCTGAGGGTTTCTGAGCAAAGGCCTAAGGAGGTGAAGCCATGTGGAAATCTCGGAGATTGTTATTGGCAGAGGGAGGAGCAGAAGCAGAGGCCCTAAAGTGAGGCTGTGCTCGGCATTTGGGAGGACAGCAGGGATCTTTCTGATATTCTCCATTTGCAAGGCAAGAGAGCCTCTTGGACTATGAAGTAACACCTTCACCTGCAGATACAAGTCAAGTTCTCTCCACTGCGGTGTTATTCTTTAATAGTGGTAACAGGGGAACTAAGAACAAGCGTGTGTGTCCCTACAAGAACCTTACAGACTGCCTCCTATTGTATGCTTCTTGCCTCAGTACAGACACTTCCATTTCACTTGCTATTAAGGAAATCTTATATCTTTAATGCAGTCTGCTGTTGTCTTTCTGTCAATCACTCTCTTCATGCAGATCCTTCACAGAATCTTTTAGTTTGATTTGCACATTCAGAAACTAGACCACATGGTAAGTAAGAGCCAGCCTTCAAACTGGATACGCAATCCAGTGGTCTCTACTGGACACCACCTGGAATCTCTGTTATTGGCCTAAAGCCAAACACACTGGGAAGGCGTAATAAGAAGGATGGGTGGGCCAGCGGACCCTGTGTCTCAGGCTCCGCCCTCACCACACCCTCCTGCCTCCAAATGACTGAACCCCTATCCCCTACCCCTAGAGGGATCCTGATTCAACTTGCTCACATCAAAGAAGGATTTTAAGAGGTAAAGAGACCTGGGAAAGAGTTACACTTCAAATTAATCCTGGCAATCGGGTGGGGGGTTGATAATAAGGACCAAAAACTACCAGTGGGCAGATCAGTTAAGAATACAAACTTCTGGTTCCAAAATTAGGCACAAGCTTGAATATTTATTTGTAAGAAAATAAATCACAAGAAAGTACATTTTTGAAGTGACAGATAACACTAACATTACAAATTCCTAGAAAATAACATTTTTATTAATTAGCTTCCTGATACAACTCTTCAATAATTCTTCCTACCTTTGGGTGGCTGCAGACTCTTTGAGCTCCTCTTCAGATGAAAATGTGATTGTAGTATTTTATTTCTAGAGAGAGAAAGTAAAGAGAATTTAGTCCCTGAATTATTTTCATTCTTGGATGGTAGAGTAAAACTGGTTTTTTCAGCTTCAGAGATTCATTATTGGAAATGCCTCCTAAATTTTTAGAATTATTGATCAATTTGAGAAATCATCTATCAAGTTTACTTCATATAGGAGGTGTGAAATTTTAGGAGGCTTCAAAAGTTTTCTTGTGCAGTAAGTAAATTTCAGTACTATTTGGCTTGACAACATGCATGAAGCAGGGCCTTGGAAGGGCCCCACACAAGTGAGAGGCCCTGAAGTTCACATGTTATGTGTTTCTCAGTAAATCTGCATGTGATTGGCTGAAAAGGTCCTGCCTTGATGGTCCTTGGGCACCCTTTCCAACTCATTACCTAGCACATCTCCTCCCCCTCTACCTTTCTTATTGTCACCTGATATTCATACTTTCTTCCCATTGCCTGACCTTTGCACAGGCTGTGCCCCCTGGACTTCCCTTCCTCCTACATAACTCTTTCCATTTCCTTAACTCCTTCACATTCTTCTCCCGACTCAGCCATCATCCACTTCTGAACGTCTTCCCTCACTATGTCAAATCCCATATTATAAGCTTTTACATTGTTGTAAGATACTATAATTCATCTCTTTCTCTCTGAAGAGAGTTCCAGGAGAGTGATGACCACATCTGGTTTTGTTCCCTCTCAGTGTCCCAGTGCCTAGTAGACAGTCTGACCCATCAGAGAGGCTCAGTAAATATTTACTGATTGAGTCTGGGTGATTAAAGAGGAGAGACATAAATTGGAATTGATCAGCAATCTCCCTCTCCCTGCAAGAAAGAAAAAGTCAAGAAAACAAAGTGTGGTTTCCCTTTGGCTCCATTTCACTTGAGTCAACTGTCTGTTGGTGAATCTCAGATATCTAGCCAGGCTCTATGAAAATATCTCCATCCTAAAACATGTCTTTTGCACTTTGAGAAACCACAGGTGTTGCCATAAATACCAGAGGAAATCAAAATTTGAAGTCTGAGGTAAAAAGAAATATGGATGAAATGATTAATAAAATACTTCAGGAAAGGACACAGATGTAGTCTAGCTTTGGGGAGAAGTTGAGGTTGGGCAGCTGTGTTTTCCAAAAAGATCAAATAACCCTTGTCCCACCTTGAGATTCTGGCCCAAACTCCAACCAGAGCATGCTTTGTGGATGCGTCTTGGCCTGTCCATACGGGGGAAACATTGGCTTCTAAAAAACTCTCCCCTTCTGGTCTATTAATACACATTTCCACCATGAGAGGTACATTTCTTTTGATTAGGTCCTCTACCTGTACGTTTTAGACCTGGCCTTCTCCAGCTCCATGCAAATCTCTGCTCTGGGGCCCAGCCCTTTCTGACTTAGTCCCTTTCCATCTCTAGGAAATGTTGATAAGAAGAGAGACTCTAAGCGCATGAATGAGTGGGACCTGGAATTATAGAGGTTACCCATAAGTTTCAAAGTATAGGAGACACAGATACCCACATGTCTCCTAATTAGTTCCCTCTGCTAATGAAGGATGGTTGGTGGGTTTCAGATTATATATACATCTGAATAAAAACAAGGTTGGTGTTTATATATATATAGTAAATATATATATAGTGTGTGTGTATATACATATATATACATATGTATACATATGTATATACACGTACACACACAAACAATAAAAATCAACCTTGTTTCTTGTCAGGGATGGTAGCTGAGAAAAATTCTGTGTTAAGTCCAGGCTCAGTAAAGACAAAACCATGCTTGATTAGCAATGTCTGCTATGATCAAGGGAAACATGCCACATATTTGGTTTCTCTGTTCTAATTCCTAACATTTGGTCTAAGGCTTATGATTGGCCCAGTTTTAGCTCAACTTTAACTTGAATTTTTCCAGAGGTTGAGGGTCTGCTTTGAATCCAATTGACATGCTACAATATATTTCCCAAATACAGCCTGGACTCCAGTGAAATCATGTCTAAACATTCTCAATTCTCCTCCCTGGGTAGTTTGCTACACCTCTACACCAACTGCCTCCTTTAATGAATTTCCACTCTCCAAGGCCAGGTACTAAACAACTAGCTAATGACAGCCCCTAAAGCCAGGAGCCCGTGTAACTATTCAAATTTGCCAATCTCTAAGGAACCTTCAAAATCTACCAGACTTGCCATCCATAAGCCACCTCCTACAGCTCCAGCTTGCTGTGACCTGTCCCCAGTGCCAGCTTCTGCCTGTTCTTCACGGCAAGCTTCTCTTCCTCTCTCCCATTCGGGGCCATAAGTAACAAAGAGTTCTGCTTTTCATCTATCCAAGTGTCTGTGTATTGTGTCCTTTCATTCAAAGAATCTTTACATCTTATAGGACACATGTGTCCAATGGCCTTGAGAAAACAAGGGCTGCGTCAAGGTTTGGAGGAGAAAATAAACAGGATGAGCCTGAAACATATTGTCAAACCAGAGAGCAAGAAGCTATTCAAGACCATGTGGTTACGTCATAAGGACCCAGGAATCAACCTAAAAGGGTCTCCCACTGGCAGGACACAGGAGAATTTGGACCTCGATAAGAGAACAACTGCAAAGGATTGAAACCTATCAAATGCTTTAAAATCCATGAATGCAAAATGATAGCAATAATAAAAATGGACTCATGGGTGTCGTCCATTGAATACAAGAGAACTGACTATTTTGAAAATTAAGAAAGAAAAAGAGAAGGGATCAAGCATTCACTTGTTTTTCATATATAAAATATATGACAAGTAGATGATGAGAAGAAGCTTTTCTTTACAAAGTGATTCAGATAATGAATGGAAAATGAATGGGATTAAAATTATCATTGATTAAAATGATCATCAGTGGTTGCTACCATCAGAAGACAGACAACCAGACCCCCTAATAGGAGTACATAGTACCATGAAATATGAAATATGAAGTACTCTTGCATAAAAACTAAATCTATTCAAAACTTTAGACTTAACTACTAATTTACAGGAAATACCAGGGCAAAGAAACACGTTTCACCATACCACTAAAATACCATCAACAACATGCAGACAGTAGAGAATTCTTTAAGACAAACAACTTAGTTTTTTCAATAATTCTCAAGGAAAAAATTAAATGAGACTTAAAAGATCTATGAACCATTTTCAGTATACAGAGCATAGCTGAATCTTTATTCAAACAATTTTTTAATTACATAATAATTTTGGGAAATATGAAAAGATTGGATAATAAATTATTATTAACATTTTTTATATGATCAAAGCATTTTGATTCCTTTTTTTTTATAGTAACCTCTGTATTACAGAGACACATACTGAAGCATTAGAAGTGAAACGATCTAATTCTTGAGGTTTGTTTCAAAAGAATACAGGAGAGAGAAAGGAAGTATGTGGAGGATACAGAAAAACAAGGTTGATCAGTAGTTAATAGTTTTTATAAGCTGAGCAATGAGGGCATGGAGGTCAGTTATACAATCCTGTCTACCTGATCTCTGTTTAAATGTTCCATAATTAATGTGTGCATGTGCACACATACATATTAAAAATTAATAGCAGTGGCAAATTTTGCTCCAGAGAGGAAGTGAGAGGTAAAAAGAAGCAAGTCTGGAGCAAGGAGAGTCAGTCCAGAGTACGGCCTCCTTCTGCAGAAGAGATAGGTCTGGTGCCATCCAGGATCATAAGGACCTCACAGAGCTGCACATGAGGGACTCCAAAGTCTGGGCCTTGGCATTAAGTAGGTCACCCGGCTCCATCACTTAGTAACTTAGAGGTGCTCTAGAGTCCTCATATGATGGATGGAGATCACAGTGGTAGCCATCTTGTCCATGGAGGAAAGAATTAGAGGAGCTGACGCACAGATGATGCTTAGCAAAGCTCCTATTATGCTATTAATAATCAGTAACTATTCTTGTATTATTCTCTTCACCTTCCCTGTGAGCTACCATTGCCCCAGCAGATGCTGAAGGCACAGTGGCTCAGAGGAATCACGGCTGGTGGCCCTGTCTGCATCTCTTATTGGTCATCCTTGGCCCCTTCCTGTTATATTCACCAATTGGAAAAATGAACGGAGTGCTCATGGCAAACCTCAGTTTTCCAGAGCCTCCCTCATCCTCACTCACTCTCTCCCTTTCTCTCTTGCTTCTACTCTCCCTTTCTGTTATTTTTTCATCCTTCCTTTTTTCCCCAAAGCAGCACTTTCCACTGTGACAAGTGAAGCAATAATCTAAGCAATAATTTAACTCCTTGCTTCCTACTTAAAAATCCCCTAATTACTGGGTAATGGGTCCGCAGAGGCATTTGGGCTGGGTGAGCTCTGCCCTGCAGGCATGGCTATAGTTCATCTGTCTGCTCCCTAATAGCACTCTAAAGTTCACCCTTATAAACATGTCACTGAGCCAGTAATTGAGTGACTGGTCATTAGGTTCCATGCACGGTACCTGTGGGTCACCCATCACTCAGGGGTGATGGATCTTTCTTCGATACCTCAACTGGGCAGGCCACAGAGCTCTCTATCACCCCTGAGCCGCCCATTACTCTCCAGGAAGACTACAGGGAGCCCCAGTGGGTGGTCTTAACCGTGGAATTCCATCGGGAAGGGCCAGATTGAAAAGAGAGCAGGAACACGCATCGTCCTGCTTCACTCCCTGACTTTCCCAGAAGCCTGACCTGGGAAGGTCTGCTAGGGGATGCTGAAGCTAAGAGATACTGTGAGGCACTGGGAGGTCAGTGCAAGAATAATTACACTGGGAGTTAAAGTCGATTTGAGAGTAGAAACATTGTTGTAAGACAAGGAAAAAGGATTGGAGCTTTTTGTTACTGGACTTACCTTGATGTACCAGAAACATCTACCACCTCTAAGCTGTGTACCCTAGAGTAAGTTACTTAACCTTTCTGTTCCTCAGTTTCTTCATTCATGAAATAGAGATGGTAGTACCTTCCTACCTCCCAGGGTTGTGCTGAAGATTGTGAGATAATATGTTTCAAAGTATCTAACAGCCTAACACCCAGCAGGTAATCAACAAATGTTAGTTCATTCTAAACCTACCATTTTCCTCTGCTTTCATCAAAAACTTTTTTTTTATGGTCAAGACAAAAAATACCTAGTTGATAAAGCACAAGCTCTGAAGTTAGCCTGATTAGAATCAAATTCCAACTCTAACACCTACGTGCTGTGTGGCCCTGGTCAAGTTTCTTAACCTCTCTGAGTCTTGGCTTTCTCTGCCATAAAATGGGAATATTAACAGTACCCAGTAGTCATTGCATAGAGTTTTGTAGAGATTATGAGATAATGAGATAATGAAATGAAATAAATGAAATAATGCATGTAAGTTACTTAGCATCATAACTGGTAATTGGAAGCATTCAATAAATACTAGCTCTTGTTATGCAGCACATGTTTAATAAAATGAGGAAAAAACAGCTTTATTTATGCTCCATCTTTAAATACAATAACCTGGAATTAAAATTGTCGAGGAAATTCAAGTTACAAAATTCAAATCTACCTCCAGATATACCTACTGCGAAGAGTTAGTTTCCAGCCCATTTGAGGGAATAGGACTTGAGGAAAAGAACAACTAATTCAGAATAAATTCCTTCTCCTGTGTAGTGTCAGGCGGAGTGATACAGAAAGGATATGCTGCAGGTGTCGGAAAGGGAAGAGACAGATGTGGCAGAAAGAGTCAGGGGAGACGGGGCTATTCAGGGCTATAAAAACATCTGTGCAGGAAGACAGGTAGAGGTGAGGAGGGAGAGAGGGCAACCACCTTTCAGATACTGCTTTTGAATTTTTGAGTGCCAGGAGTAGGGCGCCCCGCCCAGTGTCCAACCTTCCCGCTTTGGCAACGTTAGCGTCTTCATCCACATGCCAGATCTGTGTGATGAGTTAATGGTGTGTTTTGCTTTGCTTTTATTACGTTACACTGAGTGCTGAAAAGGAGAAAATGTAAATGCTGGTATTGATTTTAAGAAACACAGGTTTCAGAAAGGTGAAGCAATTGAAACAAAGATGGAAAGATTTAGGCGTTGCCAAAATGGCACATCTTCCATTTCAAGAACTCATTGTTCTTGAATTGGTCAAGTGTATATTCAGCTGGAAAAGAAAGGATCAAAGTGTATTTAATGAATATTCTTTTAGAGCTGACAATGTGCCAGGCAAGTGCTTTAAGCAATTTACATATATTAACTTATTTAAAAATTAAAGAAACTAATGAAAACCACAAGAATACATTAGACAAACATAAATTGAGGGATATTCTACAAAATAAATGCCCTCTCTTCAAAAATGTCAAGGTCAACTAAGGGCAAAGAAAGAATAAGGAGCTATTCTAGACTAAAGGAGGCAAATGAACATGACGGCAAAATTCGATAAGCTATCTTTGTTGGGATCCTGGATCAGAATTTATTTTATTTTTTTACTATGGAGGCCATTAGAATGATAATTGGCAAAATTTGAGTAGGGTATGTAGATTACTAAGTCATACTATACTAATGCTAGCTAATTTCCTTATTTTCATAATGTTTCTGTGATAATGTAAGAAATTGTCCTTGTTTTTAGGAAATGAAAACTAATATATTTAGAGCTTAAGGAGCACCATATCCACATTTTAGTCAAAAATGGTTCATAAAAAAATAATAAAAATGTACAAAGAAAAAATAATTAAGCAAACATGAAAATGCTAACATTTGGGGGAATATGAAGAAAAGTATATAGGAATTTATTGCACTACTTTTGCATTTTTTCTAAAAGTCTGAAATTATTAAACAAATGCTGTAATACCATTTTAACTTTTAGAAAGTATTTTTATCTGTGGGACCAAATACCACTTAAACATATAAATCTATTGACTGACTTTTGAAACTTTCATATATGCCTTTAGGAAGGAGTTAAGTAAAAAAGCAGGAAACAGCTTTGACAATGAAATTCTTTTGTAGGAATTCAAGTGAGAGGTGAGGTTGACCTGAACTAACATAGCACCTATAGATGGAGGAGTCTTTGTATAAACAGAGAAGATACTTGAAAGGAAAACATTCCTGAACTTGATGGCTAATTAAATGTGACCCAAAAGTGAGCAGTAAAAGGAATCTGAGATTTAAGCCTCAGGAACCTGAAGAAACCCAGCACTTGACAGACCTAGAACTAAAACAGGAAGCTAAAGACAGAGGTTACATTTTGCCTTTGCTACCATGCTGCTGTGTGGCCTTTGGCAAGTCACTTATCCTTTCTGGATCCCATGGGTAAAAGAGGTTATTGGGTAGAGTGATGCCTTCCCTATGAATCAAGGTCAAGAAGAGCAGCAGCCAATGGACAGAGGGGTGCCTGGAAGCTCAGGGTTGGTGTATAGTGTTAAAGATGACAACATGGAGTGAAAATTCAGAGTATTAGCTTGCATCTTGTGAAGTGGCTCTTTTCATTATTCAAAAGTAGTCGAATTATCAACTCCAAATGACTTAACCTAATATGAGAAATGTAAGACTGGAACTCAAAGAAGCCAGGAATGGGTTTACAGATTGGAAACCCACTAGAAGAAGGCGAAAGCTAACACCCCCAAATGGACTGGATTTCTGAAGATGGAAGAATGTGGAGTAAGAAGAGAACAACGCCTAGAATGGAACTCTATAGGTCACAGAGATTATGTGAATTCATTAATCATACAAGTGAATATATATTGGAACACAGCTGCAAACCAGGCATTCTGCCAATGGTACGAATCCAGGAACAAATAAAGCAGGTACATTCCCCTGAGCTCTTGAAGATCTCAGTGCAGAAGAGAAAGAGAAGCCAGGATGAAATTGTAACTACAGCTACTATTAACATTACTGTTGACTGAGCACTTGCTGTGTGCCATGCACCTAGATGAAAGCCAGACATGGTGGGCCTTCTTTGGGGCCTTCTTGGTTTACACCCCATCTCACCCTGAGGCCATACTTACTTAGCACTTCGTCAGACGTCCCCTGTCAAGCATCCAGATGCACAATATATCCATGAGAAATCGATAGCTAATTGAAGGCTTATTTCCTGAGGAGACGGGAAGGAAAGCTTCACATCATTAGCCATATCAGAGAAACTTGAACACATTACCTGACCTCCCCACACCCCTGTCCCACTGCACCCTTCTCCTCTCTCCTGCCCGCTGCCCTGTCTCTCTTCATCCTCATCCTGACCATGACCATGACCTCTCCAAAACCACTGTCACACCCCATAAAATCTCATCCTTGCCTTCATCTTGTGTCCCCCACTCTTCCCAGCAGGGATCAAAATGAAACTCTGCTGTTCCAGAAGCATATGCCTGGGGGAGCCCTTTCCACGTCCTTCCTCAATGCCAAGTTGCTCAACTAAAGCTTTTCTCTCTTATGGATGAATTCCCCAAGAATTCATCGAACCAAGAAGAACTCATGGAGGAAGAGAAGAAACTGGGAAAAGATCCTGTACTGAGAATTCAAGATTTTCATAAGATATGGAGAAGATGGAAGGAACAGTAAGAAAGAGAAAGGCTTGTCTTCCTACCCACCCGTGTTCTGGAATTCTCACATCATCCCTGAGCAAGATACCATTCTCTGCATTTCATAGAGAAGTAAACTGATATCCCAAGAGGGTAAGTAACAGATTTAAGGCATTAAATAAGGATATAGCAGGGCTGGGATTCAAACCCAGGCATACCTGACTCTTTCTACTTCACAACACTAAGAAGGATCAGGGGATGCAGGGGTAACTGGACGCACCCAGTGAAACCTGGACTGAGATCATTTGCATATACCTCTTGTGAACCTCATGACATACCATAGTTTTGCAGCTGTGCAGCAGAAGAAATATTCAGACGCCCTTCCTTTTCATAACTGGGCTTCCTGTCTTTAGATAGGAAATAAGAAACCATTTGAATTGTTTGTAGAGTAAGAGTTAACAGGCCTCTAACAAAGGTGTCTCCTAGAAGGAACTATGAATTTAGCGTCCTAAGCTACTAAAATTCTCATAAAGTGTTAGGTGTGCCCTAAATAAGAGAGGCTGTCAGGTAAGTCACACTAGAGAAGAAGATTTCAAGGCCAAACGCCGGCTCAAACCTGGCCACCAGTTGTCTGCGCCTGACAAATGATGGATTTGCTCTGTATGTCCATATCCCATCAGTAAAACAGACCAACTAATGCCTTCTCTTGCCGCCTCAGAAGGTATGTATGTTGAAATCATACACATAAAATGAATGAAGCTTATGAATTAAAAACGTGATCACCTTTAAAGAAAATGAATTAATGGTTTATCCGTTTAGAAAATTTTGAAGTATTCCTAGCATGCCTAGGGCAGGCAGTACCTGGAACACAGAGGGTTCAGCTTTTTTCTAGAGTGAGGTTCTTGAATCTCTTATGACCTGTAACATCCCTCCCTCACCCACCCTAACAGCTGGGTCTGGAGTTTGCCAAAGAGCTGTCTTCATTCCAGACATGGCGCAGCCATCCGAGATTGCATTTGCCACTACCGCTGAGTAAAACAGACGCAGTGATATTTTTAAGGCCGGGAGAAGAAAAAAAAAATCTCTAGTAAACAGTAATTCAGATAGTGTCACCAGGAAACAAAGGCACTGGAGACCTCCGTGGGACACACACCAGGCCCTCTTCCCCCTCCTCTCTCCCGCTCAATCTATATAGCATGTCACCACTTGAAGAAGGCAGGTCAGTTTTCCATACCAGCAAAGCCAGTTACAGACAGTGCTAATGCCTTTGAGAAGTTTCCTCTATGTGTGACAGGTGAATAAGACTGGTTCAACGCAGACCCTCCCCAGCCTGTCTCATGCCTTGTAGAAAAGGCAGCCTCCCTTAGTGGGTCACAAGAGCTTGCTTCAAGCAGTATCAATCATGGAATGATGGATGGGCATCCGTGCCGGTCACCAGTAGGTACCTTGTTCGTTGAGCCTCAGCACTTGAGCCCCACTGAAAGCTGCCAGCCAAGTCCGGTCGGAACTGTGACTTCTCCATGTTAAGGGCCCCTTCAATTTAGCCTCCCCTGCCCAGACACTGGTAAAAGCTCCATTTTCTTCCAAAATATCTGTACTATGCTTTAAGTTTACACCTAAGATGGCATGAGCAGGCATGGAGATAACAATAGTAAGTATCTTATATTGAATTCTGGCTGCTCTGTACCAGGCTATGTGCTTCATTGCGTTATTGAACTTTTATAAAAATAAATGCTGTCATTGCTTTACTCTGAAGATGAGAAACTGAGGGTCAGAGATGAATCAAATCAAGTAAGTGACAGAGATGGATTTTGAACCATTTGATTCCAAAATCTAAGCTCTCAACCACTAAGTAATATATAATTACATGTTGATTTCTTATTACTGAGATGTGCATATCATAAAATATAGTATTTTTGTTAAATTGCATACATACTATATAAGCTATCTTTTATTCATGGACATTCAGGATTTTTGTTTTGTTTTGTGCTTTCCTTACTGAATTTTTTCTGTGAGCATGTATTCCTTGAATTAATTTGGTTTTTTAATTATGAAATGTTTCAAATATTTATATAAGTACAAGAAATAATACAACAAAACTACATACCCACCATTCAGATTTAACAAATACTATTTTATCATATTGACTTCAAAATTATTTAAGAAATAAAACATTCCAGGTAGAAATGAGAAACTTCCCCCCACACCACATCGATTTCCTCTCCTTAACCAGTATCCTTAAGTTAGAGTGTTGCCTTCTCATCAATGTTTTCATGTCTTTACTACATATGTATGTATTTTCATCAGGAAAAAAAAACATACAGCATATATATGTTTCTATAAATAGCACATAGTAATCCTGCTGCCTAGGTTTTCATTTCTATATCCTTTCACAAGTATCTGCAGTTGGCTCTCTACCACACTGGTTAAGTTATTGACTAACTGAGTCCACATTTTGTCAGCCTTGTGTGGTTCAAGATCACAGATGCCTCCTAGTTTTATCAAAGAAGGGGTTTGTGTTTTCATTTATAGTCCTCTGTGTGTTCAAGGCTCTTTTCAAAAGGAGGAGTGGAGTATAAAACCAGATCTCTCTGATTCTTTTTCTGCATCTATTTTAACGAGCCAATGGTTTTTGTTCTTTAGTCTGCTAATTGTATAAATTACATGACTCGATCTTCCAATGTTAAGCCATCCTTGAATTCCTGGGTTCAATTGCACTTGGTTGTGTAGTGGCTTTATTGTCCCTGTTCTTATCATTGCTGCTGCTCTTGTTGTTTTGCTGCCTTGGTTTGTTAATGTTTTGTTTAAGTTATTTCATCTACACTCATAGATAAGATTGACCTATGATTTTTCTATTCAACTGTCTTTCCATTTTGATATCAAGGTTAATTTGCATCGTTTAATAAGTTGGAGAACTTCCTCCCTTTCTGTATTCTCTGAAATAATTTCATTAAAGGTTTGATAAAAGATGTCCATAAATCCATCTCAGCCTAATGTTTTTGCAGGAAGATTTTTTATATAAGTTTTCAAATTAATTGACATAATATTGTTATCATTATTTTCTTGTTTATAATCCTTTTTTTACTATAGTTCTTCATCCCTTTCTTTTTTGATATTGATAAGTTTACCTCTTGCCCAAACTTGCCTGAAGACTGTCCATTCTGTTAGTCTATAAAAACAGAGAAACAAAATTTTCTTCTACTCTAGTGTGTTTTTTCATAAATACCTACATATACAGGTACATATATACCTGTATACATACATTGTTCCCCCAAGTAAAATGGGAAAACAGAGGTTACTTCTGCTTCTAGAAAGACACTCTTCTCGCCAACATTTAGGGAGTAAACCAGAGCCCCACAGAGAAGTGACTTTCTCAGTAATAGCATGTCCCGCTAATGGTACTATCCCTCTCTCTGCAGACAACCAAGCTCATGGTTTGCAATCAAAGCACCTTTGTGTCCCTTCAGATGCTTTCCCTTGCTACCTGGGTGACTTGAGCAAAGGGAAGTAAAGATACCCCTATGGTAAGAATTACCTGGAAGCGACAGGATGGATGAGTGAGTGAATGTGAGACCAGGGCTGGAGGGACCTACCTGGGTTTGAATCCCAGGTTATTCACTTGCCAGCTGTGTGGCCCCAGGCATCTCACTAGGTTTTTAAAATGAAATAAAAATACAACCTTGAGTTGTTCTGGGAATTAAATTGTATGTCTTTTTGGTATGGTGCTTCACACACAGAGAGCAAATATTCAAGAGTCACCCTTGTAGTCAGCATTACAAATATTATCACCCTTGTTTGGGTAAAGGCCTTAGCTCAAAAATACTCAGAATGCAGTCTCAGGGTATTCTTTTCTTCATTACTCTCCTGGCTGATGCCGGGTGTGATGAGGACAGCATAGCCCTGGAAGATCTGATCCCAGGAGACTTTCTGATCCCAAAAGTTGAGCTCTCATCCCAAAAGCTCCACATTCACCCTGACAGCTGCTCCCAGTACCTGTCCCTTGCTTTCCCTTGCTACCT
The DNA here is from genome assembly GCF_021234165.1 of Pteronotus mesoamericanus. NCBI lineage: Eukaryota > Metazoa > Chordata > Mammalia > Chiroptera > Mormoopidae > Pteronotus > Pteronotus mesoamericanus. The sequence goes on from NW_026555105.1 coordinate 14,627,537, forward strand.
GGGTGACTTGAGCACCCAGTAAGCTTCACATTTCTAAAGAGTAGAAAGTGTGGGTTTGAAAATGCAGAATCCCATAACCAATGATTCCCTAGACATTCTATCAAAACTCTCAAGAATGGAATTATACCCAAAGCTAGTAAAATTATACCCTGTGTCTACTGGTATAACATGGTGTTTTTCAAATCAGTCTCCCTAAACTCGTAAGGATTCCAGAAACCAACCTTCCTTTTCCCCTACCACACACTAATGGTAGACAAAGCACCATACCCTCTCATCTAAATTCACCCAGACTTTTAGATAACTGGCATTAATATAAAGCTTCATTTTATATTAATGGATACAAAGCATACCCAGGGCTATGAAGCATCAATGTCATTCATAGCCAAGACTCTTGATCTGCCCTTTGACCTCATGTCTAAGATGTCTATTATGGAGAAAAATATCATGAGCCCCTTTGGGTCTCAGTTTCCACATCTGTGAAGCCAGAATGATGATAACTAATTGACTGCACTGTGTGAGACAGGAATGAAGAAATCAACATGAAATTGTTGTATGAACTGTGGAGACATGTATACATGTTAAACGTTATTTCACACACACATACACTATTAGCCCCACTTATGTTCATGAAAACTGGAGCTCAGAAAGGTTAGTTACTTTCTTAAGGTCAAAGAGTTAATATGCAGGCTCTGGTAGGTGCCACGTGGTGCTGCCCAGAAGCCCTTCAAGTGAATGACTCACTGCCTATATGCAGGGGGTACAGTCCAGGGAGAGACTCCAGCTGTCAGGCTCACCCCTGTCTGTCTCAGCTGCACAGGGCCACCGTGCCCAAGGTTGAATCCTTCCTGGGGAAGCCCACACCACATCCCATGATGGAGCAAAGCAAAGCTATAAAGGCTCAGCCATTTCAACTCCGCCCGGAACAACACCGGTGGGCAATTCTCTTCTGGGTTAACCCAGCCTATGTTGGACCTGCATCCCAAGCTGAATTTCTCTTCTACCCAGTCGTGCTGTCTCAAGATCACAGGCTTTGGTTCCATACAAACATCTTGTACCCCGATCTGCATCTCAACATCTCTCGGGGAACCCAACCTGAGACACTGAGATCCAAAACTGGATCTCTCTGAATGTGCAGCATAATTGAATCTGCCAGGAAGGAGCAGGAGCAGGTGCTTCTGATAAGCCCCTCTGTTGCCAACGCTCAGCACCTGATTGCCTCTGCCAGCCCTGTGCTAAGGAGACCTGCATAGATCAGTCGCTCGTGAACACAGAGACAAAATGTAAGACTAGTCCCATCCAGGACTTTCTGAGCAGCAGGAAGGCACCGCTGCTCAGTTCAGAGAAGACCTACTCTGCATCAGATCCCGGCAGGCCCCGCTGGATGTGGCTGCAAGAGGACTTTGAAGGGAGCAGCTCGTGGCCTGGCCCAGGCCGGGGCCCCGCCCTCCAGCACCTCTACCTCGAAGCAACTCAGCCAGCCGCCAGCGCCAGCAGGTGGCTCTGAAAATGCCCCGTGTAATTAGAAATCTCATTTCCATTCCTGGTCTCTGGTTTACATGGCAAAGAGAGCAGTTTTTCTGGAATGAATTACCCACTCCCTGCAGATGTCTTCAAAGGCTTATAATCCAAAACCGGCTCTCAGAGGCCCAGCCTCCCCAGGGCCGCCCATGCACACAGGAAGTCACTCCTTTGCGGGCACAGATGGGCTTTTGAAAATGTACAAATGGTGCTGATGTGGCAGGAAATGCTGGCCAAGGGGGCAAGAGTTAGAGTCTCTGGTGTTTGGATATTAAGGAAGCTCAGAGTACATTAACCTCACCTTCACTCAGGGCAAAGGCATACAATATGCCTGGGATTATCTTGGCTTTAGCACTGAATGTCCCATGTCAGAGAAACCCCTTAGTCCCAGGAAAGAACCTGAAGGTAAGAAAAAGGCAGAAATGAGAGTCTAGTTCATTTGGGGCAACCCCAGATGAAGGCTAAATTCGGAACCTCCAACTTCTCAGTTTCCTACCAGTTGGGTCAGTGAGATGCCAACTGACCCAATGCAGGGTGGGGCAAAAGTAGGTTTACAGCTGTTCACATGGAAAATAATACAATGATAAATAATAACACAAGAATAAACTCTGTGTCTCGTGTACTAACAATGATGAACCTACTTTTTCCCCACCCTGTGTGTATACAAGGTCTGTCCAGAAAGTATGCAGCAATGCAGTAGGAGAAATGGAGACATTTATTGAAGAAAAAAAATAAGATATAAGAAACATTGTACATAAGACAATGAGGCCTCAGTCCCCTTCAAAGTAGGCACCATGGGACCTCACACAGTTCTCCCAATCGCCATCAGCCGCCCTGTCATATTTTCCTGAATCTCATCAATGGTCTGAAATCTCTTCCCTTTCAAAAGTGATTTTAGTTTTGGGAAAAGCCAGGAGTTGCAGGGCACCAAATCTGAGCTGTAGGGGGGCTGAGTCACCTGGATGACTTGGTGTTTCACCAAATATTGGATATTAGGGAATATACGCATGACAAGACGCGATGCATGAGGAGGTGTATTGTAGTGATGAAGCTTCCAATCACCACTTGCCCATAGCTATGGCCTTCTGAATCATCTAAATAGTTTCCGTGGAGGAATGTTCATGCTTAATGCAATATTTGATGCAGATTTGTTGCTTTACTCACCTAGTCATTTTGAATACGATGAGCACAGAGTACACATGCTCACTCAACAGCATCTACTTCCTCCACTGACTAGTCCAGTGAAGTTGTCTTTGCTCACATATGTGCATTCCAGTCCACTCTCCTTGACTGCCAGGTTACATCACTGTTGCACAAACCATTCTCATTATATTTACAATATCTGGACTTTTTCTGGACAGACCTCATAGATAGATATAGATAATATAGATGATATAATAGATATAGATATGATGATAAAGATAGAGACAGAGACAGAGATAGAGATAGAGATATGGTTTAATGGCATAGAGTAGGGTTTGGCAAGTTTTTTTTCTGCAAAGGGCTAGATAGTATATATTTCAGGCCCCATGAGCTGTATAGTCTCTGTCTCATTTATTCAACACTTCTGTTATAACATAAAAGCAGCCATAAATAGTACATAAATGGGTGTGAATGATGGTGTTCCAATAAAACTTTATTTACAAAAGCAGGCAATGGGTCAGATTGGGGCATGAGCCCTAGTTTGCTGACCCCTGGAATATCACATGGGCTTTGAGATCAGATGAGCTGACTTCAATTGCTAGCTCTTCCTCTTACCATCTGTGTGACTAAAAGCAATTTACTTCATTTAAGAACCTCCATTTCCTTACTTATAAAATAGAAATGGTACGTGGCAGAGAATACTATTTACCAAACACGCAATGCCCTGCCACATCTCCTAGCTTCCTTTGCAGTGGGCTGGGCCAGGGAGTGAGTCCTAGTCAATGGAATATGGGTGGAAGTGATGTCAGCCACTTATAAGGCTGACTCTTTAGCACATTCTAACAAAGTCTCTAGTCCTTTCTTCTATCATGGTGGCCTTGGGGGTCACATGCTCCAGAAGGTATAACTGCAACATGGAGGGAGGCCACCCAACCCCCATGGAGTTGTGCAAGAGTAAGAAATAAAACTTTACTGTGTTAAGTTACCAAGATTTGGATTTGTACGTTCAGACAGCTGGGACAATTACTGTAACACCTACATCCTGGGGTCACTGTGAGGATGAAAGGAGATTGGTGTGTAGAGCACCAAGCCTGGACTTGGCACAGAGAAGGCACTCAATATTAGCTATTATGACTAATTGATTATAATAGGTATTACAAGCAGTTTATGGGGATTTTTAAGGAAAATCAGAAAACTACACAGGAAATAAGTTAACTAACTTTTCAAAAAATAGCAACCCACTGAGGTTTTTTTAACATCAAAAATAACATTTTGATAAGAAAATTGTTGATTCTGTTATACCTTTAAAAAAGCATCACTTATTAACTGTCTAAGAAAAAGAAGGAGGGAGGAAAAATACCCTCTAATTTTTACATCCCCATTCATCATTTTCTCTATTCAGCACAAGTTTCCTGAGCAGGTACACTGTGTGCATTCCTTGAGCTGGCTGCTGACTCAGCCATGGTCCTGCTGCCCAGAAGTCAGAGCAGGTGGCCACCCAGGTCTGCCAAGGGTCATTGGTCTATAGAAGGGGATAACATGGGGAAGGCCCAATGAAGTGAACAGGAGTAGAGATGTTTCCAAAAGAAGGTCAAGAAAAAAGAGAGAATCTTTGATCCTCTAGATGAGAAGTGTGACTTATCAAAACTACAGGTGGAGAGAGCCAATAGGCCTGTTCATAATGATGCAGGACACATTGTGAAACCAGATCTGCTCAGACTGGGGCCAAGTCCAGATCCAGGCTCGTCACCATCTTGTCCATGGAGCTAATGTTTAATGACCACTCAGGAGGCCACACGCAATGCTGAGTGCTCCACTTAGATTACTGCCTCTAATGCAAGTTCACCATAACCCTGAGAATAAGGAGCACTATTATCTACTATAATATAGATTATTTATGAAAACATCAAGACTGAGGCTATAAGTATATTTCCCTGGATCTTACAGCTATTAAATGGCAGAACCAGGATCTAAACACAAGTTCAAGGTGCTATAACAAGATGGCATAGGCTAGGTGGCTTACACAACTGATAATATTTTTCTTAATGGTATGTCTGAGATTGGGATCAGGTTCTGATGCAGGACCTCTTCCTGGCAGCTGCCTTCTCACTGTGTCCTCATAGGGCAAAGTATAGACAGAGAGAAAGCAAGCTCTCTCATGTCTCTTCTTATAAGGTCACTAATCCCATTTTGAGGGCTCCACTCTCGTGACCTAATCACATCCCAAAGTCCCCACTTCCTAATGCCATTTTATTTGGCGTTAGCATTTTAACATATGAATTTGGGTAGGGGGTGGGGAAAGACAAGCATGCAGTTTATGACAATAAGTAATCTTAATTCTAAAAATGGACCACTTTGCTACTAGGTTATAATGTCATATAACCAAGCACTATCATATACTATGCCCTGTTCTAAATGCCCTATGATATTGATACTATTATCATTCCCATTTTACAGATGAGGAAACCATAGCTGGGAAAAGTTAGGTGGCTTCCCCAAGGTTATAGGGCTAACCTATTCTCACTTTAGATCTCACACTCTTAAAAATGTCCCAGAGTCTCAGTCTCCCAAATATGTGAAGTCAACCAAAAGACCAGAGCCCTGTGGGATTGGCCACTGTGTTTGACAAGACTCTTTCAGCCAGACCTCTGTCTCTTCTCTGGGTCATAGGAATCTGTAGCCTATGAACAGGCACAACTTGACTAGAAGACCATGCCCAGATATTCAGCAAGCAACATCATTCTAGTTGAGTATGACCTTCCACACAGAGCAATTGTAACCCAACATGGAAATGAGGGCATGTAAATCAGAGGAATGGTGGTCCCATAATGAATCATCCCATTTCCTCCAAGCTCATCAAGACAGACTCATATAAATTCCATGTAGGCTCTGGCAGGTGCTGTCATTTATATTTCCAATTAAAGGAGCCCTAACTTTGCTCACTTCTCAGTAGGAAGCTGAGCATTAATATGAAGATCTCCTTATTTCAGGAGATCTTCACAGGAAACTCCTTGTGCTGGTATGACCTGTGATCCTCTACTCTCCTGTCTGTTGAATGGAGAAGGCTAGGCAGGAACTTCAGGAAGGTTCACCTGTAAAAGCTGGTTAATGCTTCAGTGGAGAGGCCACAGATGAAGGGTGCCCACAACATCACCCTCTGCAAAGGCAGGGACATGAGGATGCTGGGAGCACTCATTATCCTGTTACATGGGCCAACCTGACCTGACCATTTCTGGCCATCCTTGTACCACTGAGGGAGAGCTCTTCCATACCTTGCAAAACATTTTCAGACCATGTATTCCTAATGACCCTGGTTGGAGGGTAGAGCACATTCCTACTGAGAAGTGACAAATTTTCTTGGACTAAACATGGGTCTCAGGTCGCAGTCTTGTGACTAGTGCATTCTCCTTGTGTGCCCTTAGGAAATTTATTCCACATATCCTAGCATCAGCCTGAGCATAGGAAAGTAGAGACATGGGAACGTCTGTGACAAGGCTTTACATACAATATATAAATAACAGCAAATGTTTGGGCTTTCCTGTAGTTATTGTCACTGTCTTCTTAGCGTGTCAGTAAACAGGGTTTCTGAAACTCTTTAATCCTCTTGCTGTCTGATGAATTTGCTAGTTGCCTTGGATTCTGTGATCCTTATTAAGGTAAAAAATATATAAAAGGTCATTGCTGAGGGTAAGGAAAAAGAGAGAATTGGTTAGCATAACTACCAGAGTCAATATAAGCAACAACAACAACAAAAAGTGTGTGTCTTGTAAATGTCTCATTCTGAAGCTAAACTTGAATGGGAGGCATTTCTTTTTTATACTAGTAGACCATAGAAAACCCCAAATCAACATCTCGACCCTTCTCTAAACTCTTTATAATTGAAATTAAATGAATGGGACTTAGTGTCTGGAAGTAAATGATAATGGGGCAAGAGATAAATAAAATAAGGATAATAGAAGAGAAGAAAAAAAGGAGGAAAAACAAGGAAAATTGACTCTCATTCCCAAGCAGGGAAGAATGGTATACACTTATCATAGATTCACCTGGAAAAGCAAAAGTTGATTTGCATTTCCATGTAATTCTTTGGTCTCCATGTTATTGTAGAGTGGATAAATATGAGACTGGAGAAACATCAGAGACCAAAGTCCTTCTAAAACCCCTTAGCGAAGAAGCAGATACATTATCTAGACAGTACTAGGGAGCCATTGAACTGAACTAACCAAGAGAGTACCCAGAGAATAAATATGTATTTTAGAAAGACTTCTATGCCTACTCTGTGGAACAGCTTATAAGGGAGCAAACGTTGGAAGTAGAGGGTTAAAAGGACACTATTCATGTCATCTCAGGAAATGAGCATGACAGCCCAGCCCCAGGTGACAGTATGTGAAAGAGAGAAGCCAGAGATTCTGAGAGCAAACCTGCAGGTCTAACCACTGATTAGATGCCTTCCAATATCCAGATATGACTTTGGCATTATACTGAGAGTTTCACCACTCTGTAAGCTAGGGACAGAGGAGGAGGGGTTGGTCTGAGGAGGAAGGACCGAGAGTCTGTGTTGGAAATGACAAATGGATATACTTAGAAGGAATTTCTAAGATTTTCTCTAGTAGAAGATTTGGACAACATATGTAAATTATAGCCATGCACATGGTTAAAATAAGGTGAAGAAAAAATGTAGACAGAGTGAGTGCCGAGCCAGAGAGTCTCGGTTCCCAAAGGCTTTTTGACAAGTTCTCTCCAAATATCCTTACATATATTTGGAGAAGACTGATAAATTTTGACTGGAGATATGACTGATAGTGTAATATAATATGTAGCCTAATAACCAAGTCATTGTCTATTAGACAAATGCCAATGCCTATTTGTGAGCTCTAGGTCAGCTGGTTTTACATATTTGACATTTTTTATCAGTGATTTGTATGAAAAATGGAGACTATGGAGTATGTGAAGAGAAAATGAATTAATAAGGCTACAGGAGTTAGCAACACATAAGGATGAAGGGTCAGACTAATGAAGTAACGCTTGACAAAGGCACTAGCCTAGTCTGCAAGAGGGCTCCAAAATCATCTGCAGAAACATAAGACAGGGGCTTCGCTGCCTGGCAGTAGCTGCTTTGAAATGAAAAATAAATATATGTAGGACAAAATATGGCTTTGGCTGACCCTAAGCTCAATCTCATGTCATACTGTGATCTGGTGGCTGGAACAGAGCATTTATATTCATGTTAATATGAATAGAGTCATAAGGTTCAAAGGGCAAAAGCTCTATTCTCATCTACACATTTAGCCTGAACACCCCAACTTGCTGGGTTCAGCTCTGAGCACCAATCTCCAAGAAGAAGGGCACTCTAGATAGTGAGCAAATCCACCAATGAACTGAAACAAATTAAGGTGAAAAATGTAAGACAGACGATGTATGTAATGGATTTATTCTGCAAGGCAAAGAACTGCTCCATGTGAAACAGAGTAGGGTCCATGGACAGGAGTTACAGAAAAGTGAATGCCTTTCAGCCTCCAAGACTCCCAGCAATAGCCTGCATGGCTTGGGAGGGAGGATGCTCAGTCCCTGCAGAGTCCAGGTAAAGGCCAGGGATAGGCATGAGTAATTCAAGGACCAGACAAGGCGCCAAAAGTGATCATCTGCTGGAAACCCAGGACCACAGGAGCCTGGACCCATTGAGGGAACCAGCTGCTCCTGGAGACACCATCTGAGTCACAGAGGTGTTCCCCCCTTCCCCTGCCTCCTATCTTTTGCCTTCCAGTCCTCACCAGTACATCCCATTGGCCAAACCCTGGAAGCCTAGTCTGCAAGGGTCAGCCCCCTGCCAACAACCCAGATTGGGGAAAGGACAAGGTAAATAGTTCATTGGCCAAGAAGGATGTAAATTTGCCCTCTGAGAGTGGGCAGCAGATTCCTCCAGTAATAGCAAAGCCTCTGGTTCAGTTGACCAAGCTGAATCATGACATTGAAAGAAGGTGACAGTCAACATCCAGCCTCTCTCTTCCTTCCTGAAGTCCAGCTGAGAAGCTGCAGGGGGCTGGGCTGCAGTCAGCCCATTCCGGCCAGAGAGCTGCTCACCCAGGGCATCTCAGGTCTCGTCTCCCAGCACCGCCTGCCAGAGATGCTCCTGGCCCCCAAAGCGGAACCAGAAAAGGCTACACCGATCTCAGAGCTCCTCCGGCATTTGCTGCCCCGTAGTTATTTTTATATCTCATTTCCTCACATTATGGCAATTTACATACTTCAGCAGAGTGCATTAGTGTCCAAAACACAAACCAGGAACAATAACACATTACCGGGAGCTTCGCAAAAGCCCCAACCCGGGGAGGTTTCGGAAATCAGTTGCTAAAACAAGTGGTTCCCTCATCCCGAGTGGGAGAATTCTCAGCAACACTTGACAATAAGTGGACGTGATGAGGCCCGCACAGCGCCATAATTCCTGCCGGATTGCACATTGACAGCGGCATTCAGCACGCAGAGCCCATCAGAGCGGGCATTGTTGCGATGAATACCAAAGGGATTGCGGAGTGAATTGCTTCTTCGTTGCCAAGTGCTTCCGATTCCCTGCTCCTGCCATCTGTGTCCTCCAGAAGACACACAGAAGCCAAGGTCCGGCATGGGGGCCTGGCTCCATGCTGCTGGGAAGGACTGCTCTCCAGACAGGAGGAGACCCAAAGAAGGGGAGGGGAGCAGACTTGGGGTCAGGGACTGCAATAAAATTCCATTGTCTCCACATAATCAGGTTACACTTACAAAAACCTAATCACAATCAGATGTAGAACAGCCCATCCTCACCATGCTTGCTCAAACATTCATACCCTTACTCTTAGAAAGACCACTCAAATCTGCACTCACACATGGCCACACACAAACACTCATACATATCCATTCATTCATTCAACAATAGTGAGTGCCTTATCTGTACCAGTGACTATGTTAGGCACATGGCCCTTCCCTTCTTGGAATTTACCTTCATACACACAAACACGTGCACAGTCACACCCACATTCTTGCACAGACACATACACAAGCACACAGACAAGTCACGCATGCCTGACAGACTCAGAAATCCACCTACTCACTTGCATATTCACAACTAAAATGCAACACCAGCCAGAAGGAAGATGAAAAACTAATCAACTGTCTAGCTCTGTTTTAATTCTGAAAACACAGCTCTATTTTAAGTCAGAGGTTCTCAGCTCAAGGCTCTTATGCTTACCAAGAGCTTGGTTTGCCTTTGGTTCATCTATTAGACAAGTTCTATGTTTAACACTTTCAATTGCTAATATCTCCAGTCAGAGTTTAAAATACAGCAGTGATATGCCACCTTGGAATGGAAATGTAGCAAGGAGCACAATCTTCTTCTATGGTGCAATACATCCTAGTGGAAGGGTGCTGTTGTCCCCTACAATTGTCCAGGAAGAATACTCCCAGGTTCTCTCTTCAAGTTCTAGCTAACAACAAAAGCAAAGGCAAAAGCAAAAATAATGATAACTAACATTTATTGAACACGTACTGTAGGCAAGGCAGTGTGCTAAGTGCTTTAGATAGACTATTGCATTTCATTCTTTCAGCAATCCCATGTGGAGTTTCTCCCCATTGTGCAGATGATAAAACTGCAATTCAGCAAGAGTAGGTGACCCCTAATGACGCCCAGAAAACTGGTCGTAGACCTAGTATTTAAATCCAGACAAACTAATCTTTTGTTTTTGTCACCATAGACAAAAAGGGAAATAGTAGGCTTTGGCAGAGCTGGGCTCAGAGTGCACAGGTGTTTGATGTTACGCCCCATACTTTTGTATATGTTGTCATCCTTTCATCATCACAGCCTACTCTGCCCTCTTCCTTCCTGTTTATTTGTAGTTTGTGGTATTGTTTTGGTTGAATTAATGATGACTTAATAAATTGGAAAAAAACCAAGCAAAATAAGCAAGTAAATAAATAAACCCAGGCAAACGGACTATAGAAATTAGTGCTCTCTGTATCAGTTAGCTACTGCTGCAGAACAAATCAGCCCAATACTATTATCTCACATGTTTCTTCTGAGCTGACTGGGAGCATCTGGGCAGCTTTTGCTTAGGTTTCCTCACAAGCCAGAGCTAGGGTGAGGTGAATAAGGCGCTCACCTTGGACACGAATGTGAAAAGAGGGTGCCAAATATACTCAACCATGAAGATAAGTCATATTTCAGCCAATACTTTTTAAAAATCAAAATTAATGCAGAAACTTCATGATGATCAAAATTTTAAGTAAAGACAAGATATTACTAATTTTTTTTTTTTTTTTTTGCCTTGGGCTCCAATATGGCTCAGCACAGCACTGAACTCCTGCTGGTAACCTACCATCTCTTGCAGAGTTAGAAACATCTGAAGCCTCACTCATTTGTGCCAGGTATCCTACACTGGGAGTCCTGCACTGGGAGGACTCCAACAGCTGGGGCCTGGGACAGCTCGAGCTCCTTGGGCATCCCTCCCTGTCCCCATGAGGTCTCTCCAGACGGCAGCGTCAGGGTAGCCGGCCTTCTTACACAGAGGTTCAAGACCACAAAGACACATGCTCTAGGAGACAGAGAACCAAGAGGAGGCTGTACATCTCTTGGGACCCAACACAACATCACTTGCATAAGATATTTTTTTGCAAGACCAGCCCATATTGAAGGGGAGGGACAAGGACTCCACCTCCTGATCTGACTCATGTCCTACAACCACCACACTCTGAAACCACGGCCCTGGAAATGAGCAGTCTCTGTCTCCATCCCACAACCCACCATGAGCAACTGCCCCCCAGATGTTCTTAGTACCTAACTAACCACTTAGGTCACCTGTCATCTAAGTGTCTGAGAACATCTGTGTCCATCGGCGAGCATTTGCCACACATACAAATATCTGGCCTGGGGAATAACATCCAAATCTCAACGTGTGGCATTAAAAACCTCCCAGGGCTGTCGACACTCCCAGAGACTGCGCTGCTCCCTCCGCCCCCACAGGTCAATTTGGGAGGTGTTGATGGCTTGTTTCCAGCTGATCTCATTAGTCACCACCTACAACACTTGAGCTAAAGAGAGAGTCCGGGGTTAAAAATTTATGAACGATGGTGAATAGGAAGGCCTTCCCCAGCTTCCGGGGCAGTAGAGCAGCTTTAAGTTGGACAGGTCTCTTGGGATCACCTCTATACCACCTCTAGCGAGGACCTGGAGCTGGCGCAGCTCTTTAGCCTTTTTTGAGCATCTTACTTTTTTCTCATCTGTAAAATGGACACAGCAATGCCAACTGCTGTTTTAATAAAGATAAAATGAGCCAAGCCTGAAATGAGGTGTAAAAAGGAGAGAGGGGATGTAGCAGGTGATTGATCATTGTTATGGATATTTTTTTCTTCAATCACCTGGATCCCATTTCTCCCCACCAGCCTCAGCATCTAACACAAAGGCCTCAGCAGTGGAACCATGAAGTCACTGTCAGAGATGGAAATGACAGTATTGTGTTGAAGGTGTTAAAGGAAAACAAGTCATCTAAGTATTTAGAACAGGGGGAATTTATTCCAGGAAATAGGCTAGCCTGGTCACGTAATGACCAAGAAGCAAAAGTGAGGAAACCCAGAGGCTGACAGCACAAGGCTGTTGCCACTGCCCTCAGGGACAGAGGGAGGAGGTGGGGTTTCTAGAGTCAGGGCCAAGGTCATCTGATACAGTGTCCCATAGGAGCAGGAGCCATCAAGGAAACTCAGCCACTACTAACACAAGACAGGGAGAGAAATGCCCGGGCCTCCTTTCCTCCTGCCCTCCAACCTCCCATCAGTGCCTCCTATTGGCTAGATCCAGCCAGAGGAAATTTGATGCACATCAGACCCCTGTGGTATGGAACAGAGCTAGGGAAGGACAAGGGATGAAATAGGACAGGTCAGTCACAGCACAGTAGCCATCATTTTAAGGCCACAAAGTCCAGGGATGGGCCATAATGATGATATTTATGTTAATTTTGAGTACAATTGCTATGCAATAATCAAGTTCCATTATGTCATTTAACCTGCACAATTGCCCATGGGACAGGGGCTATTGATATCCCCATAGTAAATGAAGGAACTAAAGATCAGAGAACATGTTCCTCACTCAAGGCCGCAGAATTAATGGGAATGAAGCCAAGATACCATACCCAGCAATCCAGCCCCACATTGCATGCTCGGAGCCATTCTGTTCTGAACCAAATTATGTGCTTTGGAGTCAGGCAAACTGACTTGAATTCCAGACCTCTCATTTCTGCTCTGTATTTTCTTGTGTTCTCTGTTTCCTCACCTACAGAATAGGAATAGCAGTTACTTCACCTCCAAAGATGCTCTAAGGACCAATGAGAGAGCTGAAATTAGTGAGAGCTCAGCAACATGTTGTTAATTTCACGACTGCTCTTCCTGGTTCAGTCCATGAAAATTGCCGATTCTCTCCAAGGGAGAGAGAACTCAGGTTGCGGAGATCCTGGGAAACAAGAGTTGAAAGTCAAAGGCAGCTGCAGAGAACCTTCTCTGGACCGGCACTCCCGGAGATGCTGCAGTTGCACTGGGCAGTTCCCACACACAGGCAAGGCTCCTGCCCCAAGCATTGTGCTTCCTGCCTGAGGCCACACCCTGTCTGGGATGCGTGCTCTGCCAGCTTGTGGGACAGTCTGAAAATGCTAGAGATGTCAAAGAATTGAGACCACAAGGAGGAGCTCTGGCCAGGTAGCTCAGTTGGTTAGAGCATCGTCCCAATGTGCCAAAGTTGCAGGTTTGGTCTCAGTAAGGGCACATACAAGAGTCAACAAGTGGAACAAGAAATCTAGCCCCCAGTGGGGGCTAGAGCTACTGGGACATGCCCCAGCTTCTTTGCCCTTTGGTGAGCGGTTCTAAGGACTGTCACACACACCCCTCCTGGGATCCCCTCTCAAATAAACTACATGCACCCCAATCCTTGTCTCAGTGCCTGCTTTTGGGAGAATCTAAACAAAAATGTTGTCCTCTATCCTCCAGCCACCCCTCAGTTCCCCACTCCACCCCTCTCTTCCTGGGATAAACAGGAGGGAGAATCATTAGTACCCAAACATTGATTCTCCAAACTCTTAGAGGTGAAACAATGGTAGCTAGTCCTGGACCCTCCCTGGCAGTTGGCACAAACACCAAGAGTCAGTCCAATAGGCTGCAGGTCTGCCCACCCTCGCCAACGCACCATGGATGTTACTGAGGACTCTGCATCTTGGAGGTAGTTCTAAGTCAAATCAGACACTCACTACAGCTTTTCCCCCAGCAACATGGAAAAATCGTATGTACACACAGAGCTCAGTGGGATCCCCTGCAGAGTCAGGCTTCCATCCCTGCAAATTATTTTTTGCTAATCAATATGTTTAATAAATAATATTCCAGTTGATTTCATTACTGGCAATACACAAATCAATAGAAGGTTATTGCATGATAACTTCCCATTGATATTGTAATCGTCTTGATTTAATAAATGTTGCTTTTCTAAGGATTGCTGTTTGCATTAGGAATTGAAGGAAAGAGGATAAAAAATAATTCCACTGCAAAACTGAGGCTGCAGCTTAATAAGAAAGTGCAGAGTAAGTGGGGGCCTCCTCAGCTCTGTCTGCAGCAGCCTGAGCTGGGGCCCAGCGCTGTCTGGGTCTATGCTACTCACCTTTGTTGGATTTCAGAGCAGAAAGAAGGAAAAGCCTTGGCTAGAAGGCTTTTCAAACACCTCTCAGCAGGGGCTTGACCTTTTTTTTCCTTTGCAAATCCTGGCCAGGAACTCCTTGTTAGTGAAAATCCCAAGAGGAAGGTGAGTGGTGTAAAGTGATAACCTTGAGGCTTCAAGTCCATTCTCAAGTTCTGGAGAATCAAAGCTACCAGGGACCCTATCAATTGTCTAATGCAAAGAGTCCCAGTTACCAGGCCAGGAGTGATGGCATCAGAGTCAGCCAGGAAACCTGTTAAACTGCGGATTCCTGGAGCCCCAGTCCTGGAGATGGTGACTCTGCAGAGCGGGCACGGGGCTGGAAAAAAATGCATTTTTGATTTTTTTATTGACACAACATGTTATTTAAGATTAAATTTGAAAAGGCAATATAATAATGACTCCCATAGAACTATAAGATGATGTGTTGAAATTTTATTTAACATCTTTATTTTATATATTACAATGGGTTCAAAGTACCAAACTCATTGTTGATTCAGTTCACCCTGCAAGAACTTTACAAATACACCTAAAACTGGCTATGGGGGTAGAGGCGAGGGGTCCATTGTCCCTCCACCACCAGTCAGAATTTGCCTGAGACTGACTGCCTAACCTTGAATTCTGACTTCAGTACTTACCAGCCGAATGAACTTGGAAGAACCCGGTAATGTCTCTGGGTCTCAGAGTCTCTGTCTATAAGGTGAGGATAATAATAGTTCTACCTCATGGGGTTGTTGTTGTAAAGATTACAAGATAACATACAGGTAAAATACTCAAGACCATTCTTGGCACGTGGCAAGTCCTCACTTTGGGTTCTCATTATTGCTATCCCTTTTCGTATTATCATTGTCATCAACACCTTTGATGTTATTACACTGCGATGGTTCAGACAATTCTGGGGGGGTCTCCCAGGACCTGTCAGTCAGTGTGTGAAGAGATTCCTTGGGGAACCCCAAAATCCACATCAAACGGTAGCAAAACCCCAAGGAAAGCAGGCCCTACTTAGGGATGATGTCTTGTGCAGGAAAGAATGGGTGAGGCAGGGCATGAAGGTTTAGGACGGGCTAGTCTGAATAATTTCCTTGGGCTCTGGGGCATAGAGACTGCCCCTAGTTTTCTGGTACCTGGCCGTGGGGCGACTAAGGCAGGTAGATGGTGGCCTAGAGTGTGCGAGCCCCTTAAAGAAAAAGATTGGTTTGTATTGGGAAAGTATTTCCCAAGGAAAAGGATCCTTATAGAAGAGCAGTGGGTGGTGACCAGGGAGGTAGGAGGCCAAGGTAAGGCAACTTAGGCATATCATTGGGTTGTGCACGGCAAGAGACATTTGGGATATGCATGTAGGACAAATGGTAAAGCATCAAGTTTACGTGGTTCATACACCCCACAGCCATGCTCCTTCCCAAAGGACAGATGGAGGCTAACATTATGATGCCCAATGGGTTCTGGCCTCATCCCTGGGCATGATGCTGGCACCCGGAAAAGTGTGACTGGTCCCAGCTGGTTCTTTGAAGGCTTCCACTGGTACCCACTCTGAGGCAGGCAGCCACAGCCTCTGGCCATGTACACTGTAGAGTCTTTGCCCTGATTCCAGACTCTTCATATCCAAATCTGCTCTCAGCACATGTGTGTCCCCACTGGGGCATATTATAGGATCTCTCAGAAGGTGGCTATCCTGGACATATTCCCCCTGAATTCCTCCCTCTCCCATTTCTAATCTACCCACTTCATGGTGCCACTTACCTCGGATGCCTTGCTGAATCTGGGACTCCTCTAAGGGGCCTGGACAGTCCACAAGTGACACTAAAATTTGTGAACAACAAATCCCACTGTTCCTGTAGTTCCCCTAGAAATTTATGGTTATTTCTTACACACCCTGGGTTTTGTATGCCTGCTCTTTGGATATCTTTATTCTTAATTGAATCCTCTCTTTGTTTTCTGGGGAAACCCCATAGGTTAGCTTTCATGCCAGAAGTTCCAGGGGAAGAAAATGATAAATCAATAAGACAAGAATATTACCAAAAATACTTTGGAAAACATTTTTAGAATGTTAAACCTTATTTTTGTGATATTAACATTGTTATTATGATTATATTAAGGGTCACCATTTATTAATTACCTAGTAAGTGTTTACTCTTTACAAATATTGTCTCAAGACTTCTCCCAGGTTGAAGATTATTATTCCCACTTTACAGATAAGAAAAATGGGGCTTCAAATTGTTAACTGGCTAGACATCACATAACCATTACAAGGCAGTGCTAGAATCAAATCTAGCCCTGGCTACTACTGTTTCAGGTTCATTATTACTGCCCTGGCTGGTGTGGCTCAGTGGATTGAGTGCCAGCCTAAAAACCAAGGGGTCACCAGTTCAGTTCCCATCAGGGCACATGCCTGGGTTGCAGGGAAGCTAATAGGGGGCACACAAGAGGCAACCACACATTGATGTTTCTCTCCCTCTCTTTCTCCCTCACTTCCCCTCTCTCTAAAAATAAATAAATAAAATCTTTTTTTTAAAGGTTCAGTACTACTGAGTGTTTTAATGTTTGACAGGAAAATGCAACCTTACCTCAGACACCCAAAGTGGGAGCTGGATCCCCAAAGAATGTTGCCTTTGCCCCCAAAGTCTCCACCTTTTATTCTAGTGAGCAGATGAGAAGTTTCTCCTCTCCAACACCTGATCCCGGAAAGGGGGAGAGGTACCTGGCCAAAACGTCCTTTTACCTTTCCTCCTGGCTCAGGGTCAGGGTGAACGTCCATGTGAAGTCCAGAATGGAGATCAATTTGTCAAAACCCTTCAGAGACCCCCCAGAAGGCAGACTCCTTCAGGAGAAAATGGAAGGTCTCCAGGGAAAATCCCCACGGTTATCAATAGGGTAACAATTTGTCACCCAAACTGGAAATTTTGAGAGTCAAAGGGGAAATTATTAAAAGTTGCAATCGACAGCCTACATGGGGAGGCACTGAGTCTGTCTAACCAGAGCTCAAGTTCACCCTAGTCATATGGAGAGAGCCAGTGATAAACAGGACTCAAGGCTTCCCCACAGCACCTTAAGTGTCTGCAGAACATCCTACTGGGGGACTTTCCCCTCAACTATTAGCATTATTATTGCCCATTAAATATGTCATAGTCAAAGATTTGCTTCATTCTTCAGCGTGATTGCCATTGATTTTTGAAGCCCACATCTTCCTCCCCAGGGAAACTCATCTTCAACGAAATGAGAGAAGGAAATGGAAAAGAAGGATTCGATTTATAGGCATTCACTTGTACAGGCATTGCTTTGGGGATATAGTTGGTCTTAAAACAGCACTTTCCAGAGGATGGCCCACCTGCGTCCGAATAATCCAAGAAAGTTGTACACCTACTGAGCCCCATGCTCCAAGGAGGGCTTACATCATCAGGATCTCTGGGGATGGGGCTGGGAAATGTGTGTTTTTAAAAAGTCCCCTAGAGCAGCAGCCCACAGCCATTTTGGCTCCAGGGACTGGTGTTGTGGAAGACCATTTTTCCATGGGCTTGCAGGGAGGGAGGATGGTTTCAGGGTGATTCAAGAGCATTACATTCAAACTCACCTCCTGCTGCGTGGCCAGTTCCTAACAGGCACAGACCTGACCGGTCTGCAGCCCTGCAGCCGGGAGGTTGGGGACCTCTGCCCTAGAGGCTCTTATGTGGCCTCTTATAGAGGGCCACCACACCAGGAAATCCAGGTGTCAGGTGAGCATGCCCTTATTTTGCTCCTCAAGCCTCAGGCTGCAGGGCCTCAGGTCAGATGCACCAGCAAGGGCTGTATATCCTCCCATCACTTCAGAATAAAAGTCTGATAATCCCCAGCCAGGGTGTCATGTAGACACCTCAAATTCCCAGCGGATATGCCAACCCTGGTTTATTGTGTGCAGGGGTGGCTGGGTCTCCTGCGCAGAGTGGGCAGGTTTTGGTGGTGGCATCTGCCAGGAGGAGCGGGTAATAGGCCTGATTTATGACACTCAGCATGGGACCTGGCTGCTGAGCTCAATCACTGTGGCTCCCCATGGTGGGGTTCATGCGCTGTAACGGGCCTGGAAATTGGAGAGAAATTTACCTCCTGCTGCCGAACATTACATAACAATCAAGGGAAACAAGCAGAGGCAGGAGGGGCCTCCTCGCTGGCAGGGGCAGCCTGGCAGCCAAGGAGGTAGGGCTGGAAGCCCCAGCAGAGGGGCTCCTGTGGGCGGGGATCCCAGGGTTGCCCAGCCAGAGCTGGCAACAGAGCCCGCCACGGTACAAACACAAGCCCAGCAACCTCTAGAAAGGATGGAAAAGAGGCAGGATCCAAATGGGGAGAGCGCTGTCTAAACCCATGTTCCCAACCCTAATGGTCTAGCACTTACGCCCCATGCGTCTGTCAATGCCTTGCGGATTTGCAACTGGGTACTATTCCAATGGGACCTGAGATTGACACCTACAACATGAAGGAGCAAGGAACAAAATGGAAATGGGACCAGATCAGCTCAGGCCTCACGGGTCACATGGTGAGGAGTTTGGATTGTTTTTCTTTTTCAAGTGCCCTGGGCAGTCAAGAAAGTGCCTCTCTTTCCTCTAGAGCAGCTGCCCCACTAGAAGTCGCAATAGGATAGAAGGGGCCCACGGTAGCTGATCTTGAAAAATAGATCTGATGAACTCACAAAGAACATGAGCTCTTATTCATTTATTAAAGCAGGCCCAGCAGGTGCCCTGGTGGCCGCTTTGGGAGGCACTGGCTCACCATCCAGGGTCCATCAGGGGCCAACCCTGACAAGAGGGTTGGGCCTGAAAGACCCTCTCCCACCCCAAATGAACCAGCAAGACAGAGTTCCAAGTACCACTCTTAACCGCTGACTTTATCACCAACAAAATGTGCTGACCTAGAAATTTGCCAATTATTTTTCAATAAAGGAAAATCATCTTATGGTGAAAATTTACATGGAAGTCTGATACATTTATCACTGGTGAAATTAATGATTTTTCCTCAGCTGCCTGTCATCCCGGTGGCAGGTGTCCTCCCTGAGGGCAGGGAGCAGGTCTATCTCTCTCATAGGTGTGCTGTGGACCCAGGAGAGCATTTAGCACATAGTGGACATGATAAACATTTGTTCCATCTGGAAAAGAAAGGGATTGGATCATGCTGTTTCATTGAAGCATCAAACATTAAGTGAACACCTACTGTGTGCCAGGCCTTGCAGTCAATGCTCAGGAAATAATGATGAACAAACCCATCGTGGCCTTGCCCCTATTTGTTCAAAGTCTGGTAGATGAAAATGAACATTAATAGATGTAAAGTTCCCACTGAGGCATGTGCTAGCAGACAGAGGAATATGGAGCTGTGAATATATAGCAGGGGAACTGATCTAGTCAGAGGAAGACCAGGGAAGGCTTCCTGGAGGTATTGTTATTTCAGGTAGGATCCCCCAAAAAAGTAATAACTAGTTAATTGGGATGGGGAGGGTGGAACAGCATGTGCAAAACTCCCCAACAGAAGGACTATGACCTCCTACTCAATCTTTCAACCATAACATCTTTACATTTGTTCTGTTTTACACATCAGCCTTGCAAGATAACATTTTTTTTAGAAAAAATAGTGTTTGGCAGCTAATACATAAATGCTGGAAGTCTAGACAACCAAATGGTTGTCTCAAAGGACCTTCCTAACTCTCAAAATTCTGTGTGGACAGACTCAAAGAAGTGGAGCAATAACCTGTATGCTTGGACCAGGGTCAAGAAGTCAGGGGTCAGAGGTGACCAAACAGACCCACAGCTCTGAGTGCTGAGCTGTGGCTTATGAAAAAACAATGTTCATTTGTTGGAAGGCGTTGGCGGCGGGGGGTGGGGGTGTTCTGTATTCTAGACACACATATTATAATTCTGGTCATTTCTAACTGAGTTAAACATTTTAAAGTGGATTCTCAGAAGCAGTCATCCATTCGCCTGTACAACTTATAAAATGTAATCTGTTAATTTCATTTCATGCATTCATTCCTCAAATATTCACTGAATGTATTTTAAGACATGTCCTTGGTGAAACATGCAATACAGAGATAACAGGACGTGGTTTCAGCCCTCATGGAGGTCAAAATTGTACCTGCTTCACAGAGATCTAATGTAACAATATTTAACCTTGAATGTCTGCTATCATTCAGGTACTGAAAAAGACAATTTACATGCATCATCTCCTAAAATTCTTTCAACACATTAATTAGATAAATACCAGCCCCATTTCAGATCTGAAAAATCAGTTTCAGAGAGGTTAAGTAACTGGTTCAAGATGACAAAGTTGGTAGGTAAGGGAACCGGGATCCAAATTCAAGCACTTTTAATGGACTCCAGAGCCTGCGTGCATGATCACTGTAGTCTGATGCCTCAACTCAGCAAATAAATAAAATAAATAAAATCACAAAGAATTAGAAGGAGCTATAGGTAAATGTTTAGTTGATCTCAACCTGAGCAAGATTTTCAATATGTAACAAAAAAGAAAAAAAAGAAAAAAGGAGAAGATTGATAGCTATAACTACACAAAACTTCAAATTTCCTACTTGTCAAAAACACCATATAAAATTTGAAAGAAATGAGACAGAACAAAAAAAAAATCTCTAACATGTATGACAGACAAAGCTTTAATAGCCTCAATGCAAAAACTTGTTATAAACCTGTAGGTTAAAAAAAAAATGAACTCTCCCATAGAAATAGGAACAAAAAATACAATTCTCAAAAGGGAAGAAATAAAAAATGACCAGTGGGCACACCCAAAATTATTATAAAAGCAGTAGTAATCCAAAAAGTGAATAATTTAAGAAACAGTGGTATCTCCTGCTTCTTTACTATGAAATTGGCAAAGATTAAAAAGACTGAAACTAATCCTCGCGTTGACAAATGGGCTGTGACACACGTGCACACACTCCATCAGCATCTAGTGAGCACTTGACAATATGAATGAAGAGCCTTTAAAAACATGATAACCTTTTTAACTCAATAATTTTAGTTTAGAAACTTACCAGAGATACAGATGAAGATGCATACAGTAAGATGTTCACCACACCATTATTTATAGTATGGAGAAACTATAAATCAACGGGAAGTCCAACAATAGGTGGGCAGTTAAATCAATTTTTCTGTTTCCAGATGATAAGGTAATATGTAGTCATTAAGAATCACATTTTTGAAGAACCTTTAGTAACATGAGTCACTTATTTATCTATCCAGAAGGAAATATACCGCAATGTAGTAACTGCGACAAGGCAAAGCATGGCAGCAGGATTGAAGATAGTTTTTGTGTGGTTTTTTTTAATGCCTGTCTCTATTTTTCAAATCTTTCTGCCAGTCTGCAATTCATCTGGCTTACTTTTTCAATAACAAGTACATATGTATTTTTTACTTTTTAAATGAGCGTGCACAAAACTCAGCTCTTCGTTTTCTTTGCTCAAACCTGCTTCTCTGCTTAAACATCCTTTTGCAGCCGACAAAAACCCTGAGTCTCCTCCAATGGCTCCCTTCTTATTTAATCTGTCTCCACCTCGTCATTTCTACCGTTTCATTACTCACTTTGGTGCATGTGGCCTTGTGCCTAGACTACAGCATTAGCCTCTTAACTAATGTCCTGGTTTCTACCTTCCAACCCCATTCCTGAACTCTCCTCAAACTCATTTTACATCCCACTGCCAGATTAATCCCCCTGCAGCGAAGATAATATCCTGTGATTGCCTTGCCCCAAAACCTTCAGTGACTCTCTAGTTCCTAAGAATAAAATCCCAAAGTTATTTTCCTGGAGTGTAAAAACACAAGCTCCAAAGAGGGAGAAGAGTTCATTTACAGTTCTGGACTTAATCTTCCATTTCATCCTTATCTACCACCCAGTATTCCGCCTACACTACTCCTTCCCCATGCTTTTCATATGACAGACCGAGCACACAGTAGGTGCGAGTCAAGGCTAGAGGCAGGGCAGGTGTTGTCAGACCTGGAGATAAGCCGGCACCCCGTGACCCTGGCCTCGCGAGTCTCTCTCCCACTATAACTCTGTGATACTCTCTTATTTAAAGGATGGTGAAGGGGCTATGACCTGAAAAAAAAAATCAATGAGTCTCCGCTAATAAAGGTTCTTATGCGGTAAATGTGCTCTTGGGAAGCCAGCTCCTGCCCTTCTCCACGGCGCTGGCCTGATGCCCCGGAGTAATTTACTCTGCGGTAACATGATGGAGCCTCCACCATGGAAGGGAATTAAATAAAAATGCAATAAAAGAGGACAAAATCAATCTGCTTACAGTTTTGTTTAATAAAAATTCATGAAGGATGGGCAGGCAGGCCCATAAGCAATGTACCAGTTCTGCCAGACACTGGCTGGGGAAGGAAGCTAGATGCGCGGGCTTGAGGTGGGGGCGGGGCTCAGCTGAAAGCCCACCAGCTGAGCTCGCCTCCCACCCCGCAAGCGCTGCAGGCTGGTCCTGCTGCCAGGTGATAGGGCCAGGCCGGCCTCACTGAAAGAGCACAAACCAGCTAAGGCCATGTGGTTGGAAAAATTCACCAGAGCCACAGAAATGCACGCGACCTTTTGTGTGGGATCCATTTCGCTGAAAACCAAGAAGTACCATGTATTCTGGAATGACAACGACTCTCAACTTATCCTTTTCTCTTCTCTTCTCTTCTCTTCTCTTCTCTTCTCTTCTCTTCTTCGCTATTTTGGTGAGAACACTTACCATGAGATCTACCCTCTTAACAAAATGTTAAGTGTATAATACAGTATTGTTAACTACAGTTCTCTAGAACTTATTCACATTGCGTAACTGAAACTTTATACCAATTTAACAGGAGCTCCCCATTCTCCCTTTCCACTAGCCCCCGGCAATCACCATTCTACTCTCTATTTGTATGATTCTGACTATGTTCAATACCTCCTGTAAGTGGAATCATACAGCATTTGTCCTTCTGTGACTGGCTTATTGTTGCTTAGTGTCCTTGATGTTCATCCATGTTGTACAATATGTCAGAATGTCTTTCTTTTTCAAAGCTGAATAACCATCCACTGTGTGAATACACCACATTGTCTTTATCCATTTATCTGTTGATGGACATTTAGGTTGTTTCCCTACCTTGGCCACTGTGAATAATGCTGCAATAAACATGAGAGTGCAGATATATCTTCAAGGTCCTGATTTAAATTCTTTTAGATAAATACCCAGAATGAGAATTGCTGGATCATATGGTAGTTCTAATTTTAATTTCTTGAAGAACTGCCATACCTTTTTCCATAGTGGCTGTACCATTTTGCATTCCTACCATATACCAGGCCTCAAATTTCTCCACATCTTCACTAACACTTGTTGTCTTTTAGTTGTCTGATAATAATCATCCTAACAGGTCTGAGGTGATGTCTCATTGTGATTTTAATTTGCATTTCCTTCATAATTAGTAATGCTGAGCAACTTTTCTACCTGTTGGCCATTGTATGCCTTGTTTGGAAAAAAAAAAATGTCTACTTGGATCCTTTCCCCATTTTTAAATCAGGTTATTTAGGGTGTTTTCATTTGTTTGTTCATTTGTTTGTTTTGCTATTGGTTGTCAGATTTCCTGTACTTGAGATATTAATCCTTTATTAGACGTTTGGTTTGCCAATATTTTCTCCCATTTAAAACAGTATGGTACTGACATAAAAGCAAATATATAGGCTATGACAATGGAAGACAGGATGGGTTTTGATGGTCAGGAGGCTGGTCTCCTGTCCAAGTAGAAGTGAAGGCACAAATAGCTATGAATTGACATCTTATTACTGCTATGGCCACTGAGATCGTACAGGTTGATGTATTCTAATGTTCTAAATAGTTTTTATTTTATTTTAAAATGTCCAAGTTGGCTCTGCTTTGAAATTAATATGAGAGAGAGAGGGGAGACATATACCAATAGCTAGACACATAAAAGTAAAATTACCTGTGCTTGAATAAATCAGGGAAATCATATTTATTGAGGGCTATTTACTTTCCCACATGCTCACTTAATGGAAGAGTCAGAATTTCACCCGGATCTCACTGACTCGATAATCTATATCCTACACCCAATGAAAGGATTCAGGGAGAAGTTGGCATTTGCACTAGAATAGCTCACAAGCAGCAGAGTGTGTGGTCCTGACTGGGCAATGGAAAGATGAATTTGGGAACATGTGTTGGATGAATGGAACGGAAAACTACCAATGAGAAAATCTCTATGGATTAAGTGTTTAAATGAGGTCCCAGACCACAGAAGGGGCAAACAGGAGAGGAACGGATGTGGTGGGGAAATTCTGTAATGTGCCAATCAGATTTTTGGAAGACAAGAAAATGGAAACAGGAAAGAAAGATCAATAATTTTAGCAGAAAGAGTGTGGCAGGAAGCTAGAGCTGGTATGAAAAGGAAGATATTGGGTTCAGCTGGAGGCATGTTGAGTTCAAGGTACAAGCAGTAACCATGTTTGGAAATCTCCCAGAAAGCTGGATATACTGAAGGGTAGGGCCTGGGAGCTCTCAAAAGTTCTGTTATAGAAGCATGAAGCAGAATTTAGGAGCCATGCCCAGAGGTGATGGGGGCAGCTGAGTGGACCAAGAGAAGTGGGAGAGAGAGCTTCAGGAGCACAGATTCTTGGGATGCATCCACGGAGAGGAAGAAGAGCCCTCGAACATGGAGGACAGCGGGAGAGGCAGGAGACCAGTACCTCGTGGCATCAGAGGTTGCAGAAAGCAGAGAAGAAAGCACCCGGTTTACTTGACTTGAAGAGCCAGAAAATAGTTGTGACATCAGAGAAGGACCTTTCTGGAGAAGGTTAGAGTTGGGAGGTACAGAGCAGGCGGTAAAGAAGATCACTGCAGAATGTGAAAGCAAATACAAGGATCACACAGAACTGTCCGGCTTACAAAGCACAAATTTCCAGACTAATTACAACTAACCAGAGCCCTATCCACAGGCTACATGAGAAACTCCCTCCTCCTAGGAACTTCATTTCTTCATTGTTTAATACTGGTCTTTTTAAAATTTCTGTCCTCTCTTATACCAAAAAGGACTTGGGACTGGGGCTTCATCCAACCTTAGGCCAGAAATAGTGAGAACTGGTGCACCCTTGGTATGGAAACAACAGGAAAAATTGTTTGAGTTGCCAAGGGCACAGGGACAGAGGCCTTTGGTCCAGCTGCCCCTTGGATTTCCTCTAGAAGCTGACCTTGAAGGGAGAGTGATGAGTTTTCATGAGGCTGGGTGTATATACGTGTGGATGCGTGGGTGCGCTCACGTGCGTGCATTAGGAAATAAGAGGCCCAGACCATTGTTTGGGGCTGTAAGACAGGCAGCAGCCCCAGGGTGACCTTCCACAGCCGTGAGCATCTGGGCTGTAGATAGCGCCAGTGAGGCGGGCCTGGGGACCCTAAAGCTGGCCTTGGGAGAGTTTGCCCTCCCTCCACTTAGTCCTAATGTATGGCAGCAGATGTTAGAATGGAGAGACCCATTCATAGGCAGAGACAGATTGGCTTTGCTAGAAAAAGCTCCTGGTTGAGGGGGAAAAAAGTAGAGGAGACCCAGGTGGCCCCCTACCCCCAGAAAGACATCTTCTGACAGAGAGGAATACAGAAGAGAGCATGGCTTCATTAAAGCCCTAAGAATAATGAAGGTAGTGTTCCAGGTGCCCAGCTGCAGCCAAAAGCTAGGAAGCTTTCCAGAGAGAACATCAGCCACTAAGAACAGGAACGCAAGGGAGTGAGCAAGGTTTCCCAGGGCAGGACTCTGGAGATGGCCAAGCCCCAGGTAGCCTAGGCCAGGAGAATGAGAGGGAGACCAGGTATTTTGGGGAGGACAGCCTGAGAGGGTCCTCTGGGAGAGACGGAACAAGAGGGAGGGAGAAAGAAGCCTGGCGTCTGGGTGCTGATTAGGACGGTCTGGGGCCAAGAGCATTTCTGTGGCCACGCTCAGCGCTTGGTTTGATTTCCCCATCAGAGCCCAGCTGACTTGTCTTTGGCAGGAGGACGATGCTCTAGAGAGACCTGCGCGTGGAGGAACTGTCAAATGCCTGTTTTATCCTCTCCAGCATTACCTCGGGGTGGGATGTCTCTTCCAGTCCGTGGCAGGCTGTCCTCAGAACTGCACTTAAACTTCCTGGTTTCTCTCAAGGGCAGCCTGTTTCATTGAAAGGACTGGCGAGGCCCGGGGTCTGGGGAGAGTCCACAGAGCAGGGGTCTCAGCCTGGTTGCTTGTCCTGTATCCCCGGAGCCAGCCCCCCAGGTGAGGGCAGGCATGGTGTGGCCTTGACCTCACGAATATTCCCAGGCCCACCGTGTAGTTGGCCTGTAGTTGGCAGGGGTACGGGAGAGTGAATGAGGATGGAATCCAGCCCACCTCCCACTCACCAGCAGCACTGCGCTTACCCAGGGAAAGGGGCACCTTTGTTTAATTCACCAGAGGGGCCAGGCAGGGCAGCAGCCGCCCAGGCTTATCCCCTTGCCACAAGCCTGAGAGGGACAGGCGTTCATGGACCAGGGCACTCCAGTCCCCAGAAATCCCCCCACTGGGTACCCCTTTCCCTGCCCAGATTTCACAGCCTCAGCTGGTCCCTCCCTGAGAATAACTGTGTTCTGTTCTCTTAGACCAATATTTCTCAAACCTTGGAATGATCTGGAATTCTCATTAAAACACCAATTCCCAGGCCCCATGTCACCGTTTCTGATTCAGAAGGGCTAGGGGTGAGCACAAGAATTTGCATTTTCATCTCATTACCAGATGCTGCTGCTGCTGCTGCTGCTGCTGCTGCTGGAGATCCAGGGGCCACACTTGGAAGATCTGCTTTGTGTTCTCAGCAAGAGGATGAAACCCTGAAGGGCAGGCTCAGGGCCCTGGGCAGCCTCGGTGTTCAATCAATACACATCGATTTTGGTGAATGGGAGCAATGAAGGGTAGATTGTTGATTGACTCTAGGATCTCATGAACAACTGGCTGCTTTATGTCCAGACCTATTAAGTTAATGGGAAACTCAAGGGCACGGGCAGCATGAAATGTGGCAGGGAGGCAGGGCTTGGCAGGCTGCAGCGCTGAACTCCATAGAACTCCTTCTAAACCGTCAGAAATAATAAAAATAATAATGGTAGCCACCATTTATTAAGCCTCCTCTCTGAGCCAGGACCTGAGCTGAACTCCATATGCCACCATCCCAACAGAGCTATGAAGTGGGGACCATCACATGTGAAGATAAACCAATCTGAGCCCAAGGTCCCGTGAGTGATGGGAAGCCCCGGGCTCCAGGCCCACAAGCATTTGTCTTCAGACCCCACAAGTTTCACCACCCCGCGCAGCTGCCTCCCCAAAGACAGAGAAAGTTGGAAATCTGTCGTGGCTACACTCTGGAGAATGGCAGTCCCAGCCTAGGGAGAGAATCACTTTCTGGAATCAAACAGCCTGATTCCTAAACCTTGGCCTGCCGTTTACTAAGAGCATGAACTTGGGCAATCCCTTTACCCTCAGTTCCCCGAAGTATGGAATGGGCATGATAATTCCAACCCCTTGGACATTGTTGGATGGAATGAGAATATATACAAAGTGCCTGGCACAGTCTGGCTCTTAGTAAAGTCTGAATAATGTTGCTCCCTCTTGAAATGGGCACCCTCCTCTTCAAGTATGTATTTTGAAGTAACAACTCAGAGGCATTTTTATAAATGTTGCCTTGGGGAGGGGGCGGGGGAAGGGGATGGAAAGTCAGACACAGAGTGCTGTCCATGAAGAAGTCATTGCTACAGTTCGGGTAGGGCCTAAGCTCAACAAGGGCGCGTAATAAGTTGGGTTTACAGAATGTACAGGCCTCGCACCACTTACGAAATCCACTTGAGGGCCCAATGCCAGGGATTGCGCTACAGGATGTGGGGAGGGCAGGCTGTCCTGGGAACCCTTGCTCACAGAGCGGCCGTGCCCAGTGTGAACGTCCATGGGCAGGAGTTGTACCTAGAGGAGGCCACACTTAGCTCAGCAGCTCCAATGCACTGGGGGCTTCACCTTCCAGAAGCCCTCTGCTTGGGTCTGCCCAGTCAACCTAGACGGAAAGAGCTTGGGAGTCCCTCCCATGGGGCCTGAAAGGCAAGTGAACACAGTAGGTACTGGAGGAAGACACTCCTGCACCCAGAATCACAGCAATAATCTTTACTTCTGAGAGGCTCAGTTTTCTCACCTGTAAAATGGGGATGATGGACATGGTTCCTATCTTCCAAGTTGCCATGGGATGCTTGTTGAGCCTTTAACACAAGGGGTTATCACAAAGCAACCTCGTACAAATGCTGGCTGCTATGATTCTTCTTATGTTTACACCTGTTAGATCTTAGATTTCAAAAACTGAATCTAAGTGTTCTCATTTCTAAACAAGTTCATCCTCATAAAATTATTTCAAAACTTAAATGAGATAATATATGTCAAGCACCTAATACACAGTAAGCACTCAATAAATGCTGTGTGATGTCTGGCTGGAGACACAGATGCCCTTCAGCTAGGGTGATGAGGTGTCCCACTTGCCAGTGACTATCCAGTTTTAGCACTGAAAGTTCCGTGTCCTGGGGATTCCTTTGTCCCAGGCAAAAGGAGGCAGTTGGTCACCCTCCGACAGCCTGCCTGGGTGGCGTGCCTTCCTTGTTCCCCCAGGCAGTGCAGGGGGAATGTCCAGCCCATATGTCAACCTGTGCAAGCTAGGAAAGCTCTGAGCTGCCCTCGGAGTCTAAAAGGCCCCAGGATTCCAGGGTCAGTGTTCTGAGGATGAAAGGGCTCCTATCTTCCTGTCAGCGAGGCTCTGAGGGACCCAGAGACAGAGTCTACCCTCCCCTGACCACCCCCGCGCCCCCCCCCAGCCACATTCAGGCTCCTGGTTGACAGACCCCAGGCCAGACTGCAAACAGAGGGGCAGGACCAAGGGAAAGTGGTCTCCGAGAGTCCGGCTGGGATCAGAGAAAGGAAGGAACCCTGTTCCCAAGATGAATAATGCAGAGAGAGGAAGCCCGGGGCGGGAGGAGCTGCCACTGGTCCCCCAGCCATTCCCAGCCAGGCTGCTCTGAGCAGGAAGCCTCCCAGCTGAGCCTGGAAAGCAGTTATCACTGGTGGGTGATTAAGTTACTAATCCTTCAGGGAGAAGACATTTAGAGGCCCATATTAAAGCAGTGCGTGGCAAAATTACATTCTGTTTCAATTTAGTTTAGCAATTCCCGTGATTTAGTTAAATGAAAAGCAATTGTTCCAATTAATAGTATTGAAGGTTATTCATCAAAAGTGTCAAAACAGCTCTGTGGCTGCATTAGTAACCCATTCTCTTGTCAGAGCTATGGATAATTCCCCAGAATAAGATGGGGAAATGCTGGGTGTGGGAGCACCAGGGAAAAGGGAAAAACCAGAGGGGGTATTTCCATGCACATGTGCATGTGACCTGTGTATGTGTGGAATGGTGCATATATGGACACCTGTGTCTTGTATGCATACAAAGCCAAACTGTGCCCAAGTGTGTATATTTATATGTATGTGCATACACCAGTGTGCTTGAGTGAGTTAGTAGACACACACACATCTACTAACAAATGTGTGTGTGTGCACAGATGTGCATGAGTATGTGCCTGTGTATTTCTGGGCATGTATGCATATATGTGCAAATGTGTACAAGAGCCTAGTGTGCCCATATATATGTACATGTACACATAGGTGAATTTGCATGCATGTAGACACAGGGATTTAGAAATTCATGCATTCAAGCATGTGTGTGTGTGTGTGCAAAGTGACCTTGTGGATATGTTGTAGCCAAGGAAATGCATTGTAAGCATACATAAGCATGTACATCTTTAGGTACATTCAGATACACTGTAAATGTGTCTATGTGTATCAGGGCAGGAGGGGAAGGGAGCATGCTGCCTTCCTAGCTAAGAGCAGACCCATCTGTTTCCACCTGGAGGGCATAATGAGCGATTTGGCTTGTTTCTGGGATGCTGCCCTTCAAATGCAGCTTCCATGAGGCAGAGACCTCTTCTGTCATGTTCACAGTTCTTCTCAGACTCTAGAAAAGAGCCTGGCACAGAGTAAGCTTCAATATCGTACATTGACTGAATAGATTAATGAGTGGGTAGATGAATAAATGGATAGATAGATGGACAGCAAGATGAATGAATGAGTGGATGAGTGGATGGATGGATGGACGGACAGACAGATGGACGGCTGGCTGCAGGCTCCTGGCTCAATCAAGTTGCCCCATAATATGTGGGCTCCCCAGCCTTCTCTCCCTGGGGTAATCCCAAGCTCCTCTAGCTTCCAGATTCAGCTGTATAGCACACCCTAGAAAAACCCCATCCTGGGCAGGCAGCAGGCTCAGAGGGTTCAAAACTTGTCAGAATCAGCCATCGTGAAGAGCAGGAAGGGCAGGTACTTTTCTGCAGAAGCTGGAAAAAAAGCCAATCTCAGCATTGCAGGGCTAAGAGGAAGCTGGCCTGGCCAGGCAGGCCCAAGAGGACAAAGCCAAGAGAAGACCCCACATCTCACTTGTATCTCTGGGCAGCAGCCACCAGCTCCTGACTCTATCCCAGGCCTGTCCTTCTCTGTCCCTGATTTTCTCTCTGCCCCACACCTTCCTCAGCTCTGGGAAGCCACGTCATCCCTCATCCCGTCACCACAAACTAAGAAGATAAAGAGCATCTACAAATGGTGTCCTATTGCCACTATCCTCACTTCCCAAACTCCCCTAGGCCTTGGGTGTCTCTGCAGCTGACCAGAACCCAGAGAAGGCCCACTTTGTGTGGCTGTCAGTCCTTCTACAGTCATTTTGAGCTTTGAGTGTTTAGCCAGGTCCACCTGCTGTCAGGGCCTGCCCCCTAGTGGCTGAATCTAGCCCATACACTGACCCCACCCCATGGCACCAGCTCTGAGCCTGGGGCCCCCCTCAGTCAGCCTCAACCAAAAAGGACCTCCGAGTCCTTGCAAAGGCTCCACATTGCCCCATTTTCCCCTCCCCAGATACAAACACAGAGATGCTGGATCATCCCACATGCCCACGACCGGGGCCTGGCTGTCCAGACCTTGCATTGCTCTCAACAGCCCCCTGGCTGCCTGTGCAAGTGCCCATCCATCAGCGTGGTGATTAAGCATGAAGAGGAAGTGTTAGGATGTAATCCCTGAACTCACAAGGCTCATAAAGACAATAGCTGGGACGGTGGCAAGAGACATCAGGCGTCCTGTCTATTTTGGGGAGGCCCCAAGTATGGCTGGCCAACACCAAGGGCATCCTGGGGCTCATTTATCTATGTGGGAGTGACGGAGACAGGATAGAGGGTCCGGGAGGCCTTCCGCCAGCCGTTTCCTCCCAGCTGGCCAGCTCTGGCCATACTCCGCTCATGGAGCCCCCGGCCCTGGCCTCAGGAGATCCAGCCTTGCCAGCTCTCAGTGGCAGACCCAGCCACCTTCCTCTTCTTTCAAAGGCTTTT
Organism: Pteronotus mesoamericanus; assembly: GCF_021234165.1. Taxonomy (NCBI): domain Eukaryota; kingdom Metazoa; phylum Chordata; class Mammalia; order Chiroptera; family Mormoopidae; genus Pteronotus; species Pteronotus mesoamericanus. The sequence goes on from NW_026555105.1 coordinate 14,659,324, forward strand.
ACTGAGAGATTAGAGGCCCTGGCCTTTCTGGGATCCACTCTTTGTTTTCTCCCTGAGGGAGGCAAAGGAAGAAGTAAAACACCATCAGCTTCATCCAGGCTGAGGCAATGGAGAATCTGCCTTGAAAATTCCTTCTGGTGCTCTGTTCCCACGCCTCCTTTGAGTTCAGGAGTAGCCAAAGGTTAATTGCTGGGTCTTTGGGCTCCACGGTAGGCTGGAGCCAAAGGACCCAGTGCTAATTATGCAATTGTTACATGTGCCTCTCCCCCCACTCTTTGTCTCCCAGTTGTTAAACAGCTATGTAGCTTGAAATTGATCATGGTGGATATATTTACACCACGGAAATTGGCAAACACTATTAAACAAAGCAGTACCAGCAAGGGAGGCATGGCCCCTTTCCTGTTCCCTGGCTAGAAGTCACACACTGAGAGGACTTGGTTGGAGAGGAATGCTCGTGAGAGATTTGGAGCCACAGAATCTTGGAGTACACAGCAGGCTATAGTTCCCAGCACCCTAACCTACTTCACCTGTCCTTGCAGTCTCTAACCCTGGATAGTTCAGGGACAAGAGATCCAGTCTTAAAAGTCAGTACACCTGGATCACACCTATGGTCATTGCTCAGGCCCTTCATTTCTCAACAGTAAAATAGGAGCCGTAATATCCTATTCTAAGGCCAAAATTTTATAGGGTCTTTATAGGCATTGAATAGACTAAGGAATGGGACGCATGTGCACATGGAGGCCATGGTGGGACTGGCTGGTAGTAACTATTCAATAAGCATCAGCTCTTGTGTCATTTTATTATTATTGCTTTCCTCATAGGGTATTTTAAGGCTAAAATGAAAAAAAAATGTTATAAAAACATTTATACTTTTTTTTCTTAAAAATACTTCCAATAATGTGAACCAAAAGTGGCCTGGTGTCTTCTTCAACTTTGCCTGTACCCACATCCAAAAACTGGAGGTGACCAACTACACAACTTAGCAGCTTTTAGGAAATGTGACATTTCTGATGCGCGCACACACACACGCACACACACATTCACACACAAGAGTCCTGGTGCTTTTCTTTTTCACTTGGGATGCACATGCCAGTGTAAATTATTACAAACCCAATTCTCTTGACTTTAGAAACATAGCTTCTGAGGAGAACCTGTGGTATGGCATCCACTCAGATGCTCCGAGAAAACATTTACAAGCTGCCTGTCTGGGATCAAGTCAAAAACAAACATCAAGGTCAAAAAAGTAGAGTCATGTTTTCCCCAGGAAGGACCATCTCCATCCCTTGGGTAGATGAAGCCCCTCATCTCCAGCCCCCAAGGGAATAGAGTTCAGAGGCACCGAGAACCACCTCCCTCTTTGTCATCTTCTCATATCCACTCCTGCAGACCCTGTGTTTAGGGCTATGAGCAGGAAAGAGGGTGGTTTGTTAAGGAGAAGCAGAGATTCAATTGTGTAAGAGATCAGCTGGGCTCCAGCAAGTGCTTTCACTTCTTTGAGCTTCTGTTTCCACATCTGCAAAGCAAGAATCATAATGCTAACCTCAAAATCCTGGTATGTGGATAAAAAGCTCTGGTGCACAATTAGTTCTCCCATGTGTTTGTTTTGCATCTTCCTGATCATTGTGCTGAGTTTGGCCTGGGGCCCCCAAAACATGGTATTGACCAGGACCCGTTATTGCTCATTGCCCTAAGCAGAGCCCGGAGCCGAGGAGATAACAGTTCACCTTCTGACCTGCTGCTGTGTCTCCAGAACTTCCCAAGCCCAGCTAACCAGGAGCACAACTGAGAGGGAACACTGTCAGCGACAGTGGCAGCTGATCCAGGCAAGGGCAAGAAAAGAAAGCCTTAAAATGTCAACTTTGTCAATACCAAAGTGATGAAGGAATGATATCAGCCATACTTGAGGCAAAAGGACCACGTGAATCCCTGACCCTTCCCAACATGTGTGTGAATACCTGCGTGGACACGTGTGCATGCACCAGCATTGCTTGGGCAGACAGATGCAAATTTGCACCTGAGGGCTTTTTATGAGTACACACGCTCTGTGGACTTATACTTCCTGTGCATGAGTGCACGGGGAACGGGTGCATGGTACACATATATATGCATGTGCATGCCCTGATGTGTAGGTGTGTGCTTGTGTGCTTGTGCTGTGCATGCAAGTGTGAGGTTACACTTATGAGTGAGTGCACAGGGTGGCTGCACATTCTTACATGTGCCACTCTGGCTGCAGACAGTCTGCAGACGGCTGCAGGTGAACAAATGTGCAAGTGTGTGCATATGTATGTGTGTGTATTTTTAGGAACAGAGAGTACAAATAAACAGCATAAACAAGGTGGGTTGGGAGGGGGCTTAAATGCTTAGGAAGACAAACAGCCCCCACAAGGACTTTGGAAACACTCATTATGTACAAATAATGTAGATGCTAATTACAAATTACTCTTTTCTGCTCATTAAAGCAGAACTGCTGCACTTCATTAGTTCACTTCTGGTTACTCTAAACACTTGAATGTAATAAAAATGCCTCTGGGGTCAGGGAGACGCCTGCGTGGGGCTGAGGGAGCCATCTCGGGCTATTGGAACAGTCACCCAGACCAGGGGCCAGGACAGCGATGCTGACTCCTCTGTCGCCCCCACAACCCCCATGTTTAATCAGTCACCAAATTCATTCCACCCTACCTCCTGTCCTCTATCCCCACTGACACTGCGCTAGCTCAGGTCCCCACATCTCTGCTCTGACAGCCCCTGGACACCTGCCCAAACTGCCTCCCCACGGGTGTCCCTGACTTCAGCCTCTCCGACTCCAGTCCATCCCCTAAGATGCTATCAGCAAATCTGCCCCCCGACTCCCGCACTTGAAGGCCCCCACTGCTCTCCCATGGCCTCTGGGGAAAGCTCAGGGTCATAGCTTGTCCAGCCACGACTTGGGCGCAGAATACCTCTGCAGCCGTCTTCCCTGCATTTCCCATCCCGCGATGCGGAGCTCCTCCCAGCCGGTCTCCTGAGTCCATCCCCTGCCTGGTTGAGGCCTCCAGGTCTGGGCACACATTTTATCCTCAGTGCCCCCTCTCCTTTCTGGTCCTGCTCCACTGGCTGGATCTGCATGATGGGCCCCTAGTCCAGCTTGCAATCCTCTACCCTTGGAAAGCATGCCTTAGTGCCTCTGGTTGATGACTAATTTCTCCTCTTCTCTTCCTTTGTGCTTTGTACCCAAGCATTTGCTTGTTTATTTATTGCCTATATCCCTAACTAGACTGCAGGCGGTGTTTTGCTTTTGTGAACTGTTATGTGCATGCCCAGTACCTAGAACATTTCCTGGCACAGGGTAGACATTTAATAAATATGTGTTTAATGAAGACAATTATCATACTTATAGTGCTCAGCCCTTTGTTATTATCACTGTAACTGATATCACTTCATCCCATTGAGATTAGGGTTTTTATTATAATTAAACACTGGTTTGGTCTTCCACTTATGTATTCTGAGGACGTCCTTCTTACCTCCCAGGGACCATTGCTTTTTGATGACTCCCAGTTCTATTAGTCAATAGGGCTCTTTTCACACAAGGGAGCTACTAGGACTCAGGTGCACCACCTAGAGGCTGAAATATGATACAACTCATGAAATAGCCCCAGAAGAAGCCCTCTCCGTGGGAAGCAGGATGTCGTCACAGAAGTCATTGTTTCCAAGGCACTTCCATTTGAGGATGGGGCAAAAGACGCTCCCAGTGTTGTGTCCCAGCTACGGTGTTGTGTCCCAGATCAGTCTCCGACACATGTTCTGGGCTCTGGTCAAAAGTCCAGGCTTCCCGCTCTTTTCTATTATGTTCTCTCTTGTGCCTTTTCTCCCCTGCTAATCAAAGAACTCATAACCCAGAAAGTCAGACAATCCAGTTCCTTCTCTCTTGCTCTGTGTGAATATTCGTTCATCCTCTGTCTAGTAGCTTTCTTATTAGAGGCTCTAAGAAGTATGGGCTTGAGGAAACCATTACAATTTTCTGCCTACAACCTCCTCCAAAGCCACTGGTTGACCCCTCACCTTAAATCATCAAAACTACAGGGTCCGCTCATGTCCTTCTTCCCAAAGATATTCTTCACTATGACTTTTATCCCTCCCTATAACACAGAAGCAGTGGTCTACTTTTAAGAGCAGCTTCTTTCATTAATACTAAAATATGTTACTTATCTAGATCCAAATATATAATTACTTGTCTCTAGGTTAGCATCCATCAAGACATATGAAGACTTTCTGAAGGCAAGTGTTATTCCATCAATGTCTACATTCTAAGTTCCAACTAACACTTTTTCCTGAAAATCTGGAACATTTGGAAGATGACACTACCTCTCTCTTTTTCTGAGTTCAAGTGTCCGAGAGCTCTTGGAGTTTCCTAAAGAGCTCAAATCTGAATGTTAAGATATCAAAGAACTCACAAGAAGTAAAAGCAACTGTCAAACCAATGTAAGAAGAAATGGGAATACTGGTAAACTGACCCAGCACTTTAACTCTAGGGAAGAGGACTTTGCAAGGTCATGTGCATAACTGAACAACAGTGAACTTCTCCACAGGGGCTTGCAGTGAAAGCCTGTCAGGATATGACAGAAAGAAAGAAAATTCAAACAAATGGATAGATATACCATGTTCATAGATTGGAAGACAATAATCTGAATTTAGCAGTTTTCTCCCCCAAAGTAATCTATCTCTAAATTCTATGAAAAATCTGCTATAGTTTTTAAATGTGACATATGGCAAGGTGATCCTAAAATTCATAAAGATGAGTAAAGAGCAAAGAATAACCATAATAATTTTGAAGAAGGAGGAAGAGTGAAAGAAGGAAGATAATGAAGGTGAGAGAACAATATCCCTTACTATATATAAATAGTAATTATTCTAACAACTTGACAGTAAAAAAAGGCTTAATTTAAAAACAGGCAAAGGATCTGAAGAGAAATTTTTCCAAAGATTCATAATAAGCACAAGAAAAAAATGCTCAACATTATTAGTCATCAAGAAAATGCAAATCAAAAACCACAATGATATCATTTCACACTTATTAGGATGGCTATAAACAAAAAAAATAGAAATATCAAGTATTAGTGAGAATGTGGAGAATCAAAATCTTCATGCATTGCCAGTGGGAATGTAAAATGGTGCTGCCAATTTAAAAATTGTTCATCCAAAAGTCAAACATAGGGTTACCATATGACCCATCAATTTCACTTCTAGCTGTATAGCTAAGAGAATTAAAAACACAGATTCATACAAAAACTGGTACACAAAAATTCATAGTAGCATTATTCATAATAGCCAAAAAGTTAAAAAAAAAACCCAAATGTCCACCAGCTAATGAATGGATAATCAAATTGTGATATATCTATACAATGGAATATTATTCAGCCACAAAAATAGCAATATGGTACTATTGCATTCTACAACATAGATGAACCAGATATCTATGTATCAACATGTATAAATCTCAAAAGTATGACATTGATATCATTCTGAATTATACATGTAGTAATGATGTATGTAAATTTTAAATATTCAAACACTATGCCATTAGGGGATACATATTCACATGTAAGTTTTTAAAACGTGGAAAGAGAGGCTATATACAAACTTTAGGTTGTAATTACCTCTGGGGTAGACGGTGCCCACTTCTTTAACTGGAATACTTTATTTTATTTTTTTACTAATTATTCCAAACATGGCAAAAATACAAATGTTAAATCTGGGTGGTAGATAAATGGGTATCTGTTCTAACATTTTATATAAGTATCTGTATATTTTAAATAGCTCATAATTATTTTTAAGGGAAAAATTTTATAAGGGGGACACAAGACTGAAGTTAGGAGGCTGGTTAGAAATCTACAACAATAATGCAAGAAGAAGGTGATGGCACATAAACCAAGAGGGTTTCAGGAGCTCTGAAAAACTGGATGGAATTGAAAGTAGGGGCAATTTAGTAGGTAGAACTGAGAGAGTAAAAACTACTCTGCAAATTTCAGCTAGAGCAACGAGATGGATGCATGACTGTTGACTGAGTTAGGAAGAGAAGAGAAGGAGCTGGCTTGGGAAAATAATGAATTAAGTTGAGAAATGTTTGTTTTGAGATATCAGGCAAGTAAATAAACCTCTGGCTTAGTGATCAGAACCCAGACATGGCAGTTTTGGAATGTAATTGGTAACTGAAGGCCTGAGACAGCGTATAGGGTAGAAATGGGGCAAAGAATGGAACCCTGGAGCAGCCCAAAATATAAAGTTTGGCCAAGAGAGAAGAAGCCTGCAAATGTGACTGGGAGGTGACCAGTGAGGTCAAAGGAAAACAGGGGAGTGTGGGACCCTGAGAACAAAAAAGAAGTGAGGGTTCCAAAAATGAATGAAGAGGGCAGTGCTATCTGGTGCTCTGTCAAATGAAATCAAGTCCCCAAATTCCCAGCGGATCTAACAACACAGAGGTCATTGCTGGCCTGGAAGTAGCAATAAAATTGTGGAGGAGTAATCGCAGGGGGGAGAATGGTGTCAGCAAGCACGGACACTTGCTTTGAAATCAGTCTGCCTGGGATCAAATCCCACACCCGTGTGTGCCTCTGGGCAAGTCACCTGATCTCCCTATGTTTTCATTAGGTGTTAGCGCACCTAGTATTAATTTATCATAGGGCTATTGAGAGTAGTAAATAAACTAATACATGAGTTAGCACATTCAACATATATTGTTGCTATGTTGACAATAATCAGTATGTACATACCACTATTATAAAATATGGTTTGGATAAGGCAGTAGCTTGAAGTGTTGGGCTAAAAAATGGTGGTGGTTGGGTGAGAGATACTGAATATGTTTAGAAGCTGAAGGAAAATTGGTAAGGAAAGAGTTTGGAGAGATAAGAGAAGGAGAAGAGATGGTTGGTGGAGGGAGTGGGGTTGGGGTTCAGAGAACTGGTCAGAAATCAGCATAAAGCTAGAGGCAGTAAATCTCTACTACAGCAGGAAGACAGATGGATGCAGGATAAGCTACACTTGCAGGTGGGCAGGCTTCTATTTTTGCAGCGATCCAGTAGATGAGGTTATCTTTCCATTGTAAAAAGAAGAGAGATTGGAGGTCAGAAGATACTAGATACCAATGAGACAGATACTTTGCAGAACAGCAGAGACCTCCTCCTCCCCGCAAAAAAGAGGCAGATTTCTGGGTAACATTGGGAGCTGGGGGCAGGCTGGAGACCAGGAATTTACAGATCACCACACACAGGCATCCAGGCATTCAAGCAAACACTGGTCTCCTGACATCTACCCAGAACTGTCTGCCACCTGATAAGTGAGGAGACACAGGAGCCAGCAACACAGACAACCAAGTAGATGCCAGTCGGCACCAGAAGGGCAGCTAGACCCAGACACACAGTTGGCATTCAGCGGGTACTGGGCAGAGGAGCAAGATCTGAAACCCAGGCATAAGGCCAGTGCACATTTCTCACAAGGTTGACTTGATTTTGAGTCCCAGAGTGATGAGCTGGAGATGCTCAATTAGTCTATCCTGTTACAAGTCAGGACTAACCCAAGAGCACTTATTTACATGTCTTTGAATCTACCAGAGGAGCTGGTTAAACATGCAAATATCCTCTCTCCATACTTAGAGATTCAAAATCAGTAGACTGAAGACAGGAAACCTGCATTCTGTCTTGCACCAAGTTTGGAAATCACTATTCCAGGTCCTGGGGCCCAGCTTCTCCTGCTGGTGGTCGTCAAGAAGCTCAGCTACACAGAAGCCAGAACTCAGACTGGACTGGCAGGTGACTCCCCATTCCCAAGTTCTGTAGGACTGAGGAAGCTGGTAGACCCACAGCATCCTCTACGACATCAAGGGGTTAAGCAAAGCGCTGGGAACCTGCATACTTTTATTATATTATAGGGATGTTATTGCATTATAAATAATGCCACAGGATGCATTATTTATACATTTAATATCAGGCTTGCTTATAAGTCAGATCTCTTCACTTTTAGATAAATACTCCGTCTGCAGCCCAGTTCCCGCAGCCAGGCGTGCACGGAGAGTGGAGTGTGCGCTCTCGCCCTCTCAGACAGCAGAGGGAGGGCAGGCGCATGTCAGACACAGCAAAAGCCTTGTGATGGGAAGCAGATAATGTCTTTATGAAAACTAACAGATGGCTCTTTTGAAAGCCCTTTCAGTTCTCTTCTCTTCTGATAAGAGAGGGTAAGCAAGACACACTGGAGAGAGCTTTATGGGTTTGTACTTATTGTCCTAAGAGCGCAGAGATAGTAGACAGGGAGGCCAAGAGCAGTGGGAGGTGCTGGGAGGAAAGGGAGGAGAGGATGCCTGGCTCCTTGCTGCTGGGATGCATCGGGGCAACAGGAGCAATGATAGCTGCCCTTTCTCAATCACTCAAGCGTAGGGCCATTCAAAATATTCATCTTGATGCCTTTCCATGTGCCACCTCCTGAGTTAGGGGCTAAAAGAGGTCGAGGAGTGAACAGGATGAGGCCAGTCAAGGGTTCTCTCTCTGTGTGAAGATAGACTTACACAAACATAAGTCTGATCACGACATTGAGTGATCTACATCAAAAACCAAGACAAAGAGTTCTAGATTTCAAAGGAGAATGACACTACCCCAGCCATGAAACTTTATTATTGTTGTCGAGATTATTCTTTTAACTCAAAGAAACTACTTCATTTATGTGTCAACCAGTCTGTTGCAAATACCGCTTCCTCGGTGGCGTGCTCTGTTCAGGCATTGGGGTGACAGCAGAGGCTGAGGCAGACAGAGTCCAGGCCTCTTGGAACTCACGCACTGTGGGAAGACAGGAAACAAGTAAACCAACAGAATCATTCCAGACACTGGAAGTATAACAAAGAAATGGGGAAGGACAGAGGGAGTGGATCTGGGTAGGAAGACTTCTCTTTGGAGGGAGACTTTGAGCTGCAATCTGAATGATGTTACATGAAAGTGGGAGACTAGTTTATGAGGAGAGAGTGGCTGTGCTGAGTCCCTAGAGGTGGGTACAATTTGCTCATGTAGAATTGGAGGAAAGGAGTTTTCCGGATGGTGGGAAACAGATGAGCAGAGGCACCAGTGGTAGAATCAGTTCAGGCGCGAAGGGTCACAGTTACATTGGGAATGATGAGGGTGACCAGGTCAGCAGGGGGGTCTGACCTGAGATGTCTACACTTCACTTTTGGGAGGTTGGAAGTGAGGGGAACACAGAACTGCAGAAAACAATTGGATATGGACCAAAAGCGAATTTGGCAGCTCCAGGTAGGATAGATTGAAGAGCCAGGAGAAAGAATGGGGAATGGAAGTTATCAGAAAGCTACTCCTATTGTCCAAGGGAAACACCCTGAAGGGTTCTCTATGCTGTGCTTTCTGGAACAAAGCCCTTACCTCTAACTCCCGCGCTTTGCCCCTAATTTTCTCTCTAATCAGGTCTTTATGTATTTGGGATAGAAGCCACTAGTTTGGCAAGGATGTTTCCTAAAGTTTTTTCCTTACACCTTTCAAAACTTAAAAGTCAATAATTTAGAACTACACACATGAGGGTTAATAGCACAGCATCAGGTCAATGTCAGTTGCCTGGTTTGATCGTTCTGTGGCAGCTAGAGAAGATGCCATCATCAGGAGAAAATGTATAAGAACAAAGCCTACCTCGGGAGCTTCAGTTTTTGCATCTACCTTTGCTATAGATTTTTAGTTTGGGTTCACCACTGACTTTTCAGTACCCAGCACAGTGCCCAGCATGAAGCAGGTGTACAGTGATGGGAGAGGAGGTGAGGAAGAGTAAGAGAAAAGAAGGAGAATGGGGAGGAGGGACATAGGAAGGAAAGGAAAGAGGGAGGGAGAAAAGGCAGGATGCAATCAGCCGTGGAGAAGGAGGCAAAGATAAAAAGCAAAGACCATGCTAGAGAAACAAGAGCCCTCCAGCCAGAACATGCCAGCAAATCTTAGAAGCACCCTTCAAGGGCAACAGCAAGAAAGATGTGAAGGTCCTATTTGGGTAGCTCAGTTTGTTAGAGGATCATCTATGCCAAGCTTGCGCAATCAATCCCTGGTCAGGGCATATAGAAGAATCAACAAATGGATACAGAAATAAGCAGAACAACAAATTTATCTCTCTCTCTCTCTCTCCTCCCCCACCCCCCTTCCCCAGTCTGTCTCTCTCAAAAAAAAATAAAGTAAAATAAAATAAGTTTTTTAAAAAGAAGGGTGTGAAGGAAGGAGCAGCATCTATAGGGGCAAGAGGACCCTGGGCCCAGAAGTAGAGGAGAAGGCCTAGCTCTTGGAACCTAGACAGTTCACCCTCTGAGAGGCAGTTCTGAGGTGGCACCAACATGACCTGGGTTCCAGCAGGGGAGGCCTGGGGACTGGACAGTTCGTGAAAACAGAAGCCAGTGGTACCCCCATTGCAGAACCACATGGATGTTCTAGGCTGAACCCAGAGAAGTTTAGCTGCTGGGAAATTGGCCTTGAATCCTATTATGTTCCCCCCAAAATCCATAGGTTGAAATCCTAACCCCCAGTACCTTAGAATGTGACCAGATTTGGAGATAAAGTTTTTAAAGAGATAATTAAGGTTTCATGGGGTCACTAGGGGAGGTCCTAACGCAACACGATAGGGCCTTTATAGGAAGAGGAGGTTAGGACACAGACACAGACAGGAGGACAACAATATGAAGTCACAGGGAGGATAAGACAGCCATCTGCAAGCCAAGTGAGAGGCTTCAGAGGAAATCAACCCTATGGACACCTTGATCTTGGGTTCTAGCCTCCAGAACTGTGAGAAAGTAAATTTCCGTTGCCTCAGCCACCCGGTGGGTGGTACTTTTTGGCAGCCCTAACAGCCTAATACAAATCCCAACCATTTGGCCAAGGGCACATATTGAGAATATCCCAGAAGAGGGGATGAGAGAGAGGCAAAGCCTGGACCCAAAGGAGCAGTTGCTGGAGAAGAAGGTGACACGCATGGGCACGCCACTCCTCTGGCCGCTGAAAGTGGGACAATGAGAAGAAAAGAAAGGATGCGGCACCAGAGCCAAGAACACACTTTAGAATCAGACAAAACTAGTTTCAAATCCGCGCTCTGCCACTCACTTGCTGTGTGACTTTTGACAAATTATCTAATCTCTCCAAGTCTCAGTTTCCTCGTCTGTAACATGACAATAGTAATAACCCCATGGGAATGTTGGGAGAACTCACACAGAGTAATGAACAGAAATCCCTTAGCACGGTGCTGATGACAAAATTAGCTGGTGGTACCGCCATTGCAGGGTTTTTATTTGGGGGTTTTAGCTAAAGATTTTGTTATATATTTTTTGGAAAAAGAGTGCGAGAGAGAGCCAAATAGAGTTGGTTCAGATTTTTATAGAAAATTGAGTCCGTGGCTTCTGGAGCCACCACTACTACTCAAGTGGTCACTTGCTCTGTGACCTTGGGGAGTCCTCAGCATTGTTAAATCCTCTTGTCATATTGGACACATTAAAACCAACCATACCTGCCCACTGGGGTGCCCCTGGAGGTATCCCATGCACTGGAGAGCACCCTACACAGAGAAAGACTGCCAACTGTGTTCAGCCCCTAACTCCCACCAGCAAATTCAGCCCTCATTTAACTGGGAGAGAGAAGGCGCATCCCTAACTGACCTTTTGGCAAGGTGAGCCAAAGCCTTCCCTCTAAGCAACAATGCATTCTCTCCCCCAGTTGCCCCATCCCCGGGATCAGTGCCTTCCCTCAGCAAATCACGGTAATAAATATGGTCTGAAGCAACTCCAGCTCTTACAGCCTTAATAAATGGGTTGCCATAGTGGCAAATTCAGACACGGAGAGCATCTTTTCAATAAAGGCTGAGAGGGTTATTAATAACGTTAATGTAGTGCCTCGCAGTCACAGCCTCACAGAGAGGGCCCCTCGCCCTCCTCCCCCGGCCCATCCCTTGCAGGGCTGGCCAGCAAAGATTGCCTGGCTATGGCCCCTGTGAGGTTGTGACCTGTGAGAAACCCACAGCCAGACCAAGGGGGCTGGGGACAGGGCCAGCAGGACCCCACCAGGAGTTCACAAGGTGGCACACTCGCCCATCTGACCATCCAATGACCTTCCCAGGACCCACTTTCCATGGGCTCTGGAGGCTGCAGCTGCAGTGTTGAGGTTGAGAGAACATTCTTTCAAGGTGGACAGACCTGGGCTCAAATCCCAACTGAGTTCTTTATGCCCTCCTGGGCTGCATTTTTTAAAAGTGAAAAGCTCCTGGAACTCCCCCTTCAGCTTACCCTGATTGCTATTTCCAGCAGCATCTGTGGTCATCGGAGCAGCAGCTCACCGAATATTTCCAGCCCTCCCCCTCCCAGGCCCATGGCCAAGCTGGATCTCTTCTGTTGAGCGGGGCCAACAAATTCTGAGCAGAAATGACACATGTCGCTTCAGGGCCAGGCATTAATTGTCCACATGAGATACTTCAGAATTCTGTTTGACCTTGCATGCATCCAAGATTGTGGGTGCCCCACCGGCCTGGGTCCATGTATGACTGATAAGCAGAAGGACACAATGCATGGGCAAGAAATAATCCTTGGTTGTTTTAAGTCAGAGGTCATAAACTTTTGGGGCCTTTGAGAACCATATGGTTCCTGTTGCAGCTTCTCGACTCTGCCATTGTAGCATGCAAGCAGGCAGAGATAATACATAAACAGATAAGCATGACTATGGTCCGACCAAACTTGACTTACCAATGGGAAGCATTTGGACTATGGGTCATTGTTGGTTGAACCTTGTTTTAAGCCATGAGGATTTGTTGCTTTAAGCCTTTCCTGACTGATAGGCCCTTATTCCCTTTTGACATCCTATATTGCGTATTCACTTAGTATGTTTAGTGTCCACTTTCCCCAAATTTAATGTAAGCCCCCTCAGGTCAGGAGTCTACTGTATCCCCAATGACACAAAAGTGTCTGCATCCAGTGGGTGCTCAATAAATCTTCTTAAAAAACTAAATGTTAAATCATTAGTGGGGTGATCATAAGCAAGTCACTTAACCTCCTTGAGCCTCAGGTTATTCAACTTGTAGTAAAATAACAGGAAGAATAATAAGCCCCACATCCCTGGGTTGTTGAGGATGCTCAATGAAATAATGTATATTATGTGTGACACATATAAGTGTTCCATAAGTGGTAACTGATGAAAGTCTATCTGTATAGCTGACTCTTTGCTTATCTACCACTCAGTCTTCCACTCTGTGAAATGGGGGTGCTGATGCTAGGAATCAACAGTTAATTTAGATGTGAAGCTGTAAGCAGAAGATCACTTTCTACAGATATACCCGGTAAAGCAAGAATTAGGACAAACAAACAAACAAACAAACAGAACCCCCACACCCATGGGTCAAACCCACTATCTGGCTGTTTTTATAAATGAAGTTTTATTGGAACACGGCCATGTTCATTTGCTTACTAATTGTCTTACTAATGTGGCTGCTTTTACACTATGATGGTAGAGCTTAGTAGTTACAACAGAGACTCGAGGATCCTCAAAGCCTAAAATACAGGGTGAGGCAAGAGTAGGTTTACAGCTGTGAGTCCACAAAATACGGAGTTTACTGTAAACCTACTTTTGCCCAATCTTGTATTTACCATCTGGCTGTTTACAGAAAATGTTGCCAACCTTTACTCCCAATGACCATGGAGTCAAGAAGGACACAAGTAAGTTGTATTTCTCTTTTGAGCTTATGTTTGTATAGCTGGTTTTCAGGATCCAAGCGCCAAGGCTGACATTTTTATCTGTAAAATTTTATTTTAGAAAGCTAAATCCTGTACTACCTCCTGAAGGAGATTTTGAAGTCCTAGTGTTGTCACTCAATAAACTCTTACCTGCCCATCTGTATCTCATCCATAATGGATCTGCAAAGCTATCTCTATCACTCATCCATCCATTTTTCTAGTCACTTGACAAACATTTGCTGAGCACTTACTATACTACGGTGAACAAGACTGACTCACACCAGTAAGGGGATGGCCCAAGAATCTGACCCTGAGTTTGTCATTTCTCTGTCCACTCCATTATGTTGCCTTCCACTTGGCCAATTATGATGCCACCTAACGGGAAAATCATATTCACATTTTGCCACTCTCTCCTCATAGATACTGAGGATTTGGCACAGTACACCGTTCACCCATTCATGTATTTATCATACAAATGTATGTTAAGTGACTACTCAGTAAGAGAAGAAAGATGTAACTTCTCTCTTCACAGACTTAGAGTGCATGGCACATAATAGGTGCACAACAAATACATGTTGAACAAACTTATTTCCCAAATGCCCTGCTGGAATTTAGATTCACTTGGCCATCCTGTTGGCTCTCAAGACAACACTGGAGGCAGGAAGGCCTTTAGGAGCAACTAAAGATAAAGAAACACTTTCATCCTTATCTATCACACACCAGCTCTGTGATCTTGGACAAGTCCTTTAAACTCTCTGAACTTAAACTTTTCATCTGGGTAATCGGTACCATATCTATTCACACAAATGCCACAGGGATGACATGAGGTTGTGCTCAGAAAGTCACTAGTGCCAAGATATCAGCCGTGATAATATTGGCTAATGTTTATACAATGCCTAGTCAGTGCCACACACAAGTTCTTGGCACTTCACATGTGTCGACTCATGTGATGCTCACAGCTAGCCTGCAAGGTAGGAACTGTGATCACCCCTGGGTTATAACTGAGGAAACAGGCAGAGCAAGGTTGAGAAGTCAGCCAGGAGGTGTCCAGTAAGTCTGCTGGGCACATCAGCTAGAGAAGAATGTCCCCTTCATATACCATGTCTGCTGGTTCCAAATGTCCCTGTTCCCCAAGGGATTTCCTTTAATAATAAAAGCTAGAGTCTCACCAGACCCCATGTCCACCTCACTCCCAGCTCCAGTGTTTTCAAACTGGGTTGTCCAGATGCTGAGGTCCTGTCCAGATGTCTCTGGGGACACTGTGGGGACAAGGGGCCACCAGTGTGCTCATTTCCATTTTATCCTGTGTCTTTCACAGACCATGAGCTTCTCTACTTTTCAGAAAGCCTGTAGATCAACTCATTCCCCGAGCATATCTCTATAATTTGTTCAGTAACTAGTGGTAGAACGTGGTTTGTTGATATCTGGGGCCCTCTGGGTACATTTAGAGATGCCATCCTTCTCCTAGTGACCTCAGCCATCATGGAATTCAGTCCCACTTAGCTCTGCTGTGTCAGCAGGAAAAGCCCAAGTGCTGATTCTGGAGCCTCCAATACTGTGACCTTGAGCAGACTCTTTACATCCCTGTGCCTCAGTTTCCTCCTTGGTAATCTGCAGACTATAACATGAACCTGGGGAAACTACTGTTAGTAATAGAAAGAGCACCTAATAATGCCTCATGTATAAGGGGAGCCCTGACTAAATGGAGGTGGTGGTTAAAGTATATGCCTCTGTTAAAATTTTGTCTTCAGCGACACATAGTAATGTTAGAAATGAAGACAATAATAACAATAACAACCGATAACACTGAATGAATGTCCATTGGTTGCCATATACTGTTCTAAGCCCTTTGCACAACACATTTTTTTTTCTTTATGGCAGCCCTTTGGGGTGGCCACAGCTGTGGCTCTGTAGGAAATTGCGTCACAGAGAGGCCAAGCAATATGCCCAAGGTCACACAGCCAACAGGTCGCAAAACTAGCGGTGCAAACCCAGGCCTCTCCTATTCCAGAGCTAGAAGGCCAACCCACCACTCTACACCACCTCACAGACTTAGAGCTTTCCAGGCCTTCCCGGCCCCACCATCCCGGGATCCGAGGCTCCCCAGGGCCCACCGGACCCCTCCTGTCCAGCCTGGAACCCTTCGACCTCCTCCCCCTGCTTGCTGAGCCGATGCCCGAGAAGTGACCCACGCCTTTGCAGAGCCCCTGCAAAGCCCTCAGCCTGACCCCCACATAATGAAGGGAATTAATATGGCCGAGCCTCCAGCCCAGCCGAGCCACTTCCCAGCAGCCCCGGCCGGGCCTCTAATTGATTAGGCCATAAAGCCTGGGCACTAAATTGAAAGGAGCCGCACTAATTCTCTTTTATGTTAAATTTCTGTCTTTCCCCTTTATCGAATCCCCCACCCAATGTCCCTTTCCCTCCCCATCACGGGCTTGCTGTGGGCCTGTTTTTTCCGTGCACAGATTAAGTACCTAATCAAAATCTTGTCTCCCCTAATGGCATAAAATTGAAAGATAGATATTGCACTTTACACAGCTGATTAAACACTCGAATGTGGCTAAATGCTTAAAGGGCTTGTTACATTAACTAACTCTGTCATCTGCCCACTGTCTTATAATTGCATGTGCTCGAGCTGCTTTGGGGGAGGCACGGCAGGACCGCTTTCCAGCCACTTCGTCTTGGGCGGGTCCCCACTGCCCTCCCGGGGCCTCCTGCTCCATGGCTCAACCACGGTGCAGGGAGTCAGAGGCCAGGAGTGGCCACCATGCTCCACTCTAGTTTTGGGTGGCAGCAACAAGGAAGTCAGGCTGTGTCTTCATGCCAAATCAACCAGTGCCCTCCCCCGCCCATTGCAGGAGACCCTTCCCACCCCTTACTCCCCACACCCCTCCAGTGCCTGACCTCTGGCCACCAAGAGTATACATATCCCCCCAAGCCCATTCCCACAGGGAGAGGCCTTGAGTCATGTGGCCAGCAGTGTCCTGATCATCTACTTCACTTAGCATTTGGAATCGTCATATCCTTCCTCTTCCCCCCACCCTCAGGTACCCAAAACCACCTGTTATTTGAACACAAGGAACCTGGGAGGCTATGACAATGGAATATGGCAGGGGGTTGGGTGGAGGTAAGAGAACAATTCAATACCCTACCATGCTGCTGACACTGTGTCTCTGTCTAAACTGAGCACAGGGCACTCTGGGGCCACCGCCACATGGCTGGCAGGGCGTATTAGTTAGGGTTCTCCAGAGAGATATTGCCAATTGGATGTGTATACAGTAAGTCCTCATTTAATGTCATGGATAGGTTCTGTGACTTTAAGTGAAATTACATATAACAAAACCAATTTTACCAAAAGTTAATTAGTATAAACACAAGTTAAGTTCCCATGGCATGTTACCAATGTTATAATGAAAAGACATAGAACAAAATAACTTTATTCAAGGACCTGGGGGGTGTGTGTGTGTGTGTGTGTGTGTGTGTAAAACAGATTTATGATAAGTAATTGCCTCACACAATCATGGAGACTGGCAAGTGCAAATCTACATTTTGGGCCCAGGAAAGCCAATCACGCCAATGAAGTTCAAAGACTGTCTGCTGGTGAATTCTCCTTTGCTCAAAGAGGCCAATCTTTCGTCCTAGTTAGGCTTTCACCTGATTGGGTAAGTCCCACCTATATTAGAGAGGGCAATCTGTTTTCCCCAATGTTTACCTAGTGAAATGTTAATCTCATCCAAAAACATCCTCCAATTGACACAAAATTAACTATAACACAGGGAGGTGAGACACACACAGGAAATTGACATACCTAAGTTCCCACAGCAAATTAGTGCAGGGCTGGGTCTTACATTCAGTTGCCCTGCTCCCCAGCCTTGGTTCTCACTACTGTGGCTCATGTCACAGGATGAATGGCAAGGACAGTCTCACTGCTCAGGCTGGTTGGGGGCAACATTTTCTGCCACAGCTTCCAAGCCAGAGAAAAAGCATGTTTCACACAAGAGTGATCAACCATGGGGAATTTCATAGCATGACAGTTAATGGAACATGTGGATTCGAGTTGGATCAGACCCTGGTTCAATCCTTGCCCCCAGCCCTTTGTCGTCTCAGAGGCCTTGGCAAATTTCTTAATTTTTCCATACTTCCATTTCTTCATAGGTAAAATGAGAACTCCAGCAGGCATTCAACAGTATTTACTGAACATCATGTCTATGCCAAATTCAGAGCATTTCACAATGAAAATACAGGCTGTTCCTCTCTTCATGGAACTTCCAGTTGAGAAAAGAAACTCATGAATCATCAAACCATTGCACAAATAGGAAAAATACAAATAAGTGCAATGTGGACAAAAACCAAAGACTAAATAACAGTGATAGCAACCCCAAGGTTCAGATACAGAATAAGAGGGTACAGTGGCCATGTTAGGTAGGGTGACCAGGGGACTTTTATCATGGATGTGACACCAGCTGAGCTGAAGGATGAGAAGCAGCCAGACGCATAGACATCTGGAGAGTCCTGACAAAGGCACAAGGCAAAGGGACAGCAAGTCCAAGGATTTCAGAGTAGGACTGGGCTGTCACAGACCCATGTGGTTGCATGTGGTAAGCTGGGAAAGGGTAGTTTTAGTCTTGTCTCTGTGTCCTCCCAGTTGCGTACCCTTGGGCATTTGTCATCAGTTGGAGCCTCAGTTTCCTTAACTATGAAACGGGAAACACCACACAGGGTAGTGGTGAGGATTCAATGACAACATGTCTGTCCCACGCCTGCCCTGGCAAAGACTGGGTGCGCAAGACCCAGAAGCTCAGCCCTGGGAGTGCCCTGAGCTCATTCAAACATGCTCCAGGTAAGGCAAGAGGGAAATCTTATCTCTTCTTCTCTTTCTCTCTGACTTTCCTTTCTCTCTTCTTTGAGCCCCACGTTTTTTTATAGTCTGCTTTATCCTCCTTCTTCCAGACTATTTTCCTCCACTGTATTTTTTCTGCCCACCTACACTTCCATCCAATAATTCAAATAAATTTGGTTTTCAAGGCACTGACTCCAGCCCCAACTGAACATGAACTTTCAGTCCAAATGCATTCCACCACCAGCTCCTGTCTCTACATCTCTGGCAAACAGGCCTCAGGCAGATGTCTCCTGGTCCAATCAATATGGCCAGAGGGAAGAAAGTGTCAAAGGCACTGTGGGAAGCCAGTGGGGAAAGACTCTCCAGGCAGGGCTTGCAGGCAGGCTCCATGTGCAACCTACAACTGGAGTTAAGGAAGCCACAGACCTTGGGCTCCAAGAAGAGGCACCGTAGTCCCACTGTGTCCCATACTTCCCAGGGACATCCTGCTCCATCTTGCTAGCCGGACCAGATGTCAGTAAAAAAAAAAAAGAAAGAAAGAAAAGAATATTCTCCCTTTTTACAGTCAACCTCTTTACAAGAGCAACAGCTGCACCAGACCCTATAACCTGATGGCTCTTAACCACTCACTATCCATTGTCCAACTTCCTCACTCCATCTATGGGAACCTCTACCATCTGTCTATGGGAACCTCCTCCTTCTGTCTGTGGGAAACTCCCATCCTTGCCCCACCCAGAAGCCTCTCTTTGACGTGACTCCTATGGAGTCCCCCAAGGACTTCCTTTATACAGCTCAATGAGAGGATTATGGACTCCACCAGGTGCTTCCCATGAAAGATTCATAAAGGCACAATATATATTTTAATAAGGCAGATTGTACAGTACAGAATGCAACCCTACACCAAGCACATTGCTGAAAACTGGGGCCACAGCAGTGACAACCAGCACTTCTGGGAGCTGAGGGCATCATGAGCTGAAAGAAAAGAACATGGTGGTTTCAGGAGCCTCCTCTCCCCACGCCCTGACTCTTCCACCTTCTAGGGCATTCTTCTGACTGAGAGGCCACCCTGAAAGCATGCTCATGCATGAGCACATACACACACTCACACACATACCCACTTACATACATGTGCATAAACCTGACACATGCACACAGTCCCATGTATGCACACAGAATTACATGTACTCATATATACCCACATGTGTACACACTCATGTCCACTCACAAGCACAGTCACACAATGCACATTCATACGTGCACACTTTCACACACTTGTACACACATTCTATAAGAATGCACTCAGCCACACACACCAGACTTAGAAGAACAATAATAGCAATGACTACACTAAGTGTTTGCCATGTGGCAATCCCTCTTGTTGCATTGTCTCATGTATCATAAAGGGCTCTTGTATTCATTTTACATTGAGGAAAATGCCCAGGAAGACCTTGGCAAAGTCACTTGCCCAAGATCACACAGCCAGTAGTGGCTAAGCCAGCATTAGAACCAGATCCACCCAAGCCCAAAGTCTGTGCTCTCAGCCATCAAAAGCACTGCCTCCTTCAGAGAAAACATCACAGAGCCACCTCAGATCCTTTCTACAAGGCAGAAGGGAACAGAGGAGGGGGTAAAGAAATGGGCATTTAGAGATCCACAAAGTCCTAGTGACATCCCCATGTGTGGACACACTCCCAGGCACATCTTGTTTTCCGTAGCTATGTATCATATGGTTAGTTCTACCCCCTTGCACAGACCCAAGAACTTATGTACACACACACACATGCACTCACATGCATGCACACGTCTGCACTCATGCAGGCAGGTGGGGTAACCAACCTCCCACATTTTCCAGCCCTGGGCAGTTTCCCAGGACACAGGCTTTCTGGACTAAACCTGGTCAGCCCCAGGCAAACAAGGATGAGCTGGTCAGCCTACACACAAGGGGCACACACAGATGCTCCTTCATGCCCACACGAAGTGCTCGGTCACTCACAGAGCTCAGGGTCTGGTGGGATTGCGACTGGGGAGGGGAAAAAGAGGGTTCTTTGGACTCTGCTTTCCACATCTCACCAACTTGATTCGTCTGCCCTGCCTTCCTCCTCTCCTGCAGTGGCCCGTCTTGCCTTCCCCCATTACAGGGGAAGCTCAGCATGAGTCAGGGCCACAGGACCCGCTTATTTCAGGGAAGCAGGGGTATCCTGTCCCAGATGCACCCACAGCTGAGAGCAAGACACAAGATGAAACTCCCGGATCCCTGCCTAGTCCAGGAGAGCTGGGCCTCCTCCCGCCACATCCCGCGGGCACACACTCACCCCACACCTTTTCTCCCGTATCTCTCGAACATGCCCTGGAACCCACCCTCTGTCCCTCCTCCCTCCCACCCAACGATAATCACAGAGAGAGAAAAAGGAGAGAACCTTCTTTCTTCAGGACCTCCGTGGAGCTTGGCTGGTCTGGGCTTCGTTCCTGGCACAGCCCTTGGTTGGCAACCTGACTGGGGAAAGTTATGTAATCTCCCACAGCCATCCTCATCACAGGAAATGACAAGCCAAGGCTTAATACCTTTTTCTCCAGCAACCCATACCCAGCATATCTGGAATCCCAGTTCCACATACCACATCGCCTACCATCACTCTGGGCCAAGCCACCATCATGTCTCGCCTGGGCTATTGCACGGACCTCCGAGTAGGTCTCTTGGAGGCTTATTCCCTATAGCCTCTTCTCAATCAAGCAGCCAGAGATCCCATTTTTAATGGCTTTACTTAGATAATAACTGACACACAATAAACTGCACATATTCATATTTAAATTGTATACTTTGTTAAATTTTGACACGAAGTCTTCACTACACTCAAGAGAGTGAACATCTCCATCAGCCCTAAAATTTCCCTTATGCCCTTTGAAAATCCCCCCTCCTGCCCCTTTCCACTTCTTTCCTGCCTCTATCACTAGGCAACCAAGGATCTGCTTTCTGTCACTATAGGTTAGTTTGCATTTTCTAGAGTTTTATATAAGTGAAATTACACTGTATATACTCTTTTTTTGCCTGGCTTCTTTCACTTATAAATATCTTGGGATCTATCCATGTTGTTATACATACCAATAGCTCATTCCTTTTTATTGCTGGTAGTATTCCATTACATGGCTGTAAGACAACTTGTTCATTCCCCTACTAATGATCATTTGGATTGTTTCTGATTGGGAGCTATATAATAAAGCTACTATGAGCATTTGTGTACAAGTCTTAATCAAATACGTAGGTGTGGAATAGCTAGATCTTATGGTAAGTGTATGTTTGACCTTTGAAGAAACTGCCAAGCTGCTTCTAAAATCTTTAAAAAGTGATTGCACCACTTTCATTAATACTAGCAACGCATGAGCGTTTCGGTTCCTTCATATCCTTGCCAACACTTAGTGCAATCAGCCTTTTTAATTTTAGACACTCACACTGATAAGTAACAACGTCCTTATGTGGTTTTAATTTGCATTTTCCTAATGACTTTGAGCATTTTTTCATGCGCTTACCTGCAATCCATTTATCTTCTTTGGTGAAGTGTCTATTCAAATCTTTTGCTCATTTTTTGTTGGGTATTTGTTTTCTTAATATAGAGTTTTGAGAGTCTTTGTATATTTTGGAATACAAATCCTTTCAGCAGATATGTGCTTTGTGAAGCTTTTCTCTCCATTAGTGGCTTGTCTTTTCATTCTCTTGACAGTGTCTTTTGAAGATTACACTTTTTTTTTAATCTTAATGAAGTGGTTTATCCATTTGTTCTTTTCTGGATTATACTTTTTGTGCCTTACCTAAGAAATCTTTTCCTAATCCAAGTTCACAAAGATTTTCTCCTGTTTCCTGTAGAAGCTTTATAGTTTTACATTTATATTTAGATCCATGAATTCTTTTAAGATAATGTTTGTATGTGGTCAGAGGTGGGTTTGAAGATTTAGATTTTTTGCATATGGATATCCAAATGCTCCAGCATCATTTGTTTAAAAGACTAGCATTTCTCCATTGAATTACCTACAACCCTGTCAAAAAGCATGTGTCCAGACATGTATGAATCTAATTCTGGACTCTCTAATTGTACTTATCTATCCTGGTGCCACGACTTACTAGTTTGGTTACTGTAGCTTTATAATAAACCTTGAAATCAGGTGGTATAATCCCTTAAATGTTGTTCTTTTTCAAAGTTATTTTGGCTGTACTAGACCCTTAGCATTTCTATATGAATTATGGAATCAGTGTGCCCATTTTGATCAGAATTTTGTTAAATCTATAGATCACTTTGGGGAAAATTGACTTAACAATATTGAGCCTTCTGACCCATGAACAGATATATCACCCTATTTATTTAGATTTTCTTTTACTTCTCTCGGCAATATTTTGCAGTTCAGTGTATAGATCTTTCATATCTTTTGTCACTCTTCTCCATAAGTATTTCATATTTTTATTCTAATGTAGATGCTATTGCTTTTTATTTCAATTTACAATTTTTCATTGCTAATATATACAAATACAACTGATTTTTATATATTGATCTTATGTCCTGCCACCTTACTAAACTCACTTGTTAATGCTCATAGTTTTTTGGGTATATTTTATGGGATTTTTCTATATAAAGAATCTGTCATCTGTGAATAAAGATAGGTTTACTCATTCCTTTCCAATCTAGACGCCTTTTATTCCCTCTTGCATAATTGCACTTGCCAGAACCCCAGTGCAATGTTGAGTAGAAGAGATGAGTCAGACATCTTGGGGCAGACATCCAAGTCTCTTTCATTTGCTGCAAGAGTTTGTACAGAATTGGCATTAATTCTTCCTTAAGTGTTTGATAAAATTCACCAGTGAAGCCATCTGGACCTGGAGTTTTCTTTGTGGAAAGGTTTTAACTACAAATTTAATTCCTTTAATTGATATAAGGCTATTTACTTTTCACTGGTTTTTCTCTATTGTTTTGCTGTTTGCTATTTAATTGATTTCCACTCTGAACTTTATTATTTTCTTTCATCTGCTTACTTTGGGTTTAATTTGTTCTTTCTTTTCTAATTTTTTAAAGTGGAAACAAAAGTCATTAATTTGAGATGTTTCTTCTTTTCTAATATAGACATTTAGTACTATAAATGTCCCCCTAATTACTGCTTTAGGCTCATTTCACAAACTTTCATATGTTGTGTTTTAATTGTTATTTTGTTAAAAATACTTTCTTACTTCCCCTTTGAACTATGGCTTACTTAGATGTATAGTTTTAGTTTCTAAATACTGAGGGATTTTGCAAAGATCTTTCCACTATGGATTTCTAATTTAATTCTACTGTGATCAGATGAAATAGTATGTCTAACTTGGATACTTTGAAATTTATTGAGACTTAGTTTGATGGCCCAGATAGTCTATCTTGGTAAATGTTCCATGTGCACTTGAAAAGAATGTGATCTCTACTACTGTTGGTTGGAGTGTTAAAAATAAATGCTAATTAGTTCAAGTTGAGAATTGAGAGGATGGTAGCATCCCAAAATAGATAAATCTGGAGTCCCTGAGTCATACACAGAGGAAAACTATCCAAGAAAGACACAGATCAGGAGCTCTATCACTGGACTTTGTATAAATGAGAAATAAACTTTTGTTAAATAACACTTTTGAGATATGGAATTTTCCTTGTCACTGCAGGACAGTGACTGAAAGGTATTATTCTAATACCTCCCTTCCTCCTGCAGAAAACACAATGAAACATGGGAGGGAAGCAAAGTGTCTTTTCATATTGGAATCCTATAAAAATTAGCAGTGGCCAGAAATACTGTATTTAAACACCTATCTACTCTTCTCACACAATCTTTTCTCTCTCATTTTTATACAAAATATACTTTATCAATAATTTGTTCATGATAATAATAGGATGTTGTGTTCAACCCTTGGCCCAGGGAGAAGTTTGTTAAGGGACATACTGATACCTTGAATCCTTTAGGGGAAACATTAATATATGTGAGTTGTCTCCCTTCCCTTTCCTCTCTAAGTTTGTCTCAGAATGAACTTCCACTATGGCTCCATCTGTTAGATGAATAGATGAATGAATGGTTGAATGAATGGAGGGCTGGATGAGTTAATTGGGTGTGGCTAGGTTGCCCATGGGAATCTTCCTAAATATGAATAGAATAAAAAAGATTTCAATCAACTCCTGGAAGACAGGGTAAAACTTTCACTACCAGCCCTATCTGAGGTTAAAGAAAGAATTGGACACTCCTTTGCTCTCAGAGTGAGGAAGGCAGGGTTCCCCTGTAGCCATGGTTAAGTATCCATAGCAGAATATTTTCACTGAATCAAAACTTCAGCCCTCTCTTAAGGGACAGTCACACTTAGTACAATCCCTGTTGATCCATAGGACAAGGGTCTGTGATTCCCTGACTGGCTGCTCTTTCCCTGCGGTTATCAGCACACCAACGTCCAAAGCTGTGATGAGTGAAGTAAGTTTTAGAGAACCCACAGGCCTTACATTTCAGAACCCTCACCATTGATGGTCCTTGTCCAATGCTGAGCCATGAGAGCCTCTCCAGAAAATCCTGAGGACAGAACCCCATCTCCTGCGATATGGTAGATAAGTATTAGAACTAGCCACCCTGCTCAAATGGGTCAAAGATATTTTGTAAACCTTATTAAAACCATGAAAGAAATTATCAGGCAAAATCTAAGGGCAGGTTGGACCCCAGAGAGATATGGAACACCTACCTGGGACGTTTTTGTTCTCAGGGTATTTACTGTACCTGGACGGTTTGAGCTGCCATTTTCACAGCCTCATGGAATCTAGGGGACAAAATACAAAGCCCAAAGCTCACTCAAGGCTGTGAGTCTGTTAGAGGGCTCTCCTCCATCACTCTGAGACACCAGAGGTCTACGCAGTCCAGGAAAGGGTGAAACAAAATACACTTTCCCCTGTGTCAACCCCCCATCATACCCAGAAGACCTAAATAAAAAGTCACTCAGCACTGAGCAGAGCAGAAGTGGTTAGAGTCCTAGAAATGCGGTACCACAAGTCAGCGAGTAAATTTGCAGCTCAAAGTAAATCTCCCAGTGGTCAAAAAAAACTATACGCCATAAATTTAGTGCACTGTGACCCAAAATTGGTAGTGACCCTGCAGATGTGGCAGAATCATACACAAATATCCCCTAAAGAAATACAAAAATATTCTCCAAAAGTAATCTTCCAACAAAATCCCAGGACAACACCTGGACACCCCCACCACACTAGGCCACAAGTACTAACAAACTCCAGATAATAGGGGATGGGTCCCTCCTACGCCTCAGCCAGTGTAGAGCTGGCAGAACCAGGCTACAGCTGGACTTAGTGCACCCCTGATCCATGAAGAAGGGATTTGATAGAAAGTTATGTGACAGCAGGATTGGAGGGAGATGATTAAAACCACCGAAGATAGCACCATTCTTTATCTCCCTCGACTATTTCAGACACACCAATTACTTAAACACAATTGATAAACTGGTTACAATTTGTTCTTATTTATTGATTAAAATAATAAGCAAATCTTGGCTAACCTAATCCCAGTTGCTCTATGTACTCAAAGGTAAAAACGAACATCTATAAAAATATCATCAATAATTATGTATCTGCATTAAATCAGACTTTTGATGGAAATCTGTCCTATGTACATGTGTCCGAGAATGTGTACAGTTTTCTACACCATTGACACACACTTGTCCTCGCTTCACTTTCCCTTCAGGGAAGCATCTTAGGTTTGTTTGTAAGCAAAGTTTAAGACTAGTACTTAAGTGTAAGCTATTTATTTTGGGGTGCAATTTCAAAAACTACTGTGAGAACAGGCAAGTGAGACAGAAATGAAGCCAAGCCTATAAGGAGTGTATTATTAAGTAGCACAAATGGAGCTCAATGCCACTGGGGCTCCTTTGAGAGCCTACTATGAGCGCAGCCCAGAGTTGTCCTGCTCAGGGTGAAAAGCTGAAGTATTTATCCACCAACTCCCATCCCTCACTGATTAAGGTTGGCCCATGGGACATGAACTCCCCTACACTTTTGAGCAGCCCCATCTGCAGGCAAAGCCACTGCCTCGAATAAGGCACTTACTCCTGCAGAGAGAAACAGGAAGCTAGACTAGACCAAGGGAGTATGGACACCAACAATATCTACACAACACTCATTCACTACAGTAAATGGTCTAGCAGAGGACATCTTCCAACACTAGTGCAGCTGAGTCTGACACAAACTAAAGGGAAAACTAATGTGTGCTAGTCACTCATTCATTCATTCACCCAACCAAAAATTACTGTGCAACCATTATGCCCTAGGAACCCTGCCGGGAGCAGAGTAAGTACTGGACAAGCATGTTCTCTGGACTCAGGTTTCTTATAAGCTGGTGGATGCTCCTCAGCCTCCTTTATCTCTATGTCATACAATGAACGTTGAGGCAAGAGAACATCATGGTTAAAATCTCGGAATTAAGGACTCTGGAATAAAGGATACCGTGATTCTAAGTTACCTTGGGCAATAGACAAACCTCATAGAGGATCATTTGTTTATCTATAAAATAGAAATGTAGTAACTGTTGGGAATACCAAAGGCAACAATTCATGTACAACATTTGGCATAACACCCAGCACTCAGTACTAGATCTGCTGAAGAATAGAAGAGGAAGAAGATCTAGTACCTACCATTAAAGGGCTCAGGAGCTAGAAGGAGACAGAGCACAGAAACAGATCATCACAAACCAATGTAGATATACACTAACCCAGGTCACACTGTTATGTACAAACCAACCCAAACTATCTTGGCAGAAAGCAACCATTTTCCTATGTTCATGTGAATCAGGAACTCCTAAGGAGCTTAACTGGGATGGTTAGAGGGATGAGAGTGACTCGGTGGCTGGGGTAAGTATCTTCTAGAGCATGGGTTGATAAACTATAGTCCATGAGCCAAATCCAGCCATGCCCATCCATTCATGTATTGTCTATAGCTCTTCTTAAAGGACAGCGGCAGAGTTGAATAGTTACAATGAAAACCACATGGCCTGCAAGGCCAAAAAATATTTGCTATCTTATCTTTCAAAGAAAACCTGTGCTCAACGCTCATTTGGAAGCATTTCCTTCACATGATTGTCAGTTGATGCCGACTGTCCATTTGAACCCCAGCTGGGCTATCAGTTGGAGACTACATGTGACTTCTCCATGTGACCTCTCACCATGAGCTAATTTGGGCTCCCTCTTAACATGGGGCTGGGTTCTGAAAGTGAGCTCCTAAGAGAGTAACGTGGGAGCTGGGTGGAATTTTCTGATCCAGCCTCAGAAGCTACATGGCATCACCTCCGCACTACGTTATTGGCCATCACCAAGGTCCACCCAGGTTCAAGAAGAGAACATAGACCCTAATATTCACTGGGAAGAATGACATTATATTGCAAAGGAGAATATGGGATAGGAAATACACCCTCTTTGACAAATACAATATTCCATATACAGGGCTTTTAAAAAATGGACTGAAACAGAAAGGAGAATGCTTCTCAGGAAAGCTTCCTGGAAGAGTTGACTCTTAGGCTGAGCCTAAAGGCATAAACGAGAATCAGCCGGGCCAAGTTTTCCTTTGGTGATATTCACACCTGCTCCATAGCAGCACAGATTCAAAATATCTGCTTGGGGAATCCCCACATACAAGCAGGGAAAGGGGCCTTTGAGGGGGTGCTCCAGCCCCAGAGGGTTCCTGGGCTACTACACGCGGCAGAAAGGAAAATGGACCAGGACATATGCCAGCAATATGGCTTTAGACTGACATGGACTAGGAAGAACAGTGGCACTGTGTCTGAAATAGATACGTATAGCAAAGTCATTAAATTATAATAAGAATAACAAACAAATTCTGCAGAGCCCTTACTATAGACTGAGCACTATGCTAAGTTCTTTTCATGCAATATTTGATTTAATGCTCCCAAAATCTGATAGGGATTTCTGGGGGTTTTTTTCTCTTTTCTTGCTTTCTGTTTTTTGCTTTTTTTGTTTGTTCATTTGTTTAACAGTGAGTGACTTATTTTTTCAAAGAAACATTTGTTTCAAGGCAAACGTATCACAGGCTAAGGCTGACTTGAGCCCTTTAACACCCTGGGACGGGTACTCCTGCTAACAGCATCCAGCCTCTACTCTGACAGTGCCATGGTATATTTCCTCCGGTGGCCGTTAGACACAGCTCACAAAGCCAGGCACGGCCAGAGATAAAGAGTGTTGTTTTTCACGCCTGGAGAACTAAAGTGCTTGACTTACAGGCTAAGTTTCCCTTGTAGCAACTCTTCTGAAATACAGCCTAGCCTATTAGGTGGTAGCACATCAGAAGAGCTACGAGGAGCAAGGAAACCAGCCCTTTCCCAGCGACAGAAAACAGAGATGGATGGAGTAGAATGAACAGTCAGGCCCAGGCTGCTTGAGATGGACATGGCTCGCTGGACCTCTCATGGCCCTCAGATCCTGGAATGTTTTCTCTGCACCAATTATACAGCCTTCCTGTGGGTCCTGGCTTCAGCCAGCCAGCCCTGGAATGTGAGGGTGAGTTGTCTCCACCTCTGTGGGCCTAAACATGGAGACTGTCTGGCACTGTTACTTAACTTCTTCAAGAAGGGGGACCCTGTGGGCCAGAGACAAAGCCATCATCATGGACTTCTTTTCTGTGACTCACCATGTTTGGCACTGGGTTAGATTTGGCCTACCCTCTTCTGTCAATGCTGCATAAATGAGAAGATAAAAGACTTCTTTATGGCGACCCGCTCTTATCATGCTGCTAAGTTTATACTCAAAGCTTTGGCCTCAAACATCGGGAAGCTTGGACAGCTACTGCTGCATTCACAGTCTATTATTGTCACTCATTTCAATGGAAAGGGTCCTTGTAAAAACAGAGACTCCACGTTCCTTCAGTAGAGCCATCCATCAGCAGAGGTCCACTTGCAGCTGGACACCTGCCCACATCTGGATCTTGGGACTCAGCATTCTCTCCCAGGTGAGTCACAGGCAGGTGAGGCAGGCTGGGCATAGACAACCAGTCAGAGTCACACTCAGCACCTAGGATGCAGACCCCTGAGTCTGTTCAGCAAAGCCTAAGGTGAGTGAATCCATCAAAAATAACTTTGTGCCCTAACTGGGTGGCTCAATTGGTTTGAGTATTGTCCCATGCACCAAAAGGTTGAGGGTTCAATTCCTGAGTACAGGAGTCAACTGATTGATGTTTATTCTCTCTTTCTCTCTCTCTTTACCACTCTCTCTCCCTCCCTCCACCCCTCCCTGTATCTCTAAAATCAATACTAAAATATGCTTCAGTGAGGAAAAGAAGGAAAGAAAAAAAAACTCTCTGGACATCTAAACTGAAAGTCTTTCTGTAGGAGATATGACAAGCATTTTCTCCCTGCCTACTCCCCACCCTTAGGTATCATACTCCATCCCAGACCTGGCACTGTGTGAGCCCATCTCCCCTCAGCCATCTCTGATTGGACCAAGGGATCCAGGTTAGACCAATCGTATTCTCCACCCAGGGTTGTGTGAACCCCATCACAGAGAATGATGCACCAGTTGTAGAACCCCATACACCACGCTTTCCTTGTAGAAGCCCTCTCCATTTGTGAGTATATACCCTTCTGTGTGGTTCTTTGATAAATTAATGAACCACTGAGTTAATAAATGGATGAGCAGTTGAGCTGCAAAGTCAGGTAGAGTTGAGGCTGGAATCAGCACTTAGAACAGAGAAAGAAATCCATGGGGCAGCAGAAATTGGGAGCCTTGCAAAGGAAGCAGTTCTCCAGAAAGAGAACAGGAGAAAATGTATGAGAAGCTCATCTATGGTTCCTGCACATGCTTTCTGCCTGAGTTCTTGGATGTCTCTAGAAAATCCTCTATCTGGGCTGATTTGAGTCATATCTTATTCCCTGCAGCTAAATATTTCCTAACTTTCTCTACTTGAGAAATCTCTCTCCAAAACAAGACTGAGAGAGACAACAATCTTCCCTCTAGGAGACGCAGCGACCTCCCATGAGAATGCCAAAGCTGAGTCTACATGGGCCCAGCATCCAGGAGAAAATTGCAAAGACAGCCCCCCAGCCAGCTGATTGGCCTTTAAATACACAGATGTTGAAAAACACCCTGATAACTGAATAAACAGTTTGCTTCACAGCTAGGCACAGTGTGTTGTAGGTGCCCATTTCTGCAGGGTGAGGGGGAGCTATATCGCTCTTCCAGGCAACCATGAAGGCTGGGTAGAATGGTGGTATGGGAGGCTGTCCCTTGGATCTCGTTTGCTAAGTACACCTGATGACAGATGCCGGTTGGTGCTCCTCAGGAGAAATTCAGGTTGCATCTGTCACTGCTGGAACAAGTCATTCACACCAAATCTATCTCTTTGCACCACCCTGCCACTCCGTGATGGGGCCACCGACAAGTGAGGTAGGAAGACGTTCACACTTGTGTTTGCAAACTGTCACCTTTATAAAACAGGCGGCATTTTTCTATTACAATTAAAAACACTTATGTCAAGTTTTGCTTTTAATTAAAGCCTGAGCCTTTGACTTGCTAAAGAGCAGCATAGGATGAGTGGCCTGTAATGGTGTCAGAGAAAAAGGAAAAAATCTGAAAAAAAAAATTTCCAAGAAGACTGAAAACCCTCTGAGACCTGCTGACCCCAGTTGGAGTCAAAATGTAAAGTTCTACAGCCTTCACTCAGGGAGGTTAGGTGGGAATATGAGGGATGTAGCAATCGCTGTGGTAGCTGACCCCACACTTTCTTCCTGTCAACAAAACTTCCTTTCCCCTAACTTTGTTCAAGTATCAGGTAGAGACTCTTTGACTCCATAATATCGTTCCACACTAACCAATGTGACACAGGGGAATCTGCTTGGGAAGGTGTTCTCTGACTTTATGAAAAAGAGGTACTTGAAGAGAAACTGTTCCCATGCTGCCCTCTACCTCCTGCCTTCAAATATGATATGAGGGTGTAATGCTTGGAGCTGTGGCAGCCATTTTGTGACCATGAGAGAAAAGACAAGAGAATTGTAGAGGCCAGTCCAGAGACATAACTTTGTTAAACTGCTGAGCTTGTATCAGCATCCTTATACCTCTAATGAGATTCTGTGAGAAATTCATACCCTTGCTTATTTAAGACAAGTTAGTTACATTTCCTGTTACTTGCAGCTG
This sequence comes from Pteronotus mesoamericanus, assembly GCF_021234165.1. Classification (NCBI taxonomy): domain Eukaryota; kingdom Metazoa; phylum Chordata; class Mammalia; order Chiroptera; family Mormoopidae; genus Pteronotus; species Pteronotus mesoamericanus. The sequence continues at coordinate 14,691,043 of NW_026555105.1, forward strand.
AAACCACTCTTAACTGATACTAGATATGAATCTAGCAGCTGAGTGTGTATCAGGGAAGAGGAAAAGTAGCCTTAACTTTGTGCCTACTTTCAATTGCACTAAAAATAGAATATAAACCCATGTGCTTCATTTTGTCACTCTTCTCCCTTTTTTCTATTCCAGCCATACCAGCATCCTTTCATTTCCTCTAACACATCATATTTGTCTTTGCCTCAGGACCTTTGCACATGCTGTTCATGCCATCTGAAATGCTCATTTTCTGTTTTGTGCCTGTCTTCACATATCCTCATCATTTGGGTCTCAGCTCAAATGATAACTCTTCTCAGAAGTTTTCTTGATAATCCAATATAAAGTAGCCCCAACTTTCCTCTTGGCACCTATTATTCTCTGAGATTATATTTGTTGACTTTTTATTTTCAGTCTCCCCCGGTGAACTCTAAGATATGTGAGTATCGCAGCCCTGTGGACCTTGTTCATCATTATATTCCCCATGTTTAACACAAGCTTGACCCACTGTAGTTCCTCACACATGAGGATCATTGTGCTGGTCACTCTATATACGTTAACACATTGCATTTCATCCATGAGCCCATAAGGTGAAAATGCTTAACCCCATTTCATAGGTGACAAAACCAGAGCTCAGAGAGTTTAAGAGACTCATTGACGTTCACACAGCCAGGAAGTGATAGGCCATGATTTCCACACAGCTCTCCTAACCTTGCAGACTCCCTTCCACATGACATTCACATTTGCTTTTGTCAAGTTTATCAGGAGATAATTGGGCAGCTACAAAACACCCCAAAGCTCCCCATGGCTGGGAAACCAACAGTCACTGCTGGGAAAATTACAACTTTAATAATAATTTGGAGTTTTGTTCCCATGGCTCCATGTGTGTCTAATGTTATATAAAAATGAAATTCAAAATTTAGCACAATGAAAATGTAAAAATCAAAACTCATTACTTTTCTAGAAACTGAATCCTTAGGAGGTTATGGATCAGTGTCCAGCTATGACTATGGAATAGTCACATGAGTAAGCCTATGAGTAAGTGTATATACAAAAAATCCAATCAACAGATGTGTTAGGTAATGGGAGAAGAGGATTGAACTAACATTTATTAAATATCTAATATGTGTCTGGCCCATGGCAACAGCATTTAATATGCATGAGCACATTTAATTTACATAAAAATAGATCAAGGTTGTAGATAGTGATCGAGATTCTTACCAAAAGGCCTAAACCTACTTGACCATTTGTTGACAGGCGAAGACCCTGATTTGGTCTTCCTTTGACAAAAGAGACCTATGCAAAAGGCCTGAGTAGCAGCTCTACTCTGGGCCCCAGGGATATCTGACATGCCCTATAGATGGAGAGGCAAAATGAGTTAGTTTGGACTGGATGCATGCCAATCCCCACCATAGTGACTTTGCAGTGTAAAGCCACCATGAATTGTTGTGCAGGTTTTGTACCGGCACAAATCTTGGGATTGCCAGTCCCATTGACTAGGAGCTAAAAAGCACCCCAAGTGCTGTACAAAGAAAATCTGCCCAACCTTGTAAGGCATTAGAATCCTGAGTACGTTTTATTTTTCATCTTCACCCAAGGATATGCTTATTGGCTTTAGAGAGAGGGGAAGGGAGGGAGGGAGAGGGAGAGAAACATCGATGTGAGAGAGAAACATCTATCGGTTGCCTCTCACACATGCTGGACTAGGGACCAAACCCGCAACCTAGGTATGCACCCTGACCAGGAATCAAACCTGTGAACTTTGGGTTTATAGAACAATTCTCAAACCAACTGAGCCACACAAGCTAGGGATAGTTTTGTTATGTTTGGGGGGTTTTTTTGTTTGCTTGTTTTTTCCTATAAAGAGATTTCTGGTCCCCAGCCCCCAGAGATCTGAATTCCATTTTTCTTAGGTAAGGCCTGGGAATCCATTTCTATAAATGATGCAGGTCTTCTGCAGACCACCCAGGAGAAATCATTCCCTGTAAATGGCCATGTTTTGGGGGGTTTGGTTTCCTTTTTTTTTTTTTTTTTTTTTTGGTTTTTTTAGTAAGTTCCAGGCAGAAGCAGGTATCCCTGGCCTTCATTTCTTTCTCCTAAAAGAGGAAGAATGGAAAACATTCTTGGGACTTGGGAGCCCTAGTGACCTGGCTTACAGAGCAATGTTCTTCTGTTATATCCTGGCTAAAGATGAAGCTAAATTCTGGATCCTGCAAATATGAAGTCACAAGTTGTCTGGATACAAGAGAAACTCTACTGTCCTTGACATGAGGTGGCAGCTTTCACTTCAAGGGAAACCCTAGAGTTGGCAAAATCCCTATAAAATGAATCCATGAGAAGGTGACTGTTTAGTAGGGACCCACCCACCCCACTGAACAGGGACAGTTGCTGTCTGCAGGCGCCAGGATTAACTGCCAGCTGCCTCAACTCCTTTCTCGTAAATATGCTTCAATTCAATCTGCTGGAGGATTTTTTTTCTCCCTCCCACAGATATATATCTTTGACTTTCTAATGGAAGCCAAATGGAGCAGGGATTGGGTTTGCAGCCATTTTGCTTAATGCATCTGTATCCACACAAGAAAGAAAGTGTGTTAGTAAGATTCTCTATGCAAGAAAGAAGGATGAACTCAAAGGATTTCTCTCTTAATTTTCTGGTCATTCACGTTTTATGTCCCTGACATACACAATGTGTTTCCATACCACTCCCCTGAATAGTGTCCTCAGACTGACTCTGCTTCTTGAAATCTTTCATCTTTCCAAGCCATCACCATTAATATGCCACCAGAAAAACTTCCCAGCAAAGGTCCCCAGTGAGAGTTCACTGTTCTGTCCTCAGCTCTCCAATCATACAACGTCCCTTGAACTTATCACACGCTGCCTTTGTGCATGGCCCACTGTGTTCACACCGGTCTCTTTTGCTAGAACACAAACTCCTTCTGGGTAGAGCCCGTGCCCAGGTGGCCCCTGAGGGCATGTGTCTTCAAGGCAAGCATGCCATGTGTGATTTAATGCAAATTTTAGTGATGCAACAATAGGATGGGGTTTATTAATCATTAATTTGGGAGGATCCAAATTAATGGGGATAATTCAAAAGAACAATAGCCTATTTCCTCTTAAAGTCATGTGCAAAATCAAATTAGCCCAAGAGTATTATTGAAGAGAGGCCTTGTTTTCTGCATTAATGAATAAGCAAGATTGTGTTGAATGTAGTGCATCAATTAGATAATAGTAGGCCCACTGGCTTGCTGCATCTAGAAATATGAGCCAGAGTCTGAAGTCAGGTGGTCCTCGGTTTTATTCTTACTGCCTAGCTTACCAGCTGCTTAACCTCTCCCAGATGCCTCAGTTTCCTTGTCTATAAATGAGACTAATAATAATATTAATAATAATAATACCTTCTTCCCAGGGGTGTTGTGAGAAGAAGCCATGTCTGTAAGGCATATCCCACTGTACTTGGCACATTGTAAGTGCTTGATAAATGTTGCCAGTCTTCATAATCATTATATTTAATCAATAGAGAAAAGGGTTTCCTAACTTACAAGACAATTTTGGCTCTAAATTGTGTCTGTCCTGAGCATTAGAAAAAAGAACTCACGAGGTCTATAAGCATCAGAACCCTGGATGTCGATATCTCCACCTCGGGTGACCTAGTATAACCTCCACTGCCAAGGGAGTAGGTTTACAAAGTGACCTTGAATAGGCCCCAGGCCTCACTGCCTCATTTTCCAATCACTTATACCCTTCAGGGATCTAAGAGGTCAGCCCTCTTCCTCCAATGCCCTCATGAAAGCCCAAATAATTCCAAATGGCTTCACCCAAGCAAAGGCTACCATATGCAGAAACTCCGGCAAGCTAGGCTCAACTGAAGGCAATCCAAGCACACATCCTCCACCCGCCTCCCTGGCCAGCACATTTTAAAGACACAAAACCAATCAATAGAGAGCATTGAGAGAGTTGCTGCCAGTGGCTAGAAGAGAATAGATACCGAGAAAGTCATAACGATGATAAATCCGGGCTCTGCTCCTCTCTGACTAATGTAGGCACTAAAACATGCCATGAATATCCTGCTTTGAAATGTGTCACGCTTCTGAGGGGCCAATCAATCTCCAGCTCTCAGTGGACCACATTAAAATAAATTTGTCACTGTGAGTTTATGAAATATTGATGGTGTTTTTTAGTCGGGGTGTTAGGAGGTGGAAAGGTGTATCAGAAGAAGGAGGCAGGGAGTGAGAGAGTTGCTTTAATGAATTATCTCCAGGAGGAGAAAGGAAACAAATGCAGAGGCTGGAGAAAGAGGAAGCACAGAGGAAACTACATTGGTGTGGCGAGCACAAAGCTTCCAGAAGGAAGAAGCCAAGAGCCGTGATGTCTCAACTGTGTTACAAAGAGGACTGGTGAATGGGTACGCTTGGGCGGGGGTCAGGAGAAGGTGGGAAACTGCATGTGCAAGTCTAAGTCTTAGACACATGCACGTTAACATATTAAAGGTTCTGAGAAGTCCTGCAGCAAAAGAGGAGTTCATTAAACTATTTAAACTAATGTTTCCTAAGCTTATTTGACGTGGGAAGGCAAACATCTTGCTGAACACTAAGGTTCTGCAGAAACAGACATGGAAATGCTGGCCTAAACCCTTGCCTGCAAAATGTGATGCATGGACCCCAGCATCAGTATTGCCAGGCCCCAGACCAGACCAATGGAATCAGAATTTGAGCTTTAACAAGATCCGGGTGCCTTATATACTGTGAGGTTTGAAAAGGCCTGGTGTAAGTGATTCACCAGAGAAAGAAGAATGCCTTGTAGGACAAGCTGAGCTACTCCTGATAATAAAAGACTTCTGCTTGTAATCCTCTCCATGGTCTGCACTGAAGGACCCAGACACTGCCTGGCCTTCCTTGTCCAGCACTGGAGCTGTTTGTCAGCTGAGCATTCACTGGTTGTGTCTGAGCCTCAGAGGGCGTTTATAAAATCAGGTGTGCGGTGACTTCTCTTGAAGTAAGTGGAAATGATAGAAACCCCATGGTTTAGGACTTTGGGTTTTTTGGTGGGAGGGGGGTTTGCATTTGTATTTGCATTTTCAAAGCCAAGAGCCAGGATCACCTGCATCAGCACCAGAAAAGCTGAGTTGAGGTCATCAGTCTGCCCAGACCTCCTCAGTAATCCCAGTCTTGTCACTTGGCCTCCCAAGATTCTCCTGATGTCTGCCTGTGGACACTGGAGGAGAGGAATAATGGGGAGCTTCCAGCCCATCTCTGCCGCATGGTGCATGAGAGCTCAGATTCCAGAGGGGCACATCCCAGTGCCACTGCTTGCTTAGCTGTCTGGCCGTAGAAGCGACCTCACCTCTCTGAGTCCCCAGGCACTGGTTGTCTTGTTCACCACAGTGCCTCCAGCATTCAGCACATACTTGACACAGAATCACTGAAAAGGTGTTTGAGGCACGGATGAATTCAAGCTGTGCCATGAGGACAATAATAGTAGCTACCTCTTAGAGTTACTGAGAGAATTCATGAAATTAGGTCAGGAAGGTGCAAGGCACATAGTAGACACTCAATATGGGTCTTTGATTTATTACATATTGGGTGGTCCTGTGTAGACAACTGAGTGGATTTTTTGGTTTTCTGTTCATGCTTGGACAGCATGGAGATTCAGTCTCACTCTGGGCTTTGTTAATTACTGCTTAGTTCACTGGTTGATTGAGGAGGCAGAATAGGACTCCTTGTTGTGGCTACTGAACTTTTTTGTCCCTCACAATTGCCCCCTCCCTTCCCAGAAGAGAATTGATGGTCATAAGCCATGTCACATGCTGTAGACCTGCTCCCAAGAGCCTCTTGACTTCGGTCCATTGACTCTCAAGAATTCCCTGCTTCCCCGGACAGTCAGCTCAGGAAAGTATCTTATTCTTTTCCTTAAATAGCTAAAAGAGTGTCAAGAAAACACCAGTCCCTGGAACCCACAGGCGTGGCCCACTTCTTTCCTCTTCTGATATACCACATGGCCAGGATAGGTGACTGAACTTCTTTGCTTCCTCCCCAGGTATATAAACACACTCTGCTTCAACCCATTCTTCCCCTAAGTCCCTCAGTGAATTCTCCATTCTGAACCTGTATCCTCTTCTGTAAAATTGGGAGAAAGAAGCCCCCCTCACATGGTTGGGATAATAATTAAGTGAAATAATGCATGCAATTGATTATTGAGTAATTCTTCATTGATAATGACCAATGGATGATAACTCAGGTGAGCCAGGAACTCAAGAAGCAATATCAATTATGGAGTTGTTGCTGTTACTTTAAGGATTCTTTTGGACATCAGCACATGGTAAAGAAGACACTCAGCAAAATTTGTTCAGTGAAGGAAGGACCTGACACACCAAGAGAAAATGAGATATACTACTTCAGAAAAGAGGAAAAAAAAGATATACTATTTGAGAAGTAGGAGTAACAATTATTTAATGTATAACGCATGTCTGGCAATGTGTTAAAATTTTTTACATACCTTATTTTATGTAGTCCTTAAAAATAGCCAAATGAGATGGGTACTATTATAATTCCCATTTCACAGATGAAAAAATGAGGGACAAAAGGGTTAAATAACTCACCTAAAGCCACACAACTAATAAGTGGAAAATCTGGGATTCAAACTTAGGTCCTACTGATACAAAAAACTGAGATCTTGGTCACAAAGTTAATCACACAGTGCTTTACGACAGATAAAACCGTGTCCAAACACAGTCGCCTGTACACGACTCAAACCAGAGCCTGAAAGACTCAAGCTTAACTAGGAAAGCAAAAGGAAAATCAAATGCCCTAAGATTGTTCCACATCCCACCAACATCCCACAAGCTGATGGTCAGTCCCCCAAATTTGATGCAAAGGAAAGAAGGGATCATGAAGGGAGGTGGGTTTGTGTCTTTGGCATCACTTGGCAGCTGTAAGACTTCAGGGGAGTAAATAAATCACACTGAGCCTCATGTCCTTGTCTGGCTTACAGAGTCATGGGAAGAATTAAAAAAAGCTGGTCAGTAAACCAGCCTCATTTCCACATGCGTATGCCATGCCAGGCAAAAGTGTGAGTCCCTGGCATACAGCTACACCTGCAGAGTGATATTCTTTGCCTCGAGAGTTTACAGACCGGTAGAAGAGGGAGTGACTGTAAGAACACAGAAGATGGAGCAACAAATTCCCCATTGAGGAGAGACAGTCAGGAAATGGTCACAGAGGTCACATCTGAGTGGGCTCCTGAAGAATGAATAGGAGTTCTTCAGGTGGATGGAGCCAAAGAAGCACTCCCAGGGAATACTGTAGATGTGAAAGTGCTTTGTAAACTGGAAAACATGTCTGTGTTTGTCCCAATCTCTAACCATATCATGAAGAAGCCAATCTGGCTCATGCATCCATGTTTAAAAACCCTCAGCTGTCATGCAAGTGTGGCTCTCAGTCCCACTGTGAGGTTTATTTCCATAGTCCCACTGCCTGAGTGATAGGATTTCTGATGCATTTAATCTGGGCCACCAGGGAGGAAGGATGTGCTGGATGGTTAAGCAGTAGGCAGTCTCCATCACTCAGTGACAAAATCAGCCCAACCAGGTGACTGTCATTATACAAACACATCAAGTAAATGGCTGATTTCTTGACTTTTCATCCAAGCATTCTGTGACACTCTGCACTGATGGCAGATCGGTTTAGCCACCTTGGTGCTTGAAACCTTTAGAAGGCTTCCTCAGGGAAGTCCTCACCTGAGCCATGAATGTGAGCAAAAGCAAAGAAGTATACATGTAGTCTTTGATTTCAGCTGCACATGTGCCTAACACAGAGCTTTGGTAAAGCCAAAGACAGGCCCGAGAAGCCCAAAGCACAAAATTGATGATGGGAACTTAGCCCTCTCAGGCTCGCACATTGAGAAGAAGGTCGAGGGAAAACTGGAAGAAAGAGGGCAATATCTGTAGAACACAAAGGACCTGTATGACCAACTGACCCACTGTGGTAGATTGTGTGATTCATCCCAATATTCACCGCCCTTCCTAGGGGAGAAGTATATATCCCCATCCCACTGACATTGACTTTGGCCATGTGACCTGTGTTGCCCCTCCCTGGGAGGGGATTAATGGCTCTGTCTTGTTGAAATCAAAAGTGGCCATTTGATTATCTTGGCTAGTAAATATAGGTAAGAATAACCAGTGTCACTTCTGAATAGAAACTATAAAACCAGGGCATGACTTACCATGCCTGTCCTTTCCCCCAGCACAAAATGACAATGTCTCATTGTCCCATGAATGTTTCTTTATCAGCCCAGATCCCAAAGTGTAGACAATGTGGAAAAAAGTCATGTCCAACATGAACTATACATTCAGGGTGAGCAATAAATACTTGCTATTTTATGCCACTGAGATTTGGGGAGTGTTTGTTACCACAGTGTAACTTAGACTGATCTGACTGATGGAGTCACCAAGCATCATGGAATGGGAGATAGAGCTGCAAAGAATGACTGTACACATTTTTAACATATAGAGATGACAGCAACTAGTAAAGAAGCAAGGTCCAAAGAATTTCCAGGAACTGTTCAGCAATTCCTCTCTTTTGTCCCCCTGTAGTGTCCAACCTGTGGCCTGTGGGCCTCATGTAGCCCAGGATGGCTATGAATACAGCCCAACACAAAATCGTAAATTTACTTATAACCTTTCTTTTTTTTTTTTTTTGGCTCATCAGTTTTTGTGACTGTTTCGGTATTTAATGTGTGGCCCAAGATAACTCTTCTTCTTCCAATGTGACCCAGAGATGCCAAAAGTTTGGACACCCCTGTCCCTAAGACATGTAATAATGTCTAGGAAATGTTTTTGTTGTCATAACTGAGGTGATGCTACTGGAATCTAGTGTGTAGAGACCAAGGATGGTGCTGAGCATCCTGCAATGCCGGGCTCAGCATACCTCCCACCACAGAAAGTTATCAATCTCCCAATGTCAATAGTGCTGAGGTTGAGAAACCCTGCCCTAGAGAGAAACCAGGAAGAGGGAAGGCAGAAGTGGGCCATATATCATATTTAACAACAAAAGCATGTAACATCTACATACCATTACCGAATTTACAAAGTGTTTGCTCATACATTCTCTCAATTCACCTTTACAGTGCTCCTGAATGATGGGTATTATTGCCCGATCTCATTAATACGATAACAGAAGCCCAAGCACACAGGCTTACTTGAGCACACATTTATAAAGAGAAGATCAAGATTCTAACCCAGTTTTGCTGCCCCTCTTCCCCCACCATGTTTCATTAAACTATGGCTGTTTATTATGTCATTTCCTCCAGGATATAGATCAATATTCAATTACTGATTTGGGGGCAGTGTCTAAAGACAGATTTGGTTAATTTCTAAATCCTTTTGAACATGGGGCTCAGCAAACAGGCATGCTGCTCGGTGCATTTGTTTTGATAAGTGTAGCTTTCTTTTAATTATTTACGATAATGCCAAATACAGACTGGCCCATGACCCTGGTGTATCTTGTCAAAGTAACAATGCTCTGGAGAAGTCTCTAAACCATCGGCCTCTTAAATCTCTGTTGAGAGGTAGAGCAAAACCAGGGCAGGGATTCTTGATGGAAAATCATTTGTCGCCTGACCAATTAGCCAAGCCTTGATGCTGAATGCTCTCTACCAAAGCGTTCAACGGCAAGAGGTTTCTTGTTGCATGGGGCTATTCAACAAAGGCTGGCAAAAGGAAAGGCAAAGGCATGTCGGCTGTGGGAAACAGTCATCCAGAAATACCAGTGCAAGTCAAACAGTTCCCACTGAAAAAAACAGGTTGTGCAGTTCCTATCAAGGTCCCTTAACTCATATGCATAGAGCATAAAACTTAACACTCTTCACATTAGACCTCTGTGTCCCATCCATCATCAGGCCTCAGGCAAACCTGCCAAGTTTATCCAAAGTCTTCTAACTACTAACCCTGACAATTAGCCACAACCTGAAGGAGAGTAAGAGACATGTGAAAAAGATAATACTAACAATAGGCAGAAATCAATAGGTATGCTTATATCGGTATATGGCTAAAAATAATTTACCATCAATACAGCTACTTATTACATTACTATGCACTGATTGATATGATTGTTATTGCATTTGGAAGTGCCTTCTGACAATATACTCATCTGGTAGGAATTAAAATAAAGAATTGAGTGAGCGTGGAAAACAGTACAGAGACTCCTCAAGAAATTAAAAATAAAGCTACCATATGATCCAGCAATCTCACTTCTGGGCACAGACCCAAAGGAAACAAAAGCATCATATTGAAGAGATTGCTCCCCCCCCCCCCCCCCACATTCACTGCAGCTCTATTCACCGGGGCCAAGACGTGGAAACAGCTTAATGTCTGTGCATGGGTAAATGGATTAAAAAAATGTAGTATACATATCTATCCAATGGAATATTATTCATAAGTCTTGAAAAACAGAAAAATCCTGCCACTCGAGACAACATAGGTGAAACTGGGGGTGGTATACTAAGTGAAATAAGACAGAGAAAGACAAACATTGCACAGTATCACTTACCTGTGGAATCTAAACAACAACAAAAAAAACATAAAAGGAAGGATAAAATGATGGTTTTCAGGGGTTGGGATGGGGAAAATGGAGCAAGGTTGGTAAAAGGATGCAAATTTCCAGTTATACTAATGAATGAAGATCAAGGATCTAATATAAAATATGGTGACTATAGTTAACAATAGTGAGAAAAGAACTGAGAAGTGCATGGAATATGTGTCGCTCCAGGAATATGTGTGAATGTAAACTTTTTAAGCTACCTATTTCTGATCTTGATTTCTGAAAGTGTTTTTGACACCAGGAAATATAAAGGAACAAGTTGGGGTGGGCAGAGCCTGTTGGAACAGAAAGACTAAAAACATACCGGGGTCTTCCATCAACTTTCTAGAGCAGTGTTTAGGCAGCTTCCCACAGAGATGAATCCACTCATTTGCATAGTGGATGAAGAGCCTCCTCTTTAGCAGATGCTATTGATGCCCTGTCCCTTTCCCCTCGACCCACCTGGGTTACCTCCATACAGCGGCAGATGGAGACATTTCCAGAGCACTGGCATGCCCTACCCACAGTGCCTGTTCCTGCATCTCTTTTCTTCTCTGCCTAAGGACTTTAACCAGCACTCTTTGAAGGGGCTCACCTCCTGCAAGCACAACTGTCCCCAGGGACAACCTCCAACCAACCAGATGTGGAAGTCATGGGTAAATGCCCCCAGCACCCCCTTCTCCAGTGAGAAGATTTTTGAGGTGCATATCATACAACAGCTCAGTGGGTTGCCAGCAGGATTGAGACTGAGTTGCCCACAGCTATAACCTAATACTCAATAGATGCTATTTATTTGGCTTTTCTTCTTTCCTTGTCCTGCTTTCCCTCCTTCCTCACTTACCCTTTCTACAAAGACATGAACTAAGACCCTACTCTCCAAAAAATCAGAACCAAGACTCCAACCCTTCTTGAGATTCAAGGATACAAAAACATGTACAGTGGACTAGGGTGAATGGGTTAAATTTGCAGGGTTGTCCAACCTTCTGGCATCTCTGGGCCGCACTAGAAGAAAAGTTGTCTTGGGCCACACATTAAACACACAAACTCTAACAGAAAAGAAAATCTCATGTTTTAAGTAAGTTTACAATTTTGTGCTGGACTGTATTCATGGCCATGCTGGGCTGCATGCAGCCTGCAGGCCATGTTTTGGACACCCCTGGTGAAAGCCAGATGACAGGGAGAAACCATGAGTTGGTGAGCAAATGCAAGGAAGGAAGAGAAACCCTAGAGGAAGGAAGCCAATGCAACCTTGAAGATATAATGGTTGGAGAAAGTTTGGTTCCATGCAGATGACTGAAGCTGTTTCCAGCTCTTCTCTTGACCAGGGCAGGGCCTGCCCGGTGTTCATTAACCCTGTCTAATTTCCTTTGAGAGAACTGCCTCTCCTTGATGTGTGCACTCTTGTTAGGAGAGTGATTAGAAGTGACCACTTCTCATTGGGGAAGTCAAAAAACAATGATCGCCAGTGTATAACCAGGGGTGGGAGCAAGCTAGAGGAAAAGGTCAGAGGACTGATGTCCTCCTTGAAGACTTTAAGTCTTGAAAGAAGAAGGAAGAGGTAGAAGGAAATATCTAGAGTCCACTCATTGCTGCAGAGTATGGGGACTCCTGACCAGGCCTGCCTTGTCATAAGACAGTGGCTGGACTTCCTGACTCAAATATCTACAGAGCCTGGTCCTCCAGCCTCTAACAATCCTGAGGTCCTGCATAGACTTCCAAAAGATTTCCTTTAGCCTGAAATTAGCCAAAGTTGATTTCTGTTGTTTATAACCTGAAACCTTAATTGTAGTTTGCAATGTATGTATGAGCACCTAGGGTGGAAAACAAGTTTGTGTATGTGTGTTGGGGGGGAGAGAGAGAGAGAAGAGAGGGAGGTATGGAAGGAGGGAGGGCAGCCACTGAAAACATTCTAAAATCTCAGAACTATAAAATATATTTGGCACCCAGGCAGTTTTGTGATTAGATACTCATTGAATGAGCATACAGCAGAGGGAGGAAGTGTTTTTTGTCCCTTTCACCTCTTGGAACCATTACTACTTGGAAAGATAAGGGGACTTCACCCCGTAGCCAGTAAGAACCGATGGCTCCAGCAGAGCCATCAGGTTGCCAGTTCCAAGTGCAACTAACCGAAGCATCCAGCCAGGGCTCACATGGTACAGGAATGTCCTTATCCTCACTCTACAAGAGTGACACCAACATCAGGGCTTGGTGAAAGAACCCAGAGTCTACCACGAAACAGCTATGCTTGGGGGTGCCATGGCTTGCGGCACCCTCAGGGCGATAGGATGAGATATTCTAAAGTCAGGGTGTGACTTCATCCCAGCTTAGCTGCTGAAGGAGAGATTGGCTTCAGGGATGATTTATGAACATGTGAAAGTACTTGAGAAACCCCCCAAAGCCATTTGGGAAACAGAGGCATAGAAGAGACTGGCCTTCCTACAGTCATGCAGGTGAGGGTTTGGAGCATCCCAGATCCTTTCTGGGACTACACCCAATAGACGAGCAAAAGCAGAAGCATTCTGTGTCAGTCCCAAAGGCAGAGATCTTGAGTAAATTTTCTTGCCCCTCCGAGCTTCAGTTTCTTATTCTGTAAGTTATATTGTTGTCTACCTCATTAGGCTACTTCAAGGCTTAAAGGAGATAACACGTGTGTTTCTGTTATGTCATGTTTGCTATGTTATGTTTTGTTATGTTATACACGTGAGTGTTAACTTATTAAAGTATATGTAAAGCCAGTGATTAGTGGATGGCACATATGTTATTAGACTTTCATCTCAAATACGTACTGAACTAAATCTTCAATAGATTAAAGTATAAGGAAGAAACTATAAGCTCTGAACAACAGGGCTGAGAATGTTATGACTATGACAAATAACACCCCAAGGTCACCAGGCTGAGCCAGATGACTGGATGAGCTGGGTTATAAACCACCCTCCACGGCTGTTTCATTTTCCTCCCTCCCAAAATTGTGGTATCATTTGAAGACGGCGCCCTCTCCCAATAAAGGAGGCCTATTTTTCCATTGAAGTTAGGTAAGGACTCTGCCAAACCCACCAAAAAGACCTAAATTCTATCTGTTAAAAAAAAACCGACGTCAACATTTATCTGAGCACAAAATCACTAAGAACAAATGTAAAGAAATAAATCTCCAAAAAATTGATAGACCCAAACTATAGAAATTTAAAAATCAACAACAAATTGAGAAAACTACTTCTAACATATGTGACAAAGAGTTATTATTCTCAAGGTTTTCTTAAGGGTTAGATTGCCCTTAAAAGCAATAAGAAGATAAATGCTGACATGAGGGAAATGCAGTCCAAGGACAGACAAAGTTCACATAAGAACTATAAATGGCAAATAAAGGAGTTTTTAAAGGTTCAGCCTACTCACAATCAAAGAAATGCAAATTGCAACAGCAATGTGATTTTATTTGTAATCTATTACATTTGCAAAGATTCATGAAAACTCAGTATTGGCAACAGCTGAGCAGGTTATGCACTCATACACTGCAGGTGGGAGTATAAATTAGTTCAAATTCCTAAAGGGTAATTTGGCAATATGTATCAAAGATGTTGAAATTATTCATACCTAAGGATTTCATCCTAAGGAAATAATTGGAAATGTGAACAAATATTTATTTACAAAAATGTTCATTATAAAGTTACTTATGGTGGCAAACAAATGGATCAACCTGACTATAAAACAACAGGGAAGTGAGCAAATAGCATATGGTTTATCCATATTGTAGAATGTTAGGAAGTCATTAAAGAACATACTGGAAAAAAAAACAGGTTTATAGAACAATATATAATATCATCCCGACTGTGTAAAAATAAAATGACATTTACACATCTTTTATATGCATAGAAAAAGGACTGACATTCTGTGCTCTAAAATATTCACCCCGGGAAGGTAGGATCTGAAAATTATTAAGACTTTAGATTCCACCCTGGTCTATCTTAGCATCAAGAAATAAAGAGGACCAATGCATGGATGCAATCAGATAGAAACACAATGCCTTCAATATACAGAATTTTTCTTAATGATACCCTGACACTTATGAGACTACAACATCTGGGTTACATAAGTTTAAGAATGAAAAAGGGGTCTTGAGAGCAGATACAAGGGAGATTTTTTAATTAATAGAGGAAATGCTACACAGCTCTATATATCAATGGTCTTCAAAAAACTCTGCAGGAAATTTTCTAGAAAAGTTACAAATGTTATAATGACCTAAATTGATTCAATAAATATTAAAAAGTCTGAATACACTGGTCCTGATGGAAGCTCTAGCCAACGCAATAAGCTAAGAAACAGAAATAACTTTTTCAACTATTGATAAGAAGAAATCAAAATAGGTATCATTTGCAAATGTTATTGGTATAAATCTGGAACATATAAGATAAGTAATAGGAGAATTTGAAAAACTAATAGAATTTTGTTAGATAACAAGATATAAAATAAATATATATAATCAATACATTTCAAAAAGATCAGCAAGAGACATTTATAAAATTAAATGAAAAATATCCAATCCATAGCAAAAAGATAATCGGTAATTACATGTAGTGCCCAAAGGGTCTTCTGAATGAATCTTTCTGACCACCAGCAGTTTAGCTGGTGACATGCTGCTTCCCCTAAATCTATGCTCCTAGTCCTGGGTGTGTTGGAACTTTATGAGTAGCATTATCATCTGAAGTATATTGAAGAATACCAGGGTTATGTCAACACCTCCTATTAGGGTAAACTCAAACTCTTGTTTTTCCCTTAATGAAATTCCATATTAAAGGAACTTGAACAGCTGGACTTGGAAATCAGTCATTGCTTCAGTTAGGTATTATGTACCTGCCGTAAGAATCAGTCACACCAGGCTTGCCCATCTTTGAAAATCCAATGACCTAATTTAAGAGAAAACTAAGGCAATGACAAGACAGTCACAACTCATTCTTCCACCTGTGCCTGGAAATTGTCTTTTGACATTTTTTTAGAGTACATTATAAGTTCAGAGGCATTAAAACATAAGAGGTAGGGGAGCATGCATCTTAAAACTAAGGAACAGGGAATATCCTAGAAATTTAAAGGACACAACAAACTTATTTATGTACCCATGAATGAAAGAAAAGCCAACCAAACCTGGTTGCATCTACTGAACCAATGATGGGGATATTTTGTGATACAGGGAATGGTGATGATCTTACTGATGCAGTGAAGAGAGTGAATGGCAGAGAGTGGAGATGCGGACAGGGGTGGGAGTGGATGACCATGGGAGCTGAGATGGAAATGAAGATGAGGAATGAATGATAACAGGTATTGGGTGAAGGTGAGGATGATGAAAAAGGGGAAGCTGAGGGCACATCACCACTCTTAGGGTAAAATGTCCTCATGGAAGCCTGGAAAAAAAAATCACACTAGATTCCTCCCTTCTCTTGGTTAAGGTGTCATGGACATATCCAAAAAAAGTTGAAGGCTTCCAGTGTTTCTGCCTAATCTTTAGAGCAATGTTCTCAATCAGAGACTCCTCTTATCCCACAGGACCTGAGACTTCCTTCTGTCTGACCTTTCTGATAGAACTCCTGAACAAATTCCAGTTCTGGTAGGTAGATCAGTGTTGTGACTTGCTTTACCCTCAGCCTCTGTTTTACCCTCTAGTGTTGAACATGTAGGTGAGTGAATACCAGGTTATGTCACCTGCAGAGAATTGAATAGGACTAAAAATTAAAATCCTGAATAGACTTTACACACAGGTTATGAAGAGGAAGGGTATGGAGGAAACTTCATTTGATACTTAACATATGCAGGTCGTGTCCTCTGTGTTTTGTGTATTATTTTCTCATTTAACTCATACAACAACCTCACATAATAAGATACTAATACATCCATTTTATAGTTGAAGAGATTTGGGACTCATAGCTTCTCTCACATACCTCACAGATGCACAGACCATGACTATATGCCTACCAACCTATCTCCAGAGTCTAGCATGTAACTGGCACATAGTAGGTACTCAATAACTAAGTACTAAATTGACTATTTCCACCTAAGGACACCAGCTGGCAAATGGCCAGCCCACCCAGGACTTCCTCTTTCTTGTGCTACTGTTCTTGTGCACTGTTGAGGATTTTAGACTTCCTTGGGTTTTCAAAGAAAATTTTTAAGTCAAACCAAAACTTTCCAGCTACCTGTTCCCTCCAGAAGCATCCTAGGATGGTTTAAAGGGAGAGGCGCATGGGGAAGATGAAATTGAGGGGCTGGAGTAGCTCCAGACACGACTGTGGTCCCCACAAATATCCCCTGTGGGCCTCATTACACATTTGAGCAAACATTACCTTCACTCACGGCTAAATTTCCTGTTTGCTTGGCTGATCAATTCCTCATCAAATTTTAATGCGGGGTTCAAACTGGCTGTGGTGTTTTAATTAGGCCTAAGATTGCAAAGTGTCTGAAGCAGTGCTGAGCCTCATCCAAGTCTCCACTGCTCACTGGGTTGTTGCCAGGAGAGGTGGAGCGGGGGCTGAGTAGAGCCTGCTGGGCCAGCGCCAGACCTGGGCAAACCCTCTTCCTGGGTTCACTGTGCTCTCTAGTGGTGACAATCTGAATAAAAATGGCTGTGCAGCCCCAGAGGCTTACAGTCCTCTCCTGATTCCCTCTAACCCCTGAGAATTGACCAGCTGCCTTGCCTCTCAAGCTTTCTTCTTTCCATGCTTTCCTCTCTCTTTCCTTCCTACAGAACAGAGTGCCTCAGTGGCTTGATTAAACAGGCAAACACTGGCCAACACAAGTTGTATGCCCGGCACTGTACTAGGGGGTAGGTAGAGAGAGACAAATAAGACAAAGGACTTGCCCGCAAGTGGCTCATAATGGAGAAGATGGATGTACATACAATTCTACACAACGGGTGGTGTGACTGAGACATCTATGCGACGCTGACATGGTGGTGGCCTCAGTGCCCAGCTCATTAGGAGATCTGGCAGGCCTTCATCTAAAGCCAAAGTGGTTCTTTACAGAGCCAGTCAAGACATAAGGATATTGATGGATATTAATCAAAATGGATCAATGGGTAGATTTTGATGCTTGATGTCCAATAACCCCCATTACCACTACCACTTCCCCTTCCCCATATTGACCCCTTTACAGCACAGAGCCTCCAGAAGCCTTCCTCTAATCTTTGCTTCTTCCCCTGACAAAACAGATCAGAGTGTCAGAAACTAACCACCCAGAAACTCTTCCCTTTGAGAAAATTCCCTTTTTGTCCAGCCTGAGTTACTTGAAGTTGTAGCTCATTTGCATTTTAGGATGCCCAATGTTTATTACCATATTCAAGGCTCTGAAAAGTTGAGCAGAAAAGGAACTTAGGTTACTTTGTTAAACCCTATGTTCTCTAAGTTCATTTGCACACAGAATACTTGTTTCTTTGACCTAAGACCAGTCAGGACTAGTCACACTTTCCAATGGACAGGACAGGGTAAGTCACCGAGTGCCCAGCGTTATAGTCAATGGTATGTCTAAGTGAATGAAGCCATTGTTTATCTAACATCCAAATGCTCTCATTCTTGACAGCAAAGATACAACTTGATAAAGAAGACAGCTAGTAGGGACCAGGTAGGAAAGGCTGCCCCACAGAAGTTATTTAACAGAAAGCAATTCAACAGGAATAGTGAGAAGAAATTGAGACCTATCAGAAGATTCATGGGTTGATGCTTTTGTTAGATTCAGGAGAGGGAAATGGCAAAGCTTATATTTGATTGAAATTGCCAATGTGTTGCCAAGGTATTTACTAATAACAGAATACAATTAGCTGAATGCAACAGTTCCCAAACTTGGCTGAGCATCAGAAACCCCTGGGGTATTTGTTAATTGCTCTGATTCCTGGGTTTCACCTCTCAGTACTCTGATGTGATAGAAGTGAGGTATTTCTTATGCTGCATTGCTATATTTCACCATTGTTCTCAAATGCATTCTGTGAAATACCAGTTCCACAGAATGCTAACACATCTTCGTTAATAGTGTCCATATTAACAATGACATGTGTTGAGCTCATAGTGTGTGTCAGACACCTTGGTAAGATAGACAGATATAGTGATGGTATTGATCAAAATGGACCAATGGATAAATCTTAATGCTCAATGTTCAACGCACATTGAGACAGAGAGAGAAGAAAGGGACAGAAGAGAGAAGAGGAAAGGGATCTCACTTGATCCTCACATAACCCAATAAGATTATCTCCCACTTTCTGGACAGGGAAACCAGGCATAGAGAGATTGATAACGTCCCCATGGTCGCACAATTAATAACACACCATCTCTTGGGAGGCAAAGGTGACGGCCAGCTGATGGCCGATAGGATGGGGGTGTCATTCACTGAGTTGAGAAGTAAGATGAGAGCTATTATGGGGATGAGTGGAAAGAGATAGTGTGTCAATTTCAGACACACTCGATCTGAGGTGCTGTCAGATATGCAGGAAGAAATGTCCACCAGACATCCAATTTATGAGTGTAAGGATCATGGCGGGTTTGGGGGCAGGAGTTAAAGAGTTAAGAGTTGACAATGTATAGGTGGTGGTTGAGGCCATTCTGAGCCTCTGTTTCCTCTTCTCTGAAGCAGGAGTTAACAGTTAATTCAATATGCCTCATAGAGGTTCCTCATTAAGTTAAACAGAGAATTACTGTATGACCCATTCCTAGGTATATACCCCCCAAAATTGATAACAGATGTGCAAACCAAAATTTGTACACAACTGTTCATAGCATCTTTATTTATAATAACCAAAGGTAAAAATATTCAAATGTCCAAAAACTGAGGAATGGATAAAACACATGAGGTATACGTATGCAACAGTACATTATTCAGTCATAAAAAGGAATAAAGTACTGATACATGCTACAGCATGAATCAGTGGATGATACATGTGGATGAACCTTGAAAACATTAATGTAAGTGGAAAAGGTGGACACAAAGGGCCACATAGTATATAATTTCATTTATATGAAATGTTCAGAATAGGCAAATCTATAGAGGTGGGAAGCAAATTAGTGGTTGCTAGAGCTGAGGGGTTAGAGGGATTAGGAATGACAGCTTAATGGGTACAGGCTTTAAAAAGTTCCTGAACTACAATAGATAGTGGTGATGGTTGTACATTATGAATGTTCTTAATGCCATTAAATTGTACACTTCAAAGGAGTTCAAATAATAATTTTTATATTATACAATAAAACATATACTTTATAGAGAAGTTACAAGAGCAACTGTAAATTGCAAAAGGCATATATGGCCGGGGGTGGGGCTGGTCAGGACTAACTACAGGACTTTAAATGAACAAGACTAGGGAACTTTGGTGTTACCCTTGATAAAATATTGTCTGGTTCTGATATAGAAAAAGCAGCCACTACATAATCCCTGGTTCATATAAAACCTATATGTGTGCATGAGGTGTGGGGAAAGGAATAGATTCATATAACTTTCTTTCAATAAATTTGCCCCAGTCAGAGGACAGCTCACTTAAAGCAAGTGACCATCTGCCATCCAATCGATTCCTCTTCGTGTCTTTGCTCCTGGTAGACAGCTCCTGCAAAGACCAAGTTGCTCAAGCCAGAAACTGGAGCACCGTCCTTGTCAATTCCCTCCCTCTCACCTCCACTCCCAATCCATCAGCAGGTTCTGTCAACTCCATCTTCAAAATCGATTTCAAATCTGTTCTCCTCTTCCCTCCTCCGTGACCATCACTCACAGTCAAGCCACTCTCTGGCCCAGTGCATGGAGCCTCCTCAGTGTCCCAGCTCCACGCTTACATTCTGCCACCCGCCATCCAGTCTCTATGTACCATAACCCGAAAGGTCCCATCCTTCAGAAGGCAAAACGATCATGTCAGAGGAGTGGCGTGCTCACACACATGAGCACCTACTTCTCCAGCAACTGCTCCTTTGGGTCCAGGCTTTGCCCCTCTCGGATCCCCTCCTCTGGAACATTCTCAATGGGTGCCCTTGGCCAAATGGTTGGGATTTGTATTAGACTGCTAGGGCTGCCATAAAGAACCACCCATTGGGGAGCTGAGGCAACAGAAATTTACTTTCTCAGAGGTCTGGAGACTAGAAGTCCAAGATCAAGATGTCAGCAGAATTGGTTTCTCATGTAATCCCTCTCCTTGGTTTATTGGTGGCTATCATCTTCCCACTGTGTCTTCACATGGTTGTCCTGTGTGTGTGTGTGTGTGTCCTAACCTCCTCTTCTTATAAAGACATTGTCACTTTGGATTAGGGCTTCCCCTAGTGACCCCATTAAACCTAGATACCTCTTTAAAGTTCCTATTTCCAAAAACAAGCATACTCTAAGGTACAGGAGGTTAGGACTTCAACATATAAATTGGAGGGGACATAGTTTAGCTCAGCATAATGTGTTAATGTACAATTGTGATAACGAGCAGTTCACTCAACCTCTGTGAGCCAAGGCTGCCCCTTCTGTACAGATGGATGCTACCCGCCTGTCCAAAGCCCACAGCTCGGTGCCCAGCACAGGGTCAGTACTTTACCTTGGAGACTTCCCTTCATGACCATTGTGGCTGGAGGTCCCCTTGTGATCAGACATTTGGATGAGCCAGCCCCTCAGGCCACACACAGCACCAGCTTCAAAGGGTTAAGGCAGTGAGCAGACAGCTACTGATGCTTCTTGGTGGGCCCAGGGAAGCGTGACTGATTGGAAGCCTGTTTGGAGGAGGAGCCGGCTTTGTGGGCCCGAAATAAATAAGGGCCTGTCAATAGCTCAGATCCCTGCCATCGACAAAGTCTGCAGTCTCAATAGGCAATTAACACTTTACAGGGGCCATTACCCAGCGGCCTCCCTGCGTTTTACTGCACATTTTCTGCCATCAGCTCTGGTATTGAAGCTTCTAAATAAAAACATAAAAGTGAGCTAGAACAGGCCCGCGCTCTGCCTGGCTGCAGTCCCCGTGCCCACACGCAGCAGAGATCATATTTCCTCTCCTGCTGGTGCTCTAACTGCCCTGCCTCCCCAGCCTGCACACATGTGTGTGCTCACACGCACACACGGACACACACGTGTGTGCAGGCCACCTCCTGAGTGTGTCTGGGGAGGCACCAGAGCCTGCTACCTGGAAGAGAGGGTGGTCCACAGTCAGGCTGCATGGGCTGAAACCCAACTCCAACACATTAGCTCTGTGGTCTTGCACAAACTGTTGCACCTCTGTTACTTCATTTGTAAAATGGGAATAAGAATAGAACCTAATTCATGGGACTGTCAAAAAGATTAGACGTTTTTAACACACTGCCCAGCACACAATAAGGCCTCGATCAGTGTTAAAGGGATCAAGGATATTGTTGTCATTGGCATCCACAGGAGAAGAATGAGGATCATCTTAACGCCCAAATCAACTCGGCCTCTGCAGCTTCCCTTCCGTTTCTGCCACAACCAGTGTCTTGCTTGAGCGAGGCATGTGCTCACACGGACAAGCTGAAGGGACCCCCCCATACACATCCCTGGGCCGAGCAGGCTGATTCACACCTGGCAAACTGGATCCTGAAGTTCCACCCCAAGGAGTTAAATCCATGGGGCATAAATCCATGCACACAGATTTAAAATAATAATTAGGACCCCACGGGGTCCTAATTATTGTGGGACCCTTATTGCAAACACAGGGTCTCAGGGCATTGCCTCCCAGAAGGATGCTGCCAGTGGGGAAGGTCACTGCCTGCGTTATGAAGGCCCCAATGAGGACACTGGCAATGCCATTGGAAGTGCCCTGAGCTCATGGGCATGGGGTCACTTCCAGCCTAAAGCCTGAGGCAAGAAATACAGCACTTGATGTCACAGAGATCACGGAGCCAGAGGTGGAAGGCACTGCCATCAGGCCAGAGTTCTCACACTATGTCCATGGGGTCCCAAGGGGACAGGAAGAAGTGCAGCATCCAAAGAGCACTTTGGGGTCCACTTTCAAAGTCGAGCAGGGCAGTGGGAGAAGACAACTTTGTGCAGAGAAGGGACCTGCCGTCAAAACAAAGTGTTAAAAACAATGGTCTATTCCAAGGCACAGGTGGGAAACTGACATTGTCTTAGGTTGGGTTTTCCCAGGAGCAGGGCTTAAGCTACGGATACGAGTGTAGGGGGGTTGTTTCAAAGGCGCTCTGAGAAAACTGGTAAGGACTGGGGCGGGGGCGGGGGGGGGGGGTGCAGGGAGCAGGATGGAAGAGGGATGAACAAAGGTGCAGCTTCTGATGAAGTCTTGGCCTCAGCCTGAGGCTGCAGGGAGCCCTGGGGCACAAATCACCCTCAAGTTGTGTCCAGCTTCAGGCACAGGAGCTGGGCTTTGGTACTCGCACACCATTCAGTCACTGGCTACGGGCCCCGGGGGGGGGGTGGCGCAGGGGACACACACCACCACCTCTGGCATCTCTAGCTGTAAATTGGAGTCCCACCCAACTCACATAAGACCCCATGCCTGAGGGCAAGCCACTGAAGGAAGTCACAAGGGAGCAGTCACCAGTAAAGCTCTCAGAAGGAAAGAGTTGTTGAAAGGAACATACCGGAATCTGATGACAGTGCTGAACTTTTCTTGAGCCTTATCATCTTAGAAAACAGTGAAGAAATATCCCCACCCTTTTGTGTTCCAGGAAACAGATTACTGCAAAGAACCACCCACCTCATATGACCATAAAACACACAGATGCCCCTACTAATTTTACCTTTGACTGGCCAGACACCAAACTTCCACGTTCCCGCTCTTTGTCTCGTAAATGATCAGCTGAACAAAGTCTCTCCTTATTGACAAATCCAGACTTGTTTAGTATTGGATACTAGATAGCAAAACGGACAGTGGCGGGCCCAGAGCACAGGCCTCTATTCCCAGATTCATTGCCTCCCCTGGGCCTGGAAGCCTCTCTGGTCTCTCCTCCACACCTTTATTTATGGCACCCCTCCCTTCCCAGGCCCTTGTCCTCCCCCTCAAAATCCTGCCCACCCTTTAAGCTCATCTCTTCCAGATATCCTCCCTGGGACACTCAGACCCAGTAGAAATGTGTATTTATTGAATAAACCGCACTCCAGTTATTCACTTGGGTGTGAAATGGGCTTTAGGCTGTGTCTGAGATCCCAGGGGCAGCCTCATGGGCATCCCCCAGGTGAGCAATGATGGAGCATCTCATAAAGACACACACAGTTCAAGCACAAGGAGGTGCTTGGTAAGGCAGAAATTTTATTCCTTCACAAGAGCAACTAGCAACTCATCTCTGCCCAAGCGGACCAGCAAGGTACTCCACATTCTCAGGTCTGGGAAGAGTGACTTCAGACTCCCTTGGTTATGCAAATCAGTTGGGAGCAGACATTTCACCCTGGGGAAATATGTATCAAGGACCCTTCTCACTCGACCCAGGATACTTCTCCCACTGCTCCCAGGAATGCAGGAATGTCTTAGTAAGAAGCGAGTCTATCTTTCAAGGCCAAGAATCCTCCTGGGAAGGTAGGGATAGAAATCCAGAACCTGAGCCCAGAAATGAGGTGCAAGATTATTAGAATATCTTTGAGGTGAACTGCCCATTTTCAAAACAAAAGGCCAATAAGGACTCCAAGAAAAAATTCCCCACCAGGGAGAGCAAACCTTAATTGGTGGCCCATGCTCATCCCTAGGCTGGAGGTTTTGTGGTTCCAGGACATGCTGGCAAAGCTGGAAACTCCTGAGCCCAGCCACCCGGACAACAGCTCCAAGACTAATGATAGACAGGAGGTTATGAAAGATGTTATCTGATGCACTCCTCAATTCCAGTGCATGCCTCAACTCTCTGAGCTTCTCAGTGTATAAAACCAAAATGGCAGCTGCTTCATTTCTGCCCTCTAAATGTTGCCTGATGCTGTCTTTTGTGATATACACAAGAAAGAATCATACAGGAAAGGGAATTCTGGAAAATGCAGTTCAACTTAGCCAAGTTGACACATTATAAAACCAACCTACATAACTCACCAAAAAAAATAAATAATAATAATAATAATAACCAACACCCTGATCAAACCATACCTGACCAGATGTCTCTGAATGACTCCATTACAAAAGTTAATAAAGTTCCTATGTTATTTAAGCTACTGTTAATTATTTTTATTAAATTTACTAATCAAAAGTAGCATACTGTTCTAACCAGGGAATAATATAAGGATTCAGCACTGAACCAAAAAAATAAAATAAAATAAGGACTCTAAATATCCCATAGGAAGAAAAGAGGCACAGATAAGAGACTGGGATAGCTCTTACTGCACTAAGCTAAGCTAAGGCATCTTGTCCTGGAGCAATTTAAAGGAAACATGTAGTCTCTGACACTAACTGTTCCAATTCAAGGAGTTCACGCCAAACTCTGGACAAAAAAAGAAAATATTATCTGATCTACTTCCAATACACTTAGCCAGTTACTTCTTGCAACTCTATCCTGTGTAGTTATTAAACCAGTTCATCATCATTTAACTTTTCACATGAGGTCTTATCACTCTCATTGCTAAATGTGACTCAATGGCTTCTACTGGGTCTTATAAAGAACAGACTTTGATAAACACTTAGAAACATTAAGGGATGGTTGTTAAAAGAACAGCCTTTGAAGAAAGTTAAATCTGCATTCAAATCCTGGCTCTACCACCTATTAAATATAATATATTGAGCCATTACTTAATCCATCTAAGCCTCAGTTTCCTCATCTGTAAAATATGATAAAAACACCAATCCCATAGTTACCAGGAGGATTAAATAAGATAATGCATAAAGACTTACATGGTGCTGGCACTTAATAAATTGTCCCTCAGTAAGTTGCTATTATGACAATTCCATCTAATATTATTTTAAACATTCTATTATTATTACTACAGAGGAAATATGACTCTATTACAAATGATTAGGAAAATACAAGATAGTGGAAAGTATAAGATGTACTTTTTAAAAAAACATAATGTCAACCTACATGTTAACCTTTTGGAAATATCTCCAACACATTGAGTATGGGGGAAAAAAGCAAGTTGTAGAACAGAGAATAATAAGCTTATGTTTGTGTAAAACTCTGCATGGATGGACATAGGGCTTTGAGAGGACAGTGTTACAAGATAGGAGCATGCAAGATCCTTAAATAACCCTTTAACTACTCAAAAGAACCATCAGGGAGAGCTATCTGAGCCTCATCAGGTAAGCTTTCAATTGATGACATCACTGAAATTCGGATTTTGTTACTATAGCATAACTTATCCTGTGCTGACTAATACTTTACCTACATAGCTTTCGGGAAACCAGTTTCCTTCACTTCATACCCAACTGAGCTGTCATGAAGGTTAAATAAGATAATCCACACAAACTGGTAAATATAATGCCAGGCATATGCTCAATGCTTAACGAAGTTTAGTTATTTTTATTTCATATAAGCAAACAAGTTAATCATGGACCCACCATCCTAACACAACCACCATTGTTTTGATGTTAGTATTTCCCACATTTTTTTTAGGCATAATTTTATGTAAACATAAAACTCATTTACAGAATTTCATATGTTGCTTTGTTCTCCATTTGGTGTTTGATAATAAGCATTTTTTTTATGTTACTATGCAGTCTTCCTGACCATTGTTATCATTTATTGCAGACAGTCTATTGGAACATTTTAGAATTTAAGAACATTTCATGCTTCTGGGTTCAGAATTTCTAGCAATCCTTTCTTCATCTATTGATTTGCCTATTAATAGTCCTCACACTCCCCCTGAGAAATAAGAAATCTGGACCTTTCCAAGAGCTACCAAGGACTCTCTGGCAGTAAGCAAATCAGGTGCCATTTCATCAGTCAATTTAAATCTAATGTCAGGTTCTTTTAACAGCTAAATGCTTCTCCAGGAACCGGCCCGTCCTCCGTGAAGCCTGTGTGGCACATTTCCAAAAGGTGAAATATGCTCTGACTGCTTTGCTTGCAGTATAGCTTGGCTTCTGTCAAACTCCCTTTCTTCTTCCATGTTAATAAGTGCCACATGTGGGAAGGTGGAAACCAAAGGTCATATTCATACACACACACACACACACACACACACACACATATACTCACATATATACACATATACTGAATATGCATGAAACATATCCATTCATTCACTTACTCATTTAATAACTGTGGTGGAAATTTTACTAGACCAAGATCTAGAAACACAGAAATATCTTGTCCTCCTTGAAGATGAGGAGGAGATGGGGACCAGTATCATTCCCAGGGATCACAGAAAAAATGCTGAAATTCTTACCCTGTTTTTTAACACATCACAAGATCTGTCCTCTTCAGACTCCTCCCCACGCACCTCCCCAGCTTTAGCTCTTACCAAGTGCGACAGTTTCACGTGTCACCTTGACTGGGCTAAGGGATGTCCAGAGAGCTAGTAAAACATCATTTCTGAGTGTGTCTGTGAGGACGTCTACAGAAGAGACCAACATTTGTATCCATAGACAGTAAAGAAGATCATGTTCGCCGATGTGGGCATTACGCAATCCGTTGCGGGTTTAAACAGAACACAAGGCCAAGGAAGGGTGAATTGACTCTCTCTGCTTGAACTGGGACATCCATCTCAAACATCAGCCTTTCAGTCTCCAACAAGGACTTTTATCATTAGCCCCACAATCTCAGGCCTTTGAACTCAGACTGAATTACACCTCCAGCTTTCCTGGTTCTCCAGCTTGCAGATGGCAGATCATGGGAATTTTTAGCCTCCATAATTATATTAACCAATTCCAATTAACCAATATATAACATATATATATATATATATCCAATGGGATATGTATATATATATATCTCCATATCCCATTGGTTCTGTTTCTCTGGAGAACCCTGATTAATCCACCAAACTTCTTTTATTCTCTACAGTCAAGGTGGCTGGGAACTACAAAGAGAATGTAGCCAAAAATATTATATTGTGTCAGTGGCCAAAGAACTCTTTAGAATAAGAATACCACAGAAATAATTTGAACTTGTTTATATTATACACGATATATTCCTCTCATACACTCACCGCTAGGGATTTCCAAACAGGTAAAGAATCATCTTCACCTGATATTTGACAAAAGCAAATGATTTAGGTGTTATGGTAGACAGAATAATGCCCCCCATAAAAAATGTTCATGCCCTAATCCTCAGAACCTATGAATATGTTAGGTTACATGGCAAGAGAGGATTAAAGTTACAGATGGAATTAAAGGAGATTATTCTGGATTACCCAAAGGGACTCCATGTACTCACAAGAATCCTTAAACGGGGGAGAAAAAGGCAGGAGAGTTAGAACCAGGAAGATGACATCTTAAGAAAGACATGACTTTGAAGATGGAAGGGAGCTATGAATCAAGGGATGCGGGCAGCCTCTAAAACCTGGAAGAGAAAGTGTTCCCCCCTAGAGCCTCCAGAAGGAATGCTGCTCTGTCAACACCTTGCTCTTAGCCCCCCAAGACCCACTGCAGACTCCGGACTCTCAGAACTCAGATATAAATCTGTGCTGTTTTCAGCAACCCAGGACGTGGCGATGTGTTACGGCCGTAATGGGAGAGGAGCAAAGGTTTTGATACCTGAGAGTGGGATGCTGCTACAAGAAATACTTTAAAATGCGGGAGTATCTCTTACAAGATAGAATACAGAGTTTGGGGGCACCAGGAGCAAAGGATGAGAGAGGAAAAAGAAGTACAGATCCCAGCCACGGTCAGAGCTAGTTTGGCGCAAGTCACACTCTTCCCTGGTAGTCGTCCTGGAAGAAGTCAACCAAGAGCTGAGATCCTCAAAGTAGCCTGCATTCTGAGCACAGAGAGGTCACGTTCTCGGACTTCAAGGTTTGCTGCTCTGTACAAAACAAAACAATTCTAATGCTGTTTATCCACTAAACATAACCTGGGAAGCCTGGTGTAGCCTCAATAGCAGTAAGGAAAGGGTTAACTTCCTCTCCAGCTAATGCAAGTGTCCTCCCAGCTCTCTATGGGGCAGAAATCAATGAAGGTTGTTTTCATCCAAGTAAAAATAAATCTTAATCACCTTTGTAAAGAAGGAGAAGATAAACAGCATTCTAAAAATGAACTCCCCTATTTAACAACTGTTAAGTGCTATTTCTTGAACGATACCAAAGATGACATCACATACAGGTTATAGGGTGGGCATCGTCAGCTGCTGATTAGGGAGCAACTGAAAGGGGGAGGGAAAGTAAATGAAGATCTATAAGTGGATTCAAAAAAGTTTGTGAAGAGGACTCTCTGAACGCATAAGGCATATAGGAATGAGCAAGGCAGCAACACATCTCTAACATGGCACAGGGGCTGATATCTGAGACCAGTAGTTCCCAACATTTTTTGCACCGGGGACCATTTTTTCACAGATGGAGGAGAGGTGGCGGGGGAGATAGGAGGCAGAGTTGGGAGGGCTGGTCAGGGGGCGGAGGTCAAGCTAGCTTGTACTGCTGGACAGAGCTCACCTCCCACAGTGGAGTGGAGGAGGGGGGCAGAGACAGGCGGCAGAGTTCAGGCAAGCTTCCCCCGCTGCCTGGTTCTTTAGAACGGGCCATGGACCAGTATCGGGGGTTGGGGACCCCTGTCTGAGAGGATATCCAAGAATCTCCAAATTCTGCTTGGTGCCTCCATTGTCATGTCCTAGGCTGAATGGATTCTGTTTCTGATCCATGAGGCCATATGAAATCCTAAAAAATCATCAGCTCGCATGCCTTTCACGGACCCTCACTTTCATACCCCTCCCCACGCTTTCCCTAAACCACTTACAGTACAACTTCCAACTTCCTTCCCCTCTCCTGCTGAAAAATGCCTGCTCAAGGGCCCTCAGTGGCTCCGTTTTCTGTGGCAGGTTGTATTGTTGTTGGAATTATTTACTCCTTCATTACCTGAGACTATACATTTCCATCTCATTGACTTTGGGCTTGACCATCAGACATTCTTCAGCAAGTGGCAACTGAATAGTGGTGATGTATGCTATGTCCATGCAGAAGTTAATTGGTCTTCCAAGTTTCACCTGATCTCTTGAACTTCTCTCCTGTCATGAGAATAGCATATCCTGGACTGGAATGGCTCCTGCTTCGTAAGTCCCAAAATGAAAGTCACACCAAGCAGAGCTGCAGCCAAGGTGCAACTGTTCAAATGTAATGTAAGAGAGAAAGTGTTTTGCTGTTTGGTGAGGTACTGCTATTTCCGGAGCTGTTTGTTACCACAGCCTTACCTATCAAGACCTGACTACTACACCGCCCATTTCAATGGCTTCTCAACTTTTCTGCTGCTCGGTCCCTGCCAGAACATTTCCCAAATTATGTCTTCTGAGCCATAGTTATTTTTTTTAAGTTTAACAGGAATGCGGTAAAAATGAATCTGGGAAACACTGCACAGCTACTCTTGGAGACTGATGATGCCTATCAGTATATTGCAGGCTCTGAGAAGTCCTGTAGTATATGGCAGTGGTTAAGGACAGGAACTTTGGGTTCATGTTGCCTGGATTTGAATCCTGGGCCTCCTGTTGATGACTATGTGAATGACTTTGAAAAGGCCACATCATCTCTTGCAGCCTCAGTTTTCTCATTAAAATGTGAAGATAATCAGGGCACCTTCACAGGGTTATTGTGAAGATCAAATGAAACAATGCAAATGAGGTGCTAATGGGCTGCCTTCCAGGTCACAGAATGACCTACCCTTCTGTTCCAAACTCATATAAAATATTTTAAAGTATTAAAAATATATGCATAATCATGCTC
Source organism: Pteronotus mesoamericanus (assembly GCF_021234165.1). Taxonomy (NCBI): domain Eukaryota; kingdom Metazoa; phylum Chordata; class Mammalia; order Chiroptera; family Mormoopidae; genus Pteronotus; species Pteronotus mesoamericanus. The sequence continues at coordinate 14,721,342 of NW_026555105.1, forward strand.
AGATATAACATTCAAATCTCTTTGAACCAGGAATGGAGTGAAATTCCACAATTCTGAGCGGGGACTGAAACTGATCATTCACCAGGCCCTGAGCTGGAATCAGGTAGTGAGACATTCAATTGCCACAGAAGAATGGGAACTGAACCTTCTTCTCGCATGGCAGGGAAAAGAGACAGTATCCCAAGTGAGGTCGGGAGCTGTGACTGTGCTTCCCCCTGCTCTGCAAACAGAAGTTAAATATTTCCATCATTCATTCAAGAATTTCAGTCATATCTGAGCTGTGGACCCATGGTGGAAGGAGAAAGAATATATGAATATCCAGCAACTGGGTACATGTTTTCTCTGATTCAGGGGCTGAAGTCACTCTACCGACTGTGAGCAAGAGCCCTGAGCTGCTAATGTAAGACCAGTTTCTGAGTCGTGGACAGTTGAGGCCCAACAGAGGCCCCATGGTGAATGAAGCAAAGCAGGGGAGTTTACAAAAATTACAAATCAAATTTAAAATCAGTATCTTGATACAGGCCCAATAAATAATGGGAGAATTCGCATCTGAGGAAACAGAAATCATAAAAGCATTAAAACACATGTAGTCTTAGCTGGGTGGCTCAGCTGGCTGGAGCATTGTCCTGTACACCAAAATGTCGCAGGCTCAATCCCTGGCCAGGGCACATACCTAGGCTGTAGGTTCAGTCCCAGGTCAGGGCGCATGTGGAAGGCAACCAATTGATGTTTCTCTCTCACATCACTGTTTCTCTCTCTCTCTCCCCCATCCCCTTCCCTCTCTCTCGAAAATCAATAAACTTATCCCCAGCTGAGAATTTTAAAAATAAATGTAAAATTTTAAAAGAAATAAAAGCTGAAATAGCATCCATAAAACAAGAGCAGGAGGTAAGAAACAAAATCAGGCAGTTACAAATTAGTAAGTGTCAAAAAAGGAAAAAAATAAATTAGAAATTTTGGAAGCAAAAATTACAATCAGTGAAGTAAAGTGCCTGACACATAGCTAACATTCAATATATATTATTTTAATAATACTAAAGAGAACATTTTAACTTTGTTAAACCAATATTCCCGAAGTTTATTTAAAGAAGGAAATAAATGAAGCCAATGCTCTGCGGTACGCTGTTAGAGAATCACTGAGCTATGGTCTATATGGTACTATACACTATTAACGATACTTTCTTCTCAACACTTGCATTCAGGCTTCAGCCCAAGAGGCAAAACCAGAAAGAGTTATATATTGAGAGGTATTATAAGAAATTGGCTTACACAGTTGTGAGGGGTGGGTAGGCAAGTCTACAATCCACAGGACAGGCTATCAGAAAGGGAAGGCTAGAACTTCGGGACACAGATAAGAGCTACTGCGCACTTGCAATTTCTTTTCCTTCAGGAAAGTCTCAGCTCTGCTCTTCAGGACTTTTACCTGACTGAAGCAATCCAATCCAGATGATCTCCCTTTAAGTCAATTGACTATGGAATTTAATCACATCTGTCAAAAGTGTTTTTGCAGAAACACCTAAGTTAGTGCTTGATTAACTGAGGACTTTAGCTTAGCCAAGGTGGCACATCCAAAAGACATCACAACACCATTTATCTTGCATGGTACGCCACAATCCTGATTTCCTGTCCTCTCCCCAACAACATTGTCCTAGGAACCATTACGCCTCCGTTTCCTTAAATATGGTACATTCACAGATTAGGCCCATCGTCATCCTCCCCTCTCTCCACACTATATCCATCATTTATGGCTTCTTATCGTACTTTATCAATTTTATAACTTTGTACATAACACTACTAATCAGTAGCTCTGGCTCTGACTTCTCGTTTGAACTCCAGTTCTGTATTTTTAACTTCTTACTAGATATTTGAGCCTCAGATTTCCTATTCTGTAAAACTGGGTTGTTGCTAGAATCAAAAGATAATCTATGTAAAAGGTTCTAAGGAAAACCTGGTACATAGTCAATGGTCAATAAATGAATTACTGTAATTATTTCCAATCTTCTAAAAACAATAAAAAATATTGAACTAGACAAGTCCCATGGGTCTTTCTTTCTTCTGGGCTAGCACTGCAAGATACGTCCATACTTGAACAAGAAGCCGCGTTGTCTGGGATCACTCCATGTGAGGTTTGGAGAACTCAGACAAATGGTTCATTCAAGAGTGCTTTGTGCAAAAAGCAGAATTAGACTGCTGGAGTCTGTTTTCCCCAGAAAAATCACTCTCATGTTGTAATATTTCTCCTGTTTAACAACTAGGGCTAATTATTAAGGTACCAGTTTACTGGACTTAAGCTGCAGACAAAATACTAACTGTAAACTTCCAAGCAGAGCAAATGAAAATAATTTATGCAATTACACAAAACTGAAGTCAGGTTTAAAAGGCACCTCAGTAAAGAAAATGTACCCTGCTTCCTGTTCTAGACTCTAATGTGATTCTTACGAGACCATAAAGAAGGCAAATTAGAAACTGAAATAAAGCATTTTTTATTATAATACATTAACTTGTCCTATTGAGAAGTCATCCTGGGCCATGTTCCCCACAGACTGCTGGTCTCCCTAGGGCCTGAGGTTCCTGATTCCTACATCTGAAGCAGATCCCCAAGCCCCAATGGGCCTCTTTCTTTTCATCAGAGACCTCAGGGACTTTGCATAGCATTTGCCATTTTCTACCCTACATTAATCATCTATTGCTACATCACAAATGTCCCTAAAACTTTTCAGTTTTAAAACAACAATAGACATTTATTATTTCACATAGAAACTAGGCAGTAGTTTGAAAGCAGCTTAGCTAGGTGGTTGTGGCTCAACATGTCTCATAAGATTGCAGTCAAGATGTTGGCCAGGATGGCAGACTAGACTGGGGTGGAGGGTCCACTTCCAAAATAGCTCACTAACGTAACTGGAAAGTTCAGTGTCTTTGACTTTGCCAGGTCCTTGCTTCATGGACCTCTCCATAAGCCTGGTGGAGTGTCCTCAAGACATGACAGCTGGCTTCTCCCAGAGTGAGTGAATCTCGAGAGAGCAAGATGGTGGCTCTAATGTCTTTGAGACCTAACCTCAAAAGCCATACTTCATCACTTCTGAAATATCAATTTACTATCTGCCAGGTCTACTTAATTTGAGAAAGAATTATACAAAGAAGCTATGCCCACAGGGGGATTACACAGTGAGTACTAATAGGCAAGAAACATAAGGGGCCACCTTGCAGGCTGGCTGCCATAGTCCACCCACTGGCCTCCAATGACTTGTATTATTATGCTACTTTCAAGTACCCTCCCACATGCAAAATTCAGTCTCCCCTTCCAGAGGCCCCTAAACAGTTTTATCCCATTGCAGTATCAGCTGGAAATCTGGGACATCTTCATGTAAATGAGATCCAGGTGCAGGTGAAGCTTTTCAGATGTGATTCTTTGCAGTTCTTTCCAATCTGAAGATGCATGAACCAAAGAGACAAAAACAGAAGTTAAACATGAGTCACTTATCCATAACAATTCCAAAATCCAACAGGTGACATATTGCCAATTCCTTGATTGGGATTCAAGGCCTGCAAAAAATTCCTCGTAGATCTTGGCTTCATCCTTTGGGCTCTTCGGTCATAAAATTTAGCCCATGTTTGACACTGCATAATTTTCTTAGTCTGTGTCCTACCTGTAGAAGCTTAAGCATCCAAAGGCCTCTTTTCATTTTCTACTACCTCTGTTTCTTTTGGTTCCAGTCAGGAGTGTTTCTGTAAGTAGACCTCTCTTAAAAGTTCTGTGGTTTTCCTATGAAACTAATTGGGGTTCACACCATTAGACTCAATGCACAGTTAACAAATCTCTTTGACACAAGCCTTTGTCTATCTTGGGCTTCTGCTGAGACTCCCGGGAGACAGAACTCTCAAGATTCTTAACAGCCCTTTTTATTTACTAAATAGTTCTCTTAACCTACTCTCAGAACCTATATCTGGAATAGTCACATCCCACCATTCCCCCCTGGGGATCTGGGATTTTCTACTCAGAATACAGTGGGTAAGCTGAGCCCCTATAACCAAACACATGGATTCAAATCCCAGCTCTACTTTTTATGAGCTGTGAGGCTTTGGACATGTTACTTCACTCCTTCTGAACTTTGATCTCTTCTAAGATAGTAGGAGTTGTGCCAAATAAGAATAAAAGCAGTTAACACGCAAGCATAGAGTTTAGCATAGTGCTTGACACATAGTATGGATTCAATAAATGGGAGCTGCAGTTGTTCTTTTGTCTGCCTGGTCCCTAAGTTTCTTGTTTGGCTGGCTTAATTCAAACAGTCAAGCCTTCTCTCAGTGCCACCTCACTGGGCTTTCTGACCCCAAGACCTCACACAAGCAGATGTCAGAAAACCAGCCAGGACAGGTTATTTCACCTGCATGAAGCTCAACACCTGGCATGGATGCTTTCACAATGAACCATCCCCTCTCCAAATAGTTTTATTACCCTCTGTAGCCCCTCAGCATCACTGAATCTCTAAAAGCCTAGGGGGTTTATGGACCAGGGGCCTCCAGCCCCCCTCCATCTGTCAGGCCAGCTGAGGACTGCCAAAACAACCTGAGATGCTCTGCCCTAAGCAGCTATGGGGAGAGTTGGCCTCTCTCTGCCCCAGCACCCAGCAGCTGGGCCATCTGCTCACGCTAGGGGACACAGCAGTTCATTTTGAGGGCAGCCTCTTCTGTTTTCCAGTTAATTCACTTCTTCCACATGCAATTATCAAGAGCCTACTAAGTGCAGATCCTGAACGGGGCACTAGGAGTGCAAGTTTTACTCTAAAACTCATACCTCGGTAGAGGAGACATTTTAAAAAGAAGAAATGATGAGCTGGTATGATTAGTACTAAAAAGAAGGTAAACATAGTTTTTGGGAGTGATAGGAAGAAACACTTCATGCAGCCTTGGGAGGTCAAGGAAAGAAGACTTCCTGGAGGAGGTAGTTCCTGAGTTAAGAGATGAAGGACAAAGGAGAGTTATCAGGATAGAGAGGAGCATGAAAAGTTGCTCTGGATAGAAGGCACAGCATGAGCAATTGTGGGAAGGAACTGTGTACTGATCTGGAGCCAGGTACAAACCATTCATTGGACTTTCTGCCTGGTACTACTCCCACACACATGCACATGAGGAAACCATCATATTTCCAGGATCTACCATTTCCTTAGTCAGAGTTCACTGGGCTTCAGTCACTTGACACAAGACAGGCCATTGTCAAAGATCAGGTTCCCAGCAGCAAAGTGTGGTGATTTTCAAACACAATGTTCCTCTCATCAAGAAGTGGACATGTGGTCCATCCCCTTGAACCTGGGGGAGTCTTTTTTACTAACTTAATGCATACACACTGGCAGAAGTGACTTCAAGGTTCTGTTAGAAAAGGCCATGCACCTTCTATCAATCTCTTTTGGGACAGGAGCCTTTGGAGCCTTGGGCTGTCATACAATAATTCTTCTACTCTGAGGTTGCTACACTAGAGAGACCATATGGAGAGACCACAGAGTGGTAGAGAGAAATGCCCAGAGAGCCCCAGCTATCCCAGCCCCCAGCCCAGATGTTAGATATGCAAATAAGGAAGATGACTTCAACTTCAACCAACACCGGGCTGCAACCACATGAAAAAACCTGAGCATGAACTGACTAGTTGTTCCAAGTGAACCCTCAGAACCATGAGAGACAGTAATAATAAATGATTGTTGTTGTTTTATCTCACTAAGGTTAAGGTGATTTGGTATGAACAATAGTTACACAGAGCATAGAGAGAGCCCTTCTGTAGTGAGAGAGGATGAAGCTGATGTGTTGGAATCGATAAAGAGATGAAAATGCTGCTTGAATCCTTGGTCTAGTTGTTTAGGAACTGTTGTCTCTGCCCTCCTGAAATGATTTCTTGAGCCAATGCACTCTTCTTATTAGCTAAATTAGCACATGTGAGATTTTTGTCACTTGCAACTGAATTAATACAGATGGTGTGAGATAAGCCAAAAGAGCTTGATGTGTTCAGAGCACACGTGGTGTAGGGAGGCAGTCTGAGGGATGAAGGAGAGGGGTAAGCACAGGACAGATCATTGAGGAAGTGAAGACAGCAAGGAGTTTTGTTTTGTTTAATTTATAGCCTACCTGTCTCCACAAATGATTTGGGGAGACTACCAAGGACTTTGGACTCTATTATAAAGACAAGGAAGAGTAGAGAACAATTTTTATCCAAAGAATGACAGGCTGAGACATGCATTGTGGAAAGGTCAACCTGCCAGTTTGGATGATGTGTTGAAGGGAAGTTAACTGGTCAGGAGTCTATTGATGTGATGCGGGGAAGAAATGATGAGGAACTGAACCGAGGCGAGGCAGTGGCATGGGATGAGAAAGTATTAAGAGGGAAAATGGAAAGACCTGGAGTCCTTTTTGGGAAGGAGGATGAAAAAAAAGACTAAGATGATTTCCAAGTTTGTGGTTTGAGTATTTGAAGAGGCAATGGTGCCTTTGCCAAGATGCAAGAGGAGAACCAAGTCAGGACATATAGATGATGGCTTGAGCTTGAATATGCAAAACTCAAGGTGTTCGTGAGGAATTAAAGGTGGGAAGCCTTCATTAGTTTATCCATTTAGCATATTTATTGAACACATGTTTTAAGTCAGGCTCTGGCAAAGTGTTGGTGAGCAAAATGGATATAGTGTTTGCCTTCATAAATTGTACAGTCTAGAAGAACAGATAAGAATTAATTAAACATGTGAATACAATATTACAAACTCTTGAAGGAAAAGTATCAGAACTATGATTGCACATTACATGGAAACCTGATAAAGTCTGGGGATATATCAGGTACTCTGGTTGCATAACAAATAACCCCAAATTTTGGTGGAATTTATTATTCCTCATGGCTTCCGGAAGTCAGGAAATCCAAAGAGGTACAGTAGGAGCAACTTATTTTTGCTCCATGGTATCTGGTGCTTCAGCTGGAAGACTTAAGAAGTACGGACTGAAATCATCTGAGGCCCATTCACTCACATGTTTGATGGGCACAGTTGACTTTCTAAGTGGTCTGTCTGCAAGAGTTAGTTAGGTTTCCTCACAAAATGGTGGCTGAGTACCATGGACAAGTAGAAGTGGTGAGGAGGGTAGAGAAAAAGAGAGAGAGACAGAGGTTGCCTTTATGGCTTACCTTAAAAGTCACACAGCCTCACTCTGCCACATTCTATCAATCAAGGCAGTAACATCCATCCAAGTTCTCAGTAAGGGAACAAAAACTCACCATTTAACAAAGTGATGTCAACATCACGTTTTAAGGACAGCATGTGGAATGGGAAAATCCAATCTGCCACAGGGGAGGTCAGCAAATACTGCTCAAGAAAATGACATTTGAACTGAGATCCCAGCAATGAACATGATGAACATGGGTCACCCAGCGGTGGGATGAAGATGACACATGAGGGACAGTATTCCTAACAATAGGACCAGCACATACAGAGGCCCTGATGTATGAAAGAGCATCATGTATTTTAGAAGCCAATGGAAGGCCAGAGCAGGTGGAGTGAGCTGAAAATATACACATAAGGCTCAAAGGAAAGGTCAATGTTGAAAACAAAAGTGTGGAAGCCCAAGGGTAGATGGCAGTGGAGGGAACCACGTGGGAGACTGAGAAGAAAGAAGAGCACAAATCTCATAAAAGCTGGAGTTTGCCTGGACTTAGTGTCCTCTGTCAACTTCTTGCAGCTAAAATATGATCAAGCTCCGAACTTGTCTTCACCCTCGACCCCTGGAAGCTGGCTGTTTTGTTTTGCTATTGGATTGCCTAACTATAAGAGGGCCTCCAAGATGGCCCCAGAGGATCTTTACCGCTTCATATTTACACCAGTGAGTAGTCCTCTTCCACAGTGGATCTAGCTGACTTCTGTGACCAAAAGAATACTACAGAAGTGGCAGTGTATGACTTCCAAGGGTAAGTTACAAAAGACACTTCAGCTCCTGCCTTGGATTACTCACCCTGGGAAGAGCAGTAATTATGTGTCAAACATAAAGTGTCAAACAGCCCCCTGGGGGGTGAGGAACCATGTGGTGGGAACTAAGGCTTCCTGCCAACAACCAAGGCCAACTTGCCAACCTTGTGACTGAACCCCCTTGGAAGTGGGTCCTCATCTCTAGTCAAATCATCATATGATTCCAGCCACCAGGCTTCAAGACCTCAAACTGAGGCCTCTAAAATCATAAAACAGAGACAAGGTATCCCAGCTGTCTAAATTAATGACCAAAAAAATGTGAGAAAATAAACTATTATTATTGTTGTTTGAGCCATTGAAATGCTGGAGTGATTTGTTACACAGCAATAGATAACTACTACACTAGCCCTGCCCCTTTGACTACCCCTACTCTACCTCCCATTTCCCCTGAATATAACCAGTTCCAGGAGACTGAGCTAGAAGAAACCGTTCATTCAAAGCTTGGCTCCATTTGGGGCTTTCCAGGTAGGTTATAAAACGTCACGTCCATCTGCACACCTCTAGCGACAGAATTCACTACCTCCCAAGGCAGCTCACATCGTTTAATGCCTGGCTTCCCATCTCAGAATCACAGGAGAATCTTCCATCCCAGTCCCCAACTCTGGTTCCTACCTTCCCAGGAGCTGTCCCTGGCCCAGTGCTGAAACCAGACCCCTCAACCCTTCCCCAACCAAAAGATCACATTACAATTCCAGAAGGCATGCTCGACTTGGACACATCAGCAAGAAAGTTCTATTTCCCTGTGTCTCTAAATGAAAAGAGACTCCTTGTCAGTATGGAGCAATTAGCTGTGGGAGATGATGACGGAGCAGCGAGAGTTGCTGTGAGGGGGCACAGTGGCAGCGGAAGCCCCAGCTCAGACAGACGCGCTGCAGATGGCACAACGAGATAACGCCTTTCACGTTTCAGAAATCACATTGTCAACAATGTTTCCAGACTTGGAAATTAGCTGAAGTCATCAGGAGTACCTGGCAGCAAGCAGCAGGCGCCTTGGTGGGGGCCCCTCATTTGACGTTTTGCATTGGTGCATAGAGAAAGTGGCAAGGTTCACAGAAATGGCTGGTGGGCCTCCTGTCTCCTGAGGCTATGGGAAGGGTAAGCCTGGGGCGTGTGGAGCATTCACTGGGGTCAGCATTCAAAAACTGCAGGCTTGTAGCTCCTGTCCAAATAGGAAGAGATTGACTCCAAGTCTCAGCATGTAACTTCCTGCTCCTTGCCCTGTGGATTGATGTTACTTCTCTTCAAAGGGTTACAGAAAGCAAAAGTGATTAATTCAATCACCCATGTCTTAAATAAGAATTACATTATTTTTAACAAAATTACCTTGTTAAAATAAAGAATATTCTCTTTGTGGAAGATAAGGCTCCATCTGAAGCAGTCTATACCAACCGTCTGACCTTTCCATTACAGCTGCCCTGCCTCTGGCATCCCCCACTCTTAAAAGAGCCAGAAAATGGAATCAGAGGCTGGGATCCTGCTGCCCAGGACACCCATGACTCCAGCCAATTGCAATGGTCAGGATGGGGGGAAGAGTTGAGAGTTAGCTATTGTTGCAGCCCTGGTTTATGCCCTACGGCTTAGGATCCATGAGATGCAACATAGAATTAAGATTACACATCTCATGTAAAGAATAGGCAGTCCAGGATAAAATATATCCCTCCCTGTCCCTTCTGCTGAAGCACCTTCTAATGTTTGCTCAGGAGGGAATTGGGACTGTCTTGCTAACCGTGGAGTCCCATTTACTAGGGCAATGCAAAGAAGTAAATGATTCCCCCTAGGAATGCAAAAAGGACAAAAGCTAAACTTGAACCTGTGCCTGTGCCTTGGAAACAAGGTTTGCAGAGGATGGGAGGTGGGATGTAGGGGGTGGAACGTTCTCTGGTGGTTATAATAACCCAGGTCATTGAGACTCACCCCGAGATTTACAACCAAGTCTACCCATTCTTCAGTGACTTTGAGCTCCAGGACATATCTGAGAACTTTGCTTCCCTATCCAGGCCATTGCAGGACACCCAGCAGCTGGCAGTGGCTGTGGACAGAGGAATGAACCCCACCCTCCACAAGGTGGGACAAGAGGGAAAGGTGAAGTTGAGAATTTTGCCTAAAGAAAATGATATGAGCAACAATGGGTCTTTATGAAGGTCAGCCTGCTGGGATGCCCTATAAGGCCAGCTCCTGGCATTAGCAAAAGGTGAAAAGAACAAAATCTACAAGAAGACAGCCCTGCCTCTGGGGGCATGCAGGGTTAAGGACCTGTTAAAGAAAGTCTCTTTTATCCTCGGCCAATGGTGAACTACAAGAGGAAAAGTTTCCTGCAAGTTATTCTCAAGACCCTCCCTTCTACACAGCTTCTTCTGGCGATCAGTTTTAGCCAACCCTTTCTCTACTAATGAGTCAGAGGTGTACAGGGGAAACCTAGCCCTCATGACTCTCTATAAGCCAGATCATTTGCATATACCATCTCAGGTTATCCTTGCAAATGACTTGTGGCCAAAGGACAATTAAAACAACAACGTCTGGTTGGAATTACAGTCATATTGCTCTGGTAGACACCCTGCTCTAGCTGTCCCAAGCATCAGCAAAGTCAGCTGGCCACACCTTGAAGAGTTCTTGTCAGCCACTGAAAGGGCCTAACTGAGCTTTGTCCCTGATTTCAGATCTAGGACAGCCCAGGCAGGCTGGGGAAGCAACCAGAAAATTAAGCAGAAACTAACAGCCCAAAGAAACCAGGAGAGCTTGGATTTCTGCATATCCCTAGGGGGCTTAAAGGAGGCACTGACTGACCTATCTCTAAATGAGTGGTTCTCAAAGTGTGGACCCTGGACCAGTAGCATTGGCATCACTTGGGCATCTGTTAGAGATGCAAATGTCACTGTCTCTAAAAGATATCTGCACCCTCATGTTCATCAAAGCATTATTTGTAATAGCTAAGGCAAAGATGCAACCTGTGTCAATTAACACATGAATGGATAAAGAAAATGTGGTATATACAATGCATATAATGGAATATTATTCATCAAAAAAAAAAAAAAGGAAATCCTGCCATTTGTGATATGGGCAGATCTTGAAGGCATTATGCTAAGCGAAATAAGTCACACAGAGAAAGACAAATACTGTATGACCTTACTTATATGTGGAATTTAAAAAAAAAAAAAAAAAAAAAAAACCCTGAACTTACAGACACAGAGAACAGATTACTGTTTGCCAGGGATGGGGGTTGGGAGTGGACAAAAAGGGAAAAGGTGGTCAAAAGGTACAAACTTCCAGTTACAAGATAAGTAAGTCCTAGGGATATATTGTACAATAGGATGCATTTTTTCATGCAAATTCTTTAACCCCATTTTAGACCTAATGAATCAGAAGGTGGGGGTCCAGCAGTTTGCATTTTAGACACATGGGCCCATCTAAGAATGACTTCTTTACACCTGGGAGTTCAAGTTACTGGCCCCTTGATCTCGCGGAGGGGATGTAGCAGGCCAGAGCAGGAATGGCCAGAGCCCCTTCATGCCTCCACTTCCACACAAATTCACACACTGGGCCCCTGGGCCACACACAGCTCTGCCTGGCCCTCCAGCCTCATCTCATCTGGGACACACGGGGACACTCCAGCTCTGGAACTAGACAGGGATGCTGCGAATGGTTGTGTCTTGGAGATTATTGCTCCTCCTGGGGACTGACAGTGAGTAACGGGCTGCGTTCAAGAGACGCGGACCCGCCCAGGGTTCTCTCCAAGGCCCTGCAAGAGTGAAAGGGTCAGTCAGGCAAGGCCCCCGCTCCCCTCCAAAGCCCGACAAGAGGCAGATACACATGCCCGGCCCAGCGGCTCTGAGCTTGGAAGCCAGTCACACCTGAGCAGGCCCAGAGGTGCCAGCTCGGCAGTTGGGCCTGGACGGCAGTGTCTCCGCGGCTGATGGATCGCTTTCCGATGAGAATGCGGTGCAGGCTGCCAGCTGTGCCAGCACAGGCTCCCGATCAGCATGGCTGCACGGCTCCCCGTCCCTCGCAGGAACGCCGGAACAGGGAAACATCACATTCTGGCGAGCAGCAATTAATCTGCGCAAGGAGACAGGCCGCAGAGAGGATGGGACCGCCAGAGAGCTGAAGCACCCCGTCTGCTTCGCTGCAGGTTGGCCAGACCCTCGGACAGGAAGTCGGCCGCCTCTGCCTGCAGCCCGGTGGGGAGGATACCTCCGGAGACTCCGGCACACAGTGAAGAGCACTGAAGAGAGTCAGTAGATGCAGGTTCGAATCCCAGCTCTGCCACTGACCCGCTGTGAGGCCTTAAGCAAGTTCTGTCACTTCCGAGTGTCATTTTCCACTTCAGAAAGTAGAATTACAACCTCTCAGAGCAGTGGTGAGGAGTGAAGGAAATGACCATGTCAGGTGGCCGACATGCAACAAACTGTTGACCTAAGACCATGGGGTTCTCTAAGGGGAACCCCACATGTGATTACTAAGCAGGTACAGAGCACTTCCCCCAGGCCAATGAGGTCCCAAAGGAAAAGGGGAAAGGGTGGGAAAGAAATACCGTTCCAGGAATCATCAGTCTGGGAACAGCCAATGACGGCAAAGAAAGGAGCACCATGCAGGCACCTTAGGTCCAGCTGGGCTTTTGCCCCCTGCCTCACCCCCTCCAGTCCTCAAGCCCCAGAACCCAAAGAACTGACCTTCAAAGGCGATAGCTGATCACATCCCTATCCTATTTTTAAAACCCCAGACGTCTCCTTCATGCCCACAGAGCAAAGTAAAAAATGCCTAAGTGTGACTTTCAACGTCAGTTCCAAAGCTGCTGAGTCTCACTCCTCACCATGAACTCCCTCTTCCAGCCACCGAGAAACGTTCGCCCTGCCCAGAGTGCACCAGGGTGCTGCAAGGCTGGGCCTTTGCATGGGCTGGCCCCTACCTGGAAAGCCCACAGTGTGCTCTTATCCATCTAAAGCACTGGTCCTGTATGGCCCAACTTTAGAAAGATGTCTCCTAATAGATGTCTCCTGGCCCAGGCACGGGCAGTTAATCTACCTTCATACAGTTAAATCGTCTCTGTAGTCTCCCTCCAAGCTTGCATACTTTTAGTGACAGCGAACTCACCATCTTCAAGGATATCTTATTCCATCCTTGGTCACTCAGCCACTAGGATATCTTCAAGTCCTACATTTTCCATAGATCAATGGTTCTCATCTCATCAGGCCTCTTGACTTCATAAAATAAAGATCAAACATTCTTCCCAAACTCTTTGAAGATTTTTACAGGAAGTGAAGTAGCTTATTATACTTTACTTGGATACCTCTGGTTCTGATATTCTCCTTCCACTGAATTCTCACTCTCTGCCCTGCATCTCAGCTCTTGGGATATTTCTATTAACACTGCCAGAGGGTGAATTGGTGAATTGGGAGTTCCCACCACCCTCCTTATTGATATGAAGTCAAGAGTCAACTAAAAGCCCCATAGAGCCGCACTGCTAAGCCAGAACACCCCCACCTGGACATGGGCCATTGCTTCTGCCTCCCAGCACAGGACAATTCATAATTCCACTGCTGGCTCACTTTTTAGGAGTTGGCTCCACACGAGTGGCCAAGATCTTTTGAGATACTGATTCTTTCATTTAGCCTCTTCACACTTATTCTCTTTCAGCTTTATCTGTGAATCTATCTCTTTATCCAAATCATTCATTAAGAATGCTCAATAGCCTGGCTGGTGTGGCTCAGTGGATTGAGTGCCAGTCTGTAAACCAAAAGGTCACCGGTTTGATTCCCAGTCAGGGCACATGCCTGCATTGCACATTGGGTCCCCAGTAGGGTGCTCAGCTCACAAGAGGCAACTACACATTGATGTTTGTCTCCTTCTCTTTCTCCATCCCTTCCCCCTCTCTAAAAATAAATACAGAAAATCTTTTTAAAAATCACTCAATAGGATCAGGGCTGAGAAAGATCCCTTAGGCATTCCAGTAAAGACCTCCCTAAAGGATGGCATCAACCCACTAATCAGCTCTCAATAGGTAAGCTAGTTATTAATCTACTGGGATCCAGGTACAAACAAATTTATGTAGTCACAAAACAGAAAGGAGGCCACTTCCAGATGAGAAACGAGATGCCAAGGTATTCAGCATCTTGCCTAAGATCACTCTGCTGATAAGTGGTGAAGTTGGGGCCTGAACCCAGAAATCCTAACCCAAGAGCCTACACTTGCCACCCCCATATTATGGTGTTCCTCTTACCTCCTTCCACACAGACACTGCTCTGCTGCTATTAGCCATCATCATTGTCCTTCCCCGAGTGAACTATAGCCCTCCAGAAGAGGCTCTGGGTCAGCCCTGGGGAAACCAGGGACCAGAAAGAGATGTCCACTGACCCACCCAAACCAAATGGAGGATGGCAAGGAGTCACCAATGGCTCTTCTAGTACAACCACTCACCTATGATGGGTCCAATTTAGAGTGAGGCACCCATCGCGTGAAAAATGAGGAGACACCATTCTTAATGCTGCTCCAGCACTTGTAAAGCCTGAGAGTGGGGCCTCCAGAAATTCTGCACCCCAGGCACCTGACTTGCCTCCCCCTAGTCCCAGCCCTGTACTTGTGTCAGAAGCAGGGCATTCCACAGAGCCCTTCAAAAGGTGCGGGAGGTTGTCAATTTGGTGGCCTTCCTCTGGCTTCCACTCTATCTCTCAGCTACATCTATTAAACTCAGGTTGACTGAAACCCAGCTGGGTGTCCCCTCTCCCTGGGGCTGAGGTCCTGGCATATCCAGGCAGGACCATGTCCTAACTCAGCAACTCCTCTATCCAGGTGGCTCCCCTAGTCATGAGCTCACAAGTACGTGTTTCCCTCAAGATAACAGCTCTTTTATCACCAGATGTCACAGCATGAACCAGGGAAGGAGGCAGGTGACAAGACTGTAAAGTCATGTTTCCAAGAATGCCAACCAACATTTTCTGACACCACATCTGGACCTCAGGTCCCTTTGCCAACTTCCCCATTGTTTTATTATAATGAGCAACAAGCTCATTAATAACCCCTCCTCCCTCCCTGAGTCCCGTCCACAAGGGGGACCAGCAGGTGCAAGGAGTTCACAATTAGTCCTTTATAATGCATGCTTGGCAACAAACCCACTCAGTGGCTGGAACAACAAGGACCTGGCTCTGTGTAGTATCTGCAGCCACTGGAGTGATTAATGGCAGGCCCACAGGATGGAGAGAGAGTATGTTAACCCTTGTGAAGCCACTGAACCCAGAATTCTTGAAAAATTGGAAACCTCCAGAAGGGTATCATTTCACATGCGCTAGAAGAAAATGGCCAATTTTTGTTTCAGTCTCCCCACCTGTGTCCCTGGTGTTTCCCTCAGTGGATCATACCCCTATTATCAACTCTATGAAAACATGACAAATCTTTGTATTTTACCCTGTCTTCTCACTCCTGCATTTCCAACTGGCGTGGAGTATTCCATTGACATCAGGCCACATCTGAGTTCATCTGAATGTAGGCACCAGGACCTTTCCCAAAACAGGGACCCTTGAGTTCAAGGGGCAATAATCATAAAGTTAGGAGTAGTTACTATGGGGAAAGGGGGTTCTCAAACTACAGTTGAGCAGAGGGGACTCTTCAGGGGCATTAAAAATTGTGGAAGTCATTAATGCATAACAAACCCAACCTCCACTGTGTGTGGTTTCCTCCAGCAAAGAATTTTAAAGGTCAAGTAGAGCTGGCCAGGGAGTGTAGCATGAAGGTCATGTGCCCTAGATTAGGCATGGAGGAGGGTAGATCCAGGAAGAGCTGGTAGACTGGTGAGAATATAAACATAAATACTAATGGGGCAGGGGAAGATCAGAAAGGCAAGTCAATGAAAGGGAGGAAAAGGAAGGAGAGCAAAGAAGGATTTCTTAGAACTTAAGACTTCAGAGGCCAAGAGTTCAGAGGTACTGACAAAGTCCAAACTATCACCATACACTTGGGTGGCTATCAACAGGGCCATCGTATTGTATAATTCTGGGAATACCATTCATATAAAATTTAATGAAGTTGTATAATATGGTCATACCGTGGGCCTCATGGCTAAAGAAGAGTTAGAGAAGGTCACTGAAGATGAAGTGGCCAAGGAACTATAAGGCAAGGGCACTGGATGGGAGGATCACATGAACACTGATGATGCCCTGGATGATGGTGGGATTTGGGGCAATAGGAAGACTGGGGTGCAGGAAAAACATGACCTTCACCCCAAGCCAGCCTTACCTCTAATACAACTTCACCAATTACTTGTTCTATGCCATGCGGTAAATAAATCTCTCAGCTCCTCTGGGTTTCTGATGCCTCATTTAAAATGGAATTAAGAATTTAACAACTATAGATTCCTCCATAGCACATCTCCCTCTGACTGCAGCCCAGGAATGTTCTCTCCTTTAAGAACCTACTTGATGAGAATCAAGATGGTGGAAGAGTGAATGGAAATCACACTGACCTCCCCCCAGGACCAATCTGGAATTACAACTAAATTGTGGAGAAATCACCTGGAGCAAACAACTGAACAATAGCGAGAGAGGAGCCTTATAACCTCAGACAGGCAGAAGAATCAGCTTTAGCACAAACTAACTGGTAAGGAGTGTGGTAGAGACTACAGAAGCCAGGCGGGGCACCCACAGGTGGCAGCACCAGAAGGTAATTGAAACAGCCAGTTGGATCCCTCTGAGAAGAGCAGGATCTAAACGATACTCGGGGATCAGCACCAGAGCCCAAAAAGTATGCAGATAACAGCCAGCTGCAAAAAGCAACAGGGTTGCTCTCTGCCAGAGACAGGTGGCTGGAGGCGCAAAAAGCTGTTTAAAGGGCCAACACATAAATTTTTGTTTGCAGCCACTTACCCTGGTCTCCAGCAAAAGTGGGGGCAGACTGGGCTAGAGATCCCGGAGGAGAGACTGGGGGAGGAGGCTTTGGGGAGAGAACTGAGAGAGTAGCCAGCGGGATCCCTGTGCTGACTTCATCCCCCATGCGGCAGCAGCCATCTTGCTTAGGCAGACCACTCCCCTGAGCGGCAATAGCATGAGAGGTCACAATAGCTCTGCCCCCAGGACGGACTCGGTCCTGCCATGTGGTGTTGCTAAGATGGCCTGCTGAGTGCAGCATGACTAGATTAACAGCGGAAGGAGACAGCCACAGACAATAGAGTCCTGGCAGTCTCAAACAGACTGCCTAAGGTCAGACAGGGTCAACATGTAACATCATCAGAGGCAGATCCAGAAAGGAAAAAATAGCGGTCTCCTACCATAGAAGTTCACGAAGTTTTCATGAAGTCAGAAAATCAACACAGACCAATTTAAGAAGCAGAAGCCAAAAAGAAGAGTCTCACAAATAATGGGAAGACAAAGAAACACTCCCCAGTCGAAGGGAAAGGAAGAATCCCCAGAAAGAGACCTAAATGAAACAGAGGCTAGTAAACTATCAGATATTGAGCTCAAAACAATGGTTCTAAGGAAACTGCTCAATGAGTTCAGTGAGCTCAGAGAGAACTACAAAAAAACTACAGGGAAACTATGAGGAACTTACTACAAACTATATCAGCATGAAAAAGGACATAGAAACTATCAATAAGAGACAAGAAGAAATGAAGAATACAATTTCTGAATTGAAGAGCACAGCAGAAGGAATCAAAAGCAGATTAGATGAAGCAGAGGATCAAATCAGCGAGTTGGATGACAAGGTAGAAAAAAGCTCCCAGAAAGAGCAAGAAAATGAAAAAAGACTCTAAAAGAATGAAGAGGTGTTGAGGAAAATGCAGGACAACCTGAAACGTAATAATATCCATATAATAGGGATACTTAAAGGAGAAGAGGACAAAGAAATAGAGAACCTATTTAAAAAGTAACGATGGAAAACTTCCCTAATTGGAGGAGAGGAAAAATCACACAAGTCCAGGAAGCACAGAGGGTCCCATTCAAGAGGAACCCAATGAGGCCCACTCCAAGACACATCATCATTAAAATGGCAAATATCAAAGACAAGCAGAGAATCCTAAAGGAAGTAAGGGAGGAACAGGTAGTAACATACAAGGAAGCCCCAGTACAGCTAAGAGCTGACTTCTCAACAGAAACACTACAAGCCAAAAGGGACTGGCAAGAAATATTCCAAGTCATGAAAAGCAGAGACCTGCAACCAAGGCTGCTCTACTCAGCAAGGCTCTCAATTAAAATGGAAGGCAAAATAAGGAGTTTCCCAGACAAAAGAAGGCTAAAAGAATACACCTCCACCAAACCAGCACTGTAAGATACGATAAAGGGACTGCTTTAAGAAGATGAAGAAAAGAGTCTATGAATATCCAATTCCTTTCATAGTCACCAGTACTTGATATTACCAATATTTTTAATACTTATTAATCTGATTGTGATGATGATGTGTTATTTTTATTGTTTATTATTTGTCGAAAGTAAATTTGTTTTTGTATATTTCTTGCCTATTTCTATTATTTTTAAAAAGGTTTAAATGACTTTTGGGTATTCTTTATCCATTTTTTGATTAAATGTCTGTAGAATTTTTTTCCCTAAAAAAATTTAAAAAACTATTAACCCTTTTTTAGGTGTGTTGGAAATACTTTCCAATTCTATTACTTGTCTTTTAGCTTTTTTATATGTATATTATTGTATAGTCTTAAATATTTAATATAGTCATATTGTCAATATTTACTTTATAGCTTCTCGGTTTGAATATGTTACTTAAGGGTAAGAAAAATATGATTTTGTATTTTCTCCTAAAACTCCTTAGATTTTACGTATTGATTTTTAACTCACCTGAATATTTTTTGAATAATGTGTGAAATGGGGCTCTATATATTTTTTATTTCAAGTAATAGTGGTCCATGCACCTTGTTTGTTGACTAAGTCTTATTTTCCCCATTGATTTGAAATATCAATTTAATCATATATTACATTGTTAGACAGATATATATGTTTGTTTCTAGAGTGCTCATTTTATTTCATTGATCTACTTGATTATTTCTCTGTGGTGTCATGTTGTTTTAATTGCTGAGACTTTATAATGGATTTAAATTTTTTAATATTTTATAATAGATCTTGACATTTAAAAAATAAATAAATAAAATCAGTCTGCATTTAAAAAAAAAAAGAAAGAAAGAAGGAACTCCTACCTTTTGCAACAACATGGATGGAACTGGAGAACATAATGCTAAGTGAAATAGGCCAGTCAGTGAATACCGTATGACCTCACCTATAAGTGCAATCTATTCAACAAAATAAACTAATGAACAAAAGTAAACCACAGGCAAGGAAACATGGAGCGGACTGAAAGTGACAAGAGGGGATGGGGAAGGAGGACAATGGTGGAAAGAAAGAGAAGGGACTAAGCAAAGAACACGTATGAATGAGCCATAGACATGGACAACAGAGTGGGAATTGACTGTGGGAGAGAGGGGCGGGGTGGGATGGGTGGAGGAGGGCAAAGGGGGAAAAATTGAGACAACTGTAACAGAATAAACATGATTTAAAAAATTTTTTTTAAAAAGAACTTAACAACTATAATAGAACAACAATTAAAAAATAGAATAAATAAATAAGTAAAACAGGATTAAGAACTTAGCTTCAGGGCAGCAATGAGAATTTTAAAAATTGGTTCATGTGCAGTTAGGGGCTGTTCTTGGACTTGCTTGATATCGGATAGTTCCTCCCTCATCCCTTGCTTTGCTCTTTAACATAAAGAGAGCTGATCTCTGGCTCAGCTCCAAGGTCAGATGGTTTCCAGCAAGGCCAGGCCAGGGGGAGGCACTGCTGGGAGATTTTAAGAAGGAAGGAGAGCAAAATCTCAGTATTTTTCCATCACCTTCTTCCTCCCTTATTAGGCAACATCTCCAGCAAGAGCGGAATCTCCTCCATGGTCTTAGCTCTTGAGGAACAGACCACCGAAGGTTCCAGCTTCTGCCCGGGACTCTGATAACCCCATCTCTGTCCTTTGTCTCTCCAGCCTTGGGAGTGATGGTGGCCTTCTGCTATTGCATAAACTCTGGGTGGTCTCGCCATTTCCTATTTAGCTTCTTAACTCTCCCCTTACCTGTGTAATCAATCCCCAAATGAAATTCTCTCTGTTTTAAATGTTCAGTGTGGTTTCTGTCCTGTTTTTCCTGTTGGACCTAATGACTGCAAGGGCCTAGTCTCACACTTGGCACAAAGGGAGGAGGCACTTAAATACCTTGTACTATTATGGTTAGATTAACATTATTAAGATTTAGTTGTCCAAGACCTTTGAGAACCTGGTAATCAATCCAACAAAGCGGGAAGATAGACTGGGAATGAGGCGCCATATCAACTGTCCATGTTCTTCTGCAAAGAGGGGTGGCTGAAGGACAATTACAGCCATGTTATTTTTCAGGCTTCTGAGTCTCACCTCCAGAGCAATTACTGAGCGCTTTCACTTTATATCCCTTTAACCTGACACAGGGTCTGGCACAGAGCAATTCCTCAAAATAACAGTGATTTGACTGGCTTGAAATCTTTCCGGTTGTGTAATCAGAACAGCATCTATTTATAAGTCCGGAGACCCCTGAGTGGAGGTTGCAGGATCTCACCTGTGTGTGCATTGAAATTTTAAAAATTAGGAACATATCAGGAGGTCCAGGATTAGGGCAAAAAAGACGAGGCACTCCTCTCAGGCACGAAATCTAAAGGTAAGTGAGGAAAACGCAGCAATCAAAATTCATAATTTTATAATGCACTGTTTTTAAGATTACCATTAATGCAAAAACCCATGATGAACAAAATATCAAAATTTGAATAGAGACGAAAGCAGTGTTACTGGTTTTTCCTTTTGAGTCAGGCTCCATTGCGGCTCCTCACACAACACTGACTGGAACTGAGTCCCTGCTTCCTGTCATTCCCTCACTGTGGGCAGGCACCTGACGTCTTCAGGGTTAGGATCCAGGTCCTCATCCCACCACACCCCTAGGCCAAACACGCTCACTGCCGTCTTTGGGCTCCGGGATGGGCTGTGTCTGCCTAGTTCCCTGATGTAATCTCAGCACCTAAACCTATGTATGGCACATGTTAGATGCAAATACCCGTGTGTCTGTGTCTAATGAATGAATGAACACATCGGCTCCTCGGCATTGTGACGAATCCGTTAGTCTCCGAGGAGATATTCTAACAATGTGCCTTTAAAAAAAAAAAAAAAGTCCAAACTCACTAGGAATCAAAGAAATGTAAATTGAAACAATGAAGCATGATTTTTCACTGCTAGAATTAGCAAAGATTTAAGAGATTGACGATACCCAGTATTGACGTGGAAATCAAGAAAAGAGCATTCCAATGCATTCCTGCTAGGACTGCAAATTAATACAGTGGTTCTGGAAAGCAATTTGGCAATATGTAACAAAAGCCCTTGAAAAGTACATTTCTTTTGACCAAGCAATCCCACTTCGAAGAATTTATTCTAAGGAAGTAATTAGGCAAGTGCCAGAAGATATATCTTCCCGGGTGTTCCATCAAAGTACTGTTTTTAACAGCAAAAGCTTGCAAACAGCCTAAAGGTCCAGAAGTATTGGACCTACTGTTGCTGTTAAGAAACTAGTCAAAGGATATGTGTGAATGACTCAGGGACATGGACAACAGAGAGGGGATTGATTGTGGGCAAGAGGGATGGGATGGGGCGGGGCAAAAGGGAAAAAAATTGGGACAACTGTAATAGAATAAACAATATAAAAGAAATAGTAATAAATCAATAATAAAGTAGCAAATGATGAAATATTAGGTAGCCCTTTAAAATAATGATGTGAGCCTATATTTAAAACAGAAGGATGTTTATAATGTGCTAAACGGGATAGAAAGGTTATAAAACAATATATACAGAATGTAACCACCACTTTTTAAGTACATTTATATGGAGAAAGTCTGGAAAGCTGCATACGAACAGTAGTTATTGCTAAGTAGCAGAATATTAGATGATTTTAATTGTTTTTGGTTTTTAGACCTTTTTTAAGGGCAGGTTTAGGTTTACAGTGAAATTGAGAAGATTTCTTTTCCTTTCAGTGTTGCTGGTCATATTTTCCTTGCTTCTTTGCATTGTTGGTTAGGTTCCGCTTATAGGTGAGATCATAAGAAATCAACAGAGACAAGAGGGAAGGGGGGGGCAGGGAAAGGGAAGGGAAGGGGAAAGTCAAGGAACATATAGCAAGGACTCATGGACAAAACCAAAGGGGAAGAGCTGAGGGAGGGAAGGTGGGAGGGGGCAAGGGAAAGAGGTGGGGGGAAGGCAGAGACAAATGTATTTAAAAAGTAAATAAATTAATTAAAAAAAAAAAAAGAAAGAAAGAAATTGAGAAGAAGGTACAGAGATTTCCCGCTTTCTCCACACACTTGCACAGCCTCTCCCATTGACAACAAACCCCATTAGATGGGTACTTTTGTTACCTTTCTTGAATCGACATTGACACGTAATAAACACCCAAAGTCCTAGATTACATTAGGGCTCACTCTGGGTGTTCTATGAGCTTGGACAAATATGTAAGGACATGTATCCATCATTATAGTATCATACAGAGCATTTGTACTGCCCTATAAAATCCTCTGTCCTCTGCTGATTCATCCCTTCCCGCCCCAACCTGGGAAAACCACTAACCGTTTTTTTTCTCTCTCCATAGTTCTACTTTTTCAAGAATGTCAGATAGTTGCAATCATATAGGTAGAATTAAAGCTATAAAACTCCTAGAAGATAACATAGGAGAAAACCTAGATGACCTTGGATTTGGTGAAGACTTACGAGGGACAACACCAACGGCATGCTTCATGAAAGAAATAATTAATCAGCTGGGCTTCATTAAAATAAAAAACATCTGCTCTGTGAAAGACAATGTCAAGATAAGAAGACAAGCCACAGAGTGGAAGAAAAGATTTGCAATAGATATATCTAATAAAGGCCTCTTATCCAAAATGTACAAAGAGCTCTTAAAATTCAACAATAAGAAAAGAGACAACCCTATATTTACCTGGCAGGGGAGATACCATGATCACAAAGAAAAGAAACAGCCCTGTAAGAAATGAACCAAAGACCTTAACAGACACCTCATCAAAGATGTGCAGATGAAAAATAAGCATATGAAGAGATGCTCCACCTCATATGTCATCAGGAAAATGCAAATTAAAACTACATGATACCATAACACACCTATTAGAATGGCCAAAACTCAGAACACTGATACCAGCCACCAAACGTTGGAGAGGATGTGAAGAAACAGCAACTCTCATTTGTTGCTGGTGTGAATGCAAAACGGTGCAGCCGCTTTGGAAGATAGTTTGGTGGTTTCTTACAAAACTAAACATACTCTTACCACCAATTCAGCAAACACACACTTTATTATTTAGCCAATGGAGGTGAAAATTTATGTCTACACCAAAACTTACATGCTCTGCCTGCAGTTTTATACATAGTAACTTTACTTAACAATTGCCAAAACTTGAAATTAACCAAGATGTCTTTCAATGGGTAGATGGATAAACTGTGGCACATCCAGACAACGGAATATTATTCAGCTCTTTTTTTAAAATGAGCTATCAAGCCATGAAAACCCGGAAACTTAAGGGCATATTACTAAGTGAAAAATGCAAATCTGAAAAGAATGCAGACTATGTAATTTCAACTATATGAGATTCTGATTTTAATTTTTGATCTCATTTTTCTAAGTTTTACACAATGATCATCTATGATATCTAATTCTAAAAAAATGAAACTAACCTATTCTGTGTTTTGCATTTTGTTGTGTGCATTTCCTAGCAGGAGATGAACAAGTTGAAATATCCATTTTCGCCCTCACCTACTTTGGGTCTTCATTTGCTACCTGAATCAAATCAGAGTACTGTGCAGATTTTTCTCCACATAAAAGAGTCTTGACCAATACCCCTCACTCTCCAGAAATGTTTCTGAGACTGAGTCACCATTCTTGGATACCCAGATCACACTTGTACCAAAGGTCCCAAACATTACTTCTTTTAAATCCAAAGGCTTATCCTATTTAAGGCCCCAAAATAAACCTTGAAGGCCTCAAGCCTGCTTTGTCATTCATGAAATAAACATAAATATTTACTTCACAGGTAGATTAAAAGACAAAGCTGGTAAAAGTCCTCAATGTATTTAAGTGTATCAGGCAGGGTAAGCTTAGTAACAAACAACCCCAAAATCTGTGAGTTAAAACCAAAGCTTCATTTCTTACTACACAATATTTACATCATAGGCCAGCTGGGGCCTCTGCTCCCCTGATCCTCACTCAAGGACGCAGACTGAGGGAGACACCAGCTCCTTAATTCACTTTGTTGGAACAATGGAAAGAAAACATGGTACCTAATGCTCTAGCTCTTAAACCTCCTGCCCAGGAATGGTCCATATCACTTGTCTCTCATCTCATTGGCCAAAACAAGTCATATGACTGCTACTGAATTCAAAAAGGATAGGGAAGTGCAATCCCACCAAGTGCTTAGGAGGCTGAGATAAGCAATAGTGGCAAATAGCAAAGTTAACTCCCACAGTGGACATTCATAAATTTTTTTTTAGTAAGAGGAAGTACTTCTTTCAAACCCAGGTCTATGGCAGACAGGCTTCTAATGTGCTAGGGATTGTGCTAAGTAAATTTACAGTGGGAAATCAATTTAAGTGATTTTTTTTTCCCAAAGCCATGCAGCTGGTAAGGAGCTAGAACCAGGATTTGACTCCACAGACTGTACCCTATCCATTAAGTCCAGGCCTGTGTACACCACTCCATGGTTACTTAACTTCTGAAAACCTCTTTCCTCCTCATCTTCCAGAAGCAAACAATACAAACTCTTGGGGTTCTTTCTGCAGGAGGGATGGGACGTCCCTGCAATGGTAGGCATGGGGGCTCTGTGAGATGGGGCCGTATGTAGTGCCCCATGCTGGTCAGCAATGGTGCCAGGAGGGGCCCTGGAGCTTGTCTCGTGTTCACACGTTAGGGGAGGGCATGGGTGGGAGCGAGGATGTCCAGCATATTCTGCAGAACCCAGCTGATCCTTGGGCCACTCAGGTATTGGAAGATACATGTCCCCTCACTCAGCTGTTAGAGATCATGTCATTATCGAAGAAACAGACACGCCCTGACACATTCATCCGGCTCCCCTCACCATCATACATACATGCACACACATGTATAGTCACCTCGATATAGGTCATACCCAGTTGCACTCACAGCACCTAAGTCTGTGACTCATGCTGTATCTGTGTATATTTACCCCTTAACCTGATTTATAGCCATCCACATGTATGTGTGTTCTGCCAAACCCTATGAAATTGCCATTCTATCACCAGCTTCCTTTGGCTCAAACTAATGCATCCACGTCTGCCTAAGTCCCACCAATCACACACACATGCACACAGCCACACATGCGCAAGTACCAGCCCATACCCACAATATGCACACACACAGCGCGTGGGCGCCCGCACCACCGGGCATATAACGTGTTCCTGGGCCCCCGCCCACTCCCTGACCCAGGCCACCAGCTCCAGGCAGTGAGTTTAATCACTGTCACTGCCAAGGCTGCTATTAGAGCTCAGCTCTAACCATCCAGGAAATCGGTGACAGGGCTTGGCCTCTGCAGCCTGGCTGCGCCCCAGCAGCTGTCGGCCCACCCCATTCCATCCCTTCCTCTTGTCCTTAACCCCAGACACCCCGCTTTCCTTCTGTCCTCGTGCTGCCGGGCCTGATGGTCCCCAGCTGAAAGCCAACCTAGACATCAGGCAGCGCAGCCCCACTCTCTGCCTTAGATACTTCACACACCACCATGAATCTTTGCCCAAGAGGCAAATGCTACTAGGGTTTAGGGCCAGTGTCAATGACAGGGAAGACCCGTAGGGCTCAGAGCTGCCAAAGGGTTCTGTGGCAATATTTATCGAGCGCTAACCCTCTGTCAGGCCCTGTGCTAGGCACTACAGATATGATGACAAACAAAACAGAAGTTGTTCCTGATTATATGGGTCTCACATTCTGGAGCTGTGCGGAGTGGGGAGGTGGAAACAAAAACTTTTTTTTTTCCTCACTCAGGGGTGGGAATGCACCCGTTTTTGTTTTTGTTTTTTAATTTTTTACTTTATATATTTATTTATTTGTTAATAAATTATGTTTATTCTATTACAGTTGTCTCCATTTTTACCCCTTTACCCCCCTCCACCCTCCCACCCCCACCCCCCGCTCCCACAGTCAATTCCCACTCTGTTGTCCATGTCCATGGGTCATTCACACATGTTCTTTGTCTAGAGTCTTCTTCTTTCCACCATTGTCCTCTTTCCCCATCCCCTCTGGTCACTTTCAGCTTGCTCCATGTCTCTGTGCCTGTGGTTTATTTTGTTCATTAGTTTATTTAGTTGAATAGAGTCCACTTATGGGTGAGATCATGTCGTATTTGTCTTTCATCAACTGGCTTATTTCACTTAGCTTAATATTCTCCAGTTCCATCCATGTTGTTGCAAAAGGTAAGAGTTCCATCTCTCTTTCTCTTTCTTTCTTTCTTAAATGCAGATTGATTTTACTTATTTTTTTAAATGTCCAAGTTAATTATAAAATATTTAAAAAATTTTAAACCATTATAAAGTCTCAACAATTAAACCACCATGACAACTGCACAGAAACCATCAATTAGATCAATGAAATATAATGAGCATTCTAGAGACAAACGTATATATCTAACAATGTAATATATGATTAAGTTGATATTTCAAAACTTTTTTTAAAAGCACAGTTAAACATAAAACTCCAGCTCTGTGCAGTGCTATGAAGCAGAGGTATATGGAGACATAACATATGCCTCAAGCTCCTCATCTGTAAAACAAGATAAGATTACCAACCTCCCAGGGTTGATGTGAGGATTAAGTGAAATAATATGTATAAAGTATTTATAATAGTTCTTGGCACAAAGCAGTGTTATATATCATTAACATAATCAGAAAGGTTAATCGGGGCTTCCACGTGAATATGGCAGCTGAAATGATACCTGAAGGATGACTAGGAATTAAAGAGATGAAGGGGAGAGGGCAATGGGAGCATCACGTGCAAAGGGCCTGTAGCAGGAGAAAGCAGAGGCCACTTCAGAAACTGGCAGAGGCTCAGGTGTTTTCAGCGCAAACAGTGAGGAGGTGGTTGTCCACCCTGAAGATAAAAGAGTTGTCAGATACAAGATACGTGGGGCCTTGAAAGCCATGTTCACAAGTTGGCTTTTGTGGAACTTCAGCTAAGAGCAATGGAAAGCCAATGCAGATTTATAAGCAGATAGTAATATGACCTCATTTACATTTTGAAAAACCACCCAGGTTGAAATGGAAAGAAGAGATTAAAAGGGGACTACATCTGCCTTTAGTGGTATGTCTAGGGAAAAACCCAAGTTATATGGTGCTTGTGGTGGCCATTGCTAGGAATTCATAGACCTAGTTTGGAGAAAGGAGAGAAAACATGACGGAACAGACCCAGGATGAGGTTAATTCATTGGTGGGGGTGGGGGGCCCCGAGAAGTACAGGGATGCTGTCCCTACAACCAGCTGGGGGATGGAGGTCCTGAGTGGGAACATGAGGACAGAGGTGACTTTAAATCCATCAAGCAGGCAGCACAGTCACAACCCCAAGACTTTTGTATAATTGGAGCAGGATCCAGGCAGGAGATGGAAATGAAAGCCCTGGTCCTGGCTCCTGGCTCCCAGCTTCTGGCTCCTGGGGAAGAGCTGCCGATAAGAACAGACCTGATGAAGCTAAGGTGCTGGGCCTCCAGCCACAAGATCAGGAAACTAAGGCAGAATCTTAGTTTCCAAGTCATCCAGTGTTTGCTTGAAGATAACAGGTGTCCTTCCCTTTGATTTTCTCTGACTGACTGGGAAAGGTGGCCTGGAATTCTGTGTTGGGAAGGATTGTGAGGTCAAGTTTAGTTCTGGTGAGACCAAGGGTTGTGATTTACTAACATGCCTATCACGGGCATAGGAAGTAGGAACTGGTGGCACATGTACCATGGATTAATCACCCTCAAGCTATGACTGTATTCAGAAAATTCTTGAGGTTGTGCGGGGCAGAAACCTAATTCACATAGTATAAACAAATAGAGGAACATATTGGCTCATCCAATGAGAAGTCTGAACACAGCAGAATTCAAGCGAAGCCATGCCTGTCCTCGCTCTGTCCCTCTCTCAGTCTCAACTTTGCCCACCTCTTCTTTGTCCTGTCCTTGGGTGGGCTCACCTCTTAAAGGGTAAGCAAGATGGCATATGGCAGCCGCAGCCCTAGTCTGTCCTTAAGGGTTATATCCCGAAGAAGTCAGTATCATCATTCATGATACAGCCAGCAAACATCCCAACAAAAATATTCATTGATTGGCCTGGCCTGGGACATAAGCCCACCTCTGGGTGGGAGTGGTATCAACCCCCCAAAAGCCATATGAGCAGAGCAAGATACTTATAGATCAAAATACTTATTGACAAAAGGATAGGTAGTTTCCTAAAGAAGCAAGATCTGGGCAGACAAAAAGAAGATATATATCACCCAGGATTAATGTCACTGATCCATACTGTCACACTTGTAGCAATGAGGCTAATTCCAGGCTCAGCTATTGAATGTGCCCACAAGTTCCTCCCTCCAGAGGCTGCTCAGCCAGCAGAAGCTTTGCAAGGCTTGGTTTGGTACAGACAGGAACTCTCACCAAAACGTCAGAGCACCATAGTCCAAGCAGGGTGCAGAGCTGAGAAGCGGGTGGAAAGGGACTCTCAAGGGTCAGAAAAGATAATTCGAGCATGTTGCCAAACCAAAGGGACCAGAAGCAGACATAACAAAGCCAGCTTGCAATAGGCACAGGAGAGAAAAGAAAGCGGAAACCAGTGGGTAAAGGGAGGAAGCGAGTGGGCAGTTCTGGTAGCCATCTGGATCTCTCCCATGGATGGCTTTTACCTCCTTCTCCTTCCTCCCGGCTGAGGCCAACCTCATTCCTGTTCCTGGAATTCTGTCTGTCCCTTGTGGCTTCTCAGAGGCCATCTTCCCTCAGTCCACCTGTTTCTTGGGATCTCCAGCCTCTCCCACAACACTGGCTCTTTTCTCTCAACATACACAAGAGACTCAAGGCTCTCTCATCTGGGGAAAAAGAAAGAAAAACCCTTTCCCTACCTCTGCATTTCCTTCTATCTGCAGTCGCATCTCCTGAGGCGTGTGAGATAGGTGATGTGGGTTCTGTAGCAGCACCGCTCAAAGTGTGGTCCACAGACCGTTGCTGTCCATGAACTGGTTGCTGATCTGCAAAAGGAAAGGACAGAAATTGAGAGCAAATGTTTAGAAACCTTAAAAACAATTTGACAGAGTAACTAGATATTCATGGAATCTAATAAAAAACAGATCTGTGTTTTGCATGTCTTTTTATTCCATTTTCCAATAATACATCTTACTGTATTTCACAAAAGTATCAGTTCACAAGAGATTGAAAATTAAAAAGATACAAGTTCTCTTACATAGATGGTTTAAGAGGCACTATTCTATAGGGAATTAGTTCTACGATACATTGAAGGTAAAACTAAAATTAAAATGGGTTACATATGAGTGAGTAAGTAAGAGGATAGAACTTGATACAAAGGGAAAATGTTTTAAGTTCCATCATCCAAAAGAATGACTGTATTCCTCTCTAAGGCTTGGAAGCACAATGACTTACTAAAAAACATTTTCTACAATATTATCTTGGAACCCTAAGGTTTGAAGAGAATTATGCTAGGCTTCCAGATCAAAGTCCATTAGCTAATTTTCCCAGCTATTTCCTGACATTCAATGGCTATTCAATAAATAATGGTTTGAATAAACCCACTCTACAGATTGGCTTCTATTCTGGTTATCTATTGTTGCCTAACAAATCATCTGAAAACTTAGTTTAAAATAACAATGTATCATGTTTCTGCCAGTTGACTGGACTCAACTGGGCAGTTCTTACTTGGGGCCTCTCATGCTGTGGTAGTTGTGTGGTGGCTGAGACTGCGGTTATCTGAAAGCTTGCCTGGCTGTTCAAGGTGACTTCTTCACTCATATATATGGCACCTCGGCTGAGGTGGCTTGGAGAAATGGGGACCACCTGGGCATTTCCCTCCACATGGCTGCTTCAGGTGGCTACCTTGGGCTTCCTCACAGCATGGCAGTCCCAGGGTAACTGGGCTTCCTGCATAACAGATGGCACTGCCCCATGCAAATGTTTGGAGAAAAGGGAATTAGAAGAGTCCAGTTCTCTTAAAGGTTAGTCAGACCCAGAACCCATTCAGCATCACTTCTTTCATATTCTATTGGCTGAAGCAGTCATGAGGCTAGTCACTCCACCTCCCAGTAGGAGAGTAACAAATAATTTTCAGCCATTATTATCCACCACTGCTTCCTTGACAATATTGCAACACTTCAGTGATTGAGAGTGTAGAGGAAAAAATTGCAGATTTTTAATTATAATAATCATTATTATCATCATCATTACTGTGTACCAGACTTGCTATTCTTGGCACTTAGAGAATGGGGACAGGAGAGAGAAAGAAAAAGAGAGGCCCATTTAATCCTCACAACCATTATTCTTATTGTATAGAAAGTGAAACTGAGGTTCAAAGAGGCTAAATGATTTTCCCAAGGTCACACAGACAGGAAGTGGCAGAAAGAGGACACAAACCTACATCTACATGACTGCAGAGTTCAGTCTTGACCACTGATTTGTCCACTGACCCAGTCCCTCTGATCCATCTCAATTATTACTCTACCCTAAATATTGTTTGATTCGCCCTTTACTCATCCACAGAAGACTCACCCAGCCTTCCTGACCTTCCATCATGAAGCAAATCCACTATTAGTTCCTTCTTGATTTTTTTTCCTTCAGAATAATGCCTTGTTCATCAGCAATGAGTTTGGAATGACCTGGTGGCTCAAGAATTGCAAGTCATATTTCTGCAGGGAGTCCAAGAGGGGCTGCCAAAGGACTGGGGTGAGCAGGTAATTATATTGAATCCACTCTTTGGCTTGGTTTCCTTCCCAAGCAGACCGGCTATTGAGCAATCCATTCCCCAGGCATTAATACATCACCTGGGAGCACCGAACCATGATGGATGAGCTGGGCCATCAGCAGGGCCTACGATGGATGGGTGTCATTCATCATGGCAGGGAGCCGATGGAGCCATGAGTTACTCAGGCCATGGCACCTTCCACCCCCACTGGGGCCAGAGCCAGGAGGAGGACTGAGGATGGGGGAGGGTGGCACAAAGCAAAGAAGACTTCTCTGGGAGATGTGCCAGCAACCATGAGCACATTTCGTCTGAGCCACTCCAAAGTAAGGAGATGTTTAATGGAGTTTGCAGCAGAGACGAGGAGCATATCAGGGATGGGAAATGCAATAAATAAGATCATGGGTTTTGGAAATCCTACTGGCCTGGCATGTGTCTTTGTTCTGTCTTTTCTTTGCTGTGCGAGCTCAAGCAAGACATTCACCTCCCTGAAGCTCAGTTTCCTTATTTCATTCTAGGTGCTCATTTGCAGTTTTCAGCCCCACATAGTTAGGCAGGGCCACGGGATGAGTTCCAGTTAAAGAAATATGTGCAAGTAGCAAGAGTTAATGAAAGGTCCCTGTGAGATTCTTAGCCTCTCTATTCCCTTGAACCCTGCTGTAACAACCAAGAGGCCTCAGGCTAAGACAGAGCTACAGGACCAGAATAGCCTGCACGACTGATCACCTGGGAGACAGATGCCCTGGAGGGTTGCACAGACCCACAGCTGACTCTGAATCAGCCAGAGACAAACATTTTTAGGCTAAGTCACTGAGGATGTGGGCTGTTTGTTATGCAGCAAAACCTAGCCTATCCTGACAAATACCTTATATCAGAGATCTCAAAGAGCCCAATAGTAAATATTCTAGGCCTTGTGGGCCAGATGGTCTCTTATAACCTTCTTTGTTTCGTTTTGTTTACAACTTTTGAAAAACATATAAACTATTGCTAACTTGTAGGCCTACAAAATAAGCCACAGGCTAGATTTGGCATATGGCTGGTAGCGTTCCAACCCCTTGTCTTAAAGTGTAAAGTTGCCATGAGAATTAAATGAGATGTGACCTTAAGCATTTTTTTAATGTTAGCTGCTAACTATTTTTACCAATAGTAATAGTAATTATCTATAAATTGTAAATATTTATGCCAGGCACTGCTCTACACACTGGTGATTCTCAACAAACAAAACATTACAGAGCTTCCCTTGTTTGTTGTGGTGGTGCTGACATCCTTTCTCCCAGAGCGACTGCAGCAGACTCCTCTGGGCTCCCTGCCTTTCCTCTTGCCTGTCTCCAATCTGTCCTCCATGTTATAGCCATGGGGATTTTTGCAAAGTGAAAATAAAACCATGCGATTCCCCCAAAATGTTGCTCATAACTCTTAACAGAAATCCCAATGCCCTTCCTCAACTGCAAGGCCCTGTATGGAAGAGGGAGGGGGTATCCACTCACCTCATTGGGTGCCCCTCTCCCTCTTCCCACCCAGCACACTGGTCTCGTCTCAATTTCTACAATACAACCCGCCCTTTCCACCTTCCCACCTTGGGGCTTCTGCCAGTGCCTGGAATGACCTTCCCCCATTCTCCATTGGCCAGCCCCTCAGAGGTCATTGGAGAAGTTTTCACTGACCCCCCCCCATTTAAATAATTCTTCTCCCCCCACCTTGAACCTTATCACCATGGGGTTTTTTTTCTTTCTTAACTCTTAGCACAAGTGAAATACTCTTTTAATTTATTTGTTTACCTGTTTGTTTATTATCCTGACTGGGCTGCGAGCTCCCTAAGGCCAGGATCCGTGTCTGCCCACATCACGACAGTGCCCCCATTGGTCAGCATAGTGGCTGCCGCAGAGTAGAAGCTCAGTAAATATTTGCTGAATGCATAATTCATAGCAAGGAAGCCTCCCACCAAGGTCCACAAGCTCCCCGCGCCCATGCTGGCACAACCTCGTCACGCCACGCTCATTGCCCACCCAGTCACGTGCTCACACCACCCTCACCTTCCCAGGGCAACTTCCACATTAGCTGAAGCTCTCTCCCCACTCTGATTCCTAAGAAAACTCCAGAAGCGGAGAAAGTACCCTCTGTGCCTTTGTGTCCTCAAGAATCAGGACAGTGTGCTGCGCTGGGCAGGCGCACAAGAAAGGTTGGTGACGGTGCAAAAACTTCTCTTTGAAGCAGTAGTGCAGGCGCGGTTGTGGCGGGGAGGACGCAGGGGCACCTCGCTGATGTCATCGCAGAGTCACATGAAGGACCTTTGAGAAATCAAGAATATTAGAGAAGCCAAAAGATAAATAATGTGTTGATTTTCCAAGAAAAAGAAAGTCAGATTCAATCTCAAGAAAAATTCTAGACCTTCCTATTAAATGGTCAGTTGGCAACTAATTTACAAAGAATGAGGCAATTACCGAGATCTAATGTCCATCCCTAGAGAATATCTGATGGAATTATTCTAATTTTCTTTTTGACAAGATGCCCATGCTTGAGACTGATAATATCTGTATTTTAGACAAGTATGCACTTGACAAGTATTTATAGAAGGGACACCTTAGGCAGGCTCCGTGCTTGTACTTCAGATCCAGCATGAATAAAACAGGCAGAACTCATGTCCCAGTGGAGTGTGCACGTGGTGTGTGGCTCACCCAGCACACGGCCAGGTCACATCCCTGGCAGTGAACACGTGGGGGAAACCACAGCAAGCTAAGGGGACAGGCTGATGAGGAGGCAGGTCAGAGCATTGAGTAGTGGTTTGAGAACGATGTCACAGAGGATGTTGTGGCTAAGACTGAAGGAATTGGGAGGAGGGAGCCACACAGATACCTGGGGCCAGAGCATCCCAGACTGAAGGAGCAACCTGGGCTGAGGCCAAAGGGTGTGTGCAAGGCTGTGTGAAGAGCAGCAGGCCTGTGTGGCTGAAGAACAGAGGACCAGGGGGAAAATAAAGGAGGGGAAGATACAGGAGGGCAGGTGCAGAACAAGAGTTTGGCTTTAATTACAAATATAGAAGGCCTGTGGCCTGGGTCTATCTAAGTGCAGCAACTCAGAGTCAAGCAAACAGGAGAACATGCCCCTTAAATGTTTCTTGGAAACGTTAATGAAGTGAATAAGTGAATGAGAGAATATGGTAAAGGATAGCTTTCAAAACCAAAGAGCTAGGTTCAATACACAAATCCAGCAACCCCACAATTCCATCCTAGATAAATACCTAACAGAAAAATGAACTGGCTCACCCAAAGGCATGGTCTAGAATGTTCAGAGCAGCCCTGTTCACAGTTTTTAGAAATGCCCATCAACAGAAGCACAGATAAGCATATTGTAGTGTACTCACACCGTGGCAACTCCACAGCAAAGAGAATGAATGCTACACAACGTCATGTGATAATGTGTATGAATCTCACAAAGATAATATGAATGAAAGAAGCCGGAAGCAAGAGTTTTATACTGTTACATAAAGTTCAGAAATGGGCAAAACCAATCTATACTGTTAATCCAGGACAATGGGAGGCTAGTTCTCGATTTGGGTGCTGATTACACGAGAACGAACATCTTGTGAAACCTCATCAAGCTACACAAGTGTGATCTATGGACTTTTCTGTGTGAGTACTGCACTTACAAAAGTTACTCACAAAAATAAGTAGTTGAATTTAGACAAAAACCAATAAACTAGCATGACTTTTTTTTAAGGCCTAGGCTGTTTCAAGTCCTAGTACTTTTTAGCAAAGTAACTGAGCAAAGTACATAGTCTCTGTTTCCTTGTCTCTAGCAGGAAGTCCCTAACTAAACCCGACTGAGTCTATCACAGAGAAAATATGATGGTCAAATTAAAAATACACTCAAAAGTCCTTTAGAAAACAATTCTCACAATACTAATGTTAGCTATTTTTAAGAAAACGTCCCCTGAGAGGGTGCTCAAGAATCATAGAAGACCTACAGAGGTGGACCAGGGGCTCAGTTCTTGCCATGTTTTCTCATGACTTTGTAAATTACTTAGGTGAAGACTTGGAAGGTAAACCCTTCCCTTCCAAAGGCTGAGAAATAACTGAGTTGGCAGAATAAAAATGATCTCAACAAACTGGAAGGTTGAGTCAGATCCAAGAGAAGAAATTCCACAGGGATCATTCCAGCGTCACACACTGAGGTTCAAAGCACACATGGCCTCCACAGAGGCTCCAGTTCAGGGGAAAGCCTGTTGACCCTCTGGTGACATGGAGGATTTTTTTGGCAGCAATGGGAACATGGGTCATGAGAACAGTTTCCTCTTCAGTTCTCCATGTTGCGCAGAGCACACCTGGAGCCCTGTGTCAGGTTCAGGGGTCTGCCCTTTTCTGTCCCAGCCCAAACCGATGGTGACAAGACCTATGTTTACAGAACACTAAGAAGGTGGTAGCAACTGAGGTGGACGTGGTTTAAACTGCCCCTCACCCCAAGCCTGGACTCCCGAAGGCGGCGATGAGGACATCAGGTTTCTCTACTCCCCTTGGCGTGACAGCCCAGTCATCAGTCACCAATGCCTCAGTTTCCCTCAGCGGAAATGGAGTTGTGGGGGTTGGTTCTGTTATCAGCCTCTGGTTCCAGTCCCCAGAAAAGTCTAGGGACTCAGAGGCAATACAGGGCAGGGCAGGAGACATTCGTGGCCAATACCTGGAACAAACAGTCACAACCCATATCCCCTCCCTTGGATCACAGGTCCTGCTGTTTTCACTCACAGCCCTGTTTTCACTCACAGGCCTGGCCCCCAGGTAGGGAGGTCAGCAGTCGAGTGTCCAATGCCCAAAGAAGGAGAGCAAATTCAGCTCCACTCAGCCTAAATCAACATCCAGATGGTTGTAACCCAGAGCGGGGCACAAGACAGTGGCAGAGACAGAGAGACAGGGTCCAGTAGGACGGGGAAGTCCCAGGTGAGGGCCAGGAGTCGGGGCCCAGCCAAGCAAGATGGAGTTAGCGCAGGATGCCAGCACCTGAGATACCCTAAGAGCTGGTCCTTCCATCGGCTGGGAAGTTGTGAGTTCTGCCACGTGACCAGCGAAGTGGTGCTGTGAGCGGGGAGCTAAGGGAGGCTAGGACCTGGGAGTCATTAGGACATGCCCAGGACTAAGGGCAGCAGGCGTAAGGTCAGGGGACCGAGGCAGTGGCTCCCTTCCTGACCCTGTTCACAGGGAGCCAAGGCTTTGGTGGGATCTGCCAGGTGTGGCAAGGCTTCTGGAAATAGCATCGACTCATCGCAGGCCAGGGACCTGGTCCTCCCTTCCAAGCCCTGTCACCGGCTGTGCCCACTACCTGCCACCTGGTATTAAAACATCGTTCCAGAAAGCTGACCATCGCAGAGAACAGCCGAGCCCCATCTGCGTGCTGGGGGAGGAAACCCTACAGCAGGAATCTTGGAAAGCCGTTCCTGGTGGCTGAGGTTACAGAGGCCCCTCCTCCCTCCCCGCAGAGCCGCCAGCCTCTGACTCCCAGCATCCGCTCCCCGCACCCAACTCCAGCACTGGGGCACCTCAGCAAACGGTCACTTCGCAAATGATCCCCGTGAAAACAGACAACAGAACTCTCCAAATGTTGGTTCATTAAAACCCACTCTAGCCTTTTTTTTTTTCCATCCCAACTCTAGAGCATTTCCCAAACTCAGATGGAGTTTTTCACATCGGTTGCTTTTGAGCAGGTTTTCCAGTCGCCCGTTCCAAAGGGAAAACACGAGACCCACACTTTCCCCTGGACATTAGGATTAAGGTTCCAGGCTGCTCTCTGGGGAGGCGGGCTTTGCTGTTGTGTTACTTTTGTGCACATTGAAATTTTTTAAATCATAACAAAGGTTGGCTTCTGTAGTTACGCCTGCTGAGGCCTCACAATGCTTGCTGTCGTAGAGGGGCTGATTACCTAACTCCATTTATCAAAGTGTCACTTCTCTGACAGGCCCTAATAAATATCCTGCCAGAGACCCCGCACCTGGCAGCAGTGCCACTCGGCAACACGCCGCTAACCTAATTTGCTAATTGCTGCTTTCCCCATTAATTCTAGTCCTGTCTTGTTTGGTGTTGACATGGAGGAAAAAGAAATAGGGTGGAAAAAACAGACAAGAAAGAAAATATCTCGGGGTCCCCCCACATCCAGCCCGCCCCCCAACTCCTTCACACAGCCACTCACACTCACACCGAAATACCAACTTCCTTCCCCTCCATTTCTCATCACGGCTGGAGGAGATGGAACATTTAAAGGTGCAGGGTCCTATTTTCCAAACCCAAAATCAAGGCATGTGCCAGGTGATAGGATAAGAGGCTGACAATAGGGCAGGTGGTAGAAATACAAGGGACCAGCGGTTACTGTATCTAAAGTCGTTCTAGTCAATGTGGTTGCGTTTCGGTAAAGAAGAAATCAAAGAAGGCATTGAGGAGTTAACAAGTCCAGCCCATAAGTGCTTAACTTTGGCCACATCCCAGAGCCCTTCCGCTTTGGTCCCTCATTCCAGCCCCTCCCTGTGTCACCGGGGAACTCTGCCTCCCTTTAGAGGTCATTCTAAGGTGATGATGTCCAAGAAACGGCATAGGATAATGCCTATGGTCAGATCTTCCCAGGCAGAACTGATTCTCCAGGCCACCGGGGCTAGTCACACTGCTATTCCTCAGCCCTTTTACTCTGGCTAGAAGTCCCCAGTGATGGAGAGGTTCACGGTGGGCTGTCTGATTATAGATCATTGTACATGAGCCCATGGGTTCAAAGACCTGTTGGAGAGGCAAAGGCAGGAATGGAGATGATTCCAGTCAAAATCAAGGAGGGTGGAAGACATATTCTCTTCTCTGAGATGATAAAAGTTCCCATAAAAAAAAAAAGGGAAGAAGAGGCTGGCTGTCTCACTCTCCCAGGGGTCTAAACATGACCTCCTTCTTGGTACGTGTGAGCCTTGGGCATTTGGAAGGTGACCTAACTACCAGGAAGTAGCTGCTTGTGCCAATGGTAGACGTTGTTCCTAGATGCAAGGCTATGTGATGAGTGAGTAACCCAGGCTTCTGGGTTCTCACCTCAACAAGAGTGGGGTCTCTGAGAGTTCATGTCTGGCTCCAGGCTGGAAGAGCGCCCAATTCTTTGTCCCCAATCACAACACAAACCACGTAACCTCACCAAGAAAGGAAGATTGGTTGAGAGAAAGGAATGGAGAAGGGAGGAGGCAGACACTAGGGAGAGACCACAGCTTGGAAGTAAGTCAACAAGTCCTTGATTCCTGGGCTCTGGGGTCAGGTTATCATTGAGGGTGGTGGACAAAGTTTAAGTCACACACAGTGTTGGCAGAAGACCAAGGACAGTGTCCACCCATGCAGGGCTGTGTGTGTATGTGTGCACACTCCAGCCTCAGAGAACCCACCCATGTGTGTACATACATGTTCAGCTGTGTGCACAGAATTGTGTGCCAGCCATGTGTATCAATGAACAAAGCTAATGTGAGCTTGTGCCAGAATGTCTCTGTCTAAGCATGCCCATGTGATTGTCTATCTACATAAAGACAGGTATGTCTGGACAGAGAAATAGGGACATATGTTTTTGTATAACATGCAGAACTATAATATCAGACATTAGATCTGGGCACTACCTTTTATGACTGTTTCCAATTTCCCATGCTTTGTCTCAAAACAACTGAGACTACATCAGGACTAAGACCTGGTACTTGGAATACCCCCATCCTTCTTCCTGTATCTAGAAAACTTCTACTCCTACTTCAAAGTCCAATTCAGTTGTCCTCCTCCTCCCTAATAGGCCTCCATTGAAGAGTCTATCACAGGATTTCTGTTCTGTAATAATGTTCACAACACATTCCAGTTATCTGTGTACATATAGTTCCCTTTTGCTGGTCCATGACATCCTCCTGTGGGCACTGTGTCTTATGTCTTTCTGCACCACAGCATCTGGTTTCTGACATGCAGCAGGTGGAACAAACATTAGCAAAATAAGCTATTGAATATTGGCTCTGATGTCCAGGGCTGGGCACTGAGGTCACCATCCTGGATTCAGATGCCAGCTACAGTGCAAAACAAAGACATTTGGACACTCCTAATTCCACTAAGCCAGTGAGAGCCAGAAAAGAGATAGAAGTGCCTGGGCTTGCTGGATCAAAGCAGGCAATTAAAGTCTCCAGGGATCTCCAAAGATGTCAAGCAGGTGAGCATTTAGAAGTTGTCTCCTTTCTTTTCACCACAGTCTAGAAAGAGGGGAAGGCCAGGTACTAAATAATTTTGGCCTGGAGGACTATGTGATCTCTGTGGCTTCTACTCAACTCTGTCACTTGAAAACAGTCATAGACAATACATAAATAGATGAGTGTGGCTGCAGGCCAATAAAACTCTATGGTCTACCAACTTCTGGTCTAGAATCCCAACGCAAAGGCAAGAGAGCCTCAGGCTCATACCAGAGACAGTAGTGGCCTATGGTCAGCAAGAGGACCTAACCCGTCAGCGCACTTTCTTGGAAACACGCAGCCAGGCCCCATCCCACATTCAACATCAGGCCAAAGCTGAGACTCATGAGAAGCTGAGGACCGGGCTGTTGTGCGTGGTTGCCCAGGCTGTACACCGCACAAAGCCAGGGGGTGCTGTGCACATAGACTGAGAGTTGGACAACCACCTATGGGTCAACCCTGACTGAGGGTCACTAAGAAGCCCCATGCTTGTGTGGAAGATTCACTGGCTGGTAGAGGCAGCATGCACTCTTGGCCACTATTTCACTAGTTCAAATACTGGATGAACAAGGGAGCCCCCCCCCACTCCCCAACCCCCACAAGCTAAGGACTGTGAGCCACTGCTTCTTTGGGAACAGTTGGATGGGGGCTTTCACGATACATATGTGGTTTCAGAATGAGGGGTTCCAGGGCTGGGGGAGCAGTGACTGTGGAGGGGGGCCCGATGGGAACTAAGGAAAAGCTGTTTCTGTTGAAGCTTAAAGAGCGTGTGACTTGGGGACACAGGACTGCCTAAACCAAGGTGCCTATGCTGTGGCTTCTGGTTCCTTGGGGAGCCAGGGGTCAGCAGAAGCCTCTGGAAGTATCTCGCCCCTCACCCCATCTAAGAAACGTGGTGCAGGTCTGGGGAAGAAGTGGAATCCACCTGCATCCTCACACGCTGCAGGGCCCAGTCCCTCGGAGCCAGCCGAGAAACCACCCCAGAACTCACCCCACCCCAAAAGGCCCCCGAGCTGGCCACTGCTGGCCCCAGGTCCTTCCCAGAGTAAGCCTGCTGCCCAGATCTCAGCCATTAAACTCCACTGAGCTTCTGTCCAACAGCTACAGATGAACAAAATATTGCCCTGTTCCCAGTTACGTTAAAAGGACCTAGTAAAGAATAATGGCAAAGATGCTCGCAGCCAAAAGCTGCTCTTGATGGCCCTTTAAGCGAGATTTACAGCAGGCATTTAGCAGTGTCCCTGGAACATTTGCTGGCACCGATCGGTGGGAAGGATGTGCGTGGCGCCTCCCCGGGCCAGCAGGCAAGGCCATCCTTCATTCCGGGCAGCTCTGCCTGCCCCCTGTGCCGTGCCGGCTCCCCCACAGCCCTGCCCCAGCCCATCGGGCCCCTGTCTGGGCTGCCTACTAATAATCCGGGCTGTCAGGCACCTCAGGACAAGGCCAGCTAAAAACTGCCCTGACGCAGGGGCTGAGAGGCTGCGAGATATGCTGGGGGTGGAGGAACTGAGGTAGGGCCCGGGTGAAAGCATACAAGGTAGCGGGAGGTGCTCTAATAGAACAGAGGGCTCTATTAACCTGTTCATTCAACATCTATTTGTTAAGCTCCTACTATAGGCCATGCAAATTTGGTAGAAGGATGCATAAAAGTAGCGTCTTGTCCTCTGCTCTTATGAAACATTATCTAGTGGAGAAGAGAAATATTAAGCTATCAATAACAATCAAATATGGTCATTGTTTTGATAAGGAGAGTCCAAGGTAGGAGCAAATATGTCCCAGCTTGGGACCACCCCTGAGGATGGGCCATTTTTCTAAGACATGGGCCACGAGCCACGTGTGGCCATTGAGGGTTTGAAGTGCGGCTCCTGCAAATAGAAATGAGCTTCAAATGTAAAAGGCACAAGACATTTCAAAGATTTTATAATATGAAAGAGAGAATACAAAATATCCCATTCCCCTCCGGCTTCCGGTCAGGCTCAGCCACTAGGAAATCAGAAGGGAGAAGAAGGAGGAGGAGGTAATGGTACTGGCCGAGTTGCTTCGTAAGGGCCCTACCGAGGACCTCAGCTTCTGCCAGGTGGCTTCCTCCGCACTGCTCTCCTCACTAGTGGTCCCTTCCTCTGCCCTTGAGCTGCTAGGTTAATAACAGCTTCTTACTGCTGCCAGCACTGGGTGCTGCACCATCCCCTCCTGGCTCCCTTCAACCTTGTCAATGGTCCTGTTATTGAGCTCACACAATGGGATTCAAGCATGACTTCTGTGTCTTGCCAGGAATAACAGGCTTGGTCCCTGCCCAAGTGGAGTTTACCATCTGTAGGAAAGACAGGTGATAAACAGGGAAACCAAGTACAGTAAGTATCATCAAGATAACAGGTTGGCACAGTAAGTGGGGGTGGAGACACCAAATAAAATGGAATGGTGAGGGAGGCTCCTGAGGATGTAACATTCAAGCTGAGAGCTCAGGCTGAGAATTACCTTCGTAAAGAGCTGTTAAGATGTCATCTAGCACCAAAGAGTTAGGAGTGAATTTGGCTCCCAATTCAGCCCCCACGACTTCTCCAAACTGGAGGAAGCAGCCTAAGGAGAGGGGAGCACCCCTCAGAGATGCTCTTGTAGAGCGTAGAGGGCTACTTGGTGGCAGCGACGCCAGAATGAGGATTTGTCTCCTGAACAGGCGGGAAGAGCGGTGCTGTGCTGGAGCTGCTTGTCCTGGGAGGGCCCCCCCCATCCCTCTCATCCCCACCCAAATCTCAGTACAATACCACGCTCCTGCCAGCCCTGTGGGTTGGGAAAACAAAGATATGAGTCTTGAATTGTGTGTGACAGTAGGTGGGCAGAATTATCAGTGATCTACACCAGTTCCGTGGAGGCAAGAGGAACAAGTAAATGCCAAGTCCATGAATAAAAGGGGTTGTAACCCAGTAACTGTCCACTGAATATCAGCGGCAGTCAAGTGCCTAGAATCTGCCCAAACCCCTAAGACTTAGAGGGAAGAATAAGGAGAATTCTGCTTCTGTTGAAATAGGCAGAGAACCACAGATTCCCTTCTTCCTCCGAAGCTGGAGTCTCAGGGATCTGCGGTTCTCAGCCCGGGATGCCCATTCGAATCACCTGAAAGACTTTTTAGAAGCAGCAGTGCCCTGTTCTCAGAGCTCCTGGTGTAATCGACCAGGATCTAGTGTAGTCCACATTGAGAACCTTGGCAAAAAACAATGGAATTGTACTGAGATCCGGGTTGGGCCAAAGTCAATACAGAGAAACACCAGTGAATCCCGAAGGACCACTGGAATGAGGTTCAACTTAAGGAACGTTCTCTAAGTTATTGTCAAACTTCAGGACAAATTAGGATCACTTGGATGCTTGAAACATGGATTCTCAGTCTCCACTCCAAAAGGATCTGACTGCGTTCATCTTAGATGGGGTATATGAATGTGCACAATGAATAAGCTCTCAAGTGGACTGGGAGAAACAAATGAAAAGGGGAAAACACTATTCAGGGAAAGTGCTAGATACCCAGATTACGACCAGGTATCACCTCTAACAATGAAACCCCAACTTGAGAATTGAGAGTTTGGGGGAGATCAGTGCCTTGCAGAGGGAACAGCTAGATAGGCATCACCCTGGAGACTTTGGTTTTGGAAACTAAAACCAGATGAATAGAGGGTATATGACGAGAGTGAGGAACAGCTTGAAAACTAGAACAAATGATTCCTGGTGGGCAGGAAAGGGGTAGAGTTTTGGAGGTGGAGAATGAGAACCTCAGAATGAAGTAAGGTCGAGAGGGAGGAGGATACGAAAATTCCTGCTTTCCCCTCATTGCAGTTGTATGTGGAAGGAGAGGGAGAAATGGTAAACTTTGGTCCTTGAAATTCAGAAGTGAACCAGCTCTGAGTGGTTATGTTTTATGGACATTTGAGAGTCATTTAATCATGTAATTACCAGGGCAATATGTTAGTAAAGTAGCATCATTTTCAAATGATACTTAAAAAACCGAGGCTCGGACGAGGGCACCGGCTTGCCCATCACCACACCACCAGGGCAGGGTGGTGCCCAGGGGTCTCGGGCAGACTTGGCTTGGCTGCCAGACCAGCACTCACCCCGCCACCACAGCCCCTCCCAAAATGAACGGAGGGAGTTTGCCACCATCACTGTAGGCAGGGAGACAGGGATCGAATGCCTTCAAAAAGAATCCTTGCGAAGAAAAGAGCCAGGGAAGGATAAACGAA
Organism: Pteronotus mesoamericanus; assembly: GCF_021234165.1. Taxonomy (NCBI): domain Eukaryota; kingdom Metazoa; phylum Chordata; class Mammalia; order Chiroptera; family Mormoopidae; genus Pteronotus; species Pteronotus mesoamericanus. The sequence continues at coordinate 14,764,709 of NW_026555105.1, forward strand.
GAAAAGTCAACGGAACTACAACTGGAAAAAAATGAACCGAGGGTCTTTCTTCCTTCCATAAAGTTGAGGGCTTCATATATACCAGACTCTCTCCTATCCTCTGTAGACAGAAAGTGAACAAGAAAAGCACAGTCCTTAACTTCATAACGTGTACATCTAGACCAGGATGGCAAATCACTGACCTTGGTGCCATCGCTTCTCCTCCCTGTATCCCTGACAGACATTACTAATCAACCACAGCATCATTGGCCTTCAATTCCTTCTCAGCCAGCTGCTGCCAATCAGCTGAGGGCAGGCATGTGAGATGAAAGCTCCTTGCCATCCATTTTGGGCTTTAGGGTTTTGACAAGGACTTTCTGAGCACCTACCAGACGTCAGACACCCTAGTAACTTGCACAGTACGGTGTCTCATATTCTACACGAGGAGACGGCTGTCCAGAGAGGACCCAGGTCTGCCATGTGGAGCCCTTTCATCAGAGCCCAGAGCACAGGAGCAGGAGTTTTGTGAGGGTTTTCTTCAGCTTTATGGAAATATAATTGACGAATAACACTGTAAAATGTTTAAAGGGTACATTGTAGTGATTTGATATATGTATCCAATGTGAAAGGATTCCCACCATCTAGTTAATAATACAACCATCACCTTTTTTATTTATCTGTTCATTTATTTTTCTGGTGATAATATGTAAGTTCTACTCTCAGTAAATTTCAATACTACAATACAGATCCTTACACCTTATTGACCTTAGAGCTGAAAGTTTGTACCCCTTTACCAACTGCACCCTCTTTTCCCCAGCCCCCAAAAGGAGCGGGAGTTTTGAAAGCGTGTCAGAAATCTGTTGTTGAGAATCACTACTCATCAGTCTCAGGGGCAGCCCTGGGGCCACAGCGTCGTGTGCCAGGCTGTGCTTCCTCCCACCCTCGAGCCTCTGCCCGGACCTCCTGCCTCCCTGGTCCGACCCCCCGCTGGGCATCTTCAGGAGGCACAGCGTGAGAAGGAAACCATGGTTCTGCCCCTGCTGCGTCCACCCAATGTGGAGAAGAGGCCCCTCGCAATCGGGCTGAGCCTCAGGCTTCCCCAGTGGCTCAGCCTCAATGCCTCCCATTGCTCCCATCGATCCCCGAGCAATGGTGCTCACACTGTGCGGCCTGTCAGGACCACCTGTGAAGCTTTGAAAACTGCCGCTCCCTGGCTGCATCCCAGATCAAATGCATCAGGCTATCCTAGGACCCTGCATCAATGGTTTTAAAGCTCTTTGAGTGATTCTAGCACACCATGTTTGAGACCACTGTCCTAAACTGCCCTGCCACATCCCCTCTGCGGTCCCGGCAGCAATGTGCTCAGAGTCGAGTCAGCTCCGTGAGGTGATGTCCGAGGTGGAGACAGGCAGCCAGCCTGCCAGCTGCTCGCCCTCCAAACCCCAACCCCTGCCAGGCTCAGCGCCGAGCCAGGCCAGGCCTGCTCCCCAAGGCGCCGGGTCCTCCAAACAAAAACAGGCGGCCAGAGTTCAGGGCCCGCTGGCGTTCTCCCGGTAAGCACCTTTTGTTCCAGGCTCAGAGCTGTTAATTAAAGAGCCGTGATTAATGAGGAAGCGCTCCTGGTCCCCATCTAGGATGAGAGGTCCTGGGGATGCTGACTTTGCTGGAGGAATCTGCAGTCAGATTCCAACTGGAGCTATTTATAGTCCGGCTCGGTAGGGTTGGGAGGAAGGTGCCCCTCCTCCTCCTCAGCTCCTCTCCTTCCCCCCTCCCCTACCCCACCAGGAGGGAACGTGAAGGTGGAAATATTTATTGAGGAAGAGTAAACCTTAGCACATACACATTCGTATTAATTCGTCCGAACATTCATTCTCTCGACACATATTTATTGAATGCCTACTAAGCGCCGGCCCCGGGCCAGCTGATACTGTTGCAGCTCTGATTAAGAGTGACGCGTCCTCTCTTCTGGTGGTTTTCCCTCCAGGGGAGAAGTCATTACCAAGGAAGTCTGCAAGTATGTGGACAATTGTCAACAGAAGCTAGTGCTCCGCAGGCGTGGGCCACGGCTCCATGCAAGTATTCAAAAGGATTCAGTGACCCTCACCACCGCGCTGACCAGCAGACCACTGCCATCCCCACCTTTAATAGGAAACAGGCTCAGACGTGCGCAGAGTCAAAGTCCCTGAAGAGTGTGTGCCAGGGTCCGGATTCAAAATCAAGTGTGGCTTCCCAAACTTGTTTTCTCTCCTTCACGGGCACATGGCTGGGTGACATTGCCCGGTCTCTTGAGGTTACACACAGTTGTGTGGCCAAATCCCTGCCCACTCCCTGGGTGGCTCATGGCAAACCTCCCATGTGCTGTCGTCAAGGCTCTGGATGACAAGATCCAGGGTGACCTTGAAAACCATGTGTTGGAGGTGCAGAGTCTCCATAAAGCTGGACTCCAGGTGGTTTTGCAGAGAAGATCTGCCCCCCACCCTTCCACCAAGTGGGCTTCATGTGAGTGGAAAATAAACTTCTTTGCACTGAGCCCCTCAGGTGTCAGGGTTTACCTGTTACAGCAGCTAGCATTGCCTAACCTAACGGAGCAGATCTGCCTGCTCTGAACACTATGTCTACTGACCCTGAGAAAGAGTTACTGCCTTCCCTAAATGTTTTATGAGTAGGCACTTTCACTGGGGGTGAAAGACAAGGAAGCTCAGTGTCCTTCGCAGACACTTGCTCAGTCGGGCCGTACTCACAGGTCACTGCCAACCAGCCCGGAAAGGCCCCCAGCACTGGTCCTACTCCCTGTCCCCTCGTGCAGCTGGATCCAAGATTGTTCATCCTTGCACTAGCTGGGCACAGAGGGGACAGAAGATGAGGGGGGCAAAAGAGGTGTCTTCCTGGAACTGGGTCAGAACCATGGTATGAGTTTTCCCCTGGAGGACATTTCTGGCGCTGCTGGGTGGTGGGGGAGGGGACAGCATGGAAGGGAATGAGTCTTGGAATCAATTAGAGGGACAAGACCTGGCACACATCTTGAGGATACCGTGGGATGTGGGGGTGACCCAGCCACAATTCCCTCTTCCATAAAATGGGCACATGAAGGGACTTGGCACAGCATCTGACACGTGAATGACAAAAAGCTTCAAACTCACCTGCAAGCCAGCAAGTAGAAGGGAGTAGGAAGCGTTTACAGAAGAACATGAGCCTGAGAAGCTATTGGGCAACTGGATCAGCCAACCTAGAACCACTTTTTGTCCAGACTTCTCAATATCCAAGCTAATAAATTCTCCTTGCTCAAGACAATTCTAATTGAGTTTTTGGTACTTGTATCAAAAAGCATCGTGCCTCATCTATAAGACCCAGAGCATTAGGTCTCTGTGACAATTTCCTCAACTGTAAAATGGGAATGTGGTTCATTTTTTTTCAGTGAAGACTTCTACTAATTAAACAGTCATATAGGCTACTGTGGCTCAGTGAACTGAGTGCCAGCCTGCAAACAAAGTGTCACAGGTTCGATTCCCAGTCAGGGCACATGCTTGGGTTGCAGGCCAGGTCCCCAGTAGGGACGCATGAGAGGCAACCACACAATGATGTTTCTCTCCCTCTCTTTCTCCCTCCCTTCCCCTCTCTCTAAAAGTAAATAAATAAATAAAATTTTAATCATATAATCATGACCACCATGCCAGATTTCTGCGGGGTTTTCACGAGTCTGCATTTTAAAGAGCTGTCCCCATCCAGGAGCAGTTTGTAAAGCTCCCTCTCATGACACAGACGTCAGTGTCCCCAGCATCTATTTTACTTTTTTCACTCATCTTTTATAGATATCAAACTCTCGACGTATGTGAAATGATACTCAAAAGACCAGTATTACAGTTTTGCTATTTCTAAGCCCAGCAGTTTTTTAAAAACACTGCTCAAGAGGCTGCCTTCCCCAACTTTGTTCTGCTAAGCACCTCGACAGGGTGGGTGAGGTGAGTCTATGACAGGTTAGGGTTAGGGTTGGGGCTGGGGTTGGGGTGGGGTTGGGGTTAGTAATTTATGGGATTTATGGGAATTGAGACAAGAGAAGTACTGGGTTGGCCAAGAAGTCCATATGGTTTTTTCCATAAAACAAAAGACACAAATTTCATTTTCACCAATAACTTTACTGATTTGGTGATTTTGAGTATGTTGGCTATTTCTCGCATGATATAACATTGATTGTTCTCAATTAATGTCTCAATTTGATCGCTACTAACCTCGACTGGTCTATCTGACCAAGGAGCATTATCCAGATAGAAATCTCCAGCACGAAACTTCACAAACCACTTTTGACACACTCGGTCAGTCACAGCACCTTCTCCATACACTACACAAATCGTTTTTTGCATTTCAGTTGAATTTTTACCTTTTTTAAAATAATAAAGCATAACATGCTACAATGTTGCATACTGTATTTTCTACCATCTTCAATATTAAAATGGCTGGACAAAAATTCACCAATTTTGATAAGTTTTTTTAAATACACGCTGATATGATAGCTGTCATAATACAGTCTAACAAAATTGTTCCACATGAAGTTAAAGACAACTAAGAGGTACTAGAGCCATCTTACAGGGAAAAAAACAAACGAAATTTTGACCAACCCAATAGAAAGAGGAGTCCTGTGCTTTGTCAAAGGCTGTGCACTTCAGGTAGGACCCCAGCCCCAGCTGGGATGGCGAATTTTATGTGTCACCTTGACTGGGCTAAGGGAGCTGGTAAAACACCATTTCTGGGTGTGTCTGCAGGTGTTCCTGGAAGAGATTAACATTTTAATCAGTGGACTGAACAAAGACCACCCTCACCAGTGCGGGTGGGCATCATCCCACCTGCTGAGTGCCCAGGTGGAACACAAAGCGGGGCGGGGGGGTGGGGAGGAGGCTGGGTTCACTCTCCAACTGAGCTGGGGCGTCCATCTCGCCCTGCCCTCGCACACGGTCGCTCCTGGTTCTCGGGCCTTCAGGTTCAGACTGAAACCACAACACTGCTTTCCCGGGCCTCCAGCTTGCAGACAAGCAGATTGTGGGACTTCCCACCTTCATAAGCCTGTGCGCCAATCCTTCATAATAAATTTCTTTCTATATATCTGTATATCTATGTCTATGTCTGCGTCTATGTCTATGTCTATATGTGTTGTATTGGTCTGTTTCTCTGCAGAATCCTGACTAATGCACGAGCACCTCAAAACTTCAGTGCAATGAACCTACCCCTGCAACGCGTGCTGCGAGTGCCACCGCAAGGAGACCGCGCAGATGCAGAACTCAAAGGGGCCAGAGTCTCCGCACAACTAAATGGTGCCTTTTTCAAAGTCTCACCAAGGGGCTAGATGGGCTACCAGTGGCCCTGGTTATTACAATTGTCATAATTATTACCACTCCTATTAAAAGTCTATTCATGGGAGACTCCCTGGGACACGGCCTGCGCGGCGGGAGAGCGAGAACGGGGAGCACGGGCTGAGCTGCCTGATGCTTTCACTGAGCTCAGGTCTCAGTCCAGCCCACCAGCCAGAGGGCTCTGTCCCTCCGCTCACACTCTGTGGGAATCCAGCCCAGCCCCGGGGACATGCCATCTGCTCTCCAGGGTCACGAAGGGCTCACCACTCCACCCCTCCAATCTCCTTATGCCTACAGGACCACTACCCTCAAAACCCCTTGTGCTCATCCTTCAAGGCTTCAAACAGACCACGCTGCCTCTGCAAGCACCACAGCTTCCTCTTGGCCAGCCTGAGTCCTGAGCTCATCTGGTATTTAAAACTTATAAATTCTGTTTTGCAATGGAAAGACTTTTTCAGTGTTCTTCCCCTGGCCCCCAAAAGTCTTCATGAAAACATCTCCCTGAAATTCTGTTATGCGAGCTTCCTGGGGTTCCCCTCCATGTGTACACATGGAAATATACGAACATGCCTCGCCCTCCAGCGCCCAGACCCAGCTCTGCGTCACCGAGAGGACCAGAGCACAGAGCAGGAAGCATGGCGCTCGCCCAGAGAGAGCTCCTGCTGTCCCTATGGAACTGCCTGCTGCCGCTGTCCTGAGCCAACATCCCACTCTGCTTCTGGTAGACTGGCTAGAACAGCCCCCCTACTTGGTCCAGCACAACTAAATGGGGCATCGGGGCCAGATGGAGCCTCTCACTGCCAGCCTCCCATCCCACAGACCAGCCCTGAAGTCTGCGACTCTCCCCTTCCTTGGGCAGAGCCTCCGAGAGCCCAGTTCACATGCAGATGCTACCTGGCTGGGGTCCTGTTTGTAATATGTGCTCACAGACACTGCACACATGCATGGTTGCACAATGACCAGGAGCACATACACACACTATCACCAAAGTCCTAATAAAAGGTGAAAGGAAAGACGTATATGAGCTTGCACACATCCACACCACTAACACACATGTATTTACCCATGTGTATACACATGACCACTATAGCACATGAGTGCCTGTTCTCAGATACAGAGAGAGATGCGCAAATGGAAGTGCAAGACACTGTCCCTGAACTTCTGACCTCCTACAGACACCGTGAGATAGTCCATTTGGATTGCTTTAAGCCACTAAGTGTGTGGTAATGTTACACTGCGACAAAAACATTAATACAGTAAAAATTTACCCCCACAATAGTAATGTACCAGGTACGTCTCACCCATACATATATGCACATGCATGCCCTGGGCTGCACACACATACAATACACACATACAAGCACATGGACACACACATCCAGGTGCACACGCGCACACCCTGAGCACACACATGCCCACACACACTCCAGTGCCGCTCTGAGAGCCCAGAAGAAGAGGGCATCCTGGCCCAGACCGGCTGGGAGGCTGCAGACTCCAGTGCAGTCACAGTAACTAGCTCTTTAACTAAAGCCCTCTGGCCACTCTCTGGCCACAAGGACCTGCCCCCCAGCACCTAACTTGGATCCTGGGAACCTCGGAGGCTGCAGATGGGCTGGGCAGTGCAGCCCAGAGGCTTGGCTGGGACGGTGATCAGGAGTGGGACTCAGCTGAAAAACTCACAGCTGACCAGTCGTTTCACTTGACTCTTCCAGGAAAGAAGGTTCTGCCAGCTCCATGGCTCTTCTTCTCCATGTCTTAATTATTCTTCTGGTTCTAGCTCCTCTCTGTGCCCTGCCACACCCCGCATCCCCAACACACACACACACACACACACACACACACACACGCACGCACGCACGCACGCACACGCACACACGGAGGGCCAGGGGTCAGGACCCTAGGCCAGCACAGGCCTGCAGCTCCCATCACCACCCCCTGGCCCAGGGCCAGAACGGGATCGAGCAGAAGTACCCCTCCCCCACCCTCAGCCGCCTCCCCAGTCCCAGCACCCCCGACCACCGCCAGGGGGAGCCCCCGCACAGACCCTACCTCCGCAGCACCTCCTGGTAGCCCCTGTGCTCCAGCTTCTCGGTACTGTTTAGCAAGCCTTCCAGAGAGGTGCCACACACTGAGTGGCCTCAGCCACAGGTCTGGAGGCCAGAAGTCCAAGACCAGGGTGTCAGCGGGCTCTGTTGCTGCTCAGGCGAACCTGCTCCAAGCCTCTCCCTAGCTTCTGATGCTTGCCCGCCATGTTTGATGTGCCTTGGTTTCCTTGCAGATGTATAATGTATCACTCTATTCTCGGCCCCGATCTTCACGAGGCATCCTCCATGTGCGCGAGTCTGTCCCCAAGTTCCCCCTTTTTATAAGGCCACCAGTCATACTGGATTAAGTCTACCCTAATGACCTCATTTTTAACTTGATGACCTCTCTAAAGATACTATCTCCAAATCAGGTCACATTCTGAGATACTGGGGCCTAAGACTTCAACACAGAAATGGCCGTGGGGTACAACGCAACCTGTATCTCGGTCCTGTCGTTAGTCATGCATGCGCACACCTTGTGGTGTGGCCACACAGCCTCACACTTTGCTCTGGCCTTTCTGGGCACATGGAAATGTGGCTTTTATTCAGCAAATATTTTTCCAGAGCCTGCTCTGTGCTGGACACTGCCCAGGGCACTGGGAATCCAGTGGAGATCCTGGGGCACACAGCCATGTGGGATGAACAACCCCACGCCCCCTTGAGGGTGTCCCCAACTTCTACACAGGTGGTGCCATTGGGAGCCACAATCTGTTCTTTCTCTGATAAACACTCCTGGCATGAATCCCTTAGAACCTACATTTGGGGGCCTCAGAGGGACCCTTTTCCTGCTGCAGTTCCGACCCCTCAAAGAGAGATCCTTTTGATATGGGGACTTGTCGTGTCAAAGTATCCTCATGTCTAAATTGAAACTGTGTCACCAGGCCCATGAAAATGAATAATGGCCACAATTATGACCCATATAACAGCCCAATAAAACCTAATTAAAATGATCCACATCCCATCTGCCAAGAGCAGAGCAAAGCAGCCAGGGAAGCATGGAGACCCAGTAAGTTCCCGGAGAACAAGTAATATGAATAATAATAGTATTTATATTATAATAAATATATTATAGAATATTAACATATGATAATGTAATGTAATTATAATAATATTGTTGCAGCTAACATTTAGTATATGATTGCTGTGTGCCAGCCCGTGTGCTAACAGGGGCCGTCGCTGACACACTGGACATGTGTCATCCCATTTCATTCTCATCTAACCTGCCATAAATTAAGTGATACCCAACGTCTGCATTTACAGAGGAGGACACTGAGGCACAGAGACATTAAGGAACTGCTCAAAGTTACACTGCCCGTAGGTAGTAGAAATGACATGTCAGGCTCTAGTGGTGCCTGACCTATAATAAGTGCTCAATACATGTATGTTGCATGCATGAAGGAATTTGGCCAAGATTCTATGTCAGGCAACCCAAGATGCCACCACAAACAACCAACGGACATTCACTTAGCACCAGCTAAATTAAGGGGTTGTGTAGAAACAGAGGTGAAAGAGAGCCAGTCGTTGAAATCTGGTATGATTATTGCTCTAATGGACACACATACACAGTGAGTACACGGGCACGGAGGGGGACTTTATTTTGCCCAGGAAATCAAGGAAGACTTCCCATAGGTGGCAGAGCTAGAGCTGGGTCTTAAAAGATGGAGGAGAATTTGTCAGACCGGTAAGTAAGGTATTCCAATCAGAGGGAACAGCATGTGCAAAGTTGTAAAAGGGTCAGAGCCCAGCGTATCTGGGGTGTCACAAAGTTGCATAGCATGAAGTTTGCTATGGTCAAGTCTTGGCTAGAGCGTGGCATGAAAGCAAGGTGTGTGCCCAGAAGGCTGGCAAGGTAAGAGGTCAAGATCATCAAGCACCATTTAGGCCAAGCTCAGGAATTTAGGTTAAGCAATGGAGAGGCATTGAAGACTTCAAAACCAAGGAGCAATATGGTCATGTGTGCTCACCAGAATAGTCTCTCAGGTGGCTGGGCAGAGACTGTCTTGGGAAAACAGGAAAGCACAAACCCTGGGACATTTGGACATAGTACCCTAGGCAAGAACACCAATTGCCGAACCTTTTTATTAGAGATGAACCTTGAAATAGGCCCAGCATGGTCAGATGGGAGCTGACCATCCTGGTGTGAGAGCCAAAGGGACTGAAGTCTAAATAGGGAGCAGAACACTCGGACTATCTCCGTGTGGTCTTCCATAAGCCTTCACTGCTCCCACCCTCCAGGAAAATGGCACTTGTATCCTGGGTGCCATCGCAGGTCCCTACCTACCAAAGGAATAGTAGGGGAGGGCCCACACTGCCTCCTGCCTGAAGACCTGAAATTCATGACTCCTCCCAACAGATAGGTCTTTCAAAAATCAAGAAGCCCAAAGTCATGGGCATGTGAGAGAGACTGGCTTAAAAAAAGCTATTGCTGTCATTGCCTTTGTCATTTCAAATGATGCTGCCCTTTGACCCAGGAAGAGGTTCCAAATGCATAAAGAGAGCAATAATCTCCAGCATCAATGTTTTGATAAAATAAAAGGGGGGAGACTACGTATTATAAATACCACCTCCGGGAAGTGCAGTGAGAAAAAGTTATTAAACATTCTGTCACAAGCTTGGAAGAGAGCACTGTCCACCCCACCCGGCACTGAGCGCCTAATAAAGGCGGTATCTTGGAATTTGTCACTCTTGAATGCATAATTCACTAGTCAAAAAGCAGCAGTAATACATTGCATTTTCATAAGGGGCTCTGAAGCCGTCTAATTTCCCTGAGTCGCGGGACGACAGGGGGCTGTGGCCACTCGGCGGAGAGCCCTTTATGCATTATGGATAGAGCCTTTGCAATTCCAAGTGACAGCTCAGCTTCCCCATCATCGGCCCCCAAAACCCCAGATTATATTGGAAGACCTAAAACTGAAGGAGGGGTCTGTCTCCAAAGCCTAGAGCCATTTGTTGCCTAGAAGAGAGAGAGAGAGGGAGAATTAAGGTAGGAAAAGAAGCAAAAATTACTGCCTGGATTTCACATAATCAGAAACCCAGGCTAGCTTCTCACTTTGCAAGACACTTGCAAGATGAGGCAAAGAGGAGGTTGGTGATAAGTAGATGGGAGCCACCAGCCCTGTGACTCATACATACCATCAATGTCCTCCTCAGCCCCAGAGGTTAGACAAACACTGGCTTGCTTCCATGAATCCTGGATTCTGAAGTCTGTAGGTACACAACACTATCGGATCTCCTTCTTCGAGGGCCAGTTGTCAGGGAACAAAGCCACAAGAGCGAGAGAAGCATTCAGGCACATAGGCAGCTATGTCTACACAATGACACGGGTGGTCAATTCAGTCAACGTAAGAAGTGAAACATATCAATAACGACATCTAAGAAGAAAAAGAAAGATCTTATTGTATCCCTGTAGTTGTTCCTACGATAGTGACGCTGCTGCTATTCATCTTCCCTGTTATCAAGGGGTCCCCAGGGCCTTGGTTGTGACAGACAAGCATCCTACAGGAACAGAGGTGAGCACCTTTTACCAGCTAGCACCTCTGGGAGCAGGGCGCAGACCATCTCAGTGAAAAGGTCTCAAAAGGCCCCTTGAGAGAGACCACGAGAACCCAAAAGCATGGCAGGGAGTCAGCAAAGAAAAATAACTGAACTTCTTTGCACATGACAAGAAAGAGTGTTTCCTGTGAAGAGGAAAGGTCAAGGGGAGTGAAAAAAGGAAACCAAAAAGTCTGCTTTTAAATAATTTTGAAATTTAAATAAAATTTAATAAAAATCCTTTTCAATAAATAAAAGTCCAACTTAGAAATATATAAAATGAAATAAAGTGCAGAGGTAGTGATGTGGTAGAGCTAGCACATACTGGTTTGCAAGAAGTGACTGTTAAAGCTTCAGGAATTTTTCAGGCCAGTGGGCAAGTTAATACCTTGAAATTGACTGTGGTGGAAGTATTTACACCACAGAAATTGGCAAATGTTACAAATCAGAGCTTTTTTCCCCCAGAGAGCTCATTGTAAAACATTTACCTAAGCACCCCTCAATGGAAGACCCATTCTCCTCGGTAGCTGGTGTAGATAAAATGATTCTTCCAGCTTCTGGACTTCATTCAGTTCTCCGACCTTCCTATGTTCGGGTGATATTTCTCCATCTAAGCAGCCATCAGATTTAACATCCCCTGCAAAAGTGTCCCCAAAAGTTTGGAGAAGGTCAAGTCTCTGAATCAAAGAGATGATGGTGGCTGTGGTAGGACCATTCTTCCTTACACCACACCAAGACCCCAGCTTTGCTGTGAACTGCCAAGACAGATCCAGATGGGATGCTGTCCCTTGGCTGAATGAAATCTGCTCTGAAGAGAAGCAGGACAATCCTGATGTATGAGCAGATCTGAAATTCCACATAGAGTAGTTGCTGATCCAACTCCCAGAATTATGGGCATGGGGCTTGTGTACCTAGATTCTTGGAGTTGGAAAGAGAACTGATTAATGTCATCGTCTTTGCTGTGGATGGTTGGTGACAGATGAGGTTCTTAGGTTGGGTCCCCCAGAAACAACCCCTGAGAGGAGGATTCAAGGCCAAGGAGTATATTCAGGAAGGGATCCCAGGGGCCATCTACCAGAGGAGTACAGGAGTGAGGCAGGAAGGGAAGGGAGCCAACAGAGTGTGTTACTGAGCAGTGTGTTGCTATGGACAGCTGAGGTGCAGTCCCTCCGTCCCCTTTGGGAACTCTAGGCCTCAGTGTGAAATAGGCTTCAGGATTCTCTTGTCCCAGGGGTTTATCCTCCAACTTCATGTGCCAGGTTGGATAATAGCCTCCAAAGATATCAGGTTTTAATCCCTGGGACCTGCAAATGTTACTTTATGTGGCTAAAAAGGACTTCGTAGATGTGACTAAATTAAGGACTTTGAGATAAGGAGGTTATCCTAGTTATCCAGGTGGGCCCTAAATGCAATCACAAGTGTCCTCATAAAAGGTAGGCAGTGAGAGATTTGAAACAAACAGAAGGGGAAATGGCAATGTGACCATGAAGACAGAGATCCAAGTGATGTGGCCACAAGCCAAGGGATACCAGCAGCCACCAGAGCTGGAAGAGACAAGGAACAGATCCTCCCCTAGAGCCTCTGGAGGGAATATGTTCCTTCCACCACCTTGAATTTGGCCCAGTGATGTTCATTTTGGATTTCTGGCCTCTACAACTGTGAAAGAATAACTTCTGTTGTTTGAAGCCATCAAGTTTGTGGTAATTAGCTCCAGCAGCCACGGGAAATTAATATGCCTTGTCAGGCACTGGCGGACGGCTCCCCCAGGGGTGTTGGTTGTCTGCACTTTCAGCCTACCCCGGAAACCGCAGAGACAAATCCAGCTGGCAGAGTCACAGGTGCTGGCAGTGGGGCGCCAGTTAACACCTCCTAGAATGATAAACGCCAAAGCAATACGGGCAGACCACGGACAATGTCAGCCTTAAGAGCACAGCATGGCCTGGGTTGGGGCGGGTCGCTGCACTAACCCCAGGGGTTGACCACAGCAGAGGGCTCTGGTTGGGCTTCTCAGGTGAAGGTGAAGTCATCGTCTTTGTCTGCAAGGGGACAGCATAAAACACCCGGATTTGAGATGCTAAAGCCCAAGAGGATCATGATCAGAAAACTCTGGAGACAGGAACAGGAGAGAAAGGCCTGCAACTTATGACTAGGGTGGGAAAAGCCTGCACCCCCACAACACAGCCTCCCCAAGTGCCAGACCTGCTCCTGGATACCACCCGCTACACCTTGTTGTTAAGGCTTTGGAGGAGGAAAATGTCAGCTTCTCCTACTGCCTGACCACCGCCACCGCCACCATCCCAGCCCCATGGTTAGCATGTGTTACTGAAAACGTTCCATGGTCAGACAAGTCTGGGAAAGGCAGAATCAAGCAAGGTTAAACCTAGCTACTCTTCAGGAGAGGAATGTTATGCAATTTTCTTTCTTTTTTTTTTTTTTTTTTTTTTTTCTTTCTACTGTAGGCCTTTTTGCAAAGCCTCTCATGGAGTTACACCTGGGGGAAATGATGCTAAGTTAGCTGGTCAGATAGAGCCCAGCAGGGCCCCAGAGAAAGGGCTGGGGGTGGGGACAGAAGAGGCACTACAAAGGCCAGAGACATGACTGCTTCCCAGGGTGGGGGTATTTACAATGGCTGTGACACAAGTCCAGTGCCATCGCCGCCACCCCCTTCTCCCCACCAGGAGGAAGGTGCTGTGGCCCTTGTTTTACGAATGAGCAAACCAAGGTCAGGATGTGCAGGGAAAGCGAAGGCAGAGAAGAACGGGCTGGAGGCCCTGCTGGGGCGCAATGGGCAGAGCTGCCGCTGGCTGGACGGGGTCATCTGAGGATGGTCGGGGGATAAGGGCAGCTCACCAGGGTGATTCATAACCCCGCCTTGGGCTTTTCACAGGCTGACTCACTGCTGGGAACCAAGGAGGAGCATGCATTGGACATCTTGGCTGAGTGATGAGATGGAGCAGAAAGCCAGCTGGGTCAGCTCCCTTCACCACCATATAGGCAAACTTGCATCCACGCTCCTGAATGTTGGCTGCTATCCTTGGATCACATCTGCCTGAGCCAGAGGGACCATGAATGGGAGGAATGTCAGGCACTGCGGGCTTCCTGTCCCTGTTTCTGGGGCACTAGTCTCCTCTCTCCTTTGTCAGCAAAGAGTGAAGTGGACAGGTACCAGGGACAGCAGGCTGATGAAAGTGGCTGGTGCCTGTAGATTCTGACCCCCAAACTCCTGGTTGCACAGAGAAGCCCACTGCCCCTCCAACATCCCTGCCCTTGAACCCCAGCTTCTGTTCAGCCCAACGTAGGCTGCAGCCACCTTCGCTGCCTCTGAACCTGCCCGCCCCTCAGCCAGGTCACACTGGAGCAGCATCTTCCTATCCAGCGACAGATCTTGTTAAAAATCCAATGACCGTACGAGAGGCAATGGGACTTTTAAAATGCAGCCAGTGATGCCAGAATCTTCCACGCCGTCTCCACAGGGGGTTTGCTTGCTGGTTTGGCTGGGTGCCTTTAAATAATTAGACCCACTGAGTCAGCCGAGGCTGGAGAACCAAACAACAGCCAAGCTCCAGGGATGGGAGAAAGGGGATGACACCGTCCTGCAGCCTCAGATCCAACAAGACCCACAGAGGAGGGAGCATCGTCTACACCTCTGTCACCTCCCCAGTGTCCTGCTTCTCAAACTGTGGTCCCCGGACCAGCAGCCTGGACGTAGCCTGGGAGCTTGGTGGAAATGCTGAATCTGGCCCCATGTTAGAACTACAGAGCCAGAATCCGCATTGTACCAAGATGTCCAGGTAACATGGGCGCACGTTCATGTTTGAGAAAAATTGTCCTCGCACATCGAGCTTCTCTTTCCCGGGAATTAGAAGCAAGAAGGAGGCAGAAGGGAGAGGATTATCTCCCTCTGCTCATAAGCATAGGCTTTCTGAGTGGGCCGATGAGGCCTCCCGCGACCGCCCACCTGGAAAGCGCGGACACTGCTGGGACCCTCGGGGATCCCTGCGCAGCCCTTCTTCCCATCTTTTGGCTCAAGGATCCCTGGCCTGAGACAATGTAGGTGGGGAATTGGCCCCTGCTCATCACCAGCCCGCCTCGGCCTGTGGGCTTCCCGGGCCCCCTGCCTCCTTCTGCCGAGAGCATGGGGGCTATCCCTCCACCCCAAACTTTTGTGTCTTTGTAAAATGTTTAGCGAAAAACTGCCGACTATGTAAATCAGAGATCATTAGAGGTTGGGTTTTTCCTTAAAGAATGGATTCAGCAAAATGCTGTTTTCTCCCCGGCTCTGGGTCTCTATTTAGGGGATTGGAGCTCTGTTTATTTATTTATTTATTTATTCATTAGCTGGGCCCACAGTCAAGGAGAAAGGAGCAGGGCTATTAATCTTTCCTGTCATCCATTCACAGATGTGGAGTTCACACCACAGCAAATGTGAAGTCAGCAGTACACAACCACAAGGTGGAAATTTCAAGAGAAACAAGCTTGGAGGAATAAAAAATAAAAATAAAAAGGGAGTGGAGGCGGGGTGGGGTTGAGGGCTACACAGAGACGGAGCACATTTAAAATTCAGCATCTGCGCCTCCCTGGGCTCCTGCGCGTGTGCCTGGAGTAATCCTGTTCCCAGCAGGGAGGCGCCATTGATATGTTAATAATAATTGTCTTTTCTCTTCATCCTGAAGAAATGAAGTTTGCAAACTGATTCCGCTGCGGTACCCCTGACTCTGTGTATGTGCGTGCGTGTTACACAGAGGCTACGACCAACGCACATACTCACACACACTTCTTCTTCTGCCTATTTATGGCATCTGCTTTAGCAGATTCTGGAAATCTCCATAGGAAGACCCATCACAGGAGGCTGTGACAAGGTCTAAGAAGGCTCTGGTGTCCCTTTTGGGAAGGATGTGACTGCCAGCCCTCGGGGGTCGGAAACAGCGGCCAGGCTGCCATGGCCACACATTTTGCTGGAGAGAAACCCCAGAAAAGCCACAAGCATCTCCCACCGGGGAGTTCTAAACACAGGGAGAGCCCACGGGCCAGTGTCCTTGAACTAGGGCTGGGCAGTGTGGGGCAGACCAGGAGATGAGCGCTCAAACTCCCTAGGGCTGGAGTCGCTCTGAAGCCCCGTGAGCCTGCAGGGCGGACACCCGTGTCCGCAGAGACGGACTGGCTACCCCTTGCCCCTGTTTCCTTTTTGCTGTATTTCTGCTTTGGGGGCTGAGGCCCTGACACTTCAGCTCTTTGCTTGTCAGCTCTTTCTCCCGCTGGGCCTGGAGCAGACGGTGGCAGACCCCTCCGCGTGCAGACCTTATCAGTGTGTTCCAGAGGGACCCTGGTGCTGTCCCTGTGGCTCAAAAAAGACTTCATCTTTTGCCTTGAGGTGCTGCTGTTCCCCGTGGGTCCGCTCCTGCTCCCCACCTGCATTGCCCCTCCCCCACTGGTCTAAGATGCTGAGTTCCTGGCCACACAGCCACCTGCCAGAGGGCTCCCGTCTCAGATGGGAAAGGCTGAGTCCAGTTTTGCATGGAGCGTACCCATTACCACCCTGAACGGCAGCAGGGGAAGCCTGCCACTTCCAAGGTAGCTGAAATCAGCTTCTCTTAAAAGAATGGGAGCTCCTTAGGGCATGGAGACCATGTTTATTCATCCCTGTTCCTTGACACTTGGTGGATACTCAGTGAACATGTGTCAAATTGTGTTGAATTCTGGGTCAAAAAGAGCATGGATGCCAGGGCAGGGGGCGTAGGGAACTAAGGTTTGTGCTGAAAATACAACATAAGCTAAACATTCTCTCCTGGGTTGAGGAAGGACTGAGAAGCACGCTGGCGGATCAATGAGCTCTGTGCTCAGCAGGATTCTGAGGCTGTGTCTAGACTGAATGGGGAAGTTTGGTGAAGTCCGTCCGGGGTGCAAGACGGGGAGCAGTGACGCTGTGGCTCACACTCGAGCCTTGAGGGTCGGCTGCCCTGAGTCCCAGAGCATTTTGCAAATTATATGGACCCCAGAAGGGGGCACCTCTGTGATGAGAGGGGAAAGGAAGGAGGGCTAGACTGGGGCAGATCCCGCAGATCAGGGAGCCCCGTCCCAGGTGCTGGCCCCACTGGGAAGGCTGAGCAGGGCACAGGATGCCCTGGAGCTGGAATATTTCTTGAAACGCACATCACAGGGGTCACCAGCTAATTGCAGCCACTTGGCAGCCCAGAGGCAAGGCCAGGCTGCAACCCCAACTTTCTAGCCAGAACTTACTCCCGACACTCGTGGGATGTGGCAAACACACCTGAATCACCCTTCCATCCATCCCTGCCTCCATAAAACACTGGCTCCTTCACTGCGATGCCCGTGTTCACATCTGTGCACCAGAAACAATAAAATCCAATTCTAAAGGGAACAAAGAGCAAAATGCATTCACATCACTAGTACACTGCAGAGGACACCCCACTGCTGCTAAACACCAACTTCCTCAGACCCCAACATGCTGCCGGGACTACTTGCGGCCTCTTCTCTTGGCTCCCACCTCACCCTAGGTTCTGTCCACACCAAGCCCCAAACCCCACGCTCTCTCTTTCCTCTAGCTTTGTTCATGCTTTCCTCTACCAGCGATCTCTCCCCACACTTTTGCTGAAATTATCAAACTCATTCTTTATCTCTCAGGTTAGACATTGCCTCCTCCAGGAAGCCTTCCCTGACTTCACACCGCACTCCAAAGCCATGAACTTACTTCTGTCACAGGATCGTGCTATATGGTCATTGACTATTTATGTGTTTGTGTTTTTCACTAGACAACAAATTGGCAAACTTTTCCTGTAAAGAGCTGGTCGTAAATAGTTTCGCCACTGCAGGCCATACGGTCTCTGTCATAATGATTAAATTCGGTTTTTTGTAGTATGAAAGCAGCTATACACAACATGTAAACAAGTGAACATGACTGTTTCCAATAAAGCTTTATTTACAAAAACCGATGGTGGGCCAGATTTAGCCCACAGGCTGCAGATTGTCCTACATTAGGCAATGAGCTTCTCAAAGCAGGAAGTGTTTGTAGTCAACTATCCCAGCTGGCACAGAGAAGGTCCTTGATACTCCATGAACAAAGGAATGGTATTGAAAATTGTTTGCAATTCCTGTCAGCACCTGGTAGAATTGAATTATTCCCACCATCTTCCTAGAGGCTGGGGAGGGCCACCTAGGCATTAGGCTTTAGCTTGGGTATGGCTGGGACCCTTTTATGTGCTAGGAGTGTTCCGAGCCAGGACTGGTAAATGCACTGTCTCCAAGGCTGGCTCCCAAGAGGGCATGTTCACCTGTTTCACAGTCTTTAATCTTGCCTCTCTCTACCCATTCAGAGCCCACCACTCCGGAGAGGTGGGCACCAATGCCCCTTCTGGTGGGCACAATTGCTTCTCCGGGCCCCTGTCCCTGCTGCCACTGGGCACTTCCTTCTCCCACACTCTGCCAAGCACACACACTACAGAGGCTCTGGGACCACTGAGGTTTCAAAGCCCCACAGCGAAGGATGGTGATTTGGGGGAGAAAACCCCCCACCTTCTCCCAGTTTGGTGGAAACAATGAATTCTGCTCAGGAACCATTCATGAGTCAGTGGTGGAGACGAGGGCCAGGCAGGGGAAGAAACCAGAGACTCCCATCACGCTGCGGTCAGAGCTACCCCGCCTTAAGGACGGAGGTTCTGTGCCTCGGATAAGCTCCTTGGCCCCACTCTGAATTATTCCAGGAGGAGCTCACTATCGTAAGAAATCTTGGTTCCTCCTGCAAATAGCCCCCTGCTGATCCAGGCTTTAACAGTTTATGAAATAGTCTTAAATAAGTATGAAACTTCAGCTGCACAGAATTTAGGTGTAATCCCAGCCTCCCAGCCTGAAAAGTCCTCTGGGTAAATATGGGAGACTGCACTGTTGGTCCCAGCTCTTAGTCCAGCATATCTTCTCCTCACCCTTGGCTGAGGAACTTGCAAGACCCTCCTACTGAGGGCCAAGTTTATGTCTCCACCTCACTGGTGTTTGTTTGGCTTGGCCATGTGACTTACTTTGGCCAATAGAATGGCAGCAGGCTTAGTCACGCATATGCCCCAAATGTGCCTGGACGGTCTCTAGACCTCTAGGCTACTCCCAATCTCCATTAGAAGACTACGCTTTGGAGAGCTGCTCATCCAAGAATGAAGCTCTACGGCCCTGGCCAGGTGGCTCAGTTGGTTGGAATGTTATTTCATACACCAAAATGTCATGGGCTCAATTTAAGGTCAGGACACCTAAGTTGCAGGTTTGATCCCAGTCGGGGTGCATACAGGAGCAACCAATC
Source organism: Pteronotus mesoamericanus (assembly GCF_021234165.1). NCBI lineage: Eukaryota > Metazoa > Chordata > Mammalia > Chiroptera > Mormoopidae > Pteronotus > Pteronotus mesoamericanus. The sequence continues at coordinate 14,783,947 of NW_026555105.1, forward strand.
AATGTTTCTCTCTCACATCAATGTTTTTCTCTCTCTTTCTGTCCCTTCCGCTCTCAAAGAAAAAAAAATCAGTAAATACATATCCTCAGGTTAGAATTAAAGAAAAAAAGAATGAAGCTCTGTAGACAAATTTGAACCCCACCCACTTCCTGGGACTCAGCCTGGCCCAGCCAAGACCAGGCAATCCCAGCCAATCCACAAACCCATGAAGAAGAAAAATAAATGCTTGTGTTTTGCCATTGAGTTTGGGGTGTTTGGTGATGCAGCATTACTCTAGCAGTAACCAAACTAATAACAGAGGATGCTGTCTCCAGATCTTCCAGATTCACCTCCAGGACTGATCTACATGGGGAATAGGAGGCTCAGCGGTGCCTGCTTCCCCGGCCACAGCTCAGACCATCTGAATCTAGCCCTGCATTTATCCCGTTGCCGGAAAAGCTCTGGCCTTTGGGAGCCTCTGGTCTTCCTCTAGTTTGGACTTGCTTTAAGCGGGCCCTGAAGCTCTACGGAAGCTTCCCAGGTCACCGTGGGCTGCGAGGAGAACGTCTGAGTTGCGCCTTCTGAAGGTGATAAAACAGCCAATTGCACAATGGCTGTCATTAACAGTGCAGGGCTGCATGGACAGAGCTAACCTTGAGTCACCTGCTCTGGGCAAATGAACGAGCGATCGATGGCCTTGATTCCAAGGTTGCCAGCACAGTGTAGTCTTGTAGGCATGAACCAGCGCCTCTGAAACTTATGAACTGGGTGAGGCCATCAGAGTAAATCTGAAATGCAAAGTTTTGCTGTCTGATGGGAGAACTTATTGAAAAATTATGATAGCTTTTTGGTAGATGGTAATAATGATTCACTTCCCCATATCCCCATCCTTTTACAGTTTGACTTCCCAAGTCCTCCCACCAAGAGATAGAGTGAATTTCCCCGACCCTTAGAACCTAGATGGGCATGGTGATTCGCCTTGATAGGAGGAATTCAGAGGAAGTCATGTTGTGCCACTCCTGAGCCTAGGCCTCAAGACGTAGTCCATGCTTCTGTTTGTTCCTCACGTGACTATGCCTGTGCCAACTTTTGTGGTGAGAGAGGGTGCAAAGCACCAAGTCATCACAGCAGAGGTCGTCTGGGACCAGTCACCCCGCAGTTAGCCCTGATGCATGAGTGAGTGTGGCCAAGACCAGAGAGCCACCCTGCTCCGCTCAGCCCATTCTGCCAACCTTCATGACCTGTGTAAATTGTGGTTGTTTTAAGCCAACCACCCCCTCAGTCTCAGAGTGGTTACCATGCAGCAAAACTGATATAATTGTTATTGCTGAGAATGCGTTAAAACCACCTCCCACTCATGAGGATGGCTGCTACAAAAATAATAAAGAATAACAAACGTTGGCAAAGATGTGGAAAAATTGAAATGCTTGTATACTCTCGGTGGGAATGCAAAATAGCACAGCTACTAGGAAAAATAATATGGCGGTTCCTCAAAAAAAATAGAATTACCATAAGATTCAGCAATCCCACTTCTGGATATATGCCAAAAAGTATTGAAAGCAGGGTCTGTAAGAGATGTTTGTACATTCATGTCCATAGCAACAGTATACGCAATAGCCAAAAGGTGGACACGCCCTAAGTGTCCATTAACAAATGTAACAATAGACAAAATATGGTCTATACTTGTACATACAGTAGACTGTTATGCAGCCTTAAAAAGGAAGAAAATTCTTACATATGCTACACCATGGATGACCTTTGAGGACATTATGTTAAGTGAAATAAGCCAGTCACAAAAAGACAAATACCATACAATTCCACTAATATAAGTTCCTAGAGTCGTCAAATCGGTAGAGACAGAAAACAGAATGGTGGTCGTCAGAGGCTGGGGGGAGGGGAATGAGGAGCTGTTTAGTGGGTACAGAGTTTCAGTTTTTCACAATGAAAAGAATCCAGGAAGTGGATGATGGTGATGGTTGCACAACAATGTGAAGGTACTTGATGTCACTGAACTGTGCCCTTAAAAATTGTTAAGATGGTAAACGTTATGTCATGTATATTTTTCCACAATTAAAAAAGAAATGAAGCAGTGCTGGGGACCTCCTGGAAGTAACTGATATTCAGAAAACCAACAGCGCTTCATGAAAACACATGGACGCCAAGGAGAGGGGGAAGGGGCACAGATACCACTGGGAAATGCTGGGCGGAGGTGGGGCGCGGTTCAAAGGGTGCTCCGAATGGAGGGGCCGTGGGTTAACTTTGGATGCCGAATCCATCAGGATACTTTAGGTTGCAAGTGGCAGAAAATTAATTCACCCTAGTCTTAAGCAAAAGAACGAAATTTCCTGAAGTAGCTGGGAATGACGCACAAAGTGAAGAAGGACCTTGCCTGCAAGAGACGGTCACCAGGTCCAGCTCCCTCTCCTCTCGCCTCTGTTTGGCTGTGTCCGCTCCAAGAGCTCTGGCCGCCGCAGTCCCTCACCTCCCTCCCACACAGGGAGCCCAGGGGAAGACGCTTCTCCTCCAGCTCCCAAGCGAAGAACCCTGGCGAAATCATGTGACTGGTTTGACCCGGGTCCCGCGTCCACTCCTGGACCAGTCGTGCTGTCTAAGGGAATGGGAGATTCTGACTGGACCGGCTGGGGTCGTGTGGCCTCTGTGGCCTCACTTGCGTGAGATTTGCTTCAGAGAAGGCAGGTGGGGATACTTGCTCGGCAGACATACACAGTTACTACCATCCGTACTGGTTGCTATCATATTAGAGTGAAGGTCATTTGGGAACCCCCCCTGGTGAGGACCCATATTCCAAGTTCGCAAAACAACATAAAGGTAAAGATCCCAACCTTTAGGAAACATTAGACAAGAGTGTGCAGCTCAGCTCCGTCACCAACTAGCAGTGTGAACTTGGACAAGACCTTCATCCTTCCAGAGCCTCCCTTTCCCCATTTACAAAATGGGTTGAATAGTACAGGGCTGGCGTGAAGGTAAATGTGGGAATGCCTATAAATTGTCTCTCACTGTGCTTGGTGCATTGTAAGCATCGAAAATTCAATTTAGAATAGCAATAATAAGAACACTGCCTCCCAGCCTAACCTGTCTGCGGCCTGCCCTGCAGGGAAGAGCACAGGGGCTGGTCTCTAAGGCAGGCGGAATAGCTCTCATTCATTCGGGCCCCATTTGAGCACCTCTACGTGTGTTGTGCCCCATAGGGAGGTGGGTGTTGGTTTTCACTGGGCTACTGCCAGTGCCAGGCCTGGGATCAGACGAGTGAGGGGCTTAGGGATCACATTTAAGGAAGCCCCGCTCTCAGGGCCTGGCAGGTGCAGTGTGAGCCCCTGAGAGGAGCCTCTCCTTAAAACGTATGCCCCAGGCCCTTCACTTGTCCCCCGCTCCCCACTCAGGCCAGCCTTACATACTGCATTAAATTATTTAAAGATCTTATTAACAGTGTAGTCTCGGGCCAATTCCAGCCCCACAGAATCTGAACGTGCACAGGTGGACATAGGCCTTGGAGAAAAGGTTCTCATCCGCAGTGACTCTTCTGTTGTCATCCCAGACCTAGGCTGAGGACTGGCCTTGAGACCAGGCTGTCCCGTGTCCCGATGCAGGGGTTTGTTTGCAGAGATGCCTCGGGGCGCCACGGGGTTGGGGGGCGAGGGGCCAAGTGAGATGGACCTATCCCCCAACTTCAACTGCATTTAAACTTTTTTCAAATGGGACTTGCAGAGAGGATGTCGTTCGGTAAAAAGAGTTTTATGGCTTAAAACAAAAAGTTTGAAAATGTCCAGGCTGGAAGTGGAAGCAAAGAACTTGAGAAGCTCCTCAATAGACAGATGACCAGGCTGCCCCTCCCTAGGTGACAGGGGGTCGCTGGAGCAGATCCTGGCTGGCGCCCTGCCCTCAGCCCTACATGTGCCCCTGGGAATGACCGGCACAGCCTGAGCTCCAGCTCCCCAGGGCTGGCCTCACTCAGAGGCTCTCAATTCCTGGGTTGGGGGTCAGGGCAGGAAGAAAGGCTGTCCCCTTGTCTCCTCCTCCCACCCCAGAAGATCTGGGGCCCCGGTTCCCATGGGGAGTCCCCCTTCAGACAAGCCAGTGGCTACAGGAGGAAGGCACATCCTGGAGATGAGAGAGCCTCCATCTGGAGGCCCCCAGGGCCCAGCGTAGCCGGCGGACCCCCTGCAGGTCCCTTCTCCTCTGACTTAAAAAGCCACGATGTGTAAATGACCTCCTCTTTTAAAGTGTTTTTCTCATAAGCTTAGACATTTCTCCAAATTTTCCTTTGAATTGTTCTTTAAAAGGTATTAAACTATGTTATTTCAACGCTTCTAAGAAAATGTTACATTTTTTTCTAGAGCATCACTTCCGATCTCAATGCTGCTGATTTGGGAGCGTGTGGCTTCATTTCTGCAACTCAGTGGCATGCCACCCTGGAGAGAAATCTCCACGGGCTTTGTGATAGGGGAGTCACTGTTTTGTTTTGTTTTGTATGTTAAGAAATTAACCCCCCAAAAAGCAAAGAATTACAATGGAGAAATGGCACCTGCACGAGTAATCAATGGTGAATGAATGTCGTGATCACGCAGTTCCATTCAAACACCAAGAAAGGAAAGATCAGCTCAGAAACCACCCTGTGGCCCCCACCAGCCACAGCCTCTAACACTTAGCTTGAACTGCTTTTTTCATATTAAAACAGAAATGGATTACATCTCTGAAGGAGACAGGAAAATGATTTGACACTATGTATATAATCTAATTCAAATCATGGACCCCTAATCGACATTTAATTGATGTAATAATGTTTGTTCATGATGGTAAATAAACAAAATATATAAACAGAAACATCTTCTTTGATGTTTAATGACTGCTTAGCAGCTATTTGGGTCAGAGCTACTGAGCTCTAATAAACAAATGCTTAATAATCAATTGAAATGCATTTCTCTGGTTATTGCCTTATTAAATCAGGATCCAGCTCCAGCTGCGGAACGTTCCTTCCGCAAGAAAGAAAACGGTTAGAAACAGAAGAGGCCGTAATGACGGGTCCAGTGTTCGCTGTGAGTTAAAACGAGGGGCTTTGCTCTCAGCGCCCTGCAATCAGACGGAACTCTGCAGACGTGCGCGTGTGCCCTGGACTTTATTGCGTTAAAGCAAATTCTGTCTCCTTTCCAGACTTGATTTTTCATTAGAAGTCCGCTTCTGTTGCCTACCTGATGGGATAACCAATGCAAATAAAATAAGCCACATAAAGAGCTTAGAGCAGTGCCTGGCATGTAGTAAATACCCAACAAATGGTCACCATTATCATCATTCTAGCTTGTCATTGCTCTTCTGAACATGTGTGAATTTCACTCTTGGTCACCTCTTGCCTGAGGTTTCTTTTTGTTTGTTTGTTTTGGGGTTTGTTTTTTTGTCCCCAGAAAGCGAGCCTCCTTTTTCCCAGCCCAGGTCAGGCCACACCCTGCTGTCTCACTCAGCAGACCTATCAGCTGCCAAGCCGCGTCCAGGAAGGGCCACAGCCGGCCTGTCCGCAGCTGGGCGGGCCGTCAGCGCCACCTCCCGCTGGAGCTCTGACCTCTTCTTGCTCCTTCTTATGTTCCTGGCACCTGCTGGCATCCTTTTCTATGTCACCTGTGGCCCTCACGCTTCCAGGAGATGGGACCTGTGTTTGGGACCTTAAGCCAGGCAGCAGATGTGCCCTGGATATAAAGGTTCTGTTTCTCGTTTCTGAAGATTCCTCCCAGAGCCCAGCTTCAGAGAATCGTTGCCCCCTTATCTCTGCAGCCTCCCTCGGCCCCCTTGGCCAGCGTCTCCTTCTCTCCTTGCCTCTCCCTGCCTCCCTCCTCCCTACACCTCTCCTCTCTACACATGCCACAGTAACTGGAGTCTGTGTGCCTAGGGAAAGCAGGAGAACCAGGCGTCAGCTGCCCAGGTACAGAGCCGAGGAAGGGGTTGCTGAGGGAGGACAACAATGATGAGATAAAGTAGAGACCATTTGGTGCCAGTAGAACTTTAAACAGCCCCCAGGGTGACAGTGGACTGGAGGCCGCTTGGATTGACTAACATGTGCTTGATGGTCCCCGGGCGCCATCTTGTGGCCAATCCATGTAATGACCAAAAGAGCCCTTGTCTAGTGACAGTCTTCTAGGCTCCTTCTAAGGTCTCTGATCCTTAGCCCGAGATTCAAGTTGTGTCCAAGCTCTTCCTTAGACTCTAGAAGCTCAACTGTTCACCCCTCTGGGAGGGATGAGAATAAGGGGAGAGCATAGAGGAGAAACAGAAGACAGAGAGGCCAGAGCAAGGAGACAGAAGGGTGCCATGGGAGTCTGAGAGGGTTCACAGACAAAAGCACTTCTGAAAAGACCAAAGGGTCCTGGAAGACAGATGTCAAGACAAAGAAAGTCCCATGTGAACAGAAAAAGCACAGCTGCAAAGACGGGACCCTGCCTGGTCTCCTCTGGAGCTCTGGGTTCACAGCACTCATTGGGCTGGGAATCTGGAGACCGGGAGAGCCAGATTGGAGCAGGGGGGACGAAGAGGAGCTCCTCCCCGCCCCCTCCGGCCCCAAGCTCCACCCTCCCCTCCCAGCAGCCCGACAGCCGGGAGAGTGCTGCTGATGGTGCGGTGGGGGCCACGGAGAGGGAAGGGGCCTGGCCCTTGGCAGCGCTGGAGGCCCTTCTCCCCAGCGCCCAGCCCCATGACCCTGCCAGGGGCAGGGAGCCCCGCTTTGCCAAGGTATTCATTTTGTTCCAAGTCCACATGCTGACTTTTAGGGGTTGTTAGCAAACACGCAGTCTTGGGGATCAGGCTATCTGACTTTCTATCTCCACTCCGCACCTTTGCTGACTGTGACCTCAGACAAATTGCTCAGCCTCTCTGAGCCACCATTCCCAGATCTGTAAGACGGAGAAACTATGGTACCTCTCTTCCAGAGTTGTCAAGAGGGTTAAATAGTTCACGCTACATACTCACATGCAAGAGCTAATTCAGTTCCCAAAACATCCCAGGGGTCATGGGTATTGTCACCCCCCATTTTACGGGTGAGAAAACAGGTTCAGAGAGGCAGAAGTGCTGGCCAGAGGTCACACTGACATTAAAAGGCGGAGGTGGGGCTTGAGCCCTTGTGCCTCCGATTTCAAAGTCAGAATGAGCGGTCCTTGCCTATCTGCCCCATCGGACTGAGAGCTGGTTGAAGGCAAATATTTCATCACGACCACCTTTGTCCTCCCTGAACGTTACTTGGTGACTAGCAGGCGTCAGGGGCCCCATGCATATATGCCTGCTGACTAACCATGTCCTGACGGAGGTGCCGAGTCCGCCATGTTTGCTGGGCAATAGATGAACGAGGGAGTGAGTCCCAAAGCCTCCCGGGGCTCAGGCCACCTTGAACCTCACAGCTTCCTCACATGCACTCGGCTCTTTCCCGTCTCCCAGCCTTTGTAGAAGCTGTTTCGTCTGCTGTGAACACTTTCCCTCTTGTCTCAACCTGAAACACTGAGACCCAAGCCAAATTTCCCCTGCCCTCCTGCGAGGGCTTTCTCTGCCCCTCCCAGCACAGCAAGGCTCCCAGGAGAACCAGCCTAGACCTTCAACAGGGCATGGGCCACATGGCAGGGTCTTCACTGTCCCCCCCACCGGGTTCCCCAGGAGACAGAGAGCTCCTGAGAGTCAGGTAGAGTCTCTCTGACAGTAACTGTGTGCGGCTTGGGGGGCTTGGGGCGCCAGGAACATGGCTGATCTCAGTGACTGTGGGAGGGAGGCTGGAAGAAAGGGCAGGGGGCAGAGAAGGGAGAGAAGGAAGAGATGAATGAGAACCCGAAGAAGGAGGGTAGGTGTGGGGAGAGGAAGAAAGGGGAAAAGAGATTTGGGAAAGAAAGGAAGGGAGGGAATGGGGGAGGGAAAGAGAAGAGGAAAGGAAGGAGGGTAGAGAGAGAGGGAATGTGGAAGGGAAGGAAGGAGGGAAGGACACAGCTGCCCTACTTCTCGGAGTCGCCTTATGGGGGCCCCCTTCCTTGGCAGAGAGGGGGGCGCTCCTGGCGAGGCCGGCACACGCCCCCGTGCCAGCCACCTGGCCCTCTCCCAGCGCTCCCTTCCCACCAGCTCTCTCCTGCGCCCGAGGCGAGTGCCGCGCCTGACTCAGATTCTCCCCGAGTAGGCATTTTTCTTCCCATGCTGGGGCACAGGCGCAGTCTCTGGGAGCGAACACACCTGCCACGCCTGTGCTGACACACAGCTTTTCAGAAAATGAGAGGAAGGGAAAGCGAGCCTGGATGATGCTGGGGTGGGAAAGGCTCCATCCGCCTCTCCCGGGCTGGGAAAGGGGGTCCTGGGGTTGCCTGATGGCGGCACCCAGCGTGGACTGGGGGGGTTCTTCCCACACCGGCCCCCACCTTCCCACATGTCTCCCCTCCTGCGCACTGAGTGCAGTGAAGGCGTTACAGACGTGCTGTCGGGCCAGGCGGATGGAACGAGGGGCGCACGGGGAGGAAACCCTCAGCCCCCTCGCTTGGACTAATGTCAGAGCAGCCCCTTCTCATCATCTGCAAACAAACCCTCCAGAAATACTGCCAACAGATGGTTACCAAAGTGCACTGGAACAATTTGACAAAACAAAGTGCTCTTTTAAGAACATTCTATTAGCCTGCTGGTCCCTCTGCGGATGATTTATTTGGGTTTAGTTTCTGCTAAAGCAAAGTTGGCGTCACATCTTCCTTGAAGAGATGAGGGAGAGCTTAGTTCCAGCAGCTTTGGGAGAGGAAAGAGAGAACATACAAGTCCCAGACCTGCACCCCAAACCGGACCCTAAAACTTCAACACAAACCAGGAAGAATGAGAGCGACAAGAAAGAGTAGCAGCCTTTACTGACTGAGCTAAACACTCAAGTCATTTAATCTTCCCAAAATCCCAGGAGGAAGCTCTTCTCATTTTAGAGAGGACAGCTCAGAGAAGTTAAGTAACTCGCCCAAGGTCACACAGCCAGCCCATAAGAGGTGACTCAGCATGTAAGCACAGCCCATGCTTCGATTCTGAATGAGTCTCGTTTATTCTCTTTTCCTCTGCAAGATGTCCATTGGTGGGAACTGACGAAGTCTAGTGACAAGGACTTACCTGTAATTAGGACAGCTGGGAAGGACACCAATGAAGTCCACCTAGGAGCCATGTTAGGATAGTCAAGGCCATTGCTGGTTGGACTGGCTCTGCGTTAGGAGTGTCTCATCCCAGCTCTAAACCTGCAGCCCCAGGGCCCTCTGAAGCCTGAGGGCCGATGGGAAACAGGAGGTGGGCACAAAGCTAGCAAATAATTGCCTTTGGGAAGGAACTGTGGTGAGGTCAGAGCGAAGCAGAGCCCACAGGCTGGGGGGAGGGGCAAGCCCAGGCCTCACCAAATGGAGACCAGGTCAGGAGAAGGATGTGATGAGTTCCCTCTGGGAACTGTCCTCCCAGATTTCCTTAGGCAGACCACCCAAGAATTTGTGACACTACAAATAATTGGTGGCCTCTAAACCTCAGCAGGATCAGAAGTAGTGGCTCCTCTAGGACCTGTGATCCCGGCTCCTTGGACTAAGTCAACGGCAGTCTCATTCAAATTGCACACATGTTCCCTTGGAGGATATGTCATATTAATCTTGAAATAGAAAATTTTATTTCGTGTGTTGTCTGTGATCTATTGGTAATGGCTGTCTAAAATAGGGACTATAAAAGTCCTAGGGAGCTGGGCTCCACAAGAAGGTGCACCAAGATCAGCCCTGGCTGTTGTGGCTCAGTGGATTGAATGCTGGCCTGCGAACCAAAGGGTTGCCAGTTCAATTCCCAGTCAGGGCACATGCGTGGGTTGCAGGCCAGGTCAGGCCCCCAGTAGGGGGCTCGCAAGATGCAGCCACCCATTGATGTTTCTCTCCCTGTCTTTCTCCCTCCCTTCCCCTCTGTCTAAAATAAAGGAAATCTTAAATAAAACAAAACAAAAAGGTGCACCAAGATCAATTAGTGATGTCTGTCAGGAGCGAAGTTCGGGGGCGAAGTCCAGGGGCCAGACATTTGCCTGCCCAGCATCCATCTGCCTCGTCCACCATCTCTTCAGACAAACGCAAGGAACAGGATGCTTCGAAGAGGCAGAGCGTCGCTAAGGCCAGCCCCGTCCACCCCGGGGTTGAAGGCCAACTCCTGCGAGTTGAGTCCTGTGCCCAAGTGTCACCGGCTTAACCGATAGTCCCTCACTAAATCCCTTTGCTTCTTAAATTAGTCAGAATCCATTCTCTCCTGCCTGAAACTCAACAAGAACTTTAACTTAGATGTTTCTTCTTTCTGTGATTCCTTCAATTGCATTAATGTAAAGCAGTTCTATATAGGATTGTTATTAAAGGTTTATGGTAAGAGAACAAGTACAGAAGAAGGAACAACTTTAAATTTAATGCTGGACACCATGGTTCCTAAAAGTGCATCTCTCTCTCTCTCTTTCTTTCCCCTCCTCGCCCCCCCAGCCTCACTCACATCTTCCTTCTACTCTTAACGTGGAATACCCTCCTTTTCTCCCTCATGTAATTTCCTGAGAATCTCCAAGTTCTACCCAAGCTGAGCTATGTAACCATCTTTTCCTCCTGCCCTCCCCCATCCAGAACCGCCCAGGCGAGGTCCTCACCTGTCTCAACCATGAGGAGCCATGAAAATTGCTGCCTCAACCACAGAGCCTCCCTCATTTGAGATGAAGGCAGCCCCTCCCTAGAATACAGAACAACTATGTTCTTGCTAAATAACTTCTTGTTTCCTCCCTGCCACACTAGCCTGTCATCTGGTATGGACATGATAAATTATTATTCTTATTATTATTATTATTATTGAGCATCCGGGAGGGTGGGCCTAGGCTTGACCACTCTCCTGGGAGCTGCTCTCTCCACACTGAAGGTTTGAGCCTCAGTTTCATGTTGCAGTCTCCTGGAGAGCTTTTAATGTTTCTTTTGTTTGTTTGATTTTTATATTTGATTTTTTTAGAGAGAAAGAGAGAGACATCAATTTATTGTTCCACTTATTTATGCATTCATTGGTTGCTTCTTGCATGTGCCTTGACCGGGGATCAAACCCACAATCTTGTGTATGGGGACTACGCTCTAACCAGCTGAACGACGCCTCCCATAGTGCTTTTAATAACGCAGACGCCCAGGCCCCGTTCCCTGAGGACCTGATATAAGTGGTGGGTCCGGACCTGGCCGCTGCCCGGGTGGTGCTGGTGTGAAGCCACAGCAGAGAGCCCCTGCTCCACGCTGTCACTCACACAAAGTCGGAGGCCATGGCAGAGCGGGCCTGTGGTCCCCAGGGCCCAGTTCCTCCACCCGGAAGCATCCAGGTAGGCCGTATTTCCCAGGCTCCCTTGCAACTGGGCGTGGCCAAGTCACTGGGCGTGGCCACCAGACTGTGAGCCCAAGTGCCATCAGCATGGGCACCTGGCCCGTGAAACCTCCCGTGCAATGCTCCTCACTCTCTTTTAATGTCTTGCCAAGCTCCAGAGAGACAGCAGAGCTACCAGGTGGGAGACGCCTGGTCCCTGCGTCGCCACATGTAAAGCCACCTGCCACCCACCCAGTTGGACTTCATGTGAGGATGAGACATCTATGCTGTTAAGTGACTGAGATCTGGAAGGTTCTCTGTTACAGGATCTACAGTGGGAGATATTGGGTAACTCCTTGGATGTGTGAGGAGCCTTCCCTGGCAGGTCCCCATCCTGACACCCAGCCCCACTGGTGGGAATCCAGAGATGAAACAGGAAGGCTGGTCTGGACACCTGCATCCACCTGAGTAGAGCCTCTTCAGGGTGGTCTCTGAAGGGTCTGGTCCCTCCTGCCCGTGAGGGCCCTCCAACCACAAGGGCGTCCCCCTGGCTCCTTGGACACATGATGTGTTTCCCTGGCTCCGGGCCTTCACCCTCACTTTTCCTTCTGCTTAGGACACTCTTACTCACATCGTCCCTCAGGTCCCAGCTCAGATGTCACCTCCTCCAAGAGGCTCCCCCTCCCTGCCTTGTCTGTCAGCACCCCGTCCTGCATCTCTACGTCAGCACCCTGTTTATTTTCTTCATGGCGCTGAAGTCAATTGCTAATTACACATTAGTTTTCTTCCTCATGGACTGCCTCTCCCAACAGACTAAACGCTTCTCTAGGAGGAAGGGAGTCTTTTCCTTTTGTGACAAGCACAGTGCCTGGCACAAAGTAAGGTGCTCAGTAATTATTGAGTGAATGAATGAATGAATGAATGAATACCCCAAAGTCAGCCTAAGGATGCAGGCTTCAGAACACCCGCTCCCAGGTCGGAAATCCTGATGCAGTCACAAGGTCAAGAGTTTATCGACCACAGCTAGGCCCCCACTGGAGAGGGCCAAGGCCAGCGTCTGGGGTTCACTGTCACAAGCATCAGCAGGCCCAGGACAAGTGCCATGCACTCTCTTGGGGGTGCAGTTCACGTCACTGACCATGTGAAAGGGTCCATGGGGCTATGTGGGGCACAGCCTCTGTAACCATAGAGACCCCAGCTCCACCTGGGGCCAGGCAGGGCAAATAGATACTCCCAGGCAGGTGGCTGTGGTGCGGGGCTCTGGAAACTTTCTTCCGCCCTTTCCTCAGACAAAATCATGAAAACCAACACATAAAGGTGGAGCTGCTTCAGATGAAGTGGGAGAGTCTGCAAAGCTGCCCTGGGGGCCTTCAGAACCCTTGAGGGTGGGGAAGACGAGGGGATGGGCCCCAGGGACAGCGCACCTGCACTCAGTGGACGAGATGACTGTGCGCCAGGTGCTGACAGCAGCATCTTCGTTCCCCACAGGCTGAGCTGAGTCTCTGGAGAAGCAGACGGCTCAGACGCTACGAGGAAACAGCACCTGCCCCGGGCCCAAGGCAGGAGGTGGGAACTCCTTCCTGGACCACTCCCGGCCCTTAGACACCCAGCCCTCTCCTCCCATCCCCAGGCCGGGGTCTCCAGCTCCAGGGCAAATGCCTGGCTGCCTCCAACGAGTCCAAGTCCACTCTCCCTGCCCTCACACCCGACGGGATGTCCGAGGGGACGGAAGTCACAGAAAGCCACTGCAAATAAGGGGGAATGCCCCACAAGACACCTGAATGTTAAGTCCACTGTTCTTTACTATCACGGTCACCATGGTCATCATCGTCACCATCATCTTTTTCATCGTCATCATGATCGTTGTCCTCGTTGTCATCATCGCCATCACTGCTTCTGCACCCGCTGAAAATTCCTTTCTCCATAAATTTTATTTTGGGGCATTTGGTCTTTGCAGAATACTTGACCAATGTGCCTTTTGCTCGAACGTCTTCTCCACGCTACAAAAGATATTCATATTTGTGTGCCATTGCTATCTCGCCTTTCCTGACAGGGTTCTGCTTGATTCTGAGAGCATATCCTTCCCCAAGTTCTTGCTCTTCAAATAGCCTTCTTTTTATGAACAAGTAAAAATGATGATAGTTGTTTTATAAAGGTCCTCACTTAGAAAAGACATGGCGTCCCTATGTCAGCCTCCCATGGGTGTTCCGTCTGTCTAATTCTACTGGCTGTGGAAAGTGGAAGTCTGGGAACCAAGGTCCTGGTGTCTTTCGATGTCGCCCACTCCACAACATGGTGCATGAGTGTCACTGAGGGATGAGGGAACTGGGAATCAAGAGGCAGGGCTGATACCTGCTTGGGATGCTCAAGGAAGGAAATAACATTTGAAAGGAAACTTAGAACCAGACCAGACTGGAGTCAGGGTGGAACCTGGACCAGACCGGAGGTCTCTGCACCAAGCTCTCCAGAGGTGCCTGAGCTCCCAGGACACCCCAGGACATCTTCCTGCCACTGCTCCCAGGGCTCAGCCACCCCCTGACCTCCCCCTCCTCTCCCCTCCCACAGGGCAAGGGTCCCACACTTCCCACCCACCGCCACCCCACACACACCCTGGAAGCCAAGGCTGGGATGATTACACCAAAAAGCCCTGTGTTGCAACAGGGAAAAGTCCGGATTTGAACCCATACTCTGGGGACCTCACTCTTAACCCCTAAGCTTCTTACTGGTTAGTGACAGGAGTGGCTCCTGGCCCTGAGCCACCCTTACAGTAAGTGCTACAAGGGGCTGAGCCCAGGGGGCCTTGGAAGTCCAAAGGAGAGGTCCCCTGTTAGTCATGTCTCTGCTGCATGAACAGCCCTGGTATCTCAGTGACGTGCAACAAAGCTCACAGGCCTGTGGTCGGCAGGCTTTGCTCCTGACTGCAGCCCACATTCAGGTCGGCTCCGCATGGCTCACGTTCTGGGACCAGTGACTAACTGGAGCATCCTTTTCTCGTGGCCAATGGACGAAGCACAAAAGCATTGACCAGAATAACACAATGACCACAGTCCTGAGCCCAGCTCCACCCCTGGCACCAAAGGCCTCTTTGTTCTGTTCCCTGGTGGTCTACTCAGCTCCTTCTTCTCAGCCGCCCAATTCCTCCTGCTATGCTCCATGCCCCAGTAAGGATGTCTTCTTATACCCTCTTCCTGTACCATCCCTTACCGCCCCCTCCCACAGACCCTGTCCTTCCGGGGCTAAAGCCCTGCCCCAAAGGAGCAGCAATGCCCAGCAGGCTGGCTCTGCTGAACGGTAGCCCAGGGCCCAGGTGATAGCTATGAGAAAACCCACAGTTTATCTAATTCCCACAGCACTCAAGAATGTCTCAAACGTGCCTGGGCTCTGAAGGGGCGGGTGGCCTCCACCCACATATTCTGACCCTGGTTCCCGAGCCCCAAAAACCAGTCCTTCGTGAAATTAGGGCTCCAGGATAGGGAGGGGATGCAGAGAGCTAAGAAGCCACATTCAAAAACATACCAAGCCGGAAAACTTCTTGATTTAGGTACAATGAGGGGAGGGGAGGGAGGAAGAAGGGACCTGCTGGCTTCTCAGGTTCTTAATTTGAGTCTCCAAAAGGAAGAAATAATAACAACAATAACCACCCTGCTGCAGCCACAGCACTTCCCGCCCGGGGAGGCGTCCGAGAAAGTGCTGACAGGGACGGCTGACAAGCCGCGTGCATTGTAATTCACACCATAACAGCATCTCCGGGCTCATGGATTTCTCATTGAAAAATTATGTGATGTCTTTTTGGAAACCCAATACTGAGTTATTGATATCGTGGAGGCAGCAGGCTCGCCACTTCCAGCTTATTAGCTTTATACTTTCCGAAGGACTTTTTTCCCCTCTAATTTTCAACTTGGTTTTCCCTTTTCAGCTTAAATTGGATGATTGTGCTTGAGTGAGTGTCAGTGAGTGCACGCCTGGGGCGTGGGTGTTCTGCATACCTGTGGGTGGGCTCTCAGAATCATTTCAAGGGGTGTGTGTGTGCGGGGAGGGATGTGTGTTTCTGGGAGGGTGCAAGTGAGGGCGTGTGCGTGTGTCTCTGTAAACCTAACCTTGGGGGCGGGGACTTCCAAATGTGCATATCTGTGGACAAGTCCATATACAAGTGCACAGATGCACTGTGTGTACCTTCATGCCTGATACCACATGTATATGGGTATATCTTCATGTAGAGCAGCAGGTGCATGCATAGGCAGGTGTGCAAGTAGGTACATAAGGACGGATGTCATGTATGTGCAGGTATCTGTGGGGATGGGTCCGTATGTCTTTATGTCTGTTTGGCCACATGGGCATTGGCATGTCTGTCGGCATAATTGCAGGTGTCTGTTAAGTGTGTGTCTGAGGATGCATAGGTGTATACGGATGGACGCACTGGTGTATCTTCATATCTGCCATAGCCCCGTGAATGTGAGTGGGTCTGTGTATCTGTCCACGTCCAAATGGGTCTCTGAGCTTTGGTGTGTGTGTTCATATATGTATACCTATGTGTCTTTGAGTCTGCACGTGTGTGTCCGTGAGGGGCAGAATTGCCATGATGTTGAGAACGGGGGCTCTGGGGTCACACAATTTGGGGACCAATCCTAGTTTTGCCTGTTGCCACCTGTGTGACCCTGGGCAGTTTCAGAACCTCTCTGGGACTCAACTCCTCATCTGCAGTGAGAGAGTAATTGAAGTCTCACAAACAGAGTTGCTGTGAGGAAAAAGTGAGCTAGCACATAAAAAGAGAGCAGCCCAGAGCCCAGTGAGCGCTCAAGTCACGTGCGCCATCACACGGTGACTCAGTGTCTCTGTCAGAGGTGGCAGCCCTACCCCGAGAAACGGAAACTTCTGTTACTTGCTCTTACCTGCTTGAGCTCTAGGATGTGGTGTGAACCAGTTTCGTGCCTGGTGCCTTCATGCGGGGCCTTTGCAGAGACGTCTCTGGAAATGACAGCCTCGGTTCACTTGGAACCGCGCTGCCGCGTGGACATGTGCCTGGCCCTGTAGATGAGGACCAGGCTGGGTCAGGCAGCTGGCAGCTGCGCAGGAGCGTAAGCCTAGCAGGGCATGGTGGGCCAAAGGTCCGGAATGAAATCTACAGGGGACACAGAGTGCGCTGAGATCTCATAGGAGAAGTCACCCCCCGCCCCGCCCCCCCAGGACAAGGAAGAAGTACCTTCATGGAAGCACTGGCCTCGGGATAAAATGAATTTCTGCAGAAATTCTGGGAGCCCAGGAAGAAGGAAGGGGGCTTGTGTGTTCTCCCCGGTAGCCCTCTCTGCTCCTTGGAGGTGGGCAGGCTCTGGGCGCTCGCAGGTGAGCAGTCAGAATCCCGATTTGAGGGGTTTGCTGAGGAAATGTCTGAGTTTAAGGGTCTACGTGGTCCAGAGAGGAGGAAGGATCACCCCGCGTCACTGATGCCGCGTTTCTCATCCATGTAGTGAGCCACTCCAATTAAATCCAGAAAACTAAGGAGATGTGACACTCAGCTGCTTGGACCACGTCTTTTGAAGACTAAAGTCTTCAAAATCTAGAGTATATTTTATACCGACAGCTCACCTCAGTTCCCATATCAAGTGCTCAACGGCCACATGCAGCCAGCAGCTGCCATATTGGACCATGCAATTTTAGACTTCCAAAAACAGTGGCCTGTCAACCATGCTGTTTCTCCAGGTGGCCCCAAAAGGCCAAATTCTAATATCGGCAGTTGGTTCATAGAAGGCCAGGCGCCTGAAGAACCATGCCAGCCTCCTGGCAAGCAAGACTCCGGCAGCAGCCGGGCAAGACCCACGTTTAGGTCTCAGTGCTGAGACCGCGGTGGCAGGCGCAGGCCTGCTGGGTAGTGAGGGGCTGAAAGCAGGCAGGGGGAGGGGGGAGGAAGCGGACATCCTGGCCCAGACAGGCACAGGGTCAAGTGTTTAAGATGGTGTTCAGAGCAGATTTGTGGAGCTGGACAAAGGAGGTGGGGAGGAGACAGCAAAGCAAGGTGTGAAAAACCTAGTGTATGCCAGGCTCTGTTTAAAGTAACCTCAGACAGGTTGCCTCATCCCGTTCTCCCAGCATCCTTATGAATCTGCCATTTTCACTTGAAGGGACTATTGGGGAGGGTTGGGGGGTCTCACCGTGACTGCAGAGAGCCCATGTCAGGGCGGGTAGGGCAGCACCCTGCCAGGCAAGGAACTAAAACAGACCTTCCTGCATAAGCTGCCAGCGGTGGGCCCCGCTGGGAGACACTGAGAGGAGAACCTCATGTTTCAGGTGAGGAAACTGAAGCTTGACCAGGTCTAGGCACAGGGCAGACAGGCCAAGAATAACTGTGGAGGCAATGGGAAAAAAAAAAAAAAACTTGTGAACAAAAATGGAAGAGATAGAAACCTGTATAATTTTATTGACCAACGTTGCCCCCAATAAGTTCAATGTAAATAAATAAATAAATAAATAAATAAATAGCTGCTAATGTCAGCATGGTGAGCCTGTTTTCAAGATGGGAGCTGGAGAACGTTATGCTCAGTGAAATGAGCCAGTCAGAGAAAAGACAAATACCATATGATTTCACTCCTATGTGGAATCTAATGAACAAACCAAACTAACAAGGAAAATAGGAACAGACTCACAGAGGGAGAGCAGGCTGACAGCTAAGGCAGGGAAAGTTAGGGAGGGGAGGGACTGAGCAGAAAGGAAAAAGGACTCACGGACATGGACAACGGTGTGGTGAGTGCTGGGGGGAGGGGTATATAAACGGACTAAACGGTAATGGAAAAAAATTTTTAACAAAAGGGAAAGAAATGGAAACCTAGATAATTTTCTTAATCAATGTCACCCCAATGAATTCAATATAAATAAATAAAATAACTAAAAAAAATTGTGGAACGAATGAATAAAAATGGCTTGGATACTTACTTTGACCCCTAGGACAACCCTGTACCCCACCCCTAGTCACCTCCCCAAGACTCCAGTGTCCAGAGGACACCTGGCCTGGGTGACCCTTGGCCTCCCCTACACTAACAGTCCTCATCTCTACCTCGCCCCACAATCACAGCTGAACCCCAAACCCTCTTTTCTTCCTCCAGCTAAGGGTAGAGGGGGCAGAGGGAGGAAGTTCTCAACTCGGAACCAGAATATCTGGTTTAAAATCCCAGCTCCTTCGCTGGGGAGCCTCGGGGAAAGCCACCTTCTCTTCATTCATGCTTTCATTCATTCATTCACTTATTCACTCACTCATTCATTTATTCGCTCACTGCATCTGCAAGTGCTCCGGAGTGAGACGGGCCCCCGCCCCGTCACTTATTGCTGAGTGAACATGCAAAAGCTCCCTAACCTCCTTGAGCCTCTCCTATAAAACAGGGTAGGAACAGGACATATCTCCTCAGTGCACTGGGTCGTGGTGGGGGGCGTTAAATGAGATGCCCCACCTAATGCGTTCAGCCCAGGGTCCACAGTCTGCTGAACACATGTTATCTGGGGCATGTCTACGGTGTCCTGGGGGCTGGGAGACAGGAATGAACCCTCAGGGAGCAATCATTCTAGTAGGTGGTAGGGCAACCGAGTAACCACCCCAGTGCCGGACACATGACAGGAACAAGCCAGTGCCCTGCTTCCTCTCTTCCCTCCCTGACATCCTGCACCTTATGGAATGGATTTCCATCTCCTTAACTCCAGATGCAACCAATGGCAACTGGAAAGCAGGCTCTTTGATGCAAACCCGAGAGAGATGTCTTGGAGTCAGGAGGTCAACAGGGTGCCCCGGACCCACCAGTGTGGTCCGCCCTTCGGCATGGAGGCCCAGACCACACTCTGCCCACTCAGGACCCAGAAGGGACAGGTCTGGACACAGCTCCAGGGCCATTTTCTCCTCCCACCACCATGGTCTGAGCAAGTGAGGGCAGCCAACAGCCCCAAACATTCCAGAATCAATGGCTGCTCCTATACAATGATAGCACGGCACCAACGCCAATGGGGAGTAAGAAAAATGTCCTTTTTATTGGATTCCTGTAGATACCCCAGATGGGAACGCACAACACACAGAGACCATTTTTGGTTTTTTCCCTTTTTTTTTTTGTCTTACAGAGAAAGGCCCCAAGCATTCCATCCCAACCCCTTTCCATGGAAAAGGTATTCCATGCCATGCGCCCCAGTAAATCAGTGTGACTGAGTTAAAATGTGTTCTTTTTTTTTCTTATTAGATGAATTGCATCATTAAATTACATTATAAAAGCTAAAAATGCACCATTAATTTTCAAAAACAATAGTAAATACATCTCATTTCTAATACATGATTCTGCATTTAATTTTTGCCCGGGGCTTTGCCTTTTTTTCTCCCCAGCCTCACTGTCTCCCTTTATGCAGACTATATAAATGGAGCTAAATTGCCAAAGAAATTTTTGCCAAATGTCCATAATGTGAAAATAAATGAATTTCTAATTGGCTGTTGCAAAAAGAAAAATTGCTTTTTGATCTCAGCTCAACCAAGCAAAAATCTACCTAGCTTGAGGAGTAAGATGCAGACACATTGCAGGCAATGAACGGAGAGACAAAGAGCCGGCAAAGCGACTCTCAGAATGAATTTCTTCTCTTTCCTCCCTGCCTCTTTCCAGCCCTCCAGGAAGGCCGGCCTCGAACAAATGCAGCTAAGGGGCCAGGCAGGGACCCAGCCCTCCGGGAGTCCTGTTCTCTGCCTTCCCAGGGACCCTGGGACCTGCTGGAGCATCCTCAACAGCCCCAAGCTTACATGCGCTCTGTCCCTTTTCTGGCTCAGCAACCCCGAGCAAGTCACTTGACCTCTCTGACCCTCCAATTCCTCATTTATAAAATAATAATCATATTACATTGTGTGGGAGGAGCAGGAAGCATTATGGGTTGAATTAGGTTCCCCCCAAAATTTGTATGTTGAAGTCTTGGCCTACGGTGTCTCAGAATGTGACCTTCTTAGGAGACAGGGTCTTCACAGAGGTCGTCAAGTTAAAATGAGGTCACTGGGGTGGGCTCTAATCCAATATGGCTGGCGTCCTTCTAAGAAGAGGAACTCTGGACACAGAGACCACATAGAGGGAAGACCTTGAGAGGTCACAGGGAGAAGACAGCCACCTACACACCAAGCAGTGAGCCCTCCTTCGCCCTCAGAAGGAACCAAGCCTGCCACCACCTGGATTTGACACTCTAGACATTTCTGTTACTTAAGCCGCTCGGTCTTTAGGCCTTAGTAACAGCAGCCCCAGCAGACAGGAGGTTTGAGAAATTAACAAACATTGCAGACATCTACCAGCAAAGGGACATCAGGCTCTTCCTACCATTATCCCAGGGTTCTCCTGGGATGATCTCGAAAAAAATAGAGGGGCTTGGGGTTTAGGTTCAAGGTTTGAACTGAATGCTTGGCTTTGTCCCCAGGATGAAAAGTTCTTGGGAGCTGGAATACCCCTGGGGCGGTGAAGTTGTCCCTCTCAGGACCTTCTCTGGGCCCCTCCCTGAGCACCACACCTGGACCGTATCATCCCCTCCCCAAGGTCAAGTCCTCCCTGGCAACCAGTTTGACCCCTTCGGGTTTCGGCCTCAAACACCATGCCCACCTCTCTCCTACACCCACCCCCCTGTATCGCACCCCAGAGCGGTCACGTGGTTAGAAGCGGACTTTGGTGTGTTCCTCTTTTCTCTCTCTTTTTTTTTCCTTTTTTGCCCCTGCATTTTGAACCTGCACCCACAGCTTTTTGTATGTCACTGCTCCCAGACTGTGTTGTCTCCCTGGCTTTGGTAACACGCTCAGAGCCACTGGAGAGGTGGCCCAGAGCAGGAACGTTGGACCAGAGATCCTGGACCAGGAGGGAGGAGAGAATGTCCTCCCAGGCTGCAAGGAGGCAGGTGGGAAGCCTCCTCGCAGCCCGTGAGCCTCCAGAGATGGCCCGGGGCCCGCTGCGTTATGCGCTGAACAAGACCCAAGGCCCTGCAGCACGCAGCGTGGACACAGACAGGAGCTCCGGATGGGAGAAAGTCATGGAGTTCCAGGGATTTCTGTGAACTCAGACGAGGCGGGCCTCTGCTGAGGCGGCCACAGGAGAGCCGATCTGAAGTCTTACCCCAGTTGTCCCCTGGATGCTGGTGGGACCCAGGAAGGGCGGGGCCTCGGGTCGGACTGAAAGTGAATTTCCTACCCATTCCGGGGGTGGGGGGATCAGATTTAATTGATTTAAAGAAAAGATCTAAGTAGGTATTTTCTCCAGGTCTGAGTTTCTGCTGTGGACTTCAAAACAATTACACCCATTTGGGCCACAGCCTAGCTCTTCACTGTTGCCTGAACACAGTTAGTTCTTTCCCTCCCACTTCGCACAGACCGTTCTCTCTGCCTGGAATAATGTCCTTTCTCCTGGCTCCACTTGAAGAACTCCTATGTACCCATGAAGCCCCATCTCCAATGTCCTGTCTCCTGTGAACATTTCTCTGGCTGCCCTAGGCTGAGCCAGCCACTCTCCAGATTTCTCACGGAGCCTCTAGAAGGAAGGGCTGGGTTCAGCGCACTCAGTTATTCTGTCTTTCCAAGCAGGCTTTGAGGATCAGCATCACTCCCCACTTCTATTTCCTCACCTATCCCTTTTGCTCTTCTTGGGCATAATCATAAAATCTATTTCATTTACACTTCGGGGGAAAAAAACAGGCAAACTGGACATTGCTGTCATCGCATTTATCAGAGAAGGACACCGAGGTTCAGAGTGGAGAAAGGACTTGGCCAGGATCACACAACTGAGAAGTGGTGACCTAGGGATTCAAACCCAGGCTGTCTGGCTCCAGAGCCCATGCTCACAGTTGCTATCCTTCCACTGCGTCTCAGGAAAATGCCACAATCGAATTCATGATTGGACAGAAGGCTCTAACTTCTTTCCCATTGGGGTCCAGCGAGGAGGCCTCTGAGACCGTACCTGGCCCAGGCCAGGGAGGGGGTAGTACCGAGGAGAGTAGGGGACCAGGCAGGACCTAAATAGCAGGAGGCAATCAAAACAGCTCTTGCTTCCAACCAGAAGCCCAGGGTCCAAGGTCCCCTCCAAGGAAGCCCCCACATGGGAGACCCTCAGATCTCAGGACTTGGAGTGGGTCTGTTGGGAACAGTAATGCAGGCAGTGGCTGGAGCCGGGGGCTCAGAATTCCCACCAAGAGGTCTGACCGGGCCTGGGCAGGGGTCCTAGGCTGCACCTCTCCCCCGGACAAGACCTGTAAGCAAAAAGCAGAGCACCGAGGCTTGGGAACAAAATGGTCAGCAGCGTGGCCAGGCGGGAGGACAGTGCATAACAGCAACATCCCGGAATATCTGTAGACCTCTTCTGGCCCAAACGGGCTTCAAGTAGGATCTGGAACAGCTGAGCTGCCCCTCACACAAGAAGCCTCAGAAATAACTACGGCCCCCTCCACCCGGGTGCAGGAGACGCTGGGGAGAAAGCAAGCGGGGTTTGCACATTGACCTTCTATCTACGAGAACTTTGTATTTCTTCAGAGAGGCCTCTTAGCAGGGCCAGCTCTGAGGATGTGGGGCTGAGAGACAAGGTGGTCCTGGGTCTCCATCCCAATTCCTAGAGCCCCGGTCCCCCTAGTGTTTCCTTCAGCCCTGAGAGCTCCGCTGGCTGGAGCTGCCATCGCTTGCAACCCCGGAGCTCTGCCCAGTACTCTGCCCTTGAGTTTCACGTCTGCCCTCACCCTTTTGACAACCTCCCACTACTCATGCTGATTTTAGGGGTTCAGTTTGTTACCTGCAACGCAATAGCCTCAGGTTAGACCGCAGGCGGTCCCCAGCCTCAAACCCCTTCCCAGCAGCTCCAGCTCCCAGACCTGCAACTGGCCGGCAGCTGACCTTCAGACCCCAGAACGAGCCGGAATGCCAAGCCACAAACCCGGCAGCTGGCAAAACCAACGCCTTTTCCCCTTAGTGTGCATATTAATTACCCTGAAACAGGTGCAAAACCAACCTCGTTTATTATTATTATTTCTTTGAGCTCGTAATGGCAGTAGCTGTGAATAAATCCCGTTAACCCGGGGAAAGGATTTACGACCCCAAATTTACACCAGTCATTTAATCATAGCACCTTTGCTGCAGACAGACTTTCTCGAGAACAATTTGCCCCACGATTTGTCAGTAGGAAAATGGCCTCATATAAACGTTGGGAGGAAATAAATGCTAATCCAAAGCTCAGTCTTTCATTCTCCTAATTGCCCAGGGAATTTAAAGGAGACAAACTTATTTACTCACAGCAGGAAGTGAGCTGTAATAAAGCATCACCATCGTGGGCTGGCAGCGGTGGGGGGAGAGGGACCTGGGGATTTGCGGGAGTGGGGAGGAGGTGCTGGGGGGGGCAAAGGATGGGTGCGTGAGGCCACTGGGCACTGAGACAGCCGGGTGGCTCAAAGACCGCTGCATTTTAAAAGGGTAAGTTCTTAGAGCCCAGTCAATTCACAGTAGATAAGTGGCTGGGCTGAGATCTCAGTCCTTTCCTTCCCCCACCTTGCCCCACGCCCAGTCCCCAAGCCGGCCACAGGAAGGGTCCCTGGGAAAAGAGCAGGTTAGGACCCCCAAGCTGTCCTGGGGAAAAGCAGGGAGACTCAGAAGCCAGTCAGGGAGTGGTACCTACATGGCTGGAGGCAAGGCAGGGAAGGCTAGCCTCCCTGAACAGAGGCTGAGCTCAGGCTCCGCAGTTCTGGGGCTGGGCACGCTGGGACCTCAGACTCCAGGCAGCAGAGGGCAGGGCCCCCCGGTGCTGGTGCACAGGCGCTGCGGTGAAGGAGAGCCCCAGGATAGCTTGCTGGGGGAGACAGGGCTCTCACCTCCACCTCACTCTTCCTGGGAGACTCAGTGGCCCCTATGGGTTGTCTCTCTCTGATCTCCATCCTCTGCAGGAGCCCACAGTCCTGGTCCAGGGTGAGGAAGACTCTCCCTGCACAATGGCATCTCAGCCGGGACTGCTGGGAGGTGCTCCTATCACATAAAATGTGGACCACACAACCCCACAGGGTTATGTGTGAGTGATTCTGTGGGGAGCTGTGCAACCCTTTAAAACACACACACACACACACACAAAGACATAGAGGGTAAAAAGACAAAGTTCCCTCTCACTCCACTCCCCACCCCTGAGATTCCTCTCCTCCCCAGAGTTAAACCTTTATTTTCAGTTTGGTGTGTTTCCTACCAGACCTTTGTCTTTTTCTTTTGTTCTAATGACCTTACACATACATGGGTACACACACACACACCTGTGTAGACGCAGGAAAAAAAAAAGAATGGTGTTGTTTTGTGTGTTTATATTTTAACACAAATGAATTCTTAATTCAAGTTACCATTCAGCAAACTTGCTTTTATAACACAACAATGTCTTGAAGATATTGCTGTTTTGACAGAAATAAACCCATCCCATTGTTAACTGCTAGGAGGCATTCCACAGCACGGATGTGCCATTGTTTATTTAACCAATCCACTAATGACAGCCTTATGAGGTGCTCCTCCTATTTCACTTCACGCGAGAATTTGCCATCATCACGTCCACCACATTCTCTTCGTTAAAGCAAGTCACAAGATTCGCTCCGAGTCCCTGTATGGGAAAATAGACTCTTATTTCTTCCTGGGAAGGACTACAAAATACTGGGTCCATATTTTCAATTTATCAGAGTCCATTCTCCACCACAACTACTTCATTCCTCCCACATTCAAAATTCTCTCCCTCCACTCCCCAAAAATCATCCCTCTATGGTTTCCTGCTTAGGCTTAATGTCCAGGACCTTATCTTCTTGTCTTGGTATTCTCAGGTGACCCTAACAAAATACCATAGATGGACTCCTTTAAACAACAGAAGTTTATTTTCTCAGATTTCTGGAGGTGGAAGCCCATCAGGGAACCCGCAGAGTCGGGCTATGGTGTGGGCTCTCTTCCCGGCTCACAGACAGCCTCCTCTCCACTGCGTCTCCGCACGGCCTCTCCTTGGTGCGGCCCCTGGGAGAGGGGGAGAGACTCCTCTCTTGCTGTTCGTAGGAGGCCACCAATCCCATCAGATTAGCACCACCATATCTCTCACAGTTCTCTAACTTGATAGATTTCTTCATGGGTGGTTCTGTCTGGGATGATGGAATCTGAATCTGTAACCACCTTGACCGTTTGGAGCTCTGAGGTTTATCGTTAGTCCACGGGTGTGACCTGGGCCCATGAGCTCTGCCCTTGGGACTAAATAGAGGGAAGGAAGGAAGGAAGGAAGGAAGGAAGGAAGGAAGGAAGGAAGGAAGGAAGGAAGGAAGGAAGGAAGGAAGGAAGGAAGGAAGGAAGGAAGGAAGGGATTGAGGGAGGGAGGGAGGGAGGGAGAGAGGGAAGGAGGGAGAGAGCAGTGCTCTAGGTTTCCTCTTGAATGCAGTAGGAACCACTGGAGCTAATGGGATCCGACATTGGCTGATTCATTCACAGATGGTTGCATCAAAAGAGATATGAAGCAATGAGGGGACAGTTTTAACTCTACACTCCCCTTCAGTGTGCTAAGGACTTAGCCTTATGGTGAGAGAAGAGGAAATGTCACCCAGAGAGGAACCAATGACACAGATGGGTTGGGAACAGTTCAACAGGCGTAGGGATAGCCAAGGAGACAAAACCCTGCTGCTCCGTATCTTAGCTGCCTTTGCTTCAGAACAAGTGGGTCAGCTCCCCTGCTCCAATCTGTAACGTACACAAGCAGGCCCTATGCTTTGTACCTACGCCTTTTCATTTTGATCATTTTGATCCTTTTGACCCGCTGGATTAGTCAGGGTTCTCTGGAGAAACAGAGCCAACAGGACATGTCTGTATATGGAGATTTATCACAAGGAACTGGCCCGCATGATTGTGGACACTGAGAAGCCACACTGCCTACACGCTGGAGCCAGTGGTGTAATTCAATCTGAGTCTGAAGGTCTGAGAACCAGGGAAGTCGATGGTGCAGGTCCAGTCGAGGGCAGGAGAAAATGGGGAAAGATGTTACAGCTCCGACAGGGAGGCAAGTAAAAGGGGTCAATTCCTCCTTTCTCCACTTCCGCTCTGTTCAGGCCCTCACCTGGTTGGACGAGGCCCACCTCCACTGAGGGGGCCCATCCCCTTTACTCAGCCTGCCTGCCACCTCAGATGCTCCTCTCACCCAGAAATGGCCTCACAGACACTCCCAGAAGCAGTGCCTGCTCTGGGCACCCTGTCGCCAATCCAGCTGACATCAAATCAGCCACGGCACAAGCCGAGGAGGTGAGAACTCTGTCATCCTCATTTAAAGGGGGAAAAGACCAAAGTTCCATGTCTTCTTGGTTTGGGTGACCCCAGAAGGAGACCCTGACTCAAGGATTCAAATGCAAGTTGCTGAATGTGGAAGGCAATCCCCGAAAACACTGATGGGCGACTGGAGGTGAGGATGAGAATGAAAGGAAACCAATAAAGAAAGAGAACGCTATCGAGCAGGTTGCAATGGAAGGGCAACGGGGTCTCCACACACCTCAGAGACATCCCACACCTGCAGGTGGGCAGCCAGGGTATGTGTCCACCGCCTGTCTGCCGTCTGTTGAGGGCTGCTTCTAGAACACAAGCCTCCAATACTTCTGACTTCCTTTGCAACCTGCACAGCCCAATGTCAGGAAAATCTCTGCCAGACTCCAAAGCACTCCATCTTGACCCTGCGTTGGGGATGGAAGCAGGAAGGGATAGGAGTCACCAGCGTCTGGATGGACCCTCGATGGAGCTGTGGTCTGAGGAGTGAGGTCACAGCTGCTCCTTCGGAGCTAGCTGGGGGGCGCTGGGGGCCAGCAGCTGGGGGGATCCGAGGTGCGGGAAGAGGCTTGGGCAGAACAGGTGCAGAGGATGACCCCGTGACCGGGGGCTGGGTAAGACGCTGGTAGTAACAGCTCCTAGTTACGGGCGCTGGCCGCTGCCAAGTCCTCCGAGGATGCAGCTGCCCTGTGTCACCTTCAGGGGGGCTCTGGAAGAGGGACGACCACCCTTTTCTTGCAGGTGAGGACACTGAGGCCCGGGAGATGGCCCAGACTCACAAAGCCAGTGAGCGGTTCTAAGCTCTGGGGATGCAGCAGCAAACAGGAGAGATGACACCCTGCCCTCGCGGAGCCCGCAGCCTCTGGGGAAGACAGACGGCAGCAAATAGGCAAATGGAATGTCAGATGGTGCCGGGTACTAACACAATCATGGTAAGTGTATACCAGGTGCAGGGTCACGCACGTTTTATTAGGAGTGCCCAGGAGAGGCCTGGCTGCCATCTGACCCGCAGGAGGTGAGGGAGGGCTCCTGGAGAGAGGGCATTCCAGATGCGCGTGCCGCTGGGGCAAAGGTCTGGAGGCTTTTGAGGCAGACAGGTGAGCTGGCTGGAGTGGGATGTGAGCAGGGAACAGGAGTGGGAGGTGAGGTCAGAGAGGAAAGGGGAAGGGGAGGAAGATTGTGCAGGGTCTCAAAGGAAAAGCGCACCAGGACTTGACCTGCCCTGAATGAGAGGAGGTGAGGGCATGGCCTGATTTCCATTTTCACAGGGTTCCTCTGAATCTTCCACCGGAGCTGCAGGGTCCCCCTGTCCAGGGCTGGGAGCTCAGGTTTAAGGTTGAAAAGAGCTTCCTCCCTGCCCACCCCGCCCCGCCCTGCCCCGCCCCGCCCCAGCTGGGGCACCTCGCCCCCCTCCTCCCCAGCCCCACTGGGCCCCCAGCCCCTGGTTGTTCTCTTCACTCTCCCAGCCCTTCAGCCACCCTCCCTTCTCCTCCCCCCTGGAGTCACTCACTTCCCCAAGACAAATGGCAGCTTCTTCCTGCCCATCCATCACTGCTCCTGGGTCCATCCATTAGCGGCCGCTCCCGCGTCCCGCCCCTAGCCCCACCGTCCTTGCTCAGGGACGGGGTCCATTGATCAGAGGCCCATCTGCCGCTTGTCACATCCTGGCAGCCATGACAGCAGGAGACAGAGCTGTTGCTGGGCAGGCCAGCCTGAGGCCAAGGGAGCGATGAAACTGTCCACCCCCAGGACGGGGCTAAGGCCAGGGCCCAGCAGGGAGGGGGGAGGGGACACGGTCAGAGTGAGCCCGCCCCAGCCAGAGGCTGCTGACTGGGGTCCACAGGACAGGCTGGCAAAGCCCGCTCCGCCCCTTCCACACCTGGCTCCGCTCCAGCCTGCCTGTGCAAGGCTGGGGGGAACCCAACCAAAATGCTGGGGGCCCTTCCCCTCGCCAAACCCAGCTCTCCCCAGACTTCTCCATCTGCCTCAAATTGCCAGGCAAGACCTGAACTTGGCACATTCCCCCAACCTGACCTGCTCCGGGTTCTCTCACCAGTTGCCCCCAGCCTGGATGTATCTACTGGCCAGGTCTTCCCGCCAGCCTCCTCCCCTGCTAGGTGACTGAAGGAGATGACCTATGGGACAACTGGTCCCCTGGCTTCTGCCTGTATCTGGACCACAGGAGGCCCTGGAGACCTGGAGGAGGGAGGAGAGAGAGGCTGGGGCGTTTATCCCCTGGCTCCTGCTCACAGCCTGCACACAGCTGTGACCCTGTCTGTCTGGGTCACTCTGTCACTCGAACACCTCCTGGCTCCCCATGGCCCGAACAGCAAAAGTGTCACTTTGCTCCCAAACAGGGAGACCGTCTCTATGGGGCCTGTGCCCCCTCCTCCTCATCGCCTCCCCTTTTTGCCCACATGGTCTCCTGCTTCAGGGCCTTCGTTCATGCTGTTCCCTCCACTTGGGCCGCCTTTCCCACATTTTAACACAGGCCAAGGTGCACCTGGTCTCTCTAGAAGGCTGAGTTGCCAAGGAAGAAAAGGAGCTTTTGTCAGAGGAGACCTGCTGAGGAGGCAGAGATGCCCTAATGCTCCAGGGCCTGGTCCTGGGGACCTGCTCCTATAACTGCACCTGTGACGCCTCACCTGGCGGGAGGGGGGGGCAGGGAGGCGCCCCCAGGATTCCCGGCTTTGGCTTCCGCTCCCTCAGCCCAGCCTCCTCACCCCGCCCTCCCAGAACCATTTCTTTAGGAAATAGGATGGCTCCTGCCCTTCCCTTCACACTCCACGTCTCCCAGGGTCTGCTCCACTCTTGGACCCAGGGCCCCGCCTGGCTCTCATCCCCACCTTCCATGTGGGGAGTCCAGGGGACCATGGGGTCATGCCCTCTGAGAGCCCACCCCCTCCTCCAGCCCATGTTCCAGGTATCTGCACCCAAGAATTCTCTGCCCAAACAGCCCCAGGTTCACTTCCTGGGCCTGCACAGGCCTCTCCCCAGGTCTATCTTCCCAAGACCGACCACAACACTGGAAGGAGGAAGGAGGCAAGAGCAGCAATTGGGGTGTAGACTGAGGTCCGATATGGATGCAGCTGGGGTCCCCACACACGTGCACACAACACACCTCCCTGTGCGGGCAGAGCTGGAGCCAGAGGAGAACGGGGTGGGCCAGGAGCCGGGGTTCCATCTGCCCTCCAGTTCCAGGCCTTGCACCTGTTCGGGGTGAGCCTGTCCAGGGTCATAGGTTGGAGTCAGACTCCTCCTTGTCCTCCAAAGCTGATCTCAAATTCTATCGCCCCTCTGCCTTTATGGAAAAATCCCCGTATTCCTGCAGCTCACTTCACCCCTCTCTACCTACGTAATTTGCAGGGTCCAGTGCAAAATGAAAAACCGCTTGTTCAAAAAGCAAGGGAAGCGCACTGCAGAAAGTACTAAAATGGTGAACTTTTCCTTTCTTCCAAGGCCCCTCTCTCAGTCGTGGCGTGTCATGGTGTTTTTATTTGCTATTTACTGTCACGCTCCTTCGGGCATGGGGACTCTCACCCACACACGCACAGCCCACTGGCTACCAGGATGCCCATCCTGCCGGCCACTGGCCCCACACCCTGTGCATTGTGGTTGGGGGCGTGGCGGTCAATCTCCCCTTCCCATAGGCCTGCAGCCTTAGCCCACATGTAGACAACATACTGGAAATACTAACGTCTCGAAAATCGTTAACAGATATTATTGTTGTTGTTCTTTGCTGTTTGCTGGAGCTCAGTGGTTTTCAGCCAGGGACGATTCAGTCCCTGGAAGGCATTTGGCAAAGTCTGAAGATATTTTTGTTTGTCTCACCTGCAGGGAGGTGCTACCTAGTGGGTAGAGGCCATGGACGCTGCAAGCATCCTACCTTGCAAAAGACAACTGCCTCCCCCCACCAGCTAGAATTACTTGTGCAAAATGTCAATAACCCAGAAGTTGAGAAACTGCAGGAATAGATTTTAAGGCCTTCTGTTCATTCGTCTACCCAAGAAAAGATTTAAAAGCTTCCAGCTTCTAATCCTGCAACTTAAGTTTCTACCACAAGGTGGCGTTTGAGCTAGCACGTCTCTTTCCTGTACAGGTGGCTAATTGGGAGCCCAGATTAACAAATTATTCTCATCAAATTATACTTTTCTATCAAAAGCCACCTTCTGTAAAATAGCAAACCAAGCCTCAAAGAGCTATATGAGGCTTCCTCTCCACACAGGATATTACAGAGCACCTCCACCCACATCCTCTCCTTTGTTCCTTAAAACATTTCTGATAACATTCCCATTCTACAGAGGAAGAAACTGAGGCAGTTCTCTCAAACCAAGTACCTCCCTAATGGTAGTATCGCCTTAGGGCTAGAAGCCTTCCTGGCCTTGGAGTTCTGGATGCACTTGACCTGAAGCCCTGATTTCACACGCTGATAATCTAAAATATCCCCCCCCCCCGCCATGTTTGGGGAAGCCACCCAAGCTGACCCCTCAGGCCTCTCTCTGTCTTTGTGCCCCGCAAGCATCCACCTGGGCACTGGAGGCTCATCCCTTGAACCAGGCGGTTCCCAAATGTGTCCGCACGTTGGAATCCCCGAGGGAGCTGCAGAAAGTTCTGGTGTCTGAGGTTGTGAGTTAATCTGGAATGTTTTAAAGATCCCCAGTGTGCAGGTAAGCCTGGCAACCACTGCCCTCACCAGCATCCTTTAAAATAAATTCCATTCTGTCCGAGAATTTCACTGCTTTATACATTTTTCTGAAGAGTTGAGCGTCCGAAGGAGCACGGGGGTCTTCCTCCCTCCCTGGGACCCACCCGCTCACACCTGTTTCCACGCCCCTCTCCACACCTGCTTCCCACAAGTCTCACGTCCACCTTGCCCTGGCAGAACGCTCACCCCACTTTCAGGCCCCGCCGTGCCTTAGGGTCTGTCGCAGGCCGGCTTGTCATAGAGGCCTATTCCCCATCAAAGTGCAGAGCTCTTCCTGAGAAGAATCCTGACAAATCAAATTTCTTCATTTTGTCACAACTATTTATAAAGTGAAACACTGTCCAGAACAAAGGTCCTCAAACGTGGCTACACGTGAGCTTCACCAGGTTTTAGGAAAACCCCGATGCCCAGGCCACACCCCAGGCCCATTCATCAGACTCCCTGGGCATCGTATTGTTAAAGCCCGTGGGCACCTCGGTGTGCAGCCCAGGGTGAGAGCTGTTGGTCCAGACCCTGCTGCTTAAGCCTGGCCCCTGGGCCACCAGCATCGGCATCACACCAGCTACATCAGATTCTGTTTTCACAAGATGACACCTGGGTGCATGCAAGTTCCAAAAGCATCACTCCGGAACCAAAAGTAAGTCAAAGTGCACACCTGGGTACAGCCTGCCCCCTCTCCACAGAGCTTCAGCTGCTAACAACCCCGGCCGGCTTGCACCTCCTGCCCATTGGTCCTTGTGCCCTGCACCCTTCCTGCAAACAGTGTTATCTGAGGACCACTCGTGTGTGGGAGCTGGGGGAGGGGAGGTGGGCTTTCCATAAGCCACAGCGTTTTCCAACCATCTTATCTCATCATTTATTCTCGATCACTCCGTTTGTCAGCAAATATATGTGGAGTGCCTGCAATGTCTCGAGTGCTGTGCTCGGTGCTAGGCGTGCCACAATGAACAGGCCAGGGACCCCTGTCCCCATGGACATCACCTCCTTTTTTTTGTCATTGTTGTTTTTTAATCCTCACCTGAGGTTGTTTTTATTGATTTTAGAGAAAAAGGAAGAGAGAACGAAACATCAATCGGTTGCTTCCCACACACATCCCAACTGGGGATCGAATCTGAAACCTCGGCATGTGCCCTGACTGAGAATCAAACCCACGACCTTTTGGTGTATGGGACAATGTTCCAACCAACTGAGTCACAAGGCCAGGACAGGATCTTACCTTCTGATAAATATTCAGGCAAAACACAAGTAAACAACCAAAGCAGGTCTTCAAAAATTGCAAGTTGTGATGAGTACTAAAGGGGAAACCAACAAAAGACTGGGATAAAGAAGAAAAAAGGCACTCACGGCTCCTTAGGTGGCAGCCAGGTGGCCATTCTGACAAGGGGACAGTGATCTGGAATCGGGCCGTGACAAGGGACCAGCACTATGAAGCGCAGGGAGGGTGAGCAACAGAGGCAGAAGGCACAGCCCGGGCAGAGGTCCCACCACAGAGAAGTGGCAGGTGTTCTGGACACATTAACAAGGCAATGTGACTGAAACAGAGTGATCCAGAGGGCAGACAAGACAGAAAAAGATGGGAGAGACAAGCAAAGAGCAAGACCTGGAAGGAATAAGAATTTATCATACATGCAAATATGGGGGAGTGAAGGGACTCTAGTAATGCCTTAGAAGGCTCCTTTTGGCTTCTGAGTAGAGAACGGGCTAGACACAACCCATGTCCAGGAAAGAAATGACATCTTTGCAGCCAGGCTACCTGGGTCCAAATGACAGGGCTTGTACCCTTCCCATGCACCCAATGCTGTGCTGTACACATCAATATAGGCAAGCAGGACTCGAGAGAACTAGAAAGACTTGGTCACATCATCTAAGGACTAACTGAATATCTGCTCTGCTTTTAAAATGCAAAGTTAGACAAATAAAAATGAAAAGACTGGCTCTTGGGAGCTTGTGTTTCCTACCTGAGACAGCCAGCCAGGATAGTCTTGAAGGAGACAGGTGCCTGTTTACCTGCAAACAGTGAGTCAGGACTGCTGGTTAAAAACTCCATTTGAAGGGTCTTTGTCTCAGGACCTCTTCTCTCTGTAGAGCCTCACCCCCAGACAGGCTCCAGGCAATGCAATAATAAGGAGGGGATGCAAGCCCCCGTGGATTTCTAGCAGAGCGGCTGCATCACGCAGGGCATCCTTCACATGGAAGTCCATGCAGGTGGTGCCCCCGGAGTTGTGTGGCTGTACACAGAGACACTGACTATCCCAAGGGTCCAACGGGCAGAGCGGGCAGGGAAGCCCGGTTCATGTGCTTGACGATTGGATGGCAAAGAAGGGAGATGCACATCTCGAGAAAGAAACTGGACCATGAGAGGCAAGAGAGCTGCTGGTGTGAGAGGATGCTGGGACCAGAGAGGGAGACTCGCTTTACGTTGGAAGAGTCTTGAAAATGTCTAGATGCTGATCGGGGGGGTCCAAGAAACCCTCAACAAATCGAGAGGCACGAGAAAAACTAGCATGCTGTCGGTATTTCTCGGATGACTGGTTTATTAGTCAGGGTTCCCCAGAGAAACAGAACCAATAGGACATGAAGGCAGAGAGATATATGAAACAAGATGTATTAGAAGGAATAGGCCCACGTGACTACGGAGGCTCACCAGTCCCAAAATCTGCAGTCGGCTAGCTGGA
The DNA here is from genome assembly GCF_021234165.1 of Pteronotus mesoamericanus. Lineage (NCBI taxonomy): Eukaryota > Metazoa > Chordata > Mammalia > Chiroptera > Mormoopidae > Pteronotus > Pteronotus mesoamericanus. The sequence goes on from NW_026555105.1 coordinate 14,817,878, forward strand.
TGGAAAACCAAGGAGCCAATGGTGTAGCTCCCGTCTGAACGCAAGCAGCCTCAGGACTCAAGACGAAAGGATATTTCAGTTCAAGTCCAAAGGCAGGAAGAGCAACCTCTGCACCACTCCAAGGCAGTCAGGCAGGAGACGTTCTCCCCGGGGCGCGTCTGGGCCCTCAGCCCCGCCCACACCTCTGCCCACAGTCCCCTCCTCCTGTCTCTTCAGGGGCGTGGGCTGAGGTTTCCTGTGAGAGCTGGCCCGGGGGACCCTTGAGATTCTATGGTGGACTCTCCCCTTCCCCCAACTGGGTGTAAGGCTTTGCGATCTGAGAGGGCTCCCATCGGCCCACGGGGGTCACCCTAGGCTAACCGCAGCCCCTTCATCGGGATGGCAAATTTGGGCCCTTAGCTGAGCCTGGGTCACTTTCTTTCGCTGCCTCACATGAATTGTGTGACCCGTGACAAGTCAAGTCCGGTGACCTCTCTGAGCCCCACTTGCCTCCGCTGTAGAGTGGCTGTAAGACCCTCCCACAGGCCACTCTCCACAGCTCATGTCCCATTCAGCGGCCGGCTCCGTCTTGGACCCGACGCTCGCTCGCTCACTCACCGACTCAGGGACGGCCCTCTGGTGCCAGACCGTGTCTGATCATTATCCATCAGGTTAAAAGCAACTTCCTTCTCGTTTCTCCTGTCTTCCAGTCTAAAGATTTTTTAAATCAACTTTACTGAGGTATAACTTACATAAAATAACATTTATACATTTAATTTTACCGGTCAATGACTTTTGAAAAATGCATAGACCTGTGTCATCACCGCCCCCTCCCAGTCAAGACAGTGCATCTCCACGATCCAGAAGGTTCCCTGGGTCCCCTACCAGTCAATCTCCTACCCACCCCTCTCGGTCCAACAACCACCGATCTGATTTCTCTCCCCTGCTTAACTTTTCATTTACTTCTAATTTTGCACATATGTTTCTGTCTCCTTTTTTCTTTAGCGCACACGTCTCCTTGGTAAAAAAAAATATTCATTTTTTCCTACCACCTACCTACTTAGACGATTGGCGATAATGGCCCAAGACAATACATGTCCACACACACACGCATCCTTACATACACACACAACATTCTCACACACATTCATGCAACACACAAACATACATATACACACACATATCTATTTTTGGTTAAGGAAAGTTTTTCAAGGCTCAAAAAGACATAGGTCAAGGTGAGGCACAAAAAAAAAAAAAAAAAAAAAGCCCACAGTTTTATTTTTAGCGAAACCGATCGTGCTGGTGCGCACAAGGTCTCACGCGCGCGCACACACAGACCCCGAAGCCAAGATCCATTTGCTACCACCTTCTGCTCCCCTGTCAGAGCCAGAGCAAGAGGAGAAAAATCAGGATTCTTGTCCTGTCTCAAAAGTAAAAGGGACAAATTAGTTTCTTGTCAGTGCACTGCAATAAATACATTGTCATTTTTATCCCCCCCGTGAATCATGGTCTCCATTTCTCCCGTAACTATTATACAGTCTGCTGGCACTATATCATTTTTTGGTAATTTTATTTTCACCAATTGTTTTATGAAATTTTTGAGTTTTATGGACACTAAAACAAATCTAGCCTGCGAGTGTTATAGCCCTTTAAATCATCGGCAGGAAATCTCAAGGTTCCTCCCGACTGTGGCGGAAGGCGGCTTTAGGGAAGAAAGATGGCCCCTAGCTTATAAACTGAGCAAAACCCCAGAGATAAGTTTGTAAAAGGAACATAGATCACGGAGGGTGAGAACTGGGGTGTAAAACATCTCCCTGCTCGGCTTCTATAAGAATAAAAATGGACTTTTATTTAGCAGAAACGCTAAAGGAGTTGGGGAAAGAACACGCAGCCGACCCAGGCCGCCTTGGCCGCAGCTACCGCTCTCTCCCACCCCCCCTCCCCCGCCCCCGGGTCCGTGGGCCGCACGCCAGCCGCCCGCAGCCGGGGAGGAGGGCCAAGCCGGGACACCGCAGGGGAGCTGGGCGGGTCCGCGACGTCCCCACAGGACAGCCACCCTGCCCCCGCGAAGTGTCAAAGTCACGCCCTTGTGAGGACCCGTGAAAAAGGGGATAAAAACTGATTCTGAAGCTCATGTGAAAAAGTAAAAAGCCCAACACGATGAGAATAGCTAAATCGATTTGGAAAAAAGCTTGCCTTATCAAGTATTAAAATGCATTATAAAGCTACAATAATAAAACCAGTCTGTTACTGGCATAAGACTAGGCAGACAAATCGATAGAATGGACGCGTCCTCAGTAAGAACTTGGCCCATGAAAAATGAAGGATCAGTAGTCGAGGGATGGATTATTCAATAAAGGCTGTCTGTAAATTGGGTTATTTGAAAAACAGTCCATTTAGATCTCCATCTCTTTCTAGAGTCCAAAAAAATAAAAACTAGATGGGTGAAACAGTTGAAAGTTAAAAATAAAACAATAAAATGCTAGAAGAAAGTATAAAAAGAAAATAATTTGATGCCTAGATGAGGAGGGTTTTTTTCTATGACCTTGGACAAAACTTCCAAGGAAAAAGACAGATGTAGCCTCCAAAATGTTTACATGCCTGTGTTCCAAGACATACCCCACCCCCAAATAAAACTCCAAAGTCAAACTGAAAAATACCTTTTTGACATATATGACAGCAAAAGGCTAATGTTTATAAATTGATAAAGGAAATCACTGGCACATAATAGAATAAGCAGAGGGTAAAACCCTACAATTTGCTGAAGAATAAATATAAACATCTCCTTAGCATAGGGAAACATTTCCAACCACACGCGCTGTGATGGTTAATTTTATGTGTCAACTTGACTGGGTCATGGGGGTGTCTGGATATCTGGTCAAACTTTATCCTGGGTGTTTCTGGGTGAGATGAACATTTGAACTGGTAGACTATGTAGAGCATATTGTTCTCTCTAATGTGGGTGGGCCTCACCCAATCAGTTGAAGGCCTGAGGAGAACAAAAGGGCTGACCCTCCCCAAGGAAGAGATGATTCTTCCTGCCTGGTGGCCTTTGAGCTAGAACATCAGTTTTTTCCTGCCTTTACACTCAGACTGATATATGGGTTCCTCCTGGTTCTTGAGCCTGCTGATCTTCAGAAAAGAGTTACACCATCGGCTCTCCTGGGTCGCCAGCTTACACACTTGCCCTGCAGATCTTGAGACTTGTCAGCCTCCATAATCATGTGAGTGAAGTCCTTAAAATAAATAGATGATAGGTAGATAGATAGATAGATAGATGCATCCTTTTGGTTCTGTTTCTCTGGAGAACCCTGACTAATAACAATGCTCCTAGGTAATCAGAATTAAAACAGGATTTGATGAGGTTAGAGCAAAATTTTCTACTTCAGGCAATGAGAGGAGGTGCCGGGGCCACACCCAGAACCCGGTACGTCAGCGACTCCCAACACTGGAAGTTAAGGAGGCAGGGATGACATCTGGTCTGTGGTTGATGTCCCGCCTGCCCAGCTTCCGTGTCACCTCATGCTGGTTCCAGCACCCTGATTTTATTCCGAGCACCAGCCTTCTCTCATTCTCAGGCCATGTGATTTGAGCTGGGCTGACCCGGCCTCAGGGTAAGCACCAACACATCCCTGGCCAGACAAAATGCCACCACATTCTGCTGGACCAGTGACTGGGTCACACCTACAAGAGTTGATCCTGGGTGGTTACTGGAATTGCTGGAACCATGAGGACATTAAAAAGTCTTCTTAGCTCTGGGGTTGCTAGGCAGTGCGGGTGGGAAGCCTAGGGCTGTAGTAGCCATTTGACTGAGAGTCAAGAACACAGGATAGAAAGGAGGCTGAAAGACGAGGCAGAGCGGGTTCCTGATGCCACGGGTGGGTCCCCCGGATCCAGCCCATCCTGAAGGCGGGCCTATCGCTAGCTGTCTCAATTATACAAGTCAATAAAGTCCTGGCAAATAGAGTCCAGAGCACAGAGAGCAAAAACAGGGACAGGACTGAAACTAAGGGTAGAGGTGAGGGACAGAGAGGAAGGGATAGGGGCGGTCAATCCTGAGAGATGCTCATGAATGGGAAAGGGCTTGAAGGGAAGGGCTAACCCTCCAGAGTCCTTCCAGAGTCTCGGGTGCCCAACATCCACCTTTTTAGAGAAAGAGAGCATGCAGGGGACACATTGTCTCCCTACCTGAAAGTGCCTCCTCACAACTTAGATTCTGCCTGCCCTTCTGGAAGTTCACCATGCTATCATTAGCACCTGGGACCCAACCTCCCAACCCCAAGTCGGGGGACTAAAGCCACTGCATTCATTAGTCAAATGCCAGAGGTGCTCATTATCCTCAGTGAACTTTGCAGAAAAAAAACCTGCCTCTCCCTCATTCACCTCCCTCTTATTTCCCCTGCACCGGCTCCTGATCCAGCCGCCACCCCTAATTCCTCCAAGCTCTGTCAACGCCACTTCCTAAGGGTCCCTCATCCACTCGCCCTTCCCCCTGCCTCCCCCAAGCCCCAGGCTCCATGATCTCTCCCTGGACCGTCGAGAACCTCCTCACCCATCTCGCAACGTCCCCTCTTCCCCCGGCGTTCTGCATTCTTTCTCAGCCCCAGCTCACCTTCTGGAACAAAGTCTAAACGCGGCGCAGGGCCTCCCCGCCTCTGCGCTGCTCACGGCGCCTTGACCCTGGCCTGTGGGCCGCCGCAGATCCAGTTCCTGCGCAGGCGCCCGCGCTGGCTCTCACCGCCCTCCTCGCCCTCCGCAGGCCCCAGCACCCCCACGGTGCATGTTCTCTAACATGTCTGTTTGTCCAGCACGCGTTTTACTCCAGTCCCCAGTACATACGGAAAAGGGCAAAAGCTGCAACTGAAGAGTTTTTTTCACACAGCGAACACCTCCGTGAAACCAAACCCAGATTTTGAAGGGGAAGGCAGAACATGAGCGGAACCTCCAAGCCCCTCAGATCCTCTCCTGGTCACTACCTCACAAGAGGAAATATTTGTCCAATTTCTGGCCAGAGGTCCCATCACCCACTTTGGCAAACTGACGTAACTGGACTCACATGCTCCAGCGTTTTGTTTCTGGCATGTTTGGCTCACCGTGAGACCCAGCATGTACGCGGGCTTTGTTTTCATTGCTGTGTAGTATTCCAGTGAGTGAAGGACTACATCACAATGAATTCATCCATTCTCCTGTTGGTAGGCATTTGAGCTTTTCCACTTTGGGTTATCATGAATAACACATCCATGTGCATCCATGTGCCCACGTATGCTTCTGGTAGACATAAGGATCCGTTTCTCCTGATCCCGGTCCTGGCATGGGCACCGAGGCCGCCTTACCGGGAAAGGAAGCCCCTCCCAACGGGGCTTCCCGGCAGAGCACCGTGACGCCCGCGGAGGCACAGACCGGCAGACGCACGCAGACGGGTGCAGCACACGCCGCGGGGGGCTGCACGCAGTGAGCCCACATGACCACGCCCACCCCGAGGTGGCATGGCTCTGAGAGGTCTGTGAGCGAGGCACGCCCTGTGCACACACGCCCACACCACAAGCGCACGTGTGCACACCTCCCGGGGGGGTAAGTCCTGGCCCATGTGTGATCACACAAACACACAAACAGGTCCACACGGGAACTGTTGCGTTTGACTCCACTGGGCTGCTTTCTGCCTCCAGAAAGATGAATGCCCTCCTCTCAAAGATGAGCTGCCGACCCCACAAATCACTGCTCCTCAGCGCCTGTGCCCTCCCACCCCCGACCCTCCCCCATTACTCATCCAAAGGGGAAATGCAAAGAGTAATAATAATTAGACAAGGACAAATCACGGGGCTGGGTGGGGGATGGCTTCGCTCAATAAAGGGCTGTTTCCTTAGCAACCAGGTCAGATGCTGGGAGGTGGGGGGGGGCCGGGAAACCCACAGTGGGTGGGTGTGGGGAGCTGCGGGTGGGGGCTCAGCCCCTGCGCCCTGTCCAGCGGGAGAAGTTCGGGGAACCTGGGATGGAGGGAAGCCGGCCCTCCAACCCCAACCGCAGGCTCACTCATAAATTTTGCTTTCAAGGCACACAGGCAGTGAAAGGGAGATTGATGACAGTCTGTCATGTCTTGTATTCTACATTAAATGGTGCAAATCTTACCGTTTTTTTAAAGGCTTATTTTTTGCTTCTAAAGAGTTGAAATTTCCAAGGAAGCTATTTCATTTCTAAATATTATTACATGTGCTAGATACTTGCTTTTAAAAAGTTAATAATCTGAAAGTATATAAAATAAAAAGTGGAATTTCCTTTTTTAAGGCCAGTTCTACTCCCATAAGGTAGCATCATTACCAATTTCTAGGACGTTCTACAAACACATACAAACATAGATACGCCCAGCAGGGAAATAATAGATCTAACTCTTCCATAGCACTTAATATGTGCCATGCAGTGTTCTGAGCATTTCATGTCCATTTGCTCATTTAATACTCTTAATAACCCCATACGGTAGATATTATTACATCCTATTTTTCAGATAAGAAAGGTGAGGCACAGCATCCAGTGAGTAGTGGAACCAGCGTCCAAACCCAGGCAGCGTGGCCCTGCACCCGCTTTTATCTGCTACGCTCAGCTGCCTCTTGTAACCCCTGCAATGCTAATTTCCATCTTGTTTTCTGCCTTTCTGTAGAGAGTGTTTGAGATGATGGAAAGAGGGTGTGGAGGGGGAAGGCTCCAAAGCTTGTTGAAGAAGAGGGAGGCAAGGGGAGGGGGCAACGGGGAGCTACAACCTGGGGTGCTGGGCCAGCCTGCTCCGCAGCGCCCAGGACGTTGGCCTTGACTGCACAGCTTCAGAGGCTCATGAGGAGACGGGCGTCCTGGGCTGGCACAGAGGAAAGGAGGCTGCGTGTCAGTCACACCGGAAGAGGCCGCCTGGATGGGAAACCAGCCTCTCTTCCCATTTTGCTGCCACGTCAGCTCAGCGAGGATCTTGGGGCTGGAGGAGACCTCACACGGTGTCAAGTTCAACTACGTAACAAAGGCTTCCACTCCCCTATGGCCGTATCAGTGATGCAAAGCTCCCTCTTTCCCAGCACAGCCTCTTCCATCCTGAACGCCCTGGCTGTGGAACATTCTGGTCATTAGAAGCTGGGAGCTGGGTGTCTCTGAGCTACTCCGTTCCTCCAGGGACACACACAGTGCAACCTCCGCTCTCATTTCTTCAAGAACAGCTTTCTACGTAGGGCTGACATACCAATTATCACGAACTTGGGGGTTTATTAAATCGTATTTCCTTGTTGAGAAAGGAAAGCTTGGAGCTCAGCCCACTTGGCTCTGGCATTGACTGGAGTGAGACTTTGACCCAGTCTGAGCCTCAGTTTCCTTGTCTTCAAAATGGGGATAATGATACTCAACTTGCATGTCAATGCTGCAAGATCTCTCACAATCTTGTCTCTCGTCTTGGGTTTCAGGTTCCTCTGAGCAATGTCCTTCCCAGTTCAGATACCCCGTTTCCTCTCCACTCCACTGCTTCTGTTCTTTTAAGGCCTTCAACCCCTTTCTGGGCTACAGTTATGTCATGTTCTGGGGAAGCTACTACTGATTACAGGACACAGAAGCCCAGGCAAGTTCATACGCACAGGCAGAGGCTAATCCAAGAGGAGTGAACAAAGCGCAGGGGCCCCCAGGGCCCAATGCAACTGCCTCCACCCCTGCACTCACACCAGCGCTTCCCAGCCTCCTTCACATTGTGGCACACTCAGAATGCGATAATTTTCCTAAGGCTTGCTGGGCGAACCAATGACGCTGTTCTGGCCCAAAGGCCCCAGCCCAGGGGGCTCCACCAGGCCAGGTCCACTCAGCTTCTCCAAGGGCAGAGGGTATCCATATCCCAACACCTCTGCAATCCATTTGGGGTCCAGCTTTCGCAAATACCTTCTACCTGCTGACCCCTATGTCTGCATCACCTGGTTCTCCAGAGGGAGAGTATGATTGGTCATTGGCCAGCCAACGAGTTGACTGACCTTGGACCAGATGACCCAACAAATTGACAGCTTTCCCCAAAGCTGATTGAGATCGAGAGCTACGGAAAGTGTGAAGGAGGAGTCCGCCTGAGGTGTGAAATTTGAGCCCTTAGGAGGAATTGGGAAGCACACCTTGCACTTGGTATGAGGTCGAGATTCAGGGAAGCTACTGATCCCCCAAACCTCAACGTGGTGCTTGGCCCCCGACAAAGCCCTTGAAACTGCTTGCCACTGTCTAAAGTTGCTGCAATTCACACAGCTATTCCCTAAGGAAAAAGGCCAGGGGAGTAAAGGAGGGAAACACAGACGATCTGCTTGAGGCAGGATTAAAGCGATGAAGAGAATGGAGGAAAACTCTTCTTCTCCGTCACTCTTGTAACAGTTTCACCGGTTCTGAGGGTGGGAGTGGGGGAGGTTCCTACCAGAACCACAGGACTTCTGGCTTTTTGTGTTCATATCACATACCCAGACTCAGGCCACAGTTACTATGTCTAGGGGTCAGGGGGTGAGCACCCACTAAGCACTGGGCACTTCGCAGGAGTTGTCCCTCCCCCGCATCAACCCCTCCTGGCCTGGGGCTGCCACTGAGGGTGCAGCATTGAACTAGGTGGGCGAGCCTGGCTCTCAGGGGGCTCGTCTTCCCTGCCCAAAGGGAGCAAATAAGCACCTTGATATAGAACTCGTATAATATAGTTTGCATCATGCATTGTGTTTTTTATATTGTATACTGCACTTTATATATAATTTCAGCTAGTGAGCCACGCAGTGAAAATAAATAATAAATAATGAAGCTGAGTGCGGAGTTCGAGAATGAAAAGGGTAGTCTTTCAGGTAAGGGGGCAGGAAGGGCGTCTCAGAGAAGGCGACATCTGAACAGAGACCCAAAGCGGTGCAAGTGTGAGCCCAGGAGGGACCTGCAGGGAGAGCAGGCCAGACCGAGGAAGCTGCCAGCGCAGAGGGTCAGACCCAAATGTGCAGAGGAATTTCTCAGGATGTAACTTTCCAACGGTGGTCCCTCGGCCCCAGCCTCAGGATTCTGGTTTAGCAAGCAAGTCTGGGAGGGACCCAGTTTTCTCCATTTTTTTGTTCCTCGTCAAGTGATTCCCATACGGAGAATTACTTGGAGAAAATGTGGTTTCACGTTTCTCCCACAGTTTAGGTCCTCAGTCATTCTCGGCGAATTTTTATGCTTTTATAAAACCCCAAAGGCGTTAGAGTTTAAGACCCACACACGCTAGTTAAAGTCAACCACCAGCACATAGCATAGCCTCCCAACCCCTGCCTATGCGCCCACGTGGCCTTCAGCAGTAAAGAGAGGAGATGCTGCCCTTGTGGGGGCTCTGGGATGAGGGGCTGGGGGGCGGACAGGCTGTAACTGCTGGTGGGTGAAGGTTCTGCAGGGTAGGCAAGCCAAATGCTTGGCCCCTCACACCTGGAACCTACTCTCCTAATTTAGGGCAAAGTGCAATGGTGGAAAATGCCACCTCAAAATGCAGGCTCGCTCTACCTCCCTGGTCCCCAGCACCCACACAGCAACCCTCAGAAACTCTGCAATAATTATCTAGGTGGCAGTCGGCTCTGCGATCGGACTCAAACCCCAGGTCCACGCCTCACTGGCCACATGTTTTGAGCAAGCGATTAAACAAGCCTCTGAACTCCAATGAGCCCATCCGGAAAATGGTAATAAAAGTACCCCTCCCTTAGGACTGGTTGGAGACAACACCTGGGAAGCTCTTAGAACAGTCTCTGGTCCCCAAAAGCATTCCATAAAATGTAACCCTCAATATGGATGATGTCGTTCTTTAACCCAAATAAATTTGTTGTATCCACAAGTCCAGTCTTGATACGGTGGCACATTTCATAAAACACAGTCCAACAACTGGAGAGTTACTGAAAGTCATTCTACTCTTCCTCTGCTCCGATCTCTCAAAGAATGTCAAAGAGGTCAAAGTCATTACCCCATCGCACTGCCTTGTAAGACCTCCTTTGTACATTCTTCTAAACTTCTTTTATCCTCACCCGAGGACATGCTTCCTGATTTAGAGAGAGGGGAAGAGAGAGCAGAGAAACATCGAGGGGTTGCTTCTTGTACGTGCCCTGACCAGGGACCAAACCTGCCACCCAGGCACGTGCCCTGACCCTTTGGTTCGCGGGATGACGCTGTAATCAACTGAGCCACGCCGGCCAGGACTGGCACATCATTTCCTCCTTTAATTTTCTCACCGCAGCTGCCCCGCCTCTCCCCACCCCCGAGCTTCTCTCCCTCCACTCCTTCAGCTCCCCCCACCCAGGCCCCTCACTTCTTCTCCCCCTCCTCCTTTGCCACTTCTATACTTCTCCTTCGGTTGCACACCCTCGCCTTTCAGACACAGCGTGCCAATCCCAGCTCCATTCTCCACTCTCCCCTCGATAATCATGACTGTCATTATTAATGTTGCCTCTCTGGGGCTCTAGGCAAAGGAAATGGTGATATTAGTGAGAACATGGATAAGAAAGAGTTTAAGCCACAAGCACACATGCTCACCCCTCAAATGCAAACGGCATGTGTTGTAACACGTGCGTGTATGTGCACACACGCCTTGTGTAAATGGTGCTGCGTAGCATCATCTATGTGCACGTGCGTGCCATGTGTAAATGGTGGGGCTGTAGCAGGCACACATGCCCCCACACACACACATCATGTGGGCTCCAGGGTTCCGTGGCCCAGGCCTGTGTCAAGCCCAAAGACACAGGCCAAACAGCAGCCAGCCAGCCTCCCCCCACTCAGTCCTCCCTCCCACTGGCCTCAAGAAACAAAGACAGTTTAGCAAGAACTCCCCAGCTAAGCGGTTTTTTTAAGACCTTCAGCCAGCAGCCGCCTGGCTGAGCTGAACGTCTCACTTTATTAGTGAGTTTGGCCTTGGGTGTCTGGCTGTTTGATCAATCCTGCCGGGGGTCAGTGATATTTCCTCCTGGCCCCCCACACCCGCCCCTGCCTCTCCGCACCTGATGAACAGCGGTGCCCCTGGACCGCTGATCACCTATTGATTTTCGCGCCGGAGGCTGCACCCGCGGCCAGCTGCCATCTCCAGCCCTGTCACCGGGGCCACTTGGTGACTAACGGATCCCCCAGGCCCCTCCCAACCCCCCTCACTTCAGACCCTGCTCCCCTCCCCGCTGGCCCACCCTGCCTCAACCACTTCGCGTCCGGTCCCTGCCCCATCTCGCAGGGCGGACTGCCAGGGCCACCAACGCCCAAGTCAAAGTCTTTTCCTGGTGACCTGTCCACCCCCAGGTGGCCTGGCTTGACAAGTCAGCTGTGTGACCTTGAGCAAATCACTTTAAGTCCCTGTGCCTCAGTTTCCTCATTTGTAAAGCGGGGGCATATTAGAACCTAGCCATCCTGTATACAAGACAGCAGTTTCCAAAGTCTGTTCTGAGGACTTTAGGGGGTCTCTGAGACCCTTCCAGGGTGTCCATAACAATTAAAACTATGTTCATAAAAATACTAAGATGTTATTTGTCCTTTTCACTTCTAATTAAAGGTTGTTTTTTTTTTTTTACTCTCAGTGGGATGTTCCAGAGACTACATAACCTGTGATAGCTTGAAAACTTGAATGCAGAAGCAGCTATGAAAACCCAGCTGTCTTCTATTAAGGCTGACATTATAGAGATTTGCAAAAATGTAAAACGATGCCACGCTTCCTTCTCCCTAAATGTTTTGTGTGGGAAATATAGTTATATCTCATAAAATTTATTATTGCTTATTATTGCGCTTGTAAATAAGTTACCAACAAATGTTATTACAATTTCTCAGTTTTCACTCCTCCAGTGGTAAACAGTGACAGATATGACCTACAGCAACAAGGGCACTTTGAGATCCTCAAAGAAGAGTTCTTGAGACCAAAAAGTTTGAGAACTGTTGATACAAGACTCTAACACAATGCCTGTTGTCACAGTAAGCACTGGGTAAACCATGATTAATAATTATTATTAGGTGTCATTAACAATGGATGAGTTCAACACGTGAGCTTGGGGTTCTCAGGGGTATGGGCTGGAAACCCTGATTAGGAGGTTAGTTCCTGAAGCCAAATGGTGGAGGTGGGTCCCCTCTACTGGCTCCTAGAGCCCTCCCTGCTCTGCTCCTGACAGCCGCCTCACCTGGCACTCACTGTCAGCACGCGGTGTTTGCTCAGCACCGCCACCAAGGGAGGGGAGCACCTGGCCGACCTTCAGCCAGGCACCTGGCGAGGCTGCGGCTCGTGCTGCATGTGCTCAGAGTCGTCCCGGGGGAGGCAGCCGGTGCAACCTGGGCCGAGGAGCTGTAGTAATAATAGCTACTCCTTGCTTAGCATCCTCCATGTGTCAGGCACGGCTGTAAGCACTTTAGAAAAGTTGTCATTTGATCTCTGCAACAATCGTATGTGGTTGTTTTACAATGTACCTGGGATTTTGTGGTAATCGGGTACGGTAAGAGAGACATTCGGACAACTGCCTTGAAAGAAGAGTTTGTCACTCATGGTGCCCAAGAGCAGGGGCCACCCCACACCACGCAGGACCGCGTGGAGAAGCCCTAGGACCCTCAGGAGGCAAAGGCGGGAGGGGCCAGCAGGGGCCAGAGCCTCTACGGTGGTTTCACAAAAAGGAGTGGTCACAGCAGGGTGAGCAGTTCGGGTGAGTGTGAATAATTTTAGTCGGCTCCAGGCAACAGGTGTGTCCTTGTTGTCTGGTCCCTGGCCCCGGCTCTAACGGCTTGCGGTGTGAGTTACATAAAGGAGATGCCTGGAGCAGGGCTTTAGATTGGTCAGTTTGCGGAGGCAAAGTGGGCTCAGGGCAGGTTATTTAGCTGGTCCTAGGAGAGACAGTCCCTCCCTCGGTCGGCAAGTCTGCAAGGTGTCAAAGTACCATAAAACACACACACACACACCCCCCTGATTCATACGGGGGTGTATACTATTATTATCTTCATTTTGAAAATAAGGAACCTGAGGCAAGGGCTTATGTGTCATGTCCAAGGACCACAGCTGGCAAGTGGGGACAGGAGGGCTAGAACCCAGGCACTGTTAAGGGCCAAGCCTTCCCCTCACCACACTGCGGTGCCTGGGGCCAGCGCTGCTCACTGGCCAGCGCTGCTCCCTGGCTGGTTTCCGCTAGACTCGGCCGTGACCCAGCCGTGGCCCTGGCCCAGATGGGCTCAGCTCCCATGTCAGGCGTCGCTCTGAGCGCCATGACCTTGGGCAGCGCTCCCTGGTAGGTGCCAACTTCGTTCCTGGGCCACTACCCAGGCACTCCGGCCCCGCAAGGCTCCAGGAGAGATGGCTACAATGGAAGAAATTCAGACATGGGCTGGCCTGGGATGGCCTGGACATCCCACTGGCCCCTCAGACTTGTGACCCACCTGCTCCTCCTACCAGTTCCCAGATCTGCAGGGCCCCTGGTGGTGAAGCAGGACGTTGTGAGGGTGACATACTCTCTCCCTGCTTCCCCGGATTCCGCTCTGAAGGATCCAGGCAATAACTAGAATTCTGTAAAGGTCAGTTGGTATTATTTGATTTTTGTTGTTGGTTATTATTATCGTGAACTTGACCTGTCAACTGGGGAGATTCATGGCTTCCTCCAGGATTCGGTCAAGATTTAAGGACCTGGTGGGTCAGGTTCAGCTCTGAGCAGGTTGTACCGAGCAGGGAACTCAGTCATGGAGGATGGTAGGGAGGCTCCTTCCATTTCGTGGAGCTCAGGCTGGGACCGCAGCTGGAAATATGCCCAGTGGGCAGGTGGCGAGACTGCGTTTACGAGGTCACAGGTCTGCCAGGCTCTGGACACTCACGGCCTGGCCCGCAGGACCCGGATCAGGACGAGTTTGTCCTGGCGGCGCAAACGCGGAGCGCCAGCGCCCCCTGCCGGGCGCCGGGCGCCGCGCGCAGCACCGGCCCGGGCTTTCCGCGGCATCCGCCGGGGATGAGGTGCTCGGGACACCGGCTCCGGCGGCTTTGGCGGCTCTGGCGGCTCTGGCAGCCCCGGCCCACATTGGGGGTGGAGGGGGCGTCCGTCCCAGCCCCGCGCGGGCCGGCCAGCGTTGAGAGCACGAACAAACCCGGGTATGTGGATCTAATGCGAGCTGCATCCTCCTTGGGCCAGGCCCGTGGCCGTCTGAGTCTCAGTTGGGGACAAAGGGGCGGGGAATTCGTCTTTTCCCACCACCAGTGGCTCTGCAACTTCGTTGTCTACCGCGTCCAGCCTTTTCTCTGGTCAAGTCCCCCACCCCCATAAGCGTGACACTTTCTGCAATTCCAAATAGCAGTGTGCCACTTCTCCACTTAAGACTCTTCAGGAGAAATGGTTGTTGCGTAAAACATTGTTTCCCTGGACTCAAATAAGGGAATATAGAGCTGACCAGGTCAGCGCCACCAACCCCCTAGGAATTACGGGGCATGGAGGCCCCCGGATCTCCACGGTGGCTACCCAGAAGGGGCCAGGGATCCTCTCAAGGAGATTACCGTGGTGGGTTCCCTCCGGACCAGGCTTCGGAAGCACGTGAGCCCATCGCGGCCTGAGTCTGATATGTGCGGGGCGGGGGAGGGGGGGCTGCCTACCCATCTGCCCCAAAACTTGGTGACAAGAAATTAGCATTTAATATGCCTACAGAGTCTGTGCCTCATGAATCTGGACAGAGCACAGTGGGGATGGTTTGTCTCTGTCCCTGGACATCTAGGGTCTCAGCTGAGGGTGATTCAAAAGGCTGGGGTCTGGAAGATGTGGGCCTAGAGGGAGTTCCTTCCGCCATGCTGTTTCCATGCGGATCCTGGCCCCAAGCTGAGGCTGGGCTCCGCTAAGCCATTGGCCAGAGCCTATGCCTATTGGCTGGCCTCCACGGTTCCCTGGCAGTTGGCTTCTTTCGGTGTCAGCTGAATTCTACCTCCAGATTCCAGCTGTGGGTCCCTCCATCACCGCTGGATGTTAAAAGGCTGAGAAGGGATTCCCCTGAACCAGTTGTGGTAGCTGGGGGTGAGGAGGAGGGGCTGGGGGAAAGGGGTGCTACAGGAAACAGTTCAAAAAAAATCATGACTTGGTTCAACTCTCGCTTCAAATCCAGGCAATACTTGCTGGGGCATAGAGAGAGGGGGGCGTGCAGGGTGTAACAAGGAGATCAGGGCTCAGGGGAAGAGCTCTTCAACTGCCCCTGCCCCCTCGTGTTTGCTCTGCCAGGCTGCCAGAAACAAGGGACCAAAAACACCTACCTCTCCCCCCCCCCCCCCACCTCCAGTCCATTGCAAGATGGGACCACGCAGTCTGGGGAGTCACTGCCTCCACGGGGCCAGCAGAGGGCAGCACAGCCCCACTCTGCCACATCACCAGCTGAGCAGGTTGGCAGGATGGCACTCAGGGCCTCACCCAGGGCCCTCCATATCTCTGAATATGGGATCATCTGAGCTTCAAGGGAGCAGAGACTTGGCTGTGTTCACTGCCGTATCTCCAGCGCCTTGTACACAGAAGATGATCGATACATACTTGAATGTTGGGGTGAGCGTGACTCCATGTGTGCACAGTCCTCAGGTCCAAAAGTGCTTCTGGGTATGTCAAATGTCACTGAGTGTGTGTCTGACCATGCAGGGCCTGGGAATGTCCATTGGGTTTGCTCCTGCGTGAGTTGGAGTGAGTGTGTGTCCACGCGTGGGTCTGTCCCTGATGCCACCTCTCCCCTGGAGTGTCCAGCAGCCCGCGCACCTTCTGCTCACACTCACTCCCCCAGGAAACTTCAGTGTCCCCACCCCCAAGGTCAGGGAGGCCCTGGTCCAGGCCTCTGTGGATGCCTCCTAGACATATCCCTCCCCTTCTGCTCAAGGCCCTGGTTGCCTCTGTCCATAGGGGGCCCTCATCACCGCATCCGGTTCCTCCCTGGGGTGTCCTTGTATCTCTCATTTAAATAAAGGGAGTCCTCTTTGAAGGGGGTGTGGCAGCAATCGCAGCCCCTGGGAGGCTAGGACAGGTGTGCAGGGAAGGGCAGCAGGGGGCGTTCTGGGCCACAGGCCCTGAGGAGAGCAGAGGCCCCCTTACTGAGCACTTCCTGGCCCTGAACCTTTGGGGAGCTCCAGCGCACACGCAAATGAATGGATGTTGTGATTATTTTCCTCGTTTTACAAATAAGAAAACTGAGATGAACATGGAGATTGCATCCTGCCAGGGGTCACAAAGTTATCCAGTCTTGGGACCTGGGCTTCAACCCAGGTCCTTTCCAGACACAGAAGAGGGTATTCTGAATGGTTCCATTTATATGGCATTCTAGAAAAGACAGAACTAGGTCATGGTGAAATAGTGATGCCTGAGGCCGGCAGGTGGGGAGTGGGGGTTACTAGAGAAGATAATTAGGCAAGTTCTTGGATGGAAGTAGTCTATACTCGATTTTGGTGGGTTTCCTTAAATTTTTAAAATTGATTTTGGTGGTCATTTGTGGTGTATGTATATATTTGTCAAAACTCACTGGACTATCCAATTAAAATTAATGCATTTATTATATGTAAAATTATATTTCGGTGAAGGTTTTTTTGTTTTCGAATCTGGGTCTTCTGGCTCCGATTTCAGCGCTCTTGCCCCCACCACTCAGGACACACCCAGGCGTGGTGTCACGGGCATGTGTCCATGTGGCCTGCAAGAGTTACCCCTGGCCCCCAGGGGGCGTTAAAATTCCATCGGGGCACACACCAGGAGGGCAGCCAGGGGAGGGAGGCTACGGGAATGTGGGGACCCCTAACCCTAATTCTGGCTGGAGCAACGGATTAATCAGTTGGCAAAAATCAAATGTAGAAACCTTGCTCCACCTGGGCCCACTCCGACCTGGGCCAGGCATTGCCACGGTCCAGGAGTGCTGACCTTGGTCTGTTGAGTCTGGGAACAGGGAGCCTGCCCTGTTTCCCCAGACCCTGGGTTTCCACGACCCCACTCACCACTAGGACAGGGAACCATTCCAGAATCTGCCCTCCTTCTGAGTCCACAGACCAAGCCAGGATGATTTATAATACCCTTTCTCCAAGCAATGAAACATTTAGAGTAAGATTTAAATTGAACAAGTTCCCTGGTGGTCTCTTCCAATTTGCATGTTGCCTCACTAACCTGGCCCAGATTTCTCCCCTCTACGGGGCAATTCTTGGAAAACTAGACACCAGTGCTAATTAAGAGGGTTCTAAATGACCAGCCAGCCAATGATAAGGTGAGCAGGCGCCACAAGGGGGCAGCAAACACAGCTGAAGTTCATAGGCTCCTTGGATGATAAAAGGTTACCAAGGGATTTTCAAAGCCTTGCCATATCCTGTTCTTTTTAGCCTCATAGTAACCCAGGCCAGCGCAGAGGGCAAGAAGGGTCCAGAAGCACAGTGCCATGGGCCGAAGTAAAGGGACAAGAGTCCCTGTGGGCTGAGAGCATAAACTGCATCTTAAGGATGCTGATCATCAGGAAGGACTCAGGACATCTGCCCTACCAGTTCCTGTCTTGGAAATGCAGATAAGCTGTGCCCAGATAAATCCCACGAGCCACCGTCTATGCGAGCAGTCTGTCTAGTCATACATTTGGGGGACCGGGGAGCTTTTTCAGTGCGGTTATTTGCCTCCGCTGAAAAGGGACCGCAGGGCTGCGTGCCTTTCACTACGCGGTGGTCACCCAAGGCCGGCAGCTGTTGCTGGCTGTCGGATTGCTGGTGAAAACTGACTCCACCGCGGGGTTTGTCGAATGTGTTAACAGTTAACACGAACCCATGTCTGAGTAGAAATCATCACAGCAGGAATCCACGTCTGAGCAGAAATCACCACCACAAGAACCCACGTCTGAGTGGAAATGCACTGTGACAGGGAAGGTAAGCGTTAAGACGTTTTCATCGTGGTCATCAGACCATCACGTCCAGGATAAAAGTGGCTCCTGCAGGGAGATGAGCTGGGAGGCCAGCGGCAGGCCCACTGAGACCCACACACAGGCATGTGGCCAGCCCCACAGGCAGCCCCTACGTGGGGCAACTGGTAAACCTCTCTAA
Organism: Pteronotus mesoamericanus; assembly: GCF_021234165.1. Classification (NCBI taxonomy): domain Eukaryota; kingdom Metazoa; phylum Chordata; class Mammalia; order Chiroptera; family Mormoopidae; genus Pteronotus; species Pteronotus mesoamericanus. The sequence continues at coordinate 14,835,840 of NW_026555105.1, forward strand.
AACCTTGAGGGAGAAAGGACCCCCGTACTATAACCCATGTCTCCTGTAGGTGAACATGCGAGGCACCTTCTTCCATCCCATTTTGTTTCACTTTGTTTTTAATTTTCTTTTATCCCCTATCCTCACTCCCATCCTCCCTCTACCTCCTCCAGGTAAAGCTTCTAATGTGCATCTTCTGGTTTGTACATGTTTTTGTAAACATGCTTTCTTATGTGAGTATATTTTTATTGTCTGTAAATTATACTGTTGCATCTCCTTGTTTCTTACATTTTTCACTCAGCTATTTTTAAGGTCCACATTAGATGCTGTCTGTGGCTTGCAGCTGCTCTGGAGCACTCCATGGTGTCACCCACGGAATTGCCCTGCACATGGTCCCAGTGGTGGACATGACTCCACCCCACCCTCCACAGTCACACTGGGTGAGTGTCCTTATACACGTCTTCTTAGGGACCAAGGTGAAAATTTTGTTGGGAACATTTACCCACACATGGAATTTCTGGAGTGGGTCAGCACATACGTCATCTGATTTGTGCCAGGTGGCTTTGCAGGACGGCCACACCAGCAGTGCACCGAGGTCCCTACATGCCTGCCAACACTTGGCATTACCTGCCTTTGTGATTTTTGCTAACCTGGTGATACCCAACTGTTGTTTTAGTTTGTGTTTTTCTGATGATTGAGTTTCAACATCTTTCACAGGCTTCGTAGACTATGGGGTCTGCTTCTAGACTACTCATTCCCTTTGCCCACTTGTTTTTATTGGGGTTGTCTTTTTATTGTTGATTTTTAAGAGCGCCTTGTATATTCTGGATAGTTAATCCTTTCATGGTTTCAATCACTGCAAATATCTCCTCTCAGCTCCCACACCTACAGGTAGGCCTTTTGCCAACCATGAAGACAGAATTAAGCATACAAAGACATGGGAGAAGGGGAGTAACAGAAGTAAAATGAAATGGAAGGTGTTAAGGTGAGTCTAAAACTAACATATTAAAATGAGAAAATGAAAATAATGAAAGCAAATATTTACAGAACAGCAACAAAACACTCAATGAGGTCTTTTTAAGTACCAGAAGTACAAAATAAAAGTTAAAAAAACAAGTAGTGTTAAAAAAAAAAAAAAAAGACCAAGAAGTTAAAATAAATGTTACGGTCAAAGTACTTTTTAAAAATGGCATAAAAAGGAAGCAACTGCGTGATAAAAAGAAAAGGCAGGGTGGGGGTGGGGAGAATTATGCAGAAGTCAGAGAGATCAAAATGAAGGGATAAAGGATACTCACAAGTGAAAACAAACCAAGGAAAAAAGACCTAAGAGTAAACACAGTAACAGACACGACATTCACCCAGCTGGGCTTCAAAACAGAAAACAAAGCCCCTGAGAATGGAGAGGAAATAACACCAAGTGAGGGCAGACAGTGGGAGGGTCCAGATGCAGGCGGCCAGAGGGAGGAAGGAGCCCGTCTTTGGATCGTGGAAGGTAGCGGCCCCCAACCTTTCGGCACAGGTCCGCAGACAGGAAGCAGAGCTCAGGCAGGAAAGCAGTTGAAGCTGCTTCCTTCACTTGCTCGCCGGCCGCTCACCTCCTGCTGTGCGGCCCAGTTCCTAACGGGCCACAGACCGGTCCCAGTCCTGGCCAGCGGGATGGGAACCCCTGATGTTAAGGTTTCACCCCATCAGCCTGGGGCCAGTGAGGAGCCCAGCCCTGGGGCAGCAGCCATGCTGGCCTCTCACCCGGCTTTGGAGAGTCTGGGCGTCACCCTGGGGCTCTCGCCGCCACACCCTCTCCCAGCCTCCCCGGCTTGCTCACTGCCTTCAGCAGAACCCACAAGTGGCCACAGGGCCAGGGAGAATGCTGCATCAGGGATCCCTCTGGCAGGCAAGGAGGCGGCCTGTCTGAACAAGTTCAGTACCACCCAGGAGTGCACCGGGTACCATCTCCAGGATTCACCAGGGAAGGCAGAATGCGGCCTCGCCCGAAGGAGCAACGCCTGCGGGGGCCCAGGAGAGCGGCCGTGCAGACTCCAGCCACTCGCTCGGAGTGGCCTGCTGTGTCTGAAGTGACCTAATTGACTATTATCAGTTTCAATGACAGGAAAACAAAAGATTAAAATGACAGAAAATCCAGAGTTTCATCATCCCGTTTCAGTACAAGCTGGAAGGCCGAGGAAATATCCAGATGAGTCACTGGAGGGTAGAAATATCTGATCTTATCTGGAGGTGCGGTGAGTCCTGCTAATCTGAAACCGTCCAAATCTACAAGGCAGGCAGCCCCCAGCTGCTCCGAAAGCTCACCTGAAATTCTGGCTCTTGGCAAGGCAGACCCACCTTCCCTGGCCATGGCGCCTGGTGCCAGTGCTGCCGGCGGCCCCCAGCCCCCAGCCCCCCACCCACAGTGCCCAGGCTTGGGGATTGCATCAACCAACATTTGGTTTTGAATTGGTTTTCAATTAGGAGACTGAGGTAAGACTGTCATGTCCGTATTTTATTTTCCCAAGGAAAACATTTTTTAAAACTACCATCATTAAAAGAACATTTTCACACCAAAAACAGACTAGAGGATGGTCTTTTATGTGGAATAATTTTGAGCTTCATGGAATTATTACATGTTCCTCATCTTGGGAGGGGGGTCAGGAAAACTGGCGGCAGGACGGCCGACGTTGGCGCGCACCGCCAGGACCTGCTGGGAGTTAATTCCCGCCACTCTGATCACAGTGCTTCAGGGAAAGAGCGGGCTTGGGGTGCGATCTAGGTCCGTGCTAGGGTGCCAGCCGTACAGAAACAAATGTCATCAACTGTCACTCAAATCCGATGCGCCTCCTGACCTCCCAGCTGCTGGCTCACCTTCCTCCCTGGTCTTGGTGCCCTCACGTCCTCAAGGCCCGCCTCCATCACTGTGGCCCCCTATCAGATCCCGCGGCTGGAGCTCTGCAAGCTGCAGGCGCCCCCGCCCACGCCCGGAGGTCCACCAGGAGCTCCAGGGGGGTCCCCTGGGTCCTCCAGACTTAGGCGCTTCCACCTTGAGCCTCCCACCACCACTCAGCCCTGTGCGATGCCTGAGCAGACGCCACCAGCACCGAGTCCTGCAAAGTGGAGCTGAGAACAAGGACAGAGAGGGGACGGCGGCACCCAGGCCGCCACGTGAAGGCAGTGCTGGTCACAGGCTGTGCTGACGCCAGGACAGCAGACAGGCGTATGGGGCTGGCGGCCTGTGGCATTCAAGTTCTTGGCCAAAGTGAAACACTCTGCTGGAGAGGACGGACCGGGCCGAACACGAGCACCGTCTGTACAGTCACAGGAAGTCTGGTCATGGGGAAGCGTCCCTCAGATGCTGCCCTGGCCTCTGCGATCTCTGCCACTCACTGATGTCGCCCCTCCCCTGTGCTGGTCTGCCTATCAGGTCACTTGCCCCCAAACACCTCCGCCCCCATCCCTGTGCCATGAAGGAGCACCGGCTGGACCAGAAGGCTCCGTGCGATGGCGCTGTCTGACCCTGGGGAGACCAGCTGTGGGAGAGAACCGGCACGGTGTGAACGGCATGCACAGAAAGCTCCCGCCTCTGGGCTCGCAGGACAGCACAGCCCCACCGCGTCCTGCACGCAGGCTGCACTCCGCCTTCCGGAGCACCAGAGAGAGGACGCTGCAGCGTGGCCGAAATATCACTGACGGCTTTGAAAAACCATGCCCAGCCCAAGGGGACTAACTCTCGTGGAACTACTTGGGGACAGAGCCTTGCACGTTGCTAGGCCCGCAGGCCCTGATGGCCATGGTCCCCTCTCTCTCAGCCAGGCCAGGACATCACTCCCTGACAAGGTGAGTGGGTCTTCAGACACACATAAAGGCTGTGACGGTACAGTGACAGGCGTCTGCCAGCAAAGAGTTCTCTCCACACACTGTGGACTACAGCGCAACACAGCGCAGAGCTCGGGGGTCTGCCTGGCACGGCAGCCCCCGCAGAGGCGGGCACAGGCCGACGTGCTCCGGGCCACACCCCCGGGCAGAGGCTGCCGGCGGCGCCTGCTCCCCCAGGCTGAACCCCCGGCCATTGGTATGGCCTCTCATTTTGGATCTCTGGCCTCACCCACAAGGGGTGGACCCTGCATCCTTTCCTCCTTCCACCCCAACAGAGGTTTACTAGGATCGGCCCCAGACCTAAATTCAGACTTTATACAAATAAGTACTTCCGGACCCCTCCACAGAAAGATCCCAATTGGAAACCAGCGACAATCTTTGGGTCTGCATTTATACTGTGTCCTATGGTTTGCTCTGGTGGGGCCTGAGGCCATCCGGTCATGCAGTCTTGCTTGATGGGGTTTCCCTTACCGATGTGACCCAAAAGCCGCTGTATTGCCATAGCATCGGGTTTCTTAGCTGATGTCAGTTCCCCCCTCGGAAGAAGGAAGTGGACCGTCTTAAAATCAGACCGTGGGAACCAGGATGGGAGGGAATACACTTACTCTAGGTATAAAGGTTCACTATTATTAACAAATTATCACTATTATTAACACGTTTATAAAATGGAAATAAAAATGACCTATGCATTTGGTGCCAAAGTGGCCAGTACAAACTAATATCAGTACAAAAATAAATTCTCAAGCTACATGGTTCCAAAATAAATGTCAATGAAACAGGAAGGGGAAGAAAATCTGGATCGGACCTGGGTCGAAATGCAAACATCAGAGCAAAGAAGCCTGGGGCGGCAATGAAACCAGTGCCTGCTGGAAGAGCCGCCCCGTGTTCTCACAAGAACCCGGCAAACGAACAAACACAAATGTACAAGTTATGTTCCTGAGCTACAGAAGCTTAGCGCCTCTATACGGTTGTGGATTCCTGCTGCAGAGGCCCCCCGATGGGGTTGAGCTGATGACCTCTCACTAGTGCTCAGCTGGTGATACTGTAGGCAGAGAAAGCTTCACCCGGCTGTGAAACAGAGAACCCCGTGGCTAACAAAGGACAGCGCACAAGTCCTCTCTGTCCATCACCAGTCCTGTGGGTTTTCTGCCCGCAGACAGACGTGGGCAAAGGGGAAACTGGAAGCTCCTGCTTGGAAGCCCCCAGGTTGCCCGACAAGCCCCTCGGTGATTCTGGTGGAAACCCGCAGCGTCTCCCAAGTCCTGTCTCTCCGTAGACACACACTCACTCACACCTAGCAGCGGACCTCATTGGTCAACACAGCCGTGGCCCCTCCAGAGAAAGCAAAGCCGGCCCAGCAAACCCCGGGCACCCGACCTGGTGCCGCGGGCAGAGCGGCTAACTCTCCTCCTCATGCCCCGTTAGGCCAGGGCAGGGTGCTGTGCCTGCTGACGCAGCGCGCTGGGGCAGTGAGGGCGCCGACTGACCGAAGAGCAAAGGCCTGCCAGCTCCCGCTCTGCTAGGGCAGCGCGGCGGGTGCCTGCCCCGCACAGCTCCTCCGGGATCCTGGCAACGAATGCAGGTGCCGAGGGGAGCGGGGAGAAGGGGCTCGTGAATGGGCAGCGACCCGGTTAAAGCAGCTCTTGAAGGTTCCCTGTGGGCCGAGGGCAGCTCACCGTCCCCCAGGGCCGGGACAGCAGCAAGAGGTCCCCACACCCCTGCAGCTGCAGCCCAGCTCTGCTCACTGGTCCTGGACCTTGGCCCTTTTGGCTTTTAGGGACAGGTGCTGCAAGAGAAAACAGCATAATTGGGCTTGGTTAGACAAAGGAACCAGACTTCAACACAATTCCCATGTCAATGGCCAGATCAAAGCTTCCATCTGGTTCCCGCCCTCTCAGTAAATGCTGGGCCCCTCAGGAGGAGTCTGCAGGGGACAAGCACAAGTGACCAACAGAGGAAACGGACCTTCAGGAAGCCACAGCAGCCCGAGGCCCAGCCGGCCATGGCTCAGCCCGGTCACACAGGCCGAGCAGCCGGCACTGCCACCGAGCCCCTGTGCTCGGGGGACTGGGCTGGGGCTGGACGGCACATCAAGTGTCCTTGAATTCCTTAAGAACAGTCAAGCAATGGAAATGAAGACATGCATCATTTCACCAGGCACCTCAAATGCAGGTACCTGTGCAAGGCAGGGAAGACACATAGGAAAAGGATGCCTCCTAGTGACGTGGTTTTCTTTCAGAAATGCCGCTCTCCACCAGCATAGATAACATAGGAAGCACAGCAGTACAATCGTGAGCATCAGGTAATAGGACTGAGGGAGACACACATGCTAGCTCAAAGTGCTAGAAATTCTAACACATGCATTTATGGCAGAGTGTACAAACACACGTTCTAATAGATGGCTTCTGTGCACCAGCTGAGGTACCGTGAACCCCCTTAATAGTCATAAACAAACAGCCAAGAGATACCTAAGGCGTGTCACCCTGCCGCGGGGGCAGACCTTCACCTGAGGAACCCCCACCCTGGCTGCCAGCACAGCAGGCCTGCCCACCCCCACCCCACGGCTCAGCGCCCACCCCAACCTGGCCGCGGGACAGCCGTCGCCACGGCCGACAGAGAGCTGCAGGCCCTGGGAGAACGCAGGGCGCAATAGGGGGCACAACACGCCGCCAAGCACAAGAGAGAGGACTGAGCGGACAGGACCCAAGTCCAAACGAGCTGAAAGAGGTCCCTTTCTAACTGCTTATGCCCAACAAAGGACTGGTACAGGTTCCTGCAAAGGTCCTGGTTAAGAGGATTTTCCCCAGATTCCAAAGGTGTCTCTCAGAATCAGGGGGAAAAAAAACTTTAAGGGCTGAAAAGGCAAATCTCTGTACAGGCCACCCTGTTTTTCTCCCTGGTTACTGGTCTTGCTGAATTTCTCTAAATTCTCTCACTTCACCTGATGTGACCCCTACAACTAACGTTAGATACCCCACAGCCTTAGCTGGGGAATGGGCGATGACATCATCGTGCCTGGGGGACCATTTTTGGTGCTTGTTCCTGGGAAGAATGTTGAGTATAAACAGAACTGAATCCAGACCATTTCAGGCTTCCACAGGGTAAGAACGACACTGAAAAACAACAGCAACGGAAAGTTACCAAAGGTGCCGGGAACAGGGCCGGGGACAGTCAGGGCGCCCTGGGCACTCATGAGGTGCTACGCTGTGTCCCACAGAGGAAAGTCCACCGTATCTACCATACGTGGGCAGCCCTCAGAGGTCTGTGGGGCTCTCAGAGAAATCGATTTGCTCTGGACTAACAAGTTAATAGTAGAAGTGCCTTTGGACTGACTGTTTAGTTAAGGAGGGGCTGAGGCTCTCAGGGGATTTCAGGGCCCTCGCCTATACAATAAAGTTGGGGTACCAGGTGATTCTTCAAGGCTCCAGCCTCTTTAAAAATAGCTCTGATCACAGTGATCAGAAGGTGAGAAGCTGAAAAACAAGCATTTTGGAGAGAAAAGACAAATGCAGAAATTTATGTTCGTCATTTTCTTCAAACTCCTGGGCTATCTGCTCTTAACTTTGTGGGTCTGACCTAAAGAAACTGCAATCTTGAGCTGAGAAGGGAAAATGACTCAACTTCTAGGTTCAGTCTGTTCTCCAAGAGCCTAAGACAACCTCAGGTTTCTCCTTCTTTGCCTGCGTGTCCCTTACTCCTTTAACACGCACTCTTCCAACGGGGCCGCGCTCAACGCCTACTTTGCATTTCTAATCACTGCTCTTGGACTCTCCACCTGAGACATTTTGAAGGAAAAGATTCCCTTCCACTTCCAGTTTATTCCTATCAGGCCAACCCAGCAGAGGCAATACACTCGGCACCACTATCGGTCCCTGCAGCTGACCTCATGTCTGGCTGAAATCTGCAGGAGAATATGTTTGAAATGTATTTTGTTTGATTGTGTAAGATTTAAATATTATAACAAGATTTTTAAGACAATCTGCCCTCTCCATTGCGAGAGGGGTCGGGTGAGAAGCTCCTGCCACACACAGGGTCACAGCTCAGATGCTCCCAGGAGCTGAACAGCGAAAGAAACAAGGACGCGGCCTGTGGCGCCTGGCGTCATTCCCAGCAGGAGCCGTCCTCTGTCCCTGCCAGCTGCTGCCATGACAAAACTCAAGCCCCAGCGTAAGCAGATTTAACACTTCTTGGAAGAGAAACCTGAAATCCGTATTTAATGTGAAATCTCCCAATTTTTAAATGTACCAGTCAATCTACATTTGGGGTTGAGAACACTGCAGTCCTGTTATAACCTTGACGAAGTTACAGGTTTTAGAAATTCCCTTCTGTGGAAAATGATGATAAAACTAGACAAAATATTGATGCAATGTTTCTGGGCCACAAAATGCACTGGGCAATAGACAGCACAGGGCTAAAATCTATCGGAAGGAGGAAACGCTCAGGGTGAGCTCTGCATTCATCCCAGGCCTCGGCCTGGCTCTTCAGGCCGTGGCACACAGAAGTAAACCCTAAACAGAGGGCAGGACTGCTGGGCAGAGGAACTATCCAGCCTAAGACGGCTGGAATGCACAGGACAGCTCCAGGAATCTACATGGGGCTCCGCTTACGTCCTGGCTGAAGCCTCACAGGTGCGAGACTCAGTAGGGCGGGCAGACAGAAGTGACTGGGGAGCTGTGAGCGGACACGGGCAGCCTGGAGGTCCCTGCTGTGCTGGACACACCAGAGTTCTGCCCAGAGGGCAGAGACCTCACTGAGCATCCGGGGCATTCACCGGAAAGGTCGTCATGCCTTACTTAGGAGGATGGCTGCCTTATGCTGGCCCCGTCAAAGGCTGACACCGATCCTCAGTGAAATTAAACTGATCTGCCATTATTAACTTCCTATTAGGAAAAAGCTCAGCATTCTTCCAAGAAAAAGACAACAAAATCCAGACTCTCCACAACTTAGCATTTATATTTTCCAGGATAAACAACAATAGTAGATAAAAGAAGCAGGAAAATGAGACCCATAATGAAAAAAAAAAATCAAAAGATAAAATAAACCAGAAAATGCCCAGTATGTTCAGTTAGCAGACAAGCCCTTTAAAACAACTAATACAGGGATGGACAAAAGTAGGTTTACAGTTGTTCATATGGAAATTAATAATAATACAAGTAATAAAATAATAATAATACAAGTCATAATAATAAACTCTGTTCCATGTAATCACAACTGTGACCCTATTTCTGCCCACCCCTGTGTAATATGTTGTAAGATTTAAAGATGGACGTAATGAGTGAACACAAGGAGATTCAAAACAGAAAAATATAAAATTAAAGGAGAACCAAATGAAAGTGTGAGAGGAGAAAATGCAAAATGAAATAGTCTCTGGATGGACTTAACAGCAGGCTGGACACTGCGGAAGAATTGGCCAGTGAACCTGAATACTGGTAAGAAAAACTATCCAAGCTGAAGCATTAAAATGAATAAATAAATAAAATAAAACTAGAGCCTCCACAACATGTAAGATAATATCAAGTGCTCTAAACATACGTAACTGGAATTCCAGAACCTTGGCACACAGAATTATTGAGGCAGAAAAATATTTTAAAGAATAACAACCTCAAATTTCCCAAAGATGATAAAAAGAAACATCGGCTGACAGATCCAATTAGCTCAATGCAACTAAAGCAGGAAAAACACACACAAAAAAACACATAATAGGTCAACCTGCTGAAAATACAAAGATAAAGGAAAAACTTAAAAGCACCCACAAGAGAATAAATATACATTGCACACAGGTGAGTGACAATAAAAATGACTGTCTTCTCACAGAAACACTTCAAAACAGAAAGCAATGACTTCAACTCTTTAAAGTGCTAAATGGAAAAAAACAAAACAAAACAAACAAAAAAAACACCAGACTTTCAACCTACAAATCTAAGTACAGGAAAAAAATGTCTTTCAAAAATAAAGATAAAATAAAGATTTTCAGACATATGAATGCCAATGGAATATTTCACTGGCAGACATGCATTAAAAGATACAGTAGAGGAAGTTCTTTAGGGGAAAGACACCTGACAGAAAGGCGGACCTATGCAAATGAATGGAGATGGCAGAAATGACAGATACGTGAGAAATAAAAAATACTTTCTTTTTCTTGTTTCTTAGTTTTGTTAAAAAGACAGCTGTTTAAAACAAAAATGGTAACAATGTACCGTGGAAATAAAATATATGTAGAAATAAAATATGACATTTAAAAATATGTAGAAAAAAAGTAATATATATGACAACACATAGAAATAATTCACATGTAGAAGTAACATACATAATGACATATAGAAATAAAATATCTAACAAGAGCACAAAGAATGGGGTAGGGGAAATGAAATACATAAATTTCTTACATTATAAGCTAAATAGTGTCATACCAATTCAGGGTCGTCTGTGATGAGCTAAGGATGCATACGTAATCCCTAGAGCAACCACGAAACCAAGAAGCATAAACAGCCATTGGAAGAAATAATACAGGGCACTAAAATAACCTGATTATGCAAAAGCAGGGAGGTTTTAGGAACAGAGTAAATTGGACAAACAGGAAATAAATAGCAAGATGGCAGACTTAAATCTAACCTTATCAATAATTCACTGAATGTAACTGGACTAAAACACATCAATTACAAATGTAATGCAGAACAGAACAAGTCTTTAGGCTCTATTTAGCCAGAAAGTTTGGGAGGATACTTGAGCCACTCCAGTGTACGCGTTCCAGTGTGACAGAATTTCTTTTTGGAAATAGGTTAGAAGAGCAGAGGATGAAAGAACAAGCTGAAGATACATTCTCTTTTATGTCTTATGTGTTACTTTTAAATGCACTGCACTATAAGCAAGTGGGACAGAGCTTTTACCCAGAATGGTTAGGGGATATGGTAATGGCCACCTGACGTGCTATTGGGGGCACAATTTCAGGCACTGAACTGGAGAATAGGTGTGTATTTAAAAATACAAAGAGGCCGGTTAGCAGGCAGTTTCAGGGACAGACTGTTCATTCCTACCGTTCCTTGTTGATAGAAGTGTGGAGCCAGCTCCAACAGCCAAGCAGATTCGATAGCAGTCACATCTCTCATGTAATACTTGGAGGTTTGTATAACTTCATTGTAGATAACCCTGAAACAAGAAAGCAGCATGAGCTAATTTCCTGTATCTTGTGATCAGAGTCAAGAGCCACAACAACTAGAAATGATGAGTTTTTTCCCTTCACCTTCAACAGGTATCTATTCTGTGTCCAGGCACTACTCTGAACAAACGCTCTGATGTTGATCACTTAAGCCTCATGGCCTGCGTGGTGGAGAAGAGTGTGTCCCTCCCAGGGGAGACTCTAAGTCCTATGTGATTTCCAGGACATCTCAGCCACCCCCGACTCTCCTTGGCATTTGAGGTGCCAAGGCAGCCCTTTATACACTGCTTATAAAAGCCCTTCTCCTAAGATACCGAAATCTGTTGGTGTTTGTCTCTCCATCCGAACTAAGAATTCCTCTGGGACCTGAATTCCTCTCCACATAGTTGTGCAAGGTTAAGTGTCTAGTCCAAGTGCAAAATTGAATGTTACCTGAATGGATGAGTCAGTACAGGATTATCACCATTTGCTTAAGGAGATCTCTGATAGAGCAGAAATTCTATAAACGACCCAGTATAACGTGCCAACAAACGTGTCCTGGGCACCTGTTCCAGGCGCTGTGCCAGGCAATAGGGACTTCACACACACAAGAACTAGGCCTTTCCTTCCACGTGGTTACACGGCTAAGAAGCCGGAGGGTGGCTCACCAGCGAGGCGGCTTCTCTGCATAGAGGACCGACGCAGGGTGGATATGCAGCTCATGGTCGTCACGGATAGTCCTTGTAAAACAGAAGAAGTTCATCTGAAGTAGATTTCAAATACGTATAGCAAGACTTTCCCAGAGACGTGTTTATTATAAAAAAATGTGCACAGCTTGTACTTCAACGGAACAAAACTATCCTCTCCATCTTCTCCTGTGCTCATTATGGGCTCCGCCCCCGCTGCCGCCCCTGATGTCAAGAATAAATCATGCAAACAAGGGAATAAAAGGAAAATAACACGTGGACATTTAGGGGAAAAAAATTTAGAAATATATTACTCTGCCAATCTTTATGTTTATCTTCTGTAGGCTCTCTTTCAAAATAATTTCCTTGGGAACAGAAATAATATAAATTATTCTATTAAACAAAGTTAAATATGAAAGATAAAGACTATGGGGGAGATAATAGCGGGGGGAAAAAGCTCAATATTGAAGTATCCATTTCTCTGAGATAATATTTCCAATTCCAATGAAGACTTGACTCAATTTAATTTAAAAAAAAAATTTACCAGGCCCAGAACTATCAGTAAGGCCAGATCACAAGGGACATTCACAACTTAGGACGTCACTGCCTGAACCATAATTACAGCGTTCGGTGGGTGCCAGGGACGTGTGTGTCAGGGAAGTGCCTCAAGCACTGGGGCCGAGCTCACCCCTGGCAGCGCAGAAAAGCCAGCGCCCTGGGGTCCTGAGCTGAACCTGACCTTTGTCCCGAAGGGGCTCACGGACTGCGAAGCCTCTTACGCATATAGCCCATATTTTTGTTGAGGACCCTGGAAAGAACTTCTTTAATGCTACTAGGAATTGCTAATTCACACTGTCGAGGAGAGTGGGGCAGCGAAGGTGACAGCACTCCCTGGAGAGGCCCCGGCCACCAGAGCTGCCTCAGCACGGCCAGCCCGGTGCCGGGCAGGGGCACGTGTGATGATGGGCAACAGAATCACGATACTGACAGGCTACGACATGTGGCCTGGGGTGACAAAGAAAACATACAAGTCCTCTATTTAGGTCCAAACCATTTAAGGGTTCCATCCACTAAGAGACCTGGCTACCCAAAGAAAAAACCTCGTTGCGACTCTGGACTTGTTAACAAAGCCCAGTGTCTGGGACAACGTGGCTGACTTCACAGTAACAGGACTGTAATATCTTCTGAGGGGAAAAAGGTCATGACAAAATGCTGCGGGAAGGAAACCCACAGAAGAGCTAGGAGAAAGCCTTTAGACTGCTCCCTTGTTAAAAAACAGACCACTAGGATCCCTGCACTTTAAATGGCCCACAGAAGACCTGGGAGAAAGCCTTTTCATTGCTCCCTTGTTAAAAAACAGAATATTAGGATCCCTGCACTTTAATGGGCTATAGAGAAGTTATGAAACTAAAATGAGCTGAGAAAAGACAGACCAAAAGGAACAATTCAAAGAACTAGAGTGACTTAGTTTGGAGTAAAGGTAGCCAAGCTGTGTGTGAGCTTTTCCTGTACTTTAATATCCTGAAGGCTAGTAGGAGGGCAGCCACCAGCAGTGACTCCCTTTGCCTAGAAAATGAAGCAGGCTGCAGTCGGAGCAGCAGGCGGGTCGAACACAGGAAGAGACACTGGCCACCATCCAAAGACACCAAATGGGGCCACAATGCATCAGGGTAGGCGGTGGCTTTAATCCTGTAGTTCTCTAGAAACTTATGAGGTACCCAATACCTTGACAAAAATACCTTGTCTAGGGAAGACCACCTTTAAGGGCTCCTTCTAGTCCTATTATTCTATCATTAGAATGGAAACACTGCCGGCCTCCTGGCTTGTAAACTGTCACCTTTCTACAGCACGTGGATGGGCCGAGTATTTGAGAATCATTTCCATAAAACTGAGATACTTTGCTTAAAGCTATATAGCTAAACTCAACTCACCATTGGATAGAGGCATGATATAAATAAGGGAAAACTCTTCCATTTAATTTCTCTCCTTTCCCTGCACATCAGCTTTCTATGCGGTTTGGATCATTTTTAAGATGTGTCCTTTAATAAGTGACTTCACCAAGTATCACATTACCTATAAGCTCCGGTAGAATGAAACCGTGCTGCATTTGCAAAGAATCCCGAAACGATGCACTTCAGAACCGGATCCGGATCACCTGCACAAAGCAGCCAACAGGAGGATGGATGAGGGCCCCGCCTGCAGGGCGCTCTGTGTGCCCGGGCCTGTGCTGTGAGGTCCCACCCCCGGCCGTGTCGAGCCACCTTGCAACCGTCTCCCCGCACTGTCTATGGAGGTCCCCGCTCTCCTACAGTGGCTGCTGAGGGAAACATGCTGGACTGTTCCTTTAACTTGGGGCTCCCAATTCTCCTGGGCCACAGGTGCCCAGGCCAAGGCTGGGCACTAGAACCTAGGAGAGCACTCTGCTGGCTGGCCGTGACCTCAGGAACTCCTTTCTGGAACATCCTCTTATAGAAATGATGTTCCTTCCCTACAATCTGGGACACTAACACAACATTATTTCTGTGGTTATAAGCTACAGTGTGTAATTCTTTAAAAATTTCAAACATTCTATTTTAATTGGTGTCTGTATTGCTAGAGTAAACATCTTCCAAGGAGAAAGGCATCCCATTTATTAGATGATTCCCACAGGATACATTCCAAATTAGTGTGCAAACAGATAGTGTCATTTATATGGCTTATGACATACCATATTTCATCAAATCTGAGACTCACTCTTTGTCTGCAATTTAACTCACTACATTAAGGACAGCATTTTATAATTATAATTGGCAGCGGTTTTTTTTTCTTTTAGTGGTACATAAAATAATGGCATGTCTTATTCATAATCGTGTTTTAGATTCAATGAAATATAGTTTGCTGATAAATCAGTTCCCAAAAGGCGGTAAAATTTACAAAACCATCAACAATGTATGAGAACATCAGTTTCACTGCATTCTTACCAGTAATGTTTTGGTAAAAAGACACTTCCTCCCTTCTATTGCACAATTATTTGATGACTCCTGTATTTCCTTTTGGCACATAATTGATGAATCTCAAGTTTACATCTCTAACCACAATCTGATCCAAGATTCAGTCTCTTCTTTCCAACTGCCCATGAGAAATTTCCATGTAGAACAAAAAGGGTGAAAAATAGTTCTTGGGAGGCAAAGTGGGAGGCAATCTTAGATATCACCGTAGTTGAGTCCCTCCCAAGTTCAACCCTACCTTACAAAATCTCATTTCTTAGTATTTAATTTCTCTCCTTAGAAAGAATTTAATGTAACTTTTCTCTTGGGCGAGGGGTTGCTAATGAAAAATAGGTTAAGGAACACAGGTCTAGAAGACTGTCATCTCTCTGCTAGGTGACAGGCACTCAGTCAGCTTCTCCTCAAATAGCTGGCCCTGTAAGCTTCCTGTTTCTAGCAATGACACCAGCTTCACTCAATCACCCAAGTTCCAACTCTTCCCCTCGCCTGCCAGGAGGACTCATCCATTAATATTCTCTGAGCATCTAATACGCTCCTCACTCCCCGCACCTTCTGTCTCTGCAGTCCTCCCTGCCTAGCATGCCCTTTGCTACTACTGTCCAATTCGAATGGTTCGCTCACCAGGGCTTTGGCCACCACTCGAGGCCTGTGGCGAGAGCTCCCGGGCCAGCGCCCCTCCCCGGGCGCCTTCTTCCCTGCATTCCTGTCACAGCTCGCCTGCCATTGCTGTCCTCCACTATCACCAAGGTGTCTCCTCTCGCAACTTCTCAGAGCGCTGGTAACCTGACACTGCAGTAGTCTGTCTATCTGTGCGAATCTCTCTCTCCGCTTGCACTGTTGCCTGAGAGTAAGAACCATGTCTTCGCCATCTTGTAAGCACTTGTTCTCGGCAGTGAAGGCAAAACAAGACTCTGCAATCAAGCTGCCTGGGTTCAAGTTCTGACTCCACAATACACTCACTGTGTAACCTTCAGCAAGGCACTCATTTCCCTTGGCCTCACTTTTTCATCTATAAAATGAGGATAACAAAGATATCTGTCACTAGGTTGTCGTGAGCATTAAAGAAATTAACATATAAAAACACTAGAACACAGCCTGGCCTATTGTACACAAAGGTTGGGGAGCCGAGAGCACGCCTGAGGGCCTGGCACACAATCTGCTGACTGAATGAGTAAACGTGTCACTTCCTCAAAAGCCCAGGAACAAACCTTGTTCTGCTAGAACCAGCTGTGTTGCCCTGAACTGAACTACTCCCTAGGGCTTTCGCAACTCCCCTGTAAAATACGGTAACACTACCTACACCTCACAGAGTGGCAGATGGAGACAGTAACTGTAGAACCCCTGTCACAGTGTAACCTAGTGTGTCCTCAGTTAATGGCAGTCACTGTCACTGCTGGAGGCCAGAGACTGTGCCTTGCACAGCACTTCCGCCTTACCCCGACGCGGCCCAGGTTAAACACACAGCACTTGCTTTAATGATATCTGTATTTAAAAGGTGAAATATAGCTTATCCATGATAGCCATAAATACTGTCCACTTAAAAGAAATTTTTCTTACAAAGCCTACATGGGAAAATTAACTATATAATGTTCAACGATCTGAAGGTTAACAATTCTTAAGTGTTGTCAGGGCTTATGAAAATTTTTTAGCAAGAACTGCCCTCGGACGTAAAAATGAACTCCGCTGGAAAAGAGCATACTCTTTTTACACCGAGCTTTCCATCGACACAGGTACAAAGTACACCTGCCCTCTGCGTTGCATCACACCCCAGCAGGAGGCTCTCACGCTGCAACCAAACAGAGCACAAGAGGGACACCACCAGCAGCGGCAGTTTATTCTTACCTTCACTGGAGTTCTTGGGCACTTGGAACTTGACAAGAAGCTTTTTCAGCTGCTCCCTTACAGTGGCAGCTCTGACAAGCCCCTTGTAATTCAGGAAGTGCTCCTGACACCACCGGGAGTTCTTGCTGTGCTGCGGAGCAGTGCAGGCAGAGGGGGCGTGAGAAGACCGCGCGCAGAGGTTCTTGACTACACCACTATTTTCTCTTCCTGCGTCTGCTTCCTCGGGGACACAAGATTGTAAGCGGCCCTTTTTGGCCCATCTCCCTAAACAGATGTTGAGAGAGATGCTGGCAGGCTCACCATCTGCCTGCTCTTTGATCTTATTCTCTGCCTAAAGGGCAAATGAGGCTTTAGTGATAAGCAGAGCTGTCAATCTTAATGACGATCTTAAATACCTTCCTAGCTAGTGGCAAACTATCAGACAGAATCGCTTCCCTGTGGATCCTTGTAAATAAACTTTGTTCCTTTGGCAGGCTTGAGTTTATCACTTTATTTGACTACAGGCAAACAATATGACACTTACCAATTTAGAAATAATTTCCAAGTTACTATTATTTAGCCCCAAACTATGATTTTCCTATCAACACTTCATTTTGTTCTACATTCTTAGGCATGATGATTGTGTCTTAGATTAAGTACTGCTATGGGGATGTGCCTTGGAAATTAGTCTAAGCCAGGCAGGAAAGTGTTTTAAGTAAGAAAATGTAAATTACACAGGACCTTCCCAGAAGGCAACCACAGAATAAGCAACACAGACCCATCCCTGCGTTCCAATGGTGGCGGAGCTTTGGGTTGGAGGAGACACACTAGGCACATACAAACGACTTTCCGCTGATTTAATCTGTAATTAATAATCTCAGTAAGAGATGGCGTTTTTCTGAAAACTGTTCATTGACTGAACAATCTCCATTCAGATCTCTGGTAGAACAAAAAGTCAGTCTTTCTCCTCTTCTAAAAAAGTATTTAAAAAATGAATATAAGGCACTGAAAATCTGAAATATCTCATTTCCCTCTCTTACAGCCTCTCCTTTACAGAGGTTTCTGTTTTCATTGTCTTCATCATCTTTAGATCTCTCTTTTAAGCAATTTTTAGGGAGCACTTTAAGCTGTGTTATTTGCTCTTTGTTTTACATATTAAGAATACAAATTAATATCCCCTGTGCCTAAAAATAGGCAGTGTACGTGAATATATATGGACCCTTGCAGCCTGTCTGCAGCTGGCGGAGTGGTTCCTATGTGAGGTCTCAAACTCACCGAAACAGCTCTGAAGAGTGGACTACAGCCTACAAGTTACTCTCAGCCTCACTTACTTGCAGAAAATAGAACAGAACTTCCTACTCAAATGTCAGACAGCGCTGTCCAGCAACACTGGGTGCGCAAGAGACAGGGTGAGGGCAGGGGCAGGGAGGGCGGAGCCAGCGGTCTGCTGCAAGTACCACATCTCCAGGCAGGAATATACAAGAAACGATTCCTGTGTTCTTCCAGGCAAAACTGCACCACAACCTCAGGCAGGGGACCAACCCGCAGATTAGAAATACTAACAATAGCCCTGGCTGGTGTCATTCAGTGGGTTGGGCATCATCCCACAATCCGAAAGGTTGCTGGTTCGATTCCCAGTCAGGGCACATGCCTGGGTTATGGGCCAGGTCACTGGTTGGGGGCGTGTGAGAGGCAACCACACACTGATGTTTCTCTTGCACATCAATGTTTCCCTCTCTCTCTCATTCACTCTCTCCTTCCCTTCCACATTTTCTAAAAATAAATATATAAAATCTTTAAAAATATATATATATTGGCCATCATCTAATAGGGAAGCAAAGAGGTCTCTTGGCCATCTCTTGGCCATTCCTTTAGGATGAACTCTGGAATCCTTGTTCCCAGAGTGCACAGGCGTGTAGAGGCACCTTTCAGGTGGTAGCTGTGCTTACTTTGATAAATGCTTCATACACGTTGAGCATAGTGAGATGATCACCTTCCTCCACAGCAAACTTTCGGTGCATTCGAATCTGGAAAGAAAAAGGCAACATTTAGAAGTTGACTCCTGTGAGCCTCTCGTACTGGGAGGTACCGTTATAGAATGAATAGCTCATGGCTTGTAGAGCCAGAAGGACTTGGTTTACACCATTCTAACTCTACCACTTCCTGAAAGACCTCAGACTGGTTAATCTTGCTGGGCCTCAATTTCCTTTATCTGTAAAACTGGGATAGTAGACTATCTATCGAGATTACTGTGGGATTGAGATAACTCACTGTGAAGCACAGTTATTAGATAAATGTTCTCATCTTTCCTCCTCTACCCAGTCAGTATCTCTTTCAGAACTCCTCCCAGCCCCCCGACAGAGTGGAAGCTCCAGGAGGGCACATCCTGTCTGGCGCGCGGTAGACATTCTACGTTCCTAGGCCACCACTCAGACCCCATCCCTAAATTTTTCTTTCTGTAAGATCCTGGGCAATGCCATCTGCTCCCATGGGTTCAAGGAGCAGCATACACAACACTATAAATACAAGCACACACACATACTTCTCAACTTCAGAATTTTCTCCTTGCATCAAATACCACATAAGTAATCTTTCTTCTTCCTTCCATTTGTTCAATACCAGATATTTACTGAGCACCTTCATTAGGCTAGGCACTGTTCTTCGAATTTGGAATATAACAATGAATAGAACAGTCATGGGAGAAATACAATAAACAAGATAAATAAGCAAAATATTTAGTATATTAGGTGATGAGAAGTACTAGAGGAAAAAAATTAAGCAGAAGATGGGGATGGAAAGGGGAAGGGGGATATGTTGCAATTTTAGACACATGGGAAAGCTTCAGTTCCTTCATCTTGAAAATGAGTTTGCCTGTCCTGAGGTGCGACTGTTAAAAAGGCTAACAGAGGAGCACACAAACAAACAGGAAAAGAAGAAAACAGACACAGCCCCCTGGGCAGGGAGGCGGGAACACATGGCACTCTGTGGTTATACAACTGTAGGGGAAGATGACAAGAACCCACAAGAAAGGCCCCCTCCTCCCTACTGCACGTCTGAAGTCGGCCTCTCCGTGCGCAAGGCGGCCGCTCTGACTGTCCTAACGGCGGGCGACCTGAACTCGGCACTGGCCTGCCTCCGTCGCTAAGCCCCACCTCGTGGTGCTCTTCAGGATCCTAACTTTTCCTTCACAGTCTTCCCAGCATGCACTCCTCCAGTCGTCACTGAAGCCCGGGCCCCAGGCGGGGCGTTGTCACCTGCCTGGCTGGACTCCCACACTCCCAGAATCAGCCCGCTGGGCCCGGGCCCTGCCTCCTTACGTCGCTGATGTGCCCACTCAGTTCTCCCGGAGCAGCCTGAAGGACAATTTCCCTCACAGGAAAGCCAGTGGGGCAACGGTTAAGATTTGGGACTCTGGCCTGTGACAGGCAACCCCACATGGCAGTGCAACCAGGAAGGAATCACCTAACCTTCCTGTGCCTCCGTCTCTCCATCTCTCCAAAGATACCGGTTTATGGTGAAGATAAAATGAAGCGCAGGAAACGTCTGGCAAGACGTCAGGCACACAGCAAACACTCAAATGTAAGCTGATATTTAAACTGCTCGGTTGTGAGCACTTCCTAGTCGCTTTAACAAGAAAGCCCGAAGTGAAAGAGACTGGCATGCACAGCCCAGAGAGAGAGCTGGACTTACTGCCTGAGACTTCTGGTTTGAGGGGACCACGAAGATATTCTGGATCTGCATCATGGCTGCGATGCTGAGAATTTCCTGAGAACAGCCAAAATTTCCTATAACACAAAAAGCATGGTTGAGTTCAAACACACAATGTGTCAGTGAGAAGTGGAAGACATTTTCTGATGTTTTCCTTGTGCCATACTGCAAACTAAGATGATATATCCACATACAGCTTGATTTTCACAGTTTATACTATGTAAGCGCTTCGCCCTGCAAACGAATGTCCTATACATGGCCCTGGTGACGGGAGGCCTGGCCGGGCCCCGAGAGAGGAGCTGCTAGTTCCCTCGGCAGCTGTGACACTGAGGGACCCTCACTGTGAGCCACAGGGGAGCCACACTGGCCCCTTCACCGAAGGGCACTCCACACCTGCTCCGGGCTCTCCTGGGTGGACACCTGGAGTCCTGGCAGAAAGCCTGAGAGGGAACGGGGGTGGGATGTGAGGGCTGTGTCCCTTCTGTCTCCCTGCTCCTGGGCCCTCCTCTGAGGGGCCTGCCTGTCAGCGCGCCTGGCAAACTAGACCAGGGAGCACTCTGGGCGGTGGCTGCTACTGCTGCCGCCCGCCCCTGGGGCCAGAGTCCGCAGCCGTCAGCCCTGCAGGGCACTAGACGGGGAGGGCGAACCAAGCTGCCAGGCCCACTGCCCGCGGCGTCCTGCCTGTGAGTGACATCCTCCCCGACTCCAGACTTCGATCCCATAAGCCTGAGGTCACTTGGTTGTTCCAAAACACAATTACAGCTAACTTTCACAAGCTCGGTCTGACATACAGCTTTGTAGGCTGACAGTTAATGTAAAGATTAGATAAAAGCAAGAAAAAAATTATTTACTTTCCCAGGATAAGAAAACTATCCTCTAGGTGATTTTGATTTCTATGTATGAGAAGATCTCCAGGTCGCACATTTTTCTCCCCTGACTCATATCCTTACAGAGATCTGAGGGTGTGAGAGAAG
Organism: Pteronotus mesoamericanus; assembly: GCF_021234165.1. Lineage (NCBI taxonomy): Eukaryota > Metazoa > Chordata > Mammalia > Chiroptera > Mormoopidae > Pteronotus > Pteronotus mesoamericanus. Next base: position 14,856,994 of record NW_026555105.1, read on the forward strand.
TCGGGACCCTTGTGCCTTGGTGGGGTGAATACATAACGGCGTAACCACTGTGGAAAATGGTATGGTAACCCCTCAAAAAAATTAAACATAGAATTATCAGATGATCCAGCAATTTCGCTCTAAGTATACACAGAAAGGAAGTGAAACCAGGGACTTGGACAGATATTGGCACGCCACACTCACAGCAGCATTATTCACAATAGCCAGAAGGCGGAAGCCCCTAAGTGTCCACAAACAGACGAATGAATGGCTGAACAAAGTGTGATCTATATGTACAATGAAACATTATTCTGCCTTAAAAAGGAGGGATGTTTTGACATGTGCTACAGCAGGGATGAATCTTGAAGACATTATACCAAGTGACACAAGTCAGCCACAAAACAATTGTCAGATTCTCCTTATATGAGGCTCCTAGAGGAGCTGAATCTGAGACAGAAAGCACAAGGTTGCAGGGGCTGGAGGGGAGGCGAGAACGGGGCGTGGTGTTCAATGGGTACAGAGTGGCAGTTCGGAGAGATGAAAAAGTTCAGGAGATGAATGGCGTTGATGGTACAGCAACAACGTGAATGTACTTAATGCTCCACAGAACTGTACATTTAAAAAGTGGTTAAAATCGTAAATTCTGTTATATATTTTTTATCACAGTAACAAAAAACTTCCCTGTTTAAAAAGAAAAATCTGAAGGTGTTCGTGTGAGGCCCATGAGAAACAAACAGAAGTGTTTACTGAATTAATGACTGAGATGGGTCACAAGTTAGCAACATGCCCCAAACCCGACAGCCATCAGGGCGGTAGCGCCTTCGCTACTCGAAATATATTGTACCCTCTTCCCCAGGGCGCACAGAATGCAGGGAAATAACTCCTCTGACAGTCGAAATAAAATCAGTGAGAACCGCGGTTTCCACCCACCTGATTCAAGCAGCATTTTTGCAAACATGGGATTCAGAGGAAACTCCGCTATCCTCATGCCAAGCGGCTCAGTTAGGCGACAGTCTTTGTCCAGACCTGGCAAAAGAACAAGACCCATCAGAGGGCACGGACCACCGTGTCAAAAGCCGTACAGCTGTTGAGAGAACAAAAGATGATGAATGCAGAAAAAGTATCGAAAGGTGAATCATGCACTACCAAACTCAATCTGACACCAGAGAACTGTTATGTTAACAAAAGAAAAGACCTTTGAGCTCTTGAATATTTAATTTTAAAAACAGATACCTCTAATGGCTTCTATTCAAGGACACAGTTATAAGGCCACAGCCCACAGCCTCCTCTTGCTCCCACACTCTCCTCACCCACAGCAGCCTCGCCGCTCCCCACAGACCGCTCTTTCCAAGGCCCCCGACTGCACAGTGTGAACACGAAGGGTATTTCTAGGGTCTGCAGCAGACTTTGCCTCTGTAGACCACAGCTCCTCGGAAACACTCTTCTCAGGACCCCCTCTCCTGCTTCTCTGCCATGTCTCCTGCTGCTCCTTCTCTGACACCTCTGGATCTTCCACACCCTGTGGTAGGTGTCCCAAGATCGCATCCCATGCCCTCTGTTCTTCTCTTACTATGTGAGCAATGACAAGGCTGTGACTATGAATCTACACACCTGCCCAGGTCTCTCTTTGGTGCCAACACCAGAGCTGTTTACCCAACTGCCTCCTGGGCAGGTTACTGACCCAGGGGGACTCCTTCCATTCCCCAAGTCCCTCCTTGCCTCTTTACCACTGGCCACTGCCTAGAAACTGAATCCCATGATGCAGACTATTGTTTTACTATTGTTTAGACTATTCCCAAGAAGAGGCATTGAAACAACTGCTTCAGAGCTCAGAGGAAGACAAAAAAGGTTGTTTCTCTTCTCTTCCCATATAACCATCTCTTTAAAGGTAATAATTCAGCTTGAAACTAAATTAAGTTGGGTGTTCCCCTCTATGTTTTCCAGCTAATTTAGGGCAGTGAAAAAATAGAAAATATTTTACATGCCATTCTGACTGAAGGAAAATCAGTCCAAATGAAAAACCTCTATGCAGGCAACATTCTCCCGCCCTCGTTACAGGTTATCCCAGGAAGCCTTGCTTTCGAGTTCCCGTTACATCATGAGAGCCGGAGGCGGACACCCATTCCCGCTCCCACTGTGGGCGGACTTGATGCAGACCCGCCTGAAGGCCTTTGAAATCAGTACCTGGCTATTCCTTGCATGAGGATGGACTCCTACCTCACCCCATACAAAACAATTAACTCAAAACTGATCTTAAACCTACTAAATGTAAGAGCCAAAACTATAGAAACTCTTCAAAGAAAATGTTGGAAAGAATCCTCTTGCCTGTGGGTTAGGCTATGGTTTCTTAGCTATGACACCACAAGTGACAAAAGAAAAAAACAGATAAGGTGAACTACTTAAAACTTACTTTTGTACTGCAGATGATACCATCAAAAAAGTGAAAAGCCAACCCACAGAATGGGGGAAATATTTACAAATCACAGACCTGAGGAGAAACGTGTACACACAATATACACACACACAAACGTGTCCAACTCAATAATGAAAGGACAAAACCTCCAAATTAAAAATGGGCAAAAGATTTAAATAGACATTTCTCCAAAGAATGTCTACTGCTTCATATCCACTAGGATGGTTATCCTACAAAGGACAGACAATAACAAGTATCAGCACCTTGTTATTATGTGGAAAAACTGGAAACACCCATACAGTGCCGGTGGGAATGCCCACCAAAGACCCGCACATGGATGTTTACAGCAGCACCATGTATATCAGCCAAAAATGAGGACACCAACCCAGATGCCTGTCAACTGGTAAATGGATCATAATAACATATGGTATACCCATACAATAAATTATTTACCCAGCAATAAAAAGAAATGAAGTATTAACGTGGTACAACATGGATGAACCCTAAAACATCATGCTGAATGGAAGAAGCGAATCGCAAAGAGCCCGTATTAGATGACTCCATTAGTACGAACTGCCCAGGATGGACAGATCGGTAGGCCAGGAGGAGGGCAGAGGGATTGAGGACGGGGTGCTGGTGGGCACAGGTTTCCTTCTGGGGGGACAAAAGTGTTCTAAATATTCAAAACCTGTGCTGATGGTTGCACAACTCTGTGAATACACTCAACACCACTGAATCACACATTTTAAATGGATGAGTTACACCTCAATAAATATGTTAAAAGAAGAACCTCAAAGGACAAAACCTCCAATAAAACAATACCAAAATGAATACTGTATTCACTTAGGGCCATATTCACAAAAAAAAAAAAATACATACTTCTTGAGGGGGTGAATTTAGACAACAATTTTCTCTATCTTAAGAGAAACAATTACATTTTCAAATAACAAGAGAATACAGATTCCTCTGTAACAGGATGTTTCCTTGCCCGAACAATGCCACAGATTGGTATTGTACCCAGTTCTCCACAGGAACTCCAGGAATGAAATGAAGGGGAGCTAGAGAACACCAAGCCACCAATTTCAGGATGGGGTGGAGGGACAGAGAAAAAGGTCTGGAGAGGTAACATCTGAAATGCTAGTAGGGAGCCTCCTGGATGTCTTTAGAAGGGCGGCTCTGGGGATGGTTACTGACAGCTTTTGATGTGCAGACATGCTTTATGAACGCATGGTCCTGAGTAGACTTCATGTACTATTATTGGGGAGAACCAATTCCATTCCTGAGGATACTAAAAGCCCCAACGCAAATACAACCTAACTGATATTACATATTGGTAAACAGATCAGAGAGCACATAAGAAGAGAAAGGCATACCTCCCAGGGCATAGAGTAACTCCAACGCTTGAACCATCGACTGTGCTGGAGGCGGCTGGAAAATATAAAAATCCTCCTAAATTAATTTCTTCCAGTGACAGATAAAAATGTGACTATTTCCTGCTTAAATCCATTCTCCCCTCCACGTGCCCCATACTTCCCAACCTCCATGCTCCTGTTCCTGATGCTGGCGCCGCTTGAAATGTCCTTTCTCTCTTTCTCAGCATCCTTAGTACTGCTTGGTCTTTAAACTCAGCTTGACTGAACACTTCCCTCAGAAGCCCTTCCTCATGCTTCCCTCCATCGGAAGTGGACTACCTTCAACGACATCCTTGCTTCTCCTTAACTCTCATCAGACAGTTCTAATTTTAACTGCATGGTCTGAACCTTCTACACTGGAAGCCCCACGATACCGCAACACTGGCTGGTGATGGATCTTGGCGTCAGCCAGAGTCCTGCTCCAAGCTTTGCCTATGAAGGGGTAACTGACGTACAGGTGAATTTGAGCTCCTGAAAATAACAGAGAATGCTAGGTAATCCGAGGTCAAGCAAAGCTGATACTGTGACCTTCAGTCTGATTCTATAGATCCTTACCTCCTTCTTTCCTTTTGCAAATCTCTACTGAGTACCAACTAACTGCCAAACACCATTACTACTTTCTGCTAAATTTTGTTTATAAGCCACATAATAAAATGATAGTACTTTTCTTTTCTAAATGCATTCACAAAATAAACATATTTCAAGTGTCACACTGTTCTAGTCCAGTTTTAGAGATGAAGACAGTGAGTAACAATAACTAAAAGACGTATGAATACAGTCAGGTAAGTGGCTGGTGGCAAAGCCAGAAACTGAACTCAGGTCTCATTTTTTTCACTCTACCCCACCCACTGACAGCCAAGGAACAAAGTTGTACTTTTAATAGTTGTGATGACCGCACACACACACGAGACCTAATTCACTACGCAGAGGGTATTCAACGAATCATGGCTGACCAAATCATGGATTCACTAGCCCTTCCTCAGTGCCTCTGACGTCCGACTTTACAATGAGGCGAAATACAAAGCCCCTAAATGGAGGAGCTTAATCCCTCTGGGGATGGATCTTTTACCCTGAGCTCACATGAGATATGATAACAGGAACAGCAAAGCACTGAACTAGGTTTTGAATACTTACAGACAAAACTAACAAGGTCTTCTGTGACTCCTTTCAACCTTTGGCCCTATTTCCAGTCGATGACCAAGTCCCCTATTAAGTCTGCTCTTTGAATTTATCATCAATCAACAAAACAAAACCTCTCCCCTGTCCCCACAAATCTTAGCCGTGGTATTTTCACCTAAACACACATCTTTATGGCCTCATCTGTTTGGGATCATATACAACCACTGTTGAACACAGTTGAAAGGAGTGGGTACGCAGAATTGTAGCTCATTTTTCTCACTCTATGGTTTTCTGTTTTCATTGTGTCTTGTACCCATAGAAACTTCAGTGATTGCTTGGGACAGTGGCTTAACATTCCAACAAGGTCACACATTCTCTATAAAATAAGCAATCTTCTTACTACTGGGCAAATGAATCATTTTCAGCTCTTTGCTATTGTAATTAGCACTGCAAAATATACTAAATTACATGTACCCTGTGATTTCAATTGTGAAAAACATCATTTCAAGGGAAAATAACCAGAAGGAACTATATGAAGATAAATTTGTATGTATTCTCCTCACATTTCAGTTGTCCAATGTTTATGGTTTCTATTCTCTGTATTTTTTAATCTAATACAAAGTGATGCTATAAACATTACCACATGAACAATTTTTTCATCTTCATTTGAATTACCTTTTCAGGAGAAATTTCCCTGAGAAACACCAGGCATCCCTATAGCTCATCAAATGGCACCAGGAAGGCCTCCTTGAGGACCCCAACAGAGCATGGAGCCGCCTTCCCAAGCTGGTCAGCTCTGCCCTTCCCTGCTTCCCTCTGTGTTTGCTGATTTAATTAAAGTGGCACTTTACAGCTATTCCAGTTTGCATTTCTCTCTCTTCTAGAAAAGATGCCTATGTTCTGACACTTCCTTTGCTTTGGCTTTATCTTGAGTGATTACTAGATTTATTCTAATTGATGTTTGAAAACTCTTCAGTTATTGAGATGTTGATCCGTCATTGTCACCATTATGTTGTCCCTTAAACCCCCCACCCAGATGTGGTGTTTTTTTCATAAGCTTTTAATCTGCATTTACTGTTCCTTTTTTCTTTATAATTTCTTGTCTTATACACCAATAAAGGTCTATTTTCTCCACCCTTACTGAAGGATATATTTTCTCCATACTTACAATAAATCCACAGTTATTTTCTTTGCTATTTTTCTATTCCTTCATTTGCCTAGTTTATTATGACATATGTGACATTAGGGACTTTATTATCCAAGACTCTAGACTTGCCACACCACTTACCAATATGGCTGGGACAGAACGAAGAGTTAAAATGCAAGTCTTCAAATCATAAAAATTCAAGAAGAAAGAATGAGTGAATATTTATTAACTAACTGACCTAGATATAAGGAAGTGTTTCATAAGCACAGGAATAAGAAGCCATAGAGGCAAAGACAGAAAAACTTTACTGTGGAAATGTTTAGAATGTCCACACATTAAAAAAATAATAAATTTTAAAATCATAAAATACAAATAACCAGAAAAACTATTTGCAAGAAATACTGTAGACAAAGACTGTCTTTTATAGTTAAAGGACTCTTGAAAGTCACTAATAAACGCTAATTCTAACAGACAAATGGCTTAACGATGCAAAAATATAAAGTGGACAATAAACTTTTTAAAAAAACCATCTTATGAGAAATCAAAATAATAAGGTACAGATGGTATTTTTCCAACCTTCCTTTCTCCCCTCCCCACCATCAATCAAATGAGCAAAATTCTAAAAGAAAAATAATATGGCGTGATAGGGGCACAAGGAGGAGGGCATGCGTGCGCTGCTGGAGCTTATGCCTGTGCAGCAATGTGGCCACGTGTCAAGGACCTACAAAGCGGCTGTGGCCCTCTGACCCAGCAACTGCACGCCTGGGAGCCTGCCTCAGGAAGTAAGCAGAAGTGTAATCAGCCACAAGAGCCTTCCCTGCAGCTCTCCCTCTTGGCTCCCCGCACTGTGATATTCTCTCATGCAGGCCAGCAAACGTGCTCACTGTCCTGGACCTCTCCTCCCCTGTCCTGGCCTGGTGAAGTCCCACATGAGCTTCATGTCTCACCTCTGGCGTAACTAACGGGGTTGGGGGCCCTGCCTTTGTCTCTCCCAGCCCTGGGCACACGCGCTGTAGTTACCCATTACTTGTCTCTCTTCCCCAGCAGGCAAGAACAGGAATTGTGTCTGCCTCATCTGGCTGTATTCCCCTATACCCTGCACAGCGCCTGGTGCAAAGTTGGCACACAACATAGGAGCTAAGTGGGAAAAAGAAAAAGAAAAAGAAAGGTAGCATCCTCTCTAACAATGTCCTGACATTCCCCTGCAAGCACACCAGCCTCCCTACGGCCTTGGACAGAAGGTGGGACTTACCGACATGAAGTGGAACCTGAGGACGTTGTCAATTCCCAGTGCCTTCAGCTGTAGGATGACAGGCGCCAAGTTGCTCCGCTGCATCTCAGGAACGGTGGACTGAGGCAGCTTGTCAAAGGCTTCCTCTGAGGATAGGAAATGAGAACAGTTTGGGATCAAATGTCACAATCAAATGCAATCATTATGACTAAAGGACGCTCGTCCTTCTCTAGCAAGGGGCTCTAGGATTCCAGGATCAGATGCATATGGTAATAAGGTATGGTTATTTCATGTTTAAGGAATACCTTTTTACTTAAAAAATACTTTAGCAATTTATATCTTTATAAACAATATATCTTCATGAAAGTTTGTCCTTTATTTTAGGATGCTTTTTAAAAATGTGTTTTTTGTCAGCAACATTATAAATCAGAGCTACAAGAATTTGCTGAATCGCTATTGGTGCCCAGTTACCATCACCTCTGCTGGGGGTGAAGTAAGTAAAAAAGGCAGGAACAGTAAATATAAGCAAAGAACAACTTGAAAATAAATTACTGAAACAGTAACCAGGATATAACAAATGACCAAGTCTTATGAAGAGCAAAAACTGTCCAAATCTAACTTTTAAAATCAATGAGCCAAGCACACATGCCACACTCAGAACCGAACGGCTGTCCCAATTAGACTCATGAATGTGTACACGCACACCGTCAGGAACAAATGGTGACGCCTCACAGGAAAAAGGACAAGGCACAGACGCGCCGAGATTGTGAGGGGCAGGAGAATGGGGAGGAAGGGAGACTTTGGGGGACCTTCTTATAAAAGCTAGGCAAAAAGGGTGAGAAAAAAGGAGAAAGAGATTAAATCTATTTTGTATGTATTCAGAAAGCTTATGGATTATGTAGAGAATTCTTCACCCACAAAATCCTCCCACATAAGTCAACACTTAACTGTGCACACCCGCCTTCACCCAAGGGTGGCCGGCCCTCCTTCCATTTAGATCATTACGCTTCAGTTAACTAGAGAAAAAGCAAACCAAACAGCACTACCACTGATGAACTTCAGAAAGGTCTTCTCTGAGAAAACAGACAACCAATATTCTGTGGAGCGATGGATACAAATTGCCAAATGCATGGGTCTAACTGGAAGATTCTGGGTAACAGCCGACAGCAGGAAGTTTAAATGGGATACTGCCTTTGCATTTCAGGAGTATCTGGAGAGTAGTTTTTTGGTAAGATAACCACATCTTCCAAGTACAGTGCTAACCAAGGGAGAAATAAAGCTATCAGGTAAGAGGACAACCTCACTGAGAAGGCACTCACAGGAACTAAGTGCTTCCTAAGAGCTCAATGACACTCAGCTAAACTCCACTGAGGACTTGAGTGTGTGAAGCACTGGGCCATGAGCTGTAGGCGCCACAAGCCAATGGCTGTGCAAAGCTTCAGTGATATGAAGAGGTCTAGGACAAGACCAGAAACAGTGACCCTGAGACCAGGCCCCAATGCGTGGTTCACCCATGGGAAAAGGGACTCTTCGGGAGGGAAGAAGCCTAGCCATTGGAAGAAGACACCTGCAGTTGCTTAACTTGGGAGGTGCCATTTGAGAGAGGATTTGAATGATAAGCAGAACATGTTGGGTAGAGGACACAGTTCAAGGAAAGGCATCAAAAGCATGAGGGCTGGGTGTGGGAAAACAGATGGTAGGTCCGGGAAGAGTGTGGTTCAGCTGCGTCACAGCACAGGGGAGGAGTAGGTGGATAGCAGGAGAAGATAAGCTGAGAAAAAGTCATAGAAGGTTCTGAGAACCTCCTAAGGGTTTCAGAGCAGGTAACACCTTGCTCAGCCTGCACTCTCTGAAAGTTCACCCGGGAACAGGTTAGCCAAGAAAGCCTAGAGGCTGGATCTGATGCACCCCTTACTGTCAATGGGCCTACCCAACCCCACCTCCACTAAATGTTTTTTAAGTAGATAGAAACTTTCTCTTCCCTTGCATTTCAGGATGCCTTTTTACTCCCTTGGCTCTCCTCTTTCTACTCTCATCATTCCTTGTTAGCGCCTCAGTGGTGGAAGGCCCTTACATCGCTGGCCTCAGGTTCCGCCTTCCCCTCCCTCCCATGAATCCTCCTTACCCCCTTTTCCCCCTACCCCACCACGCACTTGTGCATTCCACCCCCTCTGTCTGGTGTGTTGAGATCTAACCTCCACGGCCATCCCTTCACCTGGATAACTGCTAGGCTGCCAATAACATCAGGCCCAAATACTTGACTGCGAAGCCCTCCACTACAGGATAACTAGGGAGTTAGCCTGCTCCCAAGGCTCATTCCTTTATGGCAACCCCACCACACCACAATATGTCAATGTTTGTGCCAAACACCACGTCTCGCCTAGCCCCAGAGCTCCAAACTCTGGCACCGCACCACGCATACAGCAGGTGCTCTGTAAACATTCGCCAAAAGAAAGAAAGATGTCAAGGACTGAACAAGGGCAATGGTAACCAGAAAGGAAGGAGATAAACAATAAAACCCCTGATCTGGTAAGTACTATTCATGGATATTGGACAGAGGAGGGAATTTAAAATGACATGAAAATGAAGTCTGGACAACTGAGAGAAGCCTTAGACCATCCCTCACACGAGAAGTACAGAGAAAGAGCAGCTCTGGGACAGCACTGTGGGAAAGCTCTGTTCGAGCTGGCGAGAAGGCTCCTTCCGGGCCGGAACAGTCTTGGCGGTATTCACCGTGCTCCCTCAGAACCTAGCATGGTGCAAGCACAGAGCAGGAGTGACCACCTCTCTGCTTTCTATCAGCGACTCACAGGGCAGATCTTGCCATTTTAGCCCAGCAGAGACGCTCTGACCGGAGGTAAAGATGGAACCCAATGTGGGGCCCCGTTGGATTCAGGGGCCCCAGAACAAGAAAACAGCACACTAAGTGAAGGGGAAGGTGGAGGAGACAGGATCTGAGACACATGGCCTAAGTTACGGGGGCGCATGGCTTAAGGCAGGCCTAAGCCCAAACACTAGGTCCGAACAGGGATGGCAAATAATTGGTGACCCATGGGCCAGCTTTGGCCAATAGGGAGCAAAGAAGTGTTACATTTAGAGAGAGGACGGTAGGCGGGGGGGGCGGGGACCAGGCTCCAGAGGGACACATGAGGGAGGTGTGGATTTTAAGTGAAGCCCTGCCCACTGAGGGTGAATACAGTAGTCTCCAGTGCTCAGGCAGGCTGAGAAAACCAAAAACGCATCCAGAGAGCCCCACTAACCTGTATAAAGGCGGTAACACTTTCCCGAGCGGTTGCGGCCAGCCCGTCCCGCTCGCTGGTTGGCGGATGCCTGGGACACCGGGACCACCACCAAGCACTCAATTGCTGTCCTGGGATTGTAGGCCCGGAGCTTCACGAAGCCACAGTCGATCACGTACACGATCCCGCTGATTGTGATAGAGGTTTCCGCCACGTTGGTGGCCACTATCACCTAGGCTCCCCACAGAAAGGAGAGTAGAAATAAAAGATACTTGGTTTTTTTCACTTTTAGTAAACTACTCAAAATCCTAAAAGATGAAAAGATAATTTCTGACAACCCAGAACCTTTAAGAGGCAGTTCGGCAGACTGGAAAGAACGGGAGTTGCAGGGTCAGGGCGCCCTGGGTTTGAATTCTCCCAGAGCATGTGACTTCGGACAAGCTAACTGACCTGCTGAGCATGGTTCCCCGTCAGCATAGTATCTGCCCCCCTCACAGGGTTTCAGAGGGATTATATAGGAAATTACATAAAGTGATTAGGGCCTGGTACTTGGCCTGTAGTAAATATGTGACAATGTTAGTTTTTGCCTTTTGCACAACCGAAGTCAGTCACCAGTGCACATATATTCATTTATTTGCTCACATCCCAGCTATTTCTGAGGGTCTGTGCTTTGCCAGGCACTATTCACAGTGCTGGGGATGCACAACAAACAAGAATGAGGAGACCTCTGCTCTCCCAGAGTCCAGTGTGAGTGTTTACATGAGTAAGTAATGAACATAAACAGGTAGACAATTTCAGAGAATGACAAATACTATGAAGAAAATACAACAGAGTAAGGATATAATATTACATAGTATTTAAAGTGTTTGTTATCCATGATAATACTGGGGCATGCTATTTTAGACTGGATGGCCAGGGAAAGCAGTCTAAAAGATGCTTTTGAACTGAGACCCGAATAACAAGAAGCAGCCAATACTATAGAGACTCAGGCAAAACTAACAGCTGATAGAAGGGAGAAAAGCCAGAACAGCCAGAATCCAGAGTAAGAACAAGATGAGGTTGGAGGCAGGCAGAGAAAGGCCACGCACAGTCTCCGGGCCACCGCGAGGTGTCTGCATTTTATTCCCAGTGCACTGGAGCTGCCCTTGGAGGATTTGTAGCAGTGGGGGACATGCGTAGATAGCACTTAGAACTTTTTAAAGGCCCTTTTTCATTGATCATTCCATAGAAATCTTCCTACCATTTTTATGTGTAGACATGTAAGATTTTATGCTAGAAAATCACCTATCTAAAAGTCATTGTTAGTCATGTCTTACGGCTGAGAACACCTGGCCTTGAGTCTGAGTAACTCAGCACAGCACTAGGGCCTCCTGGCTGGCTGGCTGTGGTTCATATTTCATGGGGCAGACTCACATTGCTCCAGCCCCGTGGCCAGGAGGCTGAGCACCCTCTTCCAAGTGGTCCGAACTGAGAGTGTATCATCTGACCATCCCTCAGCTACTGTCTTTTCTGCCACTTGTTGATAAATAGCTACTCTAAGCCAACCTCAGGCCAGTTCTGGGCCTTCCTCATCCAGTGGAAGAGAAAGGCGAGTAAGGCCCAGGGAAGGCGGCAGGAAGCAGACCGGCTGCCTGCTGGCTCCTTCAAACCAGTGCTTCCCACCACACCCTTCCACACCCCAATTTCAATGCTACATATTTTTAAGCCACGCCTTGAATTAATTGACTTAAACTTGGCTCTTCAGGCAAAATGATGCTTCAAACAAATGGTTTAGGAAACACTTATGATAACAGATTTATTGTTCGCAACTAATCACAATCCACCACCATGGTCCTTCAAGCAAAGGTAGTAATGTGTTAATGGGAAAATACTAGGCAAGCAGGAAAGAGGCCAGAGAAGTCACCTGCTCTGATAACTCCTGTCAGAGTGACACTTCTGAGGGTTCAGAACTCTGCAACACATTATTTACCGCGCACTTTTAGATCTAGTGCAGAGAAACATGGACCTAAAACTCTTAAAGAGGCTTGCCTGTATACCAAGTTTCATTTCAATCTAAAAAAAAACAAAAAACAAAAAATCTTTCCAGTGCACAGCAAAGGGACACCAAAATGCCTTTAGATGCCTGCGCCACCCTTGGTCATTGGGTTAGTCTCACCTTCCGGACACTGTGTGACACCCTTTCAAACACCTTCATTTGCTCAAAGGCAGGCAGTCCTGCGTACATGGGGAGAACCCTCAGGTGCCTCTTCATCCCAGTCCGACCGAGGGCCCGAGCCTGCTCGATCAGCATAGACACGGCAGTTTCCACCTCTTCCTGAAAAACATCAGGACAAAGAAGCCACAGTCAATATGAGGCCCGTCACTTTTCCAAGTGAAAGAAATGAAAGTTTGGGTCAGGATTTTAACTGTGGTCAGATTCATGACTTTCAGTGCAGTCTCATTTCACTCTGGGGTGGTATTTAATCAACTGCTACTGAACAATGGTGCCTATGGGGTGAAAATTTGCAATGATCAGGTTAATTAGAGAAATCTATACTATCTGCAGTAACTAGAAGAGCTCCTAATAAACAACAACAATGACTATTTAACTCTACTTTCAGGTGCTGTGACAAAACGCTGCATACATATGAACATGCTGTGGCATATACTGAACCGTGGAAAATGTTCCACAGTGGAAAGGACTGTAACTAGAGGGCAGTTCTGAACAGTGTTACAACCTGGAGTGAGCAGTTGGGTTTGTTCTGTTGTCTTTCCAGTGATGTGGCCACGTGGCACCCTCAGGGTAAGCTGTAAAGGTGTCACTGGGAAAGATGCGTGCAGCAACAACAAGCACACACGAAACGTGCCTGATAACAATGTTCATTTTCAGTAAGCAAAACAACTTATGGAATGAACTATGTAATATACTTTGGAATCAGCTAATAAATTAAAAATACATTTATTTGATCCTCTGGAGACAGAACAAGCGGGAGTCAATGAATAACTCTCTAACTATGTAGTCAGTAGATGAGTGATGTCAAACCAAACAACTTCTCTTTTTGCAATAAAGTAACCACAAAATACAATAAAACATGAAATAAATGGCTAAGCAAAATAACAGGCCTCTGTATTAATTTTGACGCTGCCTTAACATGTCTGTTCACTGCAGAATACAGGTCCGATGGAATCACCTGGCCAGTAAGAAATGCTAGTATGTCTCCATCTCCCTCTGTCTGGTGAATTTTCATCACGGTTTCTACAGCTGATTTGATGTAATCTGGAACAGGACTGAAAGATATATGGGATAAAGTCATCACCAGAATACACACGCTAGCTATATCGCTCAACCACCTGGCAACAGAATCTCATGAAAGTTAGTATGGGCCTGCCCAGCAGTAATCAGTACATGAATAACTAAAATAAGTATCCACTTTTTTCTTTTGTTTTAAATGCAGCATTTAAAAATAATTCAAAATTACATTTCAACTGTCATTTTTTTTTTTTTTTTTTTTTGGCTTGGCTTTATTTGGAAAGGAATAAAAATGATAGGCCATGGACATCGATGTGCTATATTCAGCCAGCAGATAGGTCTGGCCAACGCAAACGGGGCTGTTCCCAGGCCTGAACCCCACAGTCTTTCCACTTTCCCTCCCGTCTACTGGTGGCACGTCAGGGGCAGATGGAGCTGACAGGGTGCCGTCCAACCAGAACGACTCAGAAGGCAAGCCTACAGCTCTCTGTATGTATCAGCCCCTGTCTGTGTCCAGTGACTCGGTGTAGGAATTAGGATGACCCTCTTCCTGTCCAAGAGGGCTCCTCCCAAAACGGTCAACCAGGCCTTCTTGTTAGGACGTAGAGAGCTAGAATCAAAAAAGAGATCCAAAGGATTCAAATCACCAAAATCACCTCCACTGACAGTTTTAGAAACCCAAGTTCTGGAAACCATCAAGACGTCCTGTCCCCAACCTTGTTACCACTTTGCTCTTTCCTACTGGGCTACTAACCACAGATTCATAGAAAGTTGCACATCAGTGTCAAAAGTTCAAACTAACTTTGGCTGTGATACTGAGCAAGGTTCCAGAACATCTTATCAATGACAGAAGACACAAAATAATGACAGGAGACTCAGAATATTACGCCTCTCCTCACCAGCCTGGCATACTGCCCTTGGAAAACATTCAGTTGCTTCTCATTCCACAATACAAGCCTAGCTTTCTAACCACCATCATTAAAAATGTAAGAATCTTTGTAGAATCTCAAACCTTTGTAGATAAAAGATATCCACTGGGAATGTTCGCCCTTCCACTGTAAGGATCACACATGTATCCCTGGTTGGGTCACCAGTTTCATTTTGATTAAAGAAATCCCGAAATTTCTAAAAAAAAAAAAAAAAAGAAAGAAAAAAATCAACTCTTTATTCCTCAAAAAACATGGTTCATAGTAACTCATGGAAAGAAAGAGCATAATACAAAACTGGCAGAGCACAGGGTGTAGCAGGAATTGAATACATATAATAAAGACTGCAGGTTGCAAAATAGTTATTAAAAATCATTTTTATTATTGCAATTTTGAGGAATCATATTTCAATGACAGACTCTTTACTAAGTTTGATAAAAATAATAAAAATCAGATTTCAACACTGTATTCACTGATACATCTTAAGTTAACATGTAGCTATGGTATTATTTATCTTATCCTATTTACCCTCTATTTCATTTAACCAAAAATTATATCAAAAGGTGTGAGTCAAGTTAAACAGAGGCTAAAGCAGATTGATGTGTAGTTCTAATCTGCGAAGCAAAGATCTGATCACACAAGGTTATCAATCTATAAAGGAAACGTGTACCTCTATAAACAGCAGGCACGTTCCTGGTACCAGTTATAGACACAGATTTACTATACCCTTCCCAGCAGATTTTGGCTATTTTACGGCAGGGACAGTGCCTTCCCCACATTTCAATGCCCTACAGGAGTTAGCACAGCACTTTGCACGGGGTCGGTCATGCATTTATACTGCTCTGACACTCCCACTGCACCCTGTTGAGAGAAGTGGCTCTGGACCGTTCCTCCCAAATAGGTGGCCACATCCTCTTCAATGGCACTTGACTACCAGACTGGCAATTTATAGGGAGGCGTGGAATGAGAGCTCAGGCCAACACGGGAGCAGGGAGACACTAACAAAGATCCACTCTCGCAGAATGTGACCCAAGACACACACAGCAGCGGAGCCTGAGAAGAGCTGAGTGACCAACCTTGCTGGAGGGTGGGTGCGAGATGGGGAACCGCTGTGCCAGTGGCCGACGGGCCACAGACAACATTAGGCGGAGTGTGTCAGGATCTGACTCTCCATGCCCCGCCTGTCCCCCAGCTATCTGCCAGTGCTCCTGAGGCTCGGCCCGAGTTTTTGTCCCCCCAGGGGGCCTAACTCTGGGATCGCAAGTCCTGTCTTTACCTCCCCCAGGTATCTTTACTAAGCACGAGCATGCCTGCTCTTGGAATCTTGTGCCCAGGGGTACACGGCATCAAGTACAAAATGAATAGGCTTGAAGGAGCATTAAGAGTCGGCTGGATTTAACTACAAAATCCGGGATACTATACGTTAACCTCAAAGTTGTGTTTGAGAAGAGTTAGCACAGACATAAAAGTGCCTCATGCCAACAAAGAACTACCCTGAGCTATGAAGAACCACATGGTACCATTCCTCCTTCCCTGTGGGGAAAATTCCCTCTGAGTGACTGCAGCCTTCCTGTGTCCTGTGATGTAAAGAGCACAGGCACACCAGCAGGGACGCACAAACAGTGGGAAGAGCCACGCCCCAGTGCCTCAAAAGAGCGAATAATCCAGGGGGGGCAGGTGTGCAAAGAACCAGTCATAACATAAACCAAGGCAGAATGACTAGATGACCAGGGAAGAGCTACAAGTTACAACTGAAGACAATGACAGGTCAGCGGCTGGCTCCCAGGGAAGGCACCACGGAGGGGGCTGGCTCCCATGGCTAAGCCGTGATGGACGACCGGGAAGAAGAAAAGGGACCGCTCCCCAGGATGACGGCAGAGCGCAGACCAAGGTGTAAAGGGGCCCCTGACAGAGGACAGAGTCCAGCGTTCAGGGCAGACCAGCCGGGATTCTGAGTTGGCCCCTGGTCTACAAAACATGCAAACAGCTCTCAACCCTGCAAGACTGTTAGGTGGTTCAAACAAAGCATGACCTAGGATGAGTACACAGTAAGTGACTGTTATCACTCTAAAGGGGCCCCAATGTCCTGCTGCAGGGCACTTTATTAGAGGGGCAAGACAAGGAGAGTGGGGGTGGGCACATTGTCAGACCTGTGCCCTGGATGCCTGGCTCTGGTGGCTCTTTTGGAGAACGGCAGCTGGGATAAGAGATTGGAGGCCAGCAGACTAATTAAGGAATCTGTTGTAACAGCTCAGGGGAGAGAAAATGAAAGTGTGAACTCAGGCGGGGCGAGGTGAAAGCGAAGCATTCCAGAGGCCAGGTCGGATGGGACCTGGCAAGCAGGGAGTGCGAGCACACGCCAGCGCCAGCCCCGGCTAGCAGGGAGGATGGAATTAACTCTTACTCAGTCAGGACCCCAAGCAACGGAAGTTCCGAGCCCAAACGACTGTAACACTGAGAAAGGAACTGCCACAGAGAAGCTGAGAGTCACAGTTTGGTATGGAGTCACAGGTCTCCGAGTTTCAATGGTCCACGACTAACCAGCAGCTGGCGGCTCCGGTGAAGCGCAGGCGCACCAGTCAGGACAGCCTCAGGCACAAAGGAGGTGGGCAGCCTGAAGGAGGAAGGGCAGCCAGCAAAGCAGCCCAAGCGGGGGCCATCAGGGAGGCCAGAGAGAGGGGACAGAGGGCTCCAGAAGCACAGGTGGAGGAGGAGGATTTTCAGGAAAGCTCGACAGAGAGGCTTTTTGGACAAAAAGCCAAGCAGAACAGGGAGGGAGCTGATGCCTTAACAGTGTTGTTGGAATGCACGGCTACCCCTTAGCAGCTCAGGAATATGTGTGCTGAAGAGTCAAGATGGAGTGTTACTCTTTCAAGAAATAAAAATTCAGCATTAACTGAGAAGGCATAAGATCTTAATCCTTTAGATCTTTGTCATTTCTCTTTATTTAGAAATATAAAATACATAAAATTACAGGCTAGAAAGCAAATAAGCATAGTGTCAACAGTGTAACCATTTTGAGGCAGAATGAAGGAACTGGAATAGTGAAACAGGTTCAACATTCCTGGAAAAGGAGAGAGAGTTAGAGAGTCAGATTTGAAAGAGGTGGAGTCATACTGACACATAAGAAACATAAAATGACATAAAGGAAGAGGACAGCCTACGACATGGAACGTGCAAGATGTGGACATGTGCTGGGCTGTCCGCCCAGCCTGCCACAGCCTCCTTCCCTGACACACAGGAGTGGGCTTCCAGCAGCCAGGCCTACACAACACGTCCGCCCCGGGCCGACAGGCCTTGGCCTGTGCAGATTGGTCCCAAGTGGGTGCCTGCCTCCCGCTGACCCCAAATTCCTCCCCTAGGAATCTGGAAAGAGAAACTAGTATCCTCCCAAGAAGCTGGATCTGTGACAAAAAACTGGGAGTTGTCAGCAGTCCTGTTTTCTGCCACGTGGATAGAAGCAAATAAACAAAACAAAACAAAAAGACAATAGCATGTGATACAATGGTCAGTAAATACTTCGCAATTATACCTGGTCAGGTTTTCCGTAATTGCTTGCTTAATTAGGCTTACGTTAACAAAGCAGCTACGCCCTGAAGGCAGCTCTGTGACCAGCCCCCGCACACTGCCTGCCTCGCCGCCCAGCCACAGTCACTGAGCATCCAGAGCAGGTGACACCATCTATGCCTCCAGGCAGCGGGGCTTGGAGTTAGTCTGTCACCCACAGGTTCAGCAGCTGAGGGTCCAGGGGTAGGTTCTGACACCCCGGACTTCTCCATCAACTGCTACCTAAGCCACACCCTTCCCCACTCCCACGCCCACTCCTCCTCTTCCTCCCTCACCCTCTTCAGCCCATTCCAATCCTCTTCTTCACTCTCTTACTCTCACATGGGAACTTGGAAACCACGCCCCACGTGCATCCACACTCGCCCACCCCGCACCCTCACTCCCACGGAACTGACTCATGCCTCACACGGGCACAGGCCTGCCCCCCACCCCACACTGGGCCGGGCAGGGAGGAAGGGGTGAATGGCTCCCGCCCACCAAGGGCCAGCAGAACACTGCCAAGGCCCGGCACGCCTGCATCGTAGCATTCCCACGCCATGACAACTTCCTACACACCACTTTCCCACTTAAAAAAATGACTTCCAGACAGTCCGTCTATATCAACTACTGTAGACAGAACTGAAAGACGCTATTTTTTAAAATCTCTATGTCACACCAAAAGACTATAAAAGGCAATTATGAACAGTAAATATTACTTAACCATCATTCTAAAAAAAGGCTTGGACCTGATAGCTTTCAAACAATAAAAATTGTTGGGAATGATTTTTTAAAGATGGGGTCAATAACAAAGATAAGACGTAAAATAGAGATGTTTTGTGCAACTTAGCCACTAGGGAGGTGGCAGGAGGAGAGACCTGGTATGGTCCCCAAAAGAGCCTCCCAGCAGGTACCGTGGGTCAGGGGCATGAGAATTAATCACGGAAGGCAACCGAGGAGCTTGAACCCAGAAGTTACCACAGGCAGACCTAAGCCAGCAGACTCCTGCGGCCTGTGAGAAGGTCAGAGAAAGCAGTCAGGGCACATGCACAGACACCTCTCTCGGCCATTCCCAGTTTTCTCTCTCCAAGTTGTTTGGAACCTGAAGCCACAGGGAGGCCAGGAGCCAGGAACCAGTCCTTTCTCATGTCTCAGCTGGACTATAAAACGGGCCTCCTGACTGCCATGTCCACATCTCTCTCGTCTCTTCCATACAGCATCAAAGTGATCTTCCTAGAACCCAAATATGGTCACGTCACACACCTCACGCCCTCCCAGGGGTCCCGACCAGGTGCCGGATGGTGCCCTACCTCCTTCAGGTGGCTCGTGAGGCCTTCCATCATCTGACTCCCACCAACCCTTCCTTTTTAATCTCCCACGGTTTCCTCTTCAATCACAATCCATTCAACCCACAGTGCCTCCTTTACACCAGACACTGTGTTAGGTAAAAGGGATAAAATAATGAGGTAGATCATCCAAGTCTCAATCTTTGGGGCGCTCACTTTTTGTGATGAGAGACATAAGAAACAAACACTTGTATGTGTGCCTGATATGAGGTGGTGGTAAGTGCTAAACAGAAAAATATAAACAGAGTAAGAAGGTACACAGCAACAGAGGCACTATTTTATACACAGAGGTCGAGAAAGACTCCTCTGAGAAAGTAATGTCTGACCGAGACTGGAATGAAGCGAGAGTGGAGCCTTGAGAACGTCTACGGGAAGAATGGTCTAGAAAGAGGGTCCCTCCCAGAGCAGAAGCATGTGTGGGTTTTTCTGAGGAACAGCAAGGGGGCCACTGAGGCTGGAGTGTAAGGGACACTGGTGAAAGTGGAAGTCAGGGGCAGATGACCCCGCGCAGGGCCCTACAGGTAAGATGCCCCCCTTACACTCGACTCCCAGCCCTGTGCACACATGGTCTCACACGCCTGTGCTCTGCGCATGCTCAGGATGCCCTTCCCTCCCCTGCGCACCTGACAAACTTCTGTGCACCTTTCAAGCCCAACTGGGACGTCCCTTCCGTGAAAGCTTCTGGACACCCTTGAGCCAGCTGGAGTTAGGAACTCCTACCCTGGCTGTCTCAACATCTTGGACGTACTAAACGGTAAACACCTATTTATTTATACACACACACACATTTATAGCAAGAGGCAAAAATTACTTGTGAAGTTGAACTGCTGTTTGAACTGAAATATCAGTTGTTAACAGAGAATAATGTAAACTTAGCCATAAAAATTATAGTATGGAGAAATTACTCTATGTACAGGGAAAACTTCAATTGTACAAAAATTCTAAATATAAATGCTATAGTCATAAATAAATGCAAGATATATAGCCACATAGGAAAAAAAAAAGTAAAAAAGAAGCTGCCTGTGAGAGGAGAAACACAGTATGTGGAGAAACAAGATGAGTAGGTATTATGAACTCAATTAATTACAGGTTAAATTCCGCCCCCAGGCTGAGAAGGAGTCTCCTCCGATCCTACAGAATCTAGGTCATCAGATGGCCCCATAAGGAAGGTGGGACAAGCTGCCACAGATGAGCTCCTGCTAGAAGTAACTTCCCACAGCTACAGCCAATGATTCCGGGGCTCACGGGGGGCAAGGGAAGAGGGGAAAACGTTCTCACCTCTGCATCCAGAGTGGCTGAAGCCACGATCAGTCGAAGATCCCCTCGCTTTTTCTGAATCTAAAAAGAATGCATCATGAAACAATGATAACTGTAAAATTTATGGACAAGGTTTGATATCTGGAATTGACATCCTGATAGTTCAGTGTGTCTATTTTTGGGGTGAGGGAGAGCTTACAGATGAAACAAGCCTGACTACAAGCTGATAATTACTAAAATCATAGGTACAAATAGGGTTTATCATTCTATTCTTTCTAGTTGTATAAACATGTAAAACTTTCCAAAAGAAAGAATGAAAAAAATTGTATATAAAGTACAAAGGAGCTTTAAGGACTGAACCTGAATTCACTAAAGTCAAAGTGGGGTCTCTGGACAGTCAGGATCTGTGTACACAGGATGGGGGGGACACAGGGTTTCAGTTGTCAGTACAAGAAACAGTTTATTCTTGTATTACTATTTATTAATTATATTATTTTCCATATGAACAACTGTAAACCTACTTTTGCCCCACATGTATATAAAGTGTAAAAAAGTGCTTTAAAAGCAAACAAACAATAAACAGTAACACCAAGACAGAAATATGGGTAAAAGATATTAACAGTTATCAGAACAAATAGATGATTAACAAGTGTAGGAGAAATGACAAATAAACTATAGTAAACATATATAATAACAATGAGATTACTTTTTTATCTATCACACTGGCAAAGATCTATTTTTTAAGGCCAATATCAAGTGTTGGCCAAGATTCAGTGAAATACCATACATTGTCGTGTATAGTGCGCACTTTTTTGCACAAACTTTTGAGGGAAAAATAAGATGCGCATTATACATGGGCAGTACCTGAAATCCCTTGTACCTAGTCCTGTGTTTTGCAATTATTTGTTACATAAAATTTCTTGTACCATAATATGTTCAAAAATAAATGCGAAAATTCCTTTATAATACAAAAAAGTATCTAAATGTAAAGAAATAAAAAATTGAATTAAAAAATTAAAACAAAAGATTTTTTTCCTGAAAGTTTGGGCCAAAAACATGGGTGCACATTATACACAGCAAAATATGGTAACCCCTCTGATCGCACTGTTCCTAAGAAGGTATAGTACAGGAGAAGCTCTCATCCACATCAAAAGTCTAAATGTTTGGCCAAGGAATAAAATAATAAATACTAAGTTCTGTACTATTCCAAGGTCCCCGAGTACCACCGTGTAGTGTACACACTGCACAAAGACACCGGGTGAAGGAGGCAAGAGCATCAGAAATCCAGCCCGCCTCCCCTCGCCCAGCTGGGGACATCCTCTGAGCGGGAGCATCTTCTTCTAATTTGCACAAAGGTACCTCCGAGTCTATTTGTGGCCCTGTGCCAGGGGGCATCCTAAGGATTTTACACTGTCTTATTTAAGCCTCACAGCAGATTACAACACAGAGCAGCTTTGTGCAAGAGGACTCTCTTCAACATGCAGAGGTTCTGTCCCATGCAGTGGTCACTCAGCACAGCCAGTGTGACTGAGGACTGAATTTTTTATTTTATGCTACTTTAGTCAACTTAAATCTCAGGTGGTCAGGGCTACCATACAGGAAAGCACACCAGCGCACGCAGAGACACTCCCATCGCCCCCATTTTAGAGAGGAGGACGCCCGGCAGTCAGAATGTGAACCCAGGCAGTCTGACCCCGAGTCAGTGCTTGATCACTCTGCTCCACCGTTTCTTTCTAGACTCCTGTGATTTGGAATGTGTCCAAGGAAAACAATCAGAAAATACAAAAGGAAAAAAAGCAGGGATGGGGGAGAGGATGGAGAAAAGGTTGAAATGAGACTGGCCACGAGTTACAATTATCGAAGCCAGATGATGGGCCTATGGGAGTCATTAAACTGTCTCTTTATCTGGGGTATATTTGAAACTTTTTATAACAAAATGTTTTTAAAAAATAAAAGAAAAAAACAGGAACGCAACGATTTCATGACAAGGGTCCTCACTGTGACACTACTTAAAATACTTCAAATCTGGAAGTCTAACAGTAAGGGAAAAATCAAATACTTTATGGTAGAGGTGCGATTCTATAGCCATTAAAGATAACATCTTCAAAGAATACTCAATGAGAGAAAAATGATCTTGATGTAATGTTAAAAGAAATATGCAAGATACAAATTAGTACATACAATCCAGTCCCTACTGTGCCAAAACAGACGCATGTACACACACACACACACACACACACACACACACACACACACACACAAAAGAAGAGGACATACCAACATTCCATCGGTGATTGTCTCTAAATGAGTAGGATTAGGATTATGTGTAATGATTTAAAAATTTTTTCCCTTCATTTGCCTCATCAGGCAACAAAACAAAAACATAAAAACAGATGTCTGGCAGCGAAGCCATACCTTTTTCAGCAAGCCGATGGCAATGTCTGTGTACAGGGTCCTCTCATGGGCTTCATCCAGCATGATGGCGCTGAGAGGAGGGAGAGCTCTGTGAGCATCCAGACCCCCCCCGCCAGCCACCACCCCACACAACCCCATCCAGATCATCAAAGGGATATTGGTATTTACCCCGTGCAATCACCTTGTATCAAAATAAAGCCAAGTAACTCCTTTCTGACAAGGAGGTAACTCTTAAACTAATAAAAAGGGTGACACTAACATACCCCAGTGAAGAAAATGGTGTTTTCATTGCCATCTTTTTAGAGTGTTACCACCCATGCCCTGGCCGGGTGGCTCATTGGTTGGAGCATCATCCTGTGCACCAAAAGGTTGTGCGTTCGATTCCCAGTCAGGGCATATACCTAGGTCTCTCTACCCATCCCCCTCCCCCAAAAAGTCAAAACATATCCTTGGCTGAAAAATCTTTTTAAAAAGCATTTTCGAAAAGAGTTTACCACCCACACTGGATTCCAACAGGATCTAAAACCTGATTTTAAATATATGTATAATATATACAATACAACATAACCCCATTGAGCGTAAGAACTGGAACAAGGTCCAACCACTAAAAGATGGTTAAGCTGCAGAAAATACAGTAACGCAAAGCAGTGCATGATCATAGGTGTGTTGCATGTGTGCCAGGGAGCCAAATGTGACATCCCTTCCCAGAATCCCAGAGCCTAGATAGGACAATTTTAATGCCTGGAGTGATACACAAAGACACACGAGGAGGGAGAAGGGTAATTATTTGGACTCTGGAATCATTCAACAAATGCTGCCCAGTTCTGTGCTGCGACTTTCCAGGCACCAGTAATCCCGGATGTAAGATGCAAGATTAAAAGAACAAATCAACAGATGTTCAAATAACATCAGGGTTTTTAATTTGCCCTTTTTTGACTGTTATTCTGAGAAAGACGTCAAGGGTCTAAACAGCAGGGTAAGGACAAAAGCTTTAGGGCAGCTGAACAGGGATGTGAACCCCAGCTACTAATACAACTGCCTTTCAACCTACTTGTGTACTCTTGAAACTTTAGGAAAGTTACCGTAAGAAAAAGACATTTACCTATATTTTGTTAACAAAGGATCAACCATCATTTCTCTGACCAACATTCCATCAGTGAGAAACTAAAAAACAAACACATAAAAAAAATTAGAATTCATTTATACTGTATGTTAATGATTTTTTTTCCTAAAAAGTTCCAAGTGCCAGTAAACAACTTCTTCACTAGCATGTGTGTAAGACAATCCCCACAAAGACAATGAGGAAATACCCTAGCATTTTAGTTACCAAGGAATGGAACTGCTCACAAACAAGACTTCAAACAGGAGATCTCCAGCTGGGGTCTGAAATTCTTTTAGCCAAATTTCACCTGCACTTCCTGTCTGAATGTGGGCTAAGCCTCATCTCCTCTGGGCCCGCTCCACAGGTATTGCTGAACAGGCCGTAAAAACAGACCTGTGCCTGCCCAAGGAAATGCCACGAGTATGAGATAACTGTTCTTAAAATGTCCCAAAAACTATGGGCTTGCAGCTCTTGAGGTAATTAACTTCAACTTCAACTGATATTGCAGGGAGGCTGGAAGGGGCCGTGGTTAAGAGCACAGGCTAAGGCGTCAGACTGCTGGGGTTCAGATCTTGGCTGCACCTCTTACCAGCTGTGTGAACCTCGGGCAAGTTACTTAACCTCTCTGAGCCTGATTCCTCATTTGTAAGATGGAAATAATAAAAGCATCTCCCTCAAAGGGTTACTGTGAGAGTTAAGATGGTAGATGTGAAGTGTTTAGCACAGGGTGCAGTACACAGTGTTCAAGGTTGTCAGCTGTTATCACTTAGGATTAATGAATGTTTATAAAGTACCCTGGAAATATGCAGCAAGAATTAGATATTGTTACTCTCACCCAAAAACGGTTCGGGGCTCTAGCAGCACTGAAGAGCTAAAACAGCTCCCCTCCATGCTGCTTCTCAGTGTTTTTCCTTTTTGCTTATGAAAGCAGGATGCATTCCCTTAGTATTTTTCTTGGAACTGGTACCAGCTGCCACATAAACACCGTGGAATGAAATTGAGAACCAATGACAGGCCACCAGTTAAGAAGTGAGTGTGATGAAATTAGGACTAAATGCAATACAAAAGCTGTTTATGGAAGATTTAAAAACAGTCATTTGGTTATATAATCCACTGAAATTTACCTAAAAACTAGCTAGTTTAAATATATTTAATGGTACAGAAGAATATTCCCTTTACGTACTAAAATGAGTGTAAAGGTAACAAAATACAAAATTTGGAAAACAAGGTCCATATTTTTTACTAATCACTACATTGTTCATTTAGCTCACCTGATTATTTCCCATTTTCCTCTGCCGCAAATTGAACAGTTAACTGAAACTTTAATAACCAATTTTCATTTCATCAGAGCACATTCATTCATGGCTTTAGAGTACTATTTGATTAAACTTCGATTCCAGCATACTGGTATGCAGTAAATACTCTGTTCAGTTGACTATATGCTATTATTATTGACACTAATTATTCTAATATTAGCATGTAGGTCACATGCTATTATTAGCATGCAGAACACAGAGGTAAAATCCATTATTGCATAAAAATTAGAAAGTTTTAACTCGTAAAACTAAATTCTAACCTTTATCAATGTATACCACCTAGTGTCTGCTTTTAGGCCTATTATAGACAAGTTTCTATATTTTAACAGCACTGTGGATCGGTGGGAAAACAATAAAACACACATAAGAAAGGACAGCTTTGAGTTCTGATTCTACCACTGACAGGCACGTCACATTAGGCAAGTCATCCAGCCTCCCCAGCCCGCAGCCTCTTCATCCACAGAACCAAGGCCTTAGCCTTACTTTTCCAGGGCCAAGATTCAAGGCCCTGTACCTCCCAGCAGACTGAAGTCCCTGAGGGCCACGGAATGGGTGTCCTGTGAGCAGTAATGCTGTACGTTTTTAATTCCCCCCAAACAATCATCCCCCCTATTTACAACAGGAAAAGCAGCTGGAGGACCTCACCTTAATCCTGGTGGCCAGCGGGTCAGTGCAGTCGTCAAAGCGGATGCAGTAACCCACCTCATGGCCCAGCACTGCACCCCTCTCATCGGCCACTCTCCCCGCAACCTTTGGAAAGAAAGATCATGCTGAAAGCAGAGACATAGAAATTACTGCACAGAGCACACACCACAGAAAAGCTACAGGTCACTATTTTTAAGATTTTATTTATTTATTTTTAGAGACAGGGGAACAGACGGAGAAAGAGAGGGAGAGAAACATTAACGTGAGAAAGAGAAATATCAGTTGGCTGCCTCCTGCACCTGTCCAGGCATGTGCCCTGACCAGGAAACGCACCAGGGACCCTTCCTTTTGCAGAACGACACTCCACCAACTGAGGCACGCCAGTCAGTACTAAAGGTCAGTTGTTTCGAAATGGCATGTGAACACAATGGAAAATGAAAAGAAAAGAGGCAGGTTACCAGAGACCAAGTTTGATAACCTTTGTGATTTACCGACTTTATATATCTCACCTCATGCTAGAATCAACTTGCAGCAACTTATAAGAATATACACAATACACATGGAATCACATAAAGATGTTCCAGATCTACAGGATCAAAGAAATGACAGATGAAATTCAAAAGATTCAGGCAAATGAGAAAATTTTTAAAACACAGATACGCCAAAGTTATTTAACTTGAGCTACAAATTCAGCTAAATTTCCTGGTGGCCAAAAATCACAAGGTTCACTCTGTTCCTACAGCCTTCCTTAGCATCCTGCCTGGGCACAAATTTCCCGGTCTTCATGCCTTCAAATAAAGCACCTTCCACGGGCCCCTGGACCGTGAAGGCAGGAGGGCAGCAATGATCAAATTCAATACCAAACCAAATTCATTTTCTCTTTGGAGGAAAAAGAATACTGTTTCCAGAGCAAGATAATCTGAAACAATCAATGTGCCACAGTGTCCCAGCTACCAAAACCACTGAAAGAGGAAATAAAAAATGTGGATTAAAAATATCAAAGGGCAGCTGAGCCTATGACAAGACTAACCAGGGATCCAAGTTAGCTTAATAAAGTAAAACTAGAAAACAAAATGCATAATATATTATAAAGACCATGAATTTGGTAACTTTTCACCCAATATATGACAAATAAAATGTGAGTATGAGAAACAGAAAAAAATCCAACAGCAAGACGTCCTACTTCCCCAAGGATAGTCAAAGGTTATTAATTTATTCATAGAATATATTTGAAATAATAAATAAATATACAAGTAGAAGATCGATAAGCTTATAACTTACTTTAAAAATAAAATAAAGAGTGTAACATTCACTATTTAAATTACTGGAAAGGACCAAAGGAAAGCAATACCATAGAGCAGGCATATCTAACCTCTTGATGTCTCTGGCCCACACTGAAAGAAGAGTTGTTTCGGGCCACATATTAAATACACAATAACAAAAAAAAAAAAAAAATCATGTTTTCAGTAAATTTACAATTTTGTGTTGGGCCACATCCATAGCCATTGCGGGCCGCATGCGGCCTGCGGGCCATGGGGCTGGACACCCCTGCTACAGAGGTTTCCTGAGGACCTGGCACACCCATCCTATACGAGACAAGTTCCCCACACCGTCCCCAAGTCCTGGGTTTGGAACGTGGGCAGTTACAGGACGTGTCCTGAAGCAGAGTTTACTGCTGCAGCCACGGGGCCACAGCCGCTTCAGGCTCAGGAGCCCCGAGTCTCCCTGCACACAGCTCCCCACGCCACGCACACCTGGGGTTATCTGGCCATCAGTGCTTAAGAAACTGAAGAGCAGGTGAGGATCAGAGGTGACTCTGCCTAATGACTTGAAATTACAGATCTGGTAGGTCAAAACAGATCAATCATCCAGTAGCTGGTCTACACCACAGTCTTTCAAAACATCTTAGGAAACCCGAAATTCATCCTACACGGCTCTACCTCTGCAGGTCATGTTTATAGATACCCAGTATTTCACCAGGACTGTTGTTATTGTTTTTGTTTCTATTTCAATCCTACAGAACGTTATACAATAAATCTCAGAAAATGGTACAAATGGAAAATATGCGCACAGAAATACTAGGAGCTGATCGGGAAAATAGGCTTAAAAGAATGAGTAAATGAACCAAACCTCTTCATAAAAATATAATCATTTTATGGGTCTATATGGGAGATGCCAAACCTATTTAGTCCTATTATATCACTATTAATATATATTTGCTATAAAAAGTATGTATTTTATTTTCAAACTCTGTTAAAACATGTATTTATGATCATACCACTTGATATTTGAAAGGTCATAATCTATTGGCTTTTTACCTCTATTAAATTCTACAATATTCCCAATAACCTCATCAATTTGACTAAATAAATATTATCTTTTTGACAGAAACAAATAAACATAAGAAAAGCGAGGTAAAAAGAAAAACCAATCACTGAGCACCTACGGCCTGCAAGTACAGTGCTCCAAGCTTTCACAAATTGCATCTCATTAAATATGTACACAGCCTATGAGGTGGCCAAGATATCCCCCTTTTTACAAAGAAAGAAATGAAATAAGACAGGCTTAGAGCTTGTCCAGAATCATAGCGCAAGGCAGGGTCTGGCCTTGAAGCCAAACCTAAACCATCTAGGCCCCATGGACATGCTCAATAGTAATTGCCTCTCACAGAGATCAAGCAACTGCTTATGCAATCTGTTCTTAGGCTTCGAGATTGTTTTCAGATTTCAGTCTATATACAAAATACTTCTGAGATGTAGTATTTCAAAACTGACAAGTCTATTAATATTACACGGTTAACATATACACTTCAGATTTCTTTACAGAGAAAGCATGTTGTTTCATGGAAATTATCCATGGCTATAAATTTGGAGTTAAAATGCAAACTGATTAAGAGCTGGGATACCAAACCATAAACAGGAAAAATTTAAGTAACTGAGTCATCTCTTGTGGCATAAAAGGTTAAGTAGTTTCCAAACTGTTAACTCCATTTTTACACACACACACACACACACACACACACACACACACACACACAAGACTTGGAAAATATTTATCAATAATTTCTAACTCGAAAACAATTAGAAAATGAACTCTGGGAAAAAAGATTACACAATAATTAAAGCTCAGTACACAGCAAAAATGACTCAGGAAATAGAATTAATTCCTTGTCCAGATAAAGATGGCCCTCTCTCAGAGCTGATTTAAAACAACGAAAGAAATAAAACATATTATCAACCCAAACCTCCACCCCAATGAAAGAAGGAAACAACCAGGAGCTCAAACAATAAGTCAGGAAGGACAGCTGCCAGAAGCTGTGAGGTCTGAATCCAGAAGAAAAGCCCCACCTCCTCACAGCCAGAGCTGGCAGCTGGCTCCCTTAACGTTGGTATCGCTACCCGACAAACCAGGGCTGACAATCCTTGTACTAGGAACACCTAAGCGGCAGGCAGCGCGTTCAAGCTCTGAAGACAAAGGAAGTGTCTCAGTGGGGGATCGACTCTGACAGCAGAGAATCACAAAGGAGGGAGGGCTGAGGGGGAAGTCCAGCCAGCAGGAGCGAGCCGCAAATCCCAATTCAGAGGGCCTGGAGAGTTTTATCTTGAGCCACTGCTGACCTTTTCCATCATTAAGGAGCCATTGCAGACCTCTTCCTCATCCTCGTCCTTGTCCCCGCAGCAAAGGGGGATAGATTTGGTGAGAGGCTGTTCATTGTCCAGACCAGTACAACCTCACAACTCTGCAGCCATTAAAAGTACTAACACAAGCCCACTGCATTAAAGCTAACAAAGAAAGGAGGAAAGAAAAGAATGTAAGCAAAAGAGCAGTTTAAAAGGAAACTTTAACAGTTTCCCCCACAAAATGAACAGAAGTAGAATTCAGCCAAAAAATTCCACTTTCAATGAAATCACAAGCTTCAGCTAAAGACAAGGAGCAGGTGCAAAGGCAAAGAAGAATCAGAGAAACAAGGTCTCAAATGTGCAGATCAGAAGCCAGACTGAAGACATGAAAGACACTAGAGAGGCTTTCCCCGAATTTGGGAAGAAGTCCCTAAAATTTATACAGTCCTATAAATAGCCACTTACAAAATTAAAGAAACTTTTCCACAGTGTCAATAGTAAAAAGTGAATCTGAATCGACCATGCTGGAGTAACTTGAAAATATTGCTATAGCTCTTTCTGTAGGAAAATAACAGAAAATCATCGTCATGTGAAGAGGTGATCAATGGAAAGGCAGCCAAAAATTGCATGAAAAAAAATTTACAGAATGTGTCAGGCAGTTAATTAATAAAAGCGCTGTTATTTTTCTCAATTTAAAAATGTTTGTGGCATTATCTGCTTTTAAAAATTATAATATGTCTCCTCCCATTCTAAATATTCACTTACCTATTAAGAAAAAAAAACTCAAAGAAATAATTACGAGACCCAGGTAGAGATAAAGAAATCAAAACAGAATAAATGTGACTAAAAACAATCATGAACATTGTGGACAGGCTTAAGGAAATCTCACAAAACCGAGCAGAAAAAAGCAAGGGATTGATTGCAGAGATGGCGATAAATACTAAAAATAAACAAAGGAGATCCAATATATACTTAACAGATACTCTTAGAAAAATAATAAAATAAATGTAACAGAAAAATATGCCGAGATATAATAGAAGAAAACCTGCCTGATAGAAGAGATTGGAACCTGAAGATTAAAAGTTCTTCCACATTTAAGAAAAAATTAGACAGCAATCAGCATCAAGGCATATCCTGGGGCAAAAACAACCTTAAAAGCATTCAAGCAGAAGTACGCCAGGAAGTAGGGCAGAAAACCCCTGCTGGACCTGAGACTTCTGTCCCACGATCCTCCGTGCTAAAAGTCAAGACAGCAATGTCTGCACAGTTTCCAGGGAAAGAGAGTGGAATCAAGAATTTAATATCAACAAAGAACACAATCAAACATTCTCAGGCATATAACATTCAACTAATCAAGAAACAAAGCAAAATGAGCGATTCAAGGTTGGCAAAACAATGGAAATAATTAATGATGAACATTAAAACTAAACTGGAATTAAAGGCCTGTAGGAGTTATGATTACAGAAAAGAATGTATATTTATAAACCTTGAAATAAAAATTATAACGCTGTATATATAACAAATGGAGCAGGAAAGATGGAAAAAATAAGCGTGCTAATTTGCTCTTATAACAGGAAACTACCTACAACATAGTTTCAAAAATAAATAACATCCTAAAGCTTTTTCTAATCTTTTTTGTTTTTAAGATTTAATAAATTCCCTTGTGGTAAACAAATATCTATCCAAAGTTCAGAATAACTACTCCTGTTTCACTTCAGTTTCCTCTTCTGTTAAATTCTACAAAAGCAAATACATGGCTATGAGCCCCTTTTTATAAAATTACTTCTATCCATCCAGCCAACCATTCTGTTTTATGTGAACATAAGAGAAGGTTGGAATGATCCTGACAAATGTTCGCACTGTTTTTGCCGGACAGTGAGATTTGGGTTTGTTTGTTTGTTTTTAACTTCCTCTGTACTTTATTACTACTTAAAAATTTCATAATGTACAGGGATCAATTTTATAAAAATAATCAGGTCATAGTTCTTTTTAAAATGAAGCATTAAATTCGCAAGGAGCAACGTCATACTCAATGTGGAGCTTTTAGGAAACTAGAAAAAAATTAAGTCACTGAAATAGAAGACACAGATGGAGTTTTTGCAATACAAAAAAATATTTAAAAAAAACAGAAACTCACCGTAACAGCAGCCACCCTTCGAGGCTGGGTCACTCCTACAACTCTCCCTTCCGCTGTCCAGCCAGCTTCTGCAAGGTACTGCAAGGAAAGTCACACCTAGGCATACATCTGACACCACTTCTCCAGAAACCTCCTCCCCTAAGGTCACTCTGTGTTGTGTTAAAATCACTGAGAAAAGAAATAACAGATGGTTCTCGCCCCAAAAGACATTCTGGAAATTACTTTGCAAATAAGGGATCTGAGGCTTGAAAATGTTAGGTAATCTGTTTCAGTTCACATCAGAGCTGGTAATCAGAAGGACCAAGGTAAAATTCAACTTTCTGACTCCCTTGTCTTACAAAATTTCCATGGAATGGAAATGCAAGCAGTTTTAGCTACTTCAAGGAATAACATCTATCCATGTGCTCAGAACAGTGCTAAGGGGGAAGGAGGAAAAAAATTTAAAACAGTGCTAACTCTGCAAAATAAAGACTTTTAAAGTACTCATAGAGATAGCTCAATATAAATATCAACCATACAAAATGTTTTAGGAGACTTAAAAAAACATATTTTAGATACATGTATACATGCCATGATATTATATTAGTATACATAACATTTGATTATATTTATCTGATTTATGTACTTATTTGCTACATATATTTGTTATGTAGTTATTTGATTATATGCATTTTTAAAATCCAAAATAGATAACAGTATTAAATAGATTTAAAGTGATAATTTTATGTAGCACTTATTATTAGTTTTTATTACAATTATTATTATTCTCTAACTGATAATCTCTCAGTAATTTAACATGACCCTTCTCCTGTGTCCCTATGTAATTCTATAATAATCAATTTTTATTTACCACTATAGCAATAATTCATTTTACTCCTCTTCTTCAACTATAATTATTTGAGAACAAAAGCTATGCATTACACCTCTTTGATTCAATCCCCATTGTTCCTTTCAGAGTATGGCTATTAAATTATTCTTTTGGAATTATAAGAAATCAAAGACTGTTACTTCAGGACTAATCAAAGGACTTATAAGCCTCAAAAGTTCAATAAAAATATCCGATTGGGTTGAATACTTCCTCTCTGAGAGAAGACTGTAAAAATGCAAATGTCAGTAAAGGAAGTTCTCATTACAAAACCCTTCCAATAAAATCTAAGTGCAAAGACACATTTAAATACATACTCACTTGTGGAATCTGTGTGCTTTTCCCACATCCTGTTTCTCCAACAATCACCACTGTCTGATAGTTTTCTATCAAGTATAATATATGATTCCTAAGCTGAAAAAAATAGAACCATGCATTGTAAATAACCATACATTTTCTCAAAAGACCTAAACAAAGATATTTAAACATTGTGAGCTGTTTGCCAAAGCAAAGTAAATTTCTAAAAGATCAAAATGTATTTCCAACTCTTAGGTACTGCTGGTGTCAGTGTAAGCCGATACAACTCTAAGTATCAAAATATATAATGCACACACTCTTTGAATCGAGATATTCAATTATAAGAAGTTATGCTACAGATATACAAGTACATGTAAACAAAGATGTATATACAAGTATAATCACTGCAGTACTTTTTATAATGACCAAACGCTCTAACAGCCTAACTGTTCACCAATGGGGGGATTAGTTAAATCGGTTATGAAATACTCCAAGGGAACATATGCACTCATTCAAAAAGAACAAATGTCTACTTATACTGATATGAAATGATCAACAAGATGTGTCAAGGGAAGAAAGCAAGGTGCAGGACAGTGTGCGTGATGCACCAGTATTTGTGTGTTAAAGAATAAATGTATGTATATAAGCTGTCTTTGGGAAGAAGACACTGGTAACTGCAGTGTCTCCGGGGAGGGGAACAGGGAGGCTGGGGAGCAGGGCCGTGAAGGACAGCCTTACACTTTGTACAACAAGCATGTATTACCTAATTAAATTTTTTTCCATTGATTAATTCATTTAAAAAAAAGAAAAACAGACAAGAGGAATATGCTTTCACCGCTACCTCTCAATCCAAATACACAACAAAGCACCCACAGGTTACATCTGTATTTCAACAGAGCCTTCCTTTACCCACTCACTGTGAGCAGAAACATTGGCATGGCCACTGGAAAGTCGCAGATAATTCCAACATCCCATCAACTTAGCTTCCTAATATACCTGGTACCCACATTCGATTACAGACACACCTCATGGTCTGGAAAGCCGTGAAAGTTGTTCCAATAAATACCTGCTTTGGAATCAAGTTTTTTTAAAAGGCTGCCTAATTCTCCCACGCTGATCACTCCTGAGCTCCTCTGATCCCACAGCAGCAGTGTGTCTGGCGAAGATTAGAAGAGCCGGGATATTGCCTAACTGGTTACATAATCCAATGGCTGTTTTAGGTTTTCTAATTTGGCATTACATAGGTCTAATTATGTAGTTCTCAAATCTTAGTGTGAAAATCTCTGAGGATACTTGTTAAATAACCAAGATTCCTAGCCCTACTCTCAGGGTTCCTGATTCAGCAGGGCCAGGGTGAGGCCCAGGAGTCTGCATTTCTACAAGCACACCTAAGGGGGTTCGGCTGCAGGTGGCCTGATGACTAATCTAGATGTTTCCATGTCAGGTGCTTGCATTTTGTGCTTTCTTTTTTCTGGGTAGGAAGGAAAAGGTTTGGGTTCTTCGCAGATATTTTGTAAATGGTAGATCTATCCACTGGATGGACGGATGAATGGATGGGTGGATGCTCAAGGGAAACTTGAAAGATAATTTGAATACAGACAAAGGACAGACAAGGCATTCTCGGAAAGGGAAATAACATAAGCAAAAGAAAGGAGATGGAAATGAGCAAACTATACAAACTCTATTCGAGGGTGCGATAAAAAGCCCATGAGAGGCTCCAGGTGTGGATTGGGGATGAGTTTCGAGGGGTGTCGTTAGGGCCGCCCTGTGAAAGGCACTGAATGCAGAGCTGGAGCCTAGGCTTTACCTGGGGAGAAGTACAGGCTGTGTTTTGAGAACACTGGACGGCAGCACACAAGACTGACCTGAGCCTGAAGAAACTGCGAACAGTAACTCATACTGCCTGTGCTAAATACGAAGCACTGCAAATGGAAAGAGTCCAATGACATTCAGAAGATGAGAAAAAGGTTTCCAGTTTGGAGACCAGGAAAATGACAGCACCACTGACAGGCACAGGCAGGAAAACCAAGGAGGGTGGAGGAGGACCTGAATGAGCTGCAAAGAGGCTGCGTGTGAGGGAACAAGAGGACAAGCTTGGGTGGCCGCGTCCAGGGCCCAGGGAGAATGCCAGCCTACGGGGGGCAGTCAAGGGCCAGGCCGCCCCGTGATGGCGCCAGGAAAGTGGGGGTGAGCTCCAGAGTTATCCATCCTTTAGTTTCAGCATATTTTTAAAGCTACTTTTAATTTTAATGGGGGAGGGAGTGGTGAATGAATCAATCTCCTAGCTTTATCATGTGAGATCTTAACTATGCTTAAACTCTCTTTGCTTTTTATCAGTAACTTATACTCCTATCCTTATTATTTTAATTTCATCAACATATGTTAGCCTCTTGCTTACTCTTTTTTTTCACTTGTGGTTTTATTTACCATATCTTATAATCGGAAGATAAGGATCAGTCAAGAAAAGGCCAAAATTAAATACCTGGTAAATAATAATTTTCCTCATACTGGATGGAATGTTTTCTACATGTCCGATAACTTACTAAATGCTCTGCGTGAATTATCTCACCCGGTCCTCATAACAATCCTAGGAGGGAGGAACTATTAGTCCCATATTATAGATGACAAAACAGCTCAGAGGGCAAAGCAAGGTCACGCAGTACACAAATGATGAAGCTTGGGTTTGAACTCTGAAGTCCAGGCCCTTCATCACAGCTCATACTGTGTCCCTCAGTGGTGAGGGAGCAACAGTGAACCGCTACGCTCATCTCCCGAGGGTCAAGCTGGTTTACATTCACACATGACAGATGAGGTAAATCCCCTGCAAAAGAAACCCAGAGACTGGCAGTATATGAGTGACTAAAATGTTTGGGGCCATATAAAACTATAATGAAAGCCACTTGGCTAAATTAATAAGGCTGCCACTTAATATCCATTTGGACAAAGAACATATTAATAAGAGAGGAATTATGAGCGGTCTAGACAATGGGACTCCCTAAGTATAAGGACTCGGCAGCCTTCACCTAGCCCTGGCCGGGGGAGAGGCGGGGGCTGCTGGAGGCCACCCCTACTCGGGTCATTCCAGAGACACGGGGGGAGGCAGGGACATTCATCACCCTTCACCAGGGGCTACACAAGAAAATATATGTATCCTTCAACTATAGCTAAATCGCCTTTGGCTCTCGGCTCACTTTCTGATTACAATGTGCCTTCCCATGTGGACTTGGCAACAGGGAGGAAGTGTGTCCATGGATCAGGTCCATCCGAACTGAGCTACAATTCACGGTAAACAAAAATATTCTGAATTCTAGTTTACACTTTGGTCTCTTGCAAGATGACAAGAGATGTCTCCATTTCATGAAACTGATGAAATCCAGTGTCCGGACGTGCACATGGTACATAACAAACACACCAACATCCCCCACTGTCCCGGTGGGAGCAGCCCTCTTCAACAGAAGCCACCTTATATTCCCATTTAATCTTGTTTAAAGAAATATGCCTTTAAAAAGGAAGCCAAAATTGGCCATATGTTGGTAATCTGTTGAAGCTGTATGCATAGAAGTTCACTGTGCCATTTTCTCTGTTTTTCTGTATGTCTGACCTTGTCCATAATGGAAAACAAAGAGAAAAAAGAACACCATTCCATTTCTTCCCGTTTTGAATAGAGAAGATCTAACTGAAAAAAATCTTAAGGACTTTGACGGTTTATAAGATACATATTTTGCAAAGTTAATCCCTTCAAATAAGGGTGACTCCAGCTCTCTGTGTCATAAAGAGTCATTGAGAGTAAAAGGACCCTATTCGCTTCAGTGCCTACAAAACTCTTGCAGATGGCTTCGGGTCGACAGACTGAACGGGCTTATTCAATGTACCTTGAACACCGGCAGCTTCTGCCTCTGCTGCTCTATAGAAAGGGCGGCATAAGGATTGTAAACAACGGTTGTTGCAGAGTTTTCCGCTACACTTTGTCTCTCTTCAGAGATACTGACACCTGGTCCCTCTGTACCTGTAACAGAAATTTTTTTTTTCAGATTCTCTGATACGGTGAACAAATGTGCAAAAGTTACAAATTCAAAGAGGAAGCTACACAACAGAAGCAATGCATTTGATCTCAAACTACTAAGAGATATTTAGCTTTAACTTCAGGAAAGCATCTAGAAACGTACGATTGCTATAGAAATACAAAAATGTTCTCTGCAGGCTTCATTTGCAGTGTCAAGAACAAAGGAGATACAGTCCAGTGGGCTCCAAACTGGCCACACACAACTGTATATTACAGAAGACAATGTTTTTAGTTCTGGTCTCCCTGTCCATATTATCACCTAACCCTTAATAAAAGTGACGGAAACCAAAGGGGAATTAGCTGAGGCAAAGGATGAGTCCTGTTATTGCAGGACAGCGGCAAGTTCATGGACAACAGGAACCAGGGACTCAAATGCTTTCTCCTGGGCTTCTTCCTTCTCTCATCTCTGTTCCTCTCAGCATTTCCTCTCTGCCCCTTAGGGTGGCTTCCCTACAGGAGCAGAAACCAAGGCTGCCGACACAGCCACAGCTCAGGCCCTCAATCCCTCCACCAACCATTCACTCACCCACCCAGCAGGGGTGGGAATGCACGAGATACAGCATGAACACTGGAGGCAGGCATGCCTTCCTGTACCTCGCTTGCTGCTTCTATCATTCCTCCCAATAGAACAAAACTTAGTGCACGAACTGGTAGTAAATGCTAAGGAGAAAATTAAAGACCCAGTATGGGGGGACCTGGAGCCCCAGGTGTGTGCTGTCTGAGGATGTGGGGGGCTCTTTTTCTCCCAGCACAGGTCCAATGCCCAGTCCGATCCAATCAACTATGGCCAGAGGAGTGGGGCACGATAAATAGCAGCCCCCATTTGAATCACAGAATTGGAGCGGCTGGACGGGAAAAGCGCTGTTCTAAGAAACCACTCTGCTGAGCAGATTAAACCACATATTCCACAACAGCTTCTTGGTAAGAACAATGACGACCTGGTGCTCAGGAGGGTGAAGAACAAGGAAGCCCTTTTCCATCATGAAAAACTGCTCAAGGT
This sequence comes from Pteronotus mesoamericanus, assembly GCF_021234165.1. NCBI lineage: Eukaryota > Metazoa > Chordata > Mammalia > Chiroptera > Mormoopidae > Pteronotus > Pteronotus mesoamericanus. Next base: position 14,895,295 of record NW_026555105.1, read on the forward strand.
ACCATAGATTCTCAGCCTGAAAAGAGAAATGCCTTAGGAGAAGCACTTTTATGATTGCTCCCATAACTTTTCATGCCAGTTTATTTGTGTAGCTCTAGGATAGAAGTAAGAGTAATAAGTAAATGAAGCAAGGTTCAAAATTCAACTCACCAGTTAGAGCTGCTCAGCACTGAGGCACGGTGCCTCTGTGTAGCAATAAACACCCTCTCTACAAGTTCAAATGCAGGCTGCACAGCCTTCTTTTGGGGGTGCTACAGGGATAACTACCCAAAACTTATCTCGTAAGTCTTCTGAACCCAGAATCTGTGACAGTATGTGGAAGTATGGGGCCTTTATAACAAGAATATTTATTCATTTTTTTTAACAAGAATATTTAACCCAGTCTTTTAAGTCTGCATTTTGGGGAGTCTCAGATCCCTTTGATAATCTAATAAATGGCCCTGACTAGTGTGGCTCTGTTGGTTGGGCATCGTCCCACAAAGTGAAGAAGGCTCACAAGTTCGATTCCTGGTCAGGGCTCATACCTGGGTTGCGGGTTCAGTCCCCGGTACGCACAGGTATGAGAGGCAACCGATCAATGTTTCTCTCCCTCTCCACCTACCTTCACCTCTCTCTAAAAGTCAATAAATAAAATCTTAAGTTAAAAAAAAAAAAGGCTGATAACAGCAACCCCCTCAATCCAGCATTTCCTCTCACACAGTTTTTCAGTTTAAGTAGTGGCCCATTAGTGGGGTTATGAAATGAATGTAGTGGATCGTGACCAGCATTTTTAAATAATGAACTAGAAATAGGATAGAAAGTATCAGAGTATGTCCCAGGAAGCAATACTATTTTTGTACAACTTGTTCCAGGTGTATATGTGTATAAGCAAGCTGAATCACAGCACAGTATATTCTTTACTATAGGTCAGGTCAAAAAAATCTCCAAAGTTGTTGCTATAAAGTTTTTGCCAGGCATGTAGTCAGCAATCATTAAATATTTGTTTAATAAGTGAAGAAAAATGGCCAGGCCCTTCTGATCCACTTGTGCTAGTCAAATTTTTCCACAGAAATCTCAGGCAGCTCAGACAAAGCTCTTAAAGCAGACATCACAAACTGGTAGAGATCACAAACTAGTCACTCAGGGTCCCCAAAGACACCTTGCTTAAAATGTCTGAAATAGTCAACTCAAAACATGTAAAAATTTCCCGTTTAAATCTGGATATTAGACTTTAAAAAAAAAACACCTGGCAACTCTGAGCCCATATGACAGCCATTAGATAGAACTAAATACAATTTCCTGCTTTAGACAGCATAGGCAAGCTCGGGTGTCTATCAGTATATGCACATTCTAGTTTGCCATAGTCCCCACTACTCCCCATTGCTGCTTCACTTACCTAGATCGTCTGAAAGGCCCCAGTAGCTATCTCAACTTGTGACTCTCAGCCTGCAGGATATGTTCATGATTCCAACATCTCGCCTTGTATCTAGCCTCAATCACTTACTTGACTTTCACCATGTATTTCCCTCATCCTACTTTCATACCCTGAACTTACACCACCATCAGAGATACTGTAACCATTTAATAAAATAAGTAGAAGTGACCAGCACAAACTTAGGGCCCAGTAAGTGTGTTCTAAATCCATTCCCACCTCAATTAATGACAATTTACCTAGACAAGTGGTTCCCACACTTTGACATGCTGGAATCAGCTGGGGAATCTTTTAAAAAACACTGATGCCTGGTTTCTAGCCCTCCGGACTTCTGATTTATTGCCACAGGATATGAGAGAATGGCAGGATATTTAAGCTTCCCAAGCGATTCAACTACACAGCAAAATTTGAGAACCACTTACCTAGACAATGACCTAACCCAGAAATCTGAGTCAGTACTGACTTTACCTTCTTGAACATCTGCCTCTAAAATGTCCCTCCAATAAATTCCTCCTCATTATTCCCAAGCCAAAATTAAGGCTTTCAATATACTTACTCAATTTTAGTAGTACCTTCTCTTAAGGGTGTCCCTGACTTAATTTCCTCCCCTAACCTTTCTGCACAGCACTGCCAAAGTTACCTTTCTAAAATAAACCTGATCATGTCATCCCTTATTAAAAGCAATGAAATACAAATTCTTTAACTTGCCATGAGACCTCTCACAATGAGGCCCCTATTTTTCTAGCTTCGTTTCCTGATAAACCCCAAAATGCAGGGTGGGAAGAAAGTATGTTTATAATTGTGAATATGCAAAACAGTTTATCCTTGTATTATTACTTATTCTGTATTATTTTCCATATGAAAAACTACAAACTTTCTTTGCCCCATCCTGTATACCCCACCACTTAATATCATTAACACTACTCAATCATTTTGGTTTTTTGGACATTCTTTTTTCTTTTCCGAAAGATTTTATTTATTTATTTTTTGACAGCGAGGAAGGGAGAGAGAAAGAGAGGGAGAAAAACATCAACGTGTGGTTGCCTCTCGCACATCCCCTACTGGGGACCTGGTCTGCAACCCAGGCATGTGCCCTGACTGGGAATAGAACCAGTGACCCTCTGGTTTGCAAGCCGGCCCTCAATCCACTGAGCCACACCAGCCAGAGCAGTTTTTTGGATATTCTTGAGGCACGCATCCCACTTTGCCTTTGTTCATGTTGCACCCTTTGCCTAGAGGTCCAATCTCCTACTTCTCCATGGAATAAAAATCTTGTGTGTGCTTCAGTATCCACCTTGAAAATAGCACTTTCTTTTTTAAAAAATATCACTAGCTTGATAAATTATTTCTTATCCACACATTTGATCTTTCCCTCTCCTCTATACTTCCATATAATTAAAATAGTTAATATCTGTCTCGTGCTAACAGCTGTACATGTACGCGCATTTAGTCTTCAAAACAATCCTTTGGGTAGGTGCTACGTCCAATTTAGACATAAGGTGACTGAGACTTTCAGCACTTAAGTGACTTTGCCGAGTCACCAAGTTAGTAAATGGTAGTCAAGGATGGTCTCTATCGCCTGACTCAAGAGCCCACTTTTCCTTACCAACAATTTCTTCTGCCTCATTTTAAAATCACTTCTAAAGGGTATCCAACTTAAGAGTATAATTGAGAGACAGAGAATAAACCTTGAGAGCAAAGTAGAGCCCTGGTATTCTGTATCTGTTTCCTGACCACAAAATTTGGTGTTCGGTAAGTATACTCAATGAATAAACTAAATAACGGAATAAAACTCTTAGAGTAATCCCATGTTCTTTAACTAAAATAATACCCTGGTTTGACTTTCAGCAGTTCATTCAGGCCTTTATTATACTTAACACTTTGACTTATTATGAAAAGCTTGAATAAATAGATGGTACCTTGTTACCTAATGGGAGCTTAGTTTTGGCTGCAAATAAAACTCAGGATGGCTAACTGGCTGATAACTTGAAATGCTGAATCATAAAACTGTTAAGTGACAAATGAGAGATTTTAAAAAAGAACTAGCACATCCCTTGCATGGGTTTATCTCCCACATCACTTACATGCATGGTCAGAATTTCAGGGACGTATTCTAAAATACCCTTTAAAAGCTTCCCTTGTTTTACCTTCTCTATCTCATTTCATTTTTGCTGCAATATACTTTGCATATCCAGACCTGCAGAGGTGCAAGCAGTGGAGGGGTGGGGAGGGGTGGACTTGTTTTTCAGGAGAAACTGATGGAAGAGGACAAAGCAATGCACCTAGCAGGGTCTCACAGGAACACATTCAATAAAATCCTGATACAGAAAATTAAAACAAAACAAGCAAAGCATTTGGGGCTGACATTCGTGTTAGCCTGCAAAAGGGGAAGTGCATGGCAGCCAATATGAAGGAGTTCACTTTCTGGTAGACAGTCGGAGTGGACAGGAATCACCCTAAAACAAAATAACATACTTTCCCTTTTTATGAGCACTTACTCTACGTCAGAGTCGTCGTGCTCGTTATTCAAGTTCACAGGATCAATGTTATTATTCCGGCCGTTTAACAGCTGAGGAGGCTAAGGTTCAGAAGGGTTCAGTGATTTGCCCGAAGGCACTCTGCTACCACGGGCAGAGCAGAAAATTCGAACCCTGGCAGTCTGACTCCGCAGCTTGAGCTCCTAAAACCCTGAGCAGCACCGCCTGTCCGGTTCCAGGGTAGCCCCAGGGCGGTAAAAGGACACGCGTGGGCACGTTAGCGTTTCCCCATCTCGAGGATTGGGCAAGACAGGCATCAGGAGTGAGGAAACGAGGCCCAGAGTCCGAGAGGCTCGAACAAGGTCACACAGAGAATTTCTGCCCAGGCTGGAAGCGGACCCACGAATCCCTCCGGACTACTGTGCGCGCCGGAGTCGCAGACCCGACCAGCATCGAGGCGGCTGTGACCAGCCCGCCGAGGTCAGGCCTGCGAGCAGGTCCGCACGCCCCAGGTCCCCGGCAGCCAGGCCAAGACCAAAGTCAGTACGCCGCATCTCCGCGGCAATCTGCTCAAAGCCTTACCCGGTCGCCAGAACTTCACCGGTCCCATGGGCGCAGCCATGCTGGGGTGAAAGGTCACGATGAACGCTCCTCCCCTCCTCGGGCGCGCGCGAGCCCTTGGAGGGAACGGGGGGGCGTGGCCCGCGAGGAGTCAACGCCGGCGGTTACCGAGGAATTACGGCCACGCCCCGCGAGGCAACCGCCCCCTCTGTACCACGTGGCCGGGAGCTGTCGACCGCTAGCGTCCCGACCCCGCCTACAGGCCCGCGTGATCCACTAGCGACACCGAAGAACAGGGCGTTTTAGCGCCGCTGGCCACGGTTCCAAGTGGCTTTTCTAGGAGTGTGGCGTGGCCTGGGTGGGAGACGCTCGCTTCAGAAGGGCGAGCTTTGGGAAGGGACTGCTGGTAGACAGTGGGAACGGGGGCAGTGCATCCCAAAATAACTGCTAAATACTAATGATGTCGTACGCTGTCTCAGCTTTACCGTTTCTCTTTTACTCCTCCATAGTTTCTAGTTGAAGGGTAATAATAACTGCCTTGTGGGTCTGCTGGTTCAGTGACTATTCCCGGAGCGCCCACGTACTGCAGTTTCAGCCCCTTCCTTCATGAAGCTTCTGTTCAAGGTGGAGGCGAGAGTGAGTAGTAAATAAAATGCTCAGTAAACAGTAGTGTGTATTACTGTCAGTGAAGAAAACAATGGTAAACGCTGTGGAAGGAAGTCTTCAGGCGCCTTGACAGTAATGGTGAAAAACGGGGATAAAAATGGTTTGTACTAAGAGGCTTAGAAATGGGTAGACCCATTAGGCTAGGACACTAACCCAGTGTTTCCTACAAGTTGACTGCCCAAATGATTCAAATGCTTGTTAACATACAAGTACTAGTCCCTAGTCCATTTTTGAGTCAGAATCTCTGGGGGCGAGACCTGAGAACTTGCATTCTAAGAAGTCCCACAAATGATTCTTTTAATCAAACTGGAGAACGATTTCATTCATCCAAAGGAGAGGCTGGTAAGCTTAAGTAGAGGAACTATTTTATGGGTTGGCAACTAGTTGGGAGGAAGTGAGAGGCTTCAGGATCTATGCATTTTTAGAGCTGTTAAGAAAATGATGCACTCTTTCAGAGAAATGCCATAGTCGTGGAAAGATCAAAGGCTGGAGACAAGTAGACATGGTTTGGAATCTTTCTTTGCCACTTCCTACCTCCAGGCTGTCATCTAATATTTTTAAGAGTTGTATTAAATGAGATAATGTGTAAAGTTCCTAACACAGCGTAAGGCCTAGCAGGCATTCCATCCATGTTAGCTCTCCTTAAATCAAATAGACCAAATTCACCAGGAGTGAAAAAACCTAAAGTTAACATGCATACATTTATTTTCCAGTATCTTCTTTACTTCCATAATAATGAAAATAGGATTCAACACTTGATAATCCCTCTGCCTAGAATGCTCTGTCCATCCTTTAAAATATCCTCTTAACGGTCCGCTCTAAGAAGACTTCTCTAAACTATCTGGCTTAAGCATTCCGCTCTCTGTAGACCCAGAACCTGTGTGCTCAATTTATCGATGTGTGGTAAAGTTTACTTAGTTGAACTATAGTTAATCTCCACTATTACACTGCAAGCTTCTGAGGTCAAGAACCATGTCACGTTCATCTCTAGCCCAGTAACATAACAAAAGTGCCTAATGAGTAACGTATATGTGAACACCACACTTTATACTCTTTGCAAGTTCTTCCTAACATAGATTCTTCCTTGTCTTATTTTTGTCTTATTTCTCTAAAGGACCAAGTACAGAAAACAGAGTTCATACATGAATACAAGAAAAAAAGCAATAGATGCCACTTTTTACTCTGTATTTTATAAATTACTCATATGATTTATATAAAGAAATCTTCCTATTTACAAAAAAGACAGTAAAGCTGGAGGAGACTGTAGTCAATATCTGGTCTGGAAGAGCACTTGAAGTCTTGCTCCCCAGCAAATGTCGTCAGTTTGGCTCAAATAAAATCTTATTTTAAAATTTTTTAAAAAAAAAACACCTAGCTCTGGCTGGTGTGGCTCAGTGGATTGAGTGCCAGCCTGCGAACAAAAAGGTCGCCAGTTCCATTCCCAGTCAGGGCACATGCCTGGGTTGCGGGCCAGTTCCCTGGTGGGGGCAGCGCATGAGAGGCAACCACACATTCCTGTTCCTCTCCCTCCTGTCTAAAAATAAATAAAGTCTTTAAAAACAAACAAACAAACATCTAAATACTTTGTTTTATAGAATAAACCCTGAGGGCCATGGAGGTTAGTTAAAAGGACTTGGTCAGACTCAATGAGCTAATTTTGCATCAGAACTGAAACTAGAACTCAGGCTTTCTAATGCCCTGGATGGTTTTCTTTTCTTTTGTTTTTCAACTGCATGGACCATTTAAAACCATCAGAGCTTAACTCTTCTAGATAATAATTAGTTTATCTGTCCCAGAAAGTTCTCAAAGTCCATTTGTTCCTAATGGGTTGTTTTGCTTACAGGTGTCTATTGAAGAAATAACCTAAGTAATAACCTAGATGTTGATATTTTGGTTTTACTGTCAAAAACCGAGAATAGTCTCAGTAGACTATCTTATCCTCCCTAATTAACTATGTTCAGAAAGAATGGTCTAAAATAACAATTCTAAAATTAAAACCATTATGTCCTGAGATAGCATCCAGAATTGATTTAGTTCATTGCCAACAATTCCATCAAAGTTTAATCATTTTGTTACATAAGGATATATTTTGCAACTTATGAATGATAATAGGTTTCCCAGAAAGATGCTCCTCAAAATCACATTTCATGAGTACATGACAGAAGTTTTTCTGTGCCTATGGTAACTGGTACTTTCTGCTTTGAACTGTTTCCAGTCCTACCATCTTGGCCCTGTTCAGGAGGCAGATTTAGGAGTTTTTGTCTTTGTGCCAGTAAATGCTTTTATGTAACAAGTGATATTCTCACTTAAGCAAAAATGGCTCACATAAAGTCCAAGACTAGTTCTGACTTGAGGCACAGCTGCATTTGTGATCTTACCTTTCTATCCTCTAGTGACCCAGGTGTCATATGTCAACTGGATTACCATGTCAGCTTAGCCACCACATCATCTCAACATCAAGGCTTTTCCCAGAAATCATGGCAAATACATCTGGCCATGTATCTACCCCTGAATCAGTCACAAGGACCAATGGCTTACGCCTAGGTCACACTCCACCACAAGACAGGTGTGGTCCGCTTCACCAGAACCACGTGGACTAACAGCTGGGAACTAACAGAGGGACTCTGAGGGGGAAAGTATCGGAGTGTAAATGGATGCATCAAGTCAAAATAACGTATGTCCACTATACCATCCTTGTAGTCATGTGCTAGAACTCTTGGCTCCTAAGAAAAATCCTGACTTCCCTGGGGTCTACTTCATCAAGCCACATCCGAGAGCCACGTCCTAGCCTGAAAAGAGGTGGTCCTTTGTAGAAGTGCTTTTGCTGAATTGTACTATACTGGGATTTTCCACTGAGTCTAAGGTGCAGCCCGCTGAAAGCTTGTAACGTACATAAACCTGTCTGGTTTGTTGGCTTGCACACAAAGAATCAAGTTCACACATGTTAGCATAAGAGTTTACTTAGCACCAAGGATTTGGGTACAGAGGTGTGGAGAGATCCACTAGGAAGGAGACACAGCTACCAGGGGAGTCCGCCATGTTGGCCCGAGGAACGTGCGCAGCTGTGGAGCAGGATGAGTTGGGGAGGGCCTCCTGAGGTCAGTCTGGAGCTTTCTAGATGGGAAGACAGCCGCTTCATTGTTCAAACTGGGACACTTGGGAATGAAAGGGCGTGTTCACAGGCTTGAATTGCAACTCTGCCAGGCAAACTGTGGCATATTTCCCCAGTGTGTGGCACCAGTGAAACTAGTGTAATAATGCTCATCTGAACATATTCGACCTAAGGCACATGTTCCACACTCACACATGTGAGTACGTCCAAGTCAGTTTGTACAGCTACTCTTGGGGAGTTTAGTGTCTGGGCACACCCAGGATATCTGTCATTGTGTTTATTATCAGGATGCTTAACTACCATTTTGATAAGAGGATACCCGTGAGAAATTCTTACCCGGTTTTTAGTACTGAAGATTGTTCTTCCTGTACCTGGATTTACCTTAATTTTAGGCACATTGTGAATGGTGGACCCAACCAGGTTTCTCTTTCTACCCTGGCCACTGAGAACATAAATGTGTGGCCTACACAAAGTGTTCTGGTCACTGTGCCACACACCTGTAACCTCATTCCTGACTCATACTTCACCCTTGGATTTTCGTCATGTAAATTGTCATTTACATAATCTTGTATCTTTAAGTCCTGTAAGTAAAAAATAGATCTCCAGCCCAACTACCTACAAAAGTGGGGAGGCCATCTCTTCAGTTCCCTCCTTAAGTCTTTCAAGAGAATGTTGACCCTGCAGTCTGATTGGGTTGACCTTGAAATTGTACGGATGTCTAATTCAAACAAATAATCAGGGGGGGAAACAACTGAGACAACTGCATTTGAATACTATTTGATGATATTGAGGCATTTTTATCAAAGTTGTTTAGGTATGAGCATGGTAGTGTGGTTACATTTATTTTAAGTAAGCTTTTATCTTTTAGATATATACTGAAATATTTACAACCTTGTCAGCAATGGCCAAGTCCAACATTAGATAAATATAATTCTCTCCCAAGGAGTGGCAACAAATATTTTTGAATCCAATAGTTTCCCACACCCACCACCCCCTTCCCCTGGGAGTGAGACCAGTTATCAACATTTTAAACAAGGACCCTGCTAACTCTGGTGCATATGGTTCTCAGATCTCACCTTGAGAAGCTGCCCTGCAGGGATACTCTCCAGGCAAGTGCCAGAAAAGCTCTGCTTACTCTGAGAGATCCGGCCGTCTTCTTAGGATTCCATACACCTTCTGTTCTTATTTCTAATCACTTGTAACACTTTCAGAGAATGGATGAGAGTCCTGTACACAAAAGGAGGACTCTGTGGTCAGGTAAGCTTGTGATAGGCCTGCCCTCCTCTATGAAAGTCAACGCGCTCATTGCCTCATCCAAAAGTCTGAGCAGTCCTGCACTAAAGAATCCTATTTAAATTTATTTGAGCCACCATTTCCCAAAGTGAACATAGAACCTTTTTTATGACTGCCTATGAATAGTTCCATAGAAGACAAAGAGGTGAAATTCAGGCCCACCCACATTTGTTTATGAGGTTAAAATGTATGTTTTCAATTCACCATTGCATTAACTGCCATTTCTCAAGGCATGTCTCGAATGCCTCCACACTCGCTGGGAAGGCACAGCAGCATAACAGAGTACTGAACTTAGAATCTGAAAACCTGTGTTTGTGCCACCATTTACCAGCCATGTAACCTTGAATATGCTACTTAACCTCAGCTTCGGTTTCTTCACCTTAAAATTGGGAATAACGGCTGTCCAACCACTACAGTGTGGCGAGGCTCAAAGTTAACACGTAGGAAATGATCTAAATCTATAAATGGTTTCAAATAAAGTTATGTTTATCCGAGGCTTAGGCCACACATTTGTTCACAACCAGATGGGAACCAGTTGCTTGGTCTGCTTCACAGCCCAGGTTATAAAATGAACCCAGCAAATAACCTGGTGACCATAAGGGAGTCCTGGAGCACGCATGAAAACCTGCAGGTGCGTTCATGCTCAGCACGTCTATGTGGCAGACAACATTCTCCCCTATTATAGACCTCTTTTGCTCTACCAGATCAGGAGAAGGAGGGAGCCATTATTGAACCTCCTCCTTTTGTCTGTCCATGCAGATGAGACCAGACAAAAACAGGATTCCACAGCTGTACCAACCCTGATTAGCAGGGCGTAGAAACCAGTTGCATTGCCTGTCAGTGGACTAGGAATGTGGGATAAATAAATGTCAGTGTCCTCTTTACCCCTACTCCAGGACATTAGATTGCTAAATCACTATCAATACACCCATGTGATGAAATTAAGCCCATGGGGTCACTAGAGTTAATATCAGGGATGAACCTTTGCCTTTGGCAGAGAAGCACAGAACCAAAGAACCAATGTCACTGTCTAAATAGCTAGACCCTTTTCTTTGAAAAAATAACAAGCTAAAGGCACACAAAGATTTTGGAAAGTGTCCACATTCAAACTACAGAGATAGTAACATCAATATTCATATTGCTGAGAAAGGGGTAACCCTGAGACTGCTGCTTTTTTTTTTAAGATTTTATTTATTTACTTTTAGAGAGAGAAAGGGAGGGAGAAACAGACGAAGAGAAACATCGATGTGAGAGAGAGAAATCAATCGATTCCTTCTCACACGTGTCCTGACTGGGGACAGATTGTGCAACCCACAACCCAGGCACATGCCCGGGTCGGGAGTTGAATCGGCCACCTTTCACTTTGCGGGATGGTGCCCAACCAACTGAGCCACACCGGTCAGGGGACACTTGCTTTTTTATGTGCTCTAACTTTTAAGTAAATATTTTCTCTTTCACAATTTGGATCATCTACTTTTTCTCCACACAATGTTTTAAAAGTTACATAAATAGCTATTAGGTGCATTATTTGTGACGCACCCCCAGAGTTATAAAGGAAAATGCCTGAAAGCAAAAAAGAAAAACAAAAAAGGTACTCAAGGAATCACCAAATAAAAATTGTTTATATTTAGTTAATTCTAAGAACACAGAAATCCTAAAGAAGAGACAATTAAGAAACATTTTACTCTAAACAGGATTTTAATCATAAAAATTAGTGATTCAAAGCAGTGAAACAGAATACACAAATCCAGAAAAATGCAAAACATATTTCATCTCTCTTACCTGAGAACCCCTAAACAGTCTCTTTAAGAGATAGTAATATTAAAATTGTGCAAAGAAACTGTACCCATAGTGTTTAAACCATAAAACCAACAGCTGGTTTATACATGGAAAAAATAATATTAAAAGCATGGAAAATAATGAACAGTTTATAGAATTCAAAGAAAATCATAGTGACTACAGGTCGGGTGGAAGAACTGGGGACAGGAGACATTTGGTGAGGCTCAGACGCCGCCTGCCGCGAGCCTGGATGGACAGAGGCGGCTCCAGATGCCAGGCAGTCACTGACAGGAGGGGTAGAGTGCACTATCTCTAATAGCCAGCAAATTAACTGGTGCTCTGGTAAAATTTCCAGAATTAAAGCCAAGATAGTTTTCAGTAAGAACCGTTCTCCTTGAGAGCATAGCCAGCATGTGGTGGAGCCGGGACCTGATGCCAGAAAAGTGAAACTGCCGCTCTTTATTCAAGTTTCTAAACGAGTCAAAGTGGGGGGTGCCCCAGTACTTGTAATGGCCTGGAAGGACGAGGTCGGTGGCTCTGATGGAAGTCTGGGAGCCGATGGAGCTTGCCACAGAGCCTTGGGAAGACAGCGAGGAGTAAGACTTCAAACTGGAAGATCTCGAGACAGACATCTTTGATACAGGGGACCCCTCTTTAGACTGGGTTCCCTGAGGAAAGAGAACATTCTCGTCCACGTCAGTCTGGGTGGTGGCCGACATGAACCGGATCATGGTTTGGGAGCTTGCTGACCGGGTGGCCACAGTGGTTTGGGTCCCAGCACTGGTTATGGCAGTGCTGGTTTGTGTTCCCGAGTCACTCACGCTCACTACTGGCCTCTCCTCTCCCGGCTCCGTCTGAGTGGCGGCATCGGTCACCTTCCCACCCTCTGGTTCATCCTTGTGGCTGTTAAAGTAGTCTTCCTCATCGATGGTGGAGGACTCAGAGTCATGGCGCCTCGCCTCTGCCCTGGTCTTGGCGGACACCCCACACTCCAGCTCGGCCTTCCTGGGGGTGCTTGAGAGCCTGGCCAGCCGCTGCCGCAGCAGGTTGCCCAGCGTGAGCTCCTTGGATAGTGGTTGCCGGTCAATTAGGTGGTCAAACTTGCCGCTGATCCGGAAGCCAGACAGGAGTTTGGAGCTGATGGGCTTTGATTGTGCATATAGGATTCGGAACTCCAGGTCAAAGTGTTCGACCACTTGGCCGGACAGAATGACCAAGTTACTGCTATTTAATTTGCCATCTGTCCATGTAAAACTTAAGGATTAAAAAGAAACAAAGAGAAACTAAGAATAAGCAATTTTAACATACTTACTGTCAATCTGAGTAATAAAGCCCAGATATCCTGCTACATAAGAGTCATAACTCTAATGACAGCATACCTATCATGCAGTGTGAATTCAACCAGCCTTCACATAGACATATGACACATATAGGTTAACATAAAAGTAAAAAGGCCAACTGTTTAACTAACACACTAAAACCTACACATTCTCAGCCTCAGCTTTTGAAAACTAGAATGGGTTTCTAAAATATTCAGGCCAGCGCCCTCATTTTCGAAGTGAGGAAACGCTTGTGATTTCACAGCAGGAAGCTATGGTGGACGCTAGACCAGGTCCAGTGCTTAAGAATGGCCAGCGCAGCACTGTTGTAGGAAGCACATTTAGAGCTAATTAGGCCATGCGTCCCAGCCTGTCTGGCATCCCTCCTCCTTCCTCTGGTGACAGAACCCATGCCCACCCTAGACGAGAAGGCCTTTGTTTACATATCCTCTCCAATCACAAGATGGTTGGGCTTGTGACCTGGCTGGCCAGCCTTCCCTATCCCCTTGGATACAGGGAGCTACCCAGGGTGGGCATGTGACCCACCTCGGGCTGAGTAATTTTTCAAGGATTGATACCAGCACTGACAGAAATCAAGCCTCTCTCTTTGGGAGACAGCTACTAAAGGCCACCTAAGAAACCCTGGATCTTTGCCTTCAGTTGGAGAGCATGACTGAGAATAAAGACCAACTAGAGAAAACAGAATCGGGAGACGGTGTTCTGATAAATATTTGGCCTCTAGGTCAAGAAGAGCTGAAAACCTTTCTAAGTCACTTGAGTCAGTAAGTTCCATCTGCACAGTCTGAGTTAGCTTTCTGCCTCCCAATCACCCCGCTGATAGAGAAGGGAGATCCTTTTGAAAACCCTCAACAAGATTACATAAATAAGACATCTATCTAACATCAGGATTATAAAATGTCCCCAGCAAATGAGAGCTAACATCCTCCTCATCCTCAATGGTGGCACATTTCATTTATAGAGAGTACTTTTTATATTTTATATTTTAGAATAGCCAAAAACCAGTTGAGCTAAGTTTGGCTAATACAGAGAAACCCTTCTTTGGGTGGAAATCTAGTTTCCTCCCGCTATTTAAAAACTTCTTATGGAATAAGTCTCCGGGAAGGGTGCACATTTCCCCCCCAGTGCTGACGGTACTGCTAGCGAAGGCATCGAGGCTTACTTCGTCTTACTGCCTCATCACCCACAAATCTTTCCACGTCCACCTATACCCAGGGCTGACACATAATGATCACTCAGGAACGTGCGTTTCTTCAAAAATGAGTTTTTCATTTTTTAAACTCTGCAGACACACCTCATACACCCCATCAGACAATCTAACGCAGAGGTGGCCAAACATCGGAGCCACAGGAGAGAAAAATGGCATGTCTTCACTTCTGGAGATTAGAGTTAACCACTCATTACCTCTACCATCTATTCAACTTCCCTGTACTCTCCCTTAAGCTGCCATTGCCAAAGCGAGACTTCAAAGGTAGGGCCGGAACGTGGATCTGTGCCTTCTAGACTAAAGGACTAGATTACAAGGCTAGAAGCGAGGCGAAGGATTGCTGTAAGCTGACAGCTTCGGCTCTGCCCTCTACTCTGATACCCATGCCTGAGACTGCCCTTACCTTCAACTGGGCAGAAACAAGGGGTTCAAAGTGCCCGAGGAACGAGACTTGGGACTGTTCATGTCACTGTTAACCCCCAATTCATCCACTGTGAGCCTGGCTGAAGCTTGCATCTAGGGCTCACTCACTGTGGGGTCTCTAGGCAAATTTTAACCTCTGCACTTAGTTTTGTGGGCCAGGGCAGGGGAGGTGACCCCCACCGCAACTACCTCCTATAGGAGGAGGCTTTGATTAACCTGCTCACACACAGATGCACACATCTCAGAATGTCAGGCTATAAAGCCTTGCACTGAGAGGGGGGAAAAAGCTTTTGCCTCCATAGAGCATGCACCTTCTACAAAGTTTAGGTTACTAAGCACGGATGGGTGAGAAACTCACCTGTAGGAGCCTGTAGCCACTCGAACACCATCAATCAATGTGAACTTTTCATGAACCTTCCCAACAATTTTAGTTCCTGATCTCGCGTAGTAGATATTTCCTGTAATAGTCCGCACTGTCATCAGCTGTTGGCAGGAGAGGGGGGGGAAAAAGAAGTAACAGTCTAGTGAGCAGGCGATTAAGACTAGAGGGCTCAGTTTACAATTCCCAGAGAGACAAATTTATTGGCTGATGAGTGGTTCGCAGTCACCATTCAGTAACAACGCACCCAGCGTGCCAGCCAGGGGACTCTCAGCACTCAAGCAATGCTGCTTCACATTCTGTCCAGCTTCTCATATGCCCGTTTCTTATATTTCTTTTTGAGACCCTTAGTTCCTATGTACATGTGCTGTAAAAGAAGACTCACTTTTTGGCGATACTACACAACAGAATCTGAGAAGTGATTTTGGAAACAAAACATGGGGGATTAAACTATCAAAGGAAACAGGCTCAGAATAAACAACATCTTAACAAAGGCTTAAAGAAGCTACATTGATATTTCTCCTACTTTTTTTGTTCAGTAGGATCACCAATGAATAATAACACCTCCCACACCATAATGGATCTGGAGAACATAGGACGAGCCTTCTCTAACACAGAACTTGAAGCAGGAAACACTCGTCTCGCATATGTCTTAATCAGCAATGTCATATTTCCCACAAGTATGTATTTACCAGAAAGGTACTGCTAACACATTGGGGCTATATGCATGTGTACGTATAATCATCTTTGTAAAATGACACACGTAAATGTATACACAATGGTATGCAAAATACTAAGACAATCTGCATTCTTTGGAGATCAGTAGCTAAATATCTTTAGAAATCTTATACATTCAAATTAAATATTTAAGATTTTTGTTTGACTCTCTCATTCATTCCACAAAGAAAGTCCCTACTATGTACCAGGGTTTGAAACAAAAGAGACATAAGGCATATTTTTGCTATAAGGCATGCTCTTGACCTTCAAGGACTAGATAGGAGAGAGAAAAGTAATAAATGATTAAAAACTATAGCAAGACTAACATCCTCCAGAGAAGTGAAAATCTACATCCACACAAAAACCTGTACACAAATTTTCATTGTATCTTTATTCATAATAGTAAAAGAATGAAAACTATCCTAATGCCTTTTACTGGGTGAATGGCTAAACAAGCTATGATACAACCATACCATGATACTGCTCAGCAGTTAAAAGGAAAAAACTATTGATACACACAACAGTCTGGATGGATCCCAAGGGCTTTATGCAGAGGGAAAAAAGCCAATCTCAAAAGGTCACATCCTACACGGTTCCATTTATATAACAGTCTCTGACAAAATTACAGAGATGGGGGAGGGCACCGAGAGGGGAGTGGATGTGACTATAAACGTGTAGCACAAGGGTGATCTCGGTGGTACTGAATAGCTCTGTACCTTGATGGCGGTGGTAGTTACGCATGTGTACACGTGATAAAATGGCACATGAACTACAGACACACATTATACCTGGTCAATGTCCAGCTTTTGCTATTGTGCTGTAAGTTACAGATGTAACCATAGGGGAAAACTGGATAAAGGATCCATGGAAACCCCTTTGAATTATCTTTGCAATTTCTATGAATCTATAATTACTTCAAAAATAAAAACAAAAGGCACAACAGAAAAAAGTATGGCACAGTAACATTACTTCAGTGGCATTCTTACCAAAATGCACAATCTGAATTTAATCATGAGGAAACATCATACAAACCCAAATTCTATAGAAAACCAGCTAGAATTCTTCCAATTGACAAGACCCTAAAAGACAAAGAAGAAAGAATGGTTCTGGATGAGAGGAAGCTAAGGGGACACAATAGCTATGCCAGCTCTGGTCCTGGATTGACCCCTGGACAAGAAAAAGGGCTTTCACGGATGATCAGTGAAATGTATGCGATGTTTAGCTCAGATAATATAGTATTATATCAAGCTTCTTTCTTGATTTTCAAATTTGTACCGTGGTTTGTAAGGTGATAACATTTAGAGAATGTGGGCAAAGAGTTTTCATGAATTCCTTATATTGCTTATATTGTTTTTGTAACTCCTTTGTAAATCATAAATTACTTTAAAATGGAAATTAAGTTCAATTTGAAAAAGATATTAACTTCCACAAAGGAACACATGGAGCTGGCAGGGAAGGGCTCACTGGAGGAGGTGATGATTCCTAAGCAGAGCTTCAAAGGGTCAACATACAATAATGAGCATTAAAAAAATATCACTACGAGCAGATTTAGGCACGGTTTTGTGCATCTTACTCTTTGGCACTTATCTGACTGTTGTACATGCCTCCGTGGCTGTGGCCGAAGCGTTTCCAAGGCCTGCGCACAAATGTATGGCCAAGTTCCTACAGACAGGACAGCAGACACCTGAACCGGCCACAGAGCCAGGGCCTGGGGGAGGAAGTCGGCCCCCACCCGGTGAGGGCGCCTGTGCTCCCGCACAGACATGCCGGGGTGGGAAGCAGACAGGGAAGATTGCGCTTCCCCAGGGAGGAGTTAAGACACGATGAAAACCGGCGAGGCCAGAGGCGCAAGCCTCCCTTCAGCCCCTGCTGCAGAGGATCTGGACACCCATTCAGGCACCACCCAGCAGTGGGCAACTGAGCTGTCAGACAGTACTCCTGGGTTTCTGCTGAGTTAGATGAATGAATCACAGCCAATCTCTTGATCAAAGTTGTGGCTAGAACTGTTCTGTGATTTTCCTGCTGCTAACACACCGCTTTAATTACAGAAAGGGTGCCTTGAAATTAAACAAGGACGCCTTCAATTTCTTCACCTGGCTCTAGGTGAGCAGTCACGGGCTAACATGAGGCTAGAGGACAGCAAGCTTTTCCATGCCTGACTCGCATGCTCCTTGGGTCCACCTGATCTCAGTTTTTATCTGACCGTTGGGTCACATGGCTGCTTCATTTCCCTGGCTCTCCACGGTCCAATCCTACCTACATTGTGATTTGCTTTGTAGCACCAGCGACAACTTAGAAACTACCTAATTAAACCCAAGCCTCGGGGTTTCCTCTTTAGGGGAAACAACCAACAAGAACGCTGTGGGAGAAGTTAAATAGCTAAAATTTTGCAAAACCAAATTGCTTAATAACAAGGCAGTAACTTTATGCCCCCATGCAGTAACCTATAGTATTAAAGCCCAAATTCTTTGCTTATTTTGCTGACTGCTTTATTTCCAGTACCTAGAAGAGCTCATAGTAGGCGCTCACAGTTGATGAGCTAAATTGATCAGTTAAATTCTGAAACTCACATGTTGCTTAATTTTTTTAAAAAATGGCATAAGTATGACTATTTTTCTTGCTTCTCAGCACTAAAGAGACCAAGCTAGCTAAGTTGTACAACCTTTAAATTGTATTACATTTAAATACTTAAGTTCAAATTACTTTCATGCTCAGAGCAAAGGACATAAAAAAGTCTAATTTTATAACAATGAGACATGAGAGGCACCATGTGGCAGCGATGGCAGATGGGGAGTCAAACCCCGGTCCCAGTACTTTTCAGTGGGTCTCCGGGTCACCTCTTCCTGAACTAAAACATAGGTAGAATGCCACTTACTCAAACGGGCTTCTGTAAGGATTAAGTTGCGTAACATTTGTCAAGAGCCTCGGACAGCACCAAGGGAAGGGCAGGAGCTCCATAAATAGCAGTCATTAGGATTAAAATTGCAGCCTACCAGCGCTACAGTCAGAAGCAGCTGCTTCCAAGGCAGCCTCTGGACATCAACAGTCAGGCCCCTTGTTAGGAGGCAGCATGATGTGAGGGAGGGGCCAGGGTTTGAATCCCGACTCTGTCGTTTCTTTTCTGTGAGACTTCATGCACATAAGTCACTCTGCTCGCAGCCTCCGTTGCCTCCCTTGTAATGGGGATATCAC
Organism: Pteronotus mesoamericanus; assembly: GCF_021234165.1. Lineage (NCBI taxonomy): Eukaryota > Metazoa > Chordata > Mammalia > Chiroptera > Mormoopidae > Pteronotus > Pteronotus mesoamericanus. Next base: position 14,913,849 of record NW_026555105.1, read on the forward strand.
TACCACCTGCCACGTAGATAGGTCCCAGTCTTGACCGTGGTGAAACCAGAAACAGTGTAACACCCACCTTTTCCTGCTCAGGATGAACTTTCAGATCCATGCACATATCCAAAAACTGAGAGAGCAGCGCCTGGTCCAGAAGGATGTATACAGCAACTCCATGTTTCCGACATATTTCCTGCAGGTCTCTGAAGATATCGATGTCTGTGAATACATCCATCACCACCGCGATCACCTGCAGGCCAGGGCGAGGCAGAGGGAGAGCAAGCCGTCAGCTCACAACAGCAGCACCTTACCGCTCCTTGTCCAGCCTCCGGACCCCATTTCAGAGCTGGGAAAGGATTCCCATCCTAGGGTATCATCCTTCCTCCGGCTGTAGTATCGATCCTCCCCTCACCATGAACTTCTCTCTGGCTCTGAAGACACTCAGGCCACTGCATGCTACAAACCTGGGCTTGGCCCAGCTAACCCTCCCAGCCGCCTCCTAGCCACACGCCTCTGCACTGGCAAACGCCTCAGAAGCACACAGCGGTCCACCGCGCCCTGCCCTCCCAGGGATCTATTCCACTCAGCTTCTCGCCTGTTACTAAGCCCCTGTCCACAGGCTCGGCTCAGACGAGCAAGCTGTCTAGGCTCTGTGGCTAACACACCGTTATCTTAGGCCTGTCGCTTCCACACTGGCTTCCATCTCCTATGTCTACAAAAGAAGTACATAAAACCTTAGACTCTCTCTGAGGCCCCTTCTGGGTATAACATTCTCTAAGTCGTAATTTTGATTATTGTCTGATTTTGGATCATAAGCTCTGATTTTTGTTACAATCAAGGGATCCCCCCCCCCCCGCCACTGCCCGCCCCACCAACTCAGGGCTTGAAACTGATCAAACGTGACAAGCAGGTCCTCCCACTTCTGCCTCTAGTACTAGTTAGGACCCAAACCTACGGCTCCCATAGCACCAGCCTCCCCTCTACGAAACGTGGTCTCTATAGTTCTTTAGTATCTATCTGTCCACACTACAAGCCCACAAGAACAGGAATACGGAAATATGCACATATCCTGAGGATTGTGTCCTGAAGCTTGTCCAGTCCTTTCTTCTCCCTCAAAACACGTCTCCAATCCTGGCTGGCATGGCTCATTTGGTTGGAGCATCATCCCATGGACCAAAATACTGCAAGTTTGATTCCTGGTCAGGACACATACCCCGGTTGTGGGTTCAATCCCCGGTCGGGGTGTGTACGAGAAAGCAGCCAATTGATGTTTCTTTCTCTCTTCCCCCTACCCCCGCTCCCCCACCAAAAAGCAATAAAAAAAAATGTCCTTGGGTAAGGATTAAAAGAAACCAAAAAATATGGCTACATTCCTGCCTCCTAATCCATTTTCCACACTTGGCATTAGACTACAGTTAACGGCTGTCCCACCCATGTGTTTTTGCGAAAATTACAGCAATTTCAAATGTCTGTTTCCTTAGCTGCAAAATACGTTTGTAGTGAGAAGTAAATGACTATGTTACCTGAAGTGCAAGGTACAAAAGATCCCTTAACTATCTGTTTATTGACTCGGTTTACTAGTCCAGAGTTTGATCCAGACAGTTTACCATGGCGGCACCACCAGCCCCCAGCTTTCCTTGCTGAAGAGAGGCCGCTCCAGCCACAAAGCCTCTAATCATGCTCTTTGCAGGTTTAAACGGTGGCCCTCAGCTAACTCCTGGCAGGGCCTTGAGGATGTCAAAACATCCAGGCTTAGAAACAAGTCCCTGCAACCCGAGTGAGAAGTGGGGGTGTTAGCTAGGGAAAGTGTGCCCTTCTGAAGCCAAGATTTAGGGTACAGTCTGCAGCTGTAAGGGTTGCTCTTTCCTCCTAACCTCAACAGTAAAACTCGTCTTTTAGAATCACGTTAACTTTTTTTTAACATTAAGGTAACTTATTTACAGGTGTCATGTTAATGGGAACAGAGGCATTTGAATGGGACTGATTCTACCTCTGACCCAAGAGAACTCAGGACGGGTACCTAACGATCATTATCCCTTAAGTATGTGGTGGCGGGGCGGGGGGCGGGGGCACAGGGGGTGCATTGCAGGGAAGTTAAAGAAGAAAGGCAGGGACAGAGAGGCAATCTTGCTCTTTCTCCAACACCCCAGAGTCTCATCTACCAGGAGGAGGGACTTTGAAATGCCTGCTCCTGGGAAGTCATTGCTATGAGAGGCTGGGAAGGTCCCTGGCTGCCTCTTCCTTGCCCTCCCCTCCCCCATCTTGAAGAAACCCCAGCGTTGAGCTGTTCCTGATAAAGGGTACCATGAAACCCACTGGACATAGCAATTGAAAAACTGAAAAGGGTTCTTTATGAATCGGTGGCATCTTTAGAAGTTTATATCCTCCGATGGGTTTTTATACGTCCTGTGTTGAGCTGTTATCTGTCCCATTCACACAGTGGTTAAAAGGCAGAAAGGCCTGGGCACACACATCCCAGCTCTGTGGTTTACTAGTTGTGTGGCCCCGGGCAAACTGCTTACCGCCTCTGAGCCTCCACTTCCTCCTCTGGAAGACACAGACACTCCTAGCAGCTCCTAGCGGCTCTGTCACAGGCCTGTTATGAGGATTAAATGAGTCGAAGCCTGGAAAGGGCTCAGGCTTGAAACTGGTGTTCACGTATGCGGCCAGCACCCCTTCCGAGTCTACCGTGGGCTGAACCCTTGTACTAGGCAGAAAGGTGACTGTAAAGAATTTGACCCAGACCCGACTTTTCTGCAAAGAGAGGACATGGGATGCAGGGAAGTAAAATGATACGTATTGTATGAGGCAATTAAACAAGGGGGCACTATGGGGAAGAGGGGGCAGCAGAGCATCTGCCTGCAGTGGTGGGTGCACTACAGGCACTCATTGTTTACCAGAGCAGAGCACAGAGGAGTCCTGGAGGAGAGGGCATTTGAGCTGAATCACAAAAAAGGCAAGATCTGGACAGGAGAGGAGTGAAGGGAAGGGCATGCTGGCAGGGAGCCATGTGATGGCAGAGGAAGGGGTAGGGAATGACGGGGAATGCACCAGTTTGGCTGGCACGTGGAGTATGCACGAAAGGGAGCAATAGGACGTGAGTGGCAGGCGGGTGAGCAAGATCAGAGAGGCCTTGGGTGCCAACCAAGGAATCAGTATCACACAGGCAGTGGAGGGAAGGAGTAATGAATTCAAAGTGAAGACCCCAACAGGACAGAAGAAGCTGATGCTGAGAGAGAGGCAGGGGTAGGCTGGAGTCCTGGCCCCACCTCCTCCAACACAGGTCCGTGTACCCAAGTGCCCGCAACACAGTGGCACTGAGATACTCCTTCGGTTCAGCAAGCATGTAGGAGGACTGAAGAGTGAAAGAAGAAAAATCAGTGATAGAGACTTTGTCCATGGAAGCAATGAGGGTTAAAGAGGGGGGTAAGGGGTAAGGGGTCATGGGAGAACTGAGCAATGGACTGCATGGGCTGGAGAGGAAAGAAGGGGGAAGGAACGGTGGGAAGAGGCAGAGGAAGATTCAGGTTTACAAAAACAGGAAACAGAAAAAAAGAGGCTTGGGAGAAGCTTCGAAACTGATTTTGAGGTGGCAGTAGGACTCTTCATAAAGGGGTTCTACATGCACAGGTTTAAGAATGAGAGTACAGCACCCTGGCCAGTGTGGCTCAGTGGGTTGAGTGTTGTAACCGCAAAGCCAAAGGTCGCTGGTTCGGTTCCCAGTCAGGACACATGCCTGGGCTGTATGCCTCATCCCTGGCTGGGGTGCCTGTGAGAGGCCACCGATTGATGTTTCTCTCCCTCTCTCCCTCGCTTCCCCTCTCTCTAAAACAACATTTTTTCATTTGGATTAGAGAGGGCTAGAGAACTGCTAGAGGCAGAGGCTCAGGAGCAAGGCCATTAGTATAAATCACCTGCCAAATGGAATTCAGATTCACCACTCCATAAAAACAATTGTACAAACAACAGCTTTGTTAGGCAGTACGTATCTAATTTGCTATTGGTTTCACTGTTTGGTTTTAAAGTTTCAACCTTTCCTACGTGTACTGAAAATAACTGGATTTGAACACGGGTCCCCAGCATGCGCAGGGTGTTTACAGGATGGATGGAGGCATTTCTTACCGGCTCCCCCTGTACCCAGCATCCCCCCCTCTCTTACTGGAGCAAGCCCCTTAGGCTTCTGCAGAAGGAACAGCCCTATCCATGGGAGCAATCAGTAGGAAATTCTTCCTCCCAGACCCAAGCCCTCTCCCCTAGACCCTCCTCCTCAGCCCCACCAGCCCCCATGCAACCAAGCTCTGCAAAGCTGAACTAGACCTAGGGCTTCTCAAACCTCTGAAGTAAGCTGAGCAATAACCTAGATTCACACACTAACTAGCCAGCCAAGTGCCTGCTTCCCAAGGCTGGACACATCGCCTAGGTGTTGGTGTTCACGCCGCAGGCTATGGCTCCCAGAAGCACACCTGGACTTGAAAGAGGCACAGAAACCAGTCACTGCTCCCTCCCTGAGCAATAACGTGCGATGGACAAAGGAGAGACACATCAGGAAGGCGAGCACCCCGTGGCCAGCAGGTGCCCGCACGGTCACGGGGGCACTGCCCTGTCCCGGCCAGGGCTGCACAGCGCCTGCCCACTTTCTTTCTGCTAGAAAGCTCTGTAAGTGGTGACTTTCGAGATTCTATTCCAGTGTCATCAACACCCATCTGAAATTCAGTGCAACTCAGTCATAATTCCTGGTACCTGAACCAGGAATCCCCAACACCCCCAAGGCTGTGGACCAGCTCTGGTCGGTGGCCTGTTAGGAACCTGGCCGCACAGCAGGAGGTAGGCATCAGGCAAATGAGTTGGCGACCCTTCGCTGGCACGACCACCTGAGCTCCGCCTCCTGTGTCCGCCCCCCACCACCGCACCCAGTCCACGGAAAAACTGTCTTCCACGAAACCAGTCCTTGTGACAAAAAGGCTGGGGGCCACTGCCCTCCAATGTTCCTCCACTTCTCCGGCCACTTCTGGAGCAGCCACACCTGTGTGTCAAGTCCCATGTCATCATTGCAGGTGACAAAATCCAAGCCTTACCCCACACTACCAACTCTCCTTTGCTGATTTATACCAAAGGGTTCAGCGGTCCACGTAGTTACAGAGGAGCCACCTCGGTGGTATTCTTGGTCTTTAGGAAGGGTACAAAGCTTGTTTATGCTACTTTTCACATAGAAGTGGAATCTTTTCTAAGTATCTTCTCACATAAAAGCTCTAAAGAGATAGCTTGAGATTTCAAAACCCCATTCGTTCTTATCCCCAGTTTACAGGTAAGAAAACACAGTTTGGAGTGGTTAGGTAGCTCGTACAAAGTGACAGGCACACTTGGGCAAATGCAGAGTTGGAATTTCGACCCAGGTCTATGTGACTCCAGGGCCATGCAGGAAAGTGTTAAACTAAGTATCACTTCACACTAGTCTAGTAATGTTCACTCTTCAAATGCCTGAGAGCTTGAACTAAATTCTGAAAGGATCAGTAGAGTATTTCATAAAGCACATGGGGTCAAGCCCACCACAGAGGATGATTACAAATGACACGCAATAATAATTCAGAGTGAACACGGAGGAAGCCTGGGACTCCCTAGGACGGCGGGCACCTTTCCTCTGCGAGGGGTACCGCTAATGCAGAATGGACTAGACCAGGGTATCTCCAGAAACAAAGATGTTCTGTGAACAAGCTATTATACCAAGACATGGATCCTGGCTCTTCCACTTTCAAGCACCACGTATGCTCTAGCAAGTTGCTTAAGTTCTGATAGCTTTTATAATGTGCAAATAACATTGCCTTTATCTTGTAGTGTCTGGGGGCTCAGTCAGTGAGAGAATCCATGTACACATTTGATAGCCTCTGGCATGAAGAAAGCCTTCGTAGGGCAGCTGGTCATATTTAGTCCCAATTCTGCTGCTGTTCCTGGGCAAGTCATTCCATCCAAGCTCAGTGTCCTCAAACAGGGCCCCTTCCAGCTCTGGAGTCTGATTCATGCGCCCTCGGTGGGCTGGTCTGGGCCCTGACCTACCACGTGAGCAGCCCCGAGGGGCCCCTCAGTCAGTCACTCCTGCTCGCATTCTGGTTCTTCCTCTGCGTGAAGCAGGATGTTCGTGTCAATCAGCCCTTCCTACTGATTCCCTCAGTTTCCCTCCCTTTCACCCATGGTAACAGAGCAAGGACACGTGTACAACATGCCTACAATTCTACCACAGTTCTGCGTACATCCAAAGATGTGTCAACCTGCCCAGTGGTCAACAGAGCCCGTCTGTTGAAGCCTCATGCTGACCACGTGACACCCAAAGTTGATTTCCTTCAACTCCTTAAGGCCCTTACTACTTCTTCTGAAGACTCCGTTGCTAAAAAAAGCTAAAGATATATTTTCTCCCAATTTTTTACATCTTTAATAGAACAGAAATTCTCTCTTTGGAATTTCTTTAAAAATCTTTAAACTTTCTTGAGATCATCTTCAGGGTTTAAAAACAAAACAAGGAAGAAAGTATTATTTCCACAGCAAAACCTAAATTTGCTTGTGTGTGTTCTCTCTAGATTCCATAGGCTGTTATTACACAATTAACAATTGAAGTATTATATTATAAAGTGCTGGTAGAACACTAGCTGGTGTGGCTCAGCGGATTGAGCGCGGACCTGCGAGCCAAAGGGTCACCTGTTCGATTCCCAGTCGGAGCACATGCCTGGGTTGCAGGCCGAGTTCCCAGTTGGGGGCACACAAGGGGTGACCACACATTGGTGTTTCTCTCCCTCCCTTCCCCTCTCTCTAAAAATAAAGAAATAAAATGTTTATTGCTGGTGGAGCCTCCATCTGAGGAGCGGCACAGCGCCTCTCCAGGAAGGCAGGGGTCGGGGGAGCCGGTTTTTCTCTGGCCCATAGAGGGACTGACCACACACACAGCTGCATTTCCTTTGTGCTGTTCCAGCCTAAAGCATGCAGGTGGGCTAGGCTTTTAGAAAGGGAAGGAAAAGCATCAAGAGGTGGGTTTTTTTGGGGGGGGGGCGTTAATAGTGGGAAAGGCAGGGGTTCTCCAGCCTATCATTCTATTTTTATTTTATAATTATGGAAAACATTTGCCCAGTTCCAAAATCCAATCTACAAGACAAGGTACATTCAGAGACCCCAGATTGCATCCTTGCTCCCTCCTTCCTTTTTCTTCTTCCCCTTTCTCCCTCCTCATTAAGATAATAATTTTAATTAGTTTTTGGTTCATTCTTCCATTTTTTAAAAAGATTTTATTTGTTTCGGAGAGAAGGGAAGTGAGGAGAAAAGAGGGAGAGAAACATCGATCAGTTGCCTCTCGTAGGTGCCTCGAACCAGGCACCAAACCCCCAACCCAGGCACGTGACCCGACCAGAATCAAACTGGCAACCCCTCTGTGGAACAATGTCCAACTGAGCCACACCAGTCAGGGTTATTCTTCCATTTTAAAAAATATAAATAAATATGGGTATGTATGTATGAACATAGTTATTTAATATAAGTAAATATATGTATCGTGTTCATACATGTGTAGATGTGTCCATACACATTGTTCTAGATTAGTGGTGCCCAGCAGAACCTGCTGATACCATAGATGTTCTATATCCATGATGTCCAACATGATAGCCACTAGCCACGAGTAACCATTAAATTCTTGGAATAGGGCTAATGCTATAGAGGAACGGAATTTTTAATTTTATTTCTTTTTAATGCATATAAATTTAAATTACCACGTGGTTAATGGCTACTGCACTGGTCACCGCAGTTCTAGACCCTTCATACCAGAAAACAGAGTTAGTCCTCCTTCCTGTTCAGAGCTGCAAGGTACTCCATGGTGTAGAAGAGTTGGTTTACTCACCAATCCTCTCCTGAAGTGTGTTTGAGCTCCTCCAGTCTTTTGCTATGAAACTAGTGCCACAAAAAATAACCTATTGGATATGTGTATTCATATTTTTGCCACCAAATTCCAGTCCAGAGGTTCTATTCTTGTGCATCAGGATGTTTAAAAAGCCAGTATATACCCACTACTTCTTCTTCCTGAGAACAATTATTCTATATTCATAAAGGAGTCACAAAATAATCCCACAGGTACTCGGTCAGATGGACGCAAGGTGAAAAAACAGAGAAATGAGCAGGCAGAAAACAGGATGGTGGTTGCCAGGGGCTGGGAAGAGGATGGAACAGGGACTTCAATAGGTACGGAAAAACAATAATGTGAACGCACTTAAGGTAAACTTTTTTTTTTTAAGGATTTTGTTTATTTACTTTTAGAGAGGGGGGAGGAAAGGAGAAAAACAGGGAGAGAAACATCAGTGTATGAAAGATACACAGATCGGCTGGCTCTCATTCACCCCAACTGGGGTCCCGGCCTGCAGCCCAGACATGTGCCCTGACTGGGAATCAAACGGGCAACCTCGTGGTTCACAGGCCAGCGCTCAGTCCACTGAGCCACACAAGCCAAGGCCTTAATGTAACTTTAAAAAATGGTAAATTTGTTATGATGTTTACCACAATTAAAAAGAAGAAATGCTGCTCAGCGCCCTATGCTGCTGCTCAGCGCCCGATGATTTTGTCCCAAGGGGCTGTCCTGTGCCCTAAGGCGAGAAGTGGTGAGGCTGAGAAGCCTGCCCTGGGTTGATACAAGCACCCAGAACACAAACTGATCACACCACACAGGTTCTATTGTAACTCAGAGGACAGCTGAGCAACGCCAGGAGAGCCTTAATTCAGATACGTCCACGTGCACACCTGGGGCCTCCCACAGATCCCTCAGCTGCCACTCCTCCCCGCAGGACTCCTGGTCAGTGCAATGACAGCTTCTACTAACGCTCAGATTACCGAATGGATGCCTAAAGGTGAGATCACAGCAAAAGAGCCTCTTTGGAACAAAAGCACACAGGGAACAGACAGCCAGTAAAATAATGACTTGAGGGAGTGAGGAACCTCCTGGTGGGATGAGCTTTGCCCATGAACTTGCACGTGGAAAGCAGGCACAGCCCCAAAGCCAAGCAGAAGCACGTGGCCAAAGGAAGGCAGGAGGCACTTCCAGCAAGGTCTCCGCTCCCACTTGCCTTGTGGGGGCCAGACTGGCACGAACAATGATTCACATGGCAACAGAGACAAAGAACCTAATGATTCATCAACAAACACAACTGTATAGGAATAGATTCTGGAGTAGGTGTGTAAGGGGAAAATCCTATGTAGTTCAAAATTACACTAAAAACTCCTTAGGTAGCAACCACCTCGGCTCTCAGAAAGTCCGAAGCGGTCCACATCTCCTCCAGCTTTGGTGAAACTCGACTGAGCATGAGGCCAGCAGTGAGCTCGCATGCAGAAGCCATGCTGTAAATAAATTGGGTGCTTTTTAAGCAGCATTCCTCACTCAGTATGGCAGAATGCCCACAATTTAAAAGGCACACAGGAACTGAGCCAACAGAGGGGCTGACAAGATACACTGCTCCAGTCACACCTACTATGGGACAAGTACTTGCTGCGTAGAAAGGCAGACAGAATCACCCGAACTATTTCATTATCTTTCTTGCTACTTCTCCCCATTCTCCCTCCAAGTGCATATAGCTGAATGAACAAAGGTGCCTATGGTAGGTCTTCACAGTATCTCCTGAGCACCTGTTCTGTGCCAGGTGCCCTAGGAGCCTAAACAGCTCAAAATGCAGCATGAGTCCTGGGTGAGGACAAAACCTATCCCAGAGCCGTCCATTCAGGCTACAAAGCCAGGACTAGACACTGCCATTTACTAAGTGACCTTGCTTTCTTGTGCCTGCACCCTGACCACTTCAGTCTTCTTCCTAAAAAGGACAGATTTGGTACTGTCATTGCCATTTTCTTATTCATAGGATATGTCATGTGGAAATTAAAAGTCCAAATCTTAAGAAACCGTGAAAAATCTCCAGCCTCCGAAAACTGCCAACATAGCAACCCTCCCTCACGGCAGGGAGACCACATGGAGCGCTAACTAAGGGCATGGGCTCAGGAGCCTGGCTGACTTGGGCTTGAGCCCAGCTCTGTCCCACATGGGCAGGTTACTTAACTTCTCTGAGCCTGTTCTGTTCTTAATTCTGGCTTCCTCCTAGGCCTGGGAGGGTTAAGTAAGAGAATCCAGGAAAAGAGCTTAGCACAGAAACTGACTCACTAACAGCGCTCGATCATACCCAGCAGGCGCTTGAGCAATCACACCATCACAGCACAGACATCGAGTGGCTTCTCATCTCATCCTCAAACCGCCTGAGACCTGCATCCTCACAGTCCTCAACCGTTGCAGGTACTGGGCCTCAAAGGATACAGCACGCAGTACACAGAAGCACTGGACCGGCTACCGCATTAGCTCTCCATTACCTGTCTCCCCCATAAGTCTCTGTCCATCTGAGAACAAAAATGGCTTCTTATCTCCACATGGCCTGAGGCAGTGCGGTGGCTGACGGTGGTGAACAAATGCTGTGCCTCAGTTTGAGTCCTGGCTCCGTCATTTACCGGCGGGGTGACCTCGGAGCAACTAAACTTTTCTCTGCTTCAATTCCATTAGCTGCCAAGTGGGATTACATGGAATAGTGCCTGGCAGAGAAAACATTGTTTTTTGTTTGCTTTTTAAATAAAAGAGATGATGTGAGACATCATTAGCAAGTCTCAAATCCAGCTCATCTCCCTAGTCCTACCCCCGGCCTTATTCTCCTTCTGTATTCTAATTTGGTAGCATCACTACCTACCCAAGCTAAAGAATGTCTATCCTCAAATCTTCCTACACCGTTCCACTCCTTGGCCTTGCCTATTCTCCTGCTCCCTCCCTCACTACCCTTCCAGGCCATCTAATGACCGAGTTCTTCAATTCCATCTAAAATTCTTTCCGTCCCCCACCCCCTGCCCCAGCATTGCCTTAGCAAAGACCCTCCTTTAACACACAGATCCCTACGGCCCCCTCCTTACAACCATCCTGGACACCTGTCTCATCCCTCTCTAACCCACCCTCCCACAGCTCAGGAACACCCATCTGATCATGTTCCTCTCCTTCCTCTAAACCTTCAAGGGCTCCCGCTGCTCCTTCAAGTAGTATGCAAAGTTCGGGACAGTCTGGCCCACGTTCCCCTCTGCCTCTTCTCTTACCACTAATCCTCAGAGACTCCGCTCCAGCCCTGAGAAATTTGGTTGCCTCCCAAACATGCCAGGCCCTTTCACACTTCTGAGCCAGCCTCTGTCCTCTGGCCGGGCTAGCCGCACCCATCCTCCTGAATGCAGCCACCCATCTTTTTTACTTCAGCCCCTCCCTTAGTGCCTGAAGCAACCTCCTCACTGCTTCCCACCAGCAGACTGTCAGCTCTCAAGTGCAGGCAAGGACCATGCTTTCCACCTGCGGTCCCAGCTCCCCGCACGGTGTCTGATACACAGTAGGCAATGAATGAGCAGGTATTAAGCATAAGGCAGAGATGCTAAAAATACTTATTGGATATAAAGGTGGTAATGTACCACCATTACAGTTAAAATCACCCAGGTTCCAAATACAGAACCTCAAAGACATGAGCGTGAGGCTGGACTAGGACAAAGAAGGGGACAGGAGGCTCTACTGCTTCCAGAATAGAATAAGGGGAGTCTGCACACCAGCCTCAAGTCCCTTCCAGAGTCAACCTAAAAGTTTATAGAGCTTGTCCTCTGGCATTAGCTCCAGTGCCCCTTCACTACCACTGAAAATTAGGGCTGGGCAGGAGGCTCGGGCAATCCCTCTTTCATGGAGACCCCACTCATTACTTTTCTCACTTTCCAAGTGCCCACATTCTCACTCTGGAGGTTCGTTTGGAAATGCACACCTACCCCACAATCGAGCCTTCTTTTTAGTCTGTCTTTGAAGCCACAAGTGTCTACAGCATCAAAAGAACCCTCAGCACAGCAGAAAACTGTGCTGGGCTGAAAACTGGCAAGTGGAGCCCACGTCTACTCCTCCTAAAGCAAGGCACTAGCCTATTGTATCCCCTACCTGCTACAAGCCCATCACCAGGCAAATAACAGCCAGCATGAGAAGCACTTGGGGGCTATTCCTGGACTTGGCTATTTCAAGTAGACTTGATATAACCCAGTCATACTCAAATACAATCCCTAACTACTCTTACTTACTGCTACCTCATGGCACAGACAGCCGGGAAGCGGAGCACCGCTGCCAGTCAGCAGGCAAGGCAGCAGCTGAGCATGGCTCTGGACTAAGGTGTCTACCCCCGCACTGTGTCTGCGCCATCCACCTTGTATGCTGCATTCTTCATCCCTGACCCCCAAGTACCCAGCACCCTGCTGCAATCTCATCCTGGCTGGCATCAAGACAAGACCTCCCATTGCACCCCAATACCATGTCACACTAAGAGACAACCGCACCAAAACCCACTGTGAAGAGTCCACCTAGAGCAGGGGATTTGCATTTGAGGAAACGGCTGCAAACTGGGGCACTACCCAGTTTGTGGAAAAACAACCCCCTGCCCCACCCATTCACCAAAGAATCAACTTTCCCCTCACTCTGTGTATGTACTGCCACTCTTGCATGTATTTTGCTTCGGACGATGTAAGACACGTGGAGGTGACTAGCAATAATAGATTCCCAATGCCCCAAAATTGTCTCTGGGGAGAATCTTTCAGGAACTTTCCCCTAGGAAATGAGCTTAAGCTGCTACTAGGAAGCCCCTGAAAGTGGGACCTAGCGTTGGCTCACAGCCAGGAAAACGGACAGTCTGGTTTAACTAAAATTTGAAACTGCAAGTATTTCTGGTCCCTTTTCCCACAGGCTATGCATGTTAGGGGTTGGAACTCCGATACAATTCGCATTCTCGGCGACCGAGATTCCTCCCACTCCTCCCACTCTCCACAAGCAGGGGCCAGGACATCAGGAACCCTAGGTGTGACACGCAGGGTGGGGCACATCGGGGACCATGGGGCCACAGTTCTGCGCTCCCAAAAGGCCTGTTCCCCATTCTTGAAGAGAGTCTCCCGTCCGATCAGGGACCCAGGCGTCCCGAGAGGCCGGGGCCGGGCCGCTCACCTCTCGCGCCGAGCGGAGCTGCTGGCGAAGCGCGTCCTTGCAGCCATAGGGGCCGCCAGCGCCCGCGCCGCGGGGCTGGAAGTGCGCCTCGACCCGTGTGGCACCGCGGTAGGCGCCCTGGTAGAAGGCCGGCCAGCCAAGCTCCAGTAGCGGCGGCTCCAGATCCGACTGCTCGGGGAAGTAGGTGCCGGACGAGCAGTCATGCGACGAGCCGAAGGAGTCCTCTGCCTCTGCTACCGCGCCCTCCTCGCGGGGCCGCTCGGCCGTACGCAGAATGGTGCGCACCTCGTCGGAGTTCAGAAAGTGGCCCAAGCGCTCGCGTCTCAGGAAGGCGGCGAAAGCGTCCGCGCCGCCCGCCACCAGCTCCTCGAGCGCTAGGCGCTGCGCTTCGCTGTACAGCTCGGCTGGGTTGGGCGGCCCGCATGGCGACAAGCAGGCAGCGGGCAGTTCGTCCAGCCCTTCCGTCAATAAAGCCATGGCGGTGTCCAAGCCCTACCAGGCTAGGAAGAATGCCTACCAGCAGGTCGCTTTATAGGCCCTTTGAATCAAACAGGCCCGCGCCATTGGCCACACCGCCCCGCCCCGGCTCTCTCATTGGCTGTTTTTCTCTAACGGTAGGGCTCAAACGCGGTGCATGCCTCTACGGCCCGCCCCTTGGCGCGCATTGGCCGGCCCGCGGCCCGGCCCCGCCCCGCGTGTTAGCACCGGCTGCGGCTTAGGTTCAGCCGTAGCTCCCGTTCCCGGGTTGCTCGTGGAATTTAAATCTGACGACTCTGTCCTGTTCCGACGTAGTCCTGCTCTAGCCCTGCGGGGCACTGATCTCTTCACAGTCAGCTAAAGGGGGTACGGCACAGGGTGGCGGTGCAGGCTGCGGAGTCCGAACTGAAGCCCGAGTCCAGCTCCGCCAGCATAGAGCGCCCCCTGCCGGCCCGCCCTCCTAGACCGGCGAAGGTCAGACCTAGACGCTGGGATTTAATCATTCATTCATTCCTTCAAAAATACCGGACCATCAGAACAGCCACTGCTTTGACTATACCCACAGGTAGCTTTCTCTTCTCTCGCTTCATCGTGTTTTTGCCTGGCAAAATCCCAACCCACTCTCTACCTACTTTGCCCCTCCCGCCCCCCCCCCGCCCCCGCAACCTGGGTACCCATTCAGTTCTGGGGGGGGGCGGGGAAACACAACCTGGCTGACTGGTTGTTCCTTGAATCGCCCGCTAGCCTACATTGCCCTGATTCATTCTACCCTTTCTTCTCTCTTATTCTTAGTTTGCTTCCTATTTCACTGAGTAAATAGAAGCAATCAGAGAAGACTTCCACATGCTCTCTCCACATCTGAATATCTATCCTCATCTCTGCCTCCATACTGGGTCTTCGGTTACTATTGATCAACTGTCCCTTCCATTTGGGCCCTAGCTGCCAGCCCCTGTACTACTAACCTGGGCTTCTTCAGAAATTCTCCCGGATCATCCATTCCCCTTATTTGCTGGTTCATTCCTATCAGCATTCAAACATGCTGAAATAGTTTTCATCCTAACTCTCTCTTGACCCTACATCCCTCTAGGCCTTCCTCATTTCTCTGTTCACTTGGATAGCATAAACCTCAAATGAGTTGTGTATACTTGCTATTTCCGGTTTTCCTACCATTCTCTCTTGAACCCTGTCCAATCAAGCTTATACCTTCTTTACCAAAACCTTGTCAAGGTCATCATGAGCTCCTCAATGCTAGATCCAATAGTTAATTTTCAGGCTTCATTTTCTGCATGTAAACGAGGAAGCATATGTACAACTGTAAAGTGCTTCCTAAATTTGAGGGGTTGGCATTATTAATTAGAAACCAATAAACTTTGTAAGTGGATGAATGTCCGCTGCTGCAATGATACCTCTTTTTTTCCATCCTCTCCCCAACCCCAGCCTGTTTATGAAGCTTTTCAGGCACAAGTGTGGGGCCTTCCATGTGCCCCGGCTCTGGCATCCAGTGTCCAGAATGGTCCAAGAAAGCACTCTTTCCATCTTCCTCTAAGATGCCAACAAATGTCAGCAAATGACAAAGACAAGGACCAAGGTCTGGGGCTACGCGTCCATGTAGCTTGTCAATGCCTCTATTGCCTGAGGGAAAAGTGAGAATACCCAGGGTCTCACCTGCCATGTTTTTGTAATAATGCGAAGTAGTATATAGTATTTTACCTCCTTACTATAAGCTATATGAGGCAAAGGATCAGGGTGGGATGAGGGGAAGAGGAAAGGACAGGTCAGGGCACTCCAAGAACAGAACAGAGTAGAGGGGCAGCCCTTTTACATAGAGTGTGTCATCAGACAAACCTTTGAAAGTATAAAATACATATTTATGGGCTATTATAGGACCCTCTGTTAATTTCAAAGGGAACATTGACAAAATGACGGTCATTCCCAACCATCCTGCTTTTCTTGAATTAACCAGGTTTCACCATCTCCCGATCTAGAAATACATCTGCTCCGTGTCTGAGACCTCAGACCTCCCTCTGCGTTAGGTCCTCCTGGGAGAATCTGCTGTGAGGGGGAGCAGGGATTCTCCACCTTCTACCCCAGGCATCACCTCTTTGTGAATTCATCTCAGCACCATTCAAGAGAGCTCACAGCAATGACCACAGCCACATCAAGAGGTGTTATTAAAAGGAATTTAATAATCTTAATTAAAAACTCAACAGCGAATTCCGTCACAGGCCTTGGCAGCTGGAAGCAACTCCAGGGTCATGCCCCTTTGGGACGTGGCTGGGCCGCGGTCTTGGACACAGGCCCACCACTGCTGCGTGGCAAAGAGCGACCTGAAAGTTATTTCAATACAATATCAAAGATCCGCGAGGATGTTTTTTTAAAAAAAGTTTTAAATATATTAGACTCTCTTGATTGCCATTTTTACACAAAGCTGCTGATACAGTATACAGAGTTTTAACTTTTTTTCACATAAAATACATTTTTCTGAAGTGTTCTCTGTACATCGGTGGCTTCTGGTCTGGTGAATTATTGCGGAGGGCTGGGGGTCTGCAGACCTTTCCTGGGTGCGCAGAGCCAGGCCCCGCACTATGGCACTTGCATGCCCATGGGAAGCAGGTCCACTGGCCAACTGGCCAGCAAGAGGCTCCTATGAAGGAGAGGGCTATCACTTCTGGCGAAAGGATCATTTCTGTGGAGTTATTCACTGACCACATGACCCTTTGCTCTTATGTGCCCTGGGGGAGGGGAGGCTGTCCCCAGGCTACAATATCAAGAGTTAAATACAGTCCTTCTGAGCATCTTGTCAGGGGCGCCTCCTGGAAAGTGCCCCGGTATCCTGCTCTGGGAAAGCAGGTGGAAGAGAGAGCTCAAGATCAAAAGGTATCTGATACCAATAGCTCAAATGGTCTTACATTACTACAAAGTCAGGAAACTGTGGCCGGATAGGACTGGGGACAGATGCTTGTTAACTTTCTAGGGTCATTTAAATTGATCAAACAGTGCAGAGCAGTTTCACTGATGTTGTGTATTTGATGGAGAACTATATCCTAAAGTCTTCAGTACGCCTGGGTTTAGATTCATTCAGCTTCCTTGAACCACTGTCCAGAAACTCACTATCTGGTGATAGCCACCAATTTTCAATTGTCTGGGGCATAAGGTGGGAGCAAGGGCCAGAGCTCACAGTGAGCCATGTGGCACCTGCTTTGGAAGTAGCCTCCTTCAGTCTGCCAGGAACTGCCACCAGATCTGGGGCTTGGCAGGAGCTGGGCATCTGGTCAACCTTACCAGCATTCTCCCAGCCCCTCGATTCACACCTGCCAGGAAGAGAGGCAGATTCATGAGGGAAGGCTTTGATGTTAAGGGAGAAGCTCTTTTTCCTCCCATTATCCTTTGGTGGGGAAGAAAGACTACATAATAGCAAAAATGAGCGAGAGACAATGAGTTTAAAAACCTGAGATGCATTTGGCAGCAATTCCAGACTCCTTATTCTTCTGGGCACTGACTTCAAACTGCTGTTATATAGTGCCTCAAAGATGCTGGCCTGAAGGCAGCTAGGAATTTAGAGTTCCCTAGAGACTCAGGATGGTGTCAGCCTGGAACCCAAGATCCAGCATCTGCATTTAATGGCAAATGTCATCTAGGGGTGGCCATCACAGCTGTTTCCTGGCTAAAGGGATTCCTCCTCTAGGGAGTCTAGGAGCTCAAAAGCACAGGGATGCTGGACCAGTATGCAGTCACCTATCTCAGACAAATTGAATGGGCTGCTGCTGACACCCATGCTCCTCAGGGGATGAAAACCACAAAGGGTGATCTCCTCACTCTATTTTGATCCTCCTTTATCCCCAGAACCTAACATAGTGCCTGGTATGTCACAGCTACTTAGTAAACTACAGGAGTGAATAAATGGATGACCTTGGCCCCAGCTTGTCCATCAACACTCAACAGACCTGCAGGAGAAGTACCCCAGGTACTAGAAGCCCTAAGAGGGAATGGTTTGTCCCTGACTGAAAATAGGAGCTTGTGCTCAAGAGTCTTCAGTTCCCAGCCTCCCCGGTGGAGAGGAATGGCCCAGGAAGCGAGGCGGGGGGAGGGGATGGCCAGAGGGCTCAGAGTGGGCAGTAAGTGCGTTCTGTCTCTGGGCCTGAGCAAACAGATCCAAAAACCTGCCCAGCTCTCTCCTGAGGAGTACATGGCTTCCCTGGGAGCCCCCAGCTTGCAGCTTAAGTTGGCTCAGGAGGAATTTCAGGGTTAGTCTGATCTGAACACTGTTTTAAAGCCAAAGGTATGTGTGTTTTAGGTCATCCCTGCCCTGCTCCAGCCATAGGCTGGGATGATGAAGAGCCCACCCTAGACCCCAGGGATGCAGAGGCGTCACACACACCTCTGCATTCTCCTGCCTTGCCCTGCCCTGCCCCCCCAGACAGGAACTGTCCTGCAGTTGGGGTGGGGGTGGCCTGGTGCTGTGACCCTCCCTGCACCCAAGAGCCACCAGGGGCACAGGGACTCTCCTGAGGCCCGTGCTCTCCTGCCCAGCTGCCCCACTCCTGGTGAGGCGTCAGCCAGGACCCCTGGGAGCCAGCTCCCTGTCTGGGTTCTGGGGCTGGGGGTGCGGGGGGCCACCGTGGGGGCTGGGACTGACACACAGCAGACCCACTACTAAGGCTGTGACACAAGGGGATCTTCTCCAGCCACCCCTGGCCCAGGTGGCCCCCAGGGAGAATTTTTCATAGGCTCAGAAAGAAGAGGATTAAAGGGAACCCAGATTTTTCCCCCTAGTCACAGAATCTGGATCTAGGGGACCCCTTCAGAGCTCTAAGGAGGTAGTTTTAGGACAAATAAAAGGCTCACAGAGCAGGGAACAAACCTGCTCATTAGTTACACCGATGAGTTTGGCTGAGCCAGTGGACAGCACCCAACTCATGGGCGACAGTTTCAATGGGGCTCTTGAGAGAATGCAGTGGAGAGGCTGCCCCTCGGGTGAATTGAATGGGTGGTCACACAGCCGGCTCCTGGCATGGGCAAGGCTGTGGGGATCAGGCCTGTGTCCGGCCTCCCCAGCACTGGGGAGATTGGGGCTATGAAACTAGGGCTCACCCAACTCCGGTCCCGCCACCACTCTCCTGAATGCAGTTTAGGGTGCTGGCCACGGGCACCTTGGATTTGCCGCCTGGGGTGTCACCACTCTAGCTGGAGCAGACAGGGAGCCCCTGGGCCAGGCAGGGTTTCACGAGGGCCAACTGGCAACTTGTTTCACTGAGCATTCCAGAAAAAGCAAAGCCGGGCCTGGGTCCTGAGCATTCACTCTGGGAGTGTGTGTGCGCGAGCGGAGGCGGGGGGGGGGGGGGGGGTGGCCGGCAGCCCCTCCCTGCTCACTCCGATGGCGCAGTCCGAGGAAGGACGGCTGAGGAATGACCAACATGAATTCACTCCTCTCCTTGGAAAAGCCCTTCCAAGTCAAGCTCCCCAAGCTCATTTTTTCAGCACAAGTCAGTAAAACCCAGGGAGCACAGCATTATCGGTGAAAACAGTCACATTCAGTTCCCTCCCGCCTAGAGTTGTATAGCCTTGAATTATTCCTGTTTCAAATGCACTTTTGGAAACACGAACTTTTCCCCCCACCTCCACTTTTTGATGCTTCCATCTAAGAACAGAATGTGATCTGGATCATCCCAGGAATGGAATAGCTTGGTTTCCCACCTCAGCCCCTGGGTAGTTACACAGCTGGCTCCTGGCCTGGGCAAGGCTGTGGGGAGCAGGCTGTGTCCATTTCATCTACCCTTGCGGGTTCAAGGCTCCCTCTGAACACAGAGAGGACTGCCTGCTCGTGTGAGATGTAAATGGTGGCCCAGACCTTGAAAGGACTCTGGGTAGGACTCTGGGTCTCAGCTTAGCAGGCCCCCTCCCCCACTAAAGCCACACTGGCAGTGGTGACGAACGCTCTCAGTCTTAACCTCGGTCCTCTTGGGAATAGCCCACAAATTCTCTGTCCCACCTGCTTCCCATGAGCCCAGCTGTCACTTGTACACAGGTTGACGAAATGTGTGTGTGCGCGTGTGTGTTATGTGACATGCTAGTACTGGTCCAGAGACGATTTTACCAACCACAGAACTGGAACGCAGCCCTCCCTCCCAAAATCAGACAGCAGGGTGAGTCAGGAAGCCGCGAGGGGCCTTGTTTCTGATGGCAGACAATGCAGCAGGAAGCACTGGTGACGCTGTGGGCGGCTGGCTGAGAGGTGGGCTCGGCGCTCCCCTGGAAAGCCCAGCCCATCTCCCTGCCAGCTGCCCTCTGAAGCTTCCCCAGCCAGCGCTGCTGGGCTGGCCTGGATTCCAGGGATCCTCCACCCCCACCCCACAGTGCATCTCTCTCCTCTGTCACATGGAGACTAGGAGATGCGGCAACAGCCATGGACCTTCTCTTCCATCTCCTCTATGGGGGCCTTGAACTTCAAGAGCGGGGGATCTCCGCTGGTGACTGTGTAATACACCGAGGTCCCATTGCTGCTGTATGGTGAAGTTCTGCCTCCGATCAAGGGGGCCTTGCCTTCGCTGCTGCTCTCGCCCGTCCTGGCCATGCTGCTGCCCAGGTGGGTGCTCAGGAAAGGGTGGCTGAGCAGCTTGGCTGCAGCCCGATGCCGCTTCAGCTCCAGAAGCGTCTGGGGGCTCTGTTCCTTGTAGCCACTCCAGGGCGGGGTGGCGTCGACCATAGCGGGGTTGCCATAGACCATGTTGTAGTCGGGCACCTCATGCACTTTCCAGACATCCCCATTGGACAGCGCATACTGGTAGGCGCTGACCGGAGCCCGGAGGCCATTCTCGACAGGCACGTCCATTTCGCTTCGTGGGATCTTGGTAGGAAACTCAGAGAGCAGCACGGGCTTCTCCAGCCGGGGGTTCTGAGGGTGAAAGGACAACATTACCAGCTGGCTGGAGGATCCCAACCCACTCCTCACTTGCGCCTCTGCTTAGGGCATCATTACTGTCCTCCATCCATGTTCCCTGACTGGGTAAAAGGACCTCCACTTTGCCTTGGGGAAGTCACCAATCAATGTGTTTTCCTAGGCTGGCCAAGCCCCATCCTCGCTCGAAGGGCTGGACCAGGACCCCAGGCCTGGCCAGGCAACACACTCACTACGGGAGCTGGTTCAGAGGTGGTTTCTTGACCAAAACTGCTTTGATGAAACTCAACCCTGGGACTTTTGTTAGAATGATTGGGAAAGAGAAGTTCTGTTTTTACAGGAATTGTGGGTGGTGACAATGATATAAGTTGGGGGCTGGGGAGACACCATGTCAAAGGGCCTGCTTGGCAGTGAGGCTGCCATGAAGGAAGAGTAAGGGAGAGAGAGAGAATGCATCCTGGTGATGTGTTTTGAGTCCCTGGATCCTGCTGGGCCCACATTTTCCAGCTACATGAGCCAATAAATTCCTCTTTTGGGTAATTTCAGTTGAGTATTTGGTCACGTGCAATCTTTCCTCTGTATCGCCACTCTAAACATTCTTACCCAAAGGCCCTTTACACCCAGAAACCCTTGGATAACTAGAGTTGCCTAGAAACTCTAAATGAAAAAGTTGATACATTTGACAATAACAAAAAATGTAAAGCCTAGCCCCCAAATCACCATATACAAGGTCAAAAGATGCATGACAAAACTGGTATAATATTTGCAACATATATGACAGAAAAAGCACTAACTTCCCAAATAAATAAAGAGCCCTTAAAAGTCCATTTTAAAAAGCCCAAAAGAAAAAACTGACAAAGGACACTAATATACAGCTCACAGGAAAATATAACATGTAAACATAGGAAAAATATTCAACCTTACAAATAATTAATGACGTAAAAATTAAAACAAAATTTAAATCTATCATACTGATGAGTGTTTTTTTAAATTAATTTTTAGAGAGAGAGAAACATTGATTTATTGTTCCACTTATTGGTCGATTCTTGTATGTGCCCTGACCAGGTATTGAACCCTCAATCTTGGTGCATTGGAACAGGTAGTCTAACCAACTGAGCTACCCAGCCACGGCCACTGACCGGTGTTTTCAATGTTTGTTATTACCAGTGCTGGCAAAGGAGTGGGAAAATAGCTAGGCATGTAAGCTGCCACAATCTCTTCGTTTTTAAAGGAGAATGAATACTTTGCACCAGCAGGCCCATCCCCACCACTTGGTGCCACAGATACACTCCCCAGGGGAAGAGCCTCAAAGTCATCATTAAGTAGGTGGGAAATTACGCCACATTCTTATACTGGGATATTCTGCAGCTAAGCAGGAAGGCAGCCTCTCTAGGCTGCCTTGGGGATTCCAGGGATCCCCAAGAAATATATAAATCAGAAAGAAAAATAAATAAAGCACAGCTGGAGGCATCTGAAATGTGATTTGGTTTCTGTCTCTATAACTCTTTTCTCTGCAACCCCCACGCTTGGCGACTAGACAGAACAAAGCCTCTGGGGTGCCCTCTCCATCCCAGCCAGCAGCTTTGATGGGGGTTCCCTTCCATCGGCATCATCACTCCTGCCAGTGAGACAAAAGCCACATGTGACCTCCCTGTTCACTGGGGAGGCAGGATCCCATCGAGATGTGTCGGCACCCTGGGCAGCTGATTGCTTTGCATCCCGCCAAAGCGATACTCTCTGGAAATGCTTTCAACTGCTCACTGTGTGCTGGTGGAACCGGAAGGCAGACCACTGCTGGTACAGTCAGCCTCTCCCTTCTCGTCCCCAGCACGTCTGCTCTGGCCTCCAACTTTTGCCCCACTCAGTAGACACAGCCAGGCATGGACCTCAGTGCGTCAGTACTGAGTGGAATAGGGTCTCCCCTAATTCACATCCACCCCACATCTCTGAACATGACCTTATTTGAATATAGGGTCTTGCTCTGCTGGTGTGGCTCAGTGGATGAGGGCCGGCCTGCGAACCAAAGGGCCGTTCATTGGATTCCAAGTCAGAGCACATGCCTTGGTCGTGGGCCAGGTCCCCAGTAGAGGGCACACAGGAGGCAACCACACATTGATGTTTCTCTCCCTCTCATTCTCCCCGCATTCCCCTCTCTCTAAAAAATAAATAAATAAAATCTTTAAAGGAAGGAAGGAAGGAAAGAGAAAGAAAGAAAGAAAGAAAGAAAGAAAGAAAGAAAGAAAGAAAGAAAGAAAGAAAGAAAGAGAAAGAAAGAAAGAAAGAAAGAAAGAAAGAAAGAAAGAAAGAAAGAAAGAAAGAAAGAAAAGAAGAAAGAAAGAATGATCTTTGCAGATGTAGTTAGATTAAGATGAAGTCGTACTGGGCTAGGCTGGGCCCCAATCCAATGACTGGTGTCTTTCTAATATGGGAAAACAGAGACACAGACACAGGCTCGAGCAAGAAGGCCATGTGAAGACTGAGGCAGAGTCATGCTGGCAAAAGCCAAGGAATGTCTGAGCCACCAGAAGCTGGGAGAGACTCATGGAGCAGATTCCCCTTCAGGGTTCCCCGAAGGAACCAACCCCCTTGATGCCTTGCTTTTAGACTTCTGGCCTGGAGAACTGTGAGAGAATCAATTTCTGCTGTTTTAAGCTCCCGGTTTGCAGTAGTCTGTTAGAGCAGGCCTCGGCCACCAGCAGAGAGAGCACCCTCTTGGGAAAGCAGTGTCAAGCCCAGCGCCAATGGCTGCTGCTGGGGCAGCTGCTTAGAGGTCCTACCAGCACCCTACTCAGCTTTTCAAAACATGTCTTCTAATCAAAGGTGTTCTGGAAACACAATTCTCAACATTTTGTTATCTCTCCCCATCACATCCTGGGACATTTAGTGTCCTTAGCTCCCGGGGTGGCTACCCTACTGAACCTCTTTTCTGGGAAGCCCAGAATTAGATCTAATGCATCACAAGCAGGCACACGGTGGCCACTCACCCCTTGTTGATTATGAGACCCTCCTGGGTGCCCAAGCTCCCAGCTCCGACTCACACACACCCCAGGCTCCCCTCATCAACCACAGTAGCCACCACCATCGGACTGGGTCCAGCTGGTTGAAGAGCTCTGCCCAGCTAACCTCCTTCTGGAGGCTCTCAGATGAAGAGGCCAGATCAGGCTGGGGCCCTGTCCCCCTCCCAAGGCAGTGGCTGACACTGGTCATGAGGACACTCACGGGGTCCTTATTCTCCTGGTCTGTCCTGGTCTCCCTGATGTCCCCGTTGTAGGTTGAGGTCCGCTGATCCTCAGCCGTGCTCCGCTGCTGCCACAGGATGGCCTCGCCCTCGTACTCCTTCCTGTACAAGTTGGTCCTGTCCGACAGGCTGGCTCGACGCACCACCTTCCTGAAGGAAGAGGGAGGGTGCTGGAGGCTGCATCCGGGCACCACCGGCAGGAGCACGCATGGGGACCCCTGGCTGCCCGGCCCCTGACTCACCCACGGCTGCCTGTGCTGGATGTTCTCCGGCTCAAGGATGATTTGTGCCTCAGCTGTGACTTCATGATGACATCATGCTTGTGTTTTAGCTCCAGCAGCAGGACCTTGAACTCCTCTTCTTCACACAGGTCTGAAAGGACAGAGGAGTCTATCGTGGGAAGCAGCGCAGGCACCAGTGGCCCCCCAAGAGCTGAGGAGCTGCCCTCCCAGCCAACTGAAAACTCCCAGCATCCTTTGGGGCATGCAGAGAGAGAAGAAAACAATGCCACCCTTATTTCCTGGGCTACAACTGAATTCTTAGAGGAGACTAAAAACAGGAAACCCAGGTTTCATGCATAGCCACAACACCTAAGGTCCCCAGCTATAACTGAAGAAGTCATATACCTTTGATAGTTTCCAGAACGACTCACCAACTTACCACTGACATAAGAAGTATCAACAGAAACAAGCAGGCCCCGTGTAGTCCAAGAAAGACATTATGCAAAGATGCTGAAATCATATCCCCACCCACTCAACCCACCTAATTCTTTCTTTCATCTATGTACCTCTTCAGCGACTCAGTCATCCATCCGTAGGTTCATCCTCTACCCACCCTCTTATCCCTCCAGCCATCCATATTTAATACTCTGTCCACACATTCATCCACTTATCCATACATTATCCATCCATCCATCTTGTCCATCATCTATCTGTTCACTTATCCATTAATCTATAGTCCATTAATTTATTCATTCCTCCATCTATCCATCTACACGCCAATTCCGCATCTATCCAACCATGTATTCATCCATTTATCCCTCTACCTATCAAAAATTGATGAGATCCTATCATGTACGAGGTGTTGTGCTGGACTTACCTATTGGCATTTCATCCATGGATGTCCTAGCACTGAGACTGGCCCCATGGGACACCAATAGCTCTGCCATTTGCATCTGAAACACAAGAAGAAGCCCACGTTTCCACTGCCCCAAGGCTCCGAAAGCCTAAGAGGTAGCGAGAGCTTCCAAGGCCTCTTAACACGTGACCCAAAGGATGGCGGGGAAAAGTTGATTCCCTGGGAAGGCTTTGAACCCTGGGGCCAGGAATCCTGGGATGCAATGGGCGGACACATCCTCCAGCAAGCCCAGACCAAGGGACAGAGGTAAAGGAGTCAGTTTTAACTCTAGAGCTGTCTTGTGTCTGTGGAAGGGCTGCAAAAGCTGCAATCAGGCTATTATATCTGGGAAACAAAGGGAGAAACTACACAAAGCAGAAATGCTGGAAGTTTTCTAATTTGGCAAATTTAATTATTATCCTGTTAAAATACAACTTGTCAAATGTTTTTGCAAACTCCCTAGGTCTTTTCATATCACATTTACTAGCTGTAGTCAACACCTTGAGGGGGGTCTTGTGTTCTTTTGAACCAACTGCCAGACCAAAGGACAGCAGGTTGGTCCTAGGCTGGCCTTTCCCACAGCCCTGTGGGTGGAAACTACCTGTCCCCAGAAGGCAGCCGCGTGCAGGGGCTCCCAGCCATCCCAGTCCTTCACATCCACGCGCACTCCGTGGTCCAGGAGGAGCTCAGCTGCTCGTAGGTATCCATTGGCTCCAGCTATGTGCAGCTGAAGGAGAGGAAAGAAGTGAGCATCCCCTAGGGGGCGCCAGTTCCACATTTGGAGGTGGGATAGCGCGCTCCCTAACCCCAGTCTCAGATCGTTCTGGGGCCAGTAGAATGGAACAGAATAAGGTGCAGATACCAGCCACATTGCAGAGAATGATTACATAGGCAATACAGACCGAGAAGTTAAAGCAAAGAGGTGAGCTCTTCTCCCCTGTGGTTGGTCTTAGAGCTCCTGTGGTTTGGGCAACAGCATTTAGAGTCCCTATATACACTGAGCCTTGTGGAAGAGGCTTCAGGGGTCCAATAGAGTGGTTTTAAAATACGTCTACAAATTCTTTGACACATCTCCACTTAAAGGATGGCGTTTAATTCCTCTCCCCTTGCATGTGGACCAGATTGAATAATTCATTTTTAACAAACAGGATATTGCGAAGGGGCAGTGTGTGATTTCTGAGGCTGGGTCATAAAAGGCATTGCTGTTTTGACCTTATGCTTTTTTGGATCAATCACTCTAGAGCAGGCAGACATCTTGTGAGGACCCTCAAGTAGCCCTAAAGAGAGGTAGGTCCCAAGGAGGTGAGAAACTGAGGCCTCCTGAGCCCTAATTTGCCCACCACCTTGGAAGTGGATCTTCCAACCTCAGTCAAGCCTTCAGATGACAGCAGCCCTGGCTGACATCTTCACTGCAACCTCATAAAAGACCCCAAGTCACAGCCTCCCAGCTAAACTGTTCCCAATTCCCTGACACACAGAAACTATGTGAGATGATAAATATTTCTTTCTTTTGAAGATGCTGAGTTTTGAGGTAGTTTGTTATGTAGCAATAGTAACCAATACATCTGATAAGGGAAAGCCTTGTGCTAAGGCCCCAGTTCTTCCACCTGGCACCATTCAAGGCCTCTGATGGTAGATAACACCTTGCAGACCTCAGTTGCCCCATTTATTCAATCTTCCAGAAGAAGCATTAAGTACTTAGCACATGATGAACGCTCAGGAAGTGATTAATATTCTTAGAAGGCCTTTAGTGATCACAAAGTGCACCATGGGAATGAATGAAGGACCGAGAAGGAAATGAGGTAGAGAGAAACCAACTGCCCAGCCAAGGTGGGAGACAGAGGTAAGAGTCCAAGGAAGCCAGCAGAAGACCTACTGGGAGGAGACAGGAGCCACCACTGGAGAGGCGTGGCCTCCACCATGTGCTGGCCCCCTTCCACTCTGGCTGGTCTTAGCGCTGGCCCATGTCCTCACCAGCGTGGCACCCTGGGCATCGATCCAGTCCAGGTCCTGGCCCGCGGCGATCATGCAGTGGATGTCCGCAATCATCTGCTGCTCGGGAGCCGCCCGCATCTCGTTGATTTTCTCTTGAGTGATGCCTGCAGGGGGGAGAGGGGTTTTGTCAGCACCCCAGGCCAGGTTTCAAGTGGGGAGGGAGGGGGCACAGATAGGGGAGGGCAGGGCTCCTTCTCCCCAGGGTCTGCCGGTCAAGGGAGTGGACAGACACGCCCACAGATCATTGGGTTCCAGGCCCAATGAACACCAACACCACGTGCTGGCCCACAGAACAAAGGCCGCTCTTGCCTGGCACTCAGGAGGCACTGTAATGATATCAGTTACTCTTACACATGCTGTTCTTCTACCTGAAAATCCCTACCATCCACATACCACCTCAAATCGCTCAAATGGCTGGCTCTGCCGTCTCATCCTCTAGGGCTGGCATGGCTCGCCTACCTCCCCAGCAGCCCTCTCCTGACCGCCCTCTTGGACCAGCGTCTCTTTGTTAGTATTCTTCATCTGGTGCACAATTGTGTTTATAGCACCTGGCACAAGGCTGAATGAATTTTTGGTACGAGGAATGACTGAATTAATGAATATACAGGGATGGGCAAATGCAAGTTTACAGTTGCTCTCAGGGAAAAGAATACATTAATAAATAATAATGTCAGAATAAACTCTATGTTTTACATACTCACAATTGTAAACCTACTTTTGCCTCCCCCTCCCCATATAACTTTCAAATGGAGAGCTGAATAAATTGAGGTGGTGGGCCCAAGAAAGACGCTTGAAGCCCACAGTAGAATTAGCTGTGCCTGTGACCCTCTCGCCAACAGAAACTAGGTATTTTCCTATCATATTATCTTACTGTTTCATGAATAGTTTGTATATAACACAATTAAAACTGTTTTGGTAGTTTTATTTTAATATAGTTGGTTTCCTTTATAATCCTATGATTCTGATAACCGTATTTAAAAAATATTGTTCTGAGAGGCAGCCCATAGTTTCACAAGATTGGCATAAAAGTTGTTAAAGGCCTTTGCAGAAGGTGAATAGTTAAAGTCTGGGTGCGGGGAATGGACAGCAAATTAGTGGCTTTTGCTGTGATCTGGGGAGAAACACGGGGCAGGGCCCAGGGCTGCAATGGGGAGTCTGGTTTTGGGATTTCTTTCTGAGGAGGAGCTGCAGTCAGTACCTAGGTGAGGAGGGCAGGGTGCAGGTCTCTCTGATTGCTGCATTTGTTTCCTTTCTGAAGCTCATTTGTGACTGAGAACAGCCCACATCTTGTTTATCCCGGCCCCTGGCAGCCAGCATGGTGCCTGGCAGGCACCTGCCAATGTTTCTGACTTTTTATTATTTTCCCAAATGGGAATGTATCTTTATTCTGAATGTTTATTGAATTGTCACAGCTGATGAAGAGGAGACAAGGCTGGCTGAGGCCGCCTGCATGTGTGTGTGACACAGAGAACAATACCTCCCTCCTGCACAGCATGTGTCCTCATCTTGTTAGTCACATGACAATAATAATAGGAACCCATCCCATTTCCTGTGCACTGAGCAGGAGGCAGGCAGGTATGTAGCTTACTAATATGTTCTCCTGCATTGATTTAAGAGCTGCAACTGCAATGCTGCCCCGAGCCCACTTTATGGCATGTGCCGCGCACTTACCCTGGTATGCCATGCACGTCTCGATGACATCCAGAGTGGGCTCATCCTCACAGAGATCATACGGCATATTCCCATCGGAGTTGACAGCAAGCAAGTCAGCTCCACTGCAGAGAAAGAGCAGGGTGAGGGATGGGTAGGTGTTGCTAGGGTTGGTCTGTCTCTGCCCTCCAAGTCTCTCATCCACAACCCCGTTGTGTACCCAGAACCCAAAATGCCACCAAAGCGTACCCTAGCAGGGACAGTGATTTCAGGATTCTTGGACTCTCAAGGACCTCAAAGAGCCAAAAACAAAAACAAAAAACAAAACAAAACCTTGAAAAAGAACAAATATGGAGAACTGACACTTCCCAATTTCAAAACTTACTACAAAGCTACAGTAATCAGAACAGTATGGCACTGACATAAAGGCCTATAGGCCAAAGGAATAGAACACAGAGCCCAGAAAGAATAGAGAGCCCATCACACACATGATGTAAGAATTTTGACAAGGAAAGTCTTTTCAATAAATGGTGCTGGAAAACTGGATGGTGCAAAAGAATGAAGTTGGACCCTAACACCATATAGAAAAATCAACTCAAAAGTGAATCAAAATCTTAATATAAGACATGAAACGATAAAACTCTTAGAAACATAGGGCAAAAGTTTCATGACATTGGATTTGGCAATAATTTCTTGGATATAACACAGGCGACAAAAGAAAAAAATAGATTAAATGGACTCCATGAAAATTTTAAAATGTTGTGTCTCAAAAGACACTATCAACAGAGTAAGAAGACAACCCACAGAATGGGAGGAAATATTTGCAAAATATATATATGATAAGGGATTAATATCCAGAATATATAGAGAAATAAAATTCAACAACAAAAAAGCCAAACAACCCAATTCGAAAATCAGCAAAGGACTCTACATTTCTCAAAAGAGACACAAATGGTCAATTAGCACATGAAAAGACGCTCAACATCACTAATCATTAGGGAAATGCAAATGAAAATTACAATAAGATACAAACTCACACCCATTAGGATGGCTATGATCAAAAAACAGAAAGCAGTGTTAGTGAGGATGTGAAGAAACTGGAATTCTTGTGCCCTTTTGGGGGGAATATAGAATGGTACAGTGACTGTATGAAACAGAATGGCAATTCCTAAAAAATCAAAAATAGAAATACCTATGATCTAGCAATTCTATTTCTGGGTATATACTCAAAAGAATTGAAAGCAGGGTCTTGAGACATGTTCAAAGCAGCATTATTCACCATAGCTAAAAACATAGAAACCACCCAAGCATCCATTGGCAGATGAACGGATAAGAAAAATGTGGTATATACATATTCAATGAAATACTATTCAGCCTTAAAAAGGAAAGAAATCCTGACATATGCTGCTAAACAAAGAACCTTGAGGACATTATGCTAAGTGAAATAAAATCAGTCACAGAAAGACAAATCCTATGTAATTTCACTTAGATGAGGCACCTAAAGTAGTCAAAACCGTAGAGACAGAAAGTACCATGGTGGTTGCCAGGGGAGAGGGGAGGGGTGAATGGAGAGTTATTGTTAATGGGAACAGAGTTTCAGTTTGGGAAGAGTTCTAGAAATAGATGGTGGTGATGGTTGCATAAGAATGGAAATGTACTTAGTATCACTGAACTGTACACTTAAAAATGGTTAAGATGATCAATTTTGTGTCAGGTTTACTTTAATGCAGGAAAAGTTGGTGGGGCGGGGGGAAGAGAATGAAGGGAGAGACTGAGTGAAGAGTACAGAGCGAGACCAAGAGTGAAGGGAAACAGAGATGGAGAGAAAAAGTTAAAGGCACACAGAGATGGAGAGAGGAGAAGGGAATTGAGGAAAGACAAGGAGAGAGAGAAAGACAAAAAGAGAAAGAGGCAGAGATGGAGAAAGGATGCAGGGAGAAAGAGAAAATGACAGGCACCAAGAGTCCGAGAAAGGGAGGGAAAGAGGGGAAAAAAGAGGAAGAAGAAAAGAGAGGGGAAAATAAGAGAACTTGGAAAAAAATGAAGGCAGAGAGGAGGCTGTTCTTGGGGAAGAGAGGGGTACGTACTACTGAACGAGGATTTTCACCAGGTTGATGTGGCCGCAGGTGGCCGCGGCATGCAGGGGCGTCCACAGCTCGTTGTCCTTGGCATTCACGTTCGCACCGTGGGAAAGGAGCAGCTTGACAATTTCCTCAAAGTTGTCGATGCAGCACTGTGAAGGGGACACAGGCAGGGTCAGCTCCAGGCAAGTCCCGGGGCCCAAATGGGGACACACCGAGTTCCCCTGGGGAGGCCACAAGAAGGACAGTAGAGCCTGAGATTGAATCCAGCTCCGTATTTATATGCTGTGTGATCTTGGGCAAGTCTCTTAACCTTTCTGAGCCTTCTTCCTTGTACAGGATAAAAATACTGATTTTGTAAAATCAGCTATAAAATGCTTTGAAAGCATTGCTGGAATTAGACAAAGTTTTGAATGAGGCTTTAAAACTTTTTCTTTTTAATTCCAGAAGGCTTACTTCCAATGAAATTGTATGGAGAACGCTAACTTAGATAACCAACAGATTTAAGTAGGGCAGCTCAGC
Organism: Pteronotus mesoamericanus; assembly: GCF_021234165.1. Classification (NCBI taxonomy): domain Eukaryota; kingdom Metazoa; phylum Chordata; class Mammalia; order Chiroptera; family Mormoopidae; genus Pteronotus; species Pteronotus mesoamericanus. Next base: position 14,944,850 of record NW_026555105.1, read on the forward strand.
GGAAGCAGGGGGACGGGGAAAGCTGGGGAATTACGGGGTTCCCCTTCCCAGGAATGGCCTCCGAAATGTAGCCCTAGATTGATCACAGTTTAGAACTTCTGACTGAGGAATTTCTGACTCAGGAGTTCAGTTCTTGGGGAAACCGCTAGTTACCAAACCTCCCCCTCAAGACCCCAGCTCTATGCGAAGGCTGCAAGTAGGAGTGGGGGCTGGAGTCCTGAGACAGTCCTTGCAAGGGGGCAGCCACGTCGGTGCCCCTGCTGGTCCACACGTGGGTCAGCTGCAGAGAGAGGGAAGGCCAGGAACCTGCAGCCCCTAGGTAGAATCAGGGGTCCAACAGCCACTGGAGCCCCTAACTCCAGGGACAGAGAATGAAAGATTCCAAGGGGACAGAGAGGCCGCAAGCCAGGGCGATGGGCAGGGAGAGGCGAGGACAGAGGACAGAGGAGGAGAGGTCAGGGGCACAGTGCTCAGCACTGCCCGTCCAGGCAAGGGCCTGGCCCTCAGGGCAGTGGGAGACGGTGTAGAGTTATATTTGGAAGTACAGCACAGCCAGACTTGTTTTGTAAAATCCTTCCTCTGGTTGCATGTGGAGAACAGATTGCAAGTGCAGCTTCTTTGGGATGAAAAGAGACTGGTTAGGAGCGATGTTGAAATCACCCAGTTAAGAGATGATGGTGGCCTGGCTTCCAGAAGGAACGGTAGGCACGCGGAGAAGCGGTTGGATGCCAGCAGAATGAGAGGGGCGCTTGTGGGCGCCCATGGCCCCAGGTGGGTGCGGGGATGAGGAAGGGGGTGGGGCCGCGCCACAGTCCCAGTGCCCACTTCCCCCACTGTCCCCCACCCCCGCCCCGTGGAGCCAGGGCTCAGCACCAGAACACGTGGGAAAGGAAAAGTCTTTGGCACAGATGGTGCCAGAGACCCAGGTTCTCTTTCTGCGCCAGCAGTCTGGGACTGGCTGTGTCTGAGGGCATCTCCCCCGACAGTGGGGTACAGGTGGCCCAATGAGGTGGGGGCGCTGCGTCAGGTTGCGCGGAGAAGCATGCAGCAGCGAGGCGCGGCCCACAGAGGGCGCCAGAGGGGCCCGAGTGAAGCAGAAGGGAAAGGCTGGAGCCCCAGGCTGTCAAGGGAGATGAGTCAGGGCAGCCCCGGTCCCTAGGAGGGTCAAGGAGTAGGAGGGCCAGAGATCTCATCCTTAGGGGCTGCAGAAAACATGAGGATGGGGAGAGGGAGCCTCGGGTTGAAGTGGGGGAAGGATGGTGCACCCAGAACTGCAGTCTTGTGATAGGCTGCGTCTGGGAGGCCCAGTCTCAGCAAGGGCTGGGCTGGGGGCTGGGGCAGGGGTGCGGCGTGGCGGGGTGAATGGCCGAGAGGGCAGGCCGTCCCTCCTGCAGGGAAATGGCGCCTGGGAGTTGGATGGCTCCTCCGCCCCTTCACTTCCCATGCCCAATCTGCCACCGGGTGTGGATCCCATCTCATTAATCCGCGCTGCCCTGGCTGGGGCCTGATCACTTCTTGCCACCTCCCTACCACTCCCCTTCCACACATCCTCTGGGACAGAGTTTCCTCCTTAATCAGACAGGTTGCTCTCAGTTGCCAAGTGAAGGCTCCCCTGTTGCCAAGTGAAGCAAATGCACCCTCCTTCGCAGGCACAGGAAGCTCTTCTTAATGTGCTCCTTAGTTGCCCTAGAGCAGTAGTGACAATAACAATGGCACCAGTAACGGACAGCCCCGGCAACAGCAGTAATAATAACATGCCACCTCATCCATCAGAAGAGCTGATGCTTCCTGAGGAGTTACTAGGGCCGTGCACCTTGCTAACCCTTGGCCCTGCCTTGCCTCGTTTCATCCTTGGAACAACATTTCAAGGGCTCGAGAGCCACGCTTGCTGCTGACTACCAGACTGGGCATTGCAGATGCACAGAACATTCCATCACGGAGCTGCACAGTGCTGTGCCTGAGCCTCAGTTTCCTGAGCTGTAACATGGGGTAATATTTCAGAGGGTGGTTGTAAGAATCAGCCCACACTTCACATAAGCGCAGTGCCTTTACAGAAGATGAACATGTAACAGATTTTAATAATATCTAGTATTTATCCAGTATCAGAAGATGCTCGCAGGGTTTTTATGTGAATTAATTTAATCCTCCTAACAACCCAGTGAGATAGGGAGTTATGATTCCTCTTCTACAGATGAGGAAAGTGAGGCACAGAGAGCTTCAGCAACTTGCCCAAGGTCACACAGCTGGAATTTGTGGACACCTGAAGGGACAGGAGAAGAGGCCGAGAGGACAGACACACAAGGAGCCAGTGAGCTGAAGGCTGAAATTGGGGACTTGCCCTTGGGGCCTATGGGCTGGGCAGTGACCAAGTACCTCTTCACCCCTTCCTGCCCTCTTGGGAGATGGAGTGGTTCTCACTGACCCAGGCTTCCAGCAGCCTGGCCTCCCACCTGCTCAGACACCTGGGCCGGGGCACAGAAGGGCTTCTGTGCGTTCATTCATTGGGTCAGCGTGCACATATCGAGCACCTACTGCATGCCTGCATGGGGAAAGATGCTGGGATATACCAATGAGCAAGAGACATGGGCCCTGCCCTTGTGCGGCTCAGAGTCTGGACGGGAGGACCAATATCAGACGATCACACTAATGGCTAAAATGACAAATAAAAGGGGTGCCCAGGAGAAAAGGACATGTGTGTAACAGCATAGCTCTCGGTTCTTGTTGCTGACTCTGGATAACCAGTGCACATGGGAGAGTGTGGTAGGGATCAGCAGTGTGTGCAAGGAACCAAAAAGCCGTTTGGCTGGAGCTCAGGGAACCAGGAAGCACGGAGGGCCCGTCAGGGGCCAGGCCTCACAGGGCCTAGTGGGAAGACACCAGAGCGCTTTGAGTAACACCAGAAGATTTTTGGCTTGAGCATTCCTGTGGTCGCTGCATGGAGAAGGAATCATGGCAGAGCCACCTAAGTGCTGGGGACCAGTTAGGAGGCCAATGCAGCATCCAGGCAAGAGGGGACAGCGAGCCAGGGGGGTCGAACCCATCCCACTTCCCTAGAAAAGGTTATCTGTTGTGATAGCACGTGGCTCATGGCTTGAGTTCATGACTGTGTGACCTTAAATGGCTCCCGTAACCCTTCTGCCAATCACCTTTGTCAGCAGGATGGATGGATGCCGTGGTGGGTGCGAACAAATGTGCTTCGTAAACTGTCAAGCTCCAAACAAACTTGCTTTGTTTGCCAAACCCCCTGCTGGGCGGCGAGGAGGCAGTGGACAAAGGCTCCCTGTCCTCAGAGGCTGTGTGTACGCCGTGTGAGCGTGCACGGGGGCTCTGTGGGTGTGTTTGTAACAGACACACACGTCTCCGAAGCAAACAAGAGCCTTTCAGATGGGGCAGCTGTGGCTCCCCTTCCCTCCACCCTCCCTGAGGGTTCTGGACAGGAAAAAGCAGGAAGATGGGGTACCTGCCCAGGTGGGGAGCATGGAGCCAGGGACTCCGGTCTGCCCGGCCTTACCTGGTGTAGGGCTGTGAGTCCATCCTCGTTGCACAAGTCAGGGCTGACCTTATTCTTCAGAAAGTAGCGTACTGCAACAGAGCGGATAGGAGTGAGCAGCTCGTCACACAACAGGTGCGCAGGTATGCCGGGTGGGGGGTCCAGGTAAGACCCACGCTCCCCAGGTCCTGACACTAAGGATGTCATGTGTTCATACTGCTTGGGGCCATTACACACGGACATAGGCCCATCACCGACTGCTAGAGCCCTTCTATGGCTCCCCATTGCTCTAGGAGCAAAGTCAAAACCCTTGCTGTGGGTTTATCCCTGCTTGCTGGCCCCGATCTTGCGTAATTCCAGTGGGCACCACTCACACCGTGGTCTGTAAGACTGGCACGCCTGGAGCAGGGCAGTGCACAGCCTGCTCAGCTGTGCACAGTGCTCCTACCTACCTATATACCTCTCCAGTCTCATTTCTTAAGCTCCAAACACCTTTTCCACAGTGGTCTTTTGTCAGCTACAGGATTGCCACACTTCCTCTGGCCTCTGAGCTTTTGCTTAGCCTGTTCCCACTGTCTGGAAGACTCAATCATCAATTGATTCACCCACCCATCTACCATCCACCCATCCACCCTCATCCATGCACCCATTTTTAGCACATGTGGCACCCATGCACTCACACACCCACACAGCTGCCTTGCTCCTCACGCTTTTGTTCTCAGCTCAGATTCCGCAGGTAGGGCACTCCCCCCGGTTAGGTAGACCCACCACTCCTGTGAGTCTCAGCAATAGCCTTATCACAACTGCAATCACATACCTGTTTGGGTAATTATGGGCTTTGGTTCTGTCTGCCATAGGACACTAAGCCCCAAGAGGGCAGGGTAGGGACAGTAGGTACTGCCCTTTCCTGAAGGCCTGGCACACAGCAAGTCCTCAACAACCCTTTTGGAACCCTGACCTAATCAGCTGCCCCCTCGCTCAGCCCAAGGACACAGTCTCTCCCTCTCTGAGCCAAGCAAGCCACCCTCTGGTGCTGACCCCAGATGGCTCATGTCTGTGGTGAGCAGTGCGGCCTGTGGGTCCCTCCTGCAGAGCCATGGGTGCCCTGGTAGCTGGTCCCAGCCTAAGCGCCATGAGAGATTATGGCAAAACCACTGATCACCAAGGCCCAGCCTGTCCGTGGGCCCATGAGGGTGCCCTGAGCCCGGCCGTGGCCTAGAGGGAGCAGGGGTGGCCGTTATGTTCCTATCCAGGAAGGTTCTATTCACATGAAGCAAGGATTCAAATCCCATGGGGCTGGGTGGTAGACCAGGTTCCCTGTCTGTACAGGAGACACTCTTTGAGGCAGAAATTAAGCTTCAGCTACCAAAAGCAGCCTGTGTGCACAGTAATTATTGGGGTGTCCTCCATGCTGTGTGGGAGACCAAGATATGTAATTACTCCAACGCCAGGCCGTTATTTTCAGCCCAAGAGGTGGAACAACTCACTCTATCTCTAAGGGGCCCTTACTACTCATGAGCCAAGGTCCCCACAGTGATACTACTTCTGCTCTGGCTCGGAGCCTGCCTCTGGACACAGCTTCCTGGAGCAAAGACCCCACCCCCCAGGCCACAACCAGGCTCTCCTGCCTCTGGGGTTTAGCAAGAACAACGATTCTTCTTTCAACAGTGTCTTCTCACTGAGCACTTCCTATGTACCCAGGTCAACGCAGAGCCTCTCTCTGCCATGGACTCTCGCCTGTAATTATTCCCCAACTGGAGAAGAGGAGACAGAGGGTCAGGAAAGTGTAGCTCATAGTCACACGTGGCCAAGGGGAGGAAATCAAACCCTCTGATTTCAAAACCCAGGCTGATGAGCACAGAGTGGCTCCACTCTGCCCGAGGCCACAAATAGGAGCAAGAATCGCTGGCGCCCCGCTGAGTGGCCAGACCTGTGCTGAGAGCTGGCGCAGGGACGGAGGTGACCGGAGAATGCATAGCAATTTCCCCTTCTTCTTAAGCATCAGAGGCCTTCGGGTCTCAGGCTAAGCCTCTACTTGCAGATAGAAGGGTTCAGAGAGCCAGAAACAAGGAAGAAGAAACCTTGCCTTGGGAGGGACAGGGCACAGTCAGAACTTTCAGGGCCATTTTAAGTATGAACCTGCTCCCTGCCTAAAACCCTCTCGTGGCTCCATGTTGCTCTTAGAATGAAGTTCAGAATCCTCCAGTGGCCATCATGGGGGTCGTCAATCTATGGCCCATGGGCCAAACCTGGCAGGCAGCCTGTTCTTGTAAATTAAGTTTTACTGGAACTCGTCTGCACGCATCCATTTACATGTTACCTATGACTGCTATCGCCCCCCAACAGCAGGGCTGCGTAGCTACAGTAGAGACCTGGGACCCACGTGGCCTAAAATATTTACTACTTGGCTCTTACAGACCAGGTTCGCAGACCCTGGTCTTCTAGGTCCTGCACAGCTCAGCCCTGCCTAAAGGGCTGCCACCCTGCAGAACTCCGGGGGAATGATGCCATTGTCGTGTGAACGGCTGGCTCTGGAGCTGTGCGTGCCCAGCCTGCTCAGCCATGCCCAGCAGTCCTGTCTCCCTGCCCCTCCGGGCTCACCTCTTGCTCTCTGAGCACCTTACACAGTGGAGAAAGCTGGCTTGCTAGGGTCTCAGGGGTCGACTGAGTCTCAGGGAGCACCAAGAGAGGGCATGCTCTCCCCTCTAGCCAGACTCAGTGACCACTTCGTCTACACTCAGGTCTGCTCCCTGCCCCCAAGTTTGTCCACCAGTTTGCCAGAGTGACCCATCTGTCCCCTGACCCCGCACACTTGTTTAGCTGTGGCTTCAGGCAAGTTCCTCCTCCTCCCTGTGCCTCGGTGTCCTCATCTGTAAAATGGGGTCACAACAGCGCCTCCTTTGTGGGGTTGCTATGAGGATTAGGGAAAACAACACCTGAGAGCTACTCCTCTCATTTCTTCTAGAAATAAACATAAAACACAACCACTGAGCTCCTGCCTGGTCCTGCTGTGCGCTGGGAGCTGGGAATATAACCACTGACATCTTGCATTTCTCAAGAGCTCTGCACGTGATCATAAAAGACAGATGCCATCTCTCTCCAGGGGGCTCTGAGCAGCTGCTGATTCGAGGACCGCAGGGAGGCCACAGTTAAGGTCTCCATGCAGGCAAGACCGCACGGTGATGGCAAAGACGTGGCTGCCGCCCTCCCCCTGTGTATTCCCGCTCCTGGTGCCAACCCCACCGCTCTGCCCACACCTCCCTGGCAATCTGGCTGGAATCCGGGCCAGGCAGGGCCATCTGCTCCCCTCTATCTCCAGCTGTAGCGAGTGAGCCTGAACAGGCCCATCTCGGCAGGAAGCTGATGGTGGCTGCCTTATTGGGCAGAAATCACCACTGACAACCTTGTGTTTTCTTTGCTACCCGACCCACTCTGCCCCCAGAGCAGACTTACCGACCTGGAGCTGGTCAGCGCAACCACAGGTGCGGTTCCTGCCCCCGCCTTGGGACACAGGGAACTGGGGACAGCCAGACAGAGGTGTCTGCCCCTGAAGGTGGACCTTGGGCAACCGGCATCTGCCGGGGCACTCGGGCGCTGAGTGGCTGTCACCTGTCCACGTGACCTACACAGTCGTGTCTGTGGGATACCCAGTCACCAAGATCTCCTCCCCCCTCCCATCTCGCTTCCCTTCCCATCCAGCTCCCAGCAATGTGGCCTCCAACGCACTGCAAGTCCCTGCCCCTGCTCACCTCCCACCTCGTCCCATCATCCCACCTCTCTCCCCAGTTACTCACTGATTCAGTTACGATGGCTTCTTTCATTTCCCAAAACAAAACAAGAACTGAGCTCCCCAAGGCCTTCTCTCTCTCTCCTCTCTCTCTCTCTCTCACACACACACACATTTTCTTCCCATTCTTAAGCCAACAATTTTCTCTTCATCCTTCAGATTCCAGCCAAAATGTCACCTCCTCTAAGAGGCCTTCCAGGATCACCTCAATCTTAATCAAGTCACCCCAGTTATTTTATCCCAAAGTACCCTGCATTTCTGCATTTTTGCATCATAGCACTGACTACCATAATTTGAAATGACAGGGTGATTACTTAGTAGTATATAAGAATTATATAGGTGTTTAGTTTTGGGGGTCTCCACAAGGGCAGGGACATGTCCATCTCATTGACTGCTGTCGCCAGTGCCTGCCATGAATCCCAGTCCATAGCAGAGATGCAAACAAACAAACAAACAAACAAACCCTATTGTGGTAAGGGCACCTGAAATTTACTCTTAGCAAATTTCTAGTACTCAATAATCATTATTATTAACTAACAGTCATCACACTGTACCTTAGATCTCTATACTTACTCATCCTGCATATTCACAACTTTGTACCCTTTGACCAACATCTCAAAAAAAGTAACTGTATGAGGCAAAGGATGTGTTCATTAGTCTGACTGTACAAATCATTTCGCTATGTATACAAACATCATGCTGTACAGCTTAAATATCTACATCTTATTAAAAAATAAACATTTGAAAACATTTTTAAAGAAGTATCTATTGTGTGAATGAACAAAGGAAGGAAGAGATAAAGGGAAGAATGGTCCATGGCCCACAGGGCCACTTGCTCCTGGGGCCATGGGACAGTGGGGACATGTCCTCCTCTTGGGGACATGTGTGTAGACCTGCGGATATGGGGCACTACAAAGAGTGTGGCTCAAGGACTGAAAAGCAACTAGAATGGATTTTGCACAGAAATGAAGTAGCAAAGAGCCCTCCCTGAGCCTTCCCTGTCCATGCAACCGGACCGGGCAGCTGACCGAGGGAGCCCTTCCGCCCCACTCCCAGGCCCTGCCGTGTTCCTCCTGCCCAGGGTCCTGGTCCTCACTTCCGCTGCCCTGTGTCCTCATTGTCCTTTCCACTGCCCAGCACTAACTGTGTGCCAGGCACAGTGTTAAGCGTTTTACATCCGTCAAATCCATTAGTCCTCCTGCTCTAGTTATGAGGGTTAATGACTTGCTATTATTAATTAACTGCCTGCTCTTCTTGTCCCAATTGAGGAAAAACGGAGGCTCATGTTTGACCATGTGAATGTCTTGTCCAGGGGTGAGTGGCTGAGAATGGCAAAGCTGGGATTCAAACCCAGGCCTGGCTGCCTCCAAAGGCTGACCACTTGACCAATGTGTTAATATCGTGCCAAACAATTTTAGCAAAGGAAGGAACGTGGGCAGCAAAGCGAAGTGCAGGATGAGATGCAAATGTCAGTGTGAAGAGAGCCACATAGGCGGCAAAAAACTAAAAGAAAGATCAAGAACATCACCCACAGTTCAGTGTTCTAGAACATGACAGGATCACAAAGACAACAATCGTTAATGGTCATTGCAACAACCTTGCCGGTGTCGTTTGTAGATGGGGATGCTGAGGTCAACACTCAGCCTGAGGTCCTATCGCAACTGAGAGGCAGCTCCGGGGCTGCCTCCAGAGCCTGAGCTCCGACGCTTCTTTGTGCGTCTTCCTGCTGCCTCTCCATTCTAATCAGATTGCATCCCACCCCAGATTCCAAGAACTCCGGTGGCCTGCCGCCAGCTGCCACACCCACCCACCAGGCTCCGCCTCCTCCGAGGAAAAGCCTGACCCCATTTCCTTCCCTTCCTCAGGCCCCAGGTCTGCGTTGCACAGCGTTTCATGGGGTCCAGCACCTGCAGCCTGGTCAGACCAGCTCTCTAGCCGTCCTTCGTGTGCTCTCCGGTTTCAGGAGGCCCAGCCTGCTGCTTGGACAATACCAGAAGGACCAACGCTCTCAAAACCTGCCCCTTTAGTCTCCTCTCAAGTCAAGGTTGTCCTGAGTCCTCAAATGCACTGCACTTCAAAATCACCCCACTGGGCAATTTCAAATTTTCCACCCACCACTGCTCCTCCCTGGAACAGAAATAGTCAGAAATAGCTGCTTCCAGGGAAGCTTAGCTGCCTGGGGCTGGGGGTGGGAACTCAGTCAAGTCTAATGGTGGCTTCTGCAGTGGCTGGTGCAGGCCAAGCAGTTCATCCCAGGATCCCAGGCGATGACTCACCCGTGGTGGAGGGTAGGCAAGGAAGACCTCAGCTTCCCTCAAAGTCACATGCCCAGACCAGGGAGATGGGCCTTGCTCCTCCCCAGAGTGCCTCTCCAGGGCCCATTCGAGAAGAAGAGGGGTCAGAGCCTAACGAGTGTTAGCAAAGACGTGGGGACACTGGAACCCTCATGCACTGCTGGTGGGAATGTAAAGTGGCACAGCTGCTTTGGAAAACAGTCTGGTGGTTCCTACAAAAATAACTGTGGAAGACCGTATGTATTATCCAGCAACTCCATTCCTAGGTATATACCCAAAAAGGACGAACACATATGCCCACACAAAAACTTGTAAATGTTAATAGCAGCATTATTCATAATATCCCCAAAGTGGAAACAAGCCAAATGTCCACCAATGAATGAATGAATCAACAAAATGTGTTATATTCATACAGTGGAATATTATTCAGCCATGAAAAGGAATGAAGCACAGGCTACAATATAAATGAACCTTAAAAACATTATGCCAATGGGGGAAAAATGGGGACAACAGCAACTGAACAACAATAAAAAAAATTTTTTTAAACATTATGCTAAGTGAAAGAAGCCACACATAAAAGGTCACATATTGTATGATTTCATTGATATGAAATGTCAAGAATAGATAAATCCATAAAGATAGAAAGTAGATTAGTGGTTGTCAAGAGCTGAGGGGAGGGGAATGGGAGAAACTGATAGTGTGTATAGGGTTTCCTTTGGGATTGACAAAAATTTTCTGGAATTAGATAGTAGTAATGGTTATACAACGCTGGGACTACACTGAAGACCACAAATTGTACTCTTTAAAAGGGTGAATTCTTTGATATGTGAATTGTATCTTAAGTTTAAAAGAAGAGGCAGGGGCTCCAAGATGAGCCTTGAGCACCTTGCTGGGAACTCATTCTTCTGCCAGCTTGGAAGTCTGTAAGGTCCGTGCAGCATCCATCTCATTCATTACTGTACACACAGTGCACAGGAAGTAGCCAGTACACAGTAGGTGCTCAATTGCTACTTAATGGAAGAGGAGGGAAGGAGGAAGACCACTGGCCACTTGGTCCCTTCGGGACCCTACATGATCTGGCCTCTGTTCCCCTGTCCTGCCATTATCCCTCTTAATCACCATGGACACTTTCGGGACTACCCATGTGTCACCTTCTCTCTTGTATCTCCAAATCTTGTTACATGCTGTCCTCTCTGCCTGTCCTTCTCTGCCTTCACTTCACTTGATTAATTCTTACCTAGCCTCTAGGACTTAGGTTAAATGTTATTCCCTCAGAGAAGCCTCCCCCAACACACCCAAGCTGGGCCAGGCACCCTCGTGCACATTCTGTTCCCTCCCTGAGATCATTCAACCCTGTACTGTGGTTGTGTCCCCACACTGTGGTTGTGTATGGATTTGTCTGTGTCTTTACTAGGCTGTAGGCTCTGGAGGGGTGGGAGACTTTTCAGCTACTGTGACATAGTTCAGGTTCCTGGTCAATAGCTGATGACTATATGAGCAAGTAGAGCCTGCCAGGCCTCCACCCAAGCCTGAGGACTGGCCAGGGCAACCTTTCTCAGGCTGTTCTAAGCTCTGTCCTCTGGCCAGCAGTGGTCCCAGACTGGGCCACTGACTTTCCCATCTCAGAGAGAATCTTCATCCCTTGCCTTATACACAGAAGCCAGTTTCCTTCTTACCATCTCCAATACCCTCAGGACGTGAGGATGAGATGGCCAAGGGAACACCAGGCATGTGGCTATAATCTTCTCCTCTCTGGAACTTCCACGCCCACGACACGTGGCTGTGCTGAAACAGGAGTCATTGACAGAGACTCACATCAGCTACCCAGATGCCTCTGCATTGTGTAGCTTAAATCTAGTATTAGGTACGTGCAGGAAAAGTGATTGCAGACCCTTTAGAATGCAAGCTCTCTATGGGCAAATCTTGTCTGTGTTCTTATTTAGGGAATCCAGCACTGAGAGTTAGAGCTCAACAGATATTTACTGAAAGAATGAACAAATAAAATAATTTTTCTCCTAAGAAAACAAAAATAAACATACCAGGGACATATAATAAAATAGGTATGAGATCTACATGAGAAAAATTACAAAACTCTGAGGGATGACATCATAGAAAAGTTTAAAAATGGAGGGATATTCCACGTTCATGGATAAGAAGACTCAACATTGTCAAGATGTCAGTTCTTCCCGACTTGAGGTATAGATCCCATGCAATCCCAATCAAAATCTCAGCAAGTTATTTTGTGAATATTGACAAACTGATGCTAAGGTTTCTATGAAGAGGTGAAAGACCCAGAATAGCCGACACAAAATTGAAGGAAAAGAACAAAGTCAGAGCACTGATGTTACCTGACTTCAAGACTTACTATCAAGTTACAGTCCTCAAGCCAGTGTGATATTGGCGAAAAAATAGACACATAGATCAATGGAACAGAATGGAGACCCCAGAAATAAACCTGCATAAATAAATATAGTCAACTCTCATCCATTGCCGGTAGGAATGCAAATGTTACAGCCACTTTTGGTGGCTCCTTACAAAACTAAACATAATTTTTTTATCATATAATCCAGCAACTGTACTCCTTGGTATTTAATCAAAGGAATTGAAAATTGTGTTCACACAAAAACCTGCACATGGATGTTTATAGCAGCTTTATTCATAATCATCAAAACCTGGAAGTAACCAAGATGTCCTTCAGTAGGTGAATGGAAGAACCATGGCACATCCAGACGATGAAATGCTATTCAATGCTAAAAAGAAAGGAGCTCTAAAGCTATGAAGAGACATGGGAGAAACTTAAATGCACATTAAGTGAAGGAAGCCAATGTGAAAAGACTACACAATGCATGATTCCAACTCTATGATATTCTGGAAAAGATACAGCTATGGAGACAGTAAATCACTGGTTGCCAAGAGTTGGGGAGGAGGGAACCAATGAATAGGTGGAGCACAGAGAATTTTAGGGCAGGGAAAATGCTCTGTATGATACCCTAATGATGGATCCATATCATCATACATTTGTCCAAGCCTATAGAATGTACAACACCAAGTGAACTGCAGTGTAAACTATGGACTTTGGGTGATTATGATGTGTCAACGTAGGTGGATAACTAGTAACAAATATCCCACTCTAGTGGGGGTTGTTGAAAACGGGGCAGGCTGTGCATATGGGAGACAAGGGGCTGTAGAGAAAACCTCAGTATCTTCCCTCAATTTTACTGTGAACCTACAGCTGTTCTGGAAAAAATAAAATCTAAACAAATACCCAAACAGAAAGAAACCAGGGAAGCCTATGTACAAAGGAAGCTTCAGATAGCCTTCCAGAGAACGGTGCAGTCTTCCCGAAACATGGGCATGATGAGGAGTCACTTCCTAATGTGGGAGCAAACACTGACGCACTCAATTTTCTCAAGGGGAGGGAGAACTGCATTTAACTTATCTAATGTGGAGAAGATGTGAGTCTGTCAGGTTTCTCCACCAAAGCTGCAAAGACAGTGTCTGTGTGCACTTCGCCCTCTCCCTCTGCTCCCCTCCCATTCTGTCAGGCTACCCCCACCAGGGGTGTCTTGCCTCTTCCCCCTCACCCTGCCCCCGGCACCCCCGCTTTGACCAGCAGCACTTTATCTCAGGGTCTGAAGGCAACGGTGCTGTTTGTCCAGAAATATGGCCCTCGAACGTCACCATTCCTTTTTGAATACTTCAGACCTCAGCTCTGCCAGGTCCCTGTTCTCCGCTAATTCTGCTTCCAGAATTCTCCCAGCCCTGTCCCTGCAGCTTCTGCAGGGACCCAGGAACCTGATCTCCCTTCTGCCCCACGGAGCCTGGCCGCCTGGGAACTCTCCCAGGTATCCGCGCTTATCCCCGTTCTTCTCTCCCCCCAAGCGCCCTGCACCCCTCTTCCCCAATTCCTGTGTTCCCCTAACCCCGTCTGTCTCACTTCATTTCTCTCGTTCTTTTTTTTTTTTTTTTTTTTTAAATAGCCCAGTTAGTTCAGGTCTTTGGGCGAACAACAGATAAAAATATTCCCAGCCCTCCAGGTAGGAGCCACATACACATCAACATGAAAATGGCTTCACAGCCATCGTCGCCATAGCTAACATCCACTGAGTGTTCTCCAAGTGTCGCGTCTCATCCCAAGTAACCCCCACAACAACCCTGTGACTTAGCTGCGATTACCAACCCATTCCACAGGGAACTTCTACAGTGGACTCAAGCTCGCTTAGCTACTAAGTGCTGAGACTCAGTTCTAGTCAGGCGGATTCTGGGCACAACCAGTATTTTAGGCATGATTAGTGACAAGAGATTCTCGCTCTAGTATAGCCAAGAATAAAATCTATTCTTATCACTATTTAAGCAGAGAAAACAAGTTGCCTGCAGGGTGGAAAATTCCTCCAGCTCTCACCTGCCCACTCTAAACTTCCCGTCTTGTTCCCCTGGTCCCGCTCTGCTGTTTCATAACCACCTCCCTCTCTCCCTTGCCTATCTGCCTAGTTCTCAATCTTCTCCGAAGACGCTGTGACTTGCTTCTCTCCCTCAACACTGTGCTACCTGGGACGAGGCAAATCCCACTCAGGGCTCTGCTTATCTAACCAAGGAAGTCAAACAAGATCTGTGAAAATTTTAAAGGTAATTATCCAAGAAATTGAAATCAGGATTTCTATCTTCTCTATCAATGGAAAAGGTAAGAGCAGATAAGCATAGAATTCATTAAAGTCACAAAATTTTAAAAAATAACAGAAACACCAATGTTGCAAAGCATGAAGTAAGATGACCAAAAACCAAACCTCTACTATAACAAAACATAACATCATGTATCCTCTCCTATAAGGCAGTAAAACTTTGGTTGCCAAAAGGCAAAAAAATTCAATTGTGTGCTGCTTACAAGAGATATATCCCAACAAAATAACAAGAGAGACAAAAAACAAAGGAATGCTCAGATAAAAAACAGGCAAATGCAAACACACGTGCGCATGCGCACACACACACAAACGAAGGTGGCAACATTATTAATAAGATGCAGAATGGAATTCAGGGAAGAAAGAGGAGATAATCAACATTAAGTTGATTTTTTAAAGATACTTCAAAATGAAATCATAAACAGAAAGCAGAGCTGTGGATACTTGGGGCTAGCAGTAAGCCCTTACCGGTCAGGAAATCTTACAAATTGCATCATCAGTAAAGCAAAATTCAGGAAAACAAAAAATGTCAGTATATAAGTCAGAACCACAAGTTTTCCTAGTAATATTTAGCTCGTGTACAATAAAAAAACAAGATCAGAGGGGAGACAAAGATTTATGGATAAGGATGTTCACAGCAGCATAGTTTATATACATTGTTTATCATCAAGGAATGCCAGAAGCAGGCCAAATGTCTAAACAATGGGGGACTGATTAGGGAAATGATGGAACATTCAAATAATGGAACATTCTGCAGATGGTATCTGAGGGGTTGTTAATGACACGGGGAAATGCTTGCTAGATAATGTAGAATGGAAAAAACAAGAGATCAAAACTATACGTTCAATGCACTCTCAACTGGAAAGAAAACATTCATTCCACACATACACACACTTTTCATTGGAAAAAATTAAGATATTAATTGTGGTTATCAGTGATTTTTATTTTATAGTTGCCAGAATTTTCCAAACATTTAAAAGTACGCATGTATTACTTTTAGAATCGCAATTCGCCAACTTCACTAAAAAACAAAAACCCTCCGCAGAATGGTAGTTCACACCCAAGAGGGTGAAAACTGTATGTCTGCTGAGATCCTAGTCAGAAGCGAGTGCTCAAGCCAGCTGAAACCACAAAGGAAATGCTGAGGCTGTGACTTCTATGATGGGCAGGTGGTTAAAAAACAGCAATAACCCCTTTGTTTGTATCGTGTAAGGGCTGGCAAACTATACAGTCCAATGGCCAAGTCTTGCAATTTTGAACTGCTTCCAAGGATGGTGTCTCTATATATTTTTTAATGGTTGGGGGAAGAAATCAGAAGAGAGTTAACATTTTATCCTGGCCAGGTGGCTCAGTTGGTTGGAGCATTGTCCCAAACACCAAAAGGTTAAGGGTTTGATTCCTGGTCATTTCTATCCCCAGTTGGGGTGCATATGGAAGGCAACCAATCCATGTTTCTCTCTTGCATTGATGCTTCTCTCTCTCAAATCAAAATCAATAAACACATCCTCAGGTGAGGATTAGAAAAAATA
Source organism: Pteronotus mesoamericanus (assembly GCF_021234165.1). Taxonomy (NCBI): domain Eukaryota; kingdom Metazoa; phylum Chordata; class Mammalia; order Chiroptera; family Mormoopidae; genus Pteronotus; species Pteronotus mesoamericanus. Next base: position 14,960,626 of record NW_026555105.1, read on the forward strand.
AAAGCATAATATTTCATGACACCTGAAAATTATATGAAAGCCAACTACCAGTGTCCATAAATGGAGTTTAATTGGAACACACACTCATTTGTTCCCATATTGCTCGTGGCTGCTTTCCTGTCATTACAGAGGCTGTATGGCCCCTACGGCCTACAGTTATTTCTTATCTGGCCCTTTATAGCAGCAGCTTGCGGATTCTGGCGCAGCACTTAGTGGCTAACAAAATATGTTAGAATCCACCATCATTTCACCCTCACAAAAAAAGTCTAAAGGTCTCAGGTAGCAGAGGAAGCAATACATGTATGTTCAAGGTGGACACTGAGGTTGTGGCCAGTAGGGGCAGGAGCAGATCAGACTCAATTTCTTCACCTGCTGAAGAAATTGAAGGGGACACACCCCCATCCCGAGAGCCTGCTATGCCTCCCTTTTCTCACCACCGTCCCCCGTCCCCCATCCCCACCCCAACTCAGCCACCTCTCCTTCCAAAAGCAGTCACATTTCCTGTCAAGAGCTCAACCTTCTGCAACCTGAATAGTGGAGGCTACAGCTGCACATAGGATGGTATTTTTATCTAGCTCCTGTTTCCTGTTTATTGGCTGGGGGGTAGTATTTGCTGGTATTTGGTTTTGTGATTTCTGATACAGACACGGCTTCCTTGTTGCATTAGAACAGAGACAATAATCTCAAAGCGTAGGTTGTCTGCCACCAGGTCACCTTCCCCAGGGCCCCTGTCCTTTGCAGCCTCCCCTCCTGCTGAACCACTTTGTGTGACATCAAGATACCCATGTTCTGCCTGCTCAGAAACAGAAACCACGGAGGCTGGGTGGGCAGAGAGGAAACGGAGCATTTCTTCTGCACGAAATGGAAAAATCCACTGGCTGGGCTGGGAGGGGGAGCAAGTTGCAGGCTTTGCAGAGCTTCTGGAACCCACTGTTCTTAGCAGGGCCTGGCTGGGAGGGACCAAGGAAGCTGCTGGGGACAGAGTTCAGTACAGGACTTGGGAGTCCTTTGCTGGAAACGTCCCCAGCCCTGGGACCTGAGCATCATCTGCCGAGGCTCCCAGCAATAGATGAAAATACACTGTCCTTAACCCTCTTGTCCCCAGGACTCAGCCCGATGTGGGAACAAGAGCAGTTACATCAGCGTCTAACAAGCCGGTGACAGAAAGAGCTCACATTTATGGAGCACTTAACTGCATGCCTAGCACTATGCAGGAATGTCTCAGACTCCCCACAACAGCCCGGAACGACAGGAGGGAGGCAGCCTCTTTGATAGCTCCTACTTTACAAATGGAGATAATGAGGCATGGCGAGTTTGATTAACTTGCCCCAATCTATGCTGGTAAGAGGCTCCAGTAACCCCGCAGCTGCACTCCACGCTTGCTCCGCCACGATGATTTCCATGCACGTCTCAGAGCTGAACCGGAGCCCAGGTGTGAGAGCCAAGGATCCACAGCCTGGAGACTTCCTGTGTCCTGTTCCACCAGCATGCCCAGTGCCAGGCTCTGAGCCAGCGGGATGAGAGGGCTACTCTGACCTTTGCTACAAACATTCCCATCCTGGAGAGAGGCCACCAAAACATACCACTGGGGGACAGGCAATCGACATGGCACCTGGCACGAAAACACAGGTGTGATGGCTAAGAATTCAGACCCCACTATTTCCCAGTGATCTGATCTCATCCCCTCTATCTGAGCCTCAGTTTCCCTTATCTGTAAAAGAGGAGTTAAAACTCCTAAGACTATCTGAGGTAGAGGATAAAAAGCCTCCCCACCACTCCAGTCAGCTGAATTTCCATTAACCAGAGAAATTCTTCGCTGAATCCTACAGCTGACTAAGGGTTTCTGTTTCCACCCACAGTGCTACAGACACATCCGTTATCACCCGGGTCTCTTTCTTGTTCTAGGGGCATTGCCTGGGCTTCTGCGTTGCGTGAGGATGGGACCAGGTCTTGAGGTACCCCCCTGAGTTAAGTGTCCCCCTGACCTGGCTGGAGAGAGGTGAGGGGGAATTGCAATCCCCTGTCCCCAGGAGCCACCTAGAGTTTTCTAAATCACAGACCTGAACGTGCTCCTCTCCTGCTCAAAAGCCTCTCGTGGCTCCCCATTGCCTTCACACTGTTCACAAGCTCACTCAGTGGTCCTCACAGTGTGGGCCCAGCAACAAACAGCAGCGTAACCTGGGAGCTGGTTGGAAACGCAAGTCCTATGGCTCTGCCCTGGACCTATTGAATTGGGAAGTCCGGGGCAGGGCCCAGGAATCTGCAGTTTAACAAGCTCTCCCGGTGATTCTGATGCTCGAGCCTCTACTTCCCTCACCATTCCTTCCTGAGTCTCCTGTGCACCCAACTTCTCCCTCTCCTTTCCCTCCTCCACAAGTACTTGCTAGGCACCAACTCCGGACCCAGTGTGGGCACGCAGCAGTGAACAAGACAGACACCGGCTCTGCCCTCCTAGAGCTTGCAATCTGCCCTCCCCCTCGGTCTGAAATATCCTTCCCTTGTTTCCAGCAGCGAAATCGCTGCCCAGCCCTCACACCCAGGCAGGAGACATCCCATAGACACAAGTTGAACATTAAAGGGGCAAATGGATAGATGACTGAATGCACCACCTCAGTGAAGTCTCCCTTGACCCTGAATTAAATTGCTGTCAGCAGGCAGTGGGTGCCTCACCAGAGCACCTGTCACCCTTCACAGTGGCCTTGAGCCCTGTGGGGCCCTGGAGGCCTTGAAATGTGCATAATCTGGCCTGAGATGTGCTGTGAGTGTACTTTGAAGATTTAGCACCAAAAAAATAAATAAATAACAAAAATGGTTCAATTTTCTATACAAATGACATGTTGCAAGGATATGTTGGGTTAAAGAAAATAGATTATACCAGTTAATTTCACCTGTTTCTTTTCTACTTTAATACAGCTACTACAAAAGTTTGAATTAAGTATGTGGTTTACATTATATTTCTACTGATCAACGCTGAGCTAGTTTGTAAATATTTAGTCACATGACTGGACACAGCTGTGAGCTCTGTGAGGGCATTTCAATCCATCTCCTTCCTTCCTTCCTTCCTCCCTCCCTTCCTTCCTTCCTCCCTTCCTCCCTTCCTCCCTTCCTTTCTTCCTTCCTTTCCTTCTTCCTGAATGTCTTCCCCTCTCCTCTCTCTTTCCCACAAACATTTACCGGATATCTGCTCTCATACACCGCCCCCACCCCCATGGGGCTTGGCCCAGTGTAGGTGTCAATACTGTTTGCTGAATGAACAAACCAACACTCGGAATGCAGGCTGACCCACAGGTGACCGGAGGCCGTTTCCCTCCCATTTAATCCCCCATACCTGTTTGTGTGGGTGTAGCTTTCCCATTTCATTTCAAAAGGAGCCAAATTCCAAAGATGTCCTTATGTAACTCAGGCCTGGGGTCAGTTTTCCTCATGCACACGGGGCTCAGGTGCACACAGGTCCTAGGGCCAGGACTCTGTGCAGGACAGCCTGTTCTCGATGCTCCAGGAAGCTGTCCAGAGCGTGGATCTGGACTTGGAGCTTTAGAGCCAAGTTCTCCAGTGAGGGGAGGGCACCAGGCCAAGCCTTGCGCTGTCCCCGCCTCAATCCCCCACGGACTCAGAGGGTGAGGGCGCACGTGGGTGAGACTCAGGCTTCCAAGCATGCGGGGCCTGGGTGAGGGTCACTGTGGGTATTGCAGGGCTGTGTCCTGGAATATCAGACTCAGCTGCTCCTGGTTGCATCCTCCCCAACCCAGCCCTTCAGTGTGAGAGGCTGCAAGACACTGGGACGAGCCACAGTATCTTGGATGAGCTGCCCCTTGGAGCTAGGAAGGCAGCAAGAAGGCTGGTACGGTGTGTGGCCTTTCTGATCCCAGGCCCATTCAAAGCTAACACAAGGTTGTGTCCTCTATACCACCTCCCATCAGCAGTATCCCTTATCCCTGTCCACTGATTTCACACCCTTCCCAAATTAGCACTGAACCCCTGGAGGCTTTCCCTGCCCCAGGGCCCTTGCTTATGCTGTTATTTCTGCCTGGAATGTTCTCCTCTAGCCCAGCCTCCTCCATCTTTCTGCATGCCTGGCTCCTTCTCATCCTTCAGGTCTCCTCAGGTCACCTTCTCAGAGAGAACTTCCCTGAATACAACATAGACCTTTTGTCCTCTATCAAAGCACCCTGATTGCTCCTTCTTAGCAAGGGATTTGGGGGTAGGGGTGAGGAAGCAAGCTCTCACTTTTACCTTAAAGACTCTTTTTTTTTCCCCAAATCCTCACCCAAGGGCTTCCCCCCCCCACACACACATTACTTTTAGATAAGGGGAAAGGGAGAGAGACATCGATTGGTTGCCTTCTCATATGCGTCCCAACTAGGGCATGCACCCTGACCTGCATCCTGGGTATGTGCCCTGACCAGAACTGAACCTGCAACCTTTTTGTCTACGGGATGACACTCCAACCAACTGACCCACACCAGCCAGGGCTGCCTTAAAGGATCTTATCGTCCCCTTTAATATACTCCATGGGCCAGAACACTATTTTTTAGGCAATCACACCACATACTTCAAATATCCTCACTTATAAGTTGAAGGAAAGAAGCCTCACACACACAAGAAGTCATGCTGTGTGTGATTTCCTAGAACAAGCAAAACTAATTGCATACTTCACACCCACTAGGGTGGCTATAATCAAAAAGCAGACAATAACAGGTGTTGGTGAGGATGTGGAGAAATTAGAACCCTCATACATTGAAAAATGGCACAGCTCCTGCAGAAAACAGTCTGGCAGTTCCCCAAAAAGTTACACACAGAATTACCATATGACCCAGCAGTTCCACTCCTAGGTATATCCCCAAAATAATTGGAAACAGGAGCTCAAACAAATATATGTACACTCGTCTTCATAACACTATAACAGCACGATGCACAACAGCTAAAAAATAGCCAAAGGGTGGAAACAATCCCAGTGTGCACATACGTTTGATCATAAAAAGGAAGGAAGTACTGATCTGTGGAAAACAGGGAGGAACCTTGAAAACATTACGCTAAGTGAAAGAAGCCAGAGTCAAAATATTACATGTTATAGGACTCTATTTACATAAAATGCCAAAAATAGGTAAGCCCATAGAGACAAAAAGCAGATTTGTGGTTGCCAGGGGCTGGAGGAAAGAGTGACAGCTAATGGGTACAGGGTTTCCTTTTAGGGTGATAAAAATCTTGTGGAACTAGACAGAGATGGCGGTTGTACCTAATGCCACCAACTTGTGTATTTTAAAGTGGTTAGTTTTATGTTAAGTGAATTTCACCTCAAAAAAAAAAAACAGAAAACAAAATACTCTAACCCTGTAGTGGTTAAAAAAAACAAGCACCAGAACAGTTCTTGCCTGGGAGGTCACAGAGGGCTGACTGGAAAGGGGCATGAGGGAACTTTCTAGAATGATGGTAATGTTCGACCCGCACTGTCCAATAGAAATATAAGGTGGGCCACATATGTAATTTTAAATTTTCTGGTAGCAAAATTAAAAAAGAAACAGGTGAAATTTTAATAATATATCTTATTTAACCTACTATATCCAAAATATCATCAGTTCAACATGTCATCAATACTTTTAAATTCTATATCTTGACGGTGGCAGTGGTCACATAAATCTACACCTGTGATAAAAATAAAATTGCTTAGCGTTAAATACACACACACACACACACACACACACAAGTGCATGAAAACAGGTAGCATCTCACTAGGGGTTGGTGAATTACTTCGTCAATTTCCTGGTTGTGAAATTATTGTATATTATAGTTTCATCACTGGGGTATACTGGGCTCAGAATAGATGGTATCCATTATTTTTTAATCTACTTTTTATTAGAGCTAAAAAAATTTTAATTTTTTTAATTTTAATTTTTAAATTATGTCAAAATAAAAAGGTATGAACTTCACTCACTGGGGCAGGGCCTCAGACGCCTGAGAAGGGGTGCGGATGGGCGGCCATATATACAGGCTGTGCCAGGCGGACATCCTGGGCTGAGCCTAACCCCACCCGCTCTTGCCTTGGTGGGGGTCACAGGGCTGCACAGGAAGAAGGTAACCACTCACATGGTTAAGACCATGTCCTGAGGAAACACCACAGGGACCCGGCCCAGTCAGGGGCTCAGCACGACCCCAAGGCTCGAACATTAGGGCTGAACACCAACTAAATAAGGATAGGAGATAGCTAACATGTTTTGGAACCTTCCTCTGTGCTTAAAAAAAGGCCTCATTTAGTCCTCAGTACAACCCTTTCAAGTAGGTGTTTTATATTTATTTAACCAAAAGAGAAACTGAGGCACAAAAAAGGTTGAGTGATTTGCCCAAGGTCACCTGGTAAGCAGTGGAGCCGGGACCTGAGCCCAGAGGTCTCGCTCCAGAGCCTCGGGTCTGACCCATGCACTCCCTGAGCCCGGGGCTGGACCGCACAGGAAGCTGGTCCTCTGTGCCTGGTGGATCTTTAACCGTCTCCACCCCCGGGACCACTCCCCGTTGTCCCCGTCAGCACCTAGTTGAATTTTGAGCATTAACATGCTGACGAGGCCAGAGGAGCCATGAGCACAGTGCCCTCTGACCACCACGGCAGGGGGTGAGCCTTAGGGTGAGCCCCAGCCGGTATGTACGTGGGGGTATGTCCCTCTCAGACCAGCCTTGTCCTCTTTCAAGTCCCTGTGAAAAACAGCAGTTTCTCCAACAGCTGATGAACATGTTGATCAACAAAAGGTAGTATATCCATTCAATGACTATTATCCTAACATAAAATACAGCCTACATGGATGAACTTGAACATATTATAGTAAGCAAATGAAGTCAAATGCAAAAGGCCACATATTATATGATTCTATTTACATGAAATGTCCGGAATAGGCTAATCCATACAGACAGGAAGCAGATTTGTGTTTCCCAGAGTCGGGGCAGGGAAGAAACTGGGGAATGACTGCTAATGGGTATTGGGGTTCCTTTGGGGGTGATGAAAATGCGCTGGCACTAGACAGAGGTGATGGTTACACAACATCATGAAGGTACAAAATGCCACTGAACTGTATACTTTAAAATGGTTGATTTTATGGTATGTGAATTTCACTTCAATTTTTTAAAACCCCAGTAGTTTCCAGACTGCAGGATGATTTAACTGCGTAACTTAGGCCCTGATTCCTGACAAACCCAGGTCAGGAGGTCCACCCCTGCCCCAGGCTGCCCCCTGCATGCCGAGCTGTGCCCTCTCTGGGAAAAGAACATGCTTTGCCTCCCACCCTAGATGTCCACAGAGTGAGGGGCAGCAAGCAGCTGTGCCAGGCTCTGCCCGAGAAGCTAGACGCATCAGGAGTAGTGGCGAAACACTGCCAGCACCTGTGGGACATTTGCTAAGTGCAAAGTGCTTTGCACGTCACACTGTTTCATCCTCAGCAGCCCTGGGATACATCCTGCAGAACCCGCAGTTTGCAGAAGAGAGAAAGAGGCTCAGAGAGATCAAGTTCACTGCTGAAGCTCACCTAGCAAGGAAGAGGCAGAACCCGCAGGCACTCCTCTTCCTGCTGCCAACAGAGGCCAGCACAGCCAGATCTGGGAGTTCCTCTGTTCCCAGGGGCCCGCAGCCTGTGTGACCACTCTCCCTCCAAAACCACGAGCAGGACTCAAAACACTCCACTCCCCAGGCTTTCGATACATAAGTGATATGTGCTTCCTTCAAAACAGGGCCCGGCTCTGCAGGGCTGACTGAAGATTGCACCAGAAGTGAGGAGACTGGAGATAAGAATCCAGACACCGCATTTTAGCTGTGTGAACTTTGGGCAAGTGGCAATCTCTCTGAGCCTCAGTGTCCTCAACTGTGAAGTCAAGCCCCCGTCGAGGGCTTCGGTACAGGGTGATGCACACAAAAGATGCAACAATGTGCAGGGCGTGAGGGAGGTGCCCTAGAGAAGCCGGAGGCCTGTGTCATGGCTCCCAGCTGGGACAGGGCAGGGCACAGGCTGAGGAACTCAGGGAGGCAGAGTGTGCTGCGGTGAGCCCTCGGCTTCCCCTCCTTCCTACCTCCTCACGCCCCAGGTCCTAGGGCCGTCTCATCCTTGCCATGTTCGAGCCACGTGTTTCCTGGGGTTTCGACAAGGGTAGGGCTTGTCTCACGCTCCAAATCAGAACCTCAGGCCATCCTGAAATCCAGCCTGGCTAAGGGGACAGAGCCCGAGGGACAGATAGCCCTGTGGGACAGGGGCTGAGGCCACCATCAGGATTTCAGGCCAACCCAGCCCATTTAATGGTGTTTTCCCAGCCAGAAGGAGGCCATGCTAATTAAACAGAATGTGCCTGTCTGCAAACTGATTTCTGCAGCTCCAAGTCTGAGAGGGGCCAGCAGCTCCCAAAGTAGGTCAGAGCTTCTTATCTTCTTCATCTCAGAGTTAGGCTCGATGCTGCTCCATCTAGGTCCACCCCCACCCCACCCCGATGCCAGGGTTTGGGTCACTGACCAAGGTCTTTCCCTTCCACTGCCCAGCCTGCCCCAGTAAGCATTGCACTCCTCTCTGAAGACACTGGTCCCCCGGCTATCCCAGGTAAGAGGTCCAGGTGAGCCTGAAGTCACACCTGGTGGGGGCGGCAAGTGAGGATACATGGCCACACATCGTAGCCTGGTTCAGGGTCAAGGCCTCTGGAGCTGGGGCCTTCATCATTGAGAAAAGAAGGAACCAGCCCAAAACAAGGTCCAAATAGAAGGCCAAAGTGACACCTTGGGAGCTAAAGATTCCCAGCTGGAAGGCCCAGGCTGAGGGCAGAGCTCAGACCATGAAAGCCGTCATCAGCCATGGCCCAGATGTATGCTGGAGATACCCTAGCAGTAGTAAGTTTCTGCTTAGTGGGGGTTTGCTGTGAGCCAGGAAATATGCCCATGCACCCTACATTCATTTCCTTATTTAAACCTGGCAGTCAGTGCCCCCATCTTACAGATGGTGAAACTCAAGGCTCACAGGGACGAAGTGGCTCGCCCAAGTCCACAGCAGAGCCAGGGTTCAGCCCCAAGCCTGGCTGACCCTGAGTCCTTGCTCTCCTCCCTTTGCTAATCCACCTCTTGACTCACGGGGAAATCGCACAGTGCACCCTCAGTGGCCAACGGACACCAGAGCCTTGGATTCTGACAGACTTCAAAGCGAGCGGACGCGGTGAGCTCTGTGGAGACACTCACGTGGTCACATTGCAGGAGCACCCAAGGCCCGTGGGGCTGCGGTGAGGGCGCGTCCAAAGAGAACAACAGAAGGAGGAGTCAGGCCCCCCAGGAGGGCTGAGAGGGCTCTTGAATAGAAGGAAAGCAGCTGAAGCTGGAGGGCAATCTGAGGCCCCCCGGGGGCAAGCGTGCATTTCGCTGAGGGGGATTTGCCAGCTGAGGATACAGTCTGGCTCTCTGTGGACAATCGGGGGACTTTAAGAGGCTGTAGGTGGCAGAGGTGAGAACAAGAGCTAGAGCTGCGAGAGAAGCTGGAGAGTGGGGAAGGGAAACCTGAGGTGTGTAATGGGGCGCTCTGATCAGGGGCTGCTGTTACAATCCTCTCCTCTGTCTCCCCATGAAACCGTCAGTGCGCTCTGCCTGTCATCCCACTGAAAAAGCACAATGGCAAAAAAACAAACAAACCGGGAACAATGAGAGCCGAGTGCCCCTGGCGCTGCTCAGGGGCCATAGCCCACCCGGCCCGGAAGGTGGGCGTGGGGGGTCCCTGGAGGGCTTTTCAGCTGGTGAGGTCCTGTGATCCCTCCCCTCTGTCATGCACGCAGGCTGACCTCTGATTGCTGCTAAAGGGGGCAATTAGGGCACAAGCCAGAATGTTTGAGTGCAGTTCCCAGGTCTGCCACTAACCAGCTGTGTGGCTTTGGGCAAGTTACTTTACCTCTCTGTGCCTCTGTTTCTACAATGGCAGAAGTGAGGTAATAACAGTACCTCTCACTGTATTGTTGTGAGGGTTCAATGGGGGAATATTTAGGAATTACTTTAGGTTTCTGAAACACAGCAAGTGCTATTTTTTCCTCCCCAATTTTTCATTTTTTAAAAAAGATTTTATTTATCTATTTTTAGAGAGAGGAGAAGGGAGGGAGAGAGGGATAGGAACATCTACGTGAGAGAGAAACATCAATCGGGTTGCCTCTCTTACATACCCTGACGGGAGACGGAACCCACAACCCAGGCATGTGCCCTGACCGGGAATTGAACCAGCAACCTTTTGCTTTGTGGGACAATGCTCAACCAACTGAGCCGCTTCAGTCATGGCCCCAACTTTTCATTTTTAAATAGCTTCATTGAGGTATAATTCATATCTCACATAACCCACCTATTCAAAAGGCACGAATCAATGAGCGTTTTTAAAAACTGTTTCTACAGAGTTGTACAGCCATCACCACAATTAATCTTAGGACATTTTGTCACCCCCCCCCCCGCAAATAACCCCCATATGCATTTGCAGCCACCTCCCTTTCCCTACTCCCACCCCAAGTCCTAGGTAACCACTAATTTACTTTCTTTCTCTATAGATTTGCCAATTATGGACATTTCACACGAATGGGATCATACCATATGTGACTTTTCGTGTCTGGCATCTTTCATTTAGCATATTTCCAAGGTTTGTCCATCCACATTGTAGCATGTCAGCACTTCATTCCTTTTTATGGCAGAATATTCCATTGTAGGCATGTGCCACATTTTGTTTATCCATTTGTCAGCTGATGGACATTTGGGTTGTTTCCACTTAGGGGCTAGTATAAATAATGCGGCTATGAACATTCATGCACAAGTATTTGTGTGGACATATGTTTTCATTTCTCTTGGGTAAATGCCTAGGAGTGAATTGCTGCTTCTTTATGAAAGTTTTTGTTAAATAAAACATCCTCCTCTCATCTGGTACCACCCAGCAGAAAAGATGGGAAATAACTTTCTTGAGCAACTTACTCTATGCTAATTACTGTTCTAGGTTTGCTTACATACACAACCTCATTTAATTCTCACAAGTTCATTGAGGTGGCTATTATTGTTACAGCTGTCATCTAAATGTAAAAACCAAGGTACCAACTAGAAAAGCAACTCACCCGGGGTCACACAGCTAATGTGCAGAGGAGTCAGAATGTGAACCTGGAAAGGGCCTGAGTCTTTCCATCATCTATGCTAGAGACAAAGGGGACGGGGGCCAAGGGCCAGGGGCCAGGGGAGGGGGAGGGGAACCAGCGTCCCTCACCCGCACCCAGTGCTGTGGGGCCATGCTTCTGCAGGAAGGTGAACGTGTCAACGGCGCCTCTGGGTCCAGGCAGATGGAAGCCAGCCAAGTTCATGCTTTACAGACGGGAGGGGAAGTAAGAGGTGTATCAGGTCTCTGTGGTCAGAACAGGGTTCTATCAACACCAGGAAGCTGTCTCTGGGAACTTCTCCATTTCCGCAGGTTTTGTATTCTATGCTGCAGCTTGTGAGGACAAGAGAGGCAACTCACATCCAAGAGACGCCTTGCGGGTGTGCCTCTCCGGGGTAGGAGGCTCAGTCCTCAACCGAGAGAGCCCAGAAATGCTCTCTGCTTCCTGACTCAGAGCCAAGGTCATCTCCAAGCCCCAGGGCACGGAAGACAGCCCACTGTATCTGTTGACACGGAATCCAGCTCCTTCCCAGCCACCAGACATTCACGCCCACCGCCTGCACACCCTCTTTTGAACATCAAAACATCTGGGAAGCTGAACTGGGGACAGGCAGGGGGCTGGATGAGCTAAGAAGTAGAGCAGACTCAGGCAGGCTCTGAAGGCTACATGTGATGGAACCTGGAGGAGGGGAAGGGGGATGGGAAGAGGGGCAGGAGACACAAAGAGCTCCCAGACCCTGTGCTCTGACGCTCCACTCTGTGGGTGGGCCCACTGGCCGCTCACACCCTCCGGAGCTGCTTCTCCATCAAACACATCCTCATTACACAAACCCTTGTTTCTTCCTGCCCTGACCCCGCCAGTCCTTCAGGGCCTCTCAGAGTCACCAGCCTCATCCTTTAGATTAACTAGGGAGTTTTCTGGACAAAGGCTCAGGCAGTGATTTTATTTCTGGGTCTCGGGGGCTCCTCACTTTACCTCTAGGTACCAGCTATAGTCTCCCTATACACATATTTCCCCAATAGACAAGGTTTAGTCCTTTCCTTTCCTGTCCTCCAGAAAGTTTTCAAAGATCAGGATTCTCTCCCCAAAAGCGATACGTCCTGAGTCTGCTAGGATCTGGGGACTCCAGAGCCCTTCCAATCATCAGTGAACTCTCCTTCACTGTGTCCAGCCCTCTGGAATAACGCCCTAGCCTTAGGCAGCCTTTGTATCCCCCCTTGGAGGACCCCTGCCGGCTGCTCCAGCACTGCAGAGAACCCCAGAAGCATCAAAGAGGCCACCGCCCTAGCCTGACAACAGCAAGTGCTTACTATGGACTGCATTATGGCCCCCTCAAATTTCTCTGTTGAAGCCCTACCCACCCCCAATGTAATGGCATTTAGAGATGATGCCTTTAGGAGATAATTAGGTTTAGATGAGTCACAAGGGTGGGGTCCTCATGATGGAATTAGTGTTCTTATAAGAAGAGAAACCAGAGAATTGGCTCTTGCTCTCATTTGTTCTCTCTTTCTCTCTCTCTCTCTCTCTGCCTCCCACGTAAGGATATAGCCAGAAGGCAGTCGGGAGGAGAGCTCTCACCAGAAACTGACCATGCTTACACCTTGATCTTTCTTATAGCCTCTAGAACTCTAAGAAAATAAATCCTTGTTGCTTAAGCCACCCAATCTATGGTATTTTTGCTCTGGTAGGCCAAGGTAAGTAAGACAATGCCCTCGTGACCTGGCTGAGGTCCCCAAGCCATGGCCACCAGAAAATACTTCTGGGCTTACTTGACTTGGGGGATTTTGGCCCCCATCAGCTATGCCCTAAATGACACCTGTGTCAATGCAATGACAGTCACTGAGTGCCATGAGTCAGAAGCTGTTTATTAGCCAGAGCACACCAAGACCCGAATACATTTGCCAGAAATGGAGTTTTAAGAAAGCTACAGAGTTATGTGGGCTTTGTGAATATATTTTCAATTGCAAAGACAAAGATGATGTATTTGACACGTCTCCAAAATCTATCTGTATAATAGCCAACCCCCTCCATTACTTAGAGTTTAACCTTAAGTTTCGTCAAGTGTGAAAAACAATTTCATTAACCATGATCCTCCTGGGGTGAGTGGCTTTTCTGGGATCCAGCAGCTTATGAAATAAGGTATCAAGTGATATATGACAACGTGATTGCGTTACTTTCATAAAATAAGAAGAGTCAGGTTCTACAGGACCCAAGTGTTAATTTTTTTTTGAATTGAAAAAAAAATTCCCAAAGCCTGAAATTGTTGCCATATAATGTTTTCCAAGCACCTAGGATCAGAAAATACTTTTGAAAATGTCAGCTGGGCATGACCCTTGACGTGGCATCCGGCCCATGCCTTGCTGAAAAGTACACAAGAGAGAAGGAAAAACTTTGCAAAGACAGAGATTTCTCTTGCTGTTTCATCCTATACAGATGATGGAAATTCACCATGGACTATAAATGTCTCAGTGCAATTGAGGTCTGATTGCCGGTGGAGGGTGCGCCTTGGGAAGCCTGGTTCTAAATTGTGACTTTATCTGACAGACCTCATTGGAAATGGGTTTGAAACACGGCTGCCAGACAGCTGCTCCCACCCACAGTTGGGGGCCGTGGGCACTTGGCTTGTTTCTTGGGCTCCTTCCTCAAGCAGGACACGCTACCTGAGCCCTCACTCCCGGCCCAGACCTCGCTAAATGCTGTTAAACTGTGAATGGGAGGATTGGGCTTATGAAAAAGGGAAAACGCTCCCCAGTAATCCATGACTGTGGCAGAAGGCTTAGAGTTACAGGCTCTGAAGTCAGCCAGTCTAGGCCCTATCTCTTACTCAGGAAAGTTACTAGAACTTTCTAAGCCTCAGTTTATCCACCTGTAAAATAGGGCTAACAATAGTACTTACTTCCTAGAGTTGTCAAAAGGAGGCAATGAGATAATACGTGGCAAGACTTTCAGCATGTTGTCTGGCATGTAAGTGTCCATGAAAACTGATAGAATGATGAAGGTGACGACGGTGCAGTGGGGGACTCAGAAGTGGGTTATGCTAGGACCTCTGGCAGAAACCTCACCCATCCTTTGAGGGACTAAGAAGAAAGAGCCCCTCCCTAAAAAGAAGAAACTCACCCAGCTACATTGCACCTACCCACTGCTACCACAACCTCAGCCTTAATCCCAGAGAGCTGTTTCCCTGCAGAGCTGGTTTACAACAGCCCAGGTTCCAGCTACCTGATACAGACCTAGACTGAGTTTGTTTCACACCAGCAGGACCCAAGAAAGTAACAAATGGACACGATGGGAGCAGAGCAGAATGGCCCCTACTCCAGATCTGGGACTTTTCTGTTGTCTTACTGTAGCAACGCCCACCTTGCGCTTTGCCTTCATTATTCAGTTATTTTTTCACTCCCCAGCTACTCCCTCATGGCCCAGCTACTCCCTCTCTCTCCAGTTACTTCTCCATTACCTTAGCTGCTCATTATCCAACTCCCTGTCACCCGTTTAGATGATCACTTGTCACCCAGCTATTTTGCCACTCCCCAGCTTCTCTCTCACCCTCATACTACCCAGAGGTATTATCTTCTAACTTAACACCAGTTTGGAACAATCAAAGGAGTCTTTGATTTAGTTAGGACAAATCTGTCCACACACACACACACACACATACACACATCTGCAAGAAACAATTTCCCGAACCAAGCAGCTGATGTTTAGAGATGGAAAGTTTCCTGCTAATTATCTCTGAGGCCTGCGGTCTGGGCTACAGGGAGTGGGAAGGCAGAGGCCCCATGGTACAAGGCAGGGAGCACTGCCAGGCAGAGCCAGGAGCCTCTGCCACATGGCGGGCCCGAGTGGGTCAGAGGAATGGCCCGGTAACAGCTCTCCAAGCTCCATGTATGGTGCTCAGACAACAGCCCCCTATCCTCGCCAGGGCCCCGCTCCTAACCATCCCTGCAGTTCAAGATGCTGTCTCCCAAGAGCTTCATTGTGGATCTAATTCAATATAAGGAATCTCATCCCAAGCTTGCCAAAAACAAGTTATTTTCAGCATCCGTGGGCAGCAAATGAAGAAGAAAGTCATGAGCTGGAAGGAATGACTATGTAGAAACCTAGCCCATTCAGAGGAAGGTTGGCCACCATGTCTCCTTGACAAAATGTTAGGTGCCAAGTAACTTGGGAGAAGTTTTGTGAAATAATCTAGGGTGTTGTTTTTTTTTGTTGTTGTTGTTTTAAATAACAAGGGAGCAGATCATATTAACTCTGAAAGGTTAGAGAAAGCAATTTATAGAAGCTAATTAGGGTCCCTCCAAAGAGCTTTTATAATTATAGATGGGTTTTAAACATTCAAATAGCTCAAGCCAAGCACAATGAGTATTTGTGACTACCCTAAGAAATGATAACAAGAAACCAGGAAATCCCAGGCACCTTGAGTTCTACAGTCTCAGTAACAGCCTGAAAGGGCTCTCTCATGCAAGCAGGCTATAAGCGCTGCATTATGTGGGGTGGCCAAAGCATTTCACTTCCCACTGACTAACAGTGAAAACTGCTGTGGAAAAAAAAAAGTTTTAACTCTTTCATACTAAAGTGCAAATGACTACGATCAGAATACTCTTATACAAATGACTGCTAGGAAGCTGATGCTGAGTAAACAAAGACAGAGGAGATGAGGGTAATTATGGCAATGGGGGTGAGCAGGATTAGAAAGGAAAAGGAAGAGATGTTAACCTTCCCTTAGGCCCATTGAAACAGAGGCTAGTGGTAGATGATAGGAACAGCTACTTGCCTATGCTCACTGTCCAGCCTTTATCTCTACGAATCTTCACAGTCACCAACAACCGCCCCCACCAACAGTCATTATTCTCCACACTTCACAGATAAGGAGTCTGGGCACAAAGCGATTAAGTAACTCACCTAAGGTCACGAAATGGCGATTAAAATTTAGGTGTTGTCTGGCTCGTGTTCCTAACTTCTAAGGTCTGTTACCTTTCTGTGAAGCTTCCCAACCTCTCCACTAAGGGCCCTTTCAATTCCATTTCTCCTATGCCACCCATATTTTGGGAGATTTTATCTATTGAGCACACTGCATTTATGAACTAATAATTTGTTCCATCTGGTAGATGATTATTTTTCTGTTCTTGTTTCTGTTTCAACATTGATCCAGACTTTAACACCAATTACTGAGGGTTCATCCTAATATTATGAAATCACATAAATCACTGTCATGGCTATGCAGCTAATAAGCAATAAAATTAAATAAGCACAAGCACCATTCCCTAATGCTAAATTCTGACTGCCATGGTTTTAGCATCAATGCCAGTCACATACTTGGCATGCTTGACCCAGAGTCCAGGGTTCCCGGACAGAGAACTCTGGTAGCGGTGGTTGGTCCACCCGGTTCATCCCAGACATTCCAGAATATCCACAGGTAATCGTAGCATTTGATCAACGTGGCATGCCCACGGTTATCACACTGGGTTGCTAGAATTCTGGTCTAGATCACAGTGTAGAATGTGTGGTAGATTGTAACAATAAATATTTGTGCACTGGAACTTGCTCTCTTGGAACCCTGAGACTGCCATGGTGGATGAAGCCCAAGCTGAAAGACCACATGGAGAGAGAATCCCAGCCATCCAGCTGAGACAAGACACTGGCTGACCCTGTAGCCAACTGCAGCCTCATGAATGAGCCCAGGCAAGACCAGAAGAACTGCCTAGTCAATTCAAAGAATCATTGAAGGTCTAGCTCAGTTGTTTAGAGCATCGCCCCAATGTGCCAGCATTGCAGGATTGTTCAATCCCCAGTCAGAGCTCTTATAGGAATCAACCAATAAATATTCTCTCTCTCTCCTCTCTTCCCTCTCTGTCTCTCTAAAATCAATAAAGTTTAAAAAAATCATTGAGAAATAAGTTGCTGGTTTAAGCCACTAAGTGTTTTAGAGTAGTTTGTTATGTAACAACAGGCAGCAGATACAGTACAGTTCTTGATGATGACGCACCTGGAGAACTGCCGTTGCTACCTTTGTGGTGTCCAGGTAATTGGAGTCCTTAAGCCAAAATGCCTGTGTCCCAGGGTTTCTCTTGCAGGACTGGGAACCACTGATTCCTCCGTCAAGATTTGGGCTTCGCGTAGCTTTTCCTATGTAAATGCCAAAGGTACTACTGCCCTCTCTCTGACCCAGCAGTTTCCTATTTTCCTTTCTTTGCCTTCACTTCTGCCCTGGACACATTTCCTCCTTCAAATATGGGAGGCAGCAGATGGGGCTGTGAGATCAGTTCTGCTTTCCTGGCACAAACATGGCATGGACGTGCTGGACAAGGCAATGCTCTGTGCAGATTCTGGAGCATTCTTCTATTTGTCAAGCCCCAGCCTTCCTCCACATGGTCATTTGATGGCTTCGGCTTTGGTGACTGTTGAAAGATATAGGTATGTATTCGAAGAGCCTCTGAGTTTCTTTAACAGAAATAATGACTATTTTCTCACTCCATTAGAAAGGAAACAGTGGTCCCTAGAAGCCAAGCAAGAATAAAGTGTGCTAGAAAAATCTCATCTATCTGAGAAATGTCACTAGACTGAGAAATGTCAAATACAGTGAATGCCTGGACTCCAGGGAGCATTTGACAAGTCTCTCCTGTATCTCCTTATCAATAACCCTGGGGAAATGCTGCTTGAGCATCATGGTGTTTTAGGGAGGTTCCAGGAGAGTTCCAATTGGCCAAGTCCCCCAGAATGGCATCGCTTAGGTAATGGGTCACGGTTTACAAGTCCACCAGGGATTTCTTCCCCCAAGAGGAGTCTCATATGATCCAAGCAACAGGAGGCTGCCAAGTAAAACCACAATGCAGTTTCAATGAGAAAGAGAATTGTCTGGCATGCCAGAAATTCGTTTAAGCATCGTTAACTCATTCTGTATCTGCAGGCAGACCTGGCTGGACTGTCATTCATAAATGTCATTATAATCAGAGAGTTACAAGAAGGTACATGATCATCGTAGTTAATGCCATTATGTCAAAATGGGTTTCCATAATCACATTGTCTTAGCAACAGAAGGGTAATTTTCAAAGCTGTTGGTCACGTTATCCTCTCCCCTGGACAGAATTTAGATACCATTGCTCCTAAATGATCGCCTAGCCTCCTTTTTCTAGGCATCTGTTCTTGACAAGGCTCTCTTCATAATAATATTATCCACCATTAAGGATGCTGATTCTGTGTTCTCATCAAAGCAACTTGGCTAGTGCCGGAGCTCCAGCTGGCCGAGCCCTGCCTCTCATTCACTACTGAGCTGGCCAGATGACCAGACGGGGTTCCGTGAAGGTCTGCACACAAATCTCTGCTACAATTTAATCCTCAGAGAGAATCTTCCAAATTTTTATAGGAGGGAAAGGATTTTTTTTTTTAATAGTAGAGATTCTTGCTATTGTTCCCATATACCAACTACAAATAACAGTATAGTTAAGTTCATTTCAGTTGAACAACTATTCCTAATGGGTAATGATAGACTCAGATACATATTTAAAAAGAAACAACAGACTGAAGTGGAGTCTCTTTTGCTAGGCCACATGACCAAACCAAAACTTAGTAACTAACTGTTTTTTAAGCCTCTTGAAGGAGTGACATTGTAAACCAATCAGACCAGAATTTCCTGACCAACACTAGCGAGGTGACCTGCCCGATAAAACCCCATGCCCTCCCCCCTAAGGACAGGTGTCTTGGCCTGAAATAATCCACTCTTTCAACTTTTTAGTCTCACCCTCTTTCTGCCTTTAAAACCTTCCATTTTGTATAAATCATCAGAGCCCCCTTCTGGTTTGCTAGTTGGATTTACTCCATTGAATTTTGTTCTTTAATATGCATTATAATATGGGTTGGGTCCCAGGCTCTGTCTTTGGCCATGACCTGTCCCACATTTTCATTAGGGATTTGAATAATGGTCTAGAATCCTGTTGTCCTCTACAGTAGCCTAACAGTTAGCCTGTAGCCTAACCACAGTTGGCTACTTAAGTTATTATTATATATTCATTAATTTGAGAGAGAGTGAGACAGAGAAAGAGAGAGAGAGAAAAACATTGATGTGAGAGACAAACATTGATTGGGACGACGCTCCAACCCACTGAGCCACCCAGCCAGAGTGCAAATGCAACTTTTAATTGTGGTGAAAAACCAAAAAATTCTGGTGACTACTTTATTATGGTGTTTTGGAACCAAATCCACAATATCCCTGAGGTATGCCTGTATGGTAGAAATTGCTGATTGATCTTTCATTTGAGGTAGACATTTATTTATGGCCTGGCTGGCATCCATCTTCCCTCCTTTCTAGTAATGGCATCCCCATTTTCCTTGGACATATCTCCAAGTGTCAGTCCATGTGTTTTAGGAGGAACTGATTCAGGCACATGACTCAGTTTGGACCAATCACAGGACTGCATCCCTGCTCTAACCACTGCGATGAGCCCAGAGGTGGGTATATAACCATTCATAGCTAAAGAGATTCAATTCTGGGAGTTGATCAACCTGGGACACTGTTGGAAAGAGAAACTATTCCTATTGGATTTACAGAAAGACAGGTTATACACGTCATGTCACTGACACTCATCCACTCAGAGATATTTTTTGGAAGCCCCCTATATCTACATACGTTAATTAGTCGGAGTTGGATTTCTGTTGCTGGTAATACGGAAGTCTTCATTTATCATTTATGAATCCAAAGGTATGTGAACCAGTGCATCATTGTCTCAGAACTCAACAAGATAAATTGAGGGCCTCTGCTTCAGTGCTGAAAATCACCTGTGCATCCAGGAAGGCATCTGGGTGAGCTGGTGATGTTCTGTTTCTTGATCTGAGGGAGCGCTGGTCATAGGGTGTGCTCAACATGACAAAATGCAACCAGCTTTTCCCTTGTGAGGATGAACAATATAGTTCAAAGAATAGTTTTTAAAACATCAATTGCACAAGGACAGGATGGGGAAGATGTAACTTTACTAAGGGGAAACCGACTTGGAGAATTTAGTTTCCTATATCCCCCAAAGGAGTCAATGGCGGCTGCCTGAAAAACCAACAGAAACTTGGGCGAAGCTAACGCTCAAATTCAACCAGAATGAAGAGAGTGGCAGTTGCATTCCCTGTAAAGTGAGCCTAGTCGGACTTTGGGAAAGATAGAGGCAAAGTAGAGCATGCTCACCCATCTCAAAGTCACAGCTCAAAAAAGTCAGCAGAAGGGACTGGAGCAGTTAGCCTGGAGGGAAGAGATGGGAGGATGGATATAGGCTGAGGGCATGGCAGGCTCAGTGAAGCACTGGAAGGAACAGACAACCTTATCATCTGCAAACAATGTTTTTTTTGGCACAGAAAGCCCCAAAGGAACCTAGGGGAAAACTGAGACTAAGGAGAATTCAGTAAAATGGCTTGCTACAAAATAAATGTATAAAACCTTCAAACCTTCCTTTCAAGAAATAGACAGGATTTATATGGTAAAAACAAAACAAAAACAAAAAACCTGTAGCTTTCCTAAAGGACCTAAATGAGTACTCACCCAATAGAGACATGAAGCATTTGCCTACTTAGAAAGCTCATTATGACAAAGATATCCATTTACCAAATTAATGTTTTTAATTGTGGTAAAATATAGGAAACATAAGATTTACCATTTTAACCATTTTCAGTGTACAGTTAACAGTGCTGTTAACACATTAACACTGTTACGCAACCATCCACCGTCCAGCTCCAGAACTTCTTCATCGTCTCAAACTGAGTGCTAGACTCATTAGACAGTCACTTGCCGTTTCCTCTCACTCCAGACCCTGGCTAAATGTTTTTTTGGGGGGGTTTAAAATTATTTTTATTGTAATAAAATACACATCACATAAACTACACCACCTGAATCATTTTTAAGTGTTCAGTGGTATTAAATATATTCATAACGTTATGCAACCATCACACCATCCGTCTCCAGAAAGCTTCCCATCCTTTAAAACTGAAACCGTATACCCATTCGTAACACGCACCAATTTTGGAGGAAAGTATTTTTGAAATTTGGAGGCAAAACCTGACCAAAAGATCTTAAATATTATGTGAACCGCTAAAAATAACCAAGAACATTTTGTAAAAGAAGAAGAATATAAGAAAGGACTTTTCCTATCTGTATCAGATAGGAAAAGCCACAATATAAAGCTAGAAGGATCAAAATAGTATGTGCCTAGCACAAAAACAGGTCGTCGGACGGAATAAACAGCTTACCCTTTAAAGAAGTTACCCTTCTTTGCAGGTGAGGCTGTAGGGTATGAAGGTGGCATTGCGAAGTCAAGGGGAAGGGAAAGATGCTGGGACAACTGACAACTCTTTGAGGGGAAAAGAGATCAGCAGGATCTGGCAGAAGCGACATCTGCTTGAGTGTGGCTGGTAGGGTACGTGAATGTCTCTCATGAGACGGACAGCAATTTGAACATTTCACCTAAAATGTCACATGGTATACCTGAGTGTGATATTGTTATGTTACAGAATTACATGCTTGTGATTTGGTAATAAAAAATTTTGTAATAAAAAAGGGGCATTATTTGTGCCAGATCCTGTATTTAATTTACTACTTTATACTGAAATGAGATTTTAAAGGATTATGTACTTAATTTATTTAAATAAGGCCGCAAAATCTAGAAGAACGTGTAGGTTAGTATACATAGCTCGATGAGAAGCACATTAAACCAAGAGTAACAAACTTTCTGTTAAGGGCTAGAGATTAAATATTTTCATCTTTGCAAGCTTGACAGTCTCTGTTGCAACTACCCAATCTGCTGCTGTAGTGTGAAAGCAACCATAGACAATATGGTTGTATTCCAATGGTTGTGTTCCAATAAATCTTTATTTATAAAGACAGATGGAGGGAACATTTGGCCTTCTAGCCATAGTTTCTGACCCTTGTTTCAGAGAGATAAAAGTAAAGAACAAAATAATGAGAAAAAGCAATATTACTTGGTTTGACTACATAAAGATTAAGAACTCCAGAGTATAAAAACACTACTATAATGTGAAAACACACATGCAATGCCAAAAATATTTGTACCATACATGACAGCAAGGGTTGACATCTTCTTCATTTTCATTCTCTCCCTTTCTCTCCTACTCCCAAAACTCCTCTTTCACACACAAACATACATAATCGTTAAAATTAATAAGAAAAAGAAACACACTAGTGAAAAACGGACAGAAAAAATAGGCAACTCAGGGAAAGAAAGAAATGACCAGTAAGTTCATAAACAGATATATATTCAACCTTGAACTTCTCAACTGTATGCAAATTAAAACAACAGGACTATTTCCCCCATTCAACTGTATGAGCAAAGATCCATTCTCAGGGGCCCTGTCGTGCTGATGAGGAAGGCAGTGGCGAAGCAGACCTGGGACTCACTGCTGGTGGGAGTACAACCTGACCCAGCCTTCCCGGCGACCAAAGGAGCTTTCAGATGTTTATATCTTCAAATCTATTGAACTTCTGGGAATCTACGCTGAGTAAATAATCAAAGTGGTGGCCAGCTACTTTTATACAAGGATAATCGCCATGGCATAATTTATAGTAGCAAAAATTGGTAACAACCTCAAAATCCATACCTTACACATGGCCTTCCACGCCAGTCCTTATTTATATTATCATTTTGTTTAGGTTCGTCAAAGCACAGAGTAGATGCCTAATTTTATTGAGTTGATAAATGAATGGTAGGGCAAAAAGTTCTATACACACTCACTCTGTGTTTGTGTGCAGATACAAACGGTTGAACACAACTGGGGTGGGTACGCCACTCTGCTTCATGGCTGGGGAAGCCCAGCCACCTGGACTACCCCAGGGGCTTCCTTGCATTCTGCTTTCTGATTGGGCTTGGTAATGGGGAACACGGAAAGAAGGCTGGAAGAAAGCTAGAAAAAGACGCGCTCCTGTTAGGCAGCCCTCTCTCTGCAGTGCCATCCTTAGGGCTGAGCAGGTTCCCCTTCCCACGGCCCCTTCAGGTTTGGGGATGGTAACAGCTACCCACTTTTGCTAGCCCCTGGGCACTGCACCATTCCATGCTGGTTCCTGTAAACCAGTGGTTCCCAAAGTGGTCCCCAAGGCTCTTTCAGAGCATGCAGGAGCTCAAAACCATTTTCATAATAACACTAAGATGGCATTTGCCCTTTTCCATTGTGTTGACGTTGGTACTGATGGTGCCAAAGCAATGGTGGAGAAAAATCACTGTTATTTTAGCACAGTCAGGCCAGTGGCACCAAACTGTACAAGTAATCACCACATCCCCTGCTTCATATGCACAGTAAAAAAAAAAAAAAAAAATCAAACCAAAGAAGAGACACAGATGGCAAACAAGCATATGAAAAGATGCTCCACATTATGTCATCAGGGAAATGCAAATTAAAGCAACAATGAGATACAGCTACACAACCACGAGAATAAGCAAAATACATAACACCAACACCACCAGCTGCTTGCTCTGAGGATGTGGAGCAACAGGAACTCTCGTCCATTGTTGGTGGGAACGCAAAATGGTACAGTCAATTGGAAAAGCGTTTGTGGTTTTTTTACCAAACTAAACATACTTTTACCATGCTATCCAACAATCACACTCCTTGGTATTTACTCAAAGAATGGAAAACTTATGTTTACATGAAAACCTGCAACTGGATGTTTATAACAGCTTCATTCAAAATTGCCAAAACTATGAATAATTTGCTTCTTAGGAGCAAACATGATGTCTTTCAGTAGGTGAATGGATAAACAGTGATATATCCAGACAATGGAATATTATTTAGTACTAAAAAGACATGAGTTATAAAGCCAAGAAAAGACATGGAAGAACTTTAAATGCATATGACTAAGTGAAAGAGGCCAATTTGAAAAGGCTACATACTGTGTGAGTCCAACCAAATGACATCCTGGAAAAGGCAAAACTATGGGGACAGTAAAAAGGTCAGTGGCTGCCGGGAGGTCGGGGGGGGAGATACATAGGCAGAGCACCAAGCATTTTTAGGGCAGTGAAACTACTCTGATACTCTATAAAATACCATGATAATGGATACCAATCATTATACCTTTGTTGTGATTAACATTGGGGTGCAGTTATCTCTACAAGGTAGTGATTTCATTTCCTTTGGATAAATACCCAAAAGTATGTAGTATATTGCCGGGTCATAGGGTGGCTCTAGTTTTAATTTTTCTAAGGAAGCTTCATACTGTTTTCCAGAGCGGCTGCACCAGTTTACATTCCCACCAAGAGTGCACAAGGGCTCCCCTCCCCCATATCCTCACCAACACTTGTTATCGCTTGTCTTTTCAATGGTAGCCGTTCTAACAGTGTGAGGTGGTATCTCATTATGGTTTTCACTTGAATTTCCTTGATGATTAGTGATGTGGAGCATCATTTCATGTGCCTGTTGGCCATTTGCGTGTCTTCTTTGGGGGAAAAAAAAAAAGTCTATTCAGGCCCCCTGTCTTTTTTTCAGTTGTATTTGTAAGAGTTCCTCATACGTTGTGGATTTTAACTCCTTATCTAATATGTGGACTTGTTTACCTTTGTTTTTGTTGCTTGTATTTTCAGTATCATATCCAAAAAAAAAAAAAAAGTGAACCAATATTTTCTAACAGACCAACATGTTATATTTATTTTTAAAAAGTATGCATGGGTAAAAGAGCTACTTTTCAAAAGGTAAGACAGACAAATGGATTTTAACCTAACAGTAAGAAAAGCTAAAAATTGATATGGTGTCAGATTCCACACTGCAATTAAATTTCAAGAAACTACAGCCTGTTGAGTTTGATTTTGGTGTCAAAGAATATCCACAATGATTTGGAAAGGCAATTAAAATATTTCCTCTCTTCTTCAACTACATATCTGTGTGAGGTAAGATTTTCTTCATTTACTTCAACCAAAATAACATATCACAACATATTGAAAGCACAAGCAAAGAAGAGAATCCAGCTGTCTTCTTTTAAGCCAGACCTTTAAAAGTTTTGCAAAAATATAAAACAAGACTACTCTTCTATTTTTTTTGTTTGTTTTAAAAAAAAATATCACTATTGAGGTTAACTTGTGTGGTGGTTTTAGAACATATTTGCACATCCTTCTCCCTTCGTGAGGGAGAGCCCAACTCCCTTCCACAGAGCAGGAATTAAATATGCAGAGGTGATGGCACGTGACTTCCAAGGTGAGGTCATAAAAGGCATTGTGGTTTCCTCCTTGTTCATAAGTGGGGCTCACTCACACTGACGGAAGTCCACTGCCATGTTGAGAGGATGCTCAAGCGGCCCTACAGAGAGACTCCCATGACCAGCAACTGAGGCCATCTGCCAAGAGCCATGTGAGTGAGCCATCTTGGAAGTAGTTCCTCCAGTCCCAGCTAAACCTGAGAGACCACAGCCTCTGAGAGATCCTGAGATAGAACCACCCCGCTAAGCAGCTCCTGGGTTCTTGACCCACAGAAACTGTGTGAGATATAAATGTTTATCATTTGAAGCTGCTAAACATGGAGCTCATCTGCTATGCAGAAATAGAAAATTAGTTACAAGAGATAGTAGATTTAATGGTATGTTTTCATTAATAATACATATTTAATTCCTCAGTTTTAATTTCTTTTTTTTAAAAGATTTTATTTATTTATTTCTAGACAGAGGGGAAGGGAGGGAGCGAGGGAGAGAAATCAGTGTGTGGTTGCCTCTCATGTGCCCCCAGCGGGGGATCTGGCTTGTAATCCAGCCATGTGCCCTGACTGGGAAACGAACCCATGACACTTTGGTTCACAGGCTGGCACTCCATCCACTGGGCCACCCGAGCCAGGGCAGTTTTAAATTCTAATATAGTAAATATCGATATATAGAAACCAATTAAACAAAAGCTATTAGGGGGTTCTCGGTTTTTAAGAACATAAAGGGGCCCTGAGACCAAAAACATTGAGGACTGTTGTCCTAAACTCTGCAAATTTCCACTTTATTAAACCTTTCTCAAATTACCCCCATGAGAGAACACCATTTGTTTCCTATCAGGATCCTGACTGATACAACAATACCAAAATATCATCAATGGTTGCTTCTGTTTAGCGAGAAGTTGGTTTGATTTTATTTTCATCTTTACGTTTCTTTTTTGTCTTCTCCTTTTAAGATTTTCTATAAGGATGCATATTTTTATGATTAGGAGAAAAGAAACTTCCCCTTTCCAAAGTATCAAAAGTGAAAGTCAGAGCAGCGTTTCCTTCAGATGAGTCAATGGTTTCAGGGTGCCTTGCAGAGCCCGGGTGTCTGCTGATGCACCCAAGGGTGAGGGAGAGGTTTGCAGGGGCGGCTGGGACAGGAGTGGGGGTGGACAAGGTTCCTGTCCCAACCAGAATAGCTCTTTCATCTGCTTTACATATTGGGGTTCTGCATAATATTTCATTTAAAGAAAAGTTTCCACTGCTTAAAAAAGTTTGAAAACCTTTACCATGAGAATAACAGTTGAAGAGCTAAATTTAGGCTATAGAAGAATCGCTCAAACTTTTGAGTGTGATAAGAGTTTCCATAAAGAAAACCCTACAGATTCTGAGAGAACAGACGCACTGACACGTTAACAAATGTTCGATCATTTCCAGGGCGCCTGGGCTCCTGTGGCCTTGGAAAGAAGCTTCAGATAGGAATGGCAAGCTTATGCAGGGACCCCCGATGCAAAGGACCGAATAGGCAGCAGAAACACCAGGGATCGTAAGGCCCAAAGAGACACAGACCAGAACCACAAGTGGGCGGTTCTCTTATTTCCTAGGGAAAACCAACTGCAGGAGGTGCGGGGGCCGCCTGGTTGTTAGAAGCAGGGGCAACCGATCTGCCTTCAGAGGCAACTGGTCCACCTCCACGTTCTGGGTCTGACATGGGAAACCTGAGAGGTCTCAGCAAATGACATAGTCTCTCAGATGAGAAGCTGTAAAATGGGGTTTGAAGACGTAAAAGGATGCACCCATTTTTGGAAACAGTTTGGCAGTTTTTAAAAAAGTTAAACATAGATTTCCCATATGATCCAGCCATGCCATTCTTAAGTAACTCCCCAAGAGACTTGAAAACATGCCCACCCAAAGAGTTGCACATAAATGTTCTCAGCAACATTGTTCATCATCATAATCCAAAATGGAAACCATCTAAATGTTCATCACCTGGTGACCGGAGAAACACAATGTGGTCCACCCATCCATCAGGATACTTTGGGACAATAAAAGGGAATGGCATCCTTCCTGATATACCCCACACCCCAGGTGCACCTTGAAAACATTATTCTACATGAAGAAGCCATCATGAAAGATCACATATTGTGTCAGTCCAGGTAGAGAATTGTCCAGAAAAGCAAATACATAGAAGCAGAGAATAGATCACTGGTTGCCCAGGGCTGGGGGTGGGGGTGGGAACCAGGAGCGACTACAGAAGGGCACAAAGTTTCTTTTGGGGGTGACGAAATGCTCTAAGACTGCATGGTGGTGATAGATGTACAACTCTGTAAATTTACTGAGTTATTGAATGATACACTATAAATGGGCATGTTTTATGATATATAAATTGAACCTCAATAAAGCCACTTAAAAAAGAATGGGCAGTGGGAACAGGAGGATGGGGCTCGGACAGGCCCCGGGCCCAGGAGGGTCCACGGTGCCTGACCTTAGCCTGAGAAGAGAGCTCGGAGTCCCCCAGCGTTGCCTTTCCCCGGAGTGATTCCCATCGCCCTGGCAGGTGGAGGAGGTTGACTCAGCCACTGCTGTGAGCTCAGGGGAGCGGGGGAGCTGCCACCCCACGTTCCCATCCCGCTGTGAGCTAACGCCCCAGCAGCCTCCCCAACACCGGCTCCCCAGCACACAGAAGCCATCCTGGCCAGCTGGGAGCAGCGGGCTCCGTCATGCTAGCAGGAAGCTGAGCAGAACCGGGAGAGATTACCTGCTGACAGATGGCAGCTTCACTTCCCTCCCCTAAAACCGAGCCACCTGTGGCCCCCCTGGGCACCTTGCACCCACCCCCACAGCCTGCCACAGTGCACAATGCACAGTGCTCTGGCCCTCCGCCCTCTCCTGGCTGTCCCCAGAGCCAGGGAGCCAGCCCGGGGGCATGGCAGTTTTCTCATTCAAATTTAATGCACATACCCCTGGGTTCAGCTCAGTTTTTCCACATCTGTCCTAGATAAACATTCGCAGGTGTGCACAAAATGTTTATTTTGGCAAAAGCAAAACCACTGAAACACTTCCATGCCCATCAATGAGGAACCAGTTCAAAAATCCTAGTGAATCCATACTATGGAATACTATGCAGCAGTTAAAAAATTACACAGATCTATTATTCCACTATAGATGTACTGGCATGAAAACCCCTCCAAGATATACTATTGGGTGAAAAAAAGGAAACTGTTGAATAATGTATCCTGGATGTTATCGCCGACATAAAAACGAAAACGAAAAATCCCGACCAGCTCTATTTCTCCAAGCCCACAGATACACAGGTAAAGGAGAAAAATGCCTGGGAGGAAACACATCAAACAGCAGTACTAATTACAGAAGGAAGGATGGGAGGGAGGCAGTGAGGGAGGAATTTTTGTTCTGTATACTTCTGTGTTTGATTTTCTTATGAGAAGAATGTTTGTATATATTTGGGTTCTTTAAAAACATTAGAGTCTGGTAAGGAAAGAAAAAAACTGTTAAAATGGTCACCATGCTGGTGCAAGCGTCAGGGTTACTTTCCAAAGAGCTGTCACATTCAGGATCTTGTCTAATTCTTGCCACACCCCCTTGAGGGCAAGGGTCAGACCCCCATTTTTCAAATTAAGAAACTGGAGCCAGAGAGGTGAAGGCAGCCACTCAAGGTCACACGCAGGCCTAAGGGGCAGGCCCTGGGTGCTCTTTCTGACCAGAACACCTCCGGAAGCCCCACAGCCAGCTCACAGAGCCTCTGCAAAGCCCCTTCAGGAAGGAGGAAATGGGACTTTGTCAGGGAAGAAGGAAGTAAAAGATGAAAGAGGAGATGATGAACTATATCGCCCACGGCAAAAATTAGACATCATCATGTGCCCCCCACTGAGTGGGATGGGCCTGCCACGTCACCCAGCACCTGGCAAATGACACGAGGGAAGAGGCCTCGCGGGGTCGTGTCCTCTGAGCCTGGGATTTCACGCCTCTCCCGAAGGGGCTGCTCGCCCCAGGCTCTTGGCTGAGTGCTCCCAGCAAGGCCTCTCTCCTTGTTTCCCAGAGCGCTCCATAACCGAAATGGAATTGTGCTTCTCAGGGGGTTCTAGAATCTGAGGAGCAGCCGGCACCGAACCCAGCACCCTCCAGTGCAACAAGTGCCACCATGTCTCATCTCAGTTCATTCCTTGATTGCTTTAGCACCGAATGTCTGGCGGGTGTGCGGAGGCAGGAGCCCAGAGGGACCCAGGAAACGTGGCTGGCCCCCCCAAGGGACAGCCAGAAAGGACTTGGATACAGAGAGGGACCAGAGGCTGCCAAGGACGAACACAGGACACAAGCACAAATCACAGCTGCACAACGATCGGGGGGACCTCTCGGGGTGTGCTCAGAGAAGAAGGCTCTGGCCAATTCATGGGTCCTCCATTCATCCCTGTCACAAGAAACAAACTAAGAAGCCATGAGGCCAGTGACAAGAGCTCGAATCCTGGGGGTTCTGAGCCTGCTCTGTCACCTTGGTCAAGGTTCTCAACCTCTTTGGGTCTCAGTTTACCCAACTGTAAAATGGGTGTTTTATAGCTGCTCTTGGGTAGTGTGATATCTGGATCATGGGACACATAATAATAATAAAATTAAATAAAATATAACCAGTACAGGGTATCCATAAGGTATAGAAACAGATAATAGGAGTGTGAATGTGTTTATATTTATTTATTCATTCACTTTGTAAAGTGAAAATGTCTTAGACCACATGGCACATATTCTTGTTTCCGGATTTTATAAACATAACTGTGATTATTTGTATACACATATAAATGCATTATAATTTTTATATATTTATAAAAATGTTTATCTTATATATCACTATATTATATAACTGCTGTGTGATTGTTTTATTATATTTTTATTATATTAATACTTTGTTATTTTGTTATATACATATAAGTAGATATGTATATAGTGAAATGTTCAAGAGCTTCACAGGCA
Organism: Pteronotus mesoamericanus; assembly: GCF_021234165.1. NCBI lineage: Eukaryota > Metazoa > Chordata > Mammalia > Chiroptera > Mormoopidae > Pteronotus > Pteronotus mesoamericanus. The sequence continues at coordinate 14,990,860 of NW_026555105.1, forward strand.
TTACTTAATTTAACGTTCACAGCAAGCCCTTTCGGTGGATACAATCATTATCTCCATTTTACAGAGGTGGAAACTGAGGTACAGGAAGCAAAATGCCTTGTCTACCTGCCAGGGTCACACAGGAAACAATTGACAAAGTCAGTTTTAGACCCACATCGTCTAAGCTGGGAGCCTATGCAGTTAACCACCCCCTACACCACCTGCCCCTGCAGCAAAGGCTAAATGAAAGACTAACTCCCAGCTGGTGGTCTGCACAGAGGAAGGGCCTAAGAAATGCAAGCTCCTATGAGTACTGAGCTCCTGGAGGAGGGAGACTGATCCAACCCAAGCTGTTTACCAGAAACGTAGAATAATAATGTACAAGAAGTAGGTTGTCAGTAAATATTTGTGGCAGGGAAGGAAAATTATGATGACGTTCATTAGCCGAAGACTGGGGTTCTTGATCCTCCCCCTCACCACAAAAAAAAAAAGCGTAAGACCTATTTGGAGCCTTCCCAAGATGTACGAGGCTGACAAACTCAGGAGGTGGCCAGATCCCCCATCCCCAGCCCGCACATCTACTGCACAGAACCTGGGGGGTGAAACCCTGAGGTGCCGCCAGCAAGCAAGATCAGAGTGGCCTACCTTCCTCAGTGTCGTTCCGCAGGGAGGCCTCCAGCAGGGCCACGCTGGCCTCGAAGGTCACCTTCTTCCTCCGGCCACCCGTGCTGCGCTTCCTCTCGTGCTTGCGCTTGCGGTGCTGCAGGTCCTGCTCATACTGCGCCCACTTCTTCAGCTGCTGCGCCCGGCGCTTCTGGGCAGCCCGCAGCCGCTCCAGCGTGGGCACCTTCTCCAGCAGCTGCAGCTCCGTCAGCAGGTCCACGTGGCTGGCCATGGCCACCGGGCCTCCCCACACCCCAGATAGGGGCTAGCACGGCGTGCCCGGGGCCCGGGGAGCGCGGGGGCTCTGGCGGGGCTGGGGCCTCATGGTGGGGCCTGTGGCAGGGAGAGAGACAAGGTGGACATGCTTGTCAAGCTCAACGCAGATTTGATTCTGTCACCTCGCCAATGTTCAAAACACTTTTTTTTCTATTTTATTGTTTTTTTCTTTATTAAGATATAATTGACCTGTAAATTGTGTAAATTTAAGGTGTTGATTTGATACACTTATAGATTGCTATATGATTACCAATGTAGTGTTAGCTAACATCTCCATCATATCTTACCATTTACTGTGGTTACATTGTTATAACATAGAAGGATTTATTGTTACATTGTTATAACATATAAGGGGTTTATTGGGGTTGTTTTGGTTTGTTTTTTTAGATTTTATTTATTTACCTTTAGAGAGAGGGGAAGGCAGGGAGAAAGAGGAGAGAAACATCGATGTGCGAGAGACACAGCAATTGGTTGCCTCTCTCATGCCTCCAACTGGGGACCCGGCCCACAGCCCAGGCATGTGCCCTGATCCAGAATCGAACCCGTAACTTTTCGGTTCGCAGGTCTGCACTCAATCCACTGAGCCACACCAGCCAAGGAAAGGGGTTTATTGTTAATTTTAAAAGAATTAGTACTATATTTTTAATTCCTCAGTACTAATTTGTATTTATGCTAAATGTTAACAAATATGACCCAAAGAAAAAAAGCTCTCTGGGATTCTTAATTTTAAGAGTATAACGGGGGTCTAAGACCAAAAAGTTTGATAATTGTGGAACTACTGAGACCTAGAAAATCTTAGTTGAATTGTTCCTCTTTGACTGATCTTTAAAATATATATATTTTTCTAAGTCACACTTCTTGCTCTCATTGATTCCTGGACAACATGAGGTCCAGAAAACTTCAGAGCCTAAGGCCCATTAGTCCCCATCTTCAGACCCCATGGGCTCTCGGATGAAGAGGGAAAGAGTCTTAAGACAACCTGAACCTCTCTAAGCCTGTTTTCCCACCTATAAAATGTTGTATCTACCTCCCAGAATTTATACAATGTTCAAGGAATAGAAAGAGTTGACCAAAAATGTTATACACCTAGTACAGCAGCAAAGAGAAACCAGCTTGGAGGAAGGGCAGGGATGTGTAAATGCGGTACATCTGGGAACCCACAGGCCAGGCTGGCGGAGAATTGGGGGTTGATGGGTGACAGAGACAGACCGGCACGGGTTATATTTGCATGATGTGGAAATTTCCGTTGTCACAAAGAGGATCAGGATGGCCCTGTGCTTTAGGAAGTGATTGTTATCTCCTGGTTTCTCTGTTTCATTCCCATCCGGCAGCGGCAGCAGGGCGGGGCTGGGGGGGTCGGCGGGCGGTTGCCTGTCTTCAAGAGGCTAAAGATCAGGGTTCAATCTTAGCCTGGACCCTCGAGTGCTCAGATTGGGCCAGAATGTTCTTCAGGCTCTCCTAGCTCTGAGACTGGAGGGTAGACAGGCAGAATGGGAAGGGGCTGGCTTGGCGAAACTCCCAGGGCAAAGGTCCAGGGGATCTGAGGACCTGACCTCAAGGGTAAACATAAGCCTATGGCAAGGCTCGGCAGGAAACAGCTAACTTGCTTTGTTGCCTTTTGTTTTCTGTTCTTTTGAAGACCTTACAATGCTTTTTTTTTTAAAAAAAAAGATTTTATTTTTACTTACTTTTACAGAGAGGGGAAGGGAAGGAGAAAGAGAGGGAGAAAAACATCAATGTGTGAGAGATACTTCAATCAGTTGCCTCCCACATGCCCCAAACAGGGACCTGGCCTGCAACCCAGGCATGTGCCCTGACCAGGAATCAAACCAGTGACACTTTGGATAGCAGGCCAATGCTCAATTCAAGGAGCCACACCAGCCAGGGCTGAATACCTTACAATGCTTTTTAAATTAATTAAACTTTTCTTTTTGAGATCATTGTAGATTCACATGCAGTTATGACTAGTAACACAGAAATGCCATGTACGTTTTATCCAATTTATCCCAGTGGTAACATCTTGCAAAATTGCCGTGCAGTATCACAACCAGGAACCTGACATTGATGCAATCTATCAGTCTTATTCAGATTTCCCCAGTTTGACATCTACTCAAGCCCATGTGTGTGCATGTTTGTATTTAGTTTTATGCAACTTCATTCCATAGGCAGGTTTGTGTATCCACCACCGTGGTCCCGGTATAAGCAATTCCATCACACAGGACCCCTAACCCCGCCTCCCCAACACACTCTTGTCCTTGCCCTTGTCAATCACCAATCTGTTGCCCATCTCTAGAATTTTTTCATTTCAAAAATGTTATATCACTATGATCAGACAGTAGGTAACTTTTGGGGATTGGCTTTTTCCACTCAGCACGATTCCTTTAAGAGTCATCCAAAATATTGCCTGTATCAATAGTTTGTAGCTCTTTTATAGCTGAGTAGTATTTCATTTTATGGGTGCGCCCTAGTCTGTTTAACCATTCACGCACTGAAGAACAGCTTTGTTGTTTCTAGTTTGGGGCTGTTACATTCATGTACAGATTTTTCTGTGAATGTAAGTTTTTACTTCTCTGGAGTAAACGTCCAGGAGTGCAACCGTTAGCTCATAGGGCAATCAGATGTCTAGTTTTATAAGAAACTGTCAAACTCTTTTTCCAGAGTGGCTGTATCATTTTTCATTCCCACCAGCAACATACGAGTAATCCCGTTTCTCTGCCAGCACTTGCTGTTGTCACTGGCTTTTATTTTAGCCATTTAGGTAGATATTTTGGTTGCCTTTTTAAAAGGAACTCAGAAGAGTTGACTTCAAAACCACGTCATATTGTTCTGATGGTCAGACCTCCTGGGAGCTGGTGAGTCACATGTTTACTAGCTGCCCTTCCTCAAGTAATCAAACATTCAGTGAAGACCTGCTCGGTGACAAGACTTGGTTCAGATGGGTTAGAGACCAGCTCTGCCTTCTAGGAAATCCCAATCTGTCTGCCTATCTACCTATAAATTCTTTTAATCCTCCTGACAAGCTAATGAGGTAGGTACTATTATCACCCCCATTTCATAGATAAGGAAGGTGAGGCACAGAGAGATTAGGTAACTTCCCTACATCACACAGGTAGAAAAATGAAAGGACGAACCTGCCCAGGGTTATCAGACAAGGTCCTCCATAGTAAAGGACAACTGATAATCCCAAAGGATGAGTAGAAAGGAGTAGAGACACGGGCTGAGAGGGAGCTTGGCAATGTTCAAATGCATGGAGCTTGTCTTAGGCAGAAGTCTACAAATATCAAGGTCCAATCTGCACAAGAAAGCAAAGATAGTCTCTGAGCCTCCTCAGTGCAGACAAGGACCAAGGTACAGGGGAGCCATTGTGCATATCCACAGAATAGACTCCGGCCTCTGGAGCTGTTCAACAAGCAATTCAACAAACTGCTTGTGGTCCAGTGGCCTTGGACAAGCGATTGTATCCAGGATAGAATAAAATGACATTGTTTGCATTTTCTGTGGATTTTTCAGTTACTGTTTTTTTTAAGGTAGTGATATGAAATTTCCTTTTTGAATAAATCTACTCCAGTGGAAAGCTAGCAAGGTGGGAGCAAAGAAAAGAGTAAATAATGATGGCAGTTCGGTTTGGCAAAAATTGTATGTGATTGACATGTGGAAAATCCACCTGGCCACTGACCTTCAGGGATGACAATCTTCAGAAACTGAGCAGTACCTTGAAGGCTGGGCCTGACTCCCAGTGCCATGCTCACCCCCGGGTCCTACGATGGTGGCCCCCAGGCAGACGGAACACACTCTGGTTTGGGCAGTTTGCTTGGGGTGAAGGAATTAAGGGCAGTTGCCCAGCCCCCTGGAGAAAAGTGAGGACGTTGCCTCCCAAGGGCCATTAAAAGGGGCCAGAGCACATTTTCTCCGACTTTGCTCTCCCTGCCGGCCCCTCCCACCTCACCCCTCTGGGTTCCCTGGAGCTGAGGCTCCAGGACAGCTCCCTCTTGACTACTGGTTTTCAGGTGACCTAGTTTCCCCCAATAGACCCACACACCTCCTCCCACCCCCGGCCGAGAAAACCCTGCTTGGTCTAATTAAAGAATTGCCACCCTGCCGCCAACACAACAGCTGGGCGGCTCCCAAGACAGGGTGCTGGCCTGGGCGCTGGGATAGCCCACAGAAGCCCTGGCTCCAAAGGGCTGGCGACTGGCCTCCTCCAGACACCAGTGCACACCTGTCTTATATTTCCAGAGATAGCCCTGGACGGTGGTGGGGACACAGCCCAAGCTGCCAGGACTTGGGACAGCAACGGCATCATCCACACTTAAAGGAGATCCCCAAAGACCGCATTTGGAGGACAACCAGCTCCACAAGACACGCAGCCTAGTGTGTCTTGGGAATATCCAGATGGACCATCCTGCAGAGAACTGGGCACGCGGGGCCAAACGTCAGCAGAGTGGCAGGACTGGCAAGATCGGTGTGGGAGGGGTCTGAAGAGGCAAGATTGGGGGGTGAGGATTATCCAGGAAGTGTGTGTGATATAAGAGAAATCAGAAGCAAGGTAGAATAGGGTGTAGAACTTAAGTTTTCCAACAAATGGCTGTGTGAGGTCTGGCCAGAGGAACTACAAGAGCCTGCTGGTGGGCAGCAGGAAACCCAAGGCCAAGGCACTTGACCCTCAGTGAGGCAGGGCCAGGCTGTTGGGTGAGCCTGATTCAATGCCTATTGCTCTGTGGCACAATCTGAACTTGATTCCTCTTGCTGCGTCCAGTAACCCTCACTGCCTGCCAGGGGAGAAACTGAGTCAGAGAACATCCGCAGTAAGCTGGGCTGTGTTCCAGAAAGCTGAGCCTGAGAGGAGAGGGCAAGGAAGGTGCTGGGGCTTGGGGGCTGGTGGATGGGGGATGGGCAGGATGCGCTACAGGACAAAAAGAAGACTATGGTAAGAGTATTGTTTGGGGAATGAATATGCTTCCCAGAAAATAAGAAGAGGAAGAAAGGCATAGGTCCTTTGAAAGACAGTTTGGTGGTGTGGTCCTTGTAGTTCCATTATCATTCCATGCTGGGCCCTGGTTGGCCACAGCCTGTCGGCAAGGGCGTAAGTCCATGCACAGTGATTGGCTGGGGATAGACAAATGACCTAAACGGGCCCAATGAGAAGCTTTTTCATCCCACTGCCGGGAAACCATAAGCATGGACCCCAATTGCTGCTGGACATGAACTTGGTGCCGGCCATGCAAGAAGCTGGCCTTTACATGACGCCAATACTCAGGAGCCAGAGGAAAGAAACAGGGTCCTTTAACATAGGGGCCTCTGGACTTCAGCTATCCAAGCCAACAAAATACCTTTTGTCATTTAAAACAGTTGGATTGAATTTTGTTACCTGTAGCCAAAAGCCCCCTAATGCCGTCTTTCGCAATGCAGGAATGGGGACCGCAGAAGGAACAGCGGGCAAGATAAGCAGCCTCTCGCTGTGGCATACTACCAGATACCCCCACTTCCCCTTCCAGGGGCCACTTAAAGAGCGGCAGGCCAAAGGTGAGGGCCAGCCTTGAGGAAGGGTGGGGAAGCCCAAACCGGGCCGCTGCCCCCTGAGATGGGAGAAGAGGGCCCAGGCCCTGTGACTGCTCAGGTCCCAGGGGAGCAGCTGGTTGACACATCTTTGGACTCAAGCCTAGTGCCTTAAGAAAAACAATACAAAGGAAGGTGAATTCAAATGAAGGAGGCTTTAAAGCATGAGTCAGACAGTGTCTCAAAGTTCACACTGCTAAAAGAAAATGTTAAAAAAATTTTTTTTTTCCTGAGCAACCCACATCCCATCATGCCAGGTGCCCAGGCCTGGGGAGCCACGCACAGAAACCCAGCTGGGCCCTGGCCCCTGTGAGAGAGAAGATGCGGTGCCCCAGCAGGGCCCCCGTCCCCCTGCCTGTGAGGCCGCCACCAGGACCCGCTGTGGCTCTTCTGCAAGGATGACCAGTGGCCCATGTGCCTGCTGTGTATGGAGATCCAGGAGTACCAGGCCCACATCATGGCGCCCATTGACCAGGCCTTGGAGAGTTACCGGGAAAGACTTAAGACCCAACATTGTCTGACGGCCAAGATGAAGAAAGCCATGCATTTACAGGACATGGAAGTGAAGAATGCTGCAGTGGAAGAACAAGATGAAGAACCAGCGAACGAGATTCAGTGCAGAGTTTGCAAAGCTGTGCTGCTTCCTGGCATCTGAACAAGAGTAACTGTTTCTTCAGAGTTTGAGCCAAAAAGAAGAGACAAAGAAGAAACAGACTGAGAACACATTAAGGCTTCATCAAATAATCACTTCCTTGAAGAAGCTCATCTTAGAGGTCGGGGAGAAGAGCCAGAGCTCCATCCTGGAGTTGCTTCAGAATCCAAAAGATCTTTGGACCTTGAAGTTCTGTGTGCCATACACCAGTGATGAAGGCAATGCTGACATGATTCCAAGGGGCTATCAGTTTAGCTGAAAATGCAGCCCATCCCAACCTTGTCTTCTCCCAGGAAGGAAGGGACATGAAAAATGGAACATCGGCCAGTTCTCGGCCCTTATATTCTACAGCATGGGACTACTTCACTGGATGGAGGAAGCCTCGGCAGACCACCCGTGTTGTGGGAAGATTTCAACACTTACCCTGTGTGGTGGGGTGTGGGGAGTTTTCACTTCAGGGACGTGAGAGCCGAGAGGGTCTAGAGATTGCTGTGGGGCTGTGTCGGAGGACATCATGGGGATCGTTGGTGGTTCAGGAGTGTCCCCCAAGGTGGGCATCTGGGCTATTTTTTGGACCCCCACTGGCTATGGGCCCTCACAAGCTTCCCTGTAAGTCCCTCCAGGCCAGAGCCGGCTCTTCGCCTGCCAGGAGAGTTCCTAGATTATGAGGGTGGAGGTATCACATTCTACAGTGCACCCGCACGCCTTTTCTTGTCTTTCATCTTTTGTCTCTGGCTGGTTGTTGTTGTTGTGGTTGTTGTTGTTGTTGTTTGGGTGAGCCCATTAGCATCTTTAGCGTCCCAGCAGTGCCTGGTGGGAAACAAGGCTGTTCTTCCCCTGCCCACGAATCCCGACCTAGATCCCAGCCCAGGGGCATCCATTTCTTGGCCTCCTCTTTCATTTCATACATATTGATCCTTGGTAGTACATCAGTACTATCCATTCAGACTCCAGTTTCATGTTTTGTTCAACTCCCTGTGCATCCTGTGCGCACAGAGATAGGGCAGACCCCGTGAGCTGCCCTTCCAGAAGCCACAGGACTCACTTCTCTGCTTCTCCTCTGGTTCTTTCTAATTGAGCTGTTTGATATGTGTCCTCCCTGTGTTTCAGGAGAAGCAGCCCCATGTGAGGCAATTCTGGCCAATGATAGGATGGGAAATTTCCCAAGATGGGGGAAGTTTTTGTAGCTTCTAAAAAGAGGTACTTGGTTAGACACAGCCCCTTTTCTGAGGTTAGTAGCTATATGAGAACTGAGGAAAGTAACGTAACAGTGAAAAGGAAGAGGAAATATGGTCTTTGTCAGCATCCTCCAACTGTTGGATAAACCTAATCCCAAACTTCTCGTTACCTGAGATTATTGCTCCCTTTTTGTATCAGGCCATTTTAGTTGCATTTTGGTTACTTGCAGCCTCAAGTATCCTAATTGATGCTATAGGCGCATAGTATCAACATCCCACGGTTTAGGCTTCTCTCACTTTTTTCTGAAACTTGACACATTTATAGAATCCAAATTCAATTCAGTCGCCTAATTCCTCTTGCCAGTAAGTACTGCTATCCCTCACTTCTGTGGGTCAGAAAACGGATGCAGTCTTCCCTTGCTCCGCCCACAGTTACTCCTTTTCACCTGACCAGGTACGCGCCTCCAAGCATTCGTTAAGCTATCCATTCATCGCCTCTGTATATTGTATACACAAGTGCATTAATAGACTGAAAAAGTTGAAAAGCACGCATTTATACCATGCTAGCCTCTTCACATACTGCCTTCATATGACTCTGGTAACAGCTCAGTGAGATGGAAATTCAATTCCTATTTTTGCAAGTGAGAAAACAAACTTTTAAAGTAACTCATTCCTGACTGCTTCGCTGGCAAACAGGAGCATTGGGGTTAAATTCATATCTGTTTGAGATGGCAGCCTTCACTTTTTTCCTACTCTGTATTTATTTGTAAGCATTTATTGAATGCAGATTGTGGGTCAGCATGATCTTTGCTTCTTATTTTCTTACATGTTTTTATCCTATCTGTGTGTTTTTCTCGCTTTATCTTTCTACTCTCTGACTGCACGCAATCAAGAGGATTGTGAAAATTACGGGATAGTTATTGTAAAAATAATGGTTGTTTCTGTCATTATAAAAGTTGTGTACTTACTGTAGAAAATTTGGAAGGTACAAAAAGTGTAAAAAAAAATTAGTCATCAATGAGCCAAAAAAAGATTTTTTTTTTTTCTTGCTCTTAAGCTATTCTTCTTCACACAATATTGGCAGCAGCCTGGAGGAAGGCAGTCGCGGCCTTCTCCCTGAGCTTCCTGTAGCATTGAACACAAGGGGAAAAGGGAAACAAAACACAGCCCTGGCTCCCCTGCCCACCCCCAGTTGCCGCTCCCCCTCCCCCTCGGGTCTCACGTGGGACCCACTTTCTCTCCTAAAGGATGCACACCCTTGCCCCCCCCACAACACACTTATTTGAATGAACAACAGCCTCAGTCCCCACCACCCCCCAGTATAAAGATGCTTTACTCAGGAGCAAGGAGACTTCTGGGGCCCTTGCTGCTCCAAACATCTGAATTAGAACTTAGCCTTATCTTCCCCTCCACCATTCTCACAGGATTTTATGGACTGACTCTTCTAACCCTCCTGGACTTTAGGCACAATCATCCTAGACAGACATCTGGTCTTGAATACGTTGAGAGATGTGGGTCCCCTAGGGTCTGCTTCTTAAATAAATCCATCTCTTCCTGCTGTGCTCCTTCATTCAGAACTATAAGCAGTGGCCCTAGCTTGGCCCTGACTTGTCACTGTCCCCTGAAGGCCATTTACTATGCCTTAATTTGGCAAGACTTGAGGGTAGGGGCTCACGAGAGGGCAGCGGGACGCAAAATCCACGAGTTTACCAAGAACAAAAAGTGATCGAGCAACTAATGCACCATGAGCTGTCAGGAAAAGGATCGTGCCCAGAGGCAGATGATAGCCCAGTTGGCCTCTCTCTGAACTGATAGGGCCATGTTGGGAATATAGGATCAGGCCTTAACAAAAGCCAGGAGGGAAAGGGTTAACTTTGTTCCAAGTCTCTGGAGAGCAGAGTTGGGATCACAGACAGGCAAAAGGAAGCTGTAGGGTCAGCCTGGCATGAGGAAAAACTGTCAAATGTTGACAATTCAACAAAGGCCAGCCATGACACGATGCTGGGGTCCCCACCACCAAGAACCCACAGCCACTCATGACACTGCCCAGAGACAAGGTCCCGGTAGGGCTGTAGGTGGGGTTGGCCCCAATGCTGGCCTGGCAAACAGATCATCTGTATGTATTAGCAGCAAGCACTCTAACATGCATATCTGCAGCCAGCACTTGGTATCCAGCAGGTCAGGCATCTTCTCAGGACCATTCTAAGGAGGTACTGATGGATGATGTCTTGGATTCGTTCTGCCTGTGAAGGTGAGACAGCTTTCTCAGGCTCAGTTCCAAGAAAACTTCAAAGGAAGCCATAGCTCAAACAGGTGAAGGAAAACCTATGAACACACCAGTCTTCTACATTGAACTTCTCCCCGTTAACCTAAACCCACGGAGAGGCCCACACGCTTGTGGGTGAGAATGCCAGTGTGGGGGAGGCTGCAGGGGACAGAATGAAGGTGCTAAGGATGGGGCGCACATACGAATACATTAGTCAGTCACAGTGATGGTGCTAAACCAAACCCCCAATCCTCTAAAGAAGCTTATGTAATAGCTAAGCACAGGGAAATGGGAGTCAAATTACACATGCTGTTGCTCCAGGCTTGGGGGAGTGTGCTCCACCCCCTCCCTTTGCAGGGAGACAAATGCTTCCTTTGCAGCTGGAGGGATCGTTTTCCAAAGGACAGCCACCTGTGGCCGCAGAACGCCCTCCCGGGTTACACATTTATTAAACAGAGGACAGCCACTCACATTGGCTAAGGCTGGAGTGGCCTCTGCGTCTTCTGCCTCCCTCTCTCAGCATGACATCCTTGGCCAGATTTCACGCTCCTGGGCCAGCTCTTAGGCTGTTGTGGCTTCTTGGAGCACTGTGAGGCCAGGGGCTATGAGGCCACGTGTGGTAACAGGAGGAATGAGTGTCCTGAATGATTAGCAGCGCCTGCCACCGAGACGAAGGAGTGCGAAGTGGCTGCACGCACGCTGGCCTGCAACTCTGTTCTCTGTCATGTTTCCCTAAACCTGGATTTCTACACTTGCCTTCACCCCATTGTTCAAAATCCTCTAGTCTTAAACACAAACATCTAGAAAGTTATCAGAGTGAGTGGAAGGGCCCCTAAAATCCCAGGATGTCAGCCAAACAACAGCCCCAGATCACCGTGGCCTCAATAGTAGATAAGAATCAGGAATATCTTAGGTTCTCTTGTAATAGGAATATCTCTAATAACTGGCACGAGGGGGTAGAATGAAGAACTGTACTCCACCTCCCCCAGGTTCTAGGAAACCGGCATCCTTTCCTCGAGCCAACTCAAACAAGGGGTGGCAGCCCCGCTGCTGACTGCCACCTCTCCCCACTCTGTCCCTGGAGTGTAGGGAGATAAGCATTCCGCTGGCAACTGGACGGTGTCCCGTCCTGAGGGGGGAGGGGCAAAGGCACCACTACTGGCCAGGGATCCCTGTCTTGTCCTTTCCGAGCATGTTGGACCCCACACCATTACCAACATAAGTGAGAAAGGGGACTGTGGTCGGCTTCCTAACAAGATCCTTCTCTCCACTTCAGAAACTCCAAAGGTATCCCTAGCAAGTGATCTTTTCCCCTTTAGCCAGGGGTGTTCTTATACAGTTAGGAAGTAGTGGGGATGGGAATTTTAAAGAGCTTTTCATATTGTTTGTTCACTGAGGTTTAGAGAAAAGTTACAAAGGAACAAAGGACAATAAAAAGCACAGAGGTGGACTCAAAAGAGAAGGTCCTGTGCCAGAGAAAAAAAGAACGAGGAGGGGAAGAATTAGAGCAATGTGGCAAATGGATACCAATTAACCGAGCAGCCAGTAAGTGGTGGAGCTGGGATTTGAACCCAGGTCTACTTAATTCCAAAGTCTATGTACATAAAAGGAGAAGAAGGCACTAAGAACAACTCTTTTTTTTTTTAAAGTGTTTTTAAAAGATCTTCCTCATGAAATGCAACAAGATTTCAGACAATCTACAGTATTTATGACCAGGGAGCTAAGAGGACATTTTGGCTAAGAAACCAGACAGATCAACTTGTGACAGGACAAATAATTGTTGAAGTCAGTATAGAGTAAAACATGTGCTTAATTAAATTAACGATAAGCATCATAAAACCCACAAAGCATGTAAAAGAAATGAACCCAGAAATAAAGAAGGCAGGGGAGTAACGGCAGCTTCTGGGCATGGCACACCTTCCATGGGCCCAGCTCTTCACAGGTGACATCTCTTGAGATCATTGCACCAACTCTGCACTGCAGGTACTGTCTCCATTTCAAGAGGAGAAAGCTATTGCTCAAAGAGGTTAAGGAAATTTGTAAGTTGGGCTGACATTCCAGCCTCTCTTCTGATTGATCTGTGCCTATGGAGCGATGGTTAAGTCTTCTGAATACCTCCCCTGCTTGAAAATAAACAAACAAACAAAAAAAAATGCCAGGCAGGGAAGACGGCCCACAGAGGCATGACTGAGAGCAAGAAGAAGGGTCCTCAAAGGAGAATAAAAGAAATCTATGCAGAGTAAGGACAGATGAGCAAAGCCATAACTTCCCCTACTATTGGAGCTGTCATCACCCTTGGAGGCTTAGCAGGAAATAGCTGTATCTCATCCTAAATTTCATAAAATCTGCCTTCCAAATCCCTGTGGGCTCAGCCCCCTTGTCACCAGTATCCCCTTTCTTGGTGTGCACTTTCTCATTTTTCTCCTTCACCCAGCAGCTCCCAAACCAGATTTGTAACAGCAACTGTCCTCTGTCCTCTACTCCCTGTGATGAAACTGTCAGTGGACTAAATTAGGAAGTCCCCAGATGCTCTGCATTTTGGTGTGAAGTTTCCATCCAATGCACAGTCTTTGAAGTCTCTGAGTGCAGGGCCGGTGACCTTCCAGGTCACCACACAGAGACAAGCAAGCTGTAGTAGACTGCCTTTACATTGCTTCAGTTCCTCCCCTCTTTGATCTCCAGCCAAAGTTCCTTCCCTTTGATTCCCTCCTCTTGGCTCCTCTTGGATGTACAGAACTCCAAGCATACCTCTGCTTCCCCTTTGACCAGCTTGATTTCCTTCGACCATGGTAAATTCTCTGTAAGCCACAGATTTAATCCCTTGAAAGTGCGATTACCATCACAACTGAATTGACCTCCTCGTGTTGAAATCTCAGGTTCACTTTGTCAGCCACTTTGGTCTACACTCAGATATCTGGGGACCTAATATTATTTCAATTACATGACTCAGCATTTTCTCCAGCAAATTACGGAAGACGTTTTCTATTTTATATCTGAGGTTACCAATTTACTAGTTTCAGGAAATGTTCGCCCCTGATTCACTTTCGTTTTTAATTTCAAGCTACATTCATTTAATCAATACATATTTATTGCTATCTACTATGTGCTAAGCAATAAAATGGGGCACGGGAGAGTAGCTCTGAGTGTCCCTTAGTGAGCAAAACGATTGACGACAAAGGTTCTGTTTCTAGTAATGGCAGAGTAGCTCTTATCGGCCCACCCCTCTCACATGCAACTATTATAAACCCTACCCACACACACAGATAACCTATTGAAAGGCACTAGAGCTGTTCAATAACAAGCATACAGAAACTGGAGGGGAGTCAACACTTCAAAGAAAGAAATGACAATAGGTGATGGCCATATTTTTACAGCTTTTGACCGGAGTGCAAGTCCAAGTCAATGTTGTACATGGTGGCTACAGTTTGGATAGAAATCTTCACTCTGACTGAGGAATTAGAGGACAGAGTTCAGGTAACTGCAGTTGGAAAGTAAGGAGAGACATCCTAGAAAAGAGGCACAAAACAGTAGCCCCAAATCCTGAGTATAAATTCTGCCCAAATCTCCCTGAATGATGCATGTATGGGACAGGTTCCAAGCAGCTCATGGGAGGCTAACAGAACTCAAGGAAGATTTCAGCTATTTCCCGCTCAAGGGACACTGAATTCAGAGTTTGAGTGTAGCCAACTTAACTGCCTTAAAAAAAATCATTACTGTTTTGAGAAATATCTATATCTTGAAATAGAATCAAGAGTCTCTTCAAGTCTCATTCATAATATTCAAGATGTAATACAAAATTACTAGAAAAAAATTTTAAATATAAACATGTGGCCCAAACTCAAAATGAAAGACAATCAATAGAGATCTACCCCAGGAGGACCCAGGTGTTGGAGTTAATCGAGAAGAATTGTAAAGTTGCTATTATAATAACTTTGCTCGAGGGTGTAAAGGAAAATATGCTTGTAATAAATGAACAAATAAGAAATATCACCCACAGCACAGAAGCTACAAAGCAAACAAAAACTATTAATCAGACCAGTTAAATCCCCACCAACACCATCCTCTGTACTGAGTTGTACTTTTCTCTAGGGACAGTTACACAGTTCTAATACTGACTTCAATGACCAGTTTTTTAGCACTTTACAAGTGCAAGGTACTGGGCAAGCTTTTTGGAGCAAATATACAACACAAAATCTTAAACTTTGATAGCAAAAAACAGATTTTTTTCATCTGACAGCATCTATCTACTAGTTATAGGAGACTACATATACCTTTATATATAGGACACTTCTCATGTCCTCCCTTCTCTTTCAGGTCTTAAATCAGAAGAAATTGAAGCCCTGCCGTGGCCTCTTTCCAGCTCCCAGATCAGTCCTGATGGAGCCATTTGCCCCACATAAAGCTCAGAGGAATGAGGGTGCGGGGCGGGCTGCCAGGTTTGATATACCTCCGCATTTCTGCTTCCACAGCAAAAGTATCCTCCACAAGGTGGTTAGACAGATCAGTTCTATTGAATATAAAAAACTCTGGTTGTTGTGGCCCAGTGGGTTGAGTGCCGGTCTGACAACTGAAAGGTCGCTGGTTCGATCCCCAGTCAGGACACATGTCTGGGCTGTGGGCCAGGTCCTCAGTTGGGGGTGCGCGAGAGACAACTGATCAATGTGTCTCTCACACATCAATGTTTCTCTCCCTCTCTTTCTCCCTCCCTCCCCCTCCTTCTAAAAATAAATAAAATATTTTTTTAAAAAAGCTCTGGGTACAGAAATCAAAGGGAGTTACTGATCATTGTAACCTCTCTTTATCCAGTTTCATTGATAGGTGTTTTGCTTTTTCAAAACCTGGTATGAAAGAGGTTCTTAAATTTGGCTACATGTTGGAAATACCTGGAGATGCTGGGAACATATAATAAGATCACAGAGCAAGACCACTATTTAGCCACTGAAATGGCCAAAGGAACATTTTTTAAGACAGAAAATAGCAACTGTTGGCAAGAATTCTAATACACTGGAAATATAAATTGACAAAACCACTTTTAGAACTCGGCAATATCTTCCAAAGCTGAGCATACGCACACCCTATAACCCAGCAATTTCATTCCTCGGAATATACCCAACAGAAATTTCTATATACACTCACCAAAAAGCATTTACAAGAATTGAATAGCACTATTTATAATAGTCCCAAGGTATAAACTGTCCAAAATGCCCAACAGTAGTCTAGAAAAGAATTATGGTGTATTCACACAAGGGAACATTGTACAGCAATGAGAATGAGCAATGCACAATTGGATTCGCACAAGGCGACCCAGAATAAGCCAAGCGCACACACACACAAATACATACTATATGATCCCATTTGTTTAAAATTCAGTAACAGGCAAAACTGACCTATGTAATCCATCAGGATAGTGACCTGGGGGTGAGGGTGACTGGAAAAGGGGTGCTTCTAAAGTACTGGTAATATTCTGGTTGTGCTTTTTTTTTAAAGCAGGATATGGGTTACACAGGCATGTTCAGTTTGTGAAAAATTCATTCACTTTGGGTGTGTGTATTTTTCTATATTTGTTTTACCTTAATTCATTGAAATTTTTAAAAATACTGGTGCCTGGGTCCCACCTCAAGAGATTCTAGTTTAACTGATCTGAGGTGTAGCCAGGCATTACAAATCTTAAATGCTCCCCTGGTAAGTCTAACATGCATCCAAGAACCACTGTGTTAGACAGAACTTGGCAACCCTCCTTACTATTTCTTGGAGCAGAACGTGCCGCTGCTTCTCTAGAAAGTATAAAGCAGATGGGTTTTGTTTGTTTTTGGGTTTTTTTTTTTTTTTGTAGAACATTGGTAGCTCCAGGGGAGGTTAATAGGCGTTACATGGAAAAAAGGATCCATCGTCAAAAACGTCATGTTTAAAATTCTAATTATCAATGGCATTTCCAGAGCTAAGTGCTTTATCTACACTATCTCATCTAATCCTCACAACAAGCCTATGATAAAGGTATTATTAATACAGAAGGGTAAACTAAAACTCAGCAGGGTAATAATTGTCAAGGTCACACAGCCCATAAGCAACAGGGCTATGATTCGAACCCCTACCGGCCTTGACGCTGAAGCCCATGCTCTTCGCCGCTGTCCTGATCTGCCTCCACAGGCAGTGCTCGGCTGCGGGACTTGACAGGTAATGTGGGCGGCAGGTTCCACGGCATTTCCCGAAGTGGTTTCTTTGCCTCCATCCCTTACCTTCCAACCCACCATCCACATGACTGGCAGATTTTTCATTCTGAAACCAAATCTGGTTCCGTTATTTCCCTTGTAGGAAAGCGTTTAGTACCTCTCCATTGCCTATAGAGTCAAGTCTAAACTCCTCAGCCTAATGGTTCAGCCATCCAGTACGTGGCCTTGACATTTTAACTTTATCTTTGACCATCCTAATGCCCCAAACCCATCAAACACAATTTCCCAGCTACACTGAACAGGTTTGATGGGTTCATACCTCCACCATTTGTTGGGACCATGCTATGTGCCAGGTGCTACGTATAAATAAATTAATCCCCACAATGAGCCACTTAAAACAGGTATCATAGTACCCAATACATAGATAAGAAAGTGGAGACTCCTCTTGACATGCCCACTCTTACAACTCAAAAGTGGCAGAACGAGGACTTGAACCCAATTTAGATTTCTCTGCTACAAAGTGCCTGTGTAGTTTTCACTACAACACACCCACTCTCTCACCTTCATTCATGCTGTTCCACCGAGGGGCAATACCCTTCTTTCTCTCCACCTGGCAAACTCCTCTTTGTTCTTTGAGAGCTAGTACAAGGGCTATAACAATCATATCTATCATCTCTTAAGTGCTTTCCAGGCACCGCGCTCAACACTTGCCTTGCCTTGTCTCATTTCCACGATGTCTCAATGCTCTTTTTATTCCCTCTGAATTGTTCTTTATCTGCCCTGTGCCAAATGGATTTCTTTCTCCTCTCTGGTTCTCTATTGTGGCACTAAACATTCTTCAGGAATTGTTAGTTTCAGATCTGCATCTTCCACTGGACTAGATGCTCTTGAAAGACAAGGCATATGTGTCACTCACCTGTACATGCTGCTATAAAGCTACCCAGCACGTGGCAGGTGTTTCAAAAATGAGAGCGAGTAGACAGGAAGGTGGGAGACCAAAAGACTGACAATTTCACTGAGATTGTTCCATCGGTTCCATCACAGGGGGTGGTCCTTTGGCTTGGAACCAGAACTGTAGCATCGAACAGAGGAAATAGACCTGGCTGCTGGGGGAAGAGGTCACACAGAAGGCTAAATCCAGGACACATCTCACCTGGCCACCACCTTGCCTTCCATGAAGGGACAGGTTAGGATCGTCCCTGGCTTCACAGTCTCTTTAACTCTGCAAGTTTTGCAGTCGACTCCATACATCCCCACTCAGCTGATTTGTTGGAAAACAACGGTTCGGTTCATTCCACAGCACTGTTTCAGATATTTTCAAGTGCTCTTTGCCTTGTGTTGTTCTGAAGATAACCCCAGTGCATGAAGATCTCCAGGGCATGCACCCCAGAGAAAATGTGGAGCCAAGGTGTGGCTCCCCACAGGTGAGAAGATTAGCTGATCATACCCCTTTCTACATAGATTTATTCTTTTTGAGTAGGTGGACCCGTTTACAAGACAGAGACATCTTTGACCCCCACTCATTCATTGAACACCCATTTGGCGTATTCAGTGCACAATGGGCGCTATTCAGAGCACACCTCCTTGTAACACTTGGGGTAACTGCCTATTGTTACCACCCACATCCAAACACTATGAGCTCCAAGACTGTGGTCTTTTAAAGCCAGCCCCTGCTCCTTTGCTCTCACTCTTGCTGAACTCACATACATCTGCCCAGGTACGGGTGATCAGGAAGCAGTACCAGCTGCAAACTCCGCTGGGTTTTGGCACAGCCTCCCTCCACCAAACCCTGTTAGTAAACGTGGAAGCCACCAAAGAGACTATTTCAAAATTATGTTTCCCTTCCTTACTGCCCACCCATTCTGCTGCCCCCACTAGAGGTAAGCTGCATGATTTTTCTGCTCCTAATCAAGTCACTTTCTTTTGAGGATTTTAAGCCCGCCCCACCCCCACCATAGTGCATACTGTCTTTTATTAACTCATTTGTGATATTCATGAAGATTGAGGTTATCAAATAAAAGTTAGCGTAGTTTATTCATTCCTCTAGCACAATTGAACCACACTGTTCTTTCTCCTATTTTATTTGCCCACACATCTTCTTCCTCCAGGAAACGGGTATCAGTCTGAGGACAGAAGCTAGTTTAATCTAATTTTATGTCCTTCATTCCAAGCATAAAGCTAGGTAAAATGTAGTTCTTAAATATGTAACAATCTTTATGTAGGCACAGTTTAAAGGGTCAAAATTTGAATTACTGTGTAAGATCATTCAGAAACATCTTTTCTATTTTATTCTATCATACTGGCAAAAATTAGTTACTTAATAGTGTTGGAAAAGGGGATAGGGAAAGGTATTCCCACACACTGTTGATAGAATAGAAATTGATTTGGCCTCTTGAGAGGATAATTTGACAATGTCATAGCTCAAGTTGCAGGAAATTTTCCTTATAGATAAAATCATACCTGTGTACAAAGATATAAGCTGTACAAGCAAGGATGTTGCAGCTTCATACATTTAGAGCAGGAAAAAGCTGGAAACAATCTCAACTGTCAACAAGGAAGTAGAAATAAATTATGGTCAATTTTTATTACTGGAATATCATGTAGCCTTACAAACCAAGGTATATCTCTATGTGTTGACATGTGCCAAGATAAATTAGCTAAAAGAAGGAAGTTTCGGAAGAGTGTTCTATATATGTGTTAAAAAGGATAAGCATGTCAATGAATATGGATTTGTATACGTATAAGAAATTTATGGAAAGACACATAAAATATTCAGGAATTTCTTCTGGTGAAAAGAATGAGTGGTTGGTAATGTTTGGGAAAATATCACTCTCCGTTTTCCACATTTCCATGCTGTTTAAATTTTAATAATGACTTTGTATTCTTTTATTATTAAAAAGCATAAAATACAGCAATAAGAAAACAAAAGCTGGATTTTATATGTTTAAAAAAAAGAAGGAAAATTTGGAGGAAGTTGTCCCTATATCTTTAAAAGGCACTAGGCAATGTCTATAGGGCAACCTTTGCTCTCTGCCCAGTCCGTGGGATTGACTACAGAGTTCCAGAAGGGACGTGGAGACAGCAAGAGTCACGGAGAAGGGCCGAGAGCCCTGAAGGGAGTAAGTGTGAGAATGCGTGCCTTTTGTTTGCTCTGGGATCACAGGAAATGAAGCCAGTGCTGACTGAGACTCTGAACCATTCTAGGAGCCAAGAAATTCTGAGAATTCACCAGGTGACCCAAACACTAGGGCCTCTAACCAGTGCCAAGAAGCAAAGGCTAGGGATGCCTAGGTAAGTAAGGTGGTTTGCTCACACATGACCTGGGTGAGCAAACCAGCTGAACCAGCCACCAGGGACATCCATGGCACAGGGCTCTGCTCACCTATTCCCTCTGCTCTGAAGCCATCTGTGACTCCCTGGCGCTGACTTTGCTGATACTAATGTAATATCAATAGTTGAGATGTATCGAGTACATCCCATGTGCCAAGCAGAGGCTAAATGGTGAGTCATATCATCTCATACTGTTATTCCTATTTTACATAGGGGAAAATTGAGGCTTAGTGAAGGTAAGCAAGTAACTTGCTCAAGGTTGCAGTAAGTGGTGGAGGTGGGAGTTAAACCCAGGTCTGACTCCAGAGCCAGCCAAGGTCACTGCTAGCCTTCCGTCCATTTAGGGACGAACTAGAAGAAGCCACTCCCTCAGCGTAGGGACAGCCTTATGGAGCATCATAGCATTTTCAACCAAAGAAAAGCCAAAGAAGATAGTAATCAAGTGCAAGGGCTTTGAAGCCAGATGTTCTGGGTTCAAGTCCTTGCTCTGCCACCTACTCGCTGTGTGACCAGTGGAAAGTCACTGAACCTCTCTGCACCTCAGTTTCCTCAGCAGTAAAATCAGTAATAATGCCACCTCTTAGAGTTGCTAGGAGGACTAAAAGAGTTAAAGAGACAGCTATGGGCTCATAAAAAGTACCAAATGGTAACGATGGTTATTCATATTAAGAAAAAGACACCCTTTCTTCCAAGCACATGCAATTCCGCAGGGTGCAGACTTTGGCAAGCAGAGTGGGCTAGGTTCAACCCCTCCCTCAGCCAGGTTCCATCCAGCAGTACGCAACTCTACAACTTCACACTGGTCCTGCTGAGCCACTAATTCCCATGCACTGCCAGTTCTTCCTCCTAGCTACCCCTTCGCCTGCCTGGCTGTGAATCAGGATCACCTGGCACACTTTTTAAAAATACAGATTCCCAGGGCCCCGCTTTGGCCAGTGCTGATGCAGGCAAGCTGGGCTAGGGCCCAGGGATCTGGGTATTTAACAAGCCCCAGGTGAGTCGGAAAGAGTGTGTTCCCGGACCCACTTTTCTGGAAGCACCAGAAGCCCCTCAGCCCTTGCTCTGGCTGTTCCAGTGGTCCCTTGAGAGCAGACGGCCCTCCTTCCACACCTGGTCACAGGTCTGGGCCCAGAAAGAAGGCGCGCAGTAAATATGTGAGTCCGCAAGCCAGCCAGCAGAGCAGGTGGCTGTGTGAACAGGCACGACAGGCTGACTTTGTTTTCGTGTTTGAGTGGATTGTATCAGGTACCCCTCACCTTTAGGCTTGGGGGTTCCCCAGACCCTTGCTACTCAAAGTGCAGTGGACAGGCCAGCAGAATGGCTTCCCCTGGGAGCTTGTTAGAAATGCAGACACTCAGGCCCCCGATCCTACTGAATCACAGTCTGCTTTTTGCAGGAACCCCAAGATGAGCAAGACTGAGGCCAGTACCTCAGATCCCTTCCCCAGTGAGAATAAATTCTAACCAATGTGCACCTCTCACCCGTCCAAGTGCCTTTTGAGGCCAACGCCCAGCATTGAAGTTCCTTCAAACGCCCGGTGATCCCCCAGAACCACAGCATGAGCTTCTCACTAGCCCAGACCCAGGCTCAGCAGCTACCCTAGGGCTCACAGAGAACCTTTGCTTTAATAAGTTATTTATTTCAAAGTCCACATTAAAACACACCTTCTTAATACACTGAAAAGGAGACAATGCTCCAGCCTTTACAATCCTGGGGCATAGAACATTCCTTTCTTTTGTACAGAGTCACGACCCCTGCTTCCCTGGCCAAAGCCATCCAAAGACATCGGATGGCCCAAAGAAAACAAGCAATGTCTTCCTGTTGGCCAAGCTTCAAGTGATTGGGCAGATTTCACACTGGAGCTTAACCTCATTAATCCAAGGCCTATCGCATTGCTGTAAATGTCAGTGGAAAATAGCCATTCAGTGGGTTTCCTTCATTCCACCAGAAAGGGAAAAAACAGGAAGCTGACAGCAGCTGCGCCCCAGCCTGGCAGATCCCAAGAGCCCAGCTGACAGGGCGTTCCTTGTCAGCACCTCTGTTCCCGTGCCCCGGCCTGCTTGTCCAGATAAAGGTGGGTCCTGTGTCTACACGAGCAAAACGCAGTGGTGATTGCTATTCAGATCATTCAGGCCCCAAAGCACCTGCTTGGGAAAGGAAACAGTGTGGTCTGGATTTCTTTGGCCTGAATTACCAATTGGCCGATCGTCATTCAGATTCATCTAAATCCCTTCTTCCCATTCAAAATGTCCTACAAGCCAAAGCTCTGGGACTCCAGGGGACATAAGGCGTTCCAAGACCTCATTCATCTCTTTAATGCATATTGATTGTCTCCTGTGTGCCTGGCATCATGCTGGGCAACTGGGGACACAGAGCTGAATGAATTAGATACAGTCGCTGGCCTTATGGGGTTTCTAGGCCAGTCTAAGCTCTCTCAGCCTGGGCACTATGGACATTTAGGATTGTATAATTCTCTGCTGTGGGGGCTGTCCTGTGCACTGTAGGGTATTAGCAACATTCCTGCCCTCAACCCACTAGATGACATAGCACCCCTCCCCAGCTGTGACAACCAAAAATGTCTCCATTGTCAAATGCCCTCTAGGGAGCCAAACTGCCCCCAGTTGAGAACCACTGGCCTATTAGGTGAGACAGACTAGAAGAGTAATGACCACAAACAACCGTCTAATCAGAATTTTGATAAGTACCATGTAGGAAAATATTGTGGATACTACATCAATATTATCTACAACTTGGAAACCAGGCATTTTTGTGTGTGTGTAATTATAAATCCTTATGACAACTCTGATATATGTGTGTGTGTGTGTGTGTGTGTGTGTGTGTATATATATATATATGTATGTATATATATAATTATCTGTATTCCAGATAAAGAAATTGAGGCTCAAGGAAATGGAAATTGTCCAAGGCCAAAAAGCCAGTGGAAGACAGAGTCAGAATTTGAACCCTGGCCTTAAATAACTCTGCCTCCCACGGAAAAGGAAATCTGAGCCTTTGTCTTCTGTAAACAGGTAGGGTTTGTGGTCATGAGATGCTCTGACCAGCCATCCTCAAAGACCCGTATTCCTTCCTGGGGTCATTGTGGAACTCAGCCACCACCTGCTAAATCAATCAAGCTGCAAACTGACTACATCAAGGCAACTTGGTGGGACACTAGCGAGCGGAAGAATGCAACCTGAACTCAGGCGGCCAAGAACACCTCCCCCTCGCCAAGTGCCTGCACACAGGGCCTTCTCAAAATTCAGGGCTGGGAGAGAATGGGGAAGTACCCAGATAACCAGAGCATGCCCCGTTGTGACTCATCTCCAAAGTGCCTACTGTCCAGCATCCAAGGGAACACCGTGAAAAAAGCCAGACATTCTGCAGTCAGCTTTAGGTATTTACAAGAAGCGTAAGTGAGGTGGTATAGGCTAGCACGTAACAACTTTGGAAACCCCCAGACATGAATTGCCACCACATGTAAGCTGCATGCCTTTTGCAAATCACCTCATCCCTCGTGCCTTGGTTTACCCCTCTGTGCAATGGGGATAAATACATCCACTTCCATGAGTTGGTGTGAGGATTCAATAGCAATGCAAGCAAAGACTTTGGACAATACCCACCGCCCAGAAAAACACTTGGTACAATATTAAAGGGGCCAGATCACGACACTTTCTCTGCCTCCATCCTCTTCCTTCAAATTTGAGAAACTGAGTCCCAGGAAGAAAGAAACTGGTACAGAAGTATCTCATCTCAGAGAGCATCTCAGGAAGCATCTCAGGTAGGAGGGGACCTCTCTGCTTCCCAGGTAGAAAGACGAGGAAGGGACAGTTAATGTATTGGCAATTAGCACAGCCCAGCCTTTCCTCCCAGGCAGAAGTCAAACCTAGACTTTCTCAGGTGCTACAACCAGACAACTCTCCACAGCCTGCAGGGCACCTCCTTCGCGTCAGCGAGTGTTCAGTAATTCAGGATCCCTTGGCAGGATGGCCTCTGCCTGCCTCCCTGGCTTTGCCTGCTGCCCCTGCCTCCATATACCCTGTGGTGACGGCGCTCCAGCTGCACTCCCCACGGCTCTCAGAGGCACCAAGCCTCCGTGCCTTTGCACAAGCTGTTCTCTCTGCTCAGGCTGCCTACCCCTCTATTACCCACCACCTGGAAAATTGTCTTTGAAGGGCTCTGATGGGTTCCCACAGCAAAATTTGCCCACCTGTTATTGGTCATCACAGACTAATAATAACAGCAACTAACATTTGCAATCATGGATGAATATCTAGAGGGCCCTGAGCTAAATTTCTCACCCACATGGTCTCACTTGTCTCCTCACATCAACACCCTACGTAGGTAGCTAATATGCTTGAGAGGTAAGGCATCTGTCCATCGCCACCCAGCCACAAGGTAGCATAGTCTGGAATGAAACCTGTTGGCTGGCCTGAGCCCACCTGTTCATACATCACTTTATTCTTCACTCCTTTTCCTGCCAGTGAAACTGGTATCCCTTGCTATCTGTTGGGGACAGTAGCCTCACAATCTGTTTCCAGGCCTGCCTCTCCCTCTCCCCTGTAGAAAAAGAACCCTTAGAATTATCTTCTTCATCTTGAAATCCCTTGCTAAGCATAAGGTCTAAAATAAAATAAACACCTATTGGATAAATCAATGAATCCTGGAAAACAATTGCAGCCAAGGGAGAAAGGCTTAGTCACAGACATCCTAGGGACAGGCCCATGCTAGACTCAAACTCCCAAGAGGCAGGCCCCCAGGCTGAGAGGCTTCACCTGTCCTGGTAGCTAGAGGCAGAAGAGGTCTGACTCCACCAGACCAGAGGTGGTG
The DNA here is from genome assembly GCF_021234165.1 of Pteronotus mesoamericanus. Lineage (NCBI taxonomy): Eukaryota > Metazoa > Chordata > Mammalia > Chiroptera > Mormoopidae > Pteronotus > Pteronotus mesoamericanus. The sequence goes on from NW_026555105.1 coordinate 15,015,757, forward strand.
GGAGCTCACTGCAAGGGAGGAAATGGTGGTGACAGTGACAAGTATCGCTTCCTGTGTTCCTGCCCATGCCAGGTGCTGTACTAAGCGCTTTCTGTGCTTTAGGGTCTCACGGAATCTTCAAAATCCCATGAAGTCAGCATTACTATCACTCCCACTTTACAGATGAGAAAGCCAGGACTCAGAGAGAGTAAATAATTTACCCAGGGTCACAGAGCTGTTAAGCACAAAGCTATAATTGGAACTAGACCTGTCAGGTCACTTGCTCTTCATATTTTCTAGCTTTCTGTAGGAGTCAGGCTCATCCGGGCCCTGCTTGAAGCCCAGTCTCTAAGATGAGCTGGGGATAAAGAAGGTCTCCTGGTCTCTACTGGAAGGATGCCAGTTGGGACCCACTACACACCAAATGCTCCAAGTCCTCCGTGTGGGGTGGCAGGGGGAGGGGGAGGGGATGGTGGCTAAGTTGCGGGAGGAGGGCAAGGTTGGGTGGGGATCCTGAGGATCCAAACACAGCACATGAATCCACGCATGTGCCTTCTTCGACCGGCAAACCCAGGCTGGCTCCTGCCTCTGGGGGTCAGAGAAAGCTCACTCTGGATGATGGGGCATGTTTTGAGAGGAACCTGGGGCTCTAGTTCCCCAAGCATCCTAATGAGCTCCGCAGAAAGGTCTGGCCTTGGGGAGAAACCCACCTTCCTACATCGACAACCTCTTAGCCCTGTGGCTTAGGCTCCCAAACAGACTTAGCTAGGTTAGAATTTAACCCCTACTCCAGCGTCAATCACCCGAGAGATGGAGTCTGAGTATGCATTGGCCTTGCCTGCCTGCCCTTCCCTGCCGGGGCAGATCCAGAGGGCACCAGGATGCAGGAGCCCGACCCATGAGCCACAGAAGATGGATGTCACAGTGGGGGAAATCGAAAGAGAGTAGGAAGGATCAAGTGGTCTTCCTGTAGGAAGATATTCCAGAGGCTGGAAAGAGTTGGGACCAGGAGAGGAGTCAGGAAGGTTCCAGGGTGGAGGGCACTGTTGGGTGGACTCCAGCGGACAGCAAGTGCAAAGTTGAACATCCAGAGTGGCCTGGCTGACCTCTCACTGGGGATTTGTGGGGGAAGGCCCTGAGCAGGTTGCCAGCTGAAAGGATTCACCAGCGCCCACCAGCCGACTGCAAGCTGGCTCTTTATGACACAGCCAGGGAAGGAGGTGTGGGAACTCCCCCCGCCCCTGCAGAACCACCCACCAGGGCTCCACTTCTGCTCCTGCCCTAAAGAAGAGAAAAGGCCCCACTCAAAACCAGCATGAAAGGCACCAGCATTTACTGAGGAGCACTCATCCTGCCACGCTCTGCTGCACCAAGCTCTCCTCGGGTCCTCTCACCCATCCCCCAGACGGGGCTGCTTCTTAGCCCCATTTCCTAGACGCAACTGAGGCTCCCGGAGGCCAAGTGCCTAGTCCTGGGGCAGATGGAGCTAGTCACCGACGGAGCTAAAAAGCTTTATAACCAGCCTAGGAGGAGTCCTCCCAGATGGAGGGGTGTTCTCGGTACTGCGCCAGCCGCAGGAAATGGCAGGGCACAAGGGCAAGTACCCCCTCGGGCTCAGGCGGCGAACGACAGGGCCCTTCCCGAGAGAGCCCTGGGGGAACGGGCGCCTGGTACCGCAGGGCCCCGGTCCTCCACAGAGGGCGATTCAGAAGCAGCACCTGGTGCCCGCGGCCGCGGGGAGCTGGTGGGCTTTTCTGACAGCGAGAACAGGGGCCCATTATGTGGAATTTAATCACATGGGCGCGCAAGCAGCTCGGCTTTCGGTTTTGAGAAGCGCTTTTCAGCCGCGTCTCTCCCTTGGCGCCCGAGGTGCCCGGGAGCGCCTGGTCCCAGGCTCCCGGGAGGGCCAGATTCAAAGCTCGCCGAGGCTCAGTTATACACCCGGGGCTGGGAGCTGCATCATCAGCATCTCCAGGGCAGCCGGGCCCGGGCTGGTGGAGGAGGAGGAGAGAAGGAAGGAGTCTGCATCAGGGAAGGAGGCGGCAGCGAGCGCCTCCCCCTCCTTGCTCTCCACTTAGGGCAGTCGGGCAGCTCAGCCTGGGCGCTCCGGGTGACCTTGGGGAGACCCCCGGAGCGACCTCTCTGGGGCGGGCTGCAGTGTCAACCCATCCTAGGCGCTCGGGGGCGCTAATCCGGCCGGAGTCGAAGCGCGGGACTCGGGAAGAGAGGAGCGCTCCGGGCTCGGGGGACCCAGCAGCTGGCGCACGGCAGCCCTTTGGAGAGGCCGGGCGCACCTCTCCCTGGGCACAACCACGCGCGGCGTCTCCCCGGGGCCGGCGATCTATGTCAGTGGGATCCCGCGGCTGGATGGGTCGGCACTTGCGGTCACCTGCCCCTGGGGACCTTTCCCGCCAGAGCAGGAGCGCTCCCTGAGCCTGGCCGCTGCCTGCGGACACCAAACGCCGCCACGCGAGGGGGCGGCACCCCCATTCCTGGCCCCGAGGTTGGGCGCCGGGGCTCTTTGGTGCACGCTGTAGCTCCCGATTCCCGTTATGGAGCCCCCCAGCAGACAGCGACCCGAGAGTCCAGAACCAACCGAAATCTCCCTGCCTGACCCAAGACTGGGTCACGGCGACCCCAGCCAACAACCTGCCAATGCGCCCCCCGCCCCCACCTCCGGCCTCGTTGTTGGCGCGCAAGCCCGGGGAGAACGCCCAACCCCAGTCCGCCTTCCCGGACGGACCTACGCTACCCGTACCTGCCTTTCCACTGTCCCCTCCCTCCAATTATCTTAAGCAGACGGCCCGTGGCCAAAGCGCCCCACACACCCCCAGCCAGGCTGTCAGAGGCCAGGACCACCTCCCCGGCCCCGTCCTCATCCCCCGCCCGCCCGGTCAAGCCGCAGAGCGCAGCAGGGAGGCGGCGCCGCCGCGGAACTCACCCTCTCTCCCGAGCCCTGCCCGGGCGGCTCCCGGCCCCGGCTCTGTCCGTCTGCCCCCGAGCCGCGGCTGCTGTTGAGGCGACTGAAGCGGGCGCTCCTCGGCCCCGAGCCTCCGCACCGCCCCTTGGCTCCTCCCCCAAGGCGGGGCCTGAGCTCCGGGGATGCGGGTGGGCGCGCTCGGCCGGTCCCCCTGGCGGGGGAGCGCGCTAAGGGTCTCAGCGCTCTAAGGATGGGGCTCCTCCTTTGAGCAGCTGGAAATTGAAGAAAGGTGGGACGCGTCCAGGCTTCGGAATAGTTTTCCTTATAGTCGTCCCTCTTTCCCGCCACCACCACCACCGTGCAAAAGGAAGCCCAGGACGGTATCCTGGCTCCCTTTCGACAGAAGGACACCACCAGGAAGCCCAGAGAGGGGCACTAACCTGCCCAAGGCCACACAGAATTAATACCGCGCCAGGAATTCACGTCTCCTTCCTTGAGGGCCTGAGCAGCTCGAATCTGAAGGCTTCATAGGCCGACAATGAGACCGGCCAGCTCTTGCCCTGGGACAGGTCTGTCGGGGCAGGTGCCCCAGCTGCAGGGCAGAGAGCAGAAGCGAGGCAGGGGTACGCGGGGGCTGTGGCCTGCGACGTGGACTCGCATTATTTCCCCTTTCTGGGAAGAAAGGAGGTGAAGCGAAGGAGGAAGGAAGTGGTCATACCTCCGCTGACGTCTGCCACGATCTAGAAAGGGGCTGCCTCCCTGAGATTTAAGGCTAAAAATGCGGGGGGGGGATGTTTTTTTAAAAAGGCGAGCGCCGGTGTCTTCTCTCATCGAATTTAAGCCTCTTTCCTGGGCTGAGAGCTCTGAGCACCATCTTTTCTTTGCAAGACCAGCGATTTAACTACCTAAAGGCTGATGTTGAGAGGGCCCTACTTCCCTCCCTCCCCCCATAGGAAGAGGAGAGAAAGTTAACAAAGGGGGAAAATCCAGCGCAAAACATTCTCTGGAATCTACACTCCCTGAACACTGGCTGTCGAACAATGGAGTTCTCTTCTCCACAAAGGGCCTTGTTTCCTGAGCTTTCTCAGCCTCCAGATCAGAGCTCTAGGGCCAGCCAGCCGGGTGCAGACAAGGTTTGAGTTTGGTGGGCTTGGGGGTGGGACCCAGTTAATTCGATTTCCAGCAGACTTGTGTGAAGAAATCCTCGAGGTCATTACTCACCAGCAGTGTTCTCCTAGGGCTGACAGCATAACCTGAGTTCAGTGATGTTCTGCTTGCTAAGGAAACTCAGTAACATTTCAGGGGGAAGGGAAAACCTCTGCCCCTACCAAGGCCTCCGAAAGACACCCCCCACCACCACCACTCAACTCCTGGCTCATTCCCAGTTCATTAATAATCCAGCTGTGAATGCCACTGCTTCAATAAGAGCAATTAGAGAGCAGAGCCAGTGGGGAGGAAATAGAATGATGTTGACTGTAATTCGAGGGGACCATGGTTCTCCACAGAATATTTCCATTGATTTGTCATGAAGAGCCGTGGGCTGAGCGGGTGGGAATTCATCTGTCTGAGGCAGAAGGACTTGGAGTCTGCGTTCCCAAAATGAAGCCTTGAGGATGCGCCCAGGTGCCCGTGCTGTGCTGGCCATTGACACCATTCACAAGGTTTGACACCAGAAGTTCAAGTACGTTCAGAAAAAGGTGGAAGATTCACACTTCCTGGTTTCCAAACTTACGATGATAACCAAGACCGTGGGATGCACTTATAAAGATAGACATACGGATCAATGGAATAAAACTGAGAGTCCAGACACAAACTCTTACATTTACAACCAATTGATTTTCAATAAGAATGACAAAACAATTTAATGGAAAAAGAATAGTCTTTTCAACAAATGGTGCTGGCTGAAACAACTAGATTCCCACATGCAAAAGAATGAAGTTGGACCCCTTACCTCACACCATATACAAAAAATAAACTCAAAATGGATCAGACTGAAATGTAAGAACTGAAACTGCAGAACTCTCAGAAGAAAACATAGGCTTACCTAATGACCTTGGAGGAAGTAATGGTTTCTTAGCTATAGCACCTGAATCACAAGCAACAAAGGAAAAACTATATAAGTAGGGCTTCATTAAAATAAAAAACTTTTGTGCTTTAAGGGACGCCATCAATAAAAGTGAAAAGATAACTTTTGAGCTGAATTGCGTGTCCTCCAAAATTCACATCTTGATGTCCCAGTACCTCAGAATGTAACTGTATTGAAAGGTCTTTAAAGAGGTGACTAAATTAAGATAAGGCCCTTGAGATGGGACCCTAATCCAATATGACTAGTGTCCATATAAGCAGAAAGAGACATCAGGGATGCACACACAGAGAAAAGACCTGGTGGAAACACAGGGAAAATGTGGCCATCTGCAAGCTGGAGGAGAAAGGCCTCAGGAGAAACCAAATCTGCAGACACCTTGATCTTGGACTTCTAGCCTCCAGAACTGCGAGAAATAAATTTCTGTTGTTTAAGGCACCCCATCTGTGGTACTTGCTTACAGCAGTCTTTGCAAGCAAATACAATGACCTACAGAATGGGAGGATATGTTTGCAAATCATGTAGCTGATAATGGACTTGTATCTAGAATATATAAGAAACTCTTATAATGCAATAATAAAATGTCAAATAACTTGATTAAAATGGACAGAGAATCTGAATAGACATTTCTCCAAAGTAAATATACAGCCCAGGCCAGGTAGCTTAGTTGGTTAGAGCACCATCCCGATACACCAAGGCTGTGGGTTGGATCTCCAGTCAGGGCACATACAAGAAGCAACCAAGGAATGCATTAACAAGTGAAACAACAAATCAATGCTTCCTCCCTGCCCCTTCCACTCTCTCTCTCTCTAAAATCAATATAAATAAATAAATAAATAAGAAGAAAATGTACAAATGGCCAACAAGTACATGAGAAGATACTCAATATCATCAACCATCAAGGAAATGCAAATCAAAACCACAGTGTACTTTCAAACTCATTTGGATGGCTATAATCAAAAAGACAAGAAAAGGTGAAAACTCATGCACTGCTGGTGGGAATGTAAAATGCATCACTGCTTTCAAAAACAGTCTGAAAGTTCCTCAAAGTGTTAAACATAGGGTTACCAGAGGACCCAGAAATTCCACCGCTAGGTATATACCCAAGAGAAATAAAAGCATACATCTTCATGAACTTGTACACAAATGTTCATTGTAGCATTAATGATAATGGCCAAAAAGTGGAAAAACCCAAATGTCTAGCAAATGATAAATGGGTAAATAAAATGTGGTATACCTATGCAATGCAAATTGTTTGGTAATCAAAAGGATTGAAGTCCTCATACACGCCACAGCATGGATGAGTCTTGAAAACATGTGTTAAGTGAAAGAAGCCAGACACAAAGCCACATATTGTATGATTCCATTGATATGAAATGTCCAGTATAGGCAAATCTATAGAGAGAGAAAGTAAATTAGTGGCTGTCTAGAGTTGGGAGGGGGTTGGAGGGGCAAGTGGAGACTGGCAGATACAGGCACCAGTTTCTTTTTGGAGTGATGAAAATGTTCTAAAATTGATTGTGGTAATGGTTGCACAACTATGAATAAACCAAAAACCATTGAATTGTTCAGTTTAAATGGGTGAATTGTACAGGTGTGAATGACATCTCAATAAAGTTTTTACCCCCCAAAAGTTAAATTAGTCTCTGGTCCCTGAAAACAACCATGTTTTTCCAAATCTCCTCGACCATGTCCTCCAAATCTCTTTCTCTTGTCCCCAGGTGATCAATGAAAAGCAAATCCCTTTATGTTAAGGTCATTTGTGATCTGTTAGACATTAGGAGACATGCCACAGCTAGTGAACATTCTAATAGGCTATAGAAAATATTTGAGAACCTGAAAATAAATGGATTGGCTCCAACAAATAAAATCTATAAACATTGATGTTTACAAATATAAAATTAAATATCTATATAACTTTAGGTCAACCAGTCAACTGCAATTCAAGTACTCAGAGTTACATATAAATTATATGGAAAATAGAATTTGAGTGAATTATGTGGTTACTATGAGGCAAGGCAAGGACTCTACAATAAGGGAGACCTAGAGACTCCTGAGACTGTTAAAAAAAAAAAAAAAGAACTACTCCAGATCTAAAGAATTTATTTTCAAAGTTATTTAATTCCCTGGTTTTAATGCTGGTCAGCGGACAAGTGCTGGGCTGGCTGCCTTCAGTCATTCAACAAATAGCCCAAGGCCTGGCCCAGTGTTGGCCTTGAAAGGTGGCTGCTGCTGCTGGTGAAGATGGTTGGCTCCAGGCCCAGGCCCAACCAACAGATGTGCAGGAAGTGCAGAGGGTGCCCCGAGGCCCACGAAAAAATGAGCCAAGTCGGGGAAAAACATTCTGGGTAAGAGTCCTGGCTCTGCTATGAACCCACTGGGCAGTCATTTCCCCTTCCAGAGTGTCTGTTTCCTGGTCTATAAAACTCCGATTGTACAAAACTTGCATGTGTTCTTGTGTGCATTTTCCCCCCCCGTGTCTCCATGCTTTTAAGGGAAGTGACCTCTCTTCAACCTCTGTTGTACGCTCCCCAAAGGGCACAGGTCAAGCTGCTTGCACTGATGGGGCCCCCATCAGTGGTGTGGAGGGAACACCAGATGTTTGTGGCTAGCAGGTGAGCTCAGTCCTCTGAGGCTGTGAGTTTAATGGTAACTACGTGGGGGCTGATGGATTTCCATTTTTATATTCAGTTTAGAGAGAACCCTCCTAGCCCTGGGACTCTCAATCTTGACAGGATATTGGAATCACAAAGGGATCTTTTAGAAATGTTGATGCCCAGGCCCTACCCCCAACTGTGTGAATCAGATTCTGCAAGTGGAGCCTGTACTTTTAAACATACACGCATACACACAGATCCAAAAAACTCCCCAGGTGAGTTAAAAACACAATGTACAGCCAGGCTGAGGATCACCAGCTAAGTGTGTGTTTCTCAGACTTCAGGAGCATGGAATCACCTGCAGGAAGGTAAGAAAAAAAGTGTGAAAAGGCTGCTTCCTAGGCCTGTCCTTTGTACTCCTTTCTCATTCCTTGATGTGGTATGGGGCTCAGGGATATGCATTTTGACTGATCCAAAGAGCCGTATGTCTGAGCTAATGACTCCACCTGCCCTGAGAACAACACCTCACTGCCTTGAACTTACACAGGCTTTCCCTCATTCCCTGAGTGGAAGAGTCACCTGGGGCCCTTATTAAAACATGCAAATTCCATTTTACGATCACCAGTATAATAATCAACTGAAGAAGCAACGGTCCTCAACAGATGTTAAAGCCATTGAGTGAGAGGTTTGGAGTAACAGAAGAATCACGTGGTTCAAAATATCAAACCGCAGATTATTTACTAGTGAAAAAGGGGGAAAGGTGCCTACAATAGAGAGACCCAGCAGGTTCTGCCAGAATCAAGTGATCAAGCCCACAGCAGCAGCGGCGGGACAAGCGGACACCGCGGGCCTCCAATGGGATGCAGTGTGATGGATTCGACATCTTCTCTGTTGTACTCTTGCCAAAAATACTTAACCTCATTTTAATCAGGAGGAAAATTTAGACAGATCTAGAATGTGGGGCATTCCACAAGGCTAGGCTCTCTTTTAAAAAGTTAATATCAGTTGGGTTTTTTTCAAAGCGGGGAGTTATTCTAGATTAGAAGGGTTAAAGGGATATAAAATATGTGCGTGTGTGCACCTCGATTGAATCAAGAATTGAAAAAGTAAATAGCTATAAAAGAAAGGTTGCAGGCCATTAAGAATTTAAATATTGCTCATATACTGGATAACATTATTGAATTAATGTTAGTATTCTGAGATATGATGATGGGAATGTAGTTATGGAAGAGAAGGTCCTTTTCTTATTCTTAGGGGATGCATGCTAAATAGAGGGCAAAGGAGGGAGAAGGAAAGGCAGAAACGTGCCAAAAGGCTACCAACCAGTGAATCTGGGTGAAGGGTATCCAAGTGTTCCTTGTACCTTTATTTCACTTTCTCTAGAGGTCTGATATTTTTCAAAATAAAAATGTGCCCTGGCTGGTATGGCTCAGAGAATGGAGTGCTGGCCTGCGAACCAAAGTGTCACCGATTCTATTCCCAGTCTAGGGCACGTGCCTGGGTTGCAGGCCAGGTTCCTTGGTAGGAGGCACGAGAGAAAACCACACATTGATATTTCTCTCCCTCTCTTTCTCCTTCCCTCCTCCTCTCTAAAAATAAATAAATTCTTTTTTAAAAAAATGTTTGGGGAGGGAGAATGCAGCTTCCCAAGCCCCACCTCTTGGAGGTTCTGATTTAGTAGAGCCAGAGTGAGGCCTGGGATCTGTATTTTTAAAGGAGCGCCCAGGTGGTTTTTATCTGGTTCAAGGCTTCACCATCCCCAGAGGTCCCCCTAGCAAACTGCGCTCCTGGCTGCCTTTCAGTTTCTCAGATGTCCACCAGGTACCACCATCTCTTAGCACATCCTGTTCCCTCTGCCTGGCCTGCTGTTCCCTCTATCTGCTTAAATCCCACCCTTCTTGCAGCCCAAATGTCACTACCTCAGGGAAGGCTTCCGACAAGCCTCTCAGTCAACCTCCCTGGTAGTGGTTCTCATGGCCCCAGAGACCACGGGTGTAATTTTACACATAGTCATGACTTTTGGATTAATGTCTGCTTCTCCTATTACATAGTGTTAGGTTCCGAACTGTGCCCTCCCCTACCCCAATTCATATGTTGAAATCCTAACCCCAGTGCCTTAGAATGTGACTGCATTTAGAGATAGGGTCTCTAGAGAGGGGACTCAGGTCACAAGAGTTCAGATAGGATGGGTGGGCTCTCATCCAATATGAATGATGTCCTTATAAGAAAAGGAGATTTGACGCCCTGGCCAGTGTAGCTCAGTTGGTTGGAGCGTTGTCCTGTAACCAAAGAGTTGTGGGTTTGATTGCCAGTCAGGGCCTATACTTAGGTTGCAGGTTCGGTACCCAGTCCGGGTGCATACAACCCCCTCTCCAGGAGCATATGGCAGGCAATCGCTCAGTACTCCTCTCTCGCATCAATGTTTTTCTCTGTCCCTTCCTCTTCTCCCTTTATCTCCCTCTAAAAAAAGCAATGAAAAAGTGTCCTTGAGTGAGGATTAAAAATTAAAAAATAAAAAGAAGAGGAGATCCGAGATGGAGAAAAGACCATGTGAAGACACTGGAGAAAGACGTCCATCTATCTACAAGCCAAGAAGAAAACACTCCTGTTGACACCTTGGTCTCAGACTTCTACCCTCCAGAACTGTGAGAAAACAAGTTTCTATTGTTTAAGCTACCCAGTCTGTGGTCTTCGGTTATGGCGGCCCTAACAAACTATGTAGATAGCAAGTGACGCTGATCAGGGGCCAGATGTGTTCTGTTTACGTCCAAATTTGCAGGGCCCAGCCAAGCCTGGCACACAGGAGGAGCACAGGCAGGCTCTGCTGAATGAATGAAGTGGGAGAACACATGACCGGCCCAGGCACATGGTAGGGCTTCAGTAAACAGCGCTTGAAAATGCTACAAAATAGTATTTGGGAAATTACAAACTGAGGCTTAGGCTTGCTTCCTCTCATTGTTTGTTTTGCTGGTGCTGGCGCCTTTGCCTTCAGCCCTGCACCCATCTAGCTATTGTCACCCCTTGTCCCTGGGGGAACACAGATGCCACCTGCAACAAACACAAATGGTTTCTCAATCCTGAGGTGTAAAATAGAGCCTCAAACCTCCAGTCCGAGTAAGAGCCAGGGAGCCAAAGCACTTTTCATGTGTTGCCCTCAGACAAGAAAGGAAAGTTCTCCTGGAATTCTAGGAATCTAGGCTTGGAAGATAGAGAGGCAAAGCTTGAAGTAAAAAGACAAAATGTTTATTCCCAAACAACAGATTGGTTGAAGAAAGGCTCAATTCCAGAATGTTTAGGGAAACGCAAATTAAAAATCCAGGCGGCAGGTTTGATCCCAAGTCAGGGCACAGGCCTGGGTTGCATGAGAGGCAACCACACATTGATGCTTTTCTCCGAGTCTTTCTCCCTCCTTTCCCCTCTAAAAATAAATAAAATCTTTAAAAAAAATTTTTTTTTAATCCAGGAGGTAAAAGTTGACAGCTATCAGGAAGAGGGAAAAAACCCCACAGGCCTGTCAATACTGGGACAGGCCGAGACAATGGATCAGGAGCCCGCTGGGGTGGGGGTGCCCAGACACTGGTACTACCACTTGGGAGGGAAGTTCGACATTATTTAGGAACATTGGATGTGTGTGTCCTGTGACTCAGCAACTCCACTGTGAGGAAAACCTGGCCGGAAGAAATCCTTCCCCCTGTTCAGGAAAAGACATGTATTCTAAATGCTTACCAATAGGAAAACGGATACTCATGAATTAGGAGGTATTTTAATATGATGGAATTTTTTATTATTAATTATTCCCTTTCTCCATTCCTACAAGGAACTCTGTCCCCCTGCCCCTTTTAACATGAAAATCTCATGGCACCCTGACTGGCGTGGCTCAGTGGGTTGGGCGTCGTCCCACAAAGCGAAGGGTCACCAGTTTGATTACAGTGGGGGCACAGGCCTGGGTTGCAGGCCATGTGAGAGGCAACTGATCGATGTTTCTCTAGCACATCGATGTTTCTCTCCCTCTCTTTTCCCCTCCCTTTCCCTCTCTCTAAAAATAAATAATTTTAAAAAATCTTATGTCTTCCCATAATGTTACTTGAAATTTCAAAAGAGAGGCCTGCAAGAAATCCTTTCTCTGGAACCGGGGTAGGGGATGGGTAATGTTTTGGAATTCAGGGCTTTAGAATTTCATAAATATAATGTGGTACATGCACTCTATATTAGTGATTCTTATACTTGAGCATGAATCAGATCACCAGGAGGGTCTGCTAAAGCGCAGATGGCAGGACCTCATCCCAGAGTGTTTTGATTGAATAGGTATGGGATGGGGCCTGAGAATTTCCATTTCTCACAAGTTCCCCGGTGATGCTGACGCTGCTGGTCTGAGGACCACTCTTTCAGAATCACTGCTCTCTATTACATAACACCCCTAGATGGGTCAAGAACAGCATCCCATAATCAAACATTAATAGTCCCACTGTGAAATAAATATATGTTATAAAGAAATAAATGTGTTACAACAAATACATAAGTAGCCTTATGTCAGTTCAGATTAGGTTTTGCTATGGAGTCATCTTCTGTAAACTGATGAAAAATCTCTGTTTTCAGAGAATTTTGACTTTTGGAAGAAAGTAAAAAGGATTGTGGATTTCTAAGTGATATATAATGGCCAAGGAGGAAAGCACACAAAAAATGGTTAAGTACAATTGACCCCTCCACCGCTGGGCATTGTGAGTGTTTGTGGAAGGGATGGATGGATGAGAATAAGCTCCTAACAGAGAACAGTGGGTCTTACATTGTGTCTATTGGCCGCCAGGTGGCAGCAACAAAACTGCCCATAACAGTCACATCAGAAGAACAGGAGGGATGGGGGATATTCCCAAGGCCATCTTGAGAAAATGCAATCTGTGCATGTCTGTAGCAAGTATAATCCAGGATCCATGTGGTCCAGTCAATTATTGTAATAGAATAAATTTGGAAATAGATTTATTCAAATGCCATTCAAAAGTGGAATGATTAAATAAGCCATGGCAGGAAACATAATGGAATACTATTCAAATGTTAAATGAATGAGTTAACTTCACCAAAAAATGTGCAGGAAATATATGAATAAAATTTTGAAGTTAATTATGTTCCATGAGGACCAAGTTAAAGGGAAAAGACGTATTTCCACTTTTGGCTAGAAGATTCAATAAAGAAAAGATACCATCTCTCATCCTTTAATCTATCATTTCAACAGGATGCAAATAAATATTCCAACCAAATTATTTTGGAACTGAACAAACTGGCTACAAGAAAAATCCTGGAAAAAAAAAGAGAGAAACCTGGGTAAACAAACTCTGCCATATCTTAAAGTGTATTATAAAGTGAGATTAATAATTCATTGTGAATTCAGGAATAGACAGAGGGATGAACAGAGCAGATGAAGGAGTCTGGAAGTAAACCAAAATATACAAGGTCATTTAATAAATAATACAGGTGACATTGAAATCAGTGGAGAACAGGCGGAAAACTCAATAAATATTGTTAGCACAATTGGCTAGTCATCTGAAGAGCAACACAGCTGGAGGCCTACCACAAACCTGTGGCAGGAAACTGCCAGCTGGACAAGGGAATCACAGTGCACACATACGCACAATAAAACACTAGGTACCTGAGAATGGATGAACCATGCTGCATGCAACATGGGTGAATATTAAAGACCATGCTTAGGGATGCATAATTAGGTGGTAAAACCATAAAAAGCACAGAGAATACTATTGAAGTCCATACAGTTCCTACAAGGGGAAAAGAGCAAATTCCAATCAGGAAAGTCCATCCTGGGGGCTTCTGCGGGGGGTGGTGATTTTCTGTTTCTTGACCACTGTGATTACACGGGTGCTTATTTCACTGGTTGTTAAGTTGTAGCTTTATATTATATGCCATTATGTATGTTATGTTTTACATAAGAAGGTTTAAATTAACTAAATATGTGGGAAGAAAACATAGGGTGTTTTTTTTTTCATTATCTCAGAGTGAGTAAGACTTTCCTAAATATGACATACAACGCAGAAGCACTTTTAAAGATTGCTTGATTTGAGTCGATAAAAAAATTCTGCATGGAAAAACACCTCAATAAAGTCAAATGACAAACACCCATTACAGGAAACCATTTGCGATTCTTATCACATTTCTTAGTATAAAAGAGCAAAAGGTTAGAGAGTGGTTTTTCAGAATCTCATGAATGCATTATCCACTAAACATAAAAAATAAAGGAAAGAAGACTGTGGAAGCTGCCCCTGTATAAATGTGGTGCAATCTCCAAGACATATTGCTATACTATGTAGAGTATGCTACTACACATATAAAAGAGTATGTGTGAGGCATATGCTGCTTGCATCCTCGCGGTGGTGTTTAGCGTGTTTATGACTGAGATACACGCACATTTATTTTTAAAAGATGAGTAAGAAGCAGCTTCAAATGCAGTGGTATTGAATGATATCCAACTCGTATTGCCATATGACAAACAAAATAAGGCTAGGTAAGAGTACTACTGATACTTTCCAATTTTTGTAATGGCAAACTTCAAACACACCCAAAAGTAGGATAATGTATCTCTAGGTAGCTATCCCCCCATATTCATGATAATGAACACAAGGCCAATCTCGTTTTATCTATGCCTCCCTCCCATCCCCCTCCACCCCAGTTGATTATTTTGGAGCAAATCCCAGACATTTCAATATGTATCTCTGTAAGCATTTTCATTTATTCTCTCTCTCCCCCACCATAAGCACAATCACATCTAAAAATAAAAACTCATCAATAATTCTTTCATATAATCAAATACCCAAATCGTGTTCAAATTTCCCTGATTTTTCAGGAGTTTATTTTTTTTTCATGATGATTTATTAGAATCAGGATGCAAACAATGACTACACTTATGTTTCAAATGTCTTTTGATTTATACGCCTCCCTTCTTTTTATCCCTTTTGCAGTTTATTTGTTAGGGAGGAAAAAAAGATTAATTTATAGGTTCCCTCACCCTGACTCTTTTTTCTCCCTTGGCAATTTATTTGATGGGAGGGAGGAAAAAACAAGGTTGTTCGTCCTGGAGAGTTTCTGCATTTTGGATTTTGCTGATGGCATCCCCATGGCATTATTTGTCATATTTGTGACAGATTTTACTCACTTGACCCATTCAGGTCCCTTCCACCCTTCTCCACCCTGGTGTTTGCCCCAGGAGACTGTATCGGCCAGGCTCTCCTGCCCTCTGGCTTTAGTTTGGTTTGGCCAATAGGGAGCCCTGGTAGGCATGGGAGGGAGGGAGGAGAATGGGGTCAGAGCATTTATTTCCCTGCAAGGCCACTTCAGTCGTCTATGCTTCTATGCTTCGTGACTGAAGGTGACTATTTCTCTCAAGACCGCTGCTCTCCACAACTCCCTCCCCTCCCAGGCTCTGGCAATCTCTCCCTCCTGCTGGTAGGGGCTTCTCTGCTGCTCCTCCCAGGACCCTGCTCTGCCCTTCACACTCTGCCTTCACTTTTGTAAATACAGCCTCTTCTCATTTTCCTAATCTGAGTTCGCCATCTGCTTCCTGGCAGAACGCTAACATACAATGTTTCTCTGTCCCAGTATTTCCAGTGAACTTGCAGTTAAATCTGGAGGCTTGATCAGATTCACGTCAATTTTTTTTTTTTTTTTTTTGTAAAAATACATCATGGTCAATCTTTGACATGTTATATTGCAGCACATTAGTAGGCACATGATATCCACCCATTATAAACCTCTCCATTGGCTTTTCCCCACGTGGTGTTTAGATGTGGATGATCATTGCCTCTTGCTGTTATCAGGAGTTAGAAAATGATGGGATTCTGTCACTCCTTCTTCATGCGTTAGCTGGAAATTCTCTACAAAGAGAAATTTCCTTATCATCTATTTGGTTACCACGGGGTACAGTTGGTACAGGAAAGGCAAGTTCAATGCCTGCTTCTTCGCCTTTATCAGTTTTCAAAACTATGACCTGGTTCCTCCGGAGGTAGCCAATGATGAAGTTATGGATTTTAAGATTTGATATGTTTTAACCCTTTAATTCTTTCTGATGCTCAAATTGTCCCATTCTTTGGCCAGTGGGAGCCACTACAAGCTGGCTCTGGAGGTTTTTTTGGTGTGGTCCCAGGAGTATTTGATCATTTCCTTGCTTTCCGAGGTAACAAGCTATTCCAGGCTGATCCTGAGTATCTCCTGCCCTGGGGCTGGAATCAGCCCTGTCCGCAGGGAGCCCTGGTGCCTTTTAATGAGGAGTGATGTTCGAGAAGCCACACTAGGCATGTCCCTTGATAACTGGGCTGTTCATTATCTCTAGGTTGTATTTCAGCTAAGAAATTAATACTTCCAGAAAGAAAATACATCATGTGCTCACACTGATATTTATGATTCAAATTTAGAGCCACCGGACTTTTAATATTTGGATTTTATATTTTTATATCTTGCATCTTATGCTGAAAATCTTGGTTCCTAACATTAACATAATTATTTTCATATTTATAATATATATATATTTTAGAGTTACCATACCAATGTTATTAAAAATAGTAAGATTTCTTTGCAGCTTTTTTGTTCTTAGACCATCTTTTTGTTTTTGTTTTTACACTGAAGATTTACACTCAACCACCATTTTTTCCTACTATAAAAAAGTCACTTAAAATAAAGTCACCTCCTTAAAGACTTAAAATAAGACCTCTCTGTGTAAGCTATATACATATAATATATATTTAATTAGGTTTATTTGTTTCACTTTGCTTTTGATTTTTAAGGATTTTGCTCTTCTATGGATTAAAATGTTTTATAATTGTTTATAACATATATACCAGTTCAAAGCCAAATTTACAAAACACATATTATTCATTTCAAATCATAATCATAGGAAAAAGAAGAAGAAAACTACAAAGCTCTTCTGGCTAATACAGACAACTTACAAACAGCTGTACCTTCATGTTTAAAATCAGTGACGTCAAATAAACTGTTATTACTAGGGCAACACATAATAAAGCAAGGCTACCAGGTTTTTTTAAAGGTGTCAATTATTTTTAAGATTTTTTAATAAAAGATTTTATCTATTTATTTTCAGAGAGAGGGGAAGGCAGGCAGAAAGAGGAACATCAACATGTGAGAGAAACACAGATTGTTGCCTCTTGCACGCCCCCCTACTGGGGACCTGGCCCACGACCCAGGCATGTGCCCTGAATGGGAATCAAACCAGCGACCCTTCCATTCAAAGGCCAGTGCTCAATCCACTGAACCACACCAGCCAGGGCTAGGATTTTATTTTTAAGCATTAAAACTGAGTCCTTTGTTGCCTATAACATTTGCAACCAAAATCAGAACAGGATGAGAGCCCCACACTTTATCAGCAGAGTCTCTTTGAACCTGCTGTCTGCTGCTCCCAGGAGACTCTTTTCCAAACTTGCAGGGGAAGAAGGAACATCTTTTCCTTCTGAGATTCTCTTCACTAGGAGCTGTCAATCAGGAGGAGCTCCTTTCTCAAGGCCTACCCTGAAACTCCATTAATCAGCTGGGAGCAAAAAGAGCAGGCCTCGGAGCTCAAAGTCAGAACACTGGAACAAAATGGCAATGAGAAATTTTGCAACTCGTCTTCCAGCGTTTACAAAGCACCAAAGTCAAAGTTCTTCACATTGCCAAGACACACCTCTGCTCTTAACTTCTTCACCCAACCAGGCTTCTCGGGAAGATCTTTCAAACTGGGTCCTTCTCCAAAATCAGCCCTGAATGTAGTAAAGAGCCTCTGGGAGATTTGTATCCCTGTCATCTTTGGTGCTCCCCAGAGAGCCGGGGAAGGGTGCGTTGGCTCCCCGCCGCCCCCCCCGCCACCCCATTCTCAGAACCTGCTTCCAATTTGCAAATCCTAAGACCCTTGAATAAAATTTTGTCACTTTCAAGTTTGGCAAAGCCTTCTGATTCCTTTACACTCAGTGGACACCATCACCCTGACTCCCAGGCCATCCCCGATGGTTACCCAGGCTCCCTAAGGGCTGGCAGGATGAGACAGCCCACTCCCAGCCAAGGGTTTTACCAAAATGTCATGCTGGCCAAGTGTTATAGGAAAGTGCCAAGCAGCTGAATTCATCTCTAGGGTGTCCAGGTTGAGGGATGGCTATTGAAAGAATCCCACTTCATTTGCTCTGGAACATTCCTAAGAGGTTATCTAGGTAGGCCCGGACCAGAAGGGGAGCCCCCCGCCCCGATCCTGTTCAGCGTTCCTGAGAATGCGCAAGCTGGGGTTAAAGCCAAGGAAACGTTCTCCCACCCTACTTTCTTGTACCAGGAAGTGAACATATAGGTAAATATAAGAGTATCTTCTTACATTTCTCCAGAAGACTGTTAACTAAGTAAAAAACGTTATCAATGAATTATGGGGTTTATAAACTAAAAGACATGACAACAATAACAAATTCCCCAAGTGGGAAACGGAGTTATGTATGGTAACATACTTGCATTGCATGTGAAGTGTAAGAATTAATTCAAGGCAGACCGTAATAAGTTAAGGATCCCTATTGTAATCTGTAGAGCAACCACCAATACAGAGAGACACAATTACAGGGGCTAAAATAGAATGCTGAGAAGCTACACGTGGCTGCATGATTTGCTTTGGCCAGTGAAGCCTGAGTAGGTGTGGCATGTGTCACTTCTGGGTGAAAGCATTTCCGAGCCAGGACTTGACTCCTGCTGCTCTGTTTCCTTGCTTTGTGCTGAGATGGCGGGATCGTAAGATGGTGTGCAGTGATTGTGTGGAACGATACATTCCCCACACCCACGCACGCACTGACATTCGCTGGGCAAGCAGCATGAGAAACAAACTTTTTGTTAAGCCTCTGAGAGCTTTGGGATTTGACGGATACGCTTGCATTCCTGGAATAAAATCCATTTAGTCACCATGTATTATTTTTTTAATGGGCTGGTACATTGTAAATAATTTACTTGTTTACTTCATTATTTTTAAGCAAGATTCGTTTATGGTTTTGTGTGGGTGCCATCTATCAGATTTTGGTAACAACGTTATACTCTGTGATGTCTCATTGCATCTGCTTGTCTAATCATTTTCAATTCATGTTGCAATGTTGCATTACATTTTTCTTCTACCTATAATGGCTTTTTTTAAGAAGTATGTTTCATCTGCTAAAATGTTTAAATTTGAATGTTCTGGTTTTGGTCTCTTCCTACGACGTCCCTGTAAAGATGCAGTAGTCATTTAGTTCATGTGCACACATGAGGATGCCGGGCTCACCTAAACAGCTGTTAGCAGTAGGGTACAGACAAGGAGCCGGGCAGAGAGAATGTGGGTGGCTTGCCACATTTTGCATGGACTCCCCCTCCTGGTGCTAGTGGGAGATTTTTTAAATATTTGGCACCTTTTTGCAGACAGGCTTCCTCCAGTGCTGTTGCTTTAGTAAGTCTGTCGCCGGCCCCTTCTGTGTTTCCATTTACACAGCCTCTGGCTCCCAAGGTGCCTCGCTCACCCCCAGGAGAGGAGCCTCCCCAAGACCCTCCGCTCTGGTCCCGCACACTTTGCAAGCCCCTGCCCCTCTACTCCTTCGCTGTCGGAGCCAGCGCACCTGGGGGTGAACCTTTGTTGCCACCCATGTGCTGATACTGCTAGGACTCCTCTAAATTATTGGCAAGTTGTTCGCTCCTTTATGACTTAACTTCCCGCCCGCACTCACATTCGTTCCCAGGCCTGGACACCGGTGTCAGTTTCCTGGGGCAGCAGTAAATTGCCATAAACTCGGCACCTAAAGCAACGGAAATTGATTCTCTCAGTCCTGGAGACCAAAGCAAGGCGTCCTCTGGGCCACCCTCCCCATGGCGGCTTGTGGCAGGAGGCAACACCACAGGGCAGGGAGGGTCTGTCTTGTGGGTCTTCAGGCCTCTTGGGCCTTCGACTGCTCTCCATTCAGCCAGTGGATAGGGAAAGAGAAGAGAGGTGCTCTTATGGGAGGGTACAGAAGCCAGTCCTGGATGTGGGGCACATCTCTTCTGCCCCGATTCACTAGCCAGAATGCAAATGGCCACATGCAAGGGAGGCTGGCAAATGCAGTGCAGCCAAGAGGAAGGGAGAATGTATTCAGTACACAGCCAGTCTCTCTGCATACGTCTCTTAATCCTGTCATTTTCTGGTTATCCTGTAACGATTTAATCATAAAGTTCTGTAATGACAGACTTCATCTTATTCACTTAGCCCCTTACATAGGCACAAAGTAATCTTTGCCGACTGTATTTCTATGAATTTGGTTTCTCCTTTTCTTGGTTTAGCCTTTTCTGCCCATATTTTAACACATTTCGTTTTTAACTTCCACCTTCATACCTTTTCACCTTGCTTATTCCTTTGGCAAAACTATTGATTTCCAGAGGCAACATGGGAGCTGCAGGGGAGGCACCCCTCCCACATCTTAGCCAAAGGAGGCGCCCTGAGCACCCTCGGCAGCCCCCCAACCTTCAGAGCTGCCCTGACTCAAACCCCGACCTAGCTGGTCCTGAAGACCCGCAAGCCCGACTCTCCTCCCGTGCCCTCCCCTCCTGCCACCCACTGCGCATCTGACCCTTACGCTGGGCCTGAGTCCACTCCTTCGCAGCTTCCCCCAGAGCACTCAGCCACAGTCACACCCACCTTCTCTCCGGCAGCCGTCACGGCTGGGTCAGAGTGGGGTCGGGGTGCCTCGGTGAGTAGGGCGCCCTGGCCGAAGAAGAGCCATTGGCGGCATGGACTCCTGATTTGTTCCTCTCAACACAGTAAACAATCGCACTGTTCTCAGACTTCCCTTGTTCACAGATGTAGTCATTCCTTTACCTACCAAGCACTGTGGCTCATCCCTCACAAACCCTGGGGGCCCTCGGTACCCTCCCGGCCCAGGACTGCACTGCGGACGCCGCGCTGAATGAAACATGTATCCTGCTCGTGGGGCAGGCTTTACAGTTTAGGAGAGGCCGTCCTTGGGCAGAGATAAAACTCATGATGCTGTGGCGAGCGCTCTGCAGGTGCCTGTGTGAGGGGCAAGGGAACCCTGCCTCGTGTGCTGGGATTAGATTCCTCACGGAGACCGGAACACACCAAGGTGCATGAGAGGACATGCATGTTTAAGGTGGCATGTTAGAGATGAAATCAGAGCTCAAGGCCCAGCCCTGTGGCCTGTCCCTCAGCACAGCCCCAAACCACCTCGGCAGGCCCGAGTCTACACGAACTGAGTAGTGCAAACTGAACGCCTGGCTGACTATGGCGTGTCCTGGTCACCTGTCCATCCAGGTCCTTCCCCATCAGGGCCAGACCCCCGTGGCTGTCTGGGCCTCCCCGCTGCTGTTCAGGCAGTTTAAACTGCTGACTATGGGAAAAAGACTCCCAGGCCTAAGAGCAGTTAACATGGCCCCTCTCCCTGGAATGTGACATGGACCGTCTCCACATGGAGCTTGCTCCTGCCTCCTTCACAACCCTCCTTTCTTTGTAGCTCATGCTGATCACCGTGTCGTGGGTGCTTGGACCCAGCCAGGGACGGCCGGCGGCTCACGAGCAACGCTCCGGGAGCTCCTGGGGCAGCTTGGGCCTTCTGCCTTCTGCCCGACCACCACCGCCCCTCCTGGCCTTCAGTTTCTGGGCCCCTGAGAGCTGGAGTACAGGCACCCGCCTTGGTAAATCACCTGAGCAAACAGGTTCTGAAGTGGCCTCGTCAGAGGCATCAGAGCTAGAGGCTCCCTGAGACTGAAATGTGTGGGTGCCGTGATGGGACACTAGCACCTCAGGGGCCTTCTGGGCTCAATTATCGGGTGTTTGAGAGTTAAAATTCTCACCAAGCAACTTGCGTAAAAGAGAGGGGTCCTTTGTCCACTTCAGATGAAGCTTCAAAGGTGCATGGAAGGTGAGGTTATGGCAAAACTGAAAAGGTGACTGGAGTAACCTTCCCCAGTCCATTTCTTTCTTTAGAAAGGCCAGAAGACATTAAGCAACCAACAAACACATGGACCAAAAAAACCCAAAAAAACAAAAACAAACAACAACAACAAAAAAAAACTGTAGGCAGGCCTCAAATGGTGGAAAAGTTTCCAGCAAACAAAGTTTGAACAAAGGTTGGACCAAGGCCCCGTTTCTGCCCATTCCGAAGTGGGCACCAAGCAGGCCCCTACCAGATGGACAATGTACAGCCTGATTACCTCTTTGGGCCCTTTTTCCTCACTTGAAAGAGGATGTCTAGGAAGACGGAGATATTTGCAGTGGATATTTGCAGCACCTGAGGTTTTGTGGGGCACTGGTCTTATTACAGAATCATTACCTTTTTATATGTGTGTGAAAGACCTCCACCTGCTGGGTGTTCACACAATTTCTGAGTAAATGTAGAAGATCTACACTGACAATATAAATTTTAAACAGTTTTTTTAAAAAACAAAAAGGGTTTTAAAATGCAGTGAGAAATAAGGACACTGCTGTCCTCCACTCTGTCTCCATTAACTGCGGTAGAAAGCAGACACCACAGCTCACCTTGGTCCAACAAAGACACCGGAAGGTCACAGAAAGTTTCCTCACCGCAGAAGCCCCATATGAAGGGTAAGTTTTACAGGGTAACTCCCCGTGTCCCGTAACTGTTCTCCCCAGGAGAAATCCATCTTGCAGCCCAAAGTTACCACAGACTTGGGCCACACATCTGGCACAGCCCCTGTCCTGTCACACTGGCCGACGTGGCCCAGATCCGAGAGGGGCCCCTCTGTTACGCCTGCTCGCCAGCACCCCCTCCACCGGCCCCTGAGCCTTTGCCCGCCGCCTGGGCTTCTGAGGAGCGTGACGCCTGCTTTGGCAGGTGGATGGGGACGTAGATGTTGGAGGCACTGTGCTCCTTGAGGTACTCTCCTCCCTTCTCTTCATATTCTTTCCTGGTGATCCAGACGTCATCGTCTTCAAGGTGGTCCAAGGCCCAGTCACGAGCACCATACCAGGCGTCCAGCACGGGGTTAGAGGCAAGCTGAACCTGAAACACAGAGAGAACATTCATCAGAAGGCCGTCTCCTGTTAGGATTCGAGGAATTGAATGTTCAGCAGGCCCAGCCACGGCCCCCTACCTTTTACCCCCAGAAATACACAAAATGAATTCCAGGACAGTGCAGGACTACCGCTGCACCCTCCAAACAAAGCTGAGTCGAAATGCCCCCCACTCTCCAAGAGACAGAAGAATGCAAACCCCAGCAGACTCGACCTCACAGAATAAGCAGCCGTGGGCTACCTATGAACACAAGACCCGCCACTCTGGGTCAGAGAGGGACCAGCTGCCTCTCCTCCTGTTCCAGAGACGTCGATCACAAGCTGTCAGATGGAGAAGGAAGCGGAGCTGGCACTCGACCTAGAGGAAAGGCCTTCCTGGCCCTGATCCCCCTCTGCAAGCAGAGGGGGCAGAGGATACAGAGGATGCAGAGGCTGATACAGGGCAGCTCCAGCCACGGTAGCCAATGAGCCTCAGGAGAAATGAGAGCAGAGGACGATGCTGCCAGTGCCCAGTCTCCACGGCTCATCATGGCAGCAAGGTGAGAGGAGAGACATGCTCCATGTACACTCTTTTGTATCCTCTGCATCTCGTTCTATGCATGTCTTGCTTTTTTAATTTAAAATATATATATAAAACATGATTCTGATTTCACTTTGAAAACTAAACACAGATTAAAGATCAGAAGGGAAGTCACAAAAATGTTAACAGTACATATCTCTGACTGATGAAATTGTAAAATAATTTTCCTCATTTACACTTTACTTTTGACTTCTGCAATCAGAAAACAAATAATTAATGCTAGTTTCAAAACAGCTGGCAACATGAACAATCAGTACCTGAAAAGATGACTGAAAGGGTCTCATCGCCAACAGTTCCTTCTCGATTCTAACTTTCATCCCCGGATACATCACGTTCCCACCGGTGAGGAAAACGTTCTGAACCAGCATCTCCTGAACGTCCTTTGGGTACCTAGGAGAGGAACGATCCCTTCTGGTATAGTCCCTCAAACTTGAATATCAGGAGAGAATGTAGCTGTGGAAATGTAAGCTCTCAGTACGAAAGAGAAAACATCTGCACAAAAAGTTGTATTAAAAACTTTCAATTTTCATTTGTATCTTTACAGAATGCCAAATATCTAGTCAGAACCTTACTTTGGTCAATTCATCTCCTTAGCATGATCAGTGTGTCTAACATGTGGTTTTTAAAAACTGACTTCACTGAGGTTAGGTTTACACACATTTGGATGGAAGTCTGACAAATTCATACACTGCGGTTACCATCATCAATCACCATGCCCTTCAAGTAGAACATTTCTATCACCCCAAGAAGTCCTGCCTCCCTTCTGAGGGGCCATCTCTCTACTTCTGCTTGCTCTCTTTAATAAGTTTTATCGTATACACATTTGACCGCTTTCCCGCCCACTGTCAGACAAAGCTGACAGCCACTGAAAGTAGCTGCAACAGCTTTCCTTCCCTGCCAGGAGTAAGCCTCCATCCTGTTTATGCACGAGTAGCCACAGCACGAAGAGTTACGTCCCTTACTTGTCCAACCTGACTTATGAAAACTCATTCTGCAGGGAAATGAAAACTCACACTGCCTGTGTAAACCAGAGGGGAAGGTGCGCTCTCACAGAAATGCGAACGCCTAAAGAAATGTCTACTAGGAAGGGAAAAAACTTACATCTACAAATTTTTAGAGTGATTTACAACCACCAGTCTTAAATAATGTGAAAGTTCATATGACAGCCAATGCATAGACATCATCGTGTTACTCAAAAGAAATTCTTAAGCTCCTCAAATCAAAAAAACTCTTTTCTGAGCATTTACATGTTTGGGAAAGAATTGCAGAGCCCCACTACGTGCCGGGCCTGCTGAGAGATGAATACTACCTGAGCTCAGCAAGTCAGTGAGAAGGAGGGAGCGAGGGGATTCCCAACTCCTGACCATCGAATCGACCATTCAAAGCCAAGGAGCTGGTTTGGGAAAAAAGGAAAAGAAGTTTCAGTCTCACCTGTCCAGAATGTACTGAAGGGTCTCTGCTATCCCAGCCTGCTCTTCGCCTAGGAGAGACGGCTGGAAGATAATTTCTGGAGCTCGAATTCTTTCTGTCCCAACAAACAGCTGATGATAGGCTGCCAAGTTAAACACGGGCTTTAAAAACCCAAGGTTTAGAAGATATTTTTAGGCCGTATGACAAACATCCCAGTTGCCAGTTTCCTCAAACTGCATTGTTTATTCCAACATAGCTTCTATCCTTCGTTCATGCCAGAGTAACTCTCCCCAACACTCCTGATTTGATCATTCAATTTTTCTACCTTTTTGCCACCTACAAATCCTCATCATGGAATGGTTCCCAAAGAGCAGAGGAAAGAGGCTTCATGAGGAGCAACAGCAGGGAGACTGGAAGGCCAGGTCTCCTGCCCCGGGCCTCGCTCAGCACCCTGGTCCCTGCACAGCAGAGCCAGCTTTCTCCTGCGTGTGCCTCAGCTCGGGTCAGTCTCTCTGGCTGCCATTATGATGGCAGAGAAGTAGACCCAAATGAGAATGAAGCATAATGACACTGGCTTAAATTTGAATTAAACCACTAAAGCTAGCCTTCAAGTCTAAAGTCTCCAATTACTTGCCCAAATGTTTCCATCAGACAGACTATTATGATTCACAGATCTCGGTGCTGGAAGCCCAATCGATATCAGGGAAAAAACCCAGACTGTGGACGTTTTAAGTATTGGCAGCCCCCGCCCCCTTTCTAGAAACTACAACTGGGATTTTTAAAAAATAATATCCCTAGAGAAGCAGACTAGACTAGCCGGATCATTTATGTCACAGCCTCAAAGCGTGAGCATGGTCCAGGCCGCAGGGGTCCAACCTGGACAGTGGGGACCGGCTTCTCCACTTCGGGTGTCTCCTCCGAAAACAGGGGTTCAAAATCATTGATGCTTTCCACGTCCTCCAGAGACGGGTCTAGGGGCTCCGCGTCCGGGGTCTGCAAACAGAATAAACGAAACAGAACAGGTCCTATAGCTGTAGTAAGCCTTAGTTCCACCAGTTCACTGTCACAAAAGAGTCGGAATCCTCCCAATGGCCTAAGAAGTTCACGAAAACTATGAAAAATTTTCTAAACTGTTTAAAAAAAAAAAAAGAACATGCATGACCACAAGGATTAAAAGACTGAAAGGCCAGGAATGGGCTTCGCTCTGGTCCCCTACGTCTCCTCCTTATACAAAGCCCCACCTCCCACCTTTCTCTGAAGTCTTCTGATGGGCCCACTGGTGCCTTACGGAGTGCTTAGACCACCAGCAAAATTAAACTAATCTCTTTATAATTAATAAATATATGTGCCAACACTAATGGGCCTAACAAACCATTAGTCTCTTAAGGGCAGGTCCATTGAGCAGGCGATGTGACTGAAAGTCCCCAAGGTGGCAGAGCGCTTCCCATCTATGGAGCCCTGCAGGACAGGCATTCCTCCTCGGCTACGGTGAGCCTGGCTGCGGCCTGACACGCTGGCAACATCCCCAGTAAAGGGCTTAGCACACCTTTTAATTTTGGCCTGGACAAAAGAAGTTAGGTGGGAGTCGGGGGTGGTTGTGGATGACACCTTCGGCCATCTGAGGTGCTGCCACATGAAAGGCAGGTGAGTTTTACCTTCTAGACTAGAGAACAGGATGAGTGGAACTGGTGTAGAAATAGGTAATTTAAGGAGGAAAGAAAGTGGACTAGGAGTAAAGAATCTAAGGACCTTGACCTTGGTGAAGGAGGTGAGAACTTCGCCACCAAAACTGAATGCAGTTCAGCGGCAGGGACACCTGCTACTGGCACAGGCGTGTGTGCAGGAGGAAACCGAGGCTCAGGTTTGACAACTTGCCTAAGGCCACATTACACTAGTAAAGTGGTGGAAACCTGGCCTAAAACAGAACTTCTTAGCTCCGAAGTCTTTGCTCTGCCTTTAGCTGAAATTCTGTAAATCATGATGTCCCACAAAGACTTTAAGATATGGTCGAAGGCCCTACCTTCAACCACTGCCTTTCCATATGGCCTCAGTGTGACCGGAGTGAGCCTGCGGCCGGACGGCCGCGTCTGAGTCTCAGCGGCACTACCTCCCGCGGCGCAACCTCGGGCGGGCTTCTTCGCTCCCCTGCGTCTCACTTGCCTCATTCATAAAACGGGAGTGATGACAGTACTTACTCAAGGTGACAGCTGTAGAAGGGCTCAGCACCAGGTCTGGCACATGTCATGTGTTCTGTTATCGCCAGTCATTGTCACCTCTGCCCCTACCTGGCACCAAGATCTTCGGACCCTATATTTGAAGTGTGTCTTCCTCCATCCTCTACCCCCAAGACAAGCTTCAGGTCAAACTGCAACACATTTTTATCCTCTCTTCCCACCTCCAGCCTTGCCTCTCCCTAAACCCACCATCCTAGCCACCACCAGTTATCTTCCTATATTAAAATCTCATCAGATTACCTGCTTGCTCAACATACTTTGAAGGCTTTGTCTATATGAGGGATACTATCCAGGCTGATTGATAAAGACCTTAATAGCCCTGGCAGGTACGGCTCAGTTGGTTGGAGCACTGCCCTGCAACTGAAGGGCTGTAGGTTGATTCCTGGTCAGGGCACATAGCTGGGTTGCAGGTTTGAACCCCACTCCAGATGCATACAGGAAGCAACTCTCTCTCTCTCTCTCTCAAAACAATGAAGAATGTCTTTGGGTGAGGATTTAAAAAAAAAAAAGACCTTTATAGCCTGGCCCACTTCCCTTCCTCACTTCATCTCCACATTCTACATGCCAGACTAGCCATGCTCCCTGCCTATGTGGTTCTTTCTGTCTAAAATGTCCTTCTCTCTTCATTGGCTACTTACGGAAATCAAATAACCTTTCGGGACCCAAATTAAATATCCCAATCTTTTCTTAACACTCCATCTGTATTCCCCACAGACCTACCATACCTGACAAGCTTTATTACAGCCTCCCAAGTATGATTCTACAGTCCTATTTTTTTTTGAGGCACCAAGAAGGGCAGGAACAATAGCTTAGTCTCCTCTACACCCTTAGTCCCTGGCTTACCACGCCTAGCTCTGAGTGGGAGACACCTGCGATACACCCTCCCATATCCCTGGAATAGAGAAGATTATAAAATGTTGGGGTTTCAAAAGGCTTCCTGAGCCCTGGCCAGAGTGGCTCAGTTGGTGGGAGGGTCATCCTGTAAACCAAAAGGTCACAGGTTCGATTCCTGGTCAGAGCACATGCCTGCGTTGTAGGTTTGGTCCCCGGTCAGGGAGTGTATGAGAGGCAACTAATCGATCTTTCTCTCTCACAGCGATGTTTCTCTCCCTGTTTCTCCCTCCTTTTCCCTCTCTCTAAAAATAAATCAATAAAATCTCTAACCAAAAAAGCAGCTCTGGAGACAGATCAAATAATCAAACTTGTTGTATATAGAGAAATCTTTTAAAGAACAAAAGAAAAGATACAGCGCAGCTGCCTAGAAAAGCACAAGGACAGGCAGAGGCCAGCTCGGAGCCTGGCTGTCAGGCAAGGGGCCTTTCCATGTCGAGCCCATTGTGTGTTCAACAAATGACGGTGCTCTAAGCCTGTGAGAGGGGCATCTTCTGGTTTCAGTACCTCACTAGGAATGCTAGCAGAGCCTACTCCTTTACCACATCCTCCTCGGGACAGTTGCGGACTAGCAAGGCCGGAATGGACTGGTCGGTAGGAAAAAGATGGATTTTCGAAAATACTAAGTTAAAACATCTAGCTGTATTAATCCAATTCATTCATTACTGCTTAGATGGCATTTCAATATGACCTTGGGTCCACCTAAATCTATTCCCTCCATTCTAAATGAATAGTTAGAAAATACTACAAATATTTTCTGAAAGGTAGAACTGGCCAGCCACAGTCATGGTCAAATTCCTCCCTAGAAGATTACTGTAATGTACTCTGGTCACTAACAATCACCCTTAAATAACGCTTATTAATAAAGCTCTGGGGACAGATCAATTAATCAGATCTGTTGTATATAGAGAAATCTTAAAGTCTGATGTTTCAAAATCTCCCTAAGCCCAGAGAGATGTGAATATGTACCCCTGAGCACAGAGCAAAGTAGAGACTTAAGAAGTATCTGTTGAATGAATGAAGGAGTGGTTGAATCACAGAATGTAACAAACGCAGAAAAATGAACAAAGAAGAATCACATCTTCAAAGTTGTCTTTTTTTTTTCTTTTTCCTTTTTCCTTTTCAAATCTGCAATCCCTCACATGCCGGTGGCTTGGGGCACAGCTCTGGTGTAAGGATGCTAATGTCCTGATGACATGTTAAGTGTGGAAACAACTAAATATAGATGAAAAAAAAACAAAGGCCACTTGGTTCTGGATCCCAGTAAAGAAGAGCTCAAAACTGAAACACAGATCTGACAACCCAGAAAAGCAAACTAGAAAATGCATGTTGGTTCTACCAAAGCTGATGCGTGAGCAAGATGGTAGAAAAGGTCCCCTCGATCCAAGATCTCAGCGAGCCAGTAGGCTGTAGCTAGGACACCTAAGTCAGGGTCTGCTCTGTCAACCATGCATGCTCGTGACCAGGGGCTGCCCTCCTGTCGTCTACAGCCCACCAGACGGGGTGGAGAGTGCAAGGTGAGAGCAGGAACTGAGTGGGCCCCCAGCTGTGAGCCGGACACTAAAAATGCCAGCTTCATGCTGAGCCAGAGAGCTCTGAAGCCACCAGCCAGCGCCACACTGCACTCAGCATCCAACTGGACTTTTCTGCAGGACTGTTTCTTTGTAAGTGTAGGTTTTAGATTTAAAGTAATTTGATTTAAAAACAAAAAATCAATACACTAGACTAGTTAATCCTGCCCCAGAAGTGCCACAAAGCAACGAACAAGTTCTTTTGTTTTAGAACTCTAGAGATGACAGATTCAGGACCAACGAGTACACTCACTAACACTTTTTTCCA
The DNA here is from genome assembly GCF_021234165.1 of Pteronotus mesoamericanus. Taxonomy (NCBI): domain Eukaryota; kingdom Metazoa; phylum Chordata; class Mammalia; order Chiroptera; family Mormoopidae; genus Pteronotus; species Pteronotus mesoamericanus. The sequence goes on from NW_026555105.1 coordinate 15,045,291, forward strand.
GTTCTAAAGACAGGAGAGCCTACCAGTGCCTCCCGGCCGAGGTGCAGCCTGTGGGCAGCCCCTCCGTCACGCAGGGCCCACAGCTAGGGCTTGGAGTACCCAGGGCCCTGTATCTCAACCCCGACCCCCGCCCTCTTGGCCACATCAACAAAGAAAGCTAAGGCGAATGTATGACTAACTGCCAAAGAACCATCATGGGAGCAGGTTCAGGCTCTAGACAGCACCACACAATTGGCATAGGAATGTTCTTTCTACTCTACACAGACCCTTTGCCCTCCCTGGGGAGCCAAAGTCAACAGGGTGAAATTGCTCGCGGCAGAGCTTCAGTGGGTACAAGTCAGTGCTATCGCTGCCCTGTCAGTGCACCTCTGACATCGGTCGCTACACCAGCTCTTTGCCCCAAGTCTGGTCACAGCCCCTTTTATGTCAACCTTCTCAAAACACCCCTCCCACCCCAGGAAGGGCTGTTCTCTCTAAATGACCCCACAGGCCCTCCCTCGCCAGCCCTCGGTACCTCAGGCTTGTTGTCCACCACATCCACCTCGAGGGTGACTTCTGACTGGAGGATTTTCTGCTTGGCTTGCTCCACGGCCGAACTGAGCTTGTGAATGTAGGACTGCAGCTCTTCCGGGGAGTCCATGTTCAGCTCTATCAGAGCTTTGTGAAACTGATCCATCTGGCCGTCCTCGAGCAGTTCCTGAAACCGGAACAGTCACAATTCACCCTCAGAGTCAGTGCAATCACAAACAGGAAGGAAAGCGAAGTCGCTCAGAGCCAAACAGAGAAGGCGACTGCAGGAGAGGGCTCCCCGAGCTCCCCAGCTTACCCCCCACAAAATCACACTCCCCCCACCAAAGGTTCCCACAGCTATCCTCCCCCAGCTGCCTCTCGGCTGCCATTGTATCCGGGTTTCAGCACCGTGTAATCAGGCAAAGCCGACCTATGTGAAAGGCATCAGAAACGTTATCGTTTGGGTGGGGAGGGATGGGAAGGGTACCAAGAGGAGACACGAGAGAGACTGCTGGGCTGCTGGTTATGCTCGCTTTCTGGGTCTGGAGAGCAGATACGTGGTGTGTTTCACACTGTGAAAATACACATGTCGCACACATCAGATCTGTGCACTGTGCATGGTGTATGCCACGCTTAAATTAAAAAGTTAAAAAATAAAATAAAGGAATTTATATGGCCCACATAAATCAATAAAGCCAGAGTCCACAGCTTTTTTAGAAACACCTACTGCTATACCATCCTCTATACTGATGATCTTAAACTCCCTGATCCCAAGGGCAACTGAGTTGATGTGTCCTACAGGTAAGGAAGAGTATACAGGAGGGGCGTTCTCTGCGACCACGTTGCTGAGCAAGGGCCCGTCGGGATGTGCTGGTACCTGCACATACAGCAGTCGGTCCAGGCGCTCCTGATCAAGCTGCAGCTTCTCCTCCCGCCGCCGGGCATTGAGCTCCTGCAGCCGCCGCAGCTGCTGCTGCCGCCGCTCCTGCTTCTCCTCAGCGGTCAGCGTGCTGCCCAGAAGCTTGCTGGAAAATGGGAGCTGCATCTTGTGGACATTGTTTTCATAGTAGTCAGGGCACCGCCATTTCTGCAATTCTTCAAAGAAATAACTGAAAGTTATGAAAGGGCAACACTACTAGCAGAGAAATGAAAAAGTCAACACTAGGGTTCTAGGTCCCGGTCAGATGAAAAAAAGCACATGCCACCCAATCCCTGAACCATCTAATCAACAAAATGCAACTATAAAACCTGGACATAGTGCTCACAGACCCGTTCTAAACAACTGCTAAATAAAGGTTTCAGACAGAAATGATACCAGAAAGAAAACTAAAACATCTGGAAGGAAGGAAGAGAAATAGAAATGATGAAAATCTGACTAAAGATAACAGACTAACCTCCTCTGGAGTTTAAAATGTTTGACAATTAAAAGTAAAAACCATCACGCTGCCTGATTCCCTATGTATGCAGATGATCATATAAGACAACTCCAGCAAAACGGTGGAAAGATAAAGGGGCCTCCAGCATGCTAACATTGCCACATTCCACTTGAAGTGGCAAAATAGCGATTTCAAGTAGACTCTGTAACTTTTATTCTCTAGAGCAACCACAGAAAAAAACTACAGAAAGATACAGTAAAAAAACACAACAGATAAAGTGTGATACCAAAATTTCTAAATGTTCTACTAGTCCAAAAGAAGGCAGCAACAGAAAAGAAGGAACAACAGAAAACAAATAATAAAATAGTGGACCTAAATCCAAATATATGAACAATTAAATCAATTTAAAATCATCTTACCATACTAATTAACAATAAAGACTGAGACAACAGATTATAGGAAAAGGAAAAGACTGGAAAGACAGCCCTCACAAGCACTAATCATAAGAAAGCTGGAGTGGCTCTATTACCGTCCACATGGACTGCAAAGCAAAGCAAATTGCCAAGGATGAAAAGGGACGTTGTATCAATATAATGATAAATTGTTAATTTGCCAAGACATAAGAATCCTAGACAGGTACCTAACTAAAGAGCTTTAAATACCTGAAAGCAAAAACTGACAAAACTGAAAGGAGAAATAAAAAAATCCACAATTAGCCCCAGCTGGTGTGAGCGCCAGCCTGCGAACCAAAGGGTTGTGGGTTCATTCCCAGTGTAGAGCACACGCCTGGGTTGCAGGACAGGTTCCTGGCAGGGGGCGTGCAAGATGCAACCACACATTGATGTTTCTCTCCCTCTCTCTCCCTCCCTTCGTCTAAAAATAAATAAAATCTTTAAAAAAAATCCACAGTTATACCTAGAGACTTTAATACTCTTCTCTTAATAATCAATAGAGCTAGTAGATGGAAAATGAACAGGGACAGAGAACTAAAAAATCCCACAAACCAACAGAGCCTAAATGGCACAGCAGGATACTCCACCGTCAACAGCAGATACCTGTTATTTCTTCAAGTGTGTGTGCCACATTCCACAAAGCAGACCTTCACAACTGTAACTGATAGCAGATAAAGAAAGTTCTTTGATCTTCTTAAACTAAAAGTAAATCACAGGGAGATGATAGGAAAATCTCCAAAAATTTGGGTATAAAGCAACACATTTCTAAAGAATCAACGCTCAAAGACAAAGTTTTGAGGGAAATTAGAAAATATCTAAACTCAATACAAATGAAAATATAACATAACAAAATCTGTGGGATGCGGACAAAGCAGCGCTGGAGGCAAATTACTTCTTACATTAAAAAGAACAATGGCCTCATAATACGCTAATTTTACCTTAAGAAACTAAAGAAAAAGAGCAAAATAAACCTAAAGCAAGTAGAAGAAAATAATAAAAAGAAATTAATGAGATTACCTGAATAGTCCTATGTCTATTAAAGAAATTAAATTCATAATTTAAAAAACCTTCAGGGAAAAAAAAATCCCTAGGCTCAAATGGTTCCACTGGAGAATTCCACCAAACATTTTTTAAAAATACAGTAATATCAGTTACTTATACAATCTCTTCCAGAAAGTAAAAAAGGAGTATCTTCCAGCTCATTTGACAAGGTTAGCATCACCCTGATACCAACTCCAGACAAAGGCAGTAAAACCTACAGATCAACATTCCTCATGAACACAAAATCCCACAAAATATTACTAAATCAAATCAAGCAATATATATAAGTATACATGAACAAGTGGGTTTATTCCCCGCACCAATCAAACCTACTTCAATATTTGAAAAACCATCATTATAATGAACAATCCAAAACAGAAACACCATAGAGGATTGTATTAATTGATGTAAAAAAAGGTTTTCACAAAATTCGAAATCCATTCATAATAAAAATGCTCAGCAGAACCAGGAACAGAAGGAAACATCCTTAACTTGGTAAAGACATCTGCAAAACACCTAGAGCTACCATCACGTACGCAGTTGCAAAAGACTAAATGCTCCCCACCAGCCACCCCGGGATAAGGAGCTGGCAACCAGGCCAGGGTGCCCACTCTCACTACTCCCACTCAACACTGTACTGAAAGTCATGACCAATGAAAAAAGGTAAGGGGAAAAAAAAGGCAAAAAAAAATTGGAAAGAAACAAAACTATTCACAGATGACATGTCTACCTATAGAAATCCCCAAAGAATCTACAAAAAACCAGACTTAAGTTTAGCAAAGTCACAGGATACAAGGTCAACAGAGAAAAATTAACGGGATTTCTATACACTAGCAACGAGCAACTGAAAAGTGAAAGAAAAAAACAAAGAAATAAATACGTAAGCATAAATCTAATAAAATATGTATAGGGTCGATATGCTGAAAACTGTAATAGACCTAAATAAATGGAAAGACATACTATGTTCATCAGCTGGAAGATTCAATGATTCAATATAGTAAAACCTGTCAATTCTCCCCAATGCATTTAATATCATATCTGGATATATATATATATATATATATATTTTTTTAAGATTTTATTTATTTTTAGAGGGGAAAGGGGGGAGAAAGAAAAGGAGAAAAACATTAATGTGTGGTCGCCCCTCACGTGCCCCCTATTGGGGCCTGGCCCACACCCCAGGCATGTGCCCTGACTGGGAACTGAAGCAGCGACCCTTTGGTTCGCAGGGTGGCACTCAATCCACTGAGCCACATCAGCCAGGGTTGGACTTATATTTAGAATGTTGTTGTTTAATACCCAATCTTATCTGTAGATTTAATGTACTTTCAATCAAAACCCCAACAAAACTTTTTTGTAAATATGGATGGACAAACTAATCCTAACATTTACATGGAAAGGCAAATGAACTAGAATAGCCAAAACAATTTTGAAAATAACTTAAGTATGTAAGTTATCAGTTAACTAAATAGTTTATGAAAGTAAATACCCAAAGGGGAAGGAGATTCTAAAAAGTACTGAGTAAAAAAGTGAGCAAAAGAGTCATCCTGGGAACAATTTAAGGAATACCCCCAAGAGCAGATAACATCCAAATGCTGCAAGCAAACGACCTCTTCGTTACCTTCCACATAATCCTCAGCGATGTAGCTGTGCTCGTGCAGGATCTCCTCCATGCGGCTGAGCGTGATAGCTGCCAGGTGCCCAGGATACTTCAGCTGCAGGAGGCGCTGGAGGTAGCCAGCTGCTTGGCTTCCTCCCAGATTGATGCGTTTGCAATTTTTAGCATCTAATCTACAACCAAGAAATGGAAAGCAGCACTTGATTTTTGGCAACATGAAAGAGAATATGGAGCACCTTTAGTGATAGTTTACTGTAGAGGAAAGGGGAAAAAAACAGGCCAGCTGGGAGAACATAAAACCTTACAGTTAGAAGGGACTTCAAGGTTCCCTTGGCCTAACCTCTTAACCAATGCAGAATTCCTAGCCCACACCCAGACAGACATGTGGCCATCTCACTTCCGGCAAGAGTTTCAGAGGGAAACCAGTTTAATGGGAAGAACGTGTACTCTGAAGTCTGACCCTTACGTGATATGACTCACCATCTACTTTTCAAACTGTGGTCCTGGAACCAAGTATCCTAGAATTAGCTGCGGAAAATGTTAAATGTGCTATTCCCACAACTCATTTGCTCTGGGGTGGTCTGGGAATCTGCATTTTAACAAGCTTGCCAGGTAACTCCAGTGTAGGCCAGACTTTGAGAACCCCATTCCCAACACACTCCACTTAGTAGAAACATATTAAGTAACCACACATACATGGGCTTACTGTAGTCTCCTAAGAGTATGAGGTCCCTTTCACATGAATTGAAGGGGAAGAGCATCACAGTAACTTCATTTTCTTAATGTGAGAAAGAGCAGCAGAGCACTAGGAAGTTGCCGTACATTGAAATGTCGCTGCTATATCACACCTCACCAGCAGATGCCGGCATAGAACAGGACATGCTCCAATCTGATCATCTCTTAGGCTTCAGTAAAATAATTTTCTAATACATAAAAATAACATTATTTTTAATTTCTGCATATTGTTTTATATAATGCAGACAACTCTGTACAGGAATGTTTGTTAATGTCTATGAATTACTTTTTTCTTCATAAATTTTTGTAAAAACTTCAAGAGAACTTCCCACTGTAGGGCTCGATACACTCCACGGCACTTGTTTTGACTTAACTGGTCAGACTGCTTTGCAGTTCACAAAGAGCCATCATCTCGATTATCTCATTTCATCCTCACAGTACCCTGAGTTCTTCCCAATTGTACATGGTAGGAAACTACGCGGAGAGGTGAGGTGCCTCATCCTTAGCAGGGCAGCCAACCAGGCATTCAACTCCAAAGCCAAGGCTCCTTTCCCTGCGTATACATCCTTTTTACTCAGAGCAAAATCTTCTCAGGAGGGCATGACTGGCCTAGTCTCTTATCAAACAAAAGCTCAACTATAAAATGAGAACAGATTTTAAACATGACAGAAACTTCCCTCACCTTTTACCTCAAAGATATTTAATAAGTGTTATGTGCCTGACACCGTACCTGAAAAAGCTCTAAACTACAGTGATTAAAGAACTTTAAATAAAAATAATACTGTCTTAATAAGAAAGTGACTCCTGAACACAAAGACAGTCTAAATTAAGTTTATTCAAAGAATTTATTCAAACATTTTTATCGAGCCCCTAGTACCTGCAGGTATTGTTAGCTATCTCACCATAAATCAGAATTACAAAATTCTAGAATTGTGGATTTGGACCTCCAAGATCATCCACCCCAACTCGTTCCAGGTCACAAAGAATGGAAAGTGAAGTGGCTTACCCATAGTCACGAAGTGAGAGAGAGGTCAGAGCTAAGCCCAGAGGCCAGTTTATGGTCCAGTACTTGCTCTTTCAACTCCATCTTTAAAGCAGGTACCCAATAAGTTATTTCCTGAATGCGTCTCAAGAGTACTCAAATGCTGTAAGTGCAACTCACCTTCCTTCTAAGATGGGTAAAATATGCGTACACTGGTATCCAGATGAAATGATGAGCCCACTGGAAATCAAGTTCTTTGGTTTACTGTGGTAGAAGCTGAACAGACTGTCTATTCCGTAGGCCACCTTTGGAATCCCATAACACTCAAAAAGAAGCTCAGACATCATTTGTCGTGAATATAGTGGGTTGCACACAGCTTCTGTCAAAACTACGGGATGATCAACACAGCCCTACTTTGAAAGAAAAGAGCAAATAGATGGTTGATACAAGAATACTCTTCTTAAAAATGCCAAAATCCTCATTGCAAGAGCTGAATTTGCATTTGGTCTCCAATCAAATATCTGATCAGAAGCAAATGTAAACCACTCATCTCATCTCTATTGGAAGTTGTTTTGGAAAATATGAACATAGGGTCAATTTAAGGTTATTAAGTCAAGCCTCTTCCAAACTATCAGCAAATCATCTTGGCTCTATCTTCAAAATATCTCCAGAATTCAATGGCTTCTGACCATCTTCCCACCTCCCAGCTACCTCTGTTATCTCTCCGTTATCTCTCATAGGGGTTATTGCGACAACCTCCTAACTGGTCTCCTTTTTTCTACTGTATGACCCATGCCAGTCCATTCTCCATATACTAGCTATAGTGATCCCTCTGGAATGAATGTCGTGTCTCTCCTCCGCTCAACCCCATGACTCCTCACTGCACTCAGTAAAAGCCTAGGTGTGTGATTTGGGCCCTCTTTACCTCTCTGACTTCCTCTTCCACTTACCACTCTCCAGTCCTCATTCTGGCTGTCCAGAGTTCGGATTAGGGCAGAGCTCTGCCCTAAGGCCTTTTCACTGGCTGCTTCCTGTCTGGAATACTACCCGCTCTGATGTTCACATGGCTTGCTCCCTCAATCACCTTTCAAGGTCTTGCTGGAACATCACCTTTTTCCTGAGTTGTACCCTTACCATCTTACTGAAAAAAGATAACCCTCTCCTCTCCTTCTGTACTGCCACAGAATCTACTACTTAATTCTATTTTATTGTCTGTCTTTTCGTACTAAAATCTCTGTCCACACTAACTCCATAAGCGCAAGTTTGGGTTACATTCACGGGTGTGTTCCAAACGCCCAGAAGAGTGTTTGACACAGAATTAAGTGCTCAATACATATTGGTTAATAAATAAATTTATTAACAAACGAGCAATATGTCCAACTGCACGCTCCAAAAGAAAAGGGGCGCTGTTCTGTTCACTGCTGTATTCCAAGCACCTAGCGCAGGACTTACGGACGTTAGGAGCTTAGTACTCAATCGAGGGACTAAATGAATGGCTACAAAACAATGACTGCTACTGGAATGGCTATTGTTTCTCCGAAGGCCCCCTCAAGCCCAACCCACCGCCCTCCCCGCACCCTTCACCTGTGAGGAGACACCCAGGTGCTGGAAGCTGTAGTCAAACAGCAGCTCCTGCAGCTCCAAGTTGACGGGCACATTGCGATCGAAGGGCGAGCGCAGCATCCAGCGCAGCGGCTCCAAGCTGCCAAGCGCGTTACCCACCTGCGGACCCGCCCCGCCCCGAGCCCCGCCACGCCCGCGAGCGCACACGGCGCGGAACTGGAGCCGCGGCTCCGGGCCCGCGTCCGGTCCCGGGCACGCCCAGCCGGCGCGGATCTGAAACGACCCGTTGTCCAGCACCAGGGGCACCGGCAGTGGCCCGTGTGACACCGGGCCGGCCTCCAGCACTGGGTCTGGAGTGGCGCGGGCGTCACGAAACGGGAACACGTTCCCGGCCGGCCCAGCGATACCGGCCGCCGCCATCTTGCAGGACGCGCGTTCGCTCCGCCTTTCTCCGCAGCGTCCGCCCAGACGGCGCGAAGCCCCGCCCCGTGCGTAAAAATGCCGCGCGGCTCGAGTCCTAAAGAGCTTCCAAACCTCATCTCGTCGCTGAGCCCAGCGTCCCTCTTCGCCTGACTCGCCCCTCGTGGCCCAGGCTACCTTCGGGATCACTATGCCCCGTCCATCCTGGCCATTAAGGCCTGCCGTTGCTGAACAAACATCTTACCTGACCACGCCCCTTCGCTCTAACCGGGACTCTGGGCCAGTAAGCCCCGCCCCCTTGGCTTCACAGACTAGGCGCTAAGCTCCATGGGGCCCCGCCTTTTCGCCTAGCCACGCCCTATTTGGGGGCAACTCACCTTCAACCGCCCTTGGCTCCGCCTCCACATGGTTTCTCCGCCTCCTTAGTTTCTCAGTCAAGGAAACGCGAAGTATGGGTTGCTAACTGTTCCGTTTCTTGACTAGAGCGCTCTCTACGCAGGCGTGTTCACTTGGTGAAAATTCATCAAATTGTCCATTTGTGATATGTGCACTTTCATGCACCTGTTATATTTTATAATACAGTAAAAAGTTTTAAGACAGCTGTATGTATTTATGAACTCCCAAAGACTGCCCTCTAACAGGAGCCCTCAAACATTAAAAAACTTACTGCTGTTTCTCTACGTGTATATTCCTTTCCTTTTAGTGGCATAACTTCCTCTGTGGGAATGGAGGTGACGTGCATACCCCAGCTCCCAAGTTTTAGCTCTAAAAAGATTGGGCACACTCTTCCCCCACCCCATTTCCTCTTCCACTAGCTAAGAGGATAACAAGAATTAGAGCAGCACCTTGGCTCTACCCTCCCAGCTCTAGAACACTTAAGTCTGAGAGATAAAAGCAAGTTCATTATAAAAAGTGACAGTGAATAAACATCCTGAGCAAGAGATGAGACCCCAAACTTTCTCAAGAACCTCTATGAACAGTCCTATGCCAGATTGAAAACTAGCCTAGTCACAAAATCAGATTAGAAGTGTTGCTTTCCAACACAGTCCATTGTTTCAGACATGTATCTGAAGGTATCTATCATTAAGCTAAGAGAGCAGAGACAAGCACAACACAGAGGCAAGTAAATGTAAGTGAATGTAAGTTTAAGAACTATATCTATGTATACCCATATGGGAAAATCATTAAGATACATATTTTAAAGAAATAAGTGAAGGCAATACAGTGTACAATGAACTGCTTTTACGAAAGGAGGGGGAAACAAATACAGATATTTTTGCTTATATTTTCATGAAGATAGACAAACTAATAAAAAGAATTTACCTTTAAAGAGGGCATGAGGTGGGTGAGTCAGGTGTGAGAGACTTTTTTACTGCATGCATTCTGATACATTTTTAAAATTTTTAACCATGTGAATGTATAACCTTTTCAGAAAAAAATAAGCACTATGTGTGAGTGAGGTAGATTGCATTATTATTCCCAGTTCTTCCCTCATTTAATAGGATCGTGCATCCATACAATCAGCCATGTGACTTTGTAGTACCTCTCTCTATTGACACTGATATTGGTCTTGACAATGTAAGTTGCTTTTAGCCAATGGACTGTTAACCTAATGTAATCCAAGCAGAGACTTTAAATGTGCTTGTGTGGTTTAGACTGCCCTCTTGCACTCCTGCTATTAGTCATGAGAAGAGCATGTCCAGAGTCTACAGAGGAAGAGAGATACATAGAGAGGACCTGAACCCAAAATGCAGCCTGGAGCCAGGTTCAGCTGACCTGCAACCTAAAGCTGACCTGCCCCATGGACCCATGAACAAATAAAGTATTTGTTCTTATAATCCACTAAAATTTGGAGGTTGTTATGCAGCATTATTGCTGCAGAAAACTGGCTGATACACTAGATCAATGCTGTCCAGTTGGTACTTTCTGACTTGATGGAAATGTTCTACAGTCTGTAATGTCTAATGCAGTAGCCACTAGCCACGTGTAGCCATTGAACCCTTGAAATGTGAGTAATGCAACTGAGGAGCTGAATTGTTATTTCATTTACATTTAAATTTAAATAACCATATAGAGCTTATGGCTACTCTGTTGCACAAGGTAGCACTAGACAAAAATCTATGGCTGTGGTTATTTGCCCACGGAAATTGCTAGAAGAAAATAGATCATAAGCTTGCTCTACTAATTACCTTAGGGCTGCCATAACTAAGTATCACAAACTGAAATGGCTGAAAACAACAGAAATTTATTCTCTCATAGTTCTGGGTGCTAGAAGTCCAAAAATCAACATATCAGCAGAGTCATGGTCTGCCTAAAGCCTCTAGGGAAGAATTCGTTCCGTGCCTTTCTCTTAGCTTCTTGTGTTGCTTGCAATCCTTGGCTTACAGAAACATCATTCCACTCTCTGCTTTCATTGTCACATGGCATTCTCCCTGTGTGTCTCTCCATATCTCTTTTCCTCCTCTTTTAAGGACAACAGTCTTGCTGGATAAAGGACCCACCCTAGTTCAGTGTGACCTCACTTTAACTAGTTACATCTGCACATCTGCAACAATCATTTCCAAATAAGTTCCCATTTACAGATACCAGGGCTTAGGACTTCAAACATATCTTTTAGAGAGGCACAATTCAATCCATAACACCTACTAAGGTTTGAGAGAATTGTATTGCCAAGAAGACACAAGCCTGGACTCCAAAATTCTGTAAGCATTTGACCCCTCATATAAATATAGGATCCAAAGTCTAACCAGGAGGAAGCTGGGTATGGAAGTTGTGCAACCTCAAAAGGGAGATACTCTCCAAGATACTCAGGAGGATGAATAAGAACTTCTCAGAAGGCAAAGCCAAGAGCCACTGAGAACAAAGGACAAGGGAGTTCTCCCTGGAAAGAAAAGACAGAGAGCTGTAACCAAGAAAAAGGAAGCAGATCATCCTCCCCCACTTGGGGGCCTTTGTAATATTCTGGTCAAGTTTATTCAGATTCTTATTGATATACTTTCCCGTTTGGGTACACCTTCTCACAGTGGCTAAAAGAATGCTTGTGACCAAGACCGACAGAATCACAATGGACAAAAGGACTCAGTTCACACTCTTAGAATGCCCTTTCCTGTGAAGAGTGATCAGGGCATGCATATTGCTGGTCCAAATGTAAAGCCTTACAAATTTAACAACACTTAGGATAAAACCCAGTCCAAATTACTGCTGAAGTGTCCCAAGTAGGGGAATGATCAGCAGGTAAATACTCCTCCCCGCCAGAACTAAAGCTAAAGAGTTTGCAGAAGTTGGCCCAGGCTGGGGAACACCCACTGAGGAATGAGAGAAGAAAAGATGAAGTCAGTACAGCTGAGCTGATGTAAAATGGAGTGTGTATGGTCAAACTGACAAACCTGGTTCAGACCAAATGGGCTGAAGCGCAAGACACAGATTTTATTTTACTCGAACTGACTTGGGGACTTCAAGTTTTGAATTTTCCAGTTGTGTGTCAATGCCTGAAGCTATGTAAATTCCTATAGATTGCCCCCTGAAGGACATTGTGCCTAGCACGATTGGATCATTGCTATAAACCAGTGACCGCTGTGTGAGGAACATAAAAAGTGCTGATGTCTGGGGCCCACCCTCCAGAGAATCTGATTTTATCATATGGGGGAAAGCCTGAGCATGGGAAGCTTTACAGTTGCAAGCAAAGTTTGAGAATCAGCGTACCAGGGCCTTGTAACTCCAAGTGTGGCTTGCAGCCCAGCAGTCTCAGCATCGCCTGGGGACTTGTTAGAAATGAAGACTCTCCAGCCCCACTGAGGCCCAGGGAGTCAGGAACCTGCATTTTAACATGATCCCCAGGTGATTCATGTTCATACTACAGTTTGAGAAGCATGGGTCTGGTCCTCTTACTGCTCTGATTTCTATGTGAAAAGGAAATACAGCTTCTTCTTTTTGTCCAAGCCACTCTCATGTTGGTCTCTGTCCTGCCCAGCACACACACATTTAGGAGATCAGGGGATGCATATGCTTTGGTCCCAGATGGGTTCTACATGGCAGGACCCAAGACCATGGAGCCATCAGAAAACTGTTCCAAGGAAACCATGCACCACCCAGCCTGCAAAAGCTTGACAAGGACGATGTGATGTGATGGAAATAGGCATGAACCTGGGCAGGCTCTTGAGGTGTGAGTCATCCTGGCTGATCATGGCCTTATGTAAAGGAAGAGAGAGTCATATAGCCAAGGAGGCAAGCTGCAGGTTTGGGCTGAGGCCAGGAATTTAGCACAGGGTCTCCGGCTTCTTCCCAGATTCTGATAACTCACTGATAGTATTATTAGACATGGGGAGTGCTGTGGCCTTTTAACAGCCTGTCCCTTTGCAGATATTGTTGACACAGCCTGAGATCTGCCTCTCCAATCCTACTCATTTTTCCAGGACCAGCTCAAGTGTCACGTTGGTCTTACTTTGCTGGGGGTCAGAGCAGAGTGTCCCATAAGGTGCTTGCCATGGGGCAGGCTCCCTTTGCTGCAGGTGAGTGAGAGCCTTGGTTGGTGAGAATATTTTAGGTAAGTTAGTTCCATATCCTCCGGGCCCACCCTGAGCACAAGGCCTTTGCTCCCGCTGAGACCCCGGCTAAGACCCTGGATAACATGACAAAAGCCCAAAGCAGAGAAATAGGTAACAGTGTCTGGCAGATCAGCAGACCCTTCAAGAGTTTCACAAGTACTCAGTGGCTTTGAGATTTTGAGGTTCTTTCCCCTTAAGCTTGACCTCCATTTATTGGATTTTCATAAAACAGAGTTTAGTCAAGATCAACAGAGGTCCTGTCTGTTTTTACTGCTGCACCCCCCACCTTGGACCCAGAACAGTTCTTAGCCCAATGTGTGGCTTATAGTGGGTGCTCAATAAATATTTGATTAATATATCCTGCTTGCCAGCCAGAACTTTTACCAGATACTGGGTAATACTAATAATTCCTTTAATTTTGTTCTCCCTTTCCCAGCCTATAAAACCCTCTGCAGAATCCTCAGTCTCGTCACTCTGTTTCTATCCCAGCCCCAGAGGGTTGCTGGGAGCTCCTGGAAGTTTAGACCTGCTCTATCCCCTGACCCCCCACTTCACCCTATAAGGCTGGGCTCTCAGCAATGTTGGGCCATCCTACTGGGTGTCCCTGGCCAGAGGCCCCTCCTGACCTGACCCTTTTGGACCCCACAACTGGCAGGGGTGGCACCCAGACATCGCTGTGGAACTGTAACTAGACCCTTGAAAATACTCAATCCTAACCTATAGGGAGTAGAGCTCATCTCCCAAGGCCTACCTCACACCCAGGACTGGAATCCGCACGAGGCAAGGGAGGCATTTGCTTAGAGGATAAAATTTAAGGGGATACAAAAACTTCAATAAGCAAGATAACATTTTGAGCGGTTATTTTTAAAAAATCAAAAACCAAAGTGAACTATGATTTTCAAATTAACACGATGAGCAAAATAATAAAATTTGAAATAGAGGTAAAATTGGTATTACTGATATTTCCTTTGGCCTCAGACTCAATACGGCCTCATATAGAAAGCGCTGCTGCTGACCCTGCTCTATCTGAAAGTCACTGTTGCTGATCTTGCATCCCTCGGTATCTGGGAGGGAAATAAACTAATGAATCTTGCCTGGCCTGTCTTCAGACTCAGACAGCGAGCTCACTGGGGATGAGAGGAGAGCACAGGAGTTCTTCCTTTTAACTTCTGCCCACGCCCTTTGGTGTTGGCGGGGAAGGATGCGGAGATAGGTCCAATCTACTCCTGCTTCCTCTGTCTCCCAGCTGCCTGAAAGCGAGCCTGGGGGTGAGTGTCCTACGGACGAAGGTGCAGGGCTTCCCGTGGAGCCACTAGGAGACTGGCTCCTCCGCCCCTGCCACCCTGCTGACCGCGCGGGGGACTCATGGGCTCCTGCAAGTTGAGCACAAAGCCAGGAGGCAGGATAAGATGGAGTGGAGCCAGGCGAGTCTGCAGAGGTGTCAGTGGCCGTCCGGAGTCTGCAGGTGTCTCATTTGTCCCTTTAAAGACGGGAAGGACGGAGCCGGTGCAGCCTGACGTTCCCATCTTCCCTTCTGCGGCAGAAGTTCGGGCTTTCTCTGAAGCCCACACACCACGCTCGGCTTCAGAGCACACCCCAGGGTCCGTGGACCCACTGAGGAGCAATGGGAGGCAGGGCAGGGGAAGGAACAGTCAACTCCCCAGGCCTGGGAGGCATTGGAGCGTGCAGGGGGCCTGGAGGCTGAGGATCCTCTGGCCAGCTCGGAATCCTGAATGCGCGGTTACAGTGACAAAAGGGGATTGGAGAGATAAAAACAGGCATCTCAAATGGTCCGTTTAAATCGTTAGAATCACGAGCAGCCTAGGGGACCGGATCTCATCCCTTATCCGGCTCCCACTCCTAGTCGGTGGCAGCAGAGCTGGGGTGACCCGAAATCATCACTGTCACAGGCAGGCTCACAGGGATGCTCTGCACACATATGCACGCACAGACATTCATCAAAGCTCTCACAAGATACCACTACAGCTTACCCCTCACCGCACACACGTCGTCATATAGGCATGCTCTCTCTCATACCCCTGCACTCAGCCACACCAGTCGTGGCCCGCAGGGAGCAATGGACCCGGTGCTTAGGCATTCTCTGGGTTCTTCCCCACCAATTGCACCTGGAGAAATCGTTTGGAACAGTCCTCTGCCTTGGCGGTGGAGACCAAGAACCTCCGAAGCGGTTTCTCTAATAGTGAAAGAGGAGCTCCGGGAACTTCCCAGCCTTCGCGCTCCCCGATCCCAGCTGGAATGTCTAACCACAACCCTTTCCAACTATCCCAGGGCCGGCACTCCTGGAGGCAGGGTGAGTGCTGCCCCTGCCATAGATCCGCGGAAGAAGAAGATGAAGAAGAAAAACAAACACTGGGTAATTGAAGCAAACACGTGCTTGAACAGACTGTGCAAGAAAAGGTAGAGACCTGGCCCACATGGCTCGGGGCTGTGGATTAGGAACAGCCAGATCTCATGGCTGTGGCTGTGTAAACCTCAATTTGGGCTTAGGGGTGGGGTGGGGTGTTCTTGAGGGTGAGAGATGCCTTCCAGGCCAGGCAGTCATGTTATGAATTTCTGCATGTCCTTCTTTATTGCCTGCCTCTCTACTCCACGCTAAGCTCCACAGGACTGGGCTGAGTTTGTTCCTCCCAGAACCCAGCACAGTCCTGGCTATGATGGGCTGTCTATAAACATTCATTGGACCTGTAAGGCTTTGTACATATATAAAATGGGTTTTTTTTGTTTGTTTTTTATTGGGGGTTGAGAGCATCCACCAAATCCTCCGATGGATCCCACCCTAGAGAGATTCCGAACAAACCTTGTCCTGGCGGTTGAAGGGCAGAAGGAAATCTGTAGGGAAACGTGCTCGTTCCCACTGAGTCCCACAAGCACCTGCAGAGCCTCCCCTTGGCTAGGACCAACCATCCTTCTCTCTCCTTGGAGCTCTCCCAGGACCCTGTAACTACCGCCGCTTCATCACGCCCACCTGCTTCACCAGGCCGGCCAGAGCCGGTTCCGCCGCAGCCCAACGGGCGCTGGAACCGCCGCGGATGCAAAACGCAGAACTGACACGAGGCCGCGGGCACCATTGTTTCTTTTTTATTTGCGGATATAATTATGCACCGCACTCTAAATTAGAGATAGATTTTTTTTTTCTGATATACATTTCATCTTATTCACCACGAGCACACCACACGCACAGAACAGTTCCACAACCTGATAAATTGCACAAGATGAGTTTGGATTCCTGAAAACCCGCAGGCAAGCCGGCCCCGCCGCGGCTCCTCGCCCCGCGCTTTGCCGAGGGAAATCGCCCACCCGAAACGGATTTCCCGGCCAGCCTGTCCCGCTGCAGGGTTGAAATGTCTACGGAATGGGAAGCGCTCTTGCAGGAAATGGCTGGGCTGCAGATTCCGAGCACTGGATGGCTGTGAAATGTCCCCGTAAGGTCAAATTTCTGCTCCTGCGAGCTGCGCCCCCTCTCCCTCCCTTCCCACTCCCCTTGGTGACGGGGCCAAGGTGCGGGGCCCCTCGTGGAAGGACAGATAACCCTGCCCACAAATGCACCCTCGCCTCCCCCGAAACCAAGGTGTTGTGGAAAAGACAGGACGAGAGAAACGCAGACGCGATGGATTGTGGATCCCTATCCCCTCCCACCCCACCCCACCCCCATCCCCAATAATAAGAAACTAGGAACCAGAGATGTTTAAAGCTTGGCTTCCCAAGCGCGGTGGCTGGGCGCACGGGGTTGGTGGGGGCAGGTGGTAGGGAGGGGAAGGAGCGCGGGAGATTGCCCTGGCTCCCTAGTCCTCCGCGTTGGTTCGGTAGGCCTCGATGAGGCCCTCGAGCGAGTGCACGAAGCCGGACACGCTGCAGATGCCGCCGATGACGAAGATGGCGACGTCGAAGAAGACTTGGTGCCACAGCAGCTTGCGCCAGAGCAGACGCAGGTGGAAGAGGCTGGGCAGCAGGAAGCAGAGGCCGGCGCCGGTGAGGCTGCCCGTGAGGCCCATGAGCAGCGCGAAGTGCGGGACATAGATGGCCATGAGCAGCGTGAAGACGACCAGCGCGCAGCGCAGCGTCAGCCCCCACGATTTGAGGCGGCCGTCGCCGCCGTAGCATGCGGGGAAGAAGGCGCGGCTGCCTTCCTGGAAGAGCGACTTCTCCAGCACCTCGACAGCAGCGAAGAAGGGCAGCGGGTAGGACAACAACGCCTTGGCCACCAGGAAGATGTTGACCACAGCGCGGATGGAACCGGGCAAGTTATCCGTGATGACCTCCTTGGTCTCGTCGGCCCAGGTGAGGTAGGCGACGAGCGCGAAGAGGCCTTTGAGCACGCAGGCGGCGATGTGCGTCCAGTTCATCATGCAGTGGAACTCGCTGGGCTGTTGCATGTTGCCCTCCAGCGAAGGCAGGAAGATCTGCGACGTGTAGCTGAACACGATGATGCCAATGGAGATGGGAAACTTCTTGACGTCGATATAGAACTTGACCTTCTCCCAGGCCCAGTCGCGCGCCCTCGATAGGCAGTAGGCGATGACCAAGATGTTGATGACGAAGTGGGCCAAAGTGCACAGCAGGCTGAACTTGGACACGGCCTTGAGGTTCTTAAGGAAGGCGCAGGGCAGCAGCACCGCCGTGGCGATGATGGACCAGGACTTCTGCGACACAGGCAGCCCGGGGAAGCTGTTGTACATGAGGTTGCCGCTCACCACCACGTACAGGATACAAGTCATCACGAGCTCGATGATCTGCGCCACGTTCACCACGCGGCCACCCAACGTGGGGAAGCGCGGAGCGCAGCACGCGTTGGCGATGGCCACGTACGAGTCCCGCACTCGCACCACCTCGCCGTCCTCGTTCTCCTCGTACAGGCATGCGATGAGGATCTTGCCGGTGTAGCAGCACACCACGGCGGCGAAGATGATGAGAAACAAACCCAGGTAGCCGCCGTGCAGAATGGCGTAGGGCAAGCCCAGCACGAACATGCCCTGCGGAGCGAAGAGGCAACCAGACCGGCGCTGAGCTGGTGCTGCCTAGGAAAAGGGGGCCTGGGGACGTGACTTAAGGCTGTAGCCCATAGAGGGCGCTCGGGAGAGTGAGCCCTAACCTGAAGGCACTGGGAACAGAGGTTAAAGGTAGGCTGAAATGGGAGTGCGGGTGTTGAGGCAGGTGGGGACGGAGGTGTGTAAGGGCGGAATGGAGAAAGAAAGGTGTGCTAGTGGCTGAGGGGAGTGGAGTGGGCTAAGTGTGAAGTCAAGCCACAGGAGAGGAGGGGAATGGGGAGATACGCGAGGGAGCTTCCTAGAGACAGAGTCAGAACTGGGGACGTAGAAGGAGGTGGGAAGGTGCCGGAGGGGGCGTGGCCAGAAAGGGCTCTGGGAAAGGTGGAGAGCTGAGCCTGAGCCACCTAGGAAGAGGGGGCACGGGATTTAGGGTGGGACTGCCGGGGGCGCAGGAAATCTGCTGAGGGACATGCGGGTGTGGCTGAAGGCCGCACCGGAGAAGAAAACGTTCCAGGCGGCAGTGGGAAGAAGAAGAGACAGGGTGGAGAGGGGGAGGGGCAGAATGTGAGGCAAGCCACGCGGAGGCAAGTACTTCGGGAACGTGAGGATTCTTGCGTAAGGCTCTGGGAAGTGAGGCCGGAGGCGCGGGGCGGAGGAGGGAGATGGGAGGTAGGGAGTCTCGAGGCAACGCGGGAGCTGGGTCGGAGAGGCCGATCCCTAAGAAGGGGATGAAGTGCTAGAGTAGAGGCAAGCAGGATGAGCGCTGTGTGAGAGGCTAAATCAATTGGGAATCTATAACTAGAAGCAGTGGGATCAGGCGGGCAGAGCTGTAGAATGAAGGTTTAGAATCCAAGGGGGAAGAAAAGCTAACGAAATCCAGGGTTCCCGAGGCCCGCGGGCCTCCAGCCTCCTGCCCTGGCTTCCTACCGGGCCTACCGAACGGGGCCTTCAGAGACCCCGGCAAAAGCGCAGACGGCAACTGCTGAGGGCGCCCCCCCACCCCACGTCCTTGGTGCCTCTTGGCCGTCTCCCGGGGCCCTGGAGAAGGAAGCGCCCCAGGACCGGCTACTTAGTACGCAGAGCCCCACGAGGCTCCGCAGAGCCCGGGTACCCAAGCAACTCCGCCGCGGCCTCCCGCTCCCGTTAAACCCACGTTCTGTACCCCAACGACCGTGCCCTTTGGGGACGCCGTGTGGGGAGGCGAGCCACAGGGCCTGCGGGCGCCCACGGCTGAGGCCTCTTCCGCCCCGGGAGCCGCGGCCTGCCCGCCCCGGTCAGCTCCCCGGATGGAGGTGCGGGCGCCAAACCTTGTCCTGGCCAAGGAGTCCGGCGCCGCCTGGTGGGGAGTAGGGGAGGGGTGTTGACAGGAGGGGTGAAAGGGTGGCGGGAGGTTCAGAACCTTTAGAGGCGGCTTCCCCAAGGTCAGATGCGGAGGAGCTGATCTCCTCTTTGCGGTGTAGCCGGGATTTGGGGCGAGAGGGGCGAATCTGTGCACAGGTAAAAATGAGGTTCCATGGACCATATGTGCTTGTGTGACCACACTTGTGTGCGTATGCTTGTGTACACCTGTGTATGCTTGTGTTGAGTCCCCAACACTGCTGCACTTGCGAGAGCGGGCTGGCTACTATCTGCATGAGTCTGTACATGTTTGCGCGTGTGTTATGTTCAAATGGGTTTATGTGTGTGCGCTTGGTATGTACGGATATGTGTTTCTGCGTGTTGGAGGTGGAGGGACAGGGGAGGTGATTTGGAGGATAATCCTGTAGTCCATATATAGGTGCATGATGTGTGCACCTGTACCCAGCGCTGCTCCTGGCTGCGGGCATGTTTGCCTCCCTAAATACGTGCGTGCGTGTATATGCGGGTGTGTCAGGAAGGAGACTCCCAGCTCAGCGAATTTTCCCTCTCCTATCCTCCCGATAAGGAAGCTATGAATCCATTCCAGAGTCCCAGACGAAACGGTTTCCTCCAATCCAGATTTTCCTTCTCCCTCACCCCTCCCAGATCCCCTCCTGTTTCCCTTCCTTTTCCCAGGTCTCAAGGCAGGTGTCTCTGGCCGAACCTCAGCCTAGCCGGGGCCGCGGCCGTGGTGCGGCTCAGGATGGGAGACACCACCTGGGGGCGTAGATTCCCGCTCAGGGATGGGAGGGATGGGGAAACGGGGAGATCCCGGGTACTGCACGGGGTCTTTCCGCCCAGGTCGCCTGGGGACTCAATGGAGAGGGGTTGTAGAGCCTGGTACACAGAGCTTGAACGGGGTGTGGGGGGTGGCAGAGCTGGGAATCCCTCGCTCACCTGGATAGCGTTGGTCACGTTCCAGCCTGCCTCCCACGCCGTGATCTTGGGCTTGTCGTGGCCCCCGAACTCGCCACCAGCCCCCACGGCCTGGTCCTTGGAGCCCGAGGGCGGCAGGGGTGCGCCGCCGCCCCGCTGGTAATGGATGTCTCCCTCGACGGGCGGCTCGGCGCCCTCGTCCCCGCAGGGCTCACCCTCGGTTTTCAGGATGTCCATCTGCAGACCCTGGCGGTGCTCAAAGTCGAGGTCGTCGCAGTGCGCGAATCCCACCGCCTCCTCGTCCGTGGCCGCCTGAAAACCCATCCTGGCGAACATGCCGCTCACCTTGGCCTGGGACTTGTTGGACACGGACGTGGCCACGTTAGACAGTTTGCTGCGGAGCAGGGTGGCCATGGCGGTGGCGGGGTCCACGGAAAGGACAGAAGGGTCTGCGGACACGGGGGGCGCGCGACGAAGCGGCGGGGGCCAGGGGCGCTCGAGGCCGCTATCTTCGCTTGCTTTCCCCGCGGTGCCCCGGGGCGCTCTGGCTCATGACCCTCTTGGCTGGCTTCTGAGGCTCGCTCCGGGCTGACCCGGTGGTGGCGGGCCGCGGGTCGGGCGGAGCGGCGGCGAGTGCACTGCGGAGCTGCCGCGGGGCTCCTCGGGCTGCGGCGGCGGCGGCGGCGGGCGGCGGCGTCAGAGCAGCTACGCGCGGCTGGCGCGGCGCCCCCACCAGTGCGCAGCCCAACGCGCTCCCGCCCCTTGGAATCAGGCGGTTGACAGGGGGACGATGATGTGGAGGGGACGATGAGGAGGAGGGGGAACCACCCAGAGGCAGGGGGTGTGAGAAGGGGACAGGAGGAAGAGACGGGGGGCATTAAGGAGTTCGGGAGATTTGAGGTGGGGGCAGAAGGGTGCCCGCGGGAAGGCAGCGGGAGGGAGCACGCGAAGGAGGGGTGCGGAGGACGGGGTGGGGGCTGGAGTGCTGCATTTCTGAGGGAGGTGCTAAGCTCGGGTCTTGGCCCTTCCCACTTCGCCGCCGCAGGGAGGGAGGGGGCCGGGGCATGCTGATTCTCGCGGTCCCGAGGTCCAGGCAACCCCCTCTAGAGTCCGGGAGCCTTTCAGCCCCAGAATCCCTGGCCAAGGACCCGGCTAGACCCTGAAAGGCAGCAAGACGTTACCTGTCGCCGCCGTCTGGGGTCGATCTGCCTCCCTAGCACCCATCACTGGCACTTAATCCTGGCCACAAGCCCCGCTTGAAAACAGGAGTGTTTGTCGTGGACCGCTCTCAAAAAGGCTTAGCCCGGCCTCGGCCACTGGGACAGCCTCCACCCGTCCAGGATGCAGCGATGGAAGCAAATCTGCGGGTTGCTTGTCACCAACCGCTCTCCAAACGCGTGCAGAATGGAGACGAAAGGTTGGCTTTTTGCTTTCTTTTCTTTTTGGAGGGGAGGGTTTGAAAGGAAGAAGGACTTAGTGAGGGCATCTCTCGACAGCCTCTGTGTCCACCGAGGAGGAAAGACGCTTGCAGCGGGCTCGGGGCTCACGGGCTCTGTTCGCACGGCGGCTGCCAGGCCATGAAAATCTAGACTGTTTCTGTTGAGTGTGTGTGTGTGTGTGTGTGTGTGTGTGTGTGACGCGTGCAAGAGTAAGAGACAAAGACCGATACTGTACTCCGATAGGGCTGGATCTGAGTGGATTCCGAGGGGTAGGTTTGGTAACCGTATATATCCTGTGTGTACTTTTGTTCTCATTTGAACGTGTGTGTGCTCGCGCGCAGGCAAAGCTTGTGTGCTGAATTTCATGTGCCTATGTTTCCGAATGGATTGCCTGCGTTTTTGCCTGTGTGAGCCCTTTCGCAGCTGTGTCTTCCTGCGGGTCGGTCCCGGTAGGTGCTCCCAGCTGGGCTTGCGCCCGGACCCCTCCTAAGCAGTAAACAGTGCCTTTTCGGACCCTGCTGCCCCAGTTCAGGTGCGAGAGGACTGGCGCCTGCGACTGGGCGCAACGTGGGGTGGGGGAACCTGAAGGAAGGAAAGGACCCCTCAGGCTCTCTCTCCCTGAGGCCCTGACTCTCAGAGAACCCCAGTCTCCTCCACCCTTGCGGTATTTCCAGATTAGTTCACAGTCAGCGCACAAGTAGGGCGGCCTGAGGGCTTTGACCAGTGCATTGGAGCTGGCAGGACAAGACAGGCTGCCCCCCCTGAAAAAGTCCCCTCCTCCTCCCCACTGCCTCACAGTCTCCCAGATCCTCCTCTCCAGTCAGAAACCTCCATCACATTAAACAGAGATGTTCTTCATCCCTCCCGATATTCCCCTTAAACTCCCCCAAAAGCCTGCCTGGCAGAAACCAATATAGAAACCCTCCTCGCTCTCACCAGAAGACTGCCCCCCCCCCCCACTACGACAGGGAAAGCTCTCCGTAGAGGCCTTCCCCGAACACAGACCTTCAGAGTCATGCTAGGACTCAGTACAAAGGCAGGACAGAGACTATTCCTCCCCAGCACAGAGATCCTCTCCTACAAAGAGGCTTTGAAATAGAACTGCTCTCACATTTCAGAGATACGTCCTTGCACCCAGACCCCCCCCCCCACAATCCCTGGGTTCTGGGGAGAAAGAGCCTGTTCCCCAGATTCCTATAGACAAGGTCTTCATCTCTCATCTTCATTCTCACGGCTTCTGTTCCTGGCGAAATTCTTTAGAACTCCACCAGATGGTCCGGACAGAGACTAGGGTTCCCTAGGGCCCCCACACACCCCCAGACCTGAAGGTGGCCATCAAGGCCTTCTGGGACAAGTGGATCAATGACAGACATGTATCAGTTTGTCGTTGCCATTTCAAGGATTTTAGGATTATCCAAAGTTCACTCTTTCTTTCCTTTTTCCCTTATGATGGTCACTGCTCTTGGACCCACGGTGGACGGTGAAGTTATTTCAGTAATGAGAAATGCATTATTCATGCATTTATTCAGCAAACCTCCTCACAGCCCTACTATGCATGCTGCTCTCTTCTGGCTGTTGTGGGAATCTCCAAGACGACCCAAGCATGGTCCTGTCTGTGCTCTCCAGTCCAATTCTTGGGTCTACGGGGCACCTGAGAGCGTGTTCTGTCTTAAACTACCCCTAAGGCCTCCTAGCAGGACCTTACTTTCATCCTCAGTGTGCAGATGAGCAAACCCAGCCCGGCAGTGAGATGTCCTGCTCAAGGTCACCGAGTGTTCGGGGCAGGGCCAGGCTAGGACCTAGGAATCCCAATGCCCCTCCTGTGCATTACCTTCCACGACCTCATCTTGTCCTTCCATAGCCGCTCGCTGCTTGTTTGGTATCTGGCCACTTCTCTGTCAAAATCAAATGAAATCTGAAACCAGATTCCTGTTCTTCTGGCTGTAATTAGATGCCAGCTCTTGGGGGAGAAATGCTCCCATTTCCCTTCTTTCTTGAGCAGCCTACTCCCAAGCAGCCCACCCCTTATTGGAAAGTCCTGCTCCACCAAGCACTAGATGTGTGACATTGAAATACTTACTTAGCTACTTTCTCTTAGCTTCCATTTCTCATCAATTAAATGTGAAAATAATAGCGACCCCATATTTAGAAAATTCTATGAGATAATAGCATGTAAGATGCTTAGCAAATGCTAAGTGCCCAATATGTGGTAGCAGTTTTTTTTATTGTTGTTGTTGTTGCTATACCAAATGGCCATTTCTTGTCGTCTGAGGGAAAATCAGTGTGCAAGAAAAAGCCTGTGATTAATCAGAGTGAGTTGGCATGCACACTCTCCCGTCTTCCCTGTCCTCACTCCTCCAGCCCTGTGTGGACCTGAAGGAAAAAGAAGGGGAAGGAATGGAAGTCAGGAGCAGGGCAGAGGGCAGGGGGCCTGGCAGGCAGCCCCAGGAGACAAATAGGATGACCTACCTAGCTGGTAATGAGTTGGGCTGTGCTCTCGTGAAGCCATCAACCTCCAAATTCTCCTAACAGCTCCTCTAGGGGCACCCTCATGAGAAGAATTTGCAGCAGCTTGGCCCCCTGAGTTGAAACACAACACACACATACACACACACACAGAGAATGACAAGCCAACTGACAGATGCACAAAGGAATGAGACCAACACACAGATTCAAGTGCATGGGCAGGTTTACACAGGTTGACAGAAAAACACATACAGGTCAAGGACGGGCCAGCCCACAGGCAGACACGTGCAAGATTTGCACTGAGACTGCCTGCCACACAAAGAAACCAGGGGAGGCACGCACAGGTCCCTCTCAACAGGCAGAATCACTGGCTAACAGGCTTCAACACACAGCAGTGCAAGGACAGACATAGACATGGAGAGTCACACACACAGTGACAGACACCCAGACACAGGAGCACAGACACGCAGTTCACACTGAGACCAAAAGTCAGGCACCCACAAAGCAAGAATACTCCTATGTGATTACTGCAGGGGAAAAGAGGAGAGAACAAAGGGAGGGAAGGAGCAGGAGAGACATAAAAGGGACACACTGACCTGGCTGGTGTGGCTCAGTGGATTGAGTGACACCAACCTGTGAACCAAAAGGTCACTGGGTTTGACTCCCAGTTGGGACCTATGTAGGCCAGGTCCCCAGTTGGGGGCGTTTGATAGGTGACCGATGGATGTTTATCTCGCACATCGATGTCATGTTTCTCTTCCTCTCTTTCTCCCTCCCTTCTTGTCTCTCTAAAAATAAATAAATAAAATAAAAAAAAACACGCTGGAAGAGGGCAGCAGGGAGACAGAGCAGGACATGCCAGGCAGAGGTGCCAGCCAGTGGGGCACAAACGAGACAGGGGTGCCACAGCCTCCCTCTTGGACAATGCCAGAACCCAGATGTGTGACAAAGAAAATGGAGCCTGGGTGGATGTGTGGTGAGGGAGCCAGAGCTGCCCCTGCTGCTGACCCCTCAGTAGGGGCAGGGGCTGTCCTCCGAGGGCCCCATAAGGTCCCACGGTCTTGGGGTGGGTTCGGGGCTGGGCCGCCTGAGAGGGAGTGGGTGAGGGGCTCCCGGGACTCCGGCCAAGCCCCATGAAGCAAGGACTGGATTCGGGTCAGTCAGGAAGCCTAGGCCCCGGTGAAATGCACGCCCCTCTCTCCACGAGAGAACAATCTCTTTATTTTGATGCTATCAGTACCCAAGGGGTTAAGCGCCTGGCTAATGGAGATGGAGGCCACTTTGGGGGAATAAATAGGGTTAAATAGAACTGGGCTTATCTCCCAGAGCAGGCAACAGCACAGCACAGCGGGGGTGGGGGGGGGTAGGGGGGGGAATGGGCACAGGGTGGGGAATGGAGCACGGGGGTGGGGGATGGAGCCCTTGAATTAATGGCCTGGAAAGCCAACATCATGAGCATCATTTCGGGGCTGAATGATCACAGACAGAGCCCCCTCCTTTTCCTTTTCCAAAGCAAGTTCTGTCCATGAGCACTTTCCTGCAGAGGGGACGGGCTCTGGCTCTATAAGTCATCCCGCCCCCCAAGCTGCGGCACTGGTGAGCTTTCCTTGCAGCTGGAGAAAGCCATGCCCTTCTTGCCCCAAACCAAAACCTAATTTCTTGATCCTGGGCCCACAGGCACAAGGGAAGATAGGCAGCCAGGCAGAGGCTCCAGACCTGCCACAAAAACCCTGATTCTTCTGCCTTTGGTGGGACAAATCAGGGGGGCCCACGGAAGGCATAGGTGCTGCCTCAGCGGGCTCAGGGTAAAACCTAGTAAAACACAGGAATGACTCTGTAACTAGTAGCAGTTCACCGTGCCGAGGTAGTAAGCAGCCCATCTTTGGAGGCATGCAGGTGGAGGCTGGGTGTCCTGGCAGAGAGCATGCCCAGGTGAGTCCTGCCTCACAGCAAGGGAAGCTGGACTTCATGACTTCTGGGCCTCCAGGCTCAAGCCTTCTGTGCACATGGCTCTTGGAAAGGCCAAGGGAGCAGGGGATGTGGGGACCTGCGCCTGGCCCCCAGAAGCCTTTGAAACTAGGGAAAGTTGCCTGGAACTGAAAGAGGAGCCTTGGAGCAGAGTCGGTGGACTGAACCAATGATGTCTGCCTTTTTTTCTGAGAACGCAGCTTTCTATTATGCTCTGAAGCAAGGACATGGTGACTTCTTTCCCCACTGAGTCCCCAGCACATAGTAAACACTCAATAAACATTTGTGGGGTTGAATTAAATTGATGTCACAAAACCATTTCCCCCTGTGATCTTGTAGTATAATTGGTTGTGGAAACACACATACCCAATGGCCAAAATCCAGCTCTGAATTCTGAGTTCTGTAGCTTTTCCAAATGGATGTTTCCTTCATGCTCACATCACCTTCTACATAGTTGAAAGCCAGTCATACACACCCATGTAATGTGAGTGTTGTTCAGAGCGGGCACAGGGTGCATACCCAGATTCAAGGGCTCATCGTTAAGACCACTCTGCACCCCTAGGAATCTGTGGGCCACCGGTTTTAACAACTGGGAATGACAGCCTTGAGGAGGCTGTGATTCTAGTGAGCCCCGTAACAAGAACCCTGGATTCCAGGAGTGCGAAGGGACTGTGAGTCTGACCTCTTGGACCCTCGAACCGTTGGTGCAGAGCTAACTTTTGAGTACTCTTTGTGCTCCAAGCACTATGGAAAGCACTCAGGATTATCTTCTGGAATTCGTGCAATCCCCAGGTTAGTCCATTATCATCTTAAGTGGTGGCAGGCAGAGACTGCAGGACAGGACATGGGGAGGTGGCATTGGAAGGGCACAGGCAGGGGAAAAGGGAAGGTTGGAGGGAAAGTGGTGGGGACAGAGGTGTAGGGTTACTTGGGCCAGGGACTCTGGGGGAGAACCTTGCTTAGAAGAATGAAGGGTTAGCCTTTGCTGGTCAACACCTTCCCTCACGTAGATCACCAATAGCCTGCCTCACTGATGCTATGGGCCAAATTGTGCCCTCCTCTGCAAATTCATTATGGTGAAGCCTTAACCCTCCGTGTGACTGTATTTGGAAGTAAGGCCTCTAAGGAACTAGTTAAGGTTAAATGAGGTCATAAGAGTGAGGCCCTAATTTGATGGGATTATTAGTGTCTTTATTAGGAGAGGTTCGAGGAGAGATCTTGCTCACTCTCTGCCACAGGCAGGCACAATGAGAAGGTGGCCACCTGCAGGCCAGGAGGAGAGTTCTCACCAGAAACCTATCCTGCCAGACCTCGATCTCAGACTCCTGTCCTCCAGAGCTGTGAGCAAATAAATGCCTGCTGAGTAAGGGGACTAGTCAGTAGTATTCTGCTACGGTACTCGAGCTGACTAAGACACCAAGTGCCTCTGCCAGCACCTGACCAGACTAGCTCGGTGGCCAAAGATTCTCTAGGTCACTACCCCTTTGGGCATCTGATGAGGCTGAAGATCCTCTCTCTAGAAACACACACAAAATGGCACACAGTTTCAAATCCTCTATAGCCCACCCATGATGGTTCCATGACCTCCAGCCTAAGGGCCCAATATAGAAATTCCTTTTTCTCCCAATTCTGCCGAGGGCTGGATTCAGGTGATATATCCACATTAACATTTAACAGATATTTATTCTATGCCAGATCCTAGGATGAGTGCTTTATATGTTTCTCTCATATTGCCTTACAGCATCCTGTGAGCTTGGGTTGGTTTCATGTGCGTTCACAGATGAGGACACTGGAGTACAGAAAGGTTAATTCATGTGCCCACAGTCTTGCAGCTAAGTAGTGGCAGATCCAGGATGCAAACCCCAGATCAGAGCTGCCCTTGTAACCTCAGCTCTCTAGGTGAGTCTGCCAGGAAGGACTTGGACCTTGGGCTTCAGGGAGAGGCTGCGATCCACATCTAACTCCCACTGGTGAAACAGATCTCCATTCCTGTTCTTGGGCCTTCTCCCTGCACCGACCGCTGTGCTTGTCCACTCAGGCGACCCTTATCTTCCTACTGACCACCTGGGTAACTCCTCTGGGACAGGGAAGTGGGAGGCACCGGGAAGGTATGTAGCAGGCGCTCAGAAGTGCTTGTGCATTTCACTGAGGTCTTGGTGAGGTCTGGCCTTGAAGGGCTGCACTCTGCGTCCTGGGGTTTCCAGCCTCAAGAACACAGGGCTCTTCTCACAGGATGGCTTAGCCCTACCTGGTTCACAAAGCTTCCTGGAACGTGGGTTGTTTCCTAACCTGGGGTGTGTGAGCTCTCACCCAGAATCGCTTAATTTTATTTGTTTTATATCTAAAAAACCTACAAGCCGATTCTAGGTCTCCTGGATGACCAAATACTGCTTGAATTGTCATGGGCCTCATGACAAAAGAACAGAGGGGGACTAAACGCTGAAGCACACAGAACCACGCTCACTGTGCAAGCGGCGATTTAATTTTAGCAACACATCATCCATCACATTAAATTAATCGTGTTAGTTTGAAATTTCTGATATTATAGCTTTCTTTGTATCACACTGGTACATTGTCCTAGCTTTTGCAGTTGTATGGAGCCAAAAGGATAAGGGTTTATACCTTGCTTTATGTCTGTACATATTTTAGTAAAATTGTAATAAAGATAATTTGTCAAATGTTGGGAGGGGGCTGTGATTTATTTTTACCCTTTAAAAACAGCTCATGTATTACTCAAGTGTGAGAAGCACGCGTTTAATTCATTCTGACCAAGTAGAAAATAAGCTTCACACACTGGTGCCCCGCACACAGCCCCTGCCACCTGGATGGGTCCCCATCCTCGGTTCTGCTCCCCCACTGTTGCCTTGGAGGGGAAATATGACAGCGTAATGAACAGTTGTACGACGTGGTATAAAAAGGCAATTAAAGGAACTATTGGACTGGGACAAGCCAGCGTGACCCGGTTAATAGCTCTGAGCGGAGCTGGGCCACGGGGAGGAGTAGAGACAGGAGGGGGAGGGGACTTCTGTCTTACAGTGAGGGGTTCAGGCTGTTCCCCCCACTGCCTGCCAGGTACCCAGGGCACCGAGGCTGGCCTCACGACCAGTGGCTCCAGGGACAGCCTGAGGTTGGCTCAAATTTCAGCTCCGGAGTCAACTCTGACACTCCGAATTGAGTGACCAGGGCAGGCGATTTGGGGTCTCTCAGATTCAGTTTCCTCCTCTGTGAAACGGGGATGAAAACGATGGCCCTAAACCCGTGTCTTGGCGCTGGGAGGAAGGGCTGAGGCATTCGTCACTAACCTGGTCAGTGCGCAGAGCTGCACATGGAGCCTGAAGGAAGATGTGGAAGAGGCTTTTACTTTGTCTTCAAGTAAGGTCTTGCAAAACAGCGTAATCCGTGCGTGTTCTTGTGTATGTGTACATGGGTGATTGTGTGTGTGTGTATGTGTTTGAATCAGCTCCCCAGGCTCCCCACCCTGCTCAGGATGGGATGTGAGTCCTTTGATCAGATCTCCTGGGGTAGCCCATGTGGTCATTCATCTTGATGTCACCTCTCCCCTTGGGACCCTCTCCCACCGCCTCAGCCTCTCAGTCCCTGTTCACTCTAAATGCCCCTATTTGTGAACTATCTTTGGCTTATGCCACCCTAAAGGATGGAGACAGAGAGAAACACATTCTGCTGCACCCAAGCACTTGCTTCGCTCTGCTTCACAGTGTTGGTGGAAGCTTAATGAGTCATCGCACAGAAAGTAGGTAGCAAAGCACCCGGCACACAGTAAGTGCTCAATAAAAGCCAGCTATGTTTATTGTTGTCCCAAATGGAAAAGCCCTGGGTTTACACATAACACCTAGCACACTGCCTGACATGTAGTAGACGTTCAATAAATATTTGTTGACTGAATTAATGCATGAAACCTTACTTGGTTCCATTATCTACTTCCTGGGACTGTTCACTATGCCTTCTCTGGGTCTCCGTTACTCAGTCAAATGGGGAGACAATTCTGCCCCATAGTCACAGATACACCTTGCAGACTGTAAGTTCCTGCCCACTGTGGGAACTGGTTCTGTTCACCCCCGCTCCCACTCATCTATGCCTGGCACTTGGATCTCTGAGAGTGGTGGGGGAGACTCAACCCCCCAAATGTGTTTGTCCTAAAATAGGAAACCAGAAGTGCACATTAGTCACCATGGCCCCTCTTCCCCCCCTCCCGCCCCTACAGCCTCAGATGGAAGTGGAGCTGAGTGCCAGCCCAGTGACACAAAGGAGCAATCAGGAGTCATTATGGTTCATTAGGGTGGGCTTAGCGATTGGCTGAGAAACCCCAGCTTGCTTCTTACTCAGAATGAAGAGGGTCTGAGCAAGTCCACTGGAAACCCCCTCCCTCTGCTCCCTCTCTCCAGTGCTGGCCTCCAAGGGGGGCTGTGGGAGGCAGGTGAGGCTCAGGAAGGGACCTTGTCCCCCAGGGCGGTGGGGCCTCTCCTGGTCTATGCGCTGGCATCCCCGGCCACTGCAGGCTGCATCTCTGGGTATGATGCTGACCCGGTAGAGTTCTAAAGCCGAATCTGACTTTCTTAGTCATCCAACCACTCTCGTGATCAAGTCCAAACTCCCCCACTCCCCAGCTCACAACGTACAAGCCCCTGTCCTGAGCCCAACCAGCCACTGCAGCCTCCTATCCCACAGTTTAACTGGGTCTCTGCTCCTGCTGTATGGAGCTAGCTGCTTCCTTGCCCATTACCACGATCCTCATTTCTGCGGTTCGGAACACGCACTTAAAGGCAGTCAGACTTTTTTCCTGTCATTTCTAGCCCCGGCAGGCGCTACCGACTCTATCCCTCCTCCATTATGGGAGGCTGCTGACAAAAGACAGGGGGGTTAGGGAATAAATTTCAGAAAGCTCGGGGCTTTGGAAAATTTACCTAATGCTTCCTGGTCCAAGATCAATAGGCGAGGAGACCTCCAAACCCTTCACTAAGTCCTGGAGAAGATGAGCTATAACTAGGGATTAACTAAGCATTCATTTCCCTTCACTGGTATCAAGTAAGAGGGTGACTTCCTGTTCAGCATTTTCTTGCAGCAGAAATTTCCTATGTATTCTTGGGGGTTTTTCTTGGTTTTTTAAAATTTTATGTGGCTCAGGAAATTTTTAAAAATATATAAAATGTATAGAGTGAAAAGTCTTTAACTCCTGTTTCCCATCCACCCGTCTTCTGGTTCCCCCCAGCCCCTTACTGTTTTCGTAAGTAGCCTTCCCTTTGCCTAGGCAAGAAGTACAAATGTATAAACAAATACAAATATATATTCACACCATCTCTTCCTTTTTCTTTCTTTCTATTTTTTTTTACACAAAAGATAGCACATTCTACACCTTGTTGTACACTATTATTTTTTTCCTCTTAATTTATTTTTGGAGATCTTTCATGAAAAATATAGAGATTATTCAGCATTCTACAGAAATTGAGAAGAGACAGCACTCTCTAATTATTTCTCCTTCCTTCTTTATATCTACAGCTTAGATATGCCACCCATCCATCCCTTCATCCCTTTATTTAGCCTCTACCAGTGCCAGGCTCTGTGCTGGCCCCCATGCAGGGGCGGGCGTTGCAGAAATGAATTAGCCCGGCCCTCTTCCACCGGCTTGGTTGGGCTCAGAGGCTGCAGGGAAACAAGGCACCCCAGAAAACCGTGAGTGGAGGAGGGGGCAATCCCTGGCTCACTTTTGTTGTATGTGACTTGTCTTTTGTCTGCCACTGATCTGAACTGGGTTTTTCTCTTCTCTTCCCTTCAGTGCACAAAAGTCACCAGTCTGCCCATCGGGGTGTCTGGGGGAGTCAATTTTCCCCATTTTAGGGCAATTTTTCAACAAAGGTGGGAATTTCAGAGAATCTCTAGCAAGGGTGTCTGAGTTTTTATAAATGCAAATTCATCATCAAAATTTGCATGGCTCATCCAGGAACAAGCAAAAATTCCCATTATGTTTTTAATACAAAAAAAAACACCCCAGAAAATGGCCCTGGCTGGGTTGTTCAGTTGGTTGGAGGATCATCCTGTACCCCGACAGGTTGTGGGTTCAATTCCTGGCCAGGGTGCATACGGGAAGCAACCAGTAGATGTTTCTCTCTCTCTCTCTCTCTCTCTCTCTCTCTCTCTCTCGCCTCTTTCCTCTCTCTCTAAAAATCAATAAAACATATTCTCAGGTGAGGATAAAAAAACAAAACAAAAACCAGAAAATAATGCCCAACTGAGGTGTTGACTGGTGAGGGGTATAGAGGCAGAATGAGAAGACTCAGAATGTGCCCGAAATTTTGTGAATGAAATGTTCCTCATTACATGTGCATAGGGTGCAAATAGTACGTACATATTATGATCCACTTTAAAATAGTGTATTTAATATTTGAAAGTTATTGTAGAACAGGACAGAACAGCACCTACCCTTTAAAGCCACACAGCTGCCATTTACTGAACACTTCACATCAAACACTGTCTTAGCAATTTTGTGAGGTGAGTATGACCATCATCCCCACTTTGTAGGTGAGGAAACTGAGGCACAGAGAAGTTAAGCAACTTGCCCGGGGCAAATGGGCAGTAAGGGACGTAAGCGGGTCTGATCTCAGAACCTGCGCTCCAACCACTGCCATGTGCCATCCCCTGAGGGCCCCTGTCACCTCTCGGGGCCTCACCCTTCTCATCTGAAATCAGGGATAAAGAGTGCAGCAAGGGACTGACTTGAGGATTTCAAGAGACGAGGCTTGTAAAGTATGTAGGATGCCGCCCAGTATGCTGTCACTGATATCATCTAAGATGAGTATCAACCATACTCCTACACTCAGACTGCCAGGAAAGGTCCACTCCCGGGCGGGGTTCGGAGCCGGCCAGCCTGCCCGCAGCCCAGGGGCAGGGGCAGGTGAGGGAGGGGGAGAAGCTCATTGCTTTAATGAACTCACCTCTGTGTCTCCGCCCCCTCTCCTGGAGCTCCTCCTCCGCTGAGTGGGCAGGGGCCCCTCTGGATGAGGAGTCTGTTTTGGTCCCATTTCCATTACACACTTGGCTGAGCAGAGGGGAAGGGAGCCAACAGCCCCCCAGGCAGTAATTAATTGTCTGTTTGGACTCCTGCTGCTGCCTGGACAGGAGGATGCAGGACAGCTCCCACCCGACCTGGGCGGGCTGGCGGCTGAGACGGGAGTGTTCCTGCTCGCCCGGCTGCCACCGCCTCCTCTGAACCCATGCCCAGGCCAGCTGGGGAGGGCCTTCCACTTTGATAAAAAGACCTTTTGGTCCAGGCCAGCGTTGCCTCTGTCCTGGGGGCTCTCTCGAAGGTAATGAGATTCTTTGCTTCGGCCTTTGAGAAGCAGCTCTAGTGAAGGGCAAAGGCATCCTGGACTCAGACTTTTAGGACCTTGGATTTTTCCCTGGCTCTTCCGCCCACAGGCTGCGTGACTTTGAGTAAGGCATCTGCCAGCACTGAGCAAGCACTTTCCTCTGCTGGAAAACGAAGTGGAGGGGAGGCAGTCATGCTCTTGTGCACTCGAGATTTGTATGCCTCCACAATCCTTTCTCTTGCAGAATCACCTGCTTTCCTCCCCATTTCATAATAATCCTTCTTAATATGCGTGGGCGGGGCCAACCCTGCCCACATGGACCCCACGGACAGAGACATGGCCCAGGTCTCGTCATCTGTATTCTCTGCGCAGCCTTTTTTCTAGTATGTTGGGGGGAAAAATTCATCTGTTACAACCTAAAGAGAGAAGAAGAATACAATTGCATTTCTACTGCTGAAGGTAGTAGGTGTGAGCTATGGACATAATGTAGTTGATAGTACTTCGCAAGCCTCAAGTCACAGGGCAGATCATTGAGTAAGATCATCATCATCATCATCGTCATCATCATTGGTATCACTTGGGCCCATAAGATACAGGGGTGAGTTTACCAAGTCAAAGCCAGAGCTTATGGGAGTCCTTCCTGCACCAGAAGTTGGGAACGTGAACCTCACCTCACTCCCATGCACACGTCTTGGTTCTCACCTCCCAGTGTCTGGTCACCCCGCCCACCCCTCTCTACTGGGCACATGCTGAGGTGGCACTGGGGGTATGTTGGCCCACTTCTTGTTCACTAACATGGAAAAGTTCAGGGCAAGGTTCAGAAGCAGGGAATGTCAAGTGTGGGGGGAGCTAGGAAAGAGAGAAAGCAAGCCCAGCTGTCACGTTGTATTCCAAACATCAGGCATCAGGGAGCCATTGACTGTTCTGGAACAAGGTCATAGTTCTGGGTAGTTTAGGTATAATGGGCGGGAGAGGCCATCCCCCAAAGAAAGAGTCTCATGACCAGAAGAATGAGAAAAGAGATGTCCTAGTTTGAGGGCACTCTCAGAAGGGTTCCCAGAAAAGGTGACACCTGGGTTGAGTCCCTGAGGGGATAGAAGGAGTGGTCCAGGTGAAGAGGGGTGAGGAAGGGCGTTATAACAAGGTCCAGGGATGGGGGAAAGCCTGGTACATTTGGGAAACTCCAAGTATTTCAGTGGCTGGAGCACAGGACAGAGCTGGAGAGGGAAGAAGAGTCTTTGGTACATGAGGGAAGATCAAGCCACTTGGACTTCTGAGGAGGAGGGGATGAGGTTGGGGAGCAGGTCTGGGCTACATCTAGACACCTCAGCTCGGAGGGGTCTGAAGGAGTGTTGGGTGCCCTAGGAGTCCTCCCAGGGGAGAGGATGACAGCAGGCGTCTGTGGGGAGGGACAGTGCCATGACCCCATCATATTGGGTGGGAGAGGGCTGGGGTCAAAGTGGGTGGCTGCTAGGGAAAGAGGGGACCTGGGGGTGCTGGGCTTGTGGGCCAGGATCCAGACCCAGTAAGGTCCCAGAGGGCAGGCTGGGGAAGTCAGCCTTCCTACTCAATGAATCTGCGACCTACGGTGGGTCACTGGATGCTCCTCCATCCCGGTCCACACCACTGGCATCTTACATGGATTATTGCAAGAGCCTCCTATCTGGGTTGCCTGCTTTATCCCTTGTCCCTCCTGCAGCCTGCGCTCAACAGCGAAGCCAGAGTGAGGCTGTTACAATTTGTCAGATGCTGACACCCCTGCCCAAATCGCCATGGGCGAGGAGAGCAGACTGTAGGTGCTAGGAGCTGGGTGAGCAGGGGCTGACACCGGGGGTTGTGCAAATGGCTTCGAAGGGGAAGGAAGACCAGTGAGGAGGCAGGTAGGTGCCTTCATCTGGGAGAGGCGGTGAAGTTGAACCTCAGCTGATGGCAAAGCGGAGGGGAAGGAAGCGACCTCCATGCTGGGACTGACACGCCCGCAAAGCCAGGCTTAGCGCCTGCCCTCGTGGAATTTTGTGCCCTTGTGGGGCAGCCCTGGCCGCAGCGTGCTGTAAAGGAGAAGTTCTGGCTCTGCGACAGCCATTGCTGGGGGGTGTGACCCAGTCCAGAAGGTAGAGGCGAGGGAAAGGCTCCTGGAGAAACAACTGACAATATATCGTGGACACAGAGGACAGGGAACAGTACCCATCCTTAGGGCTCGGCTCACGTGGTACTTTTTCCAGAAACCTTCGCTGGCCTCTTGGTGCAGAGGCAAATGCGTCCTTCCCTGCCCTCCCCCTGTTTTGTATCACTTAGGACATGGCTGGCGTTACTGACTTAGGTGTCCACCAGCCCCAGAAGACGGGCCTTTCCAAGGCTATGGCACTAACCGGTTTGCCTCCGCGCCCCTGCCCCCGCCAAAGCTGCCCTCCGGCCCTGGAACTTTCCACTGAGCCTGGAGATGAGCATAGCAGGCAGGTGGCCTAGAGAATGAGGGGCGGGACAGCAACTGCCTGCTCCCAACCATCACTCCGGACTCCAAGCCCTCAACCCTCCACCGCTCCACAACCCTCTTCTAAGTTCATACACGGCTTCAAAATTTGTCTCGCCGTCGCACCCTGGGCAGCCACCAGTGCATCAGGGTGGCACATTTGCTGTTCTAGTGAAGGCCCATGGACCCATATCGGACCCAGAAACCTCCCCTTTTCAGCATTCGGCAAAAGGCTGGAACGGTGCTGTGTACACTGAGCAGCGCTGGGCGTTCGTCAGAGACTGTCATGGAAATGACCCCAGCGCAAAGCCCAGCCTGTCTACCCTCAGGAGCTGACCTTTGGACAGCTGGGTCGCACTGTAGAGGCGTCTTTTTCACGCAGCACATTCCTGCAGGAAATTGCCAGGGCAGATGGTAGGGCTGCCCAGAGGGATAGGCTGGGCTCACTGAGGAGCAGCGGCAGCGTCTGACGGCCGGGACTCTGCTTCCAAACAGGCTGAGCGGAGGATTCTCATCCAGATGGAGCTGGGAATTTCAGCAGATCCTGCTCAGGCCTGGAGCTGCCTCCCCAGGCCAAGGGCTACGGGGCGGCTCTGGAAGGTGCCTTTGAGTGGAACTGCTGGCTGCCAGACCTGTGGACCGCAGACTGTGGTGTCAGAAACAACATTTTGCAAGTGGAGGCTACTAAGGATTAATCTAAGGGATTAGTCACCTCAAAGTCCAAAGAGGAAGCGGGTTCAGTGAGGCAGCCTTTGCCACTTGTTCCTTAGAGGGCTGGAGCTGGCCGCTGCAGCCCCTCCCCGCCCAAGCCAGAAGGTCTCAAACAGCCAATGGGAAGGGGGGCCCGGGACTCCCCTCCCCGAGTTGTTTTGCCAGCTCTGTCCAGCACCCCTGGTCCTTCACACTGAGGAGCTGTGGTGTTCCTCCTCCTCACCTGTCTTAGGCTGGGATCCCCGAGAAGCCAACCTGGAGACAAGGGTGTGGGTGCTGGTAGTTCAGATGGCAAGTGATTCCAGGAAGCACTAGCCAAAGGGCAAGTGAGAAGGGGAAAGGAAAGGAGCCAAAAACAAGTGGGAGGGGTTAATCAGCAGGTTTTGCTGAGGGCCGCTGGGGCTCAGCCCCACTGGGGACCTCTGGGAGGCAGTGCAGAGCTCACCTCTGACTCTACCAGCTGAGGGATGAGAGGGCGGACTGTCTACTTCTCCACTCCCTGCTCTGTGCAGGGATCAGGTAACACCCAGGCAGTTCAGGCTGCCCCTGCACAGGTTCAGGGGAAGGGCCTCAGTGCAACCTGGAATGGAGGATGTCGGAGACCCTTGGATCAGCCTCTGAGCCCCTACTGTGCAGCCCTGGGGAAAGGGCTGACTCGGTGCTGTGCTGTGTGTACTGAGAGTTGCTGGGGAGGGTGGGGAGTCACCCTCAACCATCTGGGGCTGGGGATCCGCGGGTCAGTGCCCGGGTGATATGCGCAGGGCGCCAACCACACCTGTGCCTTCACCTCCATCTTTCCTCCCCTCTCCCCTTTTTGCACTCTTTTGCTTTTTACCTCTCACCTCTAGATTTTTACTGTGCCTCGTCTACTCAGCATCTTTTCCCAGGGTGCCTAGAATCCAGTGTTTCTTAAAGGGTGGTCCCCTGACTACCCAGGATTCTTATTAAAAATGTAGACACTGGGAGCCTCCCTCAGCCCTACTAAAGCAGACCCTCTGGTTATGGGCCTAGGAAGCTGCATTGAAACACATATCCCAAGTGACTCGGATGCTTGTGGAAGCTGCTAGTCTAACCCACTACATCCCGGTGGCAACAGGGATTTGCTGGTCAGTCCTGGAATCCCAGGCCCTGCCCTTGCCCCACCTGACCCTCTGCCTCCTTGGGCTCAGTTGCCACTGTCTGACCACCTCGCGTCTCTCCAGGCTCCTTCTCTTGTCCAGCTGCTTTGCTGTATGCGGCATAATTTCCAATTCACACAGTTATACACAGTCACACCATTATAGGAACCTCTGTATGAGACCAGATGGCATAATATGTCTATGTACAAACTCAGTGACAATTTTACAGTGTGTGCACACACAAACACACAGAGGAGATGTCTCACAGTGAACCACTAAATCACACACAGTGACACACCATCTCACAACAACACAGGGACACGCACATTGTCACAGCATGGAAAAGATACTTTAGAGTCTTACAGTGACATAGCCACACACCATACAATACAGTTGCACAGAAAGACAGACAGACACACACACTCAGTCCACAGCAGCTCACATGGACTCATGTACTGGCAAAAGGAAACCCACACAGGGCACAGCCCCACAGAAGCCCATGGCCGTGACATAGCAACACACACTGCTGAAATAACACGCCACCTTGGAGCCTCTTTGTACCTCTGTAGCACACAATCCAACTGGGCTGATTCAGCCACAGTCAGAGCAGGGCAGGCATAGGGGTGCAGTGGAGACTGATGTGGGGAAAGGTTGGCTTTGTTTGAACAGATGTTTGCTAAAGGATCCGGGACATTATTTAGCTGCTTTGATGAGCTGATGGATTCCTGTAGCTGGGAACCTGCGGGATTCATTAGTGGCCCTGGAGCAATTGCTTTCCCTTCCCACTCCAGCCTCACTGACTTCCCACTTCCTTGCCACAGCAGCCGGCCCCACAGTGGATGCCTTATTTGAACAAGAAGAGCAGAAGCCGAGCAAATATTTGTGTCCTCGGGCCTCACTTGGCACTCCCTGGGATGATGTGTCCTTCTGGGATCGAGAATAAGCCTTTGCCAGGCAGATTTTGCTCTGCTTGGCGTGGGCAGGAGGTGGGGGCCAGGCTGGGATCTGTGCTGGACCCCTTGTGTTGTGCCCGGATGGCCCGTCTCCCTGTCTCCCCACACTCACCACACTGCCTCCCCCTTCGTCGATGACCAGCCTCTCCTAAGAGTGGTCTATACTTGCTCCCTCATCTCCTGTCACCTCCCAACCTGCTGTAGAAGTGGACCCACTTGACATCCCCCAAATGGTTTCATCCAGAGCCTGTAATGTCATCTTAATGCTCCTCAACCACTTGGCGGCCTTTGCAGCTCCTTGCCCAGTCCTGTCTTCCGATACCTGACATAAGCACACACCCATCTCCTGCTCCCATTTCCCTGCCTCTTACCTCACCTCTTCCCATCTCCGTCCCAACTCTTCCTTGGCTGCTACCCTTAGGCATTGGTGCTTCCCCACCCCCCATCGCTGACTCTTTCTAAATGCCTCCAGAAGAACCTGAGGACTCCCACACCCGTGCCGTCCACAACCCCTTCTGTCGGTGGTCAAAGGCAGTGATTAAGAGCACTACTCCCTCGATTGCCTTGGTTCAAACCCTGACTTTGACACTTGCCAGCCGTGTGGCCTTGGGCAAGTTGTTTTGCTTTTGTGCACCTTGGTTTTCTCATCTATAAAATGGCAGGGGGCGGGGGGGGCGGGCAATGATAACTTTTGGGTTTTGTAATAGGTAAACGAGTTACTGTATGTAAAGTGGTTAGGACATGCCCAACACAAGATCACGGCTACAGGAGGGCTGGCCATGATTATTCCCCTGCTGTGGTGGTAACTTACACACCTACACTTGCAGCAAGAGAGAAGTATGCTTTGCCAGCCAGCCTCATGGAGCTGGGAAGCAGAGGGAAATAAACAAGTAAAGACTAACAGATGCCCCCTGCCAAACACAGGCAGATATGACTGAGAAACTCCCAGTTTATGATCAAGTGCAGCGGTGTCCCCCTTGACCTGTATCACCAATGGGACATTGTGTAAGTGGCGATAGGTGACTGCCAAGGCTACGTCAGAAAGGACCTGCAGTTTCCACCTTGCTCTCTCCTGGACCACGGCTCTGGGGGAAGCCGGCTGCCATGTTTCAGGGCCCCTCAGGCCGCCCTGGGGAGAGGCCCATGTGGGGAGGGATTGCGGCCTTTCGCCGACAACCAGACCAATTTGCTCTCCAGGTGAGTGAGTCCTCTTGGAAGTGGATCCTTGGTCCCAGTCAAGCCCTCAGATGACAGTGGACATCTTGGTTGCAACCTCATTAGGAGACCCAAACCAGAAACTCCCAGCTAAGCCAGTCCTGAATTCTTAACTTGAAGGAACCATAAGAGATAATAAATATTTATTATTGTTTTAAGCTGTAAAGTTTGGGGTGATGTTTTTATCCAGACATAGATAACGTACCCACATTTTCCAAATCAGTAGTCTTAGGAAGTGACAAAAAAAAAAAAAAAGATAGAGAGAGAGAGATTCTTTTATGCTATTATGCCCATTGGAGAGAATGAACAACATCCATCCTGTGTTCATTCATACCCCTGTTCCTCCTATTGAACCTTTGAACTCTGCCCCTTACCTTGATGTGGAGCAAGGTTGGTGTATGGCTTGAAGACAACAGAAAAGTTGACCAAATAAGTGGGCTCTTAACCAGGCTTCAGGAATACATGGACTCCTTGAAATTGTCAGTGGAATGTATGAGCAAGGATACTCCTCTAGGGAGAGAGTTCATAGCTTCAATAAAATTTCCAAAGGCACCAGGACACTTTAATATCTAGAACCATTGATCCAATGCAGCACCCATTTAAAATATGGGAAGACTGAGACTCATCTGAGATTGCACAGTTAGACTGCATCAGAGGCAAGACTAGAACCCACGTATGTGGGAGATGCTCTCCTCTGCATTAATGCTACATACAGTGTAACCCCGCTGTCCAGAAGACCCCGTGGCCTCTGTTTCTGCAGAGATGTCAAAAGCAAGATCATCAAACCAAAGAAATGCAGGAAAGCTTTTGTAGTGGAAGCTTAAGAATGAGGTGATATTTGAGACACTCATTGGGGAAAGGGAGAAGGAAAGGAGAGCACATGCAGAAGGACTTCTGGCCACAATCAGGGGCCAGAGAACAGGGGAGACCAGAAATTTGTTGGAGCACTAAGCATGGAAAATATAAGAGCCAAGAGTGAATGGGATTGGATTAGAATCTGGGGCTCTAGCAGAGAAGGAATGTATGTCTCGCTTACCATAGTCTCTCTAGAATCCGGCATTGTACCTGGCAAGTAGTCTTTGCTCAGTAACAATGCATTGGGTCAATAAATGAATGAGTAGTGAGTGAGTAAATGAGGGCAGCAGAAGAACAAGGGAGTTATTGGCAGGAAAATATTTGATATAATGAATTGGGGGCTCTTGACCAGGTAGAATGGGAATGGAGAGCAAGCAGGGGGCAGTAGGAAATGGAAGTGATAAGGCGCTGCAGATCCTAATGATGTTAAAGAGAAAGCAGAGTGGAATTAGAGCACCGAGAACATAGGAGGCTATCATCGGAACAGTTTAATATTTCAAAGAAGGAAAGGCCAGGGGTGACAAAGTTTAGAATGCACCCATGGGTACAAACTGAAGGCGGCAAGTCACTGGAGTTCTCAGGGTCAAAATACTGAGAGCCAGGATGTTGGGTGGTCATCTACAGCAACATCACAGTCACCCACAACAGCATCACAATAAGGGCTGCATAAA
The DNA here is from genome assembly GCF_021234165.1 of Pteronotus mesoamericanus. NCBI lineage: Eukaryota > Metazoa > Chordata > Mammalia > Chiroptera > Mormoopidae > Pteronotus > Pteronotus mesoamericanus. The sequence continues at coordinate 15,087,000 of NW_026555105.1, forward strand.
TAATCCTGTGCGCACACCCTGCCTGGCCACAGATGAGGAAGCAGAATGAGCTTTACAACTGTACAGAAACCATCTGCAAAAGGACAGAGGCAAGAACCAATGGAGCAACAGGAAAGAAAGGAAAGAAGACAGGAGGGCATCACAGAGGGGACTCTAGAGGCTGGACCCATGAGAAGTCACAGCATAGGCTTGGAAGAAGAGGGGCAGAAAGAATATAATAGGGAAATGGAGGAGGGTGACCTCACCCTGTGGGGGTGTCAGGCAGGACTGACACCCAGGCTGAGACCCTGCTCTGCTCTGAGAGCCTCTTTTGTGAGAGGTGACTCTCAGATCCTCCATACATACATATATCTACCAAACCCGAACTTCATACCACCTGCAAGACCTGATAGTCACACACACTAACAACCCAAGCTATAGGGGAGGAAACTGAGGCCAGATAGTGGAGGGACCAACTCATCTTTGTTCCCTATGATCACTCATCAAAGTTGGGCAACGGAAGGGACCAGAACCCAGGCATCCTGACAGCCATGGGGGAAGGGTGCTGGGGAAGCATGGTGCAGCCCTGGGGGAGATTGGAGCTGAGTGGGCAGCAGGGCCTACCTAAAAACTGGGGCCCACGTATAGGGTAGTTGTTTTGCTGCATAGGATGTGCAATGGGAGAACAATAGAAAATGTTGTTTGCAGCCTCTTCACACCCACTCTCCTGATTGCTCAAGAGTCCTCCACTGGCCTCAGGGTGGCTGCTGGGGCTGGCTTGAGGGGTCTGGCTATAGAGAGCATTTGTTAATGAGGAGTCCATGGCTTGGATAACCCATGTTGAGGAAGCCCTGTTCCCCCCACCCCCCTGCCTGCCCCCTGCTCCATTCCCTCAGCAGCCTCTGTGGGACAGGCAGGTGGAAAGGAACCTCTTCTATGTTATCATTCGTTAACACCTGCTCTAGAGATAACATGATTAACTCCAGAGAACAGGGGTCAGAAGAGTGGGAGCGTAATGGGGGCCGGGGTTCCCAGGGTAACAGGAGGGAACTTCGGGGGCCTGCGGGGAGGAGGGGGCCCTGGTGAGGTGCAGGGGTCAGAGACAAGCTTCAGCCTCTGCGGCTTTGCCCTGGAGGCTCTGCGCAGGCCCCTCCCTCAGTGGAGGAGCTACTCATTGTTCCCTTATCTCTGGAAGCTAGTGACAGCGTGTCCTCCAAGGCTGCTGATCACAATGCGTTGTTATCACCCTGTGCCCGTCACCAGCCAGGGCTGTGGGGCTGTCGATTTCTGATGAACAGCACCTGAGCGCCAAAGGGACTCTGTTCTTGGCCTTATCTCTGGCCTGTGTATCCTGCTTGGGCTCCACGTCCAGGATCCCAGTGGAGCCATCACTGGGCCAATAGCAATCCCTGGGGCACCCAGATAAGGCGTTAGCTGCCCATGCCCTGAGCTCTGAAGTCAATGGCTGTGGGACGGGGCAGCATCCAGGCTGGCATCTCTGGCCCAGGTCAGCATCTCAGGGTATAGTCCTGAGGGCACTGTGGCAGCCCTGGCCACATCAAGGGCACAAAATGTAGCTTGGGGAATGTCTCCAGCTTCAACACTCATTGGTGGTGTGGCGGTACAAGTCTTTATTTGCATATAGTTTTCTTCCCCCGCTGAACAAGGGAGAAAAAACGAGTCAGCACTTAGGACTGTGCATTGCGGGGGGTTTCCAGGAGGGAGGGAGGGGAGGAGGGAAGGCTGGGAGGGAAGGAGAGAGGGAGGGGAGAGAATGGTCAGGGGAGGGAAAAGGAGAATTCTTTTGCAGAACAAATAGTGGTGTGTTATTTCTGGATTTGTACTTTCCAACCTGCCCAGCCCTTGAAGAAGAGATTGACTATTTGGCCAAGGTAGAGTGGGTGAGACTAGAACCTTGGACAAACAGGATTTAGGGTTCTTGGATATTTTATACCAATAGCAGCCAAAGGAGGAACTCGAAGGAAGTGACAACAATAATAAGCTTAGTTTACTGTGACATGCTCTGTATTAAGTTGTGTATGTGCCACAACTCACATAATCCACCCACCTACCTTGTGATGTAGATACTATTATATCCTCCATTTTACAAATGAGGAACACAGTATGAGGGAGACTTAACAACTAGCTGAAGTCCCACCCATGACTGGAGAGGAACTGACCCTGCTTATCTTCCTCTCCATGCTACCCTTCCGGACCCTCCTCCATCCACTTTGAGTGCCCAGCATCTCTTTGAACTTTCAATACAAAGCTGCCCTCCCTTTATCTAACTGGCCCATGTATCCCCGTGTTTGCAAGCGGAGAGTCCTGGCCTCCATCTTTTAGCTTAAAAAGGTCTTTTAGATTTTCCTGGGCTGGAGTCAGCCACTGAATGCATGGTTTGGTGTTCTGAGGCAGAGAAGGAGCTTCTCAGGGAAGGTGCTGCGGTCTGACTTGCTGCCCCTGGTCACACTGTGGCCAATCCCCAAGAAGGGGCAAGACTCAAATGCTTGTCAATGTACCTTTGATATTGTCAAGTATAAAGTTATGTCAGGAAAGCTCCATGTGCCTTTTGCTGATCCCATGTGAAAGGAGTAGTCAGAAAGCAATGTAAACACAAGGTCAATCTTTGGCTTTGCTACCAGCCCTCAGTGATCCTGAGAAAAATGCCTCTTCTCTCAATGGCACAGAGGAAAATCATAGAGGCCCCACAAATTCAAACATGGAAGACACTTCGCATACATTATTGAATAAGTGTGAGTTTTCTCCACCTAATTTTCTCTAGGAAGTCAAGAAGGGCTTCCCTGCATTGTAGCATGGCCTCACGTGAGTGTCTGAGCCTGTGTTCCATGCTGAGGATGAAACTGGAAAAGGAGGCAGCAGAGCATCTTCTGTGGGGGAGCATTACACTGGGCAAGAAGGGGGTAGGTGCATGGCAGACAGGGGACTGTTTGGATAGCCTGGCTAAATGAGAATTATTGGGGAAGCTCAGAGATCCTCCTTAGTAACCTGCATACATTGGAATTCTCAGGGACATAATTCTCAAGCCACAGAATGGGGGGTGTAACTTTAAATGAAAGGAGACAAGATGTTTTTACAGCTCTTTCTCCAGTGACTCTCTCGGATAAACCCTCTCTGGGGATCCCCTCTGTCTGTAGCACCCCATGAGACTGGTGCCTGGTGCCTCTTCAGCTTGAAAGGGAGGGAGCAGTTAGGATGGCTTAGCAGGTATCATAATGGTCCAGGGGTAAGGTCTGGTAAACTGACTTAAGGAATAAGCCAGGAAATAGAGGGAGATATTTTGAAAAGAGAATCAATTCATGCATAGGTAGTGTGTGCCCACGGATGCATGCTTTGCAGACAGATACCCAGGTTCATATTTTAGCTTAATGACTTTCTAGTGGTTTGACCTTGCACACATAACTTCCGTGTCTTCATCTGTCTGAGGATAATTAAGCTTAAGAGATCTGTTTAACCCCCAAGTTGACAAGTCAAGTAGGCCATTGGCTAAACAAAGCTGGACTTCAGAAGCATAGATAGGGCTAAAAAAAATGAACATAAGAGCCATTGGCTCTAGATGATATTGAAAGCCATGGGAATGAATGAATTTCCTATGAGAGACTGAGAGGCAGAGATGTATTACTTTGGACAAGTTGCTTAACCTCTCCGTGTCTCAGTTTCCTCATCCTCAAAATGGGGATCATAATAATACACACCTTGTTGGATTGCTCTGAGGGTTAGATTGAGATAACTAGTGTTCAAGAACTTAGGGTCTGATAGATGCTCAATATGGAGAATAATGCTATTATCTTCACCCAGCACTTCAAGGCAGATGTAATCATCCCCATTTTACAGACAAGGAGACTGAGGCTCAGAGAGTTCCAGGTCTCATGGCTAGTAAGCAGCACTTCAATATCTACATGCAAAGTCTACTCCACAATGCCCCTCTCCTTCTGGGGGAATATCATATAGACACATTTTTTTTAATGCAAATGGTGAGCTATATGAGTCTGGCCAGAAAGGACAAGGCTGACCCTCCAAATAGCAGAATAAAGCTCAGAATAAGGCATAGTTGGGTGGCAACTACCATGATCCATTTAGGATGAGTTCCCTGTACAAACACCAAGTTATGTGCATACCCACTTCCCCAGCTCGCACACTCGAATGCCTCCTGGGCAGTCAATGTTTTTGGTGATTCCAGCTTCACCCAGTTCCAAAAGCCAATAAAGCAATGTCCATGCAACGAGTGACTTAAAGCCAGTTTCATGTGCCGTCTCAGATGAGTCAGTGAGGCAGAAAATGAAGACAATAAAGAGAGTTAATGACAGGCCTCCCCAGCTGGCCTAGCTGGCCCTTGGGGAGAGGGAGTCAATGAGCTGCTGTCGCTGCTCTGCCGGCTTCTCGATTTCTTCTTCTTCTCGATCCTGCACAGCCCCCTCCCCTGCCTTGCTCACTGCTTGGTCATTGATTTCAGCAGCCCCAAAGCCCAGGCTGGATTGTCTTCCTTCTTACGTTTTGCCCTGTAAGACAATGAGTCAGATTCAGTAATTTTTTAAAAAATTAGCCAGTCTGGCGCGGTAATGGTCCCTTAGCGAGGTGTCTATTACTTCCCTTGTTTGAAAGGGGAACACTATGTTTTTTATCACTAAAACCTCAGGTTGTGCATTCTCCTGATATTAGCTGAATTACTTGGTTGACATTCTTGCATTTGTGGTCAATTATAACCTCCAAATCTTTCTTCACAGGAGCTGGGATCAAGTCAATGTTGTCTGGCCTGAATTTACACAAAGCATAACAGTCTCACGAGGCTTTACTGCCATAGAGAGACTTGATATCCCGAGTCCAAAACAGGGGCATTGCATTTAGATTGGATTTCACTTTCTTCTGCTTTTTAAAAAAATCCAGGTACAACTAATACATAGTAAAATGTGATAATCTCAAGTATATTTTCAGTCAGAGTGATCAATTTTCACTCAGATCAAAGAGGAGAATGTTTTTCCTATAAGATTCTTAGCCAATTCCTCTACTGCTTAATTAGTCACTATGAGTTTCACTTTTGAGTCTTCAAGATCCACTATTACAAATTATCAACTTTTGCAAGATGAGATTTAAAAGCGTGATAGAATTCTTCTCTCTGGGACATTAAAATTTTTCACCTTTTTTTTTCAATTGTTTCTAAGCTTTGAAAATCCATATTCCTCCTAAGACTTGATACTATTTCAACTTCATGTTTTCTGTTTTAAAAATACTTTGTATGTTTGTGTTATTTATATTTAAGTATCTAATTCATTTAGAATTTGCTTGATGACTGTTCTGATGTGAAGGTTGAAATAGATTTTTTCCTAACCAATTACCCTTGTAGCATTTATTGACTAACTCTTCCCCCAATCTTTAAAATTATTTTATTATAAATGAAATGCTTATATCTAACACATTTCACGTCTCTGAATTGGGATGCTAATGATGCCCACCCTATGAAATGAGTGCAGAAATCAGATCATGAGAGATACAGTATAACACCTGTCACAGTCAGTCCTGACACACAGTGCGTTCTCAGCAAGTGTTAGTTCCGTCCCCTCCCACTCGCTCCCATAGACGCTTGCCCCATTCCTATGTAAGGCGCTGTAACGGCAAAAAAGGAAGAACTTTATGACAAGACCGTCCAAGAGGCTGGCCCTGGAGGTCATAGGGGCACCCAGGAGTTAGATGACCTCTGATCAGGACGTTTGTAGAGAGGTTCTGTTTATTTCCTGAGGGCCTGGATGATGGCTCGACTACCCCTAGATGCCAGCTTTGAAAATGACAGTGCATGAGGAAATGTCCTGTGGCTCTTCGTCAAATGTGAAAAGTAAAAACAATGAAGTGAGTTTTTAAGCCATTTTAAATAACCATTTTTTATTTTGAGATTATGATCTCTTTACTTCTTTAGTTATATCTGTGTTTTATTAAAAGATGGAGAGAGTGGTAGTTACTGTTCAGTATTTGGCATTGTCCTTGATTTTTTAAAACTTTACTGGTTCACAAAAAAATCTTGACTACTGAAATAATATCAACTTTGAGGTTCACTGCATTATTTACAGAGCAGGATCCAATGATTCTGGGTTGATGTTTTTCCCCATTCTTCAGAGCAGCACTCACTATACAGGTCACATGAATAAATGATATTGTGGTATAACACCTGGCAGTGTGTTTATCATTGGCTGTAAAGAAACTGGTGAAAGAGGTCAAACTTGGTGGACTGAGAAGTACGAACCAGGCATCTACCTCTGGCAAGAAAGCCTCGCGCCCAGCTGTCAGCACCTTGGATAGCTCAGATAGAATTCTGTGCGTCTCTCGGGAAACCTAAATAAACATAGACAAAGGCAATTTTACATTATCTTTTCTCCGCTTCGTTATTTAAACAAGCGCATCTTGTTCATACAGAAGCTTCCTCTTTGCTCATTTAAATCTCCCTCTCAGATTATTTGCCTCACTGCCTGCAATTCCCCAGCAAACTGGCCAGCTCCAACCCAAGCTTCAGAAATGCCAATTTTAATTAAAAGTGCAATTTTCAAATCCACCCACAGCTCAGATAGGATGTGGCACACTTGCCACCCTGTGATCTTTCTGGCTGCTTTGTTGATTTAAATGGGTGCTGCTCTAAGTGCTTTGTCAAATCTTCTCAAAAACGAGGAGAAATTGACATTTACACCTTCATACCAGCAAGAAAGTGATATATTAGATTCACCCCTATTGCCACAGGAGCTTGCTTTTGGCTTAAGGGAAGCATGAGGCTAACAGGTCCCTGGTGGTAGCCCTGTTTTGATGTTTCAGCCTTAAGGGCTCTCTCTCTGGCTGCTGGTGGTGGGGTGGGGGAGTTACTCTCATATACTATTTTCCTATTGACTTCACCCCATCTTCCCAGATGGTGCCCTTTGACTCAGGTAAGAACTTTGAGTTTTGGGGGTGATGGTTCTTTAACTTTTGTAAATACAAGGAACAATTTTAAAAACTCTCTTGGCAGATTCCTTGGATCTTCTAGAGATTCTGACTCAATAGGGTTTGGAGTATAGTCCCAATATCTGAATTTTAGTGAAGCACCAGATAATTCTGAAGGAAGATCATACTCTGAGAAAATTTGTTCTAATAATTCCAAGAAATTCTGCCACAAGGTCAAAGCTATAGAGAGAGCCTGGGATGCAACCTTGTGCAGGGAATCTAGACCAGCTCAGCTGTGATTCTGTCCAGCTCAGGCACTTGTATTCTATTGTCCTTGGGCAACTCACTTCCCCCGTGTTACTTCTCTGTCTTTGTAAATGAAGGACCATGTGATAGACAATGGAGTTAATACTCTTAATATGCAAAGATCTGCAAAACAATAATAAAAGGGTCAACCACTTGATGCAAAGATGAATCAGTGATAAGAACAAGCATTTCTTGGAGAAAACAATACAAATAATGAACAAACATCTGAGAAGATAATCAAGCCTTAAGAGTGGCCAGGTAAATGCAAGTAGACATAACAACAAGGGTTTTTGGCAGTGTTTCTTTGTTTTGATCTCTATTTTTTTTTCTTCCTTTGCTCATTTGCTTATCATATTGGGAGGATGAAACCCTGTGAATTGATAACAGCCATTGTTGGAAAGGGAGTTAACAAATAAAAATTCCCCCATATTGCACTGACCAGTGTGGCTCAGTTGGTAGGGTGTCTTCCTGCAAAGGTAAAGTTCACTAGTTTGATTCTGGCCAGGGCACATGTCTGGGCTGCATGTTGGGTCTCTGGTCAGGGCACCTGTGAGAGGCAACCAATGGATGTTTCCCTCGCACATCAATGTTTTCCTCCCTCTCTTGCTCTCTCCTTTTTCCTCTCTCTAAAAATAAATAAATAAAATCTTTTTTTAATTCCCCCATATTGCTGGTAAAATTGTGAATAACTACAACATTTAGATAATCTGCCAGAATTTATTAAAATTAAAAGTACTATTTCACTCAACAATTTGACTTTGATAATCTATTCTACAAAGAAAATGTATCAAGATGTACGGATATAAGCAATGGACATTTATTTAACATTAGTGGCAAAAATAGAAAATTCCTTAAAAGGCTACCAGCAAGGGAACAGTTGAGTAAATTATGCTATATCTAAATTGAAGAATATTCCACAGTTATGAAAAAATCTATTAGGCCTGGAAGGGTTGACCTTAAGTGATGTTCAAAATATATTATAATGTGAAATATCAAGTTACAAGATAATGTTATAATATGATCCCATTATTGAAAAAGAAAAAAAGAAAGCTCCAGATTGTGTCTGTATATATGTGTATGAACTTGGTATGACATGAAGAAAGTATATAAGATTATTAATGTTGATCTCACAGGGTAAGATCATAGGGGGCTGAGAAAACTATATTTTCTTTATTTACTTTCACAGTGTATGATTTGTTCCAAAAGAATGTATTTATTCACATAAGTGAATAATTGTAAAGTTGATTTTAGACTTAATCAAGAGCCAAAAAGTATTAAGGGCCAGACTCAAGGGATCACTTAGGTCCCTTCCAGTTCTGACCCCCTTGGACACCCTTCTCCTTCCTGTGCCCTGCATCAAGATCAATTTATATTAAGGATTTAGAGCTACCCAGAACCATACCAGATCCTCATGTGATGTTCTTCCTAGTGCACCCACCTCAGAGCCAATGTGGGAGAGACTCAGGCCCCTGAAGTTGGATTTCATGATCATGTTGCACCTCCAGGTCCTATCCCAACCTGAGAACTTATAGGTGAAAAGACAAAGAAAAATGTCCTATATCTTTTCAGGTTTTTCCAGAGTGTCACTCAGATCCTTTCAAACCTGTGAAACTTACACCCAAGCCCACCTGGGATTTCCTGGAGACTGAGCCATGCCATATGCCATGGAAAGAGTTTGAGGGGACTCCCGAGGACTTCAGGTCCCAAGAAGCCCTGGTACCACCATTGTGAGGGTTGCCTATGGGCCACATCCACACACACAACAAAGCAAGCTGTTGGCTCCTGTCCCCAAAGAGCCACCTCCAGCCCTCTCATCAGCATGCAAGGCTTCTCATGGGAATAACCAGTGTAATTGCCTTTTTAACAAAAATCATGAAATATACTATACATCTAGAAAAAAATGTATGCCATAAATGCACACAGTTATTTAATAATTCTAAAGAAAACACCTGTGTAACTACCACTTAAATTAAGAAATAGAACACTGCCTAAAAGTCCCTATGTGATCCTTTGACTCATGACCACCTCTCCCTAGAATAAATCATGATTCCATCTGCTAGGACCATTTCCTTGCTTTCTTTTATAGCTTTGCCACCTTTGTATGCAAATCCAAACAGTATTTTAGTTTTGCCTGCTTTTAATTTAGGATAAATGGACTCATGTTGTATGTATTCTTTGGTGTCAATATAAGAGAGATTTGTCCATATTGCTGTGTGTAGCTGTAGTTCATTTATTTTCACTGCTGTGTGGCATTCTATTGTGTAATTACACCACAATTAATCCTTCTACAGTGGATGGGTATTTGGGTTGTTTCCACTTTTTGGCCATTGTTTTGTATGTCTCTTTGTGTTGTATACACAGTATCTCTAGAAAAAAAGTGGAATTGCTGGGTCACAAGGCTTGCATAGCTCCCTCTTTGCTTGACAATGCCCAGCTGTTACTTAAAATGTATCCATTTACACTCCCAGCAGCAGTGACTGAGAATTCTTAGTACTCCACTTTCTTGCCAAAATTTTCTGGATACATGCTCTCTTCTGGGAGTCTGTGGACATATTGATTTCTTTCCCTGTTTTCTTATCTTGCTATTAGGTGATCATTAAGGACTCTTCCTCCTGGCAGCCTTCCCTGACTCCTTAAATCTATGTCATGTGTCCCCCCACACTCCATAGCCTCCTACATTGCCCCCTTCATAGTATGTGTCTCTCTGATTATAACATCCTATTATATACTTGCCTGTCTTACACACACACACTCCCTGCACACCAGACTGAGGGATCAGGGTGTACCCTGATCTAATGCAGTGCCTGGCACACAGTTGGTGCTCAATACATGACTAATGAATAAGCAAGTGGAAACCATTTATTCCCTCAACTCATGGCTCCCTTCAACCATTGGGAGGCCAAGGTGAATATTAAGGCTTTTAAGAAAATTGTTGCCAAAACAATAAATAATAACTCTGTGGAAATTAATTATCAGATCTGGCTGTTTCATTAGTAGCTCATCAAAGGACTGTGAGCTCCCAGGGGGACTCTTAAAAATAAGTAACTGATCAGCATGGAAGGAAGGGCATCCTCTCCTCAGCACACACCCCACCACCACCAACAACAAGACATAAACAGACTCATCTCCTGCGAATTGCTGGGCCTGGCCATTTAACACAGTTATTACCAACTCCCACTTAGTGAATTATGAGCAAGAGCAAGAGCCTCGAGAGAGCTTTCAAAGATCTTCAAATGGATGTTTAAAAGCCTGCAGTTGCTCAGACAGGTTTAGCTAATGGCATTTATTACTTGGAGAATAGGGTATTTACATAAAGCTGGATTTTTATTATAACGGTCAGATGGTTCCTGAGAGGAAGGGTGGAAGGAAGAAAGGAGGGTGAAAATGCAAACATTCTACTTAAATTTTATTTGAACAGATGCTATCTAACCTAGGGTAAGGGTTAAGAACGATGGCCCTGGGGTAGCAGAGGCCAGGTACAGAAAAAGGTATCGTGTTCCCTTAGAACGAGAGAATCAGCACCCTGGACAGCTCACAACACTTGACATTGGCCTGTTTGTACACTTCCTGACAATTCTCATTCTTACTAGGGTCCTCCCATTGGTAATTTAGGGGAGGCCCCTCATTGATCCCAGCTGTCACCAGCAATTGAGATAAGGGTATTCACTGTCTCCTGGCTTCATCAGTGGCTCTAGAAATAGCTTATTACTCTGCATGACAATGGTCAAGAAGAAGATGAATTGAAGCCAGCTGTTGACTTGTTGCTGCCTTCAAGAAGCTTGTATTAGTTGTGCATTGCTGCATAATAAACCACCTGCAAAACTTAGAGGCAAAAAACCAAAAATTGTTTATTGTGATTCTGATGATTCTGGGTAATTCTTCTACTGGCCTTGCCTGGGTAACTTATGCAACTGTAACCAGCTAGTGGAGCCTTTGGGGCTGCGGGGTCAGGAAGTGAGTATGAATTTAATGGAGGAGAAGATGCCAGGGATGGGTCTGGAGGCTATGTCTTCCATATGGGCAGTACTGAGAAGAACATTTTACGAAGTAGCAGCACATGAGCAAATGTATAAGCCAACTGGGGGTTTTCTGGGAGCCATGGAGATTGGTAAGTGGTTCTGAATAACCAGATATTAGGAAGGAGAGCTATTTCAGATGGCTCTGGCGATGTGAGTAGGGCATTAGAAACTATGTAGGGGACTTGGCCATTATTTTGTAGATTTTGAGAAGATTTATAGTGATAAATGTTCTTTAAGAGAATACTTACTACAGCCCTGACCGATGTGGCTCAGTTAGTTGGGCATCATCCTGCACAAGGGGTTGCTGGTTTGATTCTCGGTTGGGGCATATGCTTGGGCTGCAGGTTTGGTCCCTGGTCAGCGCACATATGAGAGGCAACCAATCAATGTTTCTCTCTCTCTCTTTCTACCTCCCTTCCCCTCTCTCTAAAAATAAATAAAGAAAATCTTCTTTTAAAAAAAGAATATCTACTATGTACCAGGCACACTACTGAGCTTTGGAGATGAGATGGAGCATTATCTCATTTAATCTTTACTATTATCATCATTTTACGCTTTAAAAAATTGAGGCTTACTCAGGGTCATATGGTTAGTAAGTGGTAAGGATATGATTTAGAACCTAGTAGAATCAGGCTTTAGAACTGATTATTTTAGTTACTATATTCCATAGCTCTTCTGGGAGGCCTTTGAGTTGGGAATATGACAGGTAATGAGAAATGAGGCAAGATTACATTTTCATCCAGAATAAAAAAGGGATGAGGTATGGAAATACTGGAAAATATCGGGTTAAACAAAGTTCTATCTATCCCCAACACCCAGAACAGTGCCAGACATATAGTAGATGCTCAATAAAAGCATACTGAATTAACTAATGTTGGAAAAGGCCAAGAGCTTCCATATTCCAAAATTATTTAACTATAGAGTAGCCAGCCCTTCACCATGATGTTTTCCCTACTGATTCTAAAGGAACAGTACTGCTCTGTGGCACACAACTGAGATATTCAGCCTTAGAGTAGATGAAAACTAAATCAAATGTTATTTGTGTGCCCACTGTGTTTCAGACACTATTCTTCATTCATCCATTCATTTATGCCTTCAGGAAACATGAACGAAGAGCTTGCCTTTCATCAGGTCCCCTACAAAGTACTAGGATCAAAGCTAAGGAGACATGGCCCAGGCCCTCGGGAGGTGCCCAGTCCAAGGGCATTTTCTCATTATACATAGGATTTAATTCTATGTAATTCTCAACAGTCTTGTGAGGTTTTCTACCTCCTGAGAGAACCGAGGCTCAGAGAGGTGAAATGGCTTCCCTGAGGTCTAGCAGAGCCAGCTGAAAACTGCTGGCCTCCTGCATCATGGACGCCCTGCCCCCACTGGTGGGGGCAAGAGAAGCAGTGAGTGGCCTAGAGGACACCACCCCACCTAGACACTGGGACCCTGGCCAATCTGGGGCCAGGGCTGCACTGTCCCTTCTCACAGATAAACTGAGGTTGTCACTGTTTCCTCTTGACCATGCAGGAGAGAAATCTGAGGCAGAGAAGCAGCTGACCCGACGCTGTAACTAGGACTTCCTGGGCCACCCAGTGGGTGGTCCCGCCTACAGAAGGCTGGTCCTCAGCCAACACACAAGTCCTTTTGCTGTCAGAGCAGGTGAGGTGGTGGGGGAGTCTCCTGCATTACCCAAGGGCCCCACTTCCTGTCATCACACAGGCACATACATACATATGCACATATACAGAGACATGCACAAAATGTGCACAAAGCTTATACCACACAGGCCCACACACATGCACAGCCATAACAGGGAACAAAAATGCATGTGCACACAGCACACACATGGGTTTGCACACAAACATGCAATCACATACCTGATAGCCATCCCTCACTATGGAGGACTCCAAGCTTTCCTTAGCATCCAGAATTCTAAAAGGGGGGATGCAGATTGTCTCATACTCACACTCCCTGAAATGAGTCTCTTACAATAGTGTCCTGGAGAACAATCAGTTCAAAGGAAGGGGATCACTGGACTATATCTTCCTTTATCAGCCTATTCTCCAACAAAACTGACCGACTCCAGCACACTTAATTCAAATGAAATGCACGTTCTTAGAGCTATAAAAATGACTTTATCACAGTCAAGAAGAGAATGATTAAAAGAAATAAATATGTGGGTGATTGAATACAGGATGTCCAACGACAGGGGACGGAGGATGCGATTGCTATCTCGATTCAGCCTCAGCTGAGCTTATGATGCTCCCAGGGGCTGCTCCATCACTGAGCAGGGTGGCCACAGAGCAAAGGCTGCCCCAGCCATACCTGGGAGACCTCACCTGGCAGAGAAGATGGTTGACTGGGCTGGCCTGGCCGCACCCAGCCTCCCACTGTGGTTGGTACGGAGAAAGCATAGAATGTGGGACTGGGAGTTAGCTTGCCTGGGCCACCCAGTGGGTGGCCCCCAGCCCTCCTACGTAGTAGCTGTGTGGCCTTAGATAAGCTGGCTAACCTCAACATGCCTCACTTTCTCCTTCTGGAAAATAGGGATAATTATAACAATGGACGTTTCACTGAGTTTGCTGCAAAGATGAAATGTTGTAACACACATGAAGTGGAGTGAGGGTCCCAGTGGGGGCCAGGGCCGGCTGACTTGATCGGTCCCCGTGTTCCCTCTCACTCAGACTTGTGCTGACTTCCTGGGTGTGGCTGGGGAAAACACGGGGCCTCCGATCCCTCCCTCGGGAAAGGATCATATTAGCTGGGGGAGCCTTGCCTACGGCTGCGAGAATGCCTTTGACCCTTTCCAACAAGGCATAGCATCCACCTGCTCTTCTTGACTTAGTAATAGTGTAGCCTCTGCAGCCAGCTTCTTGGGTTCAGATCCTGGCCCTGCCACATACTAGTGTTGTGAGTTTGGGTATATTATTCCATCTCTCTGGGCCCTAGTTTCCTCATTTGTGTAATAGGGCCTCCAACAATGCTTACTTCCTAGGGTTGCGGGGAAGACTAAATGAGATAATTCACTGCAGCAGGTGGCACAGCCCTGGGGTGAAGGAGGCGCTCAATTAACACCAGCAATGATTCATCTGTTATCCCAATCGTATCTCATGGCACCATTTCTCACATTCTGACTCCAGATTTTATCTGCTAGGTTTTGAAGCAACCCCCATTCACTCATGCTTTCTAGAAGAAACTGCCATTGAGTGCTGGGCCTGGGTTGCAGTGATAAACCTGTAAGGCCTGGTCCCTACACTGCCTCACTCATACCTTCATTCAACAAATATTAACTGGTGCTGCTTCAAGACCAGGGGATACAGCGGAGAAGGAAAGCTCTGTCGTCAAGGAGCTCACAGTGTAGCCAGGGAGGCAAACGACAAACTAAGGGACAAACCCAAATACAGCTTCAGGTGGTTATGGCCCTGCAGAAACAGTGGGCAGGGGAAGGGCAGGGGAAGCGATGGGGAAGGTTCTGCTGAGTCTAGCAAAGCCCTGCATCTTCCTTGCTTCTCGGGAGTGGTCACTAAAGTTGCAGTCCTGTGTCCTCAACTCCTCCTCCCTCCTCCTCTGCAGAATTTACTGCCTAAATAGCCTCAAGTCTACTCCTCTCTGTCCCCCAGACCCACCCCTGCCAAGTCACAGCATCCTCCCCAACCTGCGCAATAGCAGTGGCTTCCTTCCCCTGGCCCCCAGTCTCACCTCCCCACCCCTCAAGTCCCCAAAACCAGAGGGATCTTTCTAGAACACAAATGTGATAAAGACACCTCCCACCTACCCACCCACCCACCTCCATTCCCCAGGTTCCTTGCAGATCCCTGCTGCCCTCAGGTGGTCCCAGGTCTTTTGCCTGGAATTCAAGGCCCTCCAAGACCTAACCTCACCCCTCCTGGCTCCAGGCTTTGTGGACTCTCCTCCTCCAGGAGGCCTTCGGATCCCACAGGCTGAAATTGAGGGCCCCGCTCTGGGGCTCCCAGAATGCCTAAGGACCTCCTCAATCTTAAATATGGGTGTCGGCCCTAAAGGAAGGAACGGACGGAGGGAGCATACGAGCCCTGAGCTCTGAGAGGGGAGTCAGGAGACCCAGACCCCGGAGTTTGGCGTAGGACTGAACAGAACTCAACTTAAAACTCCCATCCCGCCCTCCACCCTGAGCAGGAAGAGGTGTTAGCCGAACGAAGTTTCGCGGCCTGCGACCGCTGACATCCCAGCGCCCCGGGAGTCGCTGGAACAAAGAGCAGTGACCGACGCTGCCGCCGGAGCCTAGCGGCCCCGCCCCCACGTCCATATCCCGGGTCCTCCGCTGCCGCCGCGCTCTCTGCGCCTGCGCGGGACGGGCGCTCGCCGGGAACCTCGGGGGCCGGGGCGCGGCGGAGGGAGGGTCCAGGAGGCAGGGCCTGGGCACGCTGTAAGGGGACGCCCGCCCGCCCCCAGACAGCGGCTGAGAAAGCGGGTAATGAGGCGGACGGCCCGCTTCTTTTCGGTTCCAGCTGCGCGGCGCTCGCTCCGCCGTAGTCAGCGGACAAGTAACATCTGTGCTTTGCATTTTTTGGCCGGCGCGGAGCCGAGCAGAAAATTGCCTATTGCCGAGAAAATTGAGAGCGCCGTGACGGAACAGTGGCAGGAGGGGGCGAGGACGACGGTCGTGGGCCTTTTTGAGCGGCCCCTCCCGCCCTGTACTTGGAGGAGCTGCGGGACCCGCGATCGGAGAAAGCCGCGCCCCCACCCCTACCCACAAGACACCAAGGCTTTCCAGCCTGGGCCCAACTTTGACTATTTCTGCACATACAGTGCCCTATCTGGGTACCTGGGTTGCATAAAAATCCTGACACCTCATCGTGGCCCATAAGACCCTATGTGATCCGGCCCTGCCCCTGCTCCAGCCCGTCCCCACCACGGGGTCCCTTAAAGTGCCTCACACATTCAGAGTCCTCCTTTCCGTTCCTTGGAAAGCCAATCGCTTTCCTCTCCCCAGGTCTTTGCACCTGATGTTCCCTCTGCCTGGAAAGCTATGGACCTATTCTTTGCACGATTGACTCCTTCCATCTCGGCTTACACATCACCACCTTCCAGAAGCCCTTCCTGACCATCCTATTGGAAGTGGAATTCCACCGCTGTTGGTCTCTGTATTATCCTGTTCATTTCCTTCTCTTTCAAGGGATGTACCAAATCTGTAATTAGATATTTGTTTGTTTGTTTTATACCTTCGTAAGAACAGGGAACGCTGTTTTCTTGTTCACTTCCCCTTTCTCAATTACCCAGCTGAGTACCTGGGTTCTCCTCCTTCTCCTCCTGCATCTCCCTCCACTTTCTTCACCCTCCTCTCTCTCCTCCTCCTCCCTCCAAATCCAGTCTCAGGCTCTGAGCAGCTGGCACTGCAGGGCTGTGCTGTCCAATTCAAGTGGAACCAAGGGCAAGAAAGAACTTTGTCCCTGCTCTCGTGACTGGCCTAAGAGCATCTCACCAATCGTCACCGCAGAGACTCCCTCCTAAATGCAGTTTAGAACCCATGCAAGCAAGTACACAAAGAGGCCTAATTAGTAACAAGAGCAACACCTGGTGCTTAATAGGTCTTAGCACCGTTCTAGGCACCGTGCATGTATTGATTGATTTATTCCTCACAACAACCTTAAAAGAAAAGCATTCTCTCCATCCTCCTTTTGCAGAGAGGGAAACTGAAGCACAGAGAGGTTAAGTAACTGGCCCCGCATCACACTGTGGGGAGTCACAGAACTGGATCTGAACCCAGGCTTCAACATCAGTCTCCTTAACCACTGCTCTGCTGTATCTTCGCACTTAGAGTGGACAAAATCGGAGAGCCAGGAGCTTACCACGGTTGGGGTAAGTCCTCTCTCTTAAACGAGTCCTGATTGTTTTGTAGGAAAAATCATCTTATGAGAAAGGTGAATGTCTTTACTCTAGGTCTTGTTTCCTGTCTGCTCACATGAAGACAAGTCATCTTGTCACCGTTGGGAGGGAAAGGTAAATTTAAGGATTGACACAGAAGGACAAAAAGAGCCCTGAGCTCAGAGTGAAGAGGACTTGAACGCTAGCCCTGCTCATGCTGCTGACTTGCACATCCTCGCCTTTCCTGAGTCTCCAAACACAACAACACCACCACAATAATACAACAGAGCTCACCTTGTGCCAGGAACTGTGCCAGCCATTTTACATGCATCACAGTATGACTTGAGGGTTGGATCATCCCCCTCACTTAGGCAATGGGGAAACTGAGGCTCCCATAGGTGAACAGTCTTCATGGGAGGGTAGGAAGGGGGTGTTCCTGGCCCGGGAGGGAGGCCAATGCTGCTTGCTGAGCAGGGGAGGGGGAGAGGGGAGGGGGGAAGGGGCAGGGGCAGGGCCTGCTTGGTCTCTTTCCAGCTATGAATAGTTAAAAGGCAATTACGATGCTAATTTTCAGCCCTAATGGATACAGCTCTGAGTGAGGAGGAGCTGAAAGGAGCTGCCAGCCAGGAACCTGCAGGGACAGTTCCCTTGAGACCACTGGACCATGGCCACATCTAGGCAGAGACACTGCTCCTTGTCCTCAAAACGTAGCAGCCCCTGGTCCCGGGCAAGATTCAGCCCTGCCAGTTTCTTCCTCAGTGTCCCTCTGAGTGAAGGGACCTCAGGCTAGTGCTCGGAGGGGTCTGCAGACGCCTGGGGTGGCGAAGATGCTCTGGGAAGTTCCTCACGTCTCTCCCTGCTTCTCCGGAGCAAAAACAAAACTGCAAACAACATTAACAAAAACAAAATGTGCTTACCTATTGGAGTCAGGCTGCCTGTGGCTCACCAGCCCTGTGGCTTCGGAAAATGTATTTTATTTCCTGTGCCTCAGTCTCCTTATCTGTAAAACAGGGATGAAAACAGTAGTACTCATCGCATAGGGCCATTATCAAGCTTAAATGGCACAATGTCCTATAGCCCCTTGGCCGGAATGACTAGCTGCTGGAATGGCAATGACAGTTGGCAGGGTGCTGGGGACATCGCACTGAGTAAGATGCACAAAGTTCCAGCCTTGTGGTAGAGAAAGGAACAGTTAAACAAGAGAACAGTATCAGAGGTGCTATCACAGGGGAGATTGAAGAGGCTGTAGGCTCATAGCGATGGGGGGTATAACCCAGATGAGAGTAGGAACAGGGGAGTGACAAGCAGGGAGGGCTTCCCGAAAGGAGTGGCAACCCAGGAAGGCCACACATGAGAATGACTTAGACAAGGATGGGGTGAGGAGGTTGGGGGCTGCTCCCAAGGGATTCCTTGTCCATAAATGTCCCAGTGGCAAATTCACGCATGCTCAACCGAGCCTTTTCCAGTCGCCACACACATGAAGTTGGCCGTTTCTCTCAGAAATCAGGGCTCGGCGACTGAACTGTAGGAGTGGTTTGATGTGATGCTTATATACAACACAGACACATGAATAAGGGAATTGCCCACAATTATCCATGATTATGTCGTTGTGACTGATGCTGTACTACATGGCAAAAGTGTCCTTGAGTGGGGGAGAGAGACAAAGACACATGTTAGAACCAGGTGCTGCCAAAACGAATTGAGGGAATTGCCCCCACGAAGGAGAAAGACTTTGGGGACAACCTGGGGGGTCCTAGCCCTGCTGACTCCCTGGCACACCTCCGTGTCACCCATGGGACCCTCATGGCTCTCTCCTTTTGCTCCTTCCACCCAGCACTTCTCAAACTAGAGCATGCTTAGGAGCCACCAAAAGGACTTGTTAAAACGCCGGCTTTAGCTCCGCCCGCAGCGTTTCTCACCCGGTAGCTTTGGGGTGAGGCCCGAGACTTTGGGTATCTCACAGGTTCCCAGGTGGCCGATGCTGCTGGTCTGTGGACCACACTTTGAGAACCCAGTTCTCCAGCCATTCCATCCCATGCCCTCTGCACACCACACCTTTGCCCCACCCCATGCCATTTGCCCGTGAGCAGAATTGAAATTTTTAAAAAACTGCCAAGTGGTTTTGATGTGCAGTTAGAGTCAAGAAAGTCTGACTCGAGCACAGAGGGTGAGACAATGGCATTTTGAACTGAATTGGCCAGGAGGCCTGAACAAAACAAAATAAAACAAAACTGAACACAAACCCTCCGAAGCCCTGGCCAGGTGTCTTAGTTGGTTGGAGTGTCGTCCCATACACACAAAGACTGTGGGTTCAATTTCTGGTTGGGGCACAGACCTAGGTTGTGGGTTCAATCCCTGGCTGGGGCGCAGACCAACCAATGAGAGACAACCAGTCCATGTTTCTCTGTCACGTGGATCTTTCTCTCTCTCTCTCTTCACCCCCTCTTCCTCTTTCTTTAAAATCAATAAACATATCCGCTGGTGAGGATTTAAAAAACAAACAAAAGAAAAGAAAAACAAACCCTCTGAAGCTGCCCTGCTGTTTTACACAGGTCTCAAAGTGTGAATGTGCGCCTGGGGTCCTTTCTGCCCCAGCCCCGCGAAGCCTGCCTGAACAGCTTGCTCTCCAGCCTCAATCCTCATCCATGCAGGCCCAGGAGAGTTAGTCACAGGGACCAACAGACTGTGTATGTGTCCTCAGAAGGCACATGAAGGACACATGTGCCTTGATTCTCTTTGCCTCACCCACTGCAGAAATGACTCATCAGCCTCAGCTCCCTTCACCCTGGAGCTCAGACTTAGCCTCAGAATCTTTCCCATTACGGTCCAGGCAGCTGTTTCTAAATAAGCAGAGTTGGCATTTGAATTCAAACAACTTGACCAGAAACTGAGGTTGCCCTTTCCACTGCCTTTTTGGACCCCTGTGGTTGCAAATTGCTTCTATTTCATGATTTGCCTCTGTCTCTGGCCCTTGGTTGTACTCTCCTGCCTCTGAGCTATCGCCTATAACCCCCAGCCCCTTGGCATTTTAGACTTCAGCTCTCTTGAGTGGCATTTTGGTTTGGAACTTAGCATGTGGCCTAGCATATGTTAGGTACTTAAACCATGTTTGTTAATATCTGAAAATTTGTGAATGGGAAAGTAAGCTCTCCTGGAGTCTTGGTTATCATTTTATCATTGCACAACAAGCTACTTCAAAAATTACTGTCTTACAGTGAATAATTTTATTTGCCCTTGATTCCATGGGTCAAGGATTTGGTCAGGGTTCTGCCTGCATGGTGTCATATGGCTTTCTCATGTGGTTGGCAAATGGTACACACTCCAGCAGGGCCTTTGCACATAGCTGCTTGGGCTTCCTCACATCATGGTGGCTGGGTTCCAAGATGGAGCATTCCAAGTGGCAAAGGCAGACGCTGCTAATCTCATAGGATCCAGCCTCAGAGTTACATAATGTCACTATTGTCACATTCTACTCATCCAACAGGCCACAGAGTCAACCCTAATTCAAAAGGAAGGGAAATAAACTATACTTCTTTGTGGGAAGAACAGCAAAATATTTGTAGCCACCTTTTAAAAAAAAATTTTTTTTTTCTTTTATTGATTCTAGAGAGAGAGAAAGGGAGGGAGAAAGAGAAGGAGAGAAACATCAATGTGAGAGAGAAATATTAATCAGTTGCTTCTTGTATATGCCCTGACTGGGGACTGAACACACAACCCAGGCATGTCCCCTGATCAGGAATCAAACCGCAACTTTTCAGGTTGCAGAATGATGCCTAACCAACTGAGCCACACTGGCCAGGGCTGCAGCCACCTTTAACCCACCAAATCTGAGGAGTTTAGGGTTATGGCACCCTGCAGAGGCTCCATAAATATTTTTTAATAAATGAGTAAATCAATTCCATTGCCAATATTGGCTGGGCTCCCCCAAGCCACACCATGTCACCCAGACCCCAGGCCTGCCCAGCATTCCCTTGCACAAACCCAGCCCCAGAGCCTGACCCAGCGCCGCACTGCAGCTCTGAGGTGGTTGGTGAATTCCCACCCCTAGTCTAACACGTAGGAGGAGGGAGGGAGGCGCAGGCCTGAAGAGTGAGGACCCTGCCAAGGGGTCTATGGGTGGAGGCTGCCTGCAAACAAGCCACACTTGGGGGCAGGGCGTCTGGGCTGCCCCCAACCCATTCCCATCCTACTGATGAAGGGTTGAAAAAAATACTGATTTTTTTTTTTGAGCACTGGAGACAGAGAGCAATCTGGGTTGCTATGCAACCAGCGCCTGTGCCCAGCTGATAACACCAGAGGAATTAACTGTCCTTGTCCTGCTCTGGCTCTGGAGGAGGGGGCTGCTGCCGCCTCCCAGCGCCTGGGCCTCAGCCCCACCAGCTGTCTCTCTGGCCCACCGTGGATGGGGGAGGCCGGAGCCAGGTCAGCAGCCAACAGGGAGTCCCTTGCTCCTGCCAAAGAGGGGAACTTGGTGGAGAGTGAGGGGTAGGTTGCCTGGGGGTCTCTTTGACACAGGTCATCTCCATCTTCTTTGATCTGCTAATGGGCTGAGAATTAGACACACCGGAAGTCAGAAGGAGACTCTAAGGAGGAAAATGCTGGGAAGGGATGGGCCTAGAGGGAGGACAAGGCGGGCGCAATGAGGCCGGCTCCTAGGGCAACACAGAAGTACAAACTCAGCCTCTACCGGGGCCCAGCCTGCACTGCCCAGGACCCCAAGGCTTGGGGAGGAGCAGGCCAGCGAGGGTAAGATGCCCCGGTGGGCACGGGGCTGCTGTAAGGAGGGTGGCAGAGCCTTGGCCTCCTTGGAAGACCAAGGATTCTCATGTCCAGTCCCCGAAGGCCTGCAGGAAGCCTATCTGGGGACTCAAGTGATGCGCAGGAGTCAGGAGAGAGACCCAGAGAGACACATTTAATGTGCTCGTCTCCCCACTAGAGTGACTTTAAGTGCAAGGAACATGTAACATAAGGGTTTCAGAGTCAGACCTAGGTACAAATCCAGCCGCTTAGAGCTGTGTGACCCTAGGCGGGTCCCTTCACCTTCTTGAACATCATCAGTTTTCTCAGCCACAAGTCTCTGTGGCTGAGAGATTATTATTACTCAGCCACAGAATAATAATCTCTCCTCTCCAGACTTGCCATGAGGATGAAAGCCATCCTGCATTAGGCTGAACTGCATGTTTCTGTGGGGAAAGCTGGTGTTGGCACTTTTATTTCGTTCAGCTAAAATGTCAAGCCCTGAGCAGTGTCCCAAGCATAAGATGCACTCAGTAAAAAGGAGCGGCTATTTATTCTTGTCATTTGTTGTGCTGGGTGATGGCCCAGTGCGCATGTGCAGTGAATGGATGAAGACAACCGGGACCAGGCTGAGCAGGGACTTAGTTGCAGGTGGCTTGTCCCTGGGCCAAAAGAGAGCCATGGACCCCAGGAAGCCAAGCTCACGGAGTCTGCTTCTCCTCTCCCCTCATCCCCTCCCTGCCTCTCCCCATGTGTGTCCTCTGTTTATTTCTCTCCTTTGCCCCATTTACTGAGCAAAAGTCTGGTTTTTAGGTTACCATGGTTACCATTTCCTTGCCTACTTACTCTGTTCCAGGCTCCAGTCTGAGCACTTTGCAGGCATTAACTCATTTACCCCTAACAACACACTAACTTGAACCTTATTTTTAACCCTTTGAAGCAAGGCTTGGAATTATTTTATTGAGATATAGTTCATACGCAGTAGAATCCACCTGTTTTCAGTGTACAGTTCAAGTTTGGGCAAACGTGCACATGCACAGAGCCATCACCACAGTCAGGATACAGCTTCGTCGCCCCAAAGTTCCCTCATGCCCCTGTGCAGCCAGTCCCCACCCTGGTCCCCTGTGAGCCCTCCCCCACACCTAGCCTTACTGGATGGATGTCCTTATAAGGAAAGGGAGAGACTCACTGAAGAAAGGCCAGGTGAGGACACAGTGAGTGGGCAACTGCCTGCCAGGCAAGGAGAGAGGCCTCAGGAGAAACCACATCCGCTGACATCCTGACCTTGAACTTCCAGCCTCCAGAACTGTGAGAAAATATCTGCTGTCTAAGCCACCCCATCTGCGGCATTTTGTTATGGTAGCCCGAGCTAACAAACATGGTAGTGTTCCATCTAGTGAGCGCAGTTAATTCCTCCACTGGCAGTAGCAGTTTTATAGATGAGGAAACTGAGACTTAGAGATGCCCAAAAAATTGCCTGAGGTCCCACAGATCAGCTAAGAACCTGACCCACATCTGTGGAGTGAAAAAGTAACATAAAACTAGTGCTTGTATGAAAGGCAGCAGAGGGGGAGCTGGTGCCGTGGGAGGGCCCTGGGGGGGCCCCCTGCCTTTGCCCTCAGACCCTGGGACGCCCCTTCAGCAGCCTGAGGAGGACTGAGGGCGGGAGGGGAGGTCCACGGAGGGAGACTGTCCAGTCAAAGACCCTTGTAAGGATTCAGCAGATGGAAAGGCATACTACCAGCCCTGCCTCACTGAGCATTGGTCTGCTTGTCAGCAAAATGGGCATGATCGTCCTCCTTTGCTGAGCTCATTGGGTGGGAAATAAAAAGAGGAGGAGAGAATCGAAGCCTCATCGTGCCTTGCAAGGATGGAGGAGGGCGCGATCGCCCCGTTTCACAGATGAGAAATACAAGGTCCGGAAGGAGAAGAGCCCCCAGGGTCAGGGCTAGCCCACCAAGAAGCACCCTTGCTTCGGGCTGAGACACTGCCTCTGGTTTGGGCTCTGAGAATGGCCCTGGGCCTTTAATGTCACAGGACAGAGGTCCCCTGACGGACGCCTGCACTCCCTTCGGGCTGTGAGCCCCTGGAGGCCACGAGTGTCTCCAGTTTTGATCATCGTCATAGCCCCAGCATCAGTGAAGTTCCTGAAACATGGCGGGGTGCCGTCCAGTGTGTATTTATGGAACGAATGAATGAGAATGAATGAAGGAAGGAAGGATAGCCATGTTTTTCGAAGAGTTATATGAGCAGCCTGGCAGGGTACCAGAGAGAACCAGAGGCTACGGGTGTCCGTTCTTGGAATGTCCATTTTATTTAGAGTGTGGGGGAAGCCATGGAACCATGAACATCATTCTTTGGTATTACTTAATGTGGTAAAATATATATAACAGTATGGTTTCTTTAAAAAATTAAACACAGAACAACCACATGATTCAGCAATTCCACGTCTGGGTCTAACTCCAAAAGACCTGAAAACAGAAACTCACGCAGATAACTTGTACACCAGTGCTCACGGCAGTGCTATTCACAACAGCCAGAAGGTGGAAACAACCAGATGTACATCAGTGAGTGAATGGATAGGCAATGTGGTGTATACATACAGTGGAATATTATTGTCTTAAAAAGAAAGGAAATTCTGATACATGCTCCGACATAGTAAATCTTGAAGACATTATACTTAATGAAATAAGTTAGCACTAAAGGAAATATACCATGTGACTCCACTTATATGAGGTACCTAGAGTGGTCAAGTTCACAGAGCCAGAAAATAGCACGGTGGTGGCAGTAAGGGCTGGGAGAGGGAGGCGTGGGGGGGCCGTTGTCTAATGAGTATAGAGTTTCTATTCCGGAAGATGAGAGAGTTCTGGGGATGGATGTCCGTGAGGGTCACACAACAATGTGAATATATTTAATCCCACTGACCTGTACACCTAAAATGGAAATTTTGTGTTATGTGTATATTTGTAGTTGTGGTAAAGTATAAATATAACTGCACAGCATTGAAATCATTCCTATGGGTGATCAGGGTCACCAGTTCGGTGATTTTCACCCTAACCCACCACATTCATCTCCTTTACCAAACACCCCTCGAGTGTGCGCCAAGCACAGGTTTACCAGGCGGGACTGGGGCGAGGGGCGCACAGGCAAACTGTGCCCAGCGTCCGGTCCCTGGAGCACCGGGCCAGGAGGAAAGGAGCAACACCCACGCCTGTAAAAGGGACCTGACCCTGCTCCATTTGGTTGGGAGGGATGAAGCTTGTAAAGCTCTGTGCACAGAACCTGGCACAGAGCAAGAGACCAGGAGATGCCAGCCCTTGTTCTTGGTCTTCTTACTTTGGACTCTCAGAGGAGGTAAGGACAATGCAAGCCAGTTAGCCGTTGAGTTCGGAGATCTGGGAAAGGAGAAGAGCTAGAGATTCTTTTTTCTTCTCAGTACAGGAGGAAAACCTCACTGGGAGGGCTAAGTGGGGGTCTCGGCATTTCCCCACCCCCACCGCAGCCGAGAGCCTGGTCGAACAGCAATCCCGGCCTCCTCCTGTACTTTGTGCCCCACCCGCATGAGCCACGCTTCTCAGATCTGATTGTTTACCAGCCTCCTCGGTCCAAAGCTCTTGATGGATTTGGTAATTGGAGTAATTACGGTAATTTTACCTTAAAGACTGGCAGCTGCAGATTTCCTATTGGGGAACCCCCTCCCTGGGCCTCCTGCCAGCCAGTATTCAGGGACAATGACAAGTGGCTCCCATTCCCTTCCCCCAGAATGCAAAGTGGCCGGGTGGGGGTGAGGTTCTCAATAGAAGGCATCTCAGCAGCCCCTGCCCTCCCTCATCCCAGGGACAAGGGACAGCAGAAAGGATTTGCCAGGGATCATTTTCCTTCCCTCCACCCCAGCCTTGATTCTAGGGACTTGCAAAGCACAGCAGCGACATTCTCTGGTTCCCTATCCAGGCCTGAAAACCAAGACCTGGGACCTCTCAGCCCGTGCAAGGAGCTCTGTACAAATCCCTGAATGCCCCAATTATACCTGCCCTATGGTCTCAGGTGTTAGAGACAGGCAGGGAGAACGGACCCTTGGACGTGGCAGAGGAGAGTCACCTGCGCGCAGCCAGCGGGAGCCCGGGCTGCACTGCCCCCAGCGGCAGCCTGCGGAATGTTCACCTTCACCCTAGTGCCCCTCAGGTGCCAAACGGGAAAGCGTTGGGGAGGATGTAGGAGGCGGGGCTCTCTTCTGATTTCAAGGTTAGAGGGCTTCTCAGAGGAGGGACTTCAATGAAGGCCCCCCAAAAATGTATGAGGCCTCTCTGGAGCGCCTGAGGCCATGAGGGACCCCAGTCAGACCCCAGAGAAGTCCAGCAAGGCAGCCTCACCCAGGGGCATTTGGGGGCCTTATTTAGGGTTGCCAAGGGCAAACCGGGGGGCTCTCAGAATTCCCATGTGGGTGGTTTGGTAGATTTAAACCCTTCGAGTCTTTCTAAAGCTCTCAGGATCCATGTCCAGTCTGCACCCAGTCTGCCCACCGCCCGCTTCCACACCAGCCTTCTAGCACCTCCTTCTCTGTTCAGGGCCGGACACACGCTGACACTTCTGCCCGGAGTGCCCTTCATCTCTTACCTGACCATCTTTCAAGGTCAACTTAATCCTCACTCCCTGCAGAGGTCTCCTCGGAAACCCCAGACTCCTCCACTTCCCCTGCCCCCTGCATCTGTGGCTCCTCTCCTTTGCCTTACTCACCAACATTTTAATCATAAAGCAGTTGGTGAGATGAGTTATTTTAATGTCTTTCTTCCATCACCAGACTGTAAACTCTGAAAGGAAGGTCTGTGTTGATTTAATGCTCGGTCCCAGGTGCCTGGCTCTCAACAGAAATTTTTGTTGATTGTATATCGAATATTTTCAACCGGCAGAAATCGGGTGAAGGTGCATTCTCAAAAGAGAGCCAGAGAGGACAGAGTATGTTCAGAAAATGTAGGGGTCAAAGAGGACGGGAGAGCCAGACGTGGGGTAAGTGGGGAGGGGCTCTGCTTCTTGGGACTAGGGGCGAGGTTGCATTGGTGGACATGGAATCTGCCCCACCCCACCCCCAACCAAGGAAGCCTGCGGGAGATACTGCAGCTTGCCGCAAAGGATGCTTGAGCTGAGGAGCTGGGGATGGGAGGAGGGTTTAGGAAGTGATGGTCAAAGGGGGAAAGGGGTACCCTGGGTCAGCCTTCTAGGTGGGCAGGAATTACTGAGAACTGGAACTCTGGTGAATTGGATTATGAATAAATGAAGTAACACTGTGTGTACCCCATCCATCAAGTTCACTATGTTCCATCAAGTTCCAAGGGCATGGGGCATCCCCCCAACACACACAGGCTGGAAAGGCAGGGAAATTAACACTTGCAAAACAACCCTCAGCCAGTAACCAGGGGTAGTAGGCTTTCAAATCCTCCTCTCCTCTCCCCTGGAAGTCAAAGCTAACTTTGAGAAGTGTTCTGCACTGCCTCCCTGAGCCCTTGGTGGGCCACCACAGGCAGGACGCCCCTCAGACAAGATGCCAGTCAGCTGTACTAGGTCCCCTCATTGCCATTCTGCCCCTCTGATCTGGACACTAGTCTAGACTGGGGATCCCTGTGGTTGCTGGAGGGTTGGCCACCTAGAAGAACTACGGGAAGGCATGACCCATGTGACATGAGAGCATCACTGAGTGGCTGGGGGGGCCCTTCCCTTTTCCCTCCCGCCTGGGGAAGTGAGAGCAGCGTAGCTGCAGAATTTCAACCTGTCTTGCCTCTCATATCCCTCCCGTGGGCATCATCTCTCCATCCCTCTCACCTTTCTCACGAGCCAATGAGTGGATGGGGTCTCCTGGGATTGAACTGCCAAGGCCCCGCCCACCCTCTCCTGATCATCCAATCACTGATTCTGCTGTAGGTGGGGACAAAAGGTGGGACGAATTATGGATGAAGGTGGTGGGGGAGGACAGGATGGGACAGCTCCGAGGGGGGTCCTGACCCTTAGCCCAGGCTGCCCCAGTCAGCACCTGCCCTGACATGTGCTGCTCCGGCAGCAGTGGCCCTGGCTGAGGCCTGTTCCCTGTATCTGCAAACCTCCTTTCTCAGCTCTTCCAACAGCTGGCCCCCTCTTCTCATTTTGATGTTAGTTCAAGTGTCACCTCCTCAGAGAGGTCTTCTGTAGCAGATGCTACACCCGCATCTGTCCCACCCCCATTCCTGGGCACCCACTGTTCCTGTCCTTGCCGATGGCTTCCTATTGCAGGCCCCTGGGTCTCTCCAACTGAGATCTTTCTCTGACTCAGTGAGGTGCTCAGCTTGTCTGTCTGTGGGGCTGGCCAGACGTTTCAGGGAGTCACCACCCAGAGCGGCACTCAGGCAATAAAGGTGGAGTCAGTGGATGACACTGTCTTCTCTACTCCTTGGCTGGCATGTGTTGGATGCGTATCTACACTGTTGCCCAGAAATCCCCACAGCATCGACCCTCAGCTGCTCAGGGCTGTAACCTGC
Source organism: Pteronotus mesoamericanus (assembly GCF_021234165.1). NCBI lineage: Eukaryota > Metazoa > Chordata > Mammalia > Chiroptera > Mormoopidae > Pteronotus > Pteronotus mesoamericanus. The sequence continues at coordinate 15,115,294 of NW_026555105.1, forward strand.
TCAGTAGGACACCCTTCGCTGGCTCAGCCCTTTCCCGTTACCTGTCTCTACTCTTGGTTGGGTCTTCCTGGGACCACCTCCCAAATAAAAAACTTGCCCTCCAATTCTTGGCTCAGGGTCTTCTTCTGGGGGCCCCCAATTTGAAACCCTCCGGTGGCCAGTGCTTTATTTTCTCAGCAGAATTTTGTCACGATGTGAGATCATTTTCTTTCTAAGTCACCGTGTCTCTCTCCGTAGCCTGTGAGTTCCACAAGGGCTAGAACCCTTTTTGTCTTGTCTATTACTCTGGCGCCAGCCTAGTCCAGTGCTGGGCTCATAGTGGGCGCGTGATGTCATTGTCAAGTGACTGCAGGTTCCCTCCTTTCTTCCTCCCCACCCTCTGTGGTGATGTAGAAACAGCAGACGGAACGTCTGGGCAAGCTCCCGGCAGCCCCGCGGAGGTGGACTGGAGCCCAGGGTCTGCCATCCAGCCCAGTGTGACCGCCTCCAGCCTCCGCCTCTCCCAGGGAAGCGCTCACCTGCATGCCATGTGCAGGGGTCACGTCTGCCCTTTGCTTAAGGAAATATTCCCACCAGCGGCATCTTTCCAAACCCCACCTTCCTCCCCCTCAGAAGCTGGGGGCAGCAAGGGCTTGTCACAGTCTGCTCAGCGGGGGCTTAAACAACAGGTATTTATTTTCACACAGTTCTAGAGGCTTGAAGTCAGTCCAAGATCAAAGAGCCACAAGTTTTGGTTTCTTGTGAGGACTCTCTTCCTGGCTTGCAGACAGCCGCCTTCTCACTGTGTCCTCACGTGGTCATTCCTCTGTGTGCACAGAAAGAGAGCCTTCTGGTGTCTCACTGTCTTCTTGTGAGGACACTAGTCATATGGGACTAGGGCCCCACCCTTATGACCTCCTTCAATCTTAATTACCTCTTTAGGAACCCTATCTCCAAATACAGTCACCTTGGGACTTAGGGCTCCAACATGGGAACCTGGAGGGAGGGGACACAATTTAGTCCTTAACAGGGCTTCTTACAAGAAACATGATCCCGGCTCTAGCTGGCCCCAGCCTGCAAAGAGCCTGGAGGCGCTGGGCGCCCACTGTGAGCTGTGCTAACCGAGCTGCGGCGCTGGGGCGGGGCCAGTGCGGGATCATCAATCACCACCACTCCGCAGAGTGGAAAAAGATGAGCCCTCAGATAGCGGGAAGATGAATGGGGACGCTGACATGCGATTAAACTGCGATCCTCCGCGGAGAGCCGATGCCCCACGCTGAGCACAGTTAGTGCAGCCATGCCTGGGCTCCTGGCCCCTACCAGGGCACCCACCCCTCCCCCAGCCAAGGTTAAAGGATCATCCCTCCAAGCACACAGCTTCCCTGTCATCCGGGCCCTGTAAGTGATGCAGTGAGGCAAGGAAAGAGACCAGCACAGGGGCAAGGGACCGTGGGGTCGATCATATCACTAGGCACCATTCCAGGCTGCCTGGCTCTTGTTAATAATTAATAATAATAATACAGCATTGAACGAGCACTTGCTACAGGTACTTCAAGAGCATTTCCTCATTTTCACTCATCAAACCAAGTCAGGTGGTGAGGGCAACCATTTCTGGAGGAAACAGATAGAGGGACAGAGAGGAATTTATTCACTCATTCACTCAATGGATTTTTATTGAGCACCTACTATGTGTCATTATATCCACAAAGGGGAGAAAACCCCCACAAGGTTTCTGCCTTTATGGAGCTACCTCCAAGGTGGGGATACAGATGATAAAACTCTAACTAAATAAAAAAATTTCAGGTGATCATAATCAATTCATTTCATTAATTAAGGTGAGAGAGAGAGTAGGAGAATGTAACTTTGAATGGAATGGTGAGAGAAGGCCTCTTGAAGGAAGGGACACCTGAGCTTACACCTGCGGTGAAAGGCGCTGGCCGTGGGAGCAGCTGGGGGGGGTGGTGGGGTGCATTCTAGGCAGAGAGACCAGCAAGTGCAAAAGCTCAAAGGCAGGAATGAGCTTGGCCTGCCGGAGGAATCGAAAGGAGGCTGGCGTGGCTGGCTCTGCAAAGTGAGGGGCAGTGCGAATGAAATGGCATCAGGTGTTAGATGGGCCTCATAGGTCAGGGTAAGGAGCCGTGGCACTATTTTTTAAGTGGTATGGGATCGCTTTGGAAGGTTTTCTACAGAAGGGCTCTCAGTAGAATCGCATTCCTGTTTCAAAAGGACCACTGTACAGAGGATAGCTAGGAGGGCAAGAAGAGACACCGGAGCACAAGAAGGCATTGAAGGCAGTGAAACTGTGCGCCACCATCCTCACCATCACCTCAGCCTTCATGATCACTATCGCCATCATCAGAGGCATCAGGATGATAGTGGCTTGGATCAGGATGACAGTAGAAGCAAAGGAGTGAAGAGCGAGATTGGTGTGTGTTTTGGGGGGAGGTCCTCCAGAGCTTGTAGGTGGATTGGAGGGGTTAGGAAGGAATTGGGGAAGAGAAGCAGCAACCCTGGCTGCATTCCATGCTCTTTCTCCCCTTGAATGACCTACCCAATCTCCCTACTTCCATTCCTGACTGTCCTCTCTCACTAGCACCTGCCAGGCCCTGCTCCTGTCCCAGGCACCCCTGGTACGACTGAAAGAGCACTGGGTTTGGAATCGGGCATCGAACCTTCTCTCTCTCTCTGTGACCTTACACATGTGGTTCAACCTCTCTGGACTTCAGTTCCTTCATATGTAGAATGGAAGCACAGTAATTCCTACCTCGTAGGATTGCGGGGCTAGTACCAGGCTAAACTAGTGGTTCATTCAGTCTGGGCTCTTTGGATGGGGCTGCTGGGGAAACCGAGGCCATTCAAGGCCTCTTAACCTGCTACAAGTTCCAAATGCCCTGCCAGGTTGTTCCAAGGTTAATGTCAAGCTCTCCTTACTAGGTTTTCTTGATTAAGGGCAATGTCTTTTTTTCTGGTCCTTGGGGTGTTCGTTGTTAGCATTGTGGGTCAGGGTGGGAGGGCAGGAGAGAGGGAGACTGAGGAAGTGATTATCACCAAAGTGTTTTTAAATATGGACATTTCAGGCAAAAAAGCTTGAGAGTTTGCATCCTGACCCCAGACTAATCTGCATGGGAATGGAATCCTGTCACCAGTTGCTCCATGTGGCCGAGTAATGTTAACTTTCTGAGTCTCAGTTTGCCCCTCCTGTTCAGCGGTGATGATAACCACGTGTCTCATAGGGTTGTGAGGATTAAAGGAGTTAATATGTGTAAAGTACCTGGCACATAGTAAGTGCTTAGTGACTGTCAGCTGCCACCATCATCATGTCATCACCCAAAGACATTGGATTATTGTGAGGATTAAATTTGTAAAGCTCTTGGCATTGCCACCATCATTGTCACCATCATCACTATCATCATGATGATCCCCGTCTTCACCATCACCATCGTCATCGCTATCATTAGATCATCATCGCCATCGTCATCACCACCATCGCCATCACCACGGCCACCATCGCCATCGCCATCCCCATCGTCCCCACCTGGCAGGGTCAGGCAGGCTCTGTCAATGCACCACCGACACCTCGCCAGCACCTCCCATGTCGGTGCACAGCGGCCAGCTTCCGATTGCCGACATCTCTTCACCCGAGGGCTTGCTCTGGCTTCTGGAGCCCACGGTGCCTGTGCTCGCGGAGGCCGGCAGTGCCCGGGACCCAACGCCCACCCTCCCCAGGAGGAGCCCGCAGCCAGTGGCTCCCAGGAGCTGATGGGAAATACCCCGCTCCACGGCCCCTTGGGTAGGGATAACTCTGATGAGTATCTTCCACAGTGCTTGTCAGGGTCCTCCCGGAAAGTCGGGCTCTGGCTGCCCACCGTATTAACTCCCCTGATGAGGCCCCCTTTTATGCACTGCCTCCCCTTCTCCGTCTTACCTCCCCATTCCCTTGTGTTCCCTGGGAGTGACTGTTTGCACTTGAATTGTTGTTTCAGGGTCTGCTCCTGGGGGAACACAAACAGAGACACTGGATTGTTGTGAAAATTAAACTTGTAAAGCCCTTGGCATATATGAAGGGCTTGATAAATCCATTGCTGAACGAAGGAGTGAATAGGGGAAAGGAGAGGGAGAAATGGGGAGAGGATCTCAGGGAAGCCGTTCCTGCAGCACCCCCCTTTCGACAGCTGCCGGCATGACTCCATCCCTCCCTTTTCTGAGCTCTCTTCCCGGCCCCTCCTGGAGGCTGCAGGTTCAAGGTGTCGCCAGACCAGCTGAGAAACACAGCGCCACCTTCTCATCCCTAAGCTCCCAGGTTAACTCACTGCAAGGACGACACCCAGTAAGAAATGAGCTGGGGAAGAAAAAAACAACTTGAACAAAGGAAAAATGGCATTTAACTTGTGCCTTTAATGGTCAAACAGAATTTAAATATCATATTACAAAATGACAAGATTGTACAAAGCAACATTGAACACAGGAGATCGGTGAAGGGAGGTTGTTCCTCTTCCCGGTTCTGGGGCCTGGGCTGTTCATGGCCGCAGTGTTAGCGCCCCCCTGAGGCCCAGCCCCTCATCTCTCAAGGGGGCGCAGAGAGGGCAAGGGGCCGGCCCCAGGCCACAGAGCTCTCCTGGCTTCTCCAAGGTTGTCCCACTATACATTGTAGGGTTACTCACAAGCAATTTTTTCCTGGAAAAAAAAAAATTCACTGCCTCTGGACAGAGGTGCTGCATATTTTATTCTCCTCCGGGCTGGAAATCACGGACAAAAAAAAAACTTCATCCCTCAAGCATGTGGTCATACATCAAGCGTGGTGTAGGACCGTCCTGAGGGGGCCGGAAGGGCTTGGGGGGCTGCTGGGGGGAGAGCCGCCCCAGCCTCGAGTCCGTCGCAGCACCTGAGGGGCACCGCAGAGAAGACGCCTTGGAGGAAGAGCTAGACCTTCCTCGAAGCAGCAGTGCTCCCACGCTGGCTGCACCCGCACGGGGCTGCTCCCCACAGTCCAGGACTTACGTGGGGTTCTGTTTAATGACCCACTCGCCATGGGGGTTGGCGCGGTACAGATCTAAGAGGTAGGCATCTGGGTCCAGGCGATGCTCACCTGTGGGAAGCAGGGGACAAGGAGGTTGACGGTAGTATCTGTGGAAGATACTGCTGACCTACCCGGGGCCCCTCATTGGGCCAGTGCACTGCCACCCCCCAACCCCGGGCCCCCTCACCCGGGCTGTGTGAGCCTTGGCTGCTGTGGCTCACAGCTACCCCTTGCTTTGGAGAATTGACCTCTGCAGCCGTCGGATACTTGGAGGGGGAGGATATAGCCCTGCCCCCGTGACAGCCCATAGCCAATGACCGGCTGAGAGAAAGGTATAGGAAAACCATCCTCCCTGCCTCTAAGGGAACCACGCTGTCGCAGTTGGCGCTCCAGAGCCCCCTTGTGGCCAAGGCTAGAGTGCACCCCTTCTCCCTCCCTCCCTTGACGGCTTGTCCCAAGAAGCACCCCTTTAGTGCATCACTGTTCCTAAAGTCTTGTCTTAGCCCTGCTCCTTGGCCAGTGGCTGTTGATGGGTTGTCCCTGCACCAGCAGCATCAGCAGCTCCTGGGAATTTGTTAGAAGTGCAGATTCTCGGGGCCCAGCCACTTGTGTCTTAACAGCCCTCCTGGCTGAAGTCTGAGAAGCGCTGCTCCAGAGAATGCAGCTGAGGACTGCTGCCCGTCCTCAGTTCCCACAAATCCAGGGGTCCCTCAGAGCTGGACAGGCCCCCGGACCAGGTCTGCTTCAGCTAGGGAGGCCCAGAGGCATCCTTTTCAGAGGTGGTATTGACAACCATCACACTAAACAAAAATTCTGCCCTTTCCATGCCTGAAGCCACCTGAGGCCATACTCCACACTCCAAGATGGAATCCTAAGGTGTGGCCACAAGTTGACCCTTAACCTCACGGCAGGGCTCCCCCTGTTTTTTTGGGAGAGAGAGGCCTGACAGGGAAGGCTCAGCCAGAGGTGGACTCTGGCCTCCCGTAGAGGGGCCCAGTGAGCTCTCAACATCAGAGAGCTCCAGGACCTGGGCTCAGACCCGCTCCCCACTGGGAACTCACTGATATTCCCTCCAACTTCGCAGAGAACGAGGTCGGCTGACTTCCTCCACCGGCTGCTGCAAGACAGACAGGAGAAAATCACTGACGCTTTCTGCTCAAGGCCGCGAGACCAACATCTGCTTCTAGACCCCCGGCCTGGTGGGGCAGTCCTCACTGATTTTGTCCCAGCTGGGAGATGAGACATAAGGACTCTCCTGAGAAAGCCAGAGCCACAAAGGAGTTCCCCGTCCAGAGACGGGGAAGAGGCAAGTGACGGCCCTCAGGGAGTGCCAGTCATGGGTCCCCCACCACAAGTCCCCACCTGCTGGGCATCAGAGGGGAAGCTAGGGGGGCGGTGAGGTGAGGGGTGACATGTGAGGACCAGAGCCCGCTGTGAGGAGCAAATTCTGAGTCAGAAAGAACCGTGGGTATTGTATGGTTATGCATGATAATTATAGTTATCATGTAAGTATCATATAATTATCATATGAGTTCAATTTCACAATCTGTTTTCAATTTCCCTGTGGCTCTGGGCAAGCCCCTTCCCCTCTCCGGGCCTTAGTTTTCCCATCTGTAGAAGGAGAACCTGGACTAGACACTTGCTAATGACTGACAGTCCAAGAGTCTTTCCTGCCACCTCCATCAAGGAGGCTCCTGAGAGCTCAGCTGTTTCTTGCATTCTGGAATGACCCCTGCTCGTCAACCCCTCTGATCCTCTTTCAGTTCGTTGGCCCTGCGGCCTGAGGACCTTTGCACATGCAGTTTTCTGTGGCTGGAAGTCTTACCTCATTCCCTAAACTACCAAGTGCCTTGTTTTACATTCATGTTGTTCCCTGTATTTCTTATAAAACTGAATACAGTAACTTGATATTGACTGTGTGACTATTTGACTCATGTCTGTCTCTTCCACAGGGCTGTGAGCATATAAATCCAGGGCCCCTGTCTGTTCTGTTCATGGGGATACTAACATTCCACATGGTACCTGGTCTATAGCAGGTGTTCATTAAATACCTGTTAAATAGAATAAATGATTGCCACTATCATTGTTATTTGAAGCCAAGAAGCCCTTTAAGAAGGTTGGAGAGCCCAGTTCTGGCCGCCCTAGGAAAGGGAAGGCCAACAGCCTGTGTAGCTCCCCTCGATGGCCTTCAGCCCTGAGGTGCTGGCCCCTCCTTGCACCTGCTCCCTGCAGGGAAGAGGCTCCTGTTTGGGGAGGTGCCACTTACCATGGGAGGAGGTTGTCCTTGTCCTCACTGCCCTCTTGACCCTGTAAACCAGGACTGAGGCGCCCTGTGAACTGCCTGAGGACATGAGCCACTGTGGTGCTGGGGGTCAGGGGCACCTCCAGGGTATCTTTGATAAGCCAGGCCACCTGGATCTTTGCCACTTTGGGAGTCTGCGGAGACAGAAAGACCCATATGGATGGGCACGCATACACATACCTGTAAGTCAAGTGTGTATGCATATTTATGCACACATGCCCTTACACAAGTCCCCACGCTAAAAGTCAAAGATGCACACGTACACACCAGCCACTTGTGCACAGATCATACTTTGCTTATGCACAGAACAGCTCCTCAGTGTGCATACACAAACACATGCATGCACATGTGTTCATACCGGTACACAAAACAGGAGTGTATGAAATGCACCTACAAACACATGCACATAGGTATATGTAGATACCCATAACCCATACAGATCATGCACAACGCGACACTGGTCAGTTTCTCTGTTCAAACTCTAAATGAGGAACCCTGTTCAGGACTCCTCCCGGGAACACTTAATATTCTTGGAGCGTACTTCTCTTTTATTAACCCCTTTCTGTCCCAATCACCCCACAGAGCAACCACCGTCGGTCAGGCACACAAACTGCTGCCTAAAAATGGGGTAGGGGAGATAACCTCTACAAATCCCCGCACCACGCCCATTTCCTACTTCTTCAGCCAAGTTATCCCCCGGGTTTCTGAGACACCTGCTCTCTGGCCGCTGCAGTGGGGCTGGCGCGCCCCCTGGTGGTCTTAATCGGCAGCGCCGTTCCTGATGGCCTGTTCTCGAGTACCTGGACGCTGCGGAAGCGTCAGGCGCCCTCCCGCCGCCTCCTCCATCCATCCGGGGGTGAGGCGTGAGTGGGCACTCACCGCCTCTGGACCATCCTCTGCTTTGTCCCTGTCTGCGTGTATCCTTCGCAGCCAAGTCCTGAGGGGCCCGTCGCAGAGCTGGGGGCGCCGGGCACTGCTGTCGTTCAGTTTTCGCACTTGGGCAACCAAGAAAGAAGAGACCTGGCCAGAAAACAAATCAAGTCTTAGCAGGGGCACGGGGCTGCCAAGATGAGAGGCAGAGCCCACCAGAGTCATTGTGGCATCGTCCTTTCCCCGGCCCCCCTCGTGGGACTTGCCAATACACATTTGTTGAACTTGCGGCTGAAGCCCTAGTTTGGTGGGAAAAGAGGGGCCATACAGCCCCTAAAGAGGGCATGGAGTAGGGTACTCTGAGAGGGACAGCCCTCGGGTTTAGCGGACAGGGGTCTCCCCAGACAGGCTGGAGGACCTCCCATCTGTTGTGGGGTGGCTGCTCACTGGCACACTCAGGCACGAATGTCCTCAAAACACACCTGGAGCGGGCCAATGTCAGAGAACCCCCAGCCAGCCCCGCACTGGCAAATTCCCACAGAGAATTTTCCCAGATCATCCCTACCCTTCTCTCAAATTAGAAGCCTCCTGGGGGAATGAGGAGAATCCAGTCTCCATGGCCCCTGATAATAAGGAGCATGTGCTCTGGGTTCTGATAGAACTGGTTCCATTCTGGGCCTCTCTGTTTCCTGCTGGGTGACAACCAAACAGGATGATACACGTGGCAGAAAAAGGAGGGGGAAGTCTTCCATTTGACCTATCTGCATTTATGTTGCCTGAAACTTTTACAGCAAGGAAGCATGTAGGCATTTCTTGGATTTTTAAAACACACTTCAATAAAAAGTGTTATAGCCAAATGTGTTTTTGTAGCCACATGACCTGAGAGAGCCAAAAGGGCACCAGGAAGGCGGGAACTATGGGCGTGTAGGCACAGAGGAGCTGACGCTGGAACTAGGCATTGAAGAATATGCAGAAGGTTCCAGGCTTCTACCCTTTCTAAAAAAGTAAGGGAATTCCAGGCAGAGTGAACTGCATAAGCAAAAACTCAGAGACATGAAGTGCAGGGTGAATTTGGAGAACCAGCTGGCATTTGGCGTGTTTGGACTACAAAGGAGAGGCTGGCTGTGATGAGGAAGAAACTGGGGAGAGTCAGAGAGCTTCACGTCCTGGTTTCTGGAATAAAAAGCTATCTTCATGACTTTATGGATGGAGGGAAGGGTAGGAAGAAGGAAGGAAGAGAAGAAAGGAGGGAGGCAGGTGAATGGACGGATGGATGGGTTGGTGGGTGCGTGAGTGGGTGATGGATGGGTGACTTAATGGAAGGATGAATGGAGAGGTGGAGGGAAGAGGCTACACGTGTCTAAGGGCCGTGGCCTGACCAGCGGTGGCGGGCAGTGCCACCTTGTATCCACAGGGGTTTCACGTCGGGAGGGGACTTAGTGTTCCCGCTCCACCCTCAACTGTCAGTGGGCCTTACCTGCTCACACCACAGGGGTCTCTTTTCCCTACTCTTGCCCCTTGCCCTTGCTTTGGATTGTCACTCAGAGTAAGGGCATGGCTTGGTCATCTGGCTCAGGCTTTTGTCACAGGCAGGCCATGTGACGGCTTTTTCAAGATCAAAGCTTTGAGGGGAAGGAATTGTTAGTGAAGTTCTCAAGGAAAGCCGTTAATCTGGGGTAGACCAGATGGCAGCGGATTGGCTGAGAGGTGTGGCAGTCTGGACACCTTTTGGACGTTAAGGCAGGGGCAAAAAGAAGATGCTGGCCATCCACAGGAGGCAACAGAGGTCCCAGAAGAGGCACAACTAGTGATCTGAAAGGACAGTACTCCCAATCATGGATGGCAGGGGCAACAGGGCAGCTGTACCCAGAGGAGAAAAAAAGGCCCGTGCCTGCTACCCGGATGGACACCCTGTCCCCCTGCGCCACTTGTCCCCCAGCACTCACCGTCCAGAGCAGGTCCTGGTAGTACACCAGCATCCGCACCACCTCGGCTGCGCCCTCTGCCAGCTGCTTCTCCCTGCCCTTGGAGAGTCTGGGGGGCTGCCCTCGGTGCAGGAAGAGATTAGGGGCCATTACCGTGGACACATTCCACAGCGTCATCTTGTTGCTCTGTTCCCGGGCCACCACCTTCCTAAGGAACTCCAGGAGTGCCTGCAGAAGGGCACAGAAACCCCCTCAAATCTTGGCACGCCCCTGGGGTCCTCCACCTTCCCCAGAACATCCCGCTGCACTACGTGGGGGCCTGGGAAGGAGCCAGGGGCTGCCACAGGGGTTCCGGGTCCAGCTTTGCCGTCAGCCCAGCCCGCAACCCCGCTGTGTCTATTTTCTGCTCTATAAAATGTGGCCAAAACATGTCCCCTTCCCTGTTCCCTCAGAGGCTAATGAGCAAGACATCCAGGTCAGACTTGAACTTCCAGGCATAAAAAAGCCACAGCTCTGGGAAATGGATCTTTTCCTCGTGAGCCCAAGACAGCTCCTTTTTCTGGATCTGGTGGGTCTGAATCTGCCCAAAGTGCAAGGGAAAGGCTAGGGAAGCAGAGCCAACAGGAAGGAAAGGGCGAGATGGTAATAGCCGCCATTTATCAAGTATTCTTTGTGTTCCTGGCCCCCTAGGTTAGCACCGTACATGCATTTATCATCTTGTTTAAACCCCACAACCCTATAAAGTAGGTTCTTCCATTTGTCCTCATTACCCAAGGCCACAGAGCCAGTAAAGGTGAAGGGAAGGAGGGAGAGATAGAAGGATGGAAAGATGGGTGGATGGATGAAAGGAAAAAAGTATGGAAGGAAGGGAGGGAGGGAGGGAGAAGGGAAGGAAGGGAGAAATAGTGGGCCTGTACTGAACATTTGCTGTGTGCCACACTTTCTAGTCTGTGATTCCTTCTGTTTTAGCTCTTGCATTCCCCCAAACAATCACTCAGATGCTATTAGTATCTTCAGTTTACTGAAAAGGAAACAAAAATTTAAAGAAGCTGTCTTATCAGCAAAGCTGAGGTAGGTCCAGCTCTGTCTGGTTATAGACACCTCCTCGGGGCCTCCTGTGTCCACGTCAGACAAGGATTCCAGTAGACCTGGGGCCCCCTCACCCTAGAGGTATGTCTTGGATTTGACCCAAGGACAGCCAGGAGGGTGCTGGGAGCTAAGCCAAGGCTGCACCGCAGCCCCAGTCCCCAGTCCTGAGCACCCGCTCCCATAGAACACAGTGGGCATTCCCCCAGAGAGCATTTCCCAAATGGGTGCTCCAAGGAACGCCGGCATCGTTCAACGCTTTCCACGGCAAAGGAGGCCCCTGGACAACTGACTCTGGAAACTGCTACCCATTCCAGTCCCACGTGGAGGTTCACAAAGCCTTGGCCTATCAAGGCTTTGCGAAGTCCTGGAGGAAAGGATGGCCCCAATCTTCTTTCACTAACTCAGTGTTCGCCCATCTCCTCTGGACACTGAGCCTCCGCCCTAGAACTGAGAACCGACAATGACATTGGGCAGCACACACTCTGAGCACTGCGTCCTTTCAGGGCTCATCTGCCTCCTCTAGGGAAAAAGTCTCAGGGAAGACTTGGTCATCATGGCACCCCGGCACCTGGCAGAGTTGCTGGGTGAGCGACCGAACAGATGAATGAACGGGCGCACGTGGAGCCACCGCTGTGGCTGAGGGCCGAGATGGCAGAGCGGAGGAAGCTGGAGGTAACTCTCACCTTCAGGGCGTTCCTGTTGGGCTCCGGGAGGATGAGGACGAGCAGGTGGAGGGCCTGCAGGCGCTGCCTCGGGTCGGGGATGGCTGGGGGAGAGGGCGGACTGGTCTCAGGTCTCCCGGGGAGGCTCAGAGACCCTCCCTCCCTCAGTCTGGAGGCCCCTTCTGGGGGAGGGAGGATTCCAGGAAACCCTCCTTCATGAGGTCCGAAACAGGGCCAGCTCCCACCGAGCCCCAACCAGTGCTTGTCCCGAGGCTCACTCTCTATACTGTGTGAAAAAAAAATAACACCCACGTGTGCGTGCGCACCCAGGCGCACACAGGCATGCAACCTGGGAGGTATATGCCAGAGTCAGAAAGGCAATGGGCTGGCGATCACCTTAGGAGGGGGAATGGGTGTGTCCACTGGCTTAGCAGGACCCTTTGTGTTTGGAGGGTTGCAAAGCACAAGCTGCCCCACACCTGGGGCCAGGGTCTCCGGGGAGAAGGGGAGGTGGTGGGTCCAGAACTCAGAGAAGGAGTTCACCAGAGCCAGACCAGGCCTATCCGCTGCAGCCTGGAGGACGGTTGTGTAGGCCAACACAAGCATCCAGATCCTGTGTGGCATTCATTCATTCATTCACTCACTCAACAAACGCCACCAAGTACTTAGGTGCCAAGCTCCCATCCAGGGACCTGGGACATAGCAGAGAAAGAAACAACCAGGTCACAGATTCATGGAGCTTGTTTCAGGGGAGCAGACAGACAGTAGACAAGCAAAGAAATAATGAAGTATCTTCAGACACTGACTCCTACGAAGGGGAAAATGACAGAGTGTTAGGAATAGCGGTGCCTGGGCAGGCAGGCATGGGCGGCCAGGGAGGGCAGCTGGCGAGCTGATGTTGGACTGAAAGGCAAGAAAGCAGCAGCCAGGTAAGGGATGCGGGGCGGTTGGGGCGGGGGGGTGTCGGGAAGGGTTTCCAGGCAGAGAGAGCAGCCAGTGAGGGGCCCTGAGGAGAGAGAGGAAGGGGCACATCAAAGCCAGACAGTGGGGATGGAGGGGCGCCAGGAGAAGGGGCAGAGCAAGGCCTGAGTGAGGAGGAGGCCCTGGGGCCGTTCACTACCAGTGGGTGGCAGGGTGGGGGCGGGGTGCCCTGGGGAGGGACCTGATCGGACCTGACCTAATCTACATGAGAAGCAAAGGCTGCAGAGGATTCCTCAGGGTCCCTTGCCTCTTGCATGGGGGTGGGAATCAGGCTGCCCGAACCCGGAAACTTTTCAGAGAATCAGAGAGAGAGAGAGAGAAAGAGAGAGCACACACGCACGAGCACACCTGAGCTTCCCTCAAGGTCGCAAGGGGGATCTCAGGCGGGTGGCTTTCCTCTTTTGAGAAAAATAGAAGTAATGGTTTGTACTCTATGGATCAAACGTAGATGTGCAGAATATAGAGAGGGATCTGCGCAATACATGGCGACCTGCAGACGTGCACACAGATGGACATGCACACACAGGTGTGCCCATGGATGCCCACAGACACACCTGATAACCTGGGCCCCATGGGCATTATGAAGGGAAGAAAATTGGTCCATGTGAGAACTAATAAGGACCGTGGTATGCAAAACTTTACCTTCCCTTCTCCTCATCACACTGCGTACACACGATCATGCGCATACACAACACACATATGTGCACACAGTATATGCACATACACAGACCCCTGACACATCATACACTTGCACATATTCACGTATGCACACACATACTCATACACACACACTTGAAATCACAGGGAACGCCAAGTCCCATCTTCCCACCGCTTCCCTCGCCAGCCCAGGCCTTCAAACGCCCTTCTCCCACCTGCAAAGGGCGGGGGACACTCACTGGGCACCACGGTGAAGGCCGGGAGGTACTCAGCAGTGAGCAGAGGCACCGGCAGCTCCCGGATAAACCTTTTGAGCAAATCGGAGGCATCATTGTGGCGAACCTCATCCCAGCTAAACAGGCCAGTGTAGAAATCTCTCTCCAGCTTTTGTTCCAGCCCCTGAAGGGAAGAGGGACACTAATGAGAAGTTGGCTCAAGGCTCCAGGAAAAGTTGCTCCGCCACTTCTCTGGGCCTCAGTTTCCTCATCTGCAAAGCGCGGACAATTATAGCACTCACCTCGTAGGGTTTTCATGAGGATTGAATGGTCTAATGTGTGTAAATCACTCCACACACGTCGACGGTCTGGCTTCCCTGCTATATTGTGCCACCTCTATCCTTTCAAACCCTCCTGAATTCCATGACCCAAACAGAGACCAAAGGCAGAACTGACAGGCCGTGACCTGGATTCTCTGCTGGGTTAACACACGTGTGAGGGTGCTGGGAGAGGCAACCGCGATGAGGTGGGGAAGCCAGACCATTACCTTGACCCTGGCCTGGGATCCAGGCACCCTGAGGATGCCTTCCATGTCCAGCCCTCTCTTCTCCAAACAGGACAGCAGCTATGAGACAAAAAACCCACTGTTTAAGCCAAACCATTGAAAAGGGAGACGCAAAACTGGTGTGTTTGTCTCCCATGAAAACAAGGAAGAAGAAAGAGCTAGGAGAAGAATAATAGCTTTCTTGGCTGCTTCTATGAGCCGGGCATTGTTCGGAGAGCTTTTTTCTTTTCTTTTTAAAGACTTTATTTATTTTTAGAGAGAGCGTAAGCGAGAGAGAAAGAGAGGGAGAGAAACCTCAGTGTGTGGTTGCCTCTTGTGCGCCCCCTACTGGGGACCTGGCCTACAACTCAGGCAGGTGCCCTGACTGGGAATTGAACCAGCAACACTTAGGTTCATAAGCCAGTGCTTAATCCATGGGGCCACACCAGCCAGGGCTTGCTTTTTTTTTAAATATGCATTTTTCTCACTCAGTCTTTAATAAGAGAACACTGTTATTTCAGCCCCACTTCACAAGTACTAAACGGCAGTCTCATAGAAATTCAAAACTCCACCCCAAGTCTCTCAGCTAACTAGAGCCAGAATTTGAACCCAAGTCTCCTGATTCTAAAGCTCCCCCCTTATCCCCCAGTGGTGCCTAGAGTCAGCGTCTCACTGGCTAAATGAGCCCAATCTGGGGACAACTTACAGCTTGAAGTACCAGCGGCACCTGGGTGCTGGGGAGGGCTTTGCGGTCAGCTTCTAGCAGGGCTTCGAGGGGCACGCCAAAAAGGCACGTGTCTGCGGGAAGTCCAAAGAGCAGAAGGGGCATTTCACTACCTGGAAGGAAAACTGGGCTCCTGCCTGCCAGCTCTTCTGGGCGACTAGACTCAGACTCCTTGCCCTGCATGGGGACTGAGCTCTCTGGAGAGTGCCTGAGCTCTGACTTCTCAAGCAGGGCACGGGCCTCAGCAATAATGACAATGTTTGGTGTGTCACAGAGCAGAAAGTCTCAGCTGGAGACAGAGGCAGTGAAAGAAAATGGGCTGCCGACCGGGAGCGCCGTGGGTACCAAATGTAACAATGGTCCGGGGTGGGAGTGAGGGAGGAAGATAATACACTAAACGTTAATAGTGCTTATATCTGAATTGTATTTTTCCTTTTTGGATTTTACTCTATTTCCGAAATTTCCCACAATGAGCTGGAATTGTTTTCATATGCGGGAAAAAAAAAAAAAAAAAAGAACAGAAGGAAATATAGCGGCTAAGCATGTTTGGGTGGAAGAGGCCCCAAGCAGCTCCCTTGGTAGGAAAGCCAGGACTCGAGCCCCCTGGCTTTTGAAGCGCTGGAATGCTGACCTGCTGCCTTCAGCTTGCCTGCCTTGCTCCTCTTCAGGTCCAAGCCAAGGACGTCACAGAGCGCAGTCAGCTCGATGAGGGCCAAAGCGGAGATCTTCTTCATGTCCTGCGAGGACAGGTCTGCAACCGTCGTCAAGCCAAGCCTGCCTTTGGGGACCCTGAACTTCTAGGGAGGGAAGGAGAGGCTATCAAGCCACGTGTTGGGTAAGTGCGTTGAGGCTCTGCTCCCCACATCCTTCACCCTTCCTATCACTCCCACCGTTAGGTGGTTCCGAGGAGGAAGAGCAGAGTGGATAAGAACAGGGGCTCAGTGTTCCACCCCAGGTTCAAGGCCAAGCTCCACCTCTGAATGGGTAACCTTCTGAGCCTCCATTTGTAATCATAAAATGCTACTTACTTCATAGTTTTTATGAGGGTAAAATAGGCTAAGGGGTATAAAGGGTGTCAAGCACATAGCGAGGCCCCAGTAACGGGAAGCTGTTTTTACTGCCTGCATTCCAATCTGAGGGTCCTTTGTTGCCCTCCCTCACCTATTTGTCCCTATCCTTGGCTGTGCCACCCCAAGCACCCCCACATCCCGACCCCATCACCCCCGCCACACACACACACATTCTGATGCTCCTCTTCCTCACTCTGAATGATAAGAATATTTGTTGAAAAATAAATGATGTTCGACCTCGCCATCTAGAGGTAAGAGTGGGGATCTGCAGGCAGCCCCAGGCATCATTCCAGCTCCCGTCAGAGGAAAGGTGAAAAACAGCAAGAGCCAGGCGCAGAGGGCAGGTGTGTTAAGTATTTGCCTGGAGCACTTGGCCAGATTACGCCCCGGTGCCCATTCAAGTGCTCCAAAAAGGGAAGGGGAGCGTGCTGTGGTTGTAGGCAATGATTACCGCTTTCACACAGCCTAGTGCTTGCGGTGTGGGCTATGGAATCAAACTTCCTGGGTTCAAATTCTGACTTTACCTGTGAACCTGGATAAATAATTTTACCTTTCCATATGTCAATTTTCTTACCTGCAAAGTGGGGCTAATAACAGTATCCACTCACAGGGTTTTGGAGGGAGATTCAGTTTGATAAATGGTATAAAACACAGTGCCTGGCACATAATGAGTCTTCAATTATCATGACTATTACTGTTTTTAAGTATTTACACAATTACTGCCAACATAACAGAATAAAATGAAATTACTCATATATAGTACTTGGTATAATGCCTGATCTGTGGTAAAAGGTTACTATGTAGTATCTTCAGCATTATAAATTATTATTATTCATAGTTTAAAGAGGAAATCAAATCACCAAGGATAGCTGATAACGTTGAACATTAATTATCTCTGATGCTTTAGAAATAGAGAGTCATTCTTTAAAACCTTTACTTGGTGTACTATGGTTACATAAGATAGTATCACTGACTAGTACATGGGAACTCCAGTGTTTTTGCAATTTCTCGCAATTCTAAAATTACTTCAAAATAAAAAGAATTATATTTGAGTGAATGAAAGCACTTTCACACTGGAGTAGGGGCTACTACAAATTTCCTAAGGAGTAGAGAGTAATAGTCAATCGGGGGCCTGGGCCAGCCCCCGGGACAGCGCCCTCACCGGCAGGGAAACCTTGCTCCAGGCACCGGTGCCTCCGAGGGGCTGCCTGCCCCTCTGTAGGAGCAGGGCGGCCTGTTCTGAGTAGGCGGAGTCCATGTGGAAGGCCTCCTCCCTCCCGGGCTGGGCGAGCGACCCCTCGGGCTCTGCCGCTGCTGGCAAACAGAACAGAGAGGTGGTCAGGACCTGCTGCCTCCCTACCTCCTCCCACCCAGAGCCCAAAGGGGGCAAATTCTCAGGCTTCTGCCCTTACTCAGACCAGGTAAAGACTGTACAAGATTATAGCCCTGAGATCATGACCCCAGGAGGCAGGTTATTAGGCTGAGGGCTCAAGCCCTTTACCCCAAGAAGTGATTTCCCAGGCTCAAGCTCAAATCAATACCGTTAGGGATCAGATCCATTGCCCCAGGAAGTGCTTTCCTAGCTAAGGCCCATTGCCCCAGGAAGTAATTTTTTAACTAAATTCCATTGCCCCAGGAAGTGATTTCCTAGCTAAAGCCCATTGCCCCAGGAAGTAGTTTCCTAGCTAAGGCTCATTGCCCAGGAAGTAATTTTCCAGGCAGCGAGTCCAAGGGTCTGATGGGAAAACCCCATTCAAGGGCCACCTTGTCCCTCGAGGTCCCTTCCTACTGCTCCCAAGCAGAGAAGGCAAGGAACCAGCTGGCAGAGGAAAACGGTCAGTGGCAGCAGCCCCTTTGTGCAGCCTGGAGGATTTCCAGGGCCTGGAAAACGAAGTCCACCTACCTGGAGGAGACTTAGGTGTCCCGGAACTGAGCTGGGTCCATTTCATCCCTGAATCCCCATCCTCTGAAGGTGTTTCCTAAGCAAATGACAGGCAATTTCCAATTTGTTCTATTTCCCAACCTTGGGAAATAGAAGTCATTCATGACCCCGTCTTCACAGATGGAGCAGCTGAAGCTCAGAGCTCTTGCCTGAGACCCCACAGCTGCTAAGCAGGGGAGCAGGCCCTGGGCCCAGGTCTGTCTGCCTCCAGTGCCTATCGTATCAGTCACGTGTTATGCCGCTTCTAAATATTTCAAGAAAGCATCAAATGCTCAACCTGTCAGCTTAAAAGTGTCAGCAGGCTATACAATGATAAGCATTATAATCTTACTGATAATAGTTGTACAGAAGGAGAACCTAAACCCTGAGGCCCACCCAAGGACACCAAGGCAAACACACTGGCATACACAGTAGACAGACCTACATGCAACATGGGGACACAGTGGCAGGCAAGCACACGCCAACACAGCCTTGCAGCAGAATTCCTGTTTCACTTAGGATGCGGTGGCATTGCCATGGGCCCAGGCAGACAGGGCCTGCGGTCAGCTTTATGCCACTGACTTACCCCTGCACTGAAGCCCCCAAAGATGTCCCGGACATCTCTGACAGGTGGCTTATGGCGTCTTCGGGATGAGCGGGTGTAGATGTCCAGCCGGCGGCACACAGCCGCCACCTGGGTCTGTGTAAGGGTGGACAGGAGCCCCTGGTGATGACTGTTCAAGCCCAGGCCACCGAGGAGGTATGACAGGCCTGTGTCCTGCAGCCACTGGGATTCAGTTTCTCCTTCTGCTGATAGAAGGACACCACCCAGATGAAAACACACAGGTACACACTCAGTGGCGCTCACTAACCAAAGCCACACGCAGAAACATGCACATGGACACAAGAAACATCCACATGCCTGCTCATGAGACCCACTAACACCAACCACACTCTTCACTGGGGACGAGACCTCACAAAACACCTTAGTATTTGGGGGGTAAGGGTGGTATTAACCAGTATCTGGAATAAACCTATAAAATCATATTCTCTCTGAAACAGGAGGCCGAGGAAGGGGGCTTGTATGTTCTGATTCTGGAATGTAGCAATGAACTCACTCTCCTCCCACATCTGACAGAGACCAGCACAGGGTCACGTGGGCCCAGCCGTGGAGAGCACGGGCTAGCAGTTGGTGTCCCGTTGGAAAGTCTCCTTCTATTCAAGACCCTATTTGTGTTGGAATAATCCCCTCAGCTGTACTTTGTATGGAAACTGTCAGGGTCCTACAGCAAAACTATTCATCTAAATCGTGGGGACACGTTGAGACTGCAGGTTACGGGGTCCCATCTCCAGAGATGCTGCCCTAAGAGTTCAGTCTCAGGGCCTGGGAATCTGCACCTGAACCCTCCCTCCCCGCCCAGGTGATTCTAATACAGTGAAACCTTCAGATCCCACTTGGGAAACACCAGCATTCCTTCCTTATTATGGGGAAGAACAGATGAGAACTCGGGGAGGAAGTGGCACCCGGGTATGAGCTGATCGGTGCGCCCAGTTTGACCAATTAGTCAACCAGGTGCTGCTGGTTCAAAACATCAGAACTTCTTTTAGGCAGACTGATTGTGCAGAAATGCCAGACACAGAAGTTTTCCCCCAGCATCCCCTCTGCACTTGGGGACCAAACACGTTTCTGGGTGGCCACAGCTTTGCGTGCAGGCCCTCCCCTAACTTGAGCCTGTTGGTGAACACACTGATTCCACCGAGCTGCCGGGACCTGTTTCCCTCCTGCTGACTGTGGGATCTCTTCAAAAAACCGGCGTTTCCTGACGTGCGGACCTACCACCTTACAATTTTTATCTGTATCTAAGTTGTCTGGTATATTATTTACTAAATATTTTTTCCTAATCATCAGTTACATTTTTACTTACATCTATTTTAAAAGGATACAATATCCCGATCATAAGCATAGTGCCCACCATCACCTGCCATAGGTAGAAGTTAATGGAAACCAGTGAATATATTAACATTCTCGGCTCCATGCCACCCAGAGGCTCCCTCTGCGCTGTGAGTCCTGTTTTCATTTTAGTTGCCTAAACATGCTTCTCCTTTCTCCACCCCGCCTCCCATCCCTCTGTTCCGCTTCAAATCAGATTGCGGGCCATATCGCGATGCCAGGCGGGCGGCCTGCAGTGCAGGGCATCTCCTAAAACCACCTGTGTGTCACTGAGTATTTGCACCCCACACCTGGAGATGCCGAGGCAGACCGCCGGGCCCCTAGGAGAGCTGAGCCTCCCATGTTTTGACCACCATGGGTCAGCACAGCTGCTGTAGATGCCAAACCAAGTTTGCTCCGCTGAAGCCCTTTCATTCCCTCATTCATTGAGCAAGTAGGATGGAGCCCGCGAATGCACTGGGCTCCGTTGTAGGCACTGAGGGGACAGCGTTGATGGACAATGTCCCTAACTTCATGGAGCTAACATTTTACTGGCGGACACAGACAAATGCATAAGTATATGCGCTATGTGATGTCAGAGGAGAACATGGCCTCTGATGATAAACAGGGTGCGGCAAGGAACTGGAGAGCGACGGGTGCCATTTTGCTTTGGAAAGTCAAGGTCTCCGAGGAGGTGACATTTGAGCCGAGTCTTGAGTGGAGACCACAAGCCATGCAGACCCCTGGGGGCAGAGTGCTCCAGGCAGAAGGAACCGCGAGGACGGAGGCCCTGAGGCAGGAGTGTGCTTTCCTGGTCCAGGAAGCAAGGTGGTCTGAGCAGCACGGCGCGAGTGGAGAGGTAGAAAGACAGGGTGGGGGGGCATGGGGCAGAGGGGCCTGGGCCCGATTTTGTAAAGCCTTGTAAGCTGTGATGTGCTGCTCTGACATGCCCCCAAATTCTTTGATGCTCAGCCCATTAAGAGGTGGAGTCTTATTTCCCTCCCCTGGGATATGGGCTGGGCATAGGGAAATAGGAGGTAGCAGAAGCGATGTTTCCTTTCTTCCAAAGCCGGTTTAGAAATGGCAAACCAGCCTCTGCCTGATTTTTTCTCTCTCTCCTGCTGTCCCTGGAACCCAGTGGCCTTGCTGGGAGGAAGCCCAGACCACACAGAGAGGCAAAGAGGACGCATTCCAGGTGACAGTCCCAGATGAGGCCCAGCTGATGGCCACATCCACCACCAGACACAGAAGTGAGGAATCCTTTGAGCTGACTCCGGCCCCAGCCACCATCTGGCTGTAACTGCATGAGAGCCTCAGAGCGAAAACCTCCCCACTGAGAGAGGTGGGGAGACATTTGGGAGACATGTTGAGCAGAGGGCTTAGAATTCCACTCAGATATATCCCCAGTGCCCAAAACAGTGCTTGGCAAGAAATAATTATATGCTGAATAACATAATCTAAGGAGGGACATAATCTAATTTACAGTGGTGGGGAGCAATGGTAGCACAGGGAGACCAGTGAAGAGGATCCTGCAAAGAGTGATAAAGCCCTTTCATGATCTGATTTGTGCCTGGACCTCGTGCATGTCTCCCCCGACAACGAGGGCCTCCCTTCCGCCTGGCAGCCCCCACCGGGGCTCCTCCTCACCCTCGGGTGGCCGGCCTCCGCTGCCCTCCTCTTCTCTCAGCTGATCCCGCTGTTGGATCCGCTCCACCTCCATCCAAAAGCCGTCCATGGACAAGCTCTCCGCCGAAGACAGCCGGGAGTGGGAGCGTTCAGCAGGGCGGGCTCGCAGGGGCTTCTTCTGCGGAAGCTGATTCATGGGGCCTGATGAGGGGCCAGAGCTGCAGCAGGCGGGGGAGGGAGGAGAAAAGTCAGGCAAAGCTCTGCTCATAATGGGGCTTGTCCCAAGGCTTTGTGGTTCTCCAGAAATCTGCCTGGGGCTTCTGGGAGCTGGGCGAGCTTCCTGAGCATCCTTCTCAGGGGTGACAGACATACAGCTAGGCTCAGCACATTGGCCAGTTTACCCGTTGTCCCCTCAGAATCACGTAGAAACACACGAAGCTGCAGAAGATGGACAAAGGGCCAGAGAGTTGTGCTTTTTCCCACCTTCTCCGGCAAAGTGAATAATCTTGGACCCAAATACAGTAGAGTAAACATTGAAAAGAGGGAATCAAGCACCAGGACACGTGAGGAAATTTAGTGCAGCTCCTGATTCATCTCACTGAAGTCTGACCCAAATGTCAATGACCTTCCCCCCACCCCCATCCCCTAATTCATGAATCTGACTTCCACGGCCTTGGTTTCCCGGTTTACGTGTGACCGACCACCTCATTTCCTGCTCCCCTCCAGCTGGATCAGAACAGACCCGAGTGTCAGACCACAGAAGGACCAGGCCACATCGCATGAGCCATCAGGTCCTCTCAAGGTGTGGAGCCAAGGGCTCGAGGGGGTGACGTCGGGTGCGTGACCTGAAAAGCTGTGTGAATGTGGTGGGGCCAGAGCAGCCAGTCTCCTACGGGCAGCAGGGAAGGGACCCCCTGCAGCTGGTTTCCCAGTCCCTGCTCCAGCCTCTCTTGGCCCCGCTGTGTCGTTTACCCTTAGAGCCCTGAATGCCTGCATCTCCTCTTCTGCACAAACTTCTGCACAAACTATCTGATTCCACTTTGCGCAAATAATCCCAGAATGGACAGTGCAGGTCTCCGGGCCCAGATAACTTCTGGGGGCTTCCAATGAACGTGGGGATAAAATTTCTATGCTGCTGTGCAGACTCCTTGAGAAAGGGCAGATTGGGAGCTGGAATCCACATAGACCCAGAGACAAATCAGCGACACAGGTCATAAACCACCCTGTCGTCAGAGGGAGGAAATCCATGCCCAATTTTCTCAAATAGGAAAAAAGTGTGTTCTGCAAACTCTATAGACACTTAAGTTCAGCAATGATCCCAGGCAAGATTATAGACCAAATTCCGTATTTCATCTAGAAACAGGCAATAAACATACATGGTTGGAACTGTTCTGTTAAAAAAGAAAAGGATTCAGTTTGGCATTTTAAAAAGTCATTCATAGGACACTTGACACAATATGATATATAGATTATGTATTATAGAATTATACACTTGAAACCTATGTGATTTTATTAGAATGGCTGTTATCAGAAAGACAAGAGATAAAAAGAGTTGGTGAGAATGTGGAGAAAAGGAAACTGTTGTGCGCTGTTGGTAGGAATACGAATAGGCACAGCCACTAAGGAAAACGGTATGGAGGTTCCTCAAAAAACAAAAAACAAAAAAAATGAAACTGCCATATGATCCAGCAATTCTACTTCTGGGTATATATTCGAAAGAATTAAAATCACTATTTTGTTTCTGACAGGTGCAGCACAGTTGGCTGGGCATCATCCTGAGAAGCAAAAGGTCATTGGTTTGATTCCCAGTCAGGCCACATGCCTGGGTGGCAGGCTTGGCCCCTGGTCGGGACACATACGAGAGGCAACCGATCGATGTTTCTTTCCCTCTCTTTCTCCCTCCCTTCCCCTCTCTCTAAAAATAAATAAAATTTTTTTCAAAAATATCACTATTTTGAAGATAAATCTGCACCTCTGTGCTCACTCATTATTTACAATAGCCAAGACATAGACACATCCTAAATGTCCATCGTGGATGAATGGATAAAGAAAACACGGTGTATAGATAGACAACAGAATGTTTTTCAGCTACAAAAAGGAGGAAATTTTGCCGTTTGTGACAGTATAGATGGACCTCACAGGCGTTACACTAAGTGAAATAAGTCAGGCAGAGGAAGACAAATACTGTATGATCTCACTTATAAGTGGAATCTTAAAAAGCCAAACTCATAGAAACAGAAAGTAGAAAAGTGGTTGCCAGGGGCTGAGAGGCAGAGGAAATGAGATGTTGGCCAAAAAATACAAACTTCCATTTATACAATGAATAATTTCTGGGAAATCTAATGTACAGCTCGCTGACTACAGTTTAAATGCTGTATTTTTTCTTGAAAGTTGCTAAGAGAGTAGATCTTAAGTGTTCTCACCACACACACAAACTGGTAACTATGTCAGGTGATGGATGTATTAACTAAGCTTTTTGTGGTAATCACCTCACAATCTATAAGTGCATCAAATCATTACACTGTACACCTTAAAGTTATATGTCAATTATAACACAATGTTATATGTCAATTATATTTCAGTAAAGCCAGAAAAAAGCATCCATAATGCAAGAGCAAAAATTAAAAGTAAAAAAGATGGACCAAATATTGGGTAAAGGCTAACAAAAAAGACAAAGAAATCAATATCACTTTCACATGAAGAAGCATTCTAAAAAAACAAACAAACAAAAAGCATTCTAGGGGGAAATAAGAGTAAATCCACAAAGAACCTATGACAGTTGGGAACCTTTATGCACTTAACACTATAGCAAACAATATATGCAAGAACCACTAGGAGCATGAGATGGATGGAAGCCTGCTGGCCTCGTCATTTGCAATTTTCCCACGGGATCTGGTTTTCCAGTTACGAGTTTGCAAGTTCTCCGGTCTCTCTCAGACCTCCATGTCTTTGCATAATTTGTCGCCTTTACTAAGGCTGGGCTTCTGCAGTCCTAGCCACTACGTCCCTTTGACAGGAGACCTGGCCCATGATTGTTGCACTAGAGACAGTTATTTTTTTAACTGATTTGCGAGAGAGCGCGGCATGGACTTGTTGTTTCACTTGCTGATGCATTTATTCTTGTGTGTGCCCTGACCGGAGGTGGAACCCACAACCTTGACACGTGGGGATGACGCTCTAACCGACTGAGCTAGACGGCTAGGGCTAGAGACATTCTTAAAATAAGACTTGGTGAGATAGGGAAGGCATAATGCAAAGCCAGGCGGTTCAAGGGAAGGGTCAAGGGAGGTCACAATGCCTCGAACGAGTGGCGTGCAGGGGCGGTGGGCATGCATGGTGGCTGCCTTCCCAGCACCTTTTCCACTCACGTCCTACTGTGTAGCAGCCAGGAGCCCACCCCAGCCTAGTCACAGGAACAGGGCCGGGTCATTTGGGGGAAGAACCATTGTGTGTGAGTGCCCACCACTGGGTCTGACGTTTCTTTGGGGGCGATGAAAATGCTCCCAGATGGATTGTGGTGATGGTGGCACAATTCTGTGAATATACTAAAAGCTGTGGGACTGTACAGTTTAAGTGTATCAATTACATGGTAATGAATTACACAGCAACAGAGCTGTTGTTTAAAAAACAAAACGAATGAACCTTTGCGTGCATCCCCCCAGCCACAGGAATTGGTCTGAGGAAGGACGCACTCAGGACTCTTGTGGGAATTCTGGGACATAGACAGCTCGCTCTAGACCTGGGTGAAAATAAGTCTCCTCAAGGAGTTGGCAGTCACAGCATGGGGATCCGTGCAGGCTTAGAACAGAGCGGATACAGCACACAGCAATAAAAAGAAACCTTAAAAACTGGGCCCTAGATAATACCAAGGGGCAGCTGAATCCCAGGAGGCTCCCCCTGACAGTGCATTTTGCTTGAAATCTCCTCCTCCGGGTGTGGAGCATGCGTGTTAACCCAGCCCCTTTGACAGACGCGTAGGTGCTTCCACCTGTCCGCGTCACAGGGGACGCTGCAATATGCGTATTTATCACCTGCTCCTCCGAGCAGAACTACCCGGAGAAGAGAGAGTGCTAGGAGTGGAACGGCTGAACCCGAGGGTTTCTTGCCTGCCAAATTTTCTTCCCGAAAAAATTGTCCTGTTGCAACTGTTGGTTTGTTTTTGTTTCTGCAGCCCAGGACAGGGAGCTGACTTTCTTTGCTCCTGCTGCACACCTGGCCTCCGTCTTGCGTGGTCCTGGCCCTGGAGTCCCAAGGCTGCGTTTTCCCACAGCTTGGAACCCCACGCATAGATGTTCCCCCGGCTTCTGGAGGTGGGCTCAGTACCCAGGGCCAGCGTCACGGATGGCTGACCAGTGTGGTCCTGCTTAGGAGGCAGGGGCTTAGAGCTCTGCTATCACAATGTTGAAATTTGTGATGATTTTTGAATGAGCGCCCCTCTGTTCATTTTGCACATCCTGCCAGCGTCTTACCCATAGGCCCCGGCTTGTGCCTTTTCCCCAAGCGTCCTGCCCATATGCTGAGCTTGACTCCATATCATAAACGCCTCCATCCCAAAACATACTCAAATGTGGTAAAGCAAAGGAACCTCAGGCCCGTCCAGACCCAGAGGAAAAGGCAGGGCAAACAGCCTCTCCCCAGGCAACAGCTTGGCCGTTTGCACCGAACAGAAAAGCTTGACCGGAGACCGATTCCCAGTTAATTATAAAATTGGCTGTTCCGCTCTATTTGTGCTTTTTGGGAAAACTGCTAGTCAGCGCGCCTCCTGCGAATCTGCTGTTACCCCATGCCGGTGCACAGCTCGGTTTCCTTGGTCGCTTTGTAATTTGCTCGGAAATTGCTGGCATCTGTGTGTTTTCGTGACAATTTGAAAACTGCAGTGAGTAAACCAAAACAAAAGTTATTCATGGTGACAGCTAAGCAGTAGGAGGAAAGAACCAATCATTGCTTTGGGTGAAGTTTTTGAGGAGATTGGACAGGGCAGCAGGAAAGAGCAGAAATGAAATAAACCCCCAGCAGTTCTAAAGGTGTCGCTGTTCCCAGATCACATTTTGTAGCGTGGCCACAAGTGCCCTATTTAGCTAAAGAATGGGCCTCAGCACATCTGCAAAATTTGTTCTGAGCTGCACGGAGTCCATTTTTCGTTGTTGTTGTTTTCAGCATTTTATTGATGTACAGCAGATGCAGACAAGTGCAGCAGTCCTAAATGCACAGCGTGATGAATTGTCTCCGATTTAGGCCTTCACTGAGGGCTTACAACATGCCCACTGAGCCATAGATAAGCAGATGCCAACGTTTAGAAGTTAAGAACTTTGGCTCCTGACTTTGCATTCTAGATCTGTCATTCATTAGTGAAGTGACCCTGGGGAGCTCTAAGCCTGGGCAGCCTCGGCCTCCTCATCTTCATACAGAGACTGCCTGGGGCAGTGGGGCTGAAGAGCCACTTCATTCCACCAGCAAACGGTTATTGAGCCCGTACTACGGCCAGCTACTAGAAATCTAGTATACATAAGAAGCTGGAACAGAAACTCCTCAACAGATGTTAGCTCGATGAATATATGTGTCTTGGGGGGCTTCCCACCTGAGATTCAGACAGGACAAGTGACTTGCCCAAGACTGCCTAGCCAGTGAGCAGCCTCCAGCGCCA
Organism: Pteronotus mesoamericanus; assembly: GCF_021234165.1. Lineage (NCBI taxonomy): Eukaryota > Metazoa > Chordata > Mammalia > Chiroptera > Mormoopidae > Pteronotus > Pteronotus mesoamericanus. The sequence goes on from NW_026555105.1 coordinate 15,142,450, forward strand.
GTCCTGCAGGAAGTATCCAGAGGCTCACGAGCCTTCCTGTGGGTGACATACACCACCAGGCCAGATGGCCGGGGCTCTGCTCACAGCTGCTCAGAGCTTTCCAGAATGCAAAGGCTTTCTCCAAACACACACACACACACACACACACACACACACACACACACACACACAAGCTCATTCTCCCTCCACGTGACCTGCAGGAAGAGGCAGTGCCCTAGACATCCTTGGCTCCTGTCCAAACCTAGTTGCTCTCTGTGAGACTGTGGACATGTCCCTTTCGTTCTTTGGGCCTCAGTTTCCATAACTTTAAAGTGAAAAAACAGGGGTAAGGATGGGAGTTTTGGAAGATGATCTTGAGCAAGACCCTTGCCCATGGGCTCACGGCAGACCCTAGGCATCAGAGGACCGTGGGGCAAAAGCAGCAGCTGGAAGGCAGGGCTGAGGAAACCCACGCCAGGCTGAGCACCTGTTCAGAGAACCAAAACCGGCGTGACCGAGGGCCCAAGAATGTGGCTCGTCAGGACGTGCCGGTGGAGGCGTGGCCGGGCCTCCTCTCCAGCTCAGTCTGGCCGAGATGTCCCCACTAAGTGGCATTCAGGCTCTCAGAGCAGCCTCTGATTCGCCTCCCTGACTCAGATGAGATACTGACAAGTCACAGTAAAAGGTAGTGGCTCTGTGCGTAGCTTTCCTGAGTTAAACAGAGGCTGAATTCCATCTGTGCCTTAACGCCTTGGGTGAGCTCTCTAAGCCTCCATATCCTCCGCATTGTGGGGGCTATTCAGAGCTACTCTCACTGTGGAGATCCTGGGAAATGTAAATAAGATGCTTGGCAAATATGCAGCCTATGTTAGGCTCACAAGAAATAAGAACTGATGTAATAATTATCATTATTTTTCTCTACATGAACATTAGAGGCTACCATGATTTAGGGAGGAGGCTGTAGTCATAAGCACAGGCCATTTGGCCCTAGTGAAAAAGTGACCCCAATGTAGGCCCTGGGGTAGCTGTCATGTGATGATCAGGACACCTGGACCTTGACCACGTGTAAGGTGCTGCTCTGAGCCCGGCACCAGAGTCCTCAACCTGAGCATGAGCAGCATTTTAGGTTGGACCGTTCTCTGTCCTGGGGCCTGTCCTGTGCATTGCAGGGTGTTTAGCAGCATCCCAGCCTCCACCCGCTGGATGCGAAAAAGCAGCCCTTCTAGTTATGACACCGAACATAGCTCCAGACATGGCCAAATGGCCTCTGAGGGGCAAAATTGCCCCGACTGAGAACACCGCCTTACATGGATTAACTCATGCAGCCCGCACAAGTTCCCATTATTATCTTTTCACTTACAGATGAGAAAAGAGAAGCACACAAACATTAGGTGACTTGTTTGAGGTTACCTCGCTAGTAAATGGGAGGACTGAACTTTGAATCCAGGAAGTTTGGCTGCACAGCTCATAGTCTTGGCCACTACGCGGAAAGCTTCTTGTGCAACTTTCTTCCCTTAATTGCAGCATTTTTCCCCCACTGATCGGATGCAGCATGTGGTTGGGGAGGAAATACCATCAGCCTGACCTTGCCCCAGCTCTGCCTCTTATCAGATGAACTCCCTCTCCCTAACACATGAGCCCCAGACAGGTCTGAGCCCTGAAGATCCTCCACTCCCATCTGAGACTTGTGTGAGAGAATGATCCATTGTGGCAAAACAGATTCCCCAATGGGGCATGCTGGAGGGGGGACAGGTAACCACAACTGGGGAAGATTTGCTTGGCTGAGTGGGGAACACAGGGGCAGGTAAGGAGCCGGGGGTGAGGAGAAAGAAGGGACAGAGAGGGACAAGCTGATTGTCCGCGAAGGCAGCCAGGGGAGGTATGGCTGTATGGTGTGGGATGTGATCCTATCTTTTGTCTCCTCTTCAGCATCCAGGAAATCAACATTACCAGCCATACTTTAGGAGCTGGGTTGTGCTCGAAGTCATGTGATGCACGTCAACGCTGGCCTCTTGTTCGGCGTGGGAAAAGGACCGCTGGACACTGAATGCTCAAAGGAACCTGGTCATTCCCAGTTACGACCCTCCCTGGCTCTGGGGAGGGCGCGGGTGAAGGCGTAAGAAGAAAAAACCTCAGCCTCTCCACTACTCGGTCCCTGGGCTGCAGGCGGAGATTTTCTGTAGGAACTCGGAGTTATTTTTGGTCCTAGTTCCATGTTTTGCAGTGGCTGGGAATGTCTTCCCAACCAAGAGTCTTAAGTGTGCGATATGTGCTGTCCCTGTCTATGTCAGTATGGAATGCATCACATTGTTGTTCTCAATCCATTATCCCTCCCTACTCAAGGCCTTTGTCATGTGACTTTGCCTTTCCTCCCACTAGAGACAGAGGCTACTGCTCCCCACCCCCATTCACTGACTTGCGCTTTGGGCACCTGGTGTGCTTTGGCCAATGGAATGTTAGCAGACATGAGCCAAGCCAAGGCATGACTTGTGCCTGTGACGTAGGGCTGGCCCTGTTACACTGCCCATCACCATGGGAAGAGTTGTCCCTGGATGGCTGCAGCCTGGGTCCCAGAAGGAACATACGCGGCACAGACCAGAGTCCACCAAGCAGCAGAGCAAGTTCAGCCAACCCCATAGCTTGAATGGAGCCACCCAGCAGAGCCTAGGGATGATCATCAGACACAGGGCATGAATAATGCTGTTGCTTTAATAAAGGATTGCTGTTGACCTTGGGACCATTTGTTACACAGTGGTAGCTGACAGAGACAGTATATTATTGAACAACCCAAACAGCTTGGCCAGAAGAGCAACAAGCCCCTCTCTCCCACTCACATTCCCAGATGCTAGGTGCACACTCCATGTCCCACCCTGTCCCCAACTCCCAGGTGAAATGACACAGCACGTTCTGAGTCAAGTGAAGGGTGCGAACGGGGCATCTGAGAGCAGAGGTGGAAAGACAATCTCGGGGCACAGCGTGTGCACCTGGGTGTGCCAGGGAACGTGTAGGTCCATACTCTCCCAAGAACATGTACATGGCCATGTGTATCAACATGGGCTTACGAACGAGGGTCTCCCCTCGGCTGTTTCACCAGGAAGTGGATTATCCATGCTCACACAGGTACGCTCATAAAACATAGTCACCGTGTGACTATGCTGTGGATGGTGCCTGTTTGGATGTAACAGTCTTGGACATCAGCCTGAACAACAGCCCACAGCAACCCTGCCACCTTTGCAGCAATCCCTACGGGCACGAGGTGGGGGCTGGGCAAGGAATGAGACATCATAAAAGGCAAATCCTGTTTTCACATTTTTCAGTATCATCTTAATGGAGTGCCTTAGATCCCCGCGAGGCAACGACAGGCAGGACTGGCTCATGCAGGCGGTGCGCACATTCTTTGAATTGTTCAATGACGCTCACCACGTTCCTTCCACACACTAATTCCACTAGGGCTGATCTCAGAGTTTTCAAGCAAGACTAGTTTGTGTTATAGACAACAAGAATAAAAACACTTTGAAATATGATATCCGTAATTCAGCTCTCTGAATCAGATCTGAGGCTGGGCCAGGAGACACAAAGGCATGGGTGAGGATGCTCCCTTCAGTTGTGAAGGTGAGTGAGAACCAGAGATATATATAAGCCCCCCCGGGCCAAGATGCTGCACTCTAGGTCTGGCCCATAGACCAGTGGTCCTCAACCCTGACTGTGCTTTGCGATCACCCAACTGCTTTTCAAACTCCCAGGAGCCTGACAATACCCCAGACCAGCTGCAGCAAAACCCCTGGAGATGGGACCTGGGCATCAGCATTGTTCAAAGCAGCCCAGGTGATTGCACTGTGCAGCCCGGGATGGGAAGCGCTGCTGGGAGCTTCGCTATGTGGCCGGGTTCAGAGACTTGCACAGGAGTTTCCCAGAGTCGGGTGGGAATGGATGGGTTGCATCCAGATTCTCACACGGCACTTCTGGGAGGGGCAGCCTGCGTGTCTGAGATGACCGGAGGGGATTAAGGTGCTGCTCAGGACCTCTGAGCTGACAGATGTTCCCAGCCAGAGGATCAGGGCCAGTGAATCTGCATTTGAAGCAGCAGCGTGGCCACTCCACTGAATTTTAGCACATTTCAAAGAGCTTGCCATTGTTAGCACATGAGGTCTCACATTTTAAAATCCTCTAGTTCCAATGTTCTAAAAAAAAATCAAAAGAGATGATAATCTTCGGGCCCCTGTCCTGAAGTGACAAAAATTGGCTGAAGCTGGGTGGCAGCGGCCCCTTCAAACAGGTTTCCTGGTGGGCAGTATACCCTGCGGCGCTTGCCAACGAGGTCCTGAACGTTCCCCAGGGGGTTGGGACTTGCCCTGACCCTTCCTTTGAACAGTGCCACAGATACTAGCTTGTCCCGGCCTGAGTCACTTAACCAGATTGTCTTATATGCTGGGCAGTGCGTAGAACTGGGCTGGCAATATGGTTACCATCGGTCATGTGTGGCTACTGAGCACTTGACATGTGGTTACAATGACTGAGAGACTGAATTTTTTATTTTGTTTCATTTTAACTAATTCAGATTCAAAACTGGATGCTTGAGTCAGTTACTAGAAAACTTGGGTATGTGAATCTGTGCTGTAAATTCTGTCTTTGCCCGAGAACTGCTGAATGAGGAAGTCTGGGGTGGGTGCAGCAATCTGGGTTTAAACAAGCCTTCCGGATGGTTCTGGTGCCCACAGAACCCAGAGCTTCTGCAGGGGGTGGGGCAGGATGACCCCTGGGGGTAAAGGCAGGTGACTAAGGTGCAGAGAAGCAGGATGGGAGAATAGCTGCGGTGGGCAGAGCACCCCCACCCCCCGCCCAACCCCTCCCCCAATAAGGGTGCGCAGGTCCTGACCCCTGGAATCTGTGACTATGTTATATTACACGGGGCAGGAGGGGCTGGGGGGGAATAAGGTTGCAGACGGAATTATGGCTGCTGACCAACTGGCCTTGAGAAGGGGAGGTCATCCTGGACCATCTGGGTGAGCCCAGGGTAACCACAAGTGTCCTTAAATAGGGGAGACGGAGACAGAAGAGTGATAACCAAAGAGATGGTAGCATGAGAAGGACTTGCCAGCCACTGCTGGCTTTGAAGATGGAAGGGGACCACAGCCTAAGGAAGGTGGCCTCTAGAAGCTGGACAATGGGGTTTCCCCTAGATTCTCCAGAAAGATCCACAACCTTGCCAGCACCTTGACATTAGCCTAGGGTGACTCATTTTGGACTTCAGTCCTGCTGAACTCTAAGATAATAAATTTGTATTGTTTCAGACCCTAAATCTGGGACAATTTGTTAGGGCAGCAATATAAGACATTTAACAATGCCTAACGGCCCTGGAGTCCAAATGCCTAGGCCTCGGTCTGTCCTCTTGATGTGTGACCATGGGAAAGTATCTTAGTCTTCCCTCCCCCACCCTACAAAATGGGGGTGATGATGATGATAATAGTTTAGACAAGGTTGTGAGGATGCAATACATGCAAAACATTTGGCCTGTAGCAAGTGCCCTAACAGATACTTAAAAGCAATGCTGTGTTCCAAACAATAAGCAGCCTACCGAGCACCAAATGGTGCAAACAGCCCAAGGGACAGAGCAGTAACCACAGTGGGGTGGGGTGGAGGACTGAAGGCTTCCTGGAGGAGGCGATGTCAGAACTCACTTTTAAAGGAGCATTAGGGAGGGAGGGAGACAGGCAAAGCTCAAAGGGGAGCAGGTTATTATGGGTAAGTACAAGGGAATTTCCCTGGGTTGATAGGAGCTTGCATTAGGGATTGATGAGGACAAAGTCCAGAAAAAATAAGGGGTACAGGGGAACATCCTTCCAAGCAAAATAAAATAACAGAAAACATCAGAGCTTTGATTACATCAACATTTAAAACTTCTGTATAACAAAAACACCATAAATAAGTTAATGCGACCAACGGTCAGCTGAGAAGAAATATTTGCAACAAACGATAAAGTGTTACTATCTAGTTTATAAAAAGTGTTCCTAAAAATCAATAGGAAAAAAAATACCCCCCAATATGTTCAATAGAAAAATGAACAGCAGATATGAATCAACAGTCACTGAAGATAAAGTACAAAAATGCTCGATATGAAAAGATGTTGAACCTCACAAGTCATTTAGGGAAATGCAAATTAAAACAATGCAATATTTTCACCTATCGGATTGGCAAACATCAGATTGCTAACACCCTGGGTTGGCAAGTGTCAAGGAAATGACATTCTCACATTCTAATGACATCTGTGGGCCAACCTGGGTGGAGTCAGCAATGCCTGGGGGGCGGGGTGACTTGCAGGGGTGGAGAATCCCAGGGCTGAGAAGGAAACAGCCTAGCCCCTCCGTGCAATTAGAGCCTTCCTTCTGCTCCATGGCGAGGTGAGACGGGAAATAGGAATCCCTGTCAGAAGGAACCTGCCCTTTCAGGTTTGCGAGCAAGGGTCAGTCAGGTCCCTCCTGCTGGTGGGAGAATTTGCCTGCGAGGGCTTTTGCAGCAGAGCGGCAGTGAGTCCCCGAACGGCAGCACCTGAGGTGGCAGTTGCGTGGTGGAGAACCCGGAAGGCTTGACTTTGACGAGGATTAGAATGACTGGGTTGTACACCTGAAACTACCATAATGCTGTATGTCAACTGTAACTGAAAAATAAAAATTATCGAAGTAAAAAAAAAAAAAAGTGCCCTATTTTGCAAATACAGGAACAGGCCCGGAGAGGTGTGGCGAGGGGCGCCTGAGGCTCCGGGGCAGACCTTTCTGGCCCTCCAAGGCGCCAGGGGGCCTGAACTCACTTAGCACATGGAAACACACCTGTGCTCCTGGATCAGCTCCCAGATGCTTCCCTGCATTGTAATGTCTGGCGGGTATTGTACACTCCCTACATACTCACGCTGTGCCAAGGTCTTCGTGTGCATTCATTTCATTTTACCCTTTAATGAGGCAGGGTAAAAACATGTCATTTGCAACCATCTTGCAGAAAAGGAAACTAAGGCTTAGGGTGGGGAGGAAACTTCCTGTGAGTCCCACAGCTGCCCAGTGGCGAAGCTGGGCTTTGAGATGCATCTGTCCTCTGCCACTGATACCTGTAAATTGTGTGAGGGTGATCCATTCTGGGCCCGAGGTCACATGCAGGGGTGTGTGTTTGGGGGTTTAAAGGTTCATGATACCTGGAGAGGTAGGTTGACATAAACTGTGATAGCAGAGGCCTCATGGCTACACACAAGGAAAACATGTAAAATTTCTTTCACAAACTACCTGTGTGCAATCAGCCAAGGCGCTTAACCTATTATTAAGGGAATGTGACCATTACCCTGGACTTCCCATGGGTCTTCCTGCCTCCCTGATGTATCAGACACTCAGCTTGTGGAAAGATCTGTAACCACACTAATAATAAAAGAAAGGTGAGTTAAAACAAGATACAGTTAGCAAAGACTAAAAAGAGCCAACATGCCCTATCAAGAATGGCAAAAATATAAATAAACAAAAGCTGGCACCCACTAAGTGAGTGTGTAACCAGATACAACCTTCCTGGGAAACCATGTGGCAATATGTTTCAGAGTTTTAAAAGTATATACCTTTGGACTCAGTGATTCCTATCCTGGGAATTCATCATAAGGGTAAGTGCCCAAGGATATGTGTCCAAGACAAAGCGATATAGTTTATTCAAATAGCAGCCCACTCCCACAAAAAAGGAAACAACCTGAAAGTCCATCATAGGAGGCTTAGTTAACAGAATACGGTTCAGTCATAAAATGAAATAACACCCAGCCTTTAAAGAGGACAATGTAGAGCTCTATATTTCCATGAAAAGATATTATCACACAGAAAAGATCAAATACAAAAGGCTACAGGTATATGTATTATATACATGAATTAGATCATATATGTTTTCCACATATATATATGGAAATATGTATTTATGAAACATAAACTCTTATAAGATTCGTGCTGAACTGTTCACAATTACTATTCTTGTGCGTTGGAGGGGGGAAGTGGATTTCACTTGCTATTTTTTGCTTTTTGATAGTAATCACGAATTAACAGAACAAATATTTCAATTTAGGAGCAAGGTTGGAGGGAGCCCTACAGGGTCATCTTGCTAAGGTTGGGTCATTGCCTGATTTTAAGATTCTGTCCACATAGGGAGCCAATTCTGTGCCCCATTCACATTATGGGAAGTTTTATTTGATGACAACACCAACCCTAGTCACCCCTGCTCAGACCTTCCCGATCAGCATTTAATGCATCTTATTACAATAAATCAGTCCTAGGTCTTCCTCTCGGACTCATTTGTGGACATCATAAGGGCTGGGAGCATCTTATTCATCCTCCTGTCCCCATACCCATCACGGGACGTCACAGAGGCAGTGAGCATTTCATTCATCAAACAGGTATTTCACCAGCACCCACAATGCGTTGGGTGCTGGAGATAGAGGAGTGAACAAAACAGATAAGGCCTGGCATCTGGGAGCTTATGGGGTTAAATAAATAAATGGCTCACAGGTGAGTGACCAGTGAGATGAACGAAGTCAGAGGGTAGGAAGAACTGACCTGGTGACCTTGTGAACCGATACACAAGAGGACTGGCCTGGAGCAGACAAACCAGCCCTGTCTCAGGGAAGTGGTTTTCACAATTTTTTTTTTTTTTTTTTTGTGGCAGTGGAATCTCTTTTCAGTAAACAAAATAGCGAACAGTGACACTGTTATAAACTCATGTGTAAGTTCAACTGAAAGCATTTATGGATCCTGAAATCTATATAATTTTGATGGACCAAAAAAACATTTGGGATACAACACACTTGAGGTATGCAATGACATTACTAGTTTTTCAATACTCAAAAACATAATAAAGATTAAATTCAAATAAAAGATTTACAGAACTCTGGAGTGTGAAAAACTATGGTTCTGAAAGTAAAGAGTGTTATTTCTGTTTGTTTCGTTTTGTTTTGTTTGAAGTAACAAAGGGAGTGCAACGAAACTCATTCACCCAGTAAGTATGGAGCACATTCAGTGGGTCAGACACTCTTACAGTGATTTCATCATCAATGGCCTTGAACCAAGAAATTAAGGGAGGGTAGGGGGAGGTCAGAGGAACAGCCATGATAGATAGGTAGGTAGTTGGGGGATGGGAAGGAAGGAAGGAAGGAAGGAAGGAAGGAAGGAAGGAAGGAAGGAAGGAAGGAAGGAAGGAAGGAAGGAAGGAAGGAAGGAAGACATGTCTTTGGTTTTTTAAAAATCGATTCCCAGTAGCTCACATGTCCTGAGTAATTTTTGCACAGAATGGGATGGGCCCCCCCCCACCCACCCCGCACAGGAGCTCAGTGAATGCGAATGAATGAAATGAGCTCCCGGAGCTCCCTGCCTCTTCCCTGAGCCTGGAAGTCATTCCCACCTCAAGGCGTTCTGTGGGCTCAGGTGTTATGGGATCAGGATCTCCTCCTCCCCAGATCTGCTCTGCACACACAGGCCACAGTCCGTCTTCAGACCCCGAGTGCAAATGAGTGGCATAGTGGGGGCTTCCCTGCCATTTTTGGAGGGCTATTGGGCAGGTTCTATCAAGATTCTAATTGTTCCTTTTAACCCTGTAATTGATCTTATAGGAATGAGTTTCACCCACACAAGTCCCCAAAGACGTTCATTGAAGTACTGCTTAGAATTGTTAAATGTTAGAACCAATCTAAAACTTTGTTAGCCAGCGACTGATTCAAAGTAACCGAAGGACATCCACAAAGTTGGACTCCGGGGGGGCCATTAAAATGAATGAGTCAGATCTTTATATTACTGATGTGTAAAGATGCCCACAGTCTTAATTAAGGGATCGCAGTAAACCTAGAAGCACAGAGTAGCACGATCTTATTTGTGTAGGACTACGCAAGTACAGGTTTATATACATCAAAAAACTCTTCCCAGGTGTCTGCCAAAGCTTTGACAGCTGTCAGCTCTGGGAAATAGGCACACATACTCCTGAACTGTTTGAATTTCTGTAATAACCCCAGGGCAATGTGCTGGAACCATACACGGGGAGAAACGACTTTTTAAAAATTCTGGCCTGGCTGTCAGGGGCACCTGAGCAGGATGGAGGAGTGACCCAGTTTTCAGGCCCAGCGACCACACAGCCACACTGCTCCAGCCTTGGTTTCATAGCTTGAGGTCCTAGATCCCGAACCCCAAGTAACCCTTAGGGTCCCTAATACTCTCTACACCCAGAAGAAGGGGAAACGGCACATCCTGAGGGTCGCTCATATCTCTAAGGATCTGAAAATCAGTGACCCTGCTGGGGGCCAGCAGCAGGAGCCCAGAGCAGGGTTGAGCCCCAGGAAGAGTCTGGGTTTGGAGTCCCATGGACCAAGGTTTGACACGCACCCACACCGCTTGGATCATTTCCTTGACCCCTCAGAGCTGCCATTGGCTCATCTGTAGGATGGGAGGGGAATTCCTGCTTCAGAGGGGTGAGAACTGAGATGACATACACCCCCGGCGCAGAGTGGGTCTTCCACATGGTCCTCTCAGTCCTCAGCCTTGGCCCTGAAGCACCCATGACCCAAACTCCCTCCCCCTTCTCCTCCTGAGGTTCCTGTACCTGCAGCTCAGGTCAGTCCAGCGCCGTGCACAGTGCCCCGGCCACCTGGCGATGTGGGCCCGTGGGATCCGGGGACACGGTGAGGCCAGAGACACTAGGGCCAGCCTCTCCATCTGGGTGGTGGGGAGAAGGGCAGGCTCTGCCATGAGTTCACAGGTAAGCCTCCGCGCTGCTGCTGCTGCTGCTGCTGCGGCTGCCGTGGGACTGACTCAGTCAGCAGTTGGGCAGTTCAAGCAGGAGGAAGCCTGCACGCCCAGTTCCCAGACACCCCCTCACCAGGACTGATGTCCAACCTCCTCCCAGGCGGGGCTGGCTCGGCCAGGGCCACCTACAGGCGGACACACACGCCCCTGAGCCCTGCCTACACTGTGAAGGTAAAGTGAAAATGGCACCTTTAAGAAACAGTCATAAAATATAATTTGTATCGCCACTATTATTACCTACAGCAAACTAAACCGCATTAAGAAAGTACCTGGTTAATGGGGATGGAGAAAAGCATCCATGACCTAGGGCCCGCACCCCGCCCCGCGCCCCCCCCCGCCCCCGCTTGGCCATGCCCTCTGTGCCCGTGAGCAGGTCTCCCACCTTCTCTGAGCCCTGGTCTACTCCTCTGTGAAATGCCAGGAAACAGAAAAGCAAGCCAGCTGCTGTGTGTTGAGGGTGTGAAAGGGCAGGGCGTGGCTCGGGGGGTGGGTAGGAAGGCCGCTCAGAGAGCAGGAAACGGAAGTGGCCGGATGTAGTGGTCCGGAAGAGTCTCCCTGGGAACTTTCAGCCTGGAATGTGAAGTGGTAGAGACGAGGAAGGGACATTCCTCCTGGCTGCCCGGGCTTGTGCCCTACTCCCGTATGTGTTATGGGCCAGGAGTCCCTCCCCTTGTTCTCTGGCCAGGACAGAATGTCATGATCCTCCCCCACCAGATTGCCCTGGCCCACCCTGCCTTCACCTAAAGCTCTGGGAGTCAGTGACCCTTCCGTATTTGCCTTCACACGAAGAAGGGCAGCCCCAGGGTGCTCCTCGAGGAGGCGCCCAAGTCCTCAGGTCACCCTGGTCTGCTTGGGCCTGGGGGAAGCAAGAAATGGAGCCCAATAACTGAAAATCACCCCATGGGAGCCACAGTGCCTGGGGATAGGCAGTCTTGGCACCAAAAGATGGGAGGAAGCCCACAGGACAAAGGACGCTCAGGAGCCCCAAGTCTCATGCAGCTGTTACTGGCTCTTGCGTGCAGACTGGGGCTGCAGAGATGGCTGACTGTCCACTTCCCCCAAGCCTCTTCCTGTGACTCTGGAAACGCACCCCCGGAAGGCCAAGTATCTGGGGGTCCCATTGGTGCAATGGCCCTCCCTCCCTATATATGTAAGTTGAAGGAGCAGTAAAAGTGGGTGGGAAAGTACTCTGGGAGGCACGAGAAGCTTTGTGTGGAAAACATGGTAGGTGTTTAATAAAGGTCGGATGGATGGGTGGATGGATGGGTGGATGGATGGGTGGATGGATGATGGGTGGATGGTTGATGGATAGATGGATGATGGATATGGATGGATGGATGAACGATGAATAGGTGGAAGTGTGGATGCCTGTGTACATGAATGTGTGAGCATGAGTAAATGAGTGAATGAATGAATGAATAGATGCTTGAGTAAATTAGTAAATCACTGCTTGAGTAAATGAATTTCTAGCGCAGAATAGAAAATTTATCACCTCCCTTATGTGTAGGGAACCCTTGGAAAGAAAGCAAGAGGAAGAGAGAGTAGCCTGAATTCAATAAACTGCACTTTCAAGCTTCTCTAAGGAAGCACCACTTCTTGGCTTCCTGGAGAGCCGTGTGCACTGAGAGTGAAGTGAAGTGTGTCCAGGCTCCGGGCAACATTCCTCAGCCCCGGCTGGCCAGGTCCCAGCCTTGGAGTATCGGCCAGGCCGGTTGGGTCACAGTGGAGTGACTCAGACCTGGCGGCCCTGCACCCTGGCCACCTGCCAGCACCTCGCCTGGCAGCCTGTGAGCCAGCCCACCCGCTCATTATCATCAAGAGCGTTCCATGCCCCTCAGCCCCAGGAAGCTTCTCAGGTCACGTGCTATGTGCTCAGTGTTCCCTCCCTGCCTTTCCGCCCCTCTGAGCAGCTCTCGCTCCCCATTACGGCGACGTCCTGCCCTGTGTGATGCAGTGGACACGCATAGGCCTGGGGTTCATCCTCAGCTCTGCCACTTAGGGTGTGTGACTTCAGGCAAGTGCCTTAACCTCTCTGAGTCCCAGCTCCTCATCATTTCAATGCGAACCTTACCTGCGTCCAGGGGTGGTTGTGAGGATTCAGTGGGATATTACATGCCAAGCACCCAAACTGTGTCTGGCACATGATGCACACCAAGCGTCGTTAAATCGCTCAACTTTTTTTCTTTTGGCAACAATTCATGGCACTTTATAAAGCACCAGCAAGCACTGTGCTCAGAGCTTTATGTGTTACCACATTCAGTCCTCATGGAGAGGGTGACAGGGGTAAACCATGTCCTGCCAGGACTGTATGTGGAAGTCCACCCGCCGCGACCTCAGAATGTGACATTTGGAAATAGGGTCTCAAGAGCAGTCATCAAGTTAAAATGCAGTCCTCAAGGTGGGCCCTAATCCAATGACTAGTCCTTTTAAAAGGGGACTGGGACACAGACATGTGCAGAGGGAAGATGATGTGACACAGAGAGAACCCTGTGGAGGAGCAGCCAGAGATTGGAGTGATGCAGCCACAAGTCAAGGAGGGTCAGGCGCTGGGAGAGACAAGGTCGGTTTCTTCCCGAACGGGTTCAGAGGGAGCCTGGCCCTGCCTGCGCCTTGATTCTGGGCTTCCAGCTTCTCAAACTGGAGACACGGTGTTTGTGTTGTTCTAAGCCGCTCGGTTTGTGCGTGTGTGACAGCCACAGGAAGCAAACACACAGGAGATGGGTTCCATTTTGCTGATGGTGACACGGAGGCTTGGAGGGATGGGGGTCGGGGGAGGGGCTTGCACTTGGGATTCCAGGGTTCAGGGAGGGGGAAATAAGGGCGGGCCTGAGAGATGTGCCCCTGGAAAGGGCTCCAGAGGCCATCGATGGACAGATGCTGCGTCTCTGACGGCCCCAGCCGTGCCCCGACCTTACCCTGGCGACTGTCCTCCCAGGTCCTTGAGTTCGTGGGGCCGGGGAGACATGCACACTTACTTGTTCTGAGTTGAGTCGTGTTTACTGCAAACATCGACGGCACAGCCAGTCCAGGAAGAGCCTGGGGTATTTTGTGGATCCTCAGAAACACGCCTCAGTTAAGAGTCAGAAAAACAGACCACTTCCAGGCTATGTCACTCTGGAAAAGTTACTTAACCTCTATGCCCCTAAGTGTCCCCATCGGAAAATGGAACTATGAGGTTGTTGTGAAGATCAAAGATAACAGGGGGGAAGCGTAGCACTGAGGCCGGCGCTCAGCATGGTTGCTACCACAGCGGCGTCACTCAGGCAGCTTGTCACTAGAAGGTCACCAGGTGTGTTTACCAGACACACACATACACGCCTCCTGCCTAACAGGACAAAATGCCAGGAAGGTGGCCCCAGGGCACCCCTCGGAGGGCCAGGGTCGCAGCCCCTCACTCAAAGCAAGAGGGTTCCCCCCGCCACCGCACCCACCACTGCCGTCCAGAGCTACCTGCTTGCCTGCCAGGAGCCCCAGCAGCTGTCCCGCCTGCCTTCAGCCACAGGTGCTCCCGCGGTGCCGCTGGATGCCCTCCTCTAGAGCCTGGCTGGGCCAGCTCTCCACAGGGTCTGCGCCCCCCACCCCCAGGCTTCTCTGGCTCCCCAGAGTGGGTGGGGGCGGGATAGGTGGGGAGGGGGGAGGTGTGATTTGCCTGCATTTTCTAGGTCAGCACAGGAGGCTGAACAATGGCAGACAGCCCCCAACAGCACCGGCGGGGGTGCGGGGGTGGGGCAGGGTGGTTGGAGAAAATGCCAGACAAAACCAGGGCGAAGCTTCCGCCACAGGGGAGGTTTGTTACCAAAAGTGTTTATTCAATGCCAGGAAAGCTCCCAGGAAAATGCAGCGTTGACAAAAGCTCATGAGCCAGAACAAAGCATGCGCAGAGAAAGGGGGGTGTGTGTGTATGTGTGTTAAGGGTGCACAGCGGGGCAAAGGCCAAGAGAAACAGGCCCTTTTAGGTACCCTCTTGGTGCCGCCTTTTGGTAAGACACCTTCACAACATCTGCAAACCAGCAATGCACAGAGCTTATATGCAACACTTTCTCCTTGCAGACTGTATCCCGTAGACAGAAGCATGCTTGTATGCAAAGAAGGTCAAGGGTGTTTCCTACAGCCTTGTTGGTTAAGAAGAGAACCTCACCCAGCAACTTCAGCCGGGCTCAGATCCCAACGGGTGGTGCTCTGCTCCCACGAGGAACCCGGACGTCCGCCCGCCCGGAGCCAGAGAGGCCTTTCAGCAGGGAGACTGCACGGTCCGATCTGAACTTTGGATGGACCCTTCCCACCAACAGGGCAGAAAGGGCAGAGCAGGGAGACTGGAGTCTGGGAGACCAGCTAATAAATCAGGCTCCACTCTCTCCCCTTTGGACAATTTAAAAGGCTTGCGGTGGCTGGTGGGTTGCGTGGTGAGAGAGAAAGGGGGCATGAAGGTGACACTTGGTGATTCCCAGGAGGACCGTCCCCTCTAGGATCCATCCCCCCTGCTGCCTCTGGGGTAGCCGGTGGGGGGGTGCAAGGACAGACTGGGATTTCCCCAGGAAGCCTCCCCTACATCTCCCCACAACATTCTACTCTGGAAAACAATTGGCCCAGCGGGTCAGGGTCAGGCTCTGGAGTCGCAGGGCTTAGGTTCAAATCCCACCTCCTTCATTAGGACTCAACAAATTACTTGACTACTCCGTGCCTCAGTTTCCCCATCTGTAAAACAGGAATAACCAACGACCCTACCTGATAAAATTCTTGTGAGGGTTAAAAAACAATAATGTGTATAAAGCACACAGAAAAGCGCCTGAGACACAGTATGTGCTCACTGAATGTGAACTATTCTTAAAATAACCAGGCATATGGTAGACACTGTAGATATTTATAAAGTCAATGGTATTAAAAACAATCTGAAGGCTAATCAAGGAGTGAGCTTGAAATGAAAAAAATGGAAGTTCAGAGCAGAATCCCCCAGCACAGATGGGAAGAAGGGTTGGGGGTCCCCAAATGGGGTCCAGATGGCTCAGGTCAGTGCCGGGTGGGGCCCAGGCCCCACGGCTTGTTGAATGAATGGACTTGGTCAGTCCCCGCACGTTCGTCATGGGCCCCCTGAGCTCAGGAAGCCCCCGTGTTCTTTAACAGGGACCCACACGCTGTGGCCCGGCCCTGCTGTAGGACCTCCTCCCAGTTCCTTTGGCCAACTTCTCCCTGGGTGACTACTTGTACCGTCTTCATAGACTTGGGCTCCTCCCCAGGGGCCTTGGAGAGCCTCCGGAGGCTGTGTGTCCACTGCTGGAGGGGACGAGGCAGGTGTCTCAGGGAAGCACCTCACTCGCCAACATCCTCTTTCCTCCCCAGCAAGCCTGTCCCATCCACTTTGGCCTTTGTCACTGCACAGCTGACTCCAGGAAAACCAAGCTGGGAACAAATTGCCGGTTGCATCTAGGGATGACAATGGGATGAGAGGAAGAGAGGGACAGATATGTCATGGGAGCGGGAAGGGCTCTATATAAATGGGACAGGGTCCCTGAGCAGAGTTTGAACATCTCCTTTTCCTACCCCATTAACTGTTCACAAACAGGACAGGCCGCATAAATTAGGGGGCCCATTAAAAATGAGCATGCAGGGCTCGTGTTAAAAATTATTAAAAATTTCAAGACAGCAGCAGCAGAGCATTAAACCAACCGTGGGCTCTTCTGAACATGGGACCTTGTGGGAACACACAAGTCATACCCCGTGAAGCCGGCCTTGTACACAGAACTCTGAGTGCACGCATGTGTGTGTGTCTGGGAAAGGCCCTCGACTGTCAAGGTCGTGACCCGGAAAGGTTAAGAATCACAGTAACTGAGGGTCCCTGCTTCTCAGCCCCACCTCCTTCCTGCACTCAGACAGGCAGGGCTCCACATTGCGACCCACGGGGCAGAGTAGGGGGTTAGTGACATGTCGCAGGGGCAGCCTTCGGAGCGGGACAGGCCGCGGTGGCGGAGAGACGTGGGTGCACGAGAGGTGGAGAATGGGGTGGGACTGGACGTGGGGTGGCAGGAAAAGAGAGGCACGAGGCTGACTCCCAGGAGTCAGCTGGACTAGTCAGAGGTAGAGCTGGTCATGGAGATGGAGGTCACGTGAGGTCACGTGCTGTGTTTTGCAGTGATGGGTTCAGCAAAGGGAACAAACGGTAACCCATTCCAGCCATGAAGAGCTGTCAAGCTCAGAGGGAAGACCGAGGGGATGTCTAGGGCAGAAGGGCGCCAGGCAGAGGGGACAGCCAGGGCACGGCCCCCGGGGAGCGGTGAGGGAGGTGAGGCCAAGAAGGAAGGACAGGGGGACGTTTGTAAGGAAGTTCTTCATGACAGGGGTGGCTGGCCCTCCAACAGGAAGGTCTCCAATGCAGTGAGGCAGAAGGTTCTCTGATGTGGCCAAGATGGCGAGCTCGCCAGTGGTGGAGGGAGCCAGCCCTCCCCGTGGCAGCTGCCCCAGGCTGTGGGCCAGCTCTGAGGCTCCCCTCCCCCCAACCCCACCTCCCTAAAAGGGCCTCACCTGGCAGAACAGGCTCACTGGCCAGGTCTCTCTTCCTCTTGGCTATGGAGTGTCCTGTGCCAGCGAAACTCAGCTGGGCCTCTGCTCCAGGGATCCCAATCAAAGCGTAAATCTGAGTCATTTTCCTCTGAATCTGTGGAGAGATAACACAAGGCCTCTTGGATGGTCACATCCTGTGTCCTATCCATTATCCAAAAGGAGCCCCCTGGCCGGCCTGGGCAAGCCTGCAGGCTTGTCTGAGGCCAAGGGCCAAGGCCCAGTGATGGCACATGGGACAGCGCTGAGACCTCTAGAAGACTTGAGGGCCTCGAATGGTAACCAGGGATCAAAAAAGGTTGTTCTGTAACTGAGAAAGTTGCCATATCCACCTACTAAACAGGGAAGACCCTAGAGGCCAGCAAACGACCTACCTGTACTGGGAACAATCCAGGGGAGGCCTGGAGGAGACACAAACCCAGCTACTCATTGGCCCGCCAGTCCATTCATTAGTAAATATCTGAGTGTGTACATACAATGGTTTCTGCTGCAGCACCGTTTTGTGGTAAAACATACACAAACAGTAAAACACCCTAGAAACCACATGCATGCACGTCTATCAGTGAGGTTTCTGGCTGACTAAGTGTGGCACAGTCACACCTCACAGAGACCTGGCCCATCCATCCAATGGAATGTCAGAACGCTACTAAAACAACTACATAGGTCTTTCCACTTATAGGACGTCTATGATGTGTTACAAGCAAGCTGTAGAGAAATGTATATGGTAGAACCTCTTTTTTTAAAATAAGAAAACAATGAACATGCCCTCCTTTTTTTTTTTTTTTTTTTAATGTATAGGTATCATTAATTAGGTGCATGAGCTCACTAACATGGTTAATGTAAGGTAAGAAAGGAGGGGGAACAGAGGAGGTCTATCCTTTTTCTTCCTACATATACTCTTATTTTACTGGCTGCAAGAAGTAAAGGAGGCTGGAGAAAACCCTTGGATTGTAGACCAAGAGCCGAAGACAGAAAAGACTGAGCTTCGATGTCCTCATCTGTAAAATGGGCACAACAGCCTTGTCTATAATGAGGGTTAACTGAAATAAGACATGTAAAATGGGCATTCGACAACGTTGACAGTTATGAGTTAAAAAATCAGCATAGTGGCTTGAGGTGACTGTTTTTCACTAGACATGGTGACTGTTTTCTGACCACATACTATGTGCCACGTCTTACATGTATGTTCTCATTTAATCCGAACAACTTCTTGGGGCAATGGCCTAGGTTGCTCATATTCTACAAAGAGGAAGGCTCTGAAAGGGGATGTCCAGCCCCCAGCCAGGAAGTGCTCAGCTGGGCTGGACTCAAACCTCCCTCCCGCTCCAGTCCTGTGAGCTTCCCCCTGGGTACGGCTGTTTGAGGTCAGGGACTTCAAAGGGAGCTTCGGAATTAACAACTCGCTCCAAGGACCAACCAGAGGGGCGGCCAGGGCCCTCAACAGGCATAGCCCATGGTGCCCGCTTCTGCTTCAGCCCTAAATCCATTTCTTTGGAAGTTTCCTCCTTTCTGCAAATTCCCTTCAAATCACAAAAGAAATGTCCTCAGCAGAGCATTTTCATCTTGAAGGGCACATCAGGCTTTGTCCCCTCTCCCTCTACCATGGCAGGGGATTAATGCTGTCCCTATGGCTCAGCTGTCCACAATCACTTCTTGTGCCCCAGTCTCACCAGGGAGCTTCCTTTTCTACCCACTCTCTCCTCTCGCAACCTGGGAAATTGCCTCCTCATTGGCCACGTTGGCCACATTGGCCACGTTGGCCGCGTTGGTCGCATGGCGGGCTGCTCAGCCCTCTGCCTCCTAGGCCGGGAAACTGCCCTGCGGAGCCTGCCAGGCAGACAGCGTGGGGAGGGGGAATCAGAGCTACTCTTGCCCGCTTTTCACTGGATTCCAGGCCAAACCGACTCCAATAAAAAGATCCACAGTGGCTAGAAAACCACACGCTAGGGTGTTGCAAGCTCCAGTCCCCCAGACCCTGGATTTGGGTCAGTTCCCGGCACAAGGATGGAACAGACGCAATAATCCTGAGAGTGCCCAGAAGACAGGGACCCTGAAGGAGGGACACCCCATCACTTTAGGGATTTCTGTTCATCACGAAATTAACAAAAGCACTTATTTCTTAGTGGTACGTGAGGAGTCAGTGGGTCAACAGCCTCCAGGCGAAAGCGCAAGAAGGGGTGGGCAGGGCAGGCTGTGGGGGGCTTAGAGCAGGGCCTCCAGGGAGAATGAGTCACCGGCAGGGGTGAGTGCCTTAGACCTCAGGGCAGGCGTCCCTCCCCCTTCCAGAGAAGCCATCCAAAGCCGCTCCTACGCTCCGCCTACCTTGACAAAACCACGCTGACTAGATTCTCTCTCAGCCTGCAAGCACCTACTATGTGCCATGTGTGTACACACACTACGTGCTCTGCCCTTCATGTGCAGCTCTCTAAAAGGGCAGGGACCATTATCATCTCCATTTTGTAGATGAGAAAACTAAGGCTCAGGGGGCACTTGTCCAAAGTCGCACAGCTGGTAGGTGCCAGGGCCAGGATCTGACACAAGACAGTGGGCCCGCTTAAGTATTCCACAGGTGCGTGACCCCGGGCGGGTTTCTCCTCCTCTCCAAGCCTGTTTCCTCAACTGCACAGTAAGGATTGCTTCACAGGGTTATTCTGAGGGCTAAATGAAATAATACACATCAAGTATTGAACACAAGTCCTCGTACCAACACAGTGTTTAAAAAGACTTAGCTGTTATTATGAACTATGAAGGGGCAAGGCTGAAAGCTGGGCCCACGTCCCCTGGACTCCAGGCAGCTCGCCTTTATAGCCACTGCACAGACAAATGCTCCGACGTCCACCAGCCACCGGCTTGGTGCCGAAGATGTGCTCCTCAGGGAGGGCTGTGGTCCACCCTGGAAATGAGGAGATCGCATTTTAAACGCTTTCTAAAAGCTCTCACTAGGCCCTGGCTGGTGTGGCTCAACAGACTGAGCATTGGCCTGTAAACCAAAAGGTCAGCAGTTCGAGTCCTGGTCAGGGCACAAGCCCGGGTTATGGGCCAGGTCCCAGGTTGGGGGCATGTGAGAAGCAACTGGTCAATGTATCTCTCACATGGATGTTTCTCTCCCTCTCTTTCTCCTTTTCTTCCCCTCTCTCTAAAAATATATAAATAAAATATTTATATAATGTTATTATTTATATAATAAAATATTATTATAAAAATAATAAATGAATAAAAGCTCTCCCCAGGAACTTCCCATAATTACACCATGACCAGCCCCCACATTTGAAGTCATGGGGCGGGTTAGTGGGTGAACTGCTCACCCCGTCTTAACGCCCTGTCACCAGAGGTGGCAGCACACTCAGTGCCCTCCCCACCTGCCCAGTTGGCCAAAGTTTATGGGGCTGAGGAGCAGGGGGTGGGAGGACAAGCTAACCGCAGGCAGAGGACCAGGGGCACAGGACGCCTGATGAGCAGAGTGTCATTCCTGCCACGTAGCCACGGCTGCATCCCTGCCCACTGGCCCCCAACTTCCCAATGGCCAGCGCCACGCCGCATGCTGAGCCAGGATGGACGTCAGCCCGCTTCAGCGATCCTGCGTCCCAGAGAAACCCAGGTCCTCCCTGATGTGCGGTCTGGGCAGAGAAGGGTGAGCGGGTCCTCGGGCACCTGATCAATGCCGAAGGCTGCCATCCCCCACTGGGCAAGCTGTTTACCACACAAAAGCCCTGAGCTGAGGGCGTCAGAGAAACTGAAATCCCGCCCATCCTCTGCTCACTGAGCCTTGTGGCCTGGCTGCATTCACAGAAAGGGGCACCTTTTCCCAATTCACCTGCCCGGAGGGGCCACCGCTTTCCAGGAGCCAGTGCTAGCACCGATGACCTTATGTGCAGGCAATGGCCCTGAGGGGACACAGGCACGCACACTAATCTGCTTCCCAGTCAAGCTTGGGGATTCACTCTTGGCCTCTAGGTTAAGAAACTCTAAACCACCCAGGAAGTGCTTTTCTCTTCCAGATGACCACTTGGCAGATGAGCCTGCAGCGAAAACGCCCAGAGGAAGCCCTGCTCTGCACTGGTTTCAGGACCCCCTGCCCAGCTCCAGGGTTAGGGCCCAGCCTGGACAGCTCACCTTGGCTAAGCAAGAAGCGAAACCAGACGATCAACAAGAACAACAGCAGGGCCACGGGCAGGCCGAGCCAGAACACCAGGAAAGAAAATGTGAGGTCGTTGACCAGCGGCACCAGAGGGTACTTCATGGTGTGTGTGTGGCTAAGCCGGGCCAGCCTGAGCTCAGCTGACCGAGCTGCCCTGGGGATCTGGTGGGCTGGGCCACACTCTGCTCTCAAACCAATTGTGACTGAGCTGGTGATGTCGTAACAAGGAAGTCACAGTGTCCTTCAGGCCAAGGGAGGGCTGTTTCGGATGAATGGTCAGGAGCTGGGGCAGTGAGAATAAAGCCCAGGCTGTATGAAGTCCAAGCGGGCCTGGGTGTGAACCGCCCTAAGTTGCTGTTGGGTTGATGTGCCGTCTCCCTGATCCTCCTGCAGGATGGAAATAATTCTCACCTCCCCCAGCTGCTGAAAGTTAGAAAAGTAAGTGCTGGGATGAGCCTTGCACCCAGCGGGTAGGGGAGTGGTCACGTATTTGAGGTCACAGATTCTTCCAGGAGTGAGCCGGGTCCCCAGTCCCAAAATTCCAGCTCCATGTGCCCACGTTTACACTTTGTGGGAGTGGCGGGGACTGTGTAAACCGGATGGAGCGTGGTACCTCTAAAGCTGGCAGCTGTCACAGCTCCAGCCAGTAACTAATGTGTGGCCAACGCAGGATCAGTGCAGCCAGCTCCCCTGACTTCCAAGAGAGCCAAAACATTGGAATTTTTATGTGCAGTCTCCCAATTTAAAAATATTGAATCAAACATTAAAATACTGTTGGCTAAAGGAAACAAGTCTAGTGGGCCAGGTTGGGTCACTGCCATTTAAAAGCTTTCTGACACATAGTAGGCCCCCGGCAAATGATTATTATTTAATCTGGAAGCTTTGGTATCTCTCGTTATTAGGGTTTTCAGTGAAGGGCTTCTAAGGCTTTAACCTTCTTCCTGTGTCTCCTAAGCGGGCAGAATACTCCCAAATGCCATTCTTATCTCCTCCCACCTCACCTCTCGTTCATTTGTTCATTCATTCATTCGTTGATTCATGAAGTAGTTAGTAAACCTCCACATGCCAGGCCCTGTGGCAGGAAGGGGGCTCTGCACGTCCCAGTGCTCGGCAGCCTCCGAGCGGGGGCCTGACGGGTGTGGGAGGTCAACGCGAGTGGCTGCTGCTTGTGGAGGGAGGAAGCATGGTATGATCCACAGGGGTCCTCGGCCCATCTGCCTCAGTCACTGACAGAAGGGGGGAGGGGGTACTTAGGAAACATGGCAATTTCCATGCCCACCCTGTTCTAAGTCAGAACCTCCGGGGGATGGGGCTTGGAACTCAGCACATTAATAATGCGCAAGCCGTCTGATGCAGACTTGATTTTGAGACGAGTGCAGGTTGGGAAGCTGGCAGACCCAGTCCCAGGCTAGGGCAGCAGCTGCATGAAGTGGGTGGTAGACCTCGAGGGAGACATGGGGTGGAAGGACCCCCTTCCTGGGAAGCCACCAGCCTGGGAGAAGGGCAGGTGGGGCCAGCCGCAGTACACGTAAGGGACAAGAGGGGAGAGCTGGCGCTTGAAGAGTGTGTTTAGAGGGAGTCTCAGCCCCCACTGTGGCATGACCAGAGTCCCTAGAAGAGGAGGTCTGGGCTGGTGGTATTAGAATGTGCATCCAAGAAGCGCAGTGCCCTGGTGTGCCGTGCCACTCAAGGCCTGGAGGCCCGGAGGCCAAGGCCAGAAGCTATGTGGCCTGGATGGGGGGTGATTTCTTGGCACTGGGTCCTGAAGGGCCTGGGGTCAGAAAGAGTGAACAGCACAGGTGGAAAAGGCTTGAACACATATTTCCTTGCCAAGTCCCCAAACTGGACGGACCACTGTGCCATCAGCCCAGGGAGAAGCTCTTCCTGGCCACCAGAGCCCACCGGAGGGCCTGTGGTGGGCAGGCAGAGCAGGTGCTGACACGCAGCTGCAGGGGACGCAGGGGACGCAGCTCCCAGGCGCCGTTCAGGGGGCTGCACACTAACTTCACGTGGAATCAGTGCCAGGCTGGAGAGGGCGGCTCTCGGCAAAGCCACCCATCGCTGTCTCAAGTGGTAGTCATCTGCCATAGGTCATCTAGGCATTAAGGTGCCTATCTGGTCCCATGGAACCTGCGCAGCCCACCCTGCTCTAAGGGCGAGTCGGGGGCGACCTCCCCTGCATTCCTCCCCTTTCCAGACTGGCCGGCCTGGCAAAGCTCAGCTCCCGGCAGGCACAGAGCACAGTGGGCGTTGCTGAGCTCCCTTGGCGACCACTGCCTCTGTTGGCAGTGCTTCCGTTACACAAGCTCCTGCCAGCATGGGATGCCAGACAGGTTTACGTATTTGGAGTACATGATGAAACTTTACAAAGCCAGGGCAAACCCACAGCTCCAAGTTATGGAGGGCAGCCGAAGCAGAACAGAGCCCCCTGGAAAGAGTAAACCAGGAACACACACAGGAGCCAAAGCCGCAGCCTGGGACCAAAAGCATACACGACGTTAAGCAGATAAGAATCTCCTTAAAATTTAATTGACTAAATGTATTACATTCAATATTCCATGGGTTTCTTCTGGACAAAGGGTCGGCATAAATACAAACAAGCCTCTGGGCCTTCTTCCCTAACCAACGAAAACACAGGAGGCGAGGGGACACGGGGACACCTTCATATTTACATTTTGCCTTTACTTTACAGTTCAGTGCCAGAAATATTTACAGAAAATACAATAAGAAAAAGATCATGTCTTGGCAACATACCGAAATTCATACAAATTGTATATATGACTTCAAGCAAATAATGATACTGCTTATTTTTTAGCCACAACTGCCAAGCCCTTCGGAGGAGAAAGATGTTCTTGGTCACTGCAAGAGACAAGGACTTGGGAAACTTGGTTTGCTTCAACAAATATTTATTGGGCGCCTACTATATGCAAGGCACTGTGGAATCCCAAATTTTACCTTTTCCCTCACCATTAAAAAAAGAGAAAAGCATCTGGAGAACATGAGTTGCAACTCTGAGAAAAACACTATACAGTACATGGCTTCTTTAGCTACCGAGAACGCCGTCTGACTCCACGCGGAGCGGGTGGACCACCTCCAATCTCTCTCTCTCAGGAAAAGAGGCTGTCATGGAAATCCTAAAACAGACCACCTAATGCAACTGATCATTTCATGTAAACATAGAAATC
The DNA here is from genome assembly GCF_021234165.1 of Pteronotus mesoamericanus. Lineage (NCBI taxonomy): Eukaryota > Metazoa > Chordata > Mammalia > Chiroptera > Mormoopidae > Pteronotus > Pteronotus mesoamericanus. Next base: position 15,167,100 of record NW_026555105.1, read on the forward strand.
AACTCTTTTTAGGAAGCTGTAACCTGAATGGCTTTTCAAATGCTGAACGGAGAACTTCTGCCAGCAAGAGCGTCGAATGACCTCTGTGACACTTTTCACTGACTGCCGCATGTGCCCTGGTGCAAGGCTGACTCCCACTTTGGGTAATGTCCCGCCTTCCAGTAGAAATAGATACTCTTGAAGAGTCTGCCTCTCTAAATAGTGGCCTGCAGAACCTGACAAATATTTCCTTAGTGTCTGCAGAAGTAGCCATTCGTGAAGACCTCACGACATCACTGCCAGATACAGGTTTTTGTGTTTGAGTCCAGAGGAGAATGGGCTGCCCTGAAATAGAGGACCTGGGAATGGAGGACGGGGGGGTGGGCGTGTGTGTGTTGGGGGTGTGTGTGTGTGTGTAGGGCCGCTGGGCAGGAAGTGGGGAGGGGACTTAGGAGGAAGCACTGGACAAAAGGGGGAGTTGGCTGAACAAGGAAAGGGTTAAAAAGGCAAAAGCCCTGTCCCTGTCTTCAGTGCCCCCAGTGAGAGGAGGAGGAAAGCCCCATCCACCAAGTGTGAGCTAGATGGAGGGACTGTCTGCCTGTCCCTTGGGTAACGCTTTCCTTGTCACTGAATGTCATGTTCATCCACCTCCCAGTGCACTTGTCACACGCACGAACTAAACTGTTTAAGCCACAGATCCGAGCGGTCCCAGCTCCCCACAAAGGTTATGAACACATGCTGGCAAACTTAACTAGTGGACTTCTAAAAATTGTTACTAGAAATTAAATATGCTCTTCTGCATTAATTCTACTCAAAGTGACTTTTAACAAAGGCAGCTGGGTGAACTTGGGGACCGTGACCTCAAATCTGTAATACTAATGAAAGGTACAAGGGTTCTCACCACACTTCCTTCGTAGACAGATGTTACACTGAGCAGAAGGAACCAGCACCTGACGAGGTCTGTGTACCCCGTACTGTCTGCACCTTCCATACTGGGGCTTCGTGCCTTGGGGGCTGCACAGTCCTGAATCCATCCCTCCTTCCCGGGGAGACCACCAAGTCTTTCAGATCACAAATCTCATTCAACACGGTTGTTTGCCTACCGGAGACATTCGAATTACAAAGACTTGCCAGAAATTACAGCAAACTGAAGGATCAGGAAGCCCAGCCCCCAACATGTACACCATAGGACATTTTGCTGACAGTAAAACTAAGCCAAAGGTAAAAGTTTTATCTGAAAAGTCACATGGAGGAAGTACACCTACATCAGCTATTTTTAACCTCTGCAATGTTATAAGCTGCACATCAATTTATAGCCTTCCTTGTTCACAACCACTAGAATTTAAGGGCCCATTTGTCCCTTGAACCATCCATCCGGAACTTCCATGACAGTTGTGAAACTTCACTTTATACCTGCTGAGCTACTACAACATTTTTAGGCTACAACTTCCTAAACTTCATCAGCATACATACACTTCCCCCATGCTACCATCTGGAAACATCAATTTATTGCCCATTTTATAAAGAAAATCAATTACTGAATAACATATCCTGAATGGAAACTGGAGTCATAGAAGGTGGAGGTTATGTTTACCTGAGCTTAAAACAAACATGAAGAAAAAATTACAGCAAACTTAAAACCAAGAGTCACTATGCCCACATTTCTTGCTCAAAGATGACAAAATACATACTTCTGGAACAAAAATATCTATCTGCACATGGAATTAGGCCCTACACACTATCCCCCACCCCCTAATTAAACTAACAAAACATCAAACAGACCATTGTAGCTCTGACCTACAGAATCTACTGACATCAGAGTTCAAGTGTGAAATCACCTCTTATACAACTGTGATCATTCTTCTTTGGACTTTAAATGTTCACTTATTTTTGTAACATAAAATGATCTTAATAAAGAAGAAAGCACGTAAGAATAGGAGAAATGAGCATTGTCTACTCTAGTAGTGTAACAGGAATCCTTGTAAGGATGTTCTGGGTCTGGCCACCACAAAACATTTAACCCTGGCAGAAAAGTAGCAGCGAGGTAACAAAAGTATTTCCAAAACCCAGGCTGGGATCTGTTGTGCCTTCAGCTGGCAAAGTCCAGAAAACATGACAACAGCCATTTCTAACAGCAGCCACCCAAGGAGGTGGTCATTAATGTCTGTCAATCGTGATGAAATCCAGTAGCTCTCTGGGAGAGATCTGAATTAGTAGCGATGAGAGGCTATTTCCTGAACCCCAAATTAGAATCCTTCATAAACTACTGCAGTCTCCTGCTTGGTCCTGAAATAAGAGCCAATGGATAAAACCAAATAATTTTCAGCCCTTTTTGTGAATTTACATTTCTTACTATTTACCAAGAAACTGTCAAGGAACCACCAATGTTTAACCTGTTGTTATGTCACCAAGCTCGACAACACCGGAGAGTGGAGGCATCGCTGCCGTCTTCCAACTTTGGACTCCACAGGCTCCGCCAATACCCCATTCGAGGCCAGGACCACGCCTCCCTTCCAGGCCTGTTCCTGGGCAGCCCAGAAACGGAGGCCTTCAGACAGGTCGGTTCAGTGATAACTTTTTGAAATGTGGAGAGAAAATATGAAAGATTTTAATGCCAGGCTTCTTAGCTGAGCAAAACCACGTCCTTGTCTGTCAGCTGGACGCTGGATGACAGCGGGAGGACAATGGACCTCTGGTGAGCAGGACGCTGGGGTTTCTTCCCTTCTCCGTGCCGTCACCGCAAGGCTTTCAAGGTCCTGAAGATTCTGAGACAGATTTTAATTTTGAACATAACCTCCTAAAAAGTGAGGTATACAACTAACTTCAACTTCTAATTTGTAAATTTGATACTACCAACACACGTGTTTAACTGAGATGCATAAAAGCCTTTCTCCTCAAAAGGCTCAGATTTAACTAAAACTGTCACTTTCAAAAGTAAGTTTATGGCTAAAATGTATATCATCATGACCAGCAGGAATATGATTTTGTCTGGGAGCCCATTTCTCTAGGAAGCCGGAAGTCTTCTATCAAATGGGTTTAAATGTGTTTCTTCTATTCTGGTGATTAAACAGTAAGCTCTTGGGGAGTGATTTCTTTTTATTTTTACAGTGATCACCTATCAAATTGTTTCGTTTTGATATTATAGCCCCAAACTGGAGTTCAAGAGTCTGAGACAGTTCAAAAGTCTAGGAACTACAGTTCTTGAGTCCAACCTCCTGGAAAAGTGAAGTATAAAACTCTGGCTCCAACTGTTTGTTCCGGTACTTGTTGACAATGTCGGTGATTTTCTGTTTCCGGCGGACGTGTGGTGGACTGTAGGAGTCACTCTCCAGCCTCTTTCTTCTACAAATATTAATTACCGTCTGCCTCACCAGAAAACCTTGAAAACAGAGGGTTTTAAAACAATGTGAATAACCAGTCAGCTAGGTGAACTCTCCGTACTGAAGTGAACTATTTCCTATAAACTCAAATTATATCTTCCCATTCGCAAAACTCTCCCTTCCCCAGAGAGCTAGAGAGCACTCAACCAAGATAAAACTGTCACAAGAAACAACGACAAGGAAAAACAGACTCAAAATCTGATCTGACAAACCAGTTCCCGCCCTGGATTACAAACAGTTGCCTTCCTTTTTCAATACTGGAAATTTGTGAATTATAGTTCTACTCACACTTACTAGATTAAGCACCATTCAAAAGAGAACAAAGCATGCTTCCTTTTGAAGAAGACCATAGTTTTTTTACATGTAGGCACTATTAAGTAATATCCCCATTTCCTTATTTCTACTTCTTTTTGGCTCATAAAAACATTATAGAAAAAAAGAAAGAAACCATAAGCCTGTAGCTGCATGCGAGGGCCTTACCGAGTGCTCGTCTGCTGACAATCATCCCATCCACAAGAGGGATGACCATGTTAAATTTTCCAGTGGCTCCTTGAATTTTTATTCGGAATAATCCAGTGTTTAAAGGGTGAATGAAGATGACAGGAACTTCTTTTTCAAGAGTGGTAGATCTTAAGAAAAGAAACTCTTTTTACCCAAGTAGTCAAGTGCAGAAGTCCCTCATATATAAGAACACCAAGTGGACTTGTTGCCAGGAAGTGTCTGAGAAGAGTCAAGGGGTCAGCCTGCTGAGTCTTTCTCCTGGGAGCCCCTGGTGAAGCCTCCTTCCAACACCTGACCCTAAGCACCCATCACTGCGGTCAGGCCTTTTAAGCTGACAAAAACAGCACTAAAAATGTGCTTAGAAATCCACTGGGGAAAGGGGTGAAAAGAAAAGGCCAGAGGAATCTCTTGTGAGGAGCTACAAACCTAGCAAACAGCCATGGGACTTTGGCTTAGTGCCTCCTTCTTGTAGGGAACTAAAGTGGAGCTGACCTGAGTGCAGAAAATTCCATTACAGTCAACGCTGGCAGATCTCAGAGCAAAAGTGGGACCCACTATGGAAACCCCTGATATAATTTTTTTAGGGGTTGGGGATGGAAGTTGGGAGGACCTCCTCAGCAGAGGTGGTAAGTGGCCACGTATTGGCAGAGCCAAAGCCATCCAAACCTCTGAACAGGGAAAAGGGTGCTAAGGTCAGCAATGATGCCTTGGAAGGGTGAGTTACATATCACGTGCCACGGACATTCCAGTGCATCTAGAGGTACCTGTGTGGCTCTGTGATGCTACATGTCAGGGTTGTTTCTTTTGTTTGTTTTTGCAACACAGTGAGCTTTTCTTCAATATAAGTGAAGTGACTTTGGCCAAAGCAACAGTGAATCAACTTTTCAAAACATTAAATATCAATCCTATACTAATTCTATCCCCAAGACAAATTCTAAACTTCGCTAATCTACAAATTAAATGTAAATTGTCTAATCATATTAAAACTTTTGACCTAAAGAAATTAAAACAAAAAAAAGTATAACAAACTTAAACTTTCTCTTTTGAACTAGTTCTAGAAAAGCCCATCTCATGAAAACTATTTTAATCTCTTCAGCGAGTGTGTGTCATGGAGGAAAAAAAATAAAATGAGCGTTGTTCTGAATTAAAAATATCTGAAGGAATTAACACCAGATGCAAGGTCCTGGAGTAGATTCTGGTTTGAACAAACTAGCAATAAAGGATGTTTGAGGAAAAATAGAGAAATTTGAATATAAACCAGTTACTAGATGGAATTAAGGAATTCTTACTAACTTTATTATTATGATAATGTTATATTTATCTACTTAAAGAGTGTTCTAATTTTTAAATGTAAACTGATGACATAACATTAGGATATCTCTAAATTGCTTTAAAATACTTTGACATAAAAAACACAAAATTTTAATAATGACTTGCCCTCTTCTAGAAATTTTAAAATATAATAATGTTAAGTCCAATATGTTTATTGGCTTCATTTCTACAACAATAATCTAACAATGTGGGCTTAAATTCACTTTACATGCAATACAAACCAGACCATGTAACTAGACGAAACTGACTCAAAGTTACAATATCAAGTTCAGCCTGACATCAAGGGTAGCTCTGTGAGATGGGCAAGATCATGTTAGAATTTTGATTTGGATTATCTCCTTCATTTACTGAATGTGTGATGAGGAGGAATAACCTCTATGAGCCTGTTTTACTCCATCTGTAAAATGAAGATGGTACTTTTACCCTTGGAGCTATTTTATTTAAAAGTATGTGTTTAAACCAAAAAGAGGTAATCAAAAAGCCTTGAAACTATAAAACCTATATATAAACATCGTGACTATTCTTGCAATCATATTATTTCCTTTGTATACTTTTGGTGCATGGGCAGATAAAATAGAAGTCTTAACTTTTTAATCAAGTTGAAATGCTTTCACATTAAATAGCTCATGTGATGAAGATATACTGCTATGTATCTAGAATGTTTTGACCAATTTAATTCCATTATTTCTATCTAATATTGCTACCCTATTATCACAGTCTCCATTAATACTTAACTGCCTTCACATTTCTATTTGTCTTTTTACTGCAGATAAATGTAAAACAGCAATTATGCCATTTAAAAATCCCATTAATTTAATCACCATTTGTTCCTTTGATATTCTCCCCCTAATTGTTTATTATTGCCATTATCCCTTTTGTTTCATAAGTCTTTCTTGATTAAACTGCAATCGATATATTTTCAAAAATCGGGTTCTCTATGCTGAACGACATGCTGATAAACTTCAAGCAAGTAAGAGTATACCTCAGAGAAGTGCTACTATTTGCAGTAGTTTCCACACCAGTACTGATTTCTGTCATCAGATCTGAGAGGGGAAAGTTTTCTGGAAAAAAATAACAGCATCACAATTAGTATCTCCCTCCTATTTCCCAAACAATAGGAAACCTAATTTACTCATCTCTTTACACAAGCAGGCAACAAATATTGGACTATGCTGTCTTATAACATGTAATTTTAACTATTCCTCACAGATAAAAAAAATTCTCCCAAGACCTATTTTTGCTAAGTGCCTCTAAGGCAGAGAGTTTGAGAACATGAGCTGTAGGCTTTGAGGGCACGGAAAGAGTTTTGGAGGTGCTGGGAAGCAACTATCACACTTTCCCACAAAGTCTGAGCTGGATGAGATTCTAAGCTAAATATGCATTTCTAAAGTCCTTTGGTTGCTTATCTAAAAGTCCTGAAGAAGTTATCCGCAGATGAATTCGTAAGGACAAATTAACCTTTAAACTAAAACCAGACAGCAGGGCTCCTTGGAAGAAGGTGAGGGAAGTTACACCCCTTCCCCAAGGTCCTGGGGTGAGTAGGACCACCTGGCAACAAGCCATTAACTATCATACCCAGCACACCTAAAGACTGTATATTCACTCATCTCATCAAACCACCACAGCTATGAACTAAGCGCCATGCGTGTCTCTGCTTAACGGGTGAACCCCCTAAGCTTCAGGAAGCTGAGCAGTGGAGCTGAGATGCAGACCCAGGCCTGCTGAGTTCCAGTCCCCGCTCCTGGCTGCCACACCATGCCTGTGCTGCCACCACTCCCTTCAGACACTTTGTAAGCAAGTCGTTGTCATTCAGTTCTAATTTTATTTATAGACAAAGTCCTTATCATATAGTACCTATATCATCATAGCGTTCCACCCAGACTACAGAAACTCTTGTCTCAGGTCCAAGAGGAGGCACGGGGCGGCCTTGAGGCAGCTTCTTCATTCTGGAACCGGGACTGAGCTATATGAAGCAGAGAAAAAAAGAAAAGGAGAGAAAAAAACAAATGAAACACAAACAACTGGCTTAGTAAGTCTATAACCATGCAGTCATCAGAGCTGCACAGGGACACAGGGACCAGGTCATGGGAAATCAGGTCAGGAAAAAAGTGTGAAAGACATCAGCAAACAAGCTCTTCTTTGGCGTCTCTCTTTATCAAGTCTCAACCTAGAACAAGGAAATGAAGGCCTAACATCCTCAAAGGAAATAAGGTATATTGTAATGGACAACTAACAACGGAACAATTATAATCGTCATTAATAAAAATAAAATTTACAGGCAATTTCTTAATGAGCACTTAAAAGGATTTGTGCCCCTCTATATAGCCAGAAAGCAGTATACTTTCCTCTTCAAGGCAACATCATAATTTGTCTGCAGATCCTTATCTCTTAAATCTCCCACCAGCAAGTTATTCCTAGTTTTCAGACCAACTGTAACTGAGCCCCCCCATTCCTTTTTCTTGCCAGCAGAAAGGGGAAAAAAATGTTGCTTAGGTCTTCACAATCACACAGTTTGCTAGGGCTTCCCTGCCCACCCAATCAGCTTTAAGTTCCTTTGAAAGGCTAGCAGGACTAGGAGGCCCCCCTTAAGCAAACCTGGCACTCGGAGCCCCATCACTTTCAGGTCAGGCATCAGACCCACGTTTATGCTAAAACCTTAAACAAAGCTATGTTTATGAGTCAGAAGGGGAAATCCCATACTGAAGTTGAATTTTAAAAACAACTACACTTGTAAACACAAAAGTATACAAGTCTTAAAAGGATGACCAGAGACCTTGGCAATTTCCCCAAATTCTTGTTTCTATTATGACATTCACAGAAAACGAGTGACCAAGAGATTTCCCCCAAACTAGAGACAGAGATCCAGCCACACTCAGGGACTATTTGCTTAGCACTGTGGCTCCTAACCAGTTTTCAATCTCTGACATCCTCCGCTGACTTCCAGCCCTGGATGTAAAAGGCCCCTGTGATTAGGGCAAGCCTACCTGGATGATCCCCCTTTCGATGAACTCAAAGTACCCTTCATTACATCCACTAAACCCCTTTGCCATAAAATGTAACATAATCACAGCCTATCTCATCATATTCACAAGTCCCACCCACATGCAAGGGGATGACATTACACAAGAGTAAGACTCACTGAGGGTCATCTGAGAATCCTGCCTAGTACATTTTTTCCTGCAACCGTGCTAAACTGCTTTTCTGCATCTATTTAGATAAGGATTTTTGTTTTAGTTTATTAATTGCAAAGTATGTGATAAATAAAAAAAAGTGGTTTAAGAGTTGTCATTCTTTGGATTTTAAGGAGTAACTATGCTGGCATTCAGAAAATGAGTACAAGGACTATTAATCAGATCTGGCTAAAATCCTGCATTACCGTCCAACACAGACTTAATTCATCTCCCAACTATATTCTGTGAAACTTTTTAAATATAGCAACTCCTGATTTTTAAAAACCAGTCTACTTCAGAGAGTCCTATACAACTTTTTTGCCTAAATCAATTTTAAGGGTGAAAACCTCTCCCATATACTTTAAGCATATACTTCTGTTAAAAATAATTTCACTGTGGAAGGAGCGAAATTAAAATCTTTACAATGGAAGGATGGCTTCAGTCAAGTTTATACTTCTTTTATCTTTTTAATTTATTTTCACTCAATCTTCTTACACTCAGGAACTGATCCTGTACTTTTGCTATCACTTACTCAGTCACTTTCCAGTAAGGGTTAAGAGGTGACATGAAGGGAAAACACAGAAAAAGATAAAACATCCACTGACAAGGTAAGAAAACAGTAAAAAAGCAAAATGCTCTCTTCTTGTAGTAGCTACTGTGTGGCTGACTCAGTGTATTCATTCATGCACTGGGCTATTCTCCAAACTGCTACCACTTGTACTTAGCCAGACTTGTTCGCGTTGGATGTTGCATGATTAAAGATGTGAAATGTAGAGCCACTGCTGTAGCTTTAGTGGATATTTATGGAACCAAACAAAAACCTAGGCTTGAGAAGGAATGGGTGAGAGAACCAAGCATGGTACCAGAATGGCTAAATCAAGGAAAACAACAAAGGCTGTCTTGGAGTCTTAGAACTATTTGTTGCAAGCTGAAAAAAGAACACAGAATTTGCTTTTTAAAAAATGAAGGCCCTAATGAATCAGTACAGTTACAATTACTCTCTGGGTTAAAGTTACAAGCTTTTCAGGCATGATTCTATAATTATCCCCACTATAAATTTTTGGAGATCTATCAAAAAAGTGACTTACCCTCTGTGAGGAATTGAGATTGTCTGTGTGATTAGGGAAAAGCTCAAGTGTCAGGGACGGCTGTTTCAGAATTCCTGGCATAAGATCCATATTTAAATCACTATCTTGATCGGAGATGTTACTTTCCAATGAATCAGCTACGGGATACAGAAAAAAAAAATTATTATACCTACTACTTGTTTGAAGCAAAAGTGTGCAACCTGATTAGGCTAACAGTCTAACCCGAGTCACTAAGCACAACATTACTTCTACAGCAGGGGTTGGCACACTTTTTCTATAAAGGATCAAGTAATAAATATTTTAGGCTTTGCTCGCTGTACAGGCCTCTATTATATATTCTTCTCTGTATTTTAATTACAACCCTTTCAAAATGTAAAAACTGCTCTTGACAATATGATTTTAGACCGTGTGCTGTAGTTTGCTGGCTATTTGCCCTACAGGACAAATGAGGTAAGACTTGAAAATATTTGACTTCACAGATGTAAAATATAATAAAAACCATGCATTAGTCTCCGAATTATCCTGATTACATATTCAATCACGTGGCATGGTGCCAAGCAACTCTGGGGCATCGCAAAACTACAGATGACCTAATCTCTGTGATGAAGGAGTGACCTGGTTGGAGACAAAGCACACAGAGAACTGTAAAAAACAAAATAGACAACTCACAAGAAACAGAAGGAGGCTGACTTAGAGCAGGGGCAGAGTTGGCACAGGGGATATTTCATGACAGGAGATAAAGACTCAACTGTGGAACTACAGTGCAAGGGGGCATGGATCTAGCTGTGGGAGAACTGGGTTGGTGCCAACAGGCTGGGCCAGAGACACCAGGCAGGGACTCGGCCCACAGAGGACAGGTGGGACCTGGCTTCTGGAGTTAGGTGGTAGATAACGGCCTTGACACAAAGGCAAGCAACTGCTAATATACTGACCTAGACCATGGAAGGCCACTACTGCCAGGGACACAACTGGCCCCACAGTATGAGACAGGGAGGGGCCTACAGTGGGAAATGAAGGGTCCAAGTACAAAGGTTAGGAGGTTGTCAAGGTACGACACATGAAAAATCATTAGCTTGAAGATGAGACAGTAAAGTTTTCCACCTACTGCCTGATCAGACACCAAGAAATGGGCTTAATTTGCAAGAAGCAAAGGTTCTAGGAGAAATAAGACTGAACTCTGATCAAAAAATAATAATCACTCCTGATCCTTATGAAGAACACGCTTGATCATCAAAATCTTTTCTAGGCAGAAAGTTTCTCCTGCCCAGTGTGTGATCAGCCTACAGCTGTCCCGAGAACCTGCCAGTTGTAAGACTCTCTGGGGTTCCATATAAAGGCTCTCACAGGAAATAGGGAAGTAGGTGGGGGCAAACTCATAACTAGTGAAATGAATAAACAGGGCTTCTATGTATTGGTTATAATTAGATTAAAAAAGACAAACTATGGATTGAAGTGGGTCTCCTTCACTATTTAAAGGTTAGTATTCGAAGATCAGCCCGCTTGTTTTTAACTACTTTTCTTAAGCAAGTTAAGAGGAGGTAATGTCCTTTATCTTTGCATAATATAAAAGCTATCATGTTTGTCCTGGCCAGGTGGCTCAGTTGGCTAGAGTGTTGTCCTGTACACCAAAAGGTTGCAGGCTCAATTTCTGATCAGGGCATAAACCTAGGTTATGGGTTCACTCCCTGGTTGGGGGCATGCAAGAGGCAACCTATTGATGCTTTTCTCTCTCCCAACCTCTCTCTCTAAAATCTATAAACATATCCTTGGATGAGGATTAAAATAATAATAATAATAAAAATAATAATAAAAGCTACCATGCCTTAGAAACAGAATGCCTTAGATTACTTCAGAATCTTTCCCAATGCAATAATACTGCACAAACCAGTACATACAAAAACAGATCTCAAAAGGGCACCACAGAAAAAAATGCTCTTACTTAAGGACTCCACAGGAGAAGGAACCACAAAAGCTATTTCCGTAAGAGCATCAGCATAATACAGCACCTTCTTCTGTCCATTGAAAATACTAGCCCCGACATCTTCAGAGGAAATCACTTCATCTAGGAATGAGAAAACTATGTTACTGCTCCAAAAAGTGGGGGGAAAAAATCATCCTGCTTCATGAAATTTTAATTGGTTAATAAAGTAATAACAAATAGAAGGTACATGAGGTCTGTTCAGAAAAAGTCCAGCCATTGTTAATACAATGAGGACGGTCTGTGCAACATCCATGTCACCTGGCAGCCAAGGAGACTGGACTGGAATGCACATGTGCAAACAATGATGGCTTCACTGTACTGGTCAGTGGCCGGAGCAGCAGACATTGTTGAGTGAGCATATGTACTGTGTGGCTGTCACATTCAAAATGACTGAGTAAACAGAGCAATGAAATCTGCACCAAATTTTTCGTTAAGCTTGAACGTTCCTCTGCAGAAACTATTCAGATGATTCAGAAGGCCACAGCTATGGGCAACTGGAGACTGGCAGCTTCATCATGACAACGGGCCCGCTCATGCATCATGTCTCTTGCAGGGTTTTTTGGCAAACATCAAATCACCCAAGTGACTCAGCTCCCCTAGAGCCCAAATTTGGTAGCCTGTGACTTCTGGCTTTTCCCAAAATTAAAATCACCTTTGAAAGGGAAGAGATTTCAGACGATTGATGAGATTCTGGAAAATATGATGGGGCAGCTGATGGCAACCGGGAGAACTGTGAGGTCCCAAGGTGCCAACTTTGAAGGGGACTGAGGAGGCATCACTGTCCTATGTGTAATGTTTCTTGTATCTTGTATTTTCAATAAATGTTTTTCACAGTACATGGCTGGATACATTCCGGACAGACCTCATATTTCCAAGAACCAATTAGTGTGTAAAAAGGATAAATTATAAATGTTCATTAAATATCTTTAACTTTAAATCATAAAAACCTTAATTTCATAGTTTCTGAAACTTCTCTAAATCAGACCATTTCTGATGAGCAGGGCCTTTGGTTCACCTGTATGAGGCAGATTAAGGAAAGAGTCTTTTTGGAAAAGGCACTCATCAAAAGAAACAAGACTACCACAGTCCTCTGATGGGAGCTGGAGAGCGCATGCGTACTCTTGCTTTCAAGGCATTCTGTCCCTGCTTTCTCTGCTGCGCCTCAGCTCTGCTTCTGTTTCCCTTCCCCAATGGTCAGCCATATAACATAAAATGTACAGGCAGTTTTATTAATACCATCTGCTCTAAGCTATCAGGACTGAATTAACAAAAGTAACATTCCCAAGAATTAGTATAGTTTTCAATTAAAATGGACACAATGTCCCCTAGTATTGGATAGTAATACATAAAAGACCAACGACCTGACAAAAAATTGGGAAGAAAAAATGAAAAAGTTGTTCTCAGGAAAGAAAGAAAAACATGCTGAAAGATGCTAAAACTCAATCATAATTAAAAATAAAAAGATTCTCACCTAACAGACTGAAAGATACCTAATGTCAGTGAGGATGTGACGAACAAGAAATTTAGACCAGAGTTTAGCAAACTATTTCTGTAAAGGATCAGAGAGTAATTGCAGGTCATGTGGTCTCTGCCATGACTACTCAAGTCTGCCATTGCAGCATAGATAATATATAAATAAGTGTTTTGTAAGTTATTTAAATTTCCAGTGAAACTTTATTTACAAAAACAGGCATGGGCTATAGTTTGCTGACTCCTGTTTTAGACACTAGGGGGGCATTCTGTATCTACTGAAGTGGATACTATGGTACTCCTCCAGTGTCCACGCCACTCTCCCTTACTCTGCATGTAGCAGGGTGAGCTGTGGGTAGGGCTGACTCTTCACACCAGCTCTACCTTGCCTCTAGCTCTCTATCAGGGTCCTTCCAACTCTCCTGCCACAGCAACAGCCTGGGGTTGTCCCATCACTGAGTAGCTCAGGGGGTGGGAGCAGAGAAGCTCTGGAACCCTCTCCCCTACTCTCCCCTCTTCAGGCTCATGTGGTGTGTGAATGGAAAGCCTGGAACTGCCTTATGCACTATGAGAGAGACAGGACTGCAGACAAGGCCAGAGCATGGGGGGCCAAGATAAATGAAAACTGAAGAGAAATATTATAGGACAAGAGTGCTGATCAAGTGACAACAAAAATGTACACTAATCTCTGCAGCTTTCAGTTACATGAGGCAATAAATGACCATTAAAATCTAAGCCAGTGTGGGTCAGGTTTTCTGTTACTTGCAACCATAAGCATCCAACTGATATATTTATCAAATTGAAAAACGTGCCTATCCTGTATCAATTCTACTTTTGGGAATTTAGTCTATAAATATACTCAAGCACATATTAAGGAATATGTAGAAATTAAAATTACAGTATATCCCCAAATAATTTAATTCAAAGTTGGTTGAAATTAGAAAAAAAAAAAAACCCTGCAGGCCACAAGTCACAGTGGTATTTAATGGGAAACCTTGAGAAAGTATAATCATGTTGAAGAAGAACTCTGATAATTCAAAGCATTGGACACAAGCATTACCCACTGCAAAAGAGATAACATTAACTTTCCCATGACTGCAAGAACCCTCAGGACAAAGAGCATTAGCCAGGCAGGGCAAAGGTCTTAAGTCTAAATTTAAACTTGCACTGGTGCTTGCTATCCTCATTAGAGTTCCTCAGGATTTGTAGCGATGAGCCTGACTCTCTCAGAGATAGTCAGCTGTTTACTACAAAGGTTTTTATAGAATATCCCAAGAAAGTAATTTTTAGTGATAGCCACAGAGTCTGTAAAACAAAACTATTTATTAGACAAAATACACTTATTAGGAAACTGAATTGTTTGCTATAGATAACCTAAATTTATTATAGTATTGGTACAGAAAATGGAATTTGTTTATTCACAGGATAAGAGGAACTTACTACCCTTGTGAAAATTAGGCCACGAATTTTATATTAATTAACTGTATTTTTGTAACATGTATTTACTTATTTATAATTTTCTCCCATATACACAAAAAATATCTGTAAAAATATACAAACTATTAATCCTGTGATGATTAGGACTAGGGAAGGAAAACTTAACTTTATACACTTCTATTTGTTAATTTTTTAAAATAAGACTACAAACTCATAGTAAGGGGGAGGGACTTAAGAGTAACAAAACAAGAAAAAAACAAATCATCATTATGAGTTTTACCTTGCTCAGTTCCTTCACCATCATCGCAACTGTTAATAGACCAACTGGTGGAAACATGTCCAGTCCAACCAGGATGTCTGCCCACATCTACTGACCAGCCAAGGGAGAGCAAAAATTCTAGGAAATGTGGCTGAACATTTCTGGAAGATTCCACATTCTTTAAAATCTGAAATATATACCAATCATCAGCTATAATAAAGGAAACAAGAGCATATCGAAATGAATCTTCATAAAAATCGGTTAGCTTTGACATGTCTGACAAATCCTAAGCTCAGAATAAACTTGGCAATGTATTTTTGTAGTTAAAAATGCATGAGTTTTTGACTTGAGTTCAAATCCTTGCTGAGCCACTGTTTCAGATTCTTCACCTATACAATGGGGATAACAATGACTGAAGATTAAGTGAGATAATGCAAGTACTGCCCTTAGCTTCCTCCCTAGCAAAACAATTATTAAACCAGACATGTTTATTAAAAGTAAACAAAAAACACAATGTCCCTGCCTCCACAGAGGTTACTGTCTGGTGAGTGAGAAACATTACCTAGGTATGTAATTATTTAATTATCAACTTTGACAAATGCTATTGGAAATACAAACCTATTGAAAATTCAACGAAGATTAGGTATAATAACTGAACATAAAGACATCTTTCTCTTAGTACAAAGAAGAGAATGCAGTCATTCCAGAAAAAATCAATGAAGGACCAGAAGGCTCTCCCCTCTTTACTAAGTACTAAATATAATACCTGGGCTTTTCACCCCCAAAAGCAAAGCCCCTTGTTTTAAGACAGTGGTAACTCAAGGAGGTGAGTTTGCCCTCCAGGGGCCACCTGGCAAAGCCTAGAGACATATCTGTTATCTCAACTGGTGGGAAGCTACTGGTATCTAGTGAGTAGAAGCCAAAGATGCTGCTAAATGTCCTATTTACAGGACAGCTCCCTTAACAAAGAATTATCTTGCCCAAAATAGCAATACCAATGCTACTGAAAACCCTATGATAAAGGAAGATAAGTGTGGCATCCTCTACAAATTAAACCGGGGGGCTGGGGAGGATGATATACCTAACATTAAACCTAACATTCTCTAAGTCCACTGCCGACTTTCTGTATCAGAGTCTGCAGGGGGAGGATCCTAGAATCACTGTTTTTAATAGCTCCCCACCCCAACAAAGACTGATGAGCCAGTCCACATATTATTACTGATGTAGTTCATACAATGAAGCTATGTTGAGATCACCAGGAGGCCTGATAAAAATCAAAGTATGAGATGTTAACATCTATTTCTTCTCAATACACTGGGCATCACTGCCAGGTCATCATCTGTCACACACATCATCTCTTAAACACTTTTCTTAGAAATGTATTTATTTAGTTTACCCATATCCCTTCATAGTCTTACAAGCGCCAGGAAACAGATTTGACAGACAGTTCCAGTTTTCTTCCAATTAAAATTTGTATTCATAAGTGAAACTTTTAAATAAATGCTTTCTGAAAACTTAGTCAAGATGCAGTAAGTGAATCAAATTCAACTTGAAGGACACTGGCCAGCTGCTGGAAATTAATCTAAACCTACCCTATGGTTAGGGACGGCAAGTCTCAGCCATTACACAAGAGGCCTCAGAGAATCTTCAGAGTTTCCTAGTCACCCTCAGTCCCTAGAGAGCTAAGCAAACTAAAGTGATTTAAGAGTTCCCTTAAGGGTTTGTGTCTTCTTTTACAAGTATGAGAGAAAATGGCTCTATTATTTTCATACAAACCATGCATTAGACTTCCTTCAAAGCAGAACCCCAACCACCGGAATTACTCCAATTCTACTGAAGTTCTCCCAAAAAACCTGAGTCCACCAGTCTCATGCCTGGCTACCACTAGTCTACACTCTCCTAAGAGCCAAGCATATTGAACCCTCCACGAATTCTGTGAAGACAGAACTCTCCCTTACCTCCAGAGCCTTTACATATGCTATCACTTTGTTAGTAACAACCTGCTTTTACTTTTACCTATTGCCAAGGCATATTTCAAACACCAGCTTAAATGTCTTTTCCTCCAAATTTCTTAAAAGCAGTTTAGGTTTTCCTGCTAGGCCCCTATAACATCCTCTTAATAGCACACTTTGCTATGATGGTTTATTTAATCATCATCTTTCCTTCTAAACGGTAGTTCTGGGAGAAGTGAAATCTTGCAGCGCTTGTTCATGCCTATAACCCTGGTGCCTAGCTGATAGCAGACACTTAATACTTACAGAATCAATTACATGAAATAAGAAGAACTTTTTCATAAATCAATCTCCTTTTCTAGTAGGTCACCAATAATTTGAAACAGTGCTTCTAGTATAAACATTTTGTAAGTTGGGTAAATTTCTTAAGGCGTGCTCAATTTGATTAGCTAATGGTCTTACAATGATTTCAGTAAAATTCCAAGATCATATAGTTGCAGTACCCTACACAGCTGCATACTATATTTTACAAATCTTCCTTTGGCCCTTTCCTGGTCACAGTTGGTAACTTCCCACCTATTCCACGTTTCTACTATTCATTTCCAACATATACTTTAAATCTCCTGCCTGCCATTTGCTGTATTTTTCCTTCTCACCTATCTTATAGTAGTTTTCTTCATGTTTCTCCTAGTTGCTTTGTTACATGTACACAACTATTTTACTTAGTTTTCTGTTTTTATCCTCTATTTTTAGCTGTTATTTTCCCCACTGCAAACTATTCATGCCTCCACTGAAATTATTTGCTTGTGAAATTACCTGGAAGATGAGCTCCTTACGAGAAAGGGTTATGAATCACATCTATACCCTGGCAAAATGAGCCACAGGGAAGATGTTCACTAAATATCTGGTGTGTTGTTTTACTCTTCTTAAGCAATCAGGCCTAGCGTTAGCTTTTTGTGGCAAGTTTGTCTTATGAATCTGAATTCCTTGAAAGGAAGAAAGACATGCTATATAGCTCTACTATAAATCAATCCATTGAGAGTCAAGGCTCAAGACTTCAAGCATCATGGTTTTCATTAATTCAGTTTCTGAACTGGTTCACAAGGCTTTAAGCATCAAGTATAACTCATCTTCTACCATGGTTAAGTATAAACCATATAAAATATTTTATTTATAAGCATAAAAATTACCCACCCCCAAATTCAAAAATCTTACCTCCTGGTTTGTTTTCTGACCTGGTTTCATATAGAAAATAAAAACTGTGTCAAAAGGACGACATGGCAAGAGATCCAGATACCCAATGTCATCAAAAAACCCAGGTATTGTGGAGTCAAGTGCAATAAGGTGAGGAGGTAGACGACTATTTGCAGGTTCCTACCACCAAAGGAAGAAAGGAAAAATTATTTATTTTCACTTATTATAAAAGCAATGCTTGCTCATGATTTAATAAATACTAAGTATAAACTTACAAAGTAGCAGGAAAAAGCACAAGCATACTCTTAAAAGAAACAATTTAACATTCTTGTGTACTGTCTTCCAGTTCTTTCGTCTTTCTTTAAAAAGAAGACGATTGAGATCATATTATGTATTTAATTTTGGATCCTATTTTCTCTATATCATGTTTTCTAGAAAAAATTTTAATACACTTCTTTCCTCATTTATTGCGAGTAGAAATGCAAAATGGTACAGAAACTTTAGAAGACAGTTGGGCCGTTTCTTGCAAAGCTAAACACAGTCTTACCACATAAAATGGCAATTGCACACCTTGGTACTTATTTCTCCAAATGATAAACTATGTATAACAAAAAAAACACAAATGTTTATTGCAGCTTTATTTACAATTGTCAAACTTAGAACCAAGATGGCTTTCTGGAAGTCGGGGATTTTTAACCAGTGTGCCTCAAGAATTTTTAAAACTTGCAGTACCCAATTACTTAGAGGCACTAACCTCTTTTCCCTTAGATTGTCAAATAAAAAAACAACAATAGCCAAAACAACAATAACCATCCAGTGTGAATGAATCAAAATTATACCTATTCTTTTTGTTAAATTGGCAAAAAATATATTTCTAAGTGTGTGCTGCAGAATTTTAGTAATTAGTTTATGTGTGCCATGAGATGAAAACAGTTGAAAATCGCTGCGGTAAGTGAATGGAAAAACTGTAATATATCCATATAATGGAATATAGATGAGTGAAAAAAAGCCAATCTGAAAACACTACAAACTGTATGATTCTAGCTACATGACATTCTGGAAAAAACAAAACTGTGGCAACAGTAAAAAGATCAGTGGTTGCCAGGAGTTGGGGGAGGTGAGAAGGAAGACATGAATAGGCAGAATACAGTGGATTTTTAGGGCAGTGAACCTATTCTGTATAATACTGTAATGGTGGACACATTACTATACATTTGTCAAAACCCACAGAATGTACATAAAGAGTGAACTCTAATGTAAACTATGAACTTCAGTTAATAATGCATGAATATTTGTTCATCGATTGACACAAATGTACCACACCAATACAAAATGTTAATAAGAAACTGTGGGGGCAGGTGTGCTGTAACATGGGAGTTCTCTATACTTTTTGTTCAATTGTTCAGTAAACCTAAAAATGTTTTTAAAAATAAAGTCTATTACTTTTTAAATGCATTTTTTGTCTTTTTTTTTTTTTTAAGATTTTATTTATTTATTTTTAGACAGAGGGAAAGGGAGGGAGAGAGAGGGGGAGAGAAACCTCAGTGTTTGTTTGCCTCTTGTGGACCCCCTACTGGGGACCTGGTCCACAACCCAGGCATGTGCCCTGACTAGGAATCAAACCAGCGACCCCTTGGTTCGCAGGCTGGCACTCAATCCACTGAGCCACACCAGCCAGGCTGTCTTGTCCCTCCCCCCCCTCCAACTTCCTATCTTCTTTGAGATCCTCATCTTGCCCAATAATGGTAGCCATGGTATTTTGTCATCCACGGTATTTTTCAGGAAAGCATCCTCCAGAGACAGCAAGTATTACTCTTTTCTACATTAGCAAGAACTGTAAGCTTGGTGTTCTTCTAGTTTATTACCTAATACTTCTAGCGAGGGCTGGGGTGGCACCCTTTAACCGAAGATTAAAATAATATTTCTGCAGTCAGACAGAAGAGTAGTCACACTAAGTGAAATAAGTAGACTACAAATAGGCTCGGGCCAATTCAGATCAGATTTTGCCACTAAGTGAATCTGCTACAGATATACCCCCCAAAAAGCTTCTGGTCCTCAGTTACTTTGAAACCATGCTTAAGGAATTGTGGAGCAGTAGCATACTGTAATATACCTTGTAGGGCAAAGAATCCAAATTCTTTTTAAGTAAGCTATATCATTAGTTTGTTCTCCTGGATTATATTCTAATCCAGGAACATCACATGCACATATCTTATTTCTCCTGACTTCTTAAATTTTTTCTTCTAGGTCTTGTACAGTTTGTTAGGGTAACCTTTGCCAATATCAACAGCTGTAAATGGGCGCTTTTGCATTTTATTTTTAACTGGATATTATAGCTATCGTTATTAATTACTGCTTTGTGCGGTGATCTTAACTCTTATTTAAACATTTACTGATTCTCTTGTGGTTGTCTAATTAAAAGTCATGTTACTTATGAACTGTCTTCTTTCAATAGTTTTTACCCCTTATTTAGTTTAATATTTCATTGACTTTCCTGGTTTTGATATTCTAACTATTGTTGTATAAGATAACTGGGAGAACTTTTCTGTACTTTTCTTTTTTTTAAACAACTTTCTATTAGTCTACAATTACTCTAAAGTTTAAAAATTTCATTGACTAAAAAATTCTCAGTGATAAATAGCGCTCAAGGTCAATACCCTGTGCCTGATATCATCCAAGGGTACTTAAAGAGTTTCTCCTGGGCTACCACTTAGGAGAGATCTACCTTACTGACTTACTGTTTCACTGATCTACTATTACAATCAAATTAATTTTTAAATAGATTTATTAATATTTACCAATAATTAACACTCCTTGAGGTCCTGTGATAAACCTTACTTGGTTGTGTAAAGTAACTTGCTTAACATGCTACTGAATTCAGTTTTACCAGCATTCTCCTTAGTACTTTGTACATCTTTTTGTACAATATATTCCTAAGTAAGGCTGGTTTATACATTTCTGTATGCATGTGCTATCAGGTTTAAGTGATTAGAAATATGCTGAGGTTCATAAAATAAACCAGTTAACTTTCTGGCTTCCTTATATAGATTTAGTTCTGATATAGATGGCAAAGCATGGAAATTATTTTCTTGAAAGCTTAAAAATTTTAATTAAAATAGGTAACATGAATGGATAATTACAATCTCAGAGACAGTATTATCAGGAATCTTTTTGTATCCCTTCAGTCCACAGGCTGTAATAATTTTCTCCTAGTATATTTTTATTATTGCTTTGACTCTGTTCAATTTTCTTCATGAGGAATATCACTAATCATTTGTAGGTTGTATCTTTCTGTTCCTTGCCTTCTGTATTTGCCACTGTATTTCTCGTCATTTTCCTTCCTTCTCTTTTCTTCTGCACTTCAAAAGTTTTTATGTTCATACTCCCCATCAACAACTCATTTTTCTACAACATAAGATACTTTCCATCTACATACTGAAATCCAAAATCAGACACAAAGTTCCCCCTGGTTTGCTAAAATGTTAAATGGCCTTTAACCAAGTAGCTGCTAGGGAGTAAGGGAAAAGGACAAGTTGTGCAATAAGCAACTTCTTGCTCAGAAATGTTCAGTTGTGCTTTTCGAAACAAACAGGCCCTGGCACAAAACCCCAAATCCACCACAGGCAAGCTATTTCACATTTTGAGCCTCTGTTTCCACATCTGTAAAACAGGATAGCATGATTTCCCTTGTGAAATTGTTTTAAGGATACCAGAATTAAGAATTATGACAATATTTACCTTACAGGCTGGCTGGCTTTGTGTTAACCACTACATGAAGCATCTTACATAATCACAATGAGATGGATACTTTTGTCATCCCCATTTTGTAGATAAGGAGCTTAGACTCAGAGAAGTCGGGCAATTTGCCCAAGACCACAGGGCTGGCAAGTAATGTTGCCAGGACATAAACTTGGACAGTCTGATTTTAGGAAATGCACAACATAGGAAATGCTTGGCTTACAATTACTTGTTCCTTCTTAAAATGGTATGAAAGAGCAGAGTCAACTGTAGCCCATCCTTTTAGTAATAAATTTTACTAGGAAAAGATTTTTAGGATTCTTTTTCTAATTATCTGCAGTGTACGTGATATGGGTCCCACATTACCCTAGAAAATTCACAGCTGGGTGTATTATCAAAGAGGTCCCCTTACACAGAACTCCAAAAGCACTCATGGGACAAGCTGTCTTGGACTCATAGAGTGTAATCTATAGCACCCACAGAATTTCATTTATTTGCATGCACGGTAAGATTTAACCTGTTTCTTTTTTTTAAATTGTTTTTATTCTCTTAAAAATGTTTTGGCTATCATCACCTCAATGTTACTTTATAAATATATTTATTCATAAAATTTTAGGAAATTACCTTCAATGCCTCTAAGGACAAAAATCCAAAGTGTGAAAGGAAAAGGCGTGCTGTTTGGAATTCCTGGGCAGGAGGCGGAGGCTTACAATCTGTAATTGGATCAGGAAAACTTCTCTTCTGCAGTTCTTCCTCACTTTGTTGTTCAAGGTGTATTTCATAAGCAATCTGCTGAGCCATGCCATTCCTTAATTTTTCATGTCTCTCTTCTAACTAAAATAAACCAAATATTTAATCTCTTGGAACTATTATAAAAGGAATAGGACCATTCTTGATTTTAAAATAAAAATAAAGCCACAAGCAACAAAGTAAATGAAGATAACTTTCAGGGTTCAACACCGAGTTTCAATTCAATACAGACATATTTCAAGATTAAAAAAGTACCATAGAAACCCCCCTACAGCCTCAAGAATTGCTCCTTCACCTCCACCCTGTAAATGAAATCATTGTCTCTGCTTCCTTTCAAGAAAGGGGGCAGAGTTTTTGTTCTCATTCCCCTTCCAGACCACTGTCCGTCTTCATCCTACAGTGACCCCTCATCTTTTGAAGTCCTTATCCATATGGATTACTCCACTATACTCTGAGTATCCCCCGACCCCTACACTTTCCTTCCGATCAAGGCTAGTTTAAAATTCCATCCTCTTTAGTAGGTAATGATCCTTCTAACAACCTGGCTTATACAGGTTGGGGCAAAAGTAGGTTTATAGATGCTCATATGGAAAATAATACAATAATTACTAAATAATAATACAAGAATAAACTGTGTTTCATGTACTCACAGCTATAAACCTACTTTTGCCCCACCCTGTATCTCTATAACCTGCTCAACCTTTGTAACCTTTGGCCATCCATAAGCACACTTTTATATCTCAGGTGTCCTGTACTTTCAAGAGCTACAGTTCTGACATTCCCTTCTCTAATCATAATCCCTTTCCTGCAGTTCTCTCACACTTCACCTTCCATCACTGCGAGGTATCCAACCCCTCCCCACAGTTTCCCAGGCCATTAACATCCTTCTGGCTTCATCTACTTCCCAAACAAGCCTAAACCCCCAAATATAACATCTTAATACCTTTTCCTACGCATATAAATAGCCTTGTTCTCTCTCATTTTTCCACACTTGCCTGACAGGGCACTACTTGCCAGCCCTGTCAGTCTCCACACCACTCAAACCTTTTACATATGCCTCCAGATCCCAAGGACTGTTGATGAAAGTCGGCAGAGTAAGTGACTTCATTACAAACAACGCTACTTAACCTTGGCTGGGCTGCCTGGCAATTTGAAGAGCCATCTTTGATTCCCTATTTCATTGCTAGAACTAAGATTAAAATTTACATAAGCTCCTTCAATGTCCCTCCTTTCCACCTCTAAATGTCTCTGAACCTTTATTACTCTCTCCTCCTTTCCTATCTTACCAGCAGTATCCCTTTTCTAGACACGATCATATAGACTCTTGACCCTACTGCTTCCAGAGCCTTACTCTATTCACCATTTCCCTGGCCCACCTTACAGTATTAGCAGGTACAGACCTCCACTGGTTCCTTCTTTAAACCTCTAAACAAGTGCATATCCCACCCTTGAATTAAAAAAGAAAAGAAGAAAAAAACTTGCCTTGCTTTCTCTTAGCCAGGCTATTTCCTCATGCTTCAGCAACCCTGCACCCTTCCCTTTACTACCAACAGTATACTTTACAGGTACTGCCTCTCATTAACCATTCACTCCCCGGCTCCTGGGATTCTGCCCCAGCCTTTGATAACTCCTTTTAACCTATTCTCAAAGGGCAGCTACAACTTCATGCCAAAATCCGGGGGCCTCTCCTCAGTGCTCCTTCTTCCTAATCTCCCTAGTTGATAAGGCAGGCAGCCTCCATTCCTGCCCTTGTATTCTCTCATGCCCTGACATACCCTATTCCTCACTTCCATTTCTTCTCCCTTGATCTAAGATACCAATTACTTAATCTCATTATCTCAATCTAAAATCAAATAAATTTTTCCTGTCTTCCCAAATCTGTCTTCTTCCTAACATCCAGATTTCTATAAATGGCACCAATATCTTCTTCATAACTCAAGTTCCAAATCTAAAGTTCCCTGGCTCTTTTCTTCTCTGGCTTTGCTCATCAATCCAAGACAGCTTGGATCTACCTCTGCAATACACCGATATTTTTAACTGCCACTATCAGTGAGGTAGTCTTTCCTTTCTCCTGCCTAGAATGTCGTAATAGTCTCTGAACTGGTCTCCTTTCTCCAAACACCCTCCATGGGAGTCTGACCATGTCACCACTACTGAACCCTACCATGCGCCAGCCCAAGCATCCCAGGGACCGCTCTCTAAGGTCCATCCAGCTCCCTTCAATCAGCCACGATCTATACTTGTCTTACTATCTAACCTCCTGGATGACAGAAATCCAAGTCATCTTATGAGTCACCTCCAAGTCTTTTAATACTAAAAAACAAAACAAAACAGTGTCTTAATCATGGAAGTTGTTTAAGAAAGTTTACAGTCATTCCCTTAACAACAGCTGACAATAATTTATCTTACTTCTTCAGTAACGATTTCATGCAAATCTGGAATGCTCAGATCTGCTTTCACAAAAGGAATCTTATCCACCTCTTCAGGAAATGGTCGATGTTTCACAGTATATTTAAATCCAACATCATTTTTAGGAACTGGACGAGGTTCAGGCACAAAAAGCTGTTAAAACAAAAATAGTTTAAAAATAAACTATGTTTATTACATTTTGTACCATCTGTAATGACATGTATTTCCCTGGTCTCTTAGATTCCTATGTTTTTCTAGGATTACGTAACACAGAAACTCAGTAAGAATCTGCAAATACTACTGCTAACAGTAAAGGTAAACAGCCTGTGTACCAGTGTACTCTATTATATATTATAAGATTATTCATCAAATTATTATAGATTTTGTGACATGGATTGTGGACCTCTACTGCCCCCAGGCCTGAATCTCCCATATTCAGTGGGAAGCCAATGGGTAAGGCATTTCAAAGCTTAACATTGAAACTTTCTTCTTTCCCAACGGCTCTCAAATCATTCCATAGAATAAAGTACAAGCTCAGGTCCACTGGGCATATCTAGATAGGGAGCTCAATTAGAACCATAATATGGCTTAACTGAGAGTATAAGCACCAAACCTAGGTCTTCATAGCTTCAAATCCCTGCTTTTAACATATATAAGCTATGAGACTTCTGTTTTTGCACCTAAAAAGTGGAAATAACCCATCACAAGAATGCTGTAAGGATTAAATAAAAATGTATATAGTACACATTAAACTATCAACAAATTTCAGTTCCTTTCCTAATTTCCTTCTTTCTCAGTCCCTAATGCTCAGTGGCTTAGAGCACTAGTGACAGGACGTGATCTGGATGAGGCCACCAAGAGAAAATGGGGGTGTGCTCCTCACAGAGACATAAACACAGCTCACCCAGCACAGGCATCTAAGATGTTACATGGTTTTAGACACACACTCTTAATTGTGAGTGACTCTCTTAAATGCTGGTGAAATTATTTTTTAAAATTGTATTTATTTATTTTTAGAGAGAGGGGAAGGGAAGGAGAAAAAGAGGGAGAGCAATGTGTGAGAGAAACATTGACTGGCTGCCTCTCGCATGCCCCAACCGGGGACCTGGTCCGCAACCCATGCACGTGCACTACACTGGGAATCAAACCAGCGGCCTTCTGATTCACAGGCTGGTGCTCAATCCACTGAGCCATACCAGCCAGGGTTTAAATGCTGGTGAAATTTTATTGTCGTATTTTAAAGAATTTTTACTAACAAAAGTAAAAACTTACAATGATTAAGTAAAAAGAGCAGTGTAAAAATGACTCAAAAGTCTACTTAAGTGTTGTTATATACAGAGAGGAAAAAAAGACTGGAAGGAAAATCCACTAAAATATTGACAGTAGCTATCTATTTTTAGAGAGTGAGAGTACAGGTGATTTAAAATTTCATCTTTATTATCTGAATTTTCCAACTTTCTTCCATAAGCAAATTATATTCACAAAATTACAAATGATATAAAGAAAATAAACTGTGCCACCCCAAAGATTTCATTAAATTATGCAGCATACTGAGAAAATTATAGAGCATATTACCAATTATGTAAGAATAAATCATCTGAAACAAGACCTGTTACCAGAGAGATCAAAGGTCTAGCCAAAATCTTTTCATATAGGGCATACAGCTGAGTTTTGTTATATTAATTTAACACTGTCTTAAAAAAAATGGGGCAATAGATCAGATACTAGTTCTTAATCATAGTAAATGTCAGAATCACCTGGAAAGCTTTTTGAAACTATACCTGCCTTGAAGATGTGCTGAAAGAGTAATTAGTGAATCTAGAATTCTAGGCTCCTAAGACGATTCTGATGTGAAGCCCCTAAAACCCTGGCTAGGGTCAAAAATATTTATGAATTTTTTCTGTGGCTTTTGTTGGAACTTTTTAAACCTTTAAATCATAGGGTGCACACATGCACACACAAGTATCCACACACTCACTCCTAGTCACTTCCCTGTAACTTCTGATGGATACCTTCTGATTTGCTTTTGCTCCTCTGGGTAAAAGGCAAAGCTGTTGTGCCCAAGCAAGTCTTCCAGACATTCCCCGGACCAGCACAGTGACAGAGGGGAAAAAATCATCTAGAATAAAATGGTGTAAAAGTTTTATTTCAGACAACCATTTAAAATACACCGGTTATCAACTGCAGAGCTTCTAATAAAGCCCTAAAACAGTGTTTCCCAAACTTTCATCCTTTGTGTACCACCTCTGTGGTTTCTGTCATACCCATGTAGTCTTACTTTATAAGAACCACTTTCTTTCCTTTTTTTAAACTTAAATTTAATTTAAAAGGAAATTGTATATCTCTACATTAAATGGAAAAACATAATTTTGGTGTGCTAATTATTTTTTTTAACACATTTAAAAATACATAAAATGTCTACTAACAATACATTGACTAGTATCACCTCACACACCTCCAATGGCACAAACACACATTTTTGGGAAACACTGTCCCGGCCAATGCCCTTAACTTCCAAAGGTGGAATGACCCGAGCAGAGGCAGACAGACCGGGTGCTCGCAGCGTTGCTGCGTTCACCCATGCCTTCGTGTACCACTGCTCCATCCCAGCAGAAGCCTGGCGGCGGGAAAAGGCGAGTAAAGAACTCAGGATGGACTTAAGCGACCCAGATCCTTTTTATTTCCTTTCTCAGTCTCCAGTGTGGGAGTCAAAATTGTCGAAATTCTCTCTCATTTCCTCTATTAACTATTACAATAAACTATTAAAATGTCCCTGTAATTCTTGTAAATCCCAATTGTTCTATATTTCTGGTAGACTTTGATGAAATGTAACTGCTTGAAATGAGAGTAAGAGAGTCCTAAAAAGACCAGGAAAAGCAGAGGGGATGCTGGGATTTTGCAGACTCCTTAGAAGGTGGCTTGGGAGCAGGAGGCAAGAAGCATAACAATAATGGGCACAAGAGAGGGCAGAGAGTCAAGCAAGCCCTAGGTCTGGGGGAGAGAAGAGGTGCCTGCCTGCAAGCAAGACTTGTGACTAGCACTTCTGGAGCTGGGCAATGACGAAAGGCCCTTTATATTTCCTACTAAAGTCACTGTGTCTTAGCACAACTCGAAACCTGTGATGATATTCATTTATCCCTGAACTTCAGGAAAACGTCTCACTTTCATTTTTATGGGTTTATGAGGTCCTATTTACGTATTCTCAACAGAATTTGCACGGGACTCTAAGACCCTATTCACCTTTGCAAAGGTAACAAGGCAAGTCTTTAGTTACTGAGAAAATCCTACCACTGTAGGGCAATGATAAGGGAAAGGGACAGTGTGAGGTTCAGGAAATTTGGATTCTAGTCCTAGTCATACCACATACTTAACCCTAGATAGGTCACATGTCCTTTTGGAGTCTCAGTTTCCTTACCTGTAAATGAGGGAACTGTACACTAAGTGACTCCCTGGGTCCCTGTATGCCCCTAGATTCTGTAACCTCCACTTTCCTTCACCTTTCACAGTAACAGTCTCTCTGAGAACATGCTTCCTTTATATACTGGCTGGTTCCAATTACCATCAGGAAAAAATGTATTTTGAGTAGTCTTGGTTACAGTGGTAATCATGTACTTTGAGATGATTTATATTTGGGGGAGAAAGAAGAGGAAAACAGGGAGTGTTCTGTCAAAGGAAAAATCACTGAAGGGTTTTCAGAAGGGCAATGGCATGGTCAGATCTGTATCTGAGGATGAATACAATGGTAGCAGCAAGTGGGATGGAGATATGGGTAACAAATTTTGGAACTGGACGGAGTATTAGACCAGGTAGGAAACCGTGGCAATGATCTAGGTAAGAAATAACAAGGCCCTGCATTTGAATGTATTGGGAGAGGTACAGAGGAAAGGAAAGAGTCACTGGGGAGGTGAAAACTTTGAAATCAGTTATATATAAGCGAGTAACAGAAATAAACAGGAAAGGTAAAGATGACTCTTCAAATTTCCACCTGTTTGGGTGACACATGTAACTGAAATAGAACACAGTGGAGTGAGGGGCAGGATCCAAAGTTCAAGAATAAAAGAAGAGTAATAATGATTTTTAGACACAGTAAACAACCCCAAATAGCCCACTAAAATAAATGTTTTATAAAACTATAGAGCTCCTTTCTGGTATTTCAGATGCACATTAAGAGCCTCTAAAAGATTCTATATACTATTCTATTTTCTGACCTGTTTTTCATTTGCTATTATCCCACAGCCAGGCATCTTTTTGACAAATGCACAATTACTTAGAATTTGCGGTCTCTCCTCCCCTAGAGGAAAGAGCTTGCTAGTACTGATGAACATGGTGATTCAGCAGTGGAGAAAGTCCAAAGTGCTGCAACTTACTCTGTTCATTTCCAAGAGGCTGCTCCAGCATTGCCAGGATGACACTGTTATCCAAGACGAAGTACCGGAAGCTATGCTTGTTTATAGTTGGCAGCCTGGAGTATTTAATCAAAGTGGTCTCATTCACCAGACTACAAGGAGAGGCAGGACCACTCGGTGAAGGAAATGCACCAAGCAACTGCATAATACTATGGAGAATATAAAAAATAACAGTTAATTCCCAAAACAAAATCTTAAGTTTACCTCATGTATCAATGCATCCTTCTGCACTTTTGATTTTAACTGACCCAAAGATGCTCAGTTTTACCCTATTCTGCCATGAATAATGCTCACTTTTTGCCCAAATTTTTGAGGGAAAAATAAGGATCTGCATTATACATGGGAAGTACTAATTCCATATCTATATAAATATATTTAACTCTTTTATTTATCCTTATGTATTAAAAGCGTAACTCTAGAAAGTAACAATGATATGTCTGCAAAATACTACCCTGGAATAAAATAATCAATTTTGTTTCTAAATATTAAAAAAAAATTTAATTTAAAAAATAAATAAATAAATAAAAAGAATGAAAAAATTAAAACAAAATATTTTTTTCCCTGACAGTCTGGGCCAAAAACATGGGTGCACATTATACACAGCAAAATACAGGTATCCCCTGTGGTGGATGCCTTGATGTACTGTCCAGATTCCCCCCTCTAACACTGAAATATTCATTCCCCCAGATGAAGGGAGATGGATGCCACAGCTTTCAGCTGAGTCCCTCTCCAGGAGGTGGCCTTGGCCTACAAGAACCACTTCTTCTAAGGTCATAGCTTCTTCTGGGACAGTATATACCCAATGAATGGCTGATGCAGCGGTATCAAGTTCCAGCACCCTTGCCCCAAATTCAGAGAACTCTGAAGGGCCAACTCAGTTCCAAGTCTTTGTTGTGACCACATCAGAGTGTAGTTTTCCCCTTTGCTCAGTCTTCCTTCCTTCATTCCCTCACGGGGCTTGATCCTGACAGCACTTTCCAATAAATTTCTTGCAAGCAAACTTCTCTGAGTTTGCTACCCAGGGATCCTAATTAACCACACTTCTAAATCATGAAGCTCGTAAGGATACATTAAAAATTTTTGTGCCTTCCAGTATTCAAAATTATGCTAACTAAAGCATTCTAGACCTAGGAAAGGAAAAACCAAATGCCCTCAATTTTTCAGATGACAAAACTCAGGCTCAGAAGAGCTAAGTGATCACTAAGAGACCCAAGTAGACATTATCCTAATTTTATAGACAAGGAACTTAATGCACTAGTAGTTATACTTCACAAAACCACTATAATTATGAAAAGAAAATATATTTTTTAAAAACTGATTTGGCAATGGAATTCAACTGACCAAGCCTTCACATTAAGAAATGTTTATATTCATAGTGATTGCTGCATACATTCAACAAATAGTAACTTATATAGAGCACTTATGTGCTGGGCACTGGTCTAAGCACTTTATACATATTGTATTATTTAATTATCATAACTACCCTATGAGACAGATACACTACTATTCCCATTTTATAATGAAGAAACTAAAGCACAGAGAAAGAAAGTATCTTGTAATGAAAACATAAGATTTTATCTTGTGGTCCTAGTATCGCCTGATCTTTCATATGCAGCTCATCTGGAAAACTAATATTCCTCAATACCACTTTTATCATCTCAATCCTCAGACAGAATGGCCTCTCCCTTTCTCTTTAATTCTAATGCTTGAACACAACAACTCTGATAATGAAAGGCAACACTGCTCAATAGAATGTTTTCCTTCTATTTTCTCTCCTCCTTGGAGGAGAACTATCTAAGAATTTCAAGGACCAGAAGAATTTCATGATGGGTCAAGACTAAAGATCTGTGAAAAGTAGGTGACACACCAGTAATGGGAACATATGGCTTGGGTATTCTAAATCAGGACAAAGACGGCTGTCACAAAGCACATGAATGAACTGTGTAAGCTTGCTGTGTTCGATGCAAGACTCTAAGACATTATCAAATAGGTTGCTCAAAAGGGAATAGGTCACTGATCAAATCTCACCAGCCTAACCACATTTTTCCTTCTTGATGGTGACTATAAAAGCAGAGAAATATCTCTGAAATCAAAACATGTGAGTATTTGACAGTGTACACGATAAATCTGTAGACAAGATTTTTAAATCTCCATGAGCCTGAAGGGAAATCTCCTATAATGTGCTTTGAGAGTCTATGTCCATTCAATATATTTTCAATGTCTTTATTAGGACACATGAGGTGGGATGATCATTATATGTGTAGCTGACCAAAAGATGAGCTGCAGAGCTAATACAGCAGAATAAAAGCTGGAATCCAAAAGAACCTTTAAAGACTAAAAATAATGAAGTGAACTTTACATGAAAAAAAAGGTCAGGTTTAAATGTAAAGTTCTGTATGTTACATCCAAATATCCCCCAAAACAATTAAGTACAGAAAAACAGATGAAAAGTGAAAAAGACTCAAAGATTTAGCTGAATTAATGAAAATCAATAGGTTATCAAAAATCTAATGTAGTCTCCAGTACATTTTAATGAAAATATAATATTTTACAGTTTAAAGAACATCAGTCCACATCTAGCATATTATACTCAGTAAATGACCTTGAAGAGGTACATAGTCAAATCTACATCATTGAGAGGAGAATGACCAGGATGGTAAAGGTACTTGGTTCCCTGTCATATGAAAAATAGCTGAAAATGCTGGTAGAAATGAATCATAGAATAAGCACTGTCTTCAGACATCACTACCGTCTGGGGAAAAAGTCTGAATCAAAACCAATGAATAAAAGTTAAAGTGGGAGAGATTTCAGCTCAATGTAAACATCAGGTTTTTAACTATTAAAATGAAATTGGTAACCCTGGGGATCAGATATCCCAAAATTAGAGGCTTAATCACTTGGTAAGTATGTCTTAAAGTGACTTAAGCAGAAGGGCTGCTGAAATGACTTCCAGGAGTCCTAATTCTGAATATTTATTAGTACACTAATAGGAAAACCCAACCAGGCAATCTACATTATGTAATTGTCCACTGTGTGCTCAGCACTGTGACGGGTGTGAAGAAGAAACATCGCCTCTACCCAGGTTGGGAAGACCACTGGCATGTATCAAACATAACCAGGTACAATCGTGACAATATACTGTAGAATTTCATGCTATATGGCAGGGTCAGATCAAATGAGCATATAGGTATGGAAAAGAGCCACCATGCAGAAGCAGAGTAACCAAAGGTCCTATGGGGGTAGTTAGATTTGATGTGAGCGCTGTACATGGGAGGATGTGGTTAAGAGAAGAGGAAAGTCCTGAAACCCGGGGATAATATACAGACAGGTACAAATGTGCCCAGTTCACAACCACAAGTGGCGTGCTAGACCCAATTATGGCAGAACAGATGTGCTGGGAGAGCTCAGACAGTTCAGGTTGGGGCAGAATAAGGAGGTCCTTGAAAACCACACCACAGAGTTCACAGAACATGGCAAGAAACACAGACCTTATTCAGCTTTCAATCACTCAAACAGCAGGAAAAAAAAATAGTGCCTAAGGATACGATGTTCAGCAATAGAATGCAAGATGAACAGGAAGAGTAAGAGATCGAAATCAAGGAAATCAGGCAAGCTGTGAGGGGGGTCTCAACCAGGATGCTACCAGAGGTTAGAGGAGATGGAGGAAACATCCTCAAAAGTAAAGTCAATTGGACTCAGCCACTGGCTTCATAAGGAAAATAACTTTTTTTTTAAAAGCCAAAATTCTGTGTCTGAATAACTAGAAAACAGTGGAGACATTGACATAAAGCTGTAATCGTGAAGGAATAGAGAAACTTGGTTTTGGACATATTTCATGATGATAGTACTATTCAACGCACCCTTCAAAATTAGAAACTGGAGATACTGTTGGTAAAGTTGCCAGCACAGACAAGACAGATGAGCTACCTACATAACTACTGGCTAGGTTGGGGGAAGCATCCTGGGGCTCTCTTCCTTGATAATGCTTTTAAACTTTTTAAAAAAATTTACTGATTTCTTTTAGAGAGGGAGGGGAAACAAGGGGAGGAAGAGCGGGGTACAGAGAGAGACATTAGTGTGCTGTTCCACTTATTTATGCATTCATTGGTTGATTCTTGCATGTGCCCTGACTAGAGGTTGAACCTGCAGCCTTGGTGTATCTGAACAATGCTCTAACGAGCTGAGCTACCCAGGCAGAGCTTTTTATGTTTTAAATCTACCCCAGCCCACACATGGTCTTCTCTCTGAACTTTTATTATTTCTAGTACTCATCCACATTTTCCTGATTTTCTAGCTATTAGCCAAACCTCCACAAAACCACTGGGAGCCAGCATTAGTATAGTGAGCAGGGCTAAACGAAAGCCAGCACACTTCTAAAACTACTGAATGACCTAAGCCCATGAGAAAGAGAAATAAGTTCAACTTTATTGTACATATCCCAAGTTATCAACAGACCATGAACACATAAAAGCTTCTGAGATCTTGGTAAGGGCTGATTTATATATAAACCTTCAAGCACTCTTGCCTACCTCTTTACTAAGACCTAGATGAGCCAGCCCAGACTGAATTGACATTCCTCCTTTTTATATTTTTCTGGGTCTCCACCCACGTTTACCCTGTGATAAGATTCATCCTCCATATGTACTGATTCTACCTAATCTTCTCCACTCACTGCCTTCTTGCAGTCCATAATGTGCCTATATTGCCTTCCTTCCCTCCTCCTACTCTTGTCACTTACCAGCCAAACACAAACTCTCTCAACACTTTCTGCTACCTTTTCAAGGTACCAACATGTCTCCATTCCTTCAGTACCAAAATATTTAAACAGGAATCTTCTCTTGCTGGTTTAACCAACAGAGTCTTGGCTTATAGTTCAAACTTTGCTCATCCTCTAAAAGCCAGGTCCAATGTAATTTTCCCTAGGAATCTTACTTCAATTTCCCCTTACATAGAAGTATTCATTTCCTCCTTCCAACTCCCCACCATTTTATTTGTACCTCTTTCTCTTGAAGTGTTTATTTGCTCCCTAATATTACAGCTACTCGTGTTCATATCTTATCTTCCCTAGTGAACAAGAAGCTCTTTGAGGGTGGTGAATCTGATTTACCTTTGTGATCCTATTACAAGTTCATAAGAGGACATTCCTAAATCTTAGCTGAATGAACCTTTAATATATGATATAAATGGTGTAGCAGAGAATATAGATACCAGTCGGCTAGAAAGCAAGAGACCTGATAGTGTGACTCAGATCCTGTCTCTGGACGCAGCCGTCAATCAAGTCAGGAGGCGGAATTAGGCTCTCCCAGATCCTTTCCAAACTGACCATGGTATAACTTGAATTAATTTCAATCAGCATAGAAAAACAAGGACCCAAACTCTCAGCCCAAGTTCCTGGTTTCTTTTGGTCTAGAAAAAACCCAAGACATTTTCTTTTCCAGTTTATTTCTGTAGAAAAAGTATTCTAAAGGGGCTGCATCACCTAATGCTGAAAAACTGGGGAGGAGATAAAGCAAGAATCATAGCTAACCCCAAATAATTTCTAGGCACATTCATGTGCAGTCATTTTCATACCATGTTAGAGTGGCTTCAGCAGCATCCTTTACCCTCATAGAAGCAGGGTTTGGCTCCTTATCTCCTTTGTACTTGACCTCTTGCTCACTGCTCTTGGACTTACTTCCTGAAATACCCAATTCCACAATCTCCAGTACTTCCTTAAGACAGTCCTAGAAGCAGAAAAGGCATATCAGTTTTTATAATACACCTATCTTATAAGAAGACAAGGAAGTACATCAAAAGTTAATAGTTGCTGTGTTTTGGTGGTGGGCTCTGGTTTTTTTCTCATTTTGTTTAATAGTATATGTTAATTTCATAATAATATAATAAACTTCACCCCCACTCCAATTTCTCTTTAAAGAAATAAATTTGGGTGTTCAAAGAGTTAGGTAATAAGTAATAAATTCAAGTCATAGTTATTAGTCATAGTTACTATAAAATTACCATGGACTATACATAAGTCATGAAAGCCTAAATGAAAGAGATGTAACAGTAATCTATTAAACCTGGATGGTTTAAAACATGTTAGATTATCCAAAGGGAAGATCATCAATAACTGACAGTTTTACTCAATTTCTGGTATCATAACTTTAGAAGCCCTTATGAAAATGACTAAGATTTAATCAACAGAGTTATTTTTAAAACTATTAAAAAGCTCTAAGTAAACATCCAATAAGCTTGGTATCTCTTTTATTTACACTGTGAATTCACAGTAACTAACTGTGTCCTCATAAGAAAAGTATTAAATGGAACAATGGCAGAGAAAGCAGCCTAGATATCTATGCCTCCACAAAAGCAGAGAAACATGTATGAAATGAAATTTTAGATACAATCAACTTTTACAAACCAGCCTTGCTCTAGGTTGGCAGCCTGGCTATCAACTGCCCTTCTTGGTTTGGTAATGAGTTAATCTGCAACCAAATATAAGCACGACAGTTTTTGAATTGTGCTCAAAAGGACAAGTGTTCTACTCATATAAAACAAGTGCATTCAGTTTAAAGTATGCAATATAGTCTTTAAATTTAGATATTTTCTTTTTAATAATTTCTTTTAAAAGACATTTTACCACTATATATTTTGTTTCTATTTGGTGTGTAAACTAACCTTTTCATCAAGCATGTCAGGATGCTCTGTCAGCCAGACACAGAGACACTGAAAAGCTGCCACTATCATGGAGTGCAGGTCCCGGGAGTGAAAAGGAGCTGGCCGACTACACTGGTACACAATGTAGCTGCACACGGAACTGATGGCTCGCTTTCGATCTCCTAAATCAACCATCACCTTCACCTGAGTATATTCGTATGGGGAACAGTTAGCCAGGAACCATTATACCAAATCAAAGCATCTGCACTGAGGTCCAGCCTTTCTGAGAATATATATATATACACATACAACCATACATATACATATACCACAGGGCATCTTGCTTTTAAAACATTTATATAGAAAATCAGAGTATTTCAGAGGTATTATAATACTTTACATAAAAACAGAGGGCATTTTGAAACCATAAAATAGTATTTTGTTTTAGCATACTTTTTCATTCCCTAAAACCTAAACTCTTGGGATGCACCTGCTTATCATTGCCAGAAATAAAAAAAATAGCTGGCAATGGAATATATGCACATTTTTTAAGTCCCGTGAAATGAACCCCACAGTGATGCTCTCTCTAGGGGCTACTCAGTTCTGTGCAGCTATTCACAGGTATAATTAATATAGAGCAAACTATACATATTTACAGTGTACAATTTGATAAATTTTGGCCTATGTATACACCTGCAAGCTATCACCACAATCAAGGCAGTGGGCATATCTATCACCCCAAAAATCTTCTTATGCCACTTCTAAATCCTTCCTCACACTCCCTTTTCCCCCTTCCCTAGGTTACTGCTGATCTGCTGTCCCTATAGGTTAACTTGCATTTTCTAGAGTTTTATATAAACACAATCAAACAATATCATACTCCTGTGAGGGGAGGGGGTGCCTTCTTTTACTAAGCATAATTATTTTGAGACTTATCCACATTTTTGTGTGTATCAAATGTTCACCCCTTTTTACTGCTGAGTAGCACCCCACTGTATGGCCGAACACGATTTATCCAGCCACCTGTTAATGGACATCGGGTTGTTTCTAGACCTGGGTTTTACAAATAAGGCTGCTATGAACATTTGTGTGCAAGTCTTTGTATGGCTGTATGTTCTCTTATCTCCTAGTAGTAGAGTGATTGGGTCATGTGAGAAATGTATGTTTAACTGTTTAAGGAACTTCCAAACTGTTTTCTAAAATGGTTGCCCCATTTAACATTCCTTGCAACAGTGTATGGGACTTCCAGTTCCTTCAAATCTTCACCAACATTTGGTATGGTCTGTCTTTTCAATTTTAGCCACCCTAATAGGTATGGAGTGGTAACTCATTGTGGTTTTAATTGCATTTCCTTAAAAACTAATGATATTGAACATGTCTTCATGTGCTTATTTGTTTTCTGTATGTTTTCTTTGGTATTTGAATCTTTTCCCCAAATTTTAATTGGGCTGTCTGTTGTATTAATGAGGATTATTGTTGTTGTTATTGTCTTTTCAAAAAATCTTTGCCTAAGTATACATTCATTGGTCTGAGATAGAGGAAGGGAGGGAGGGAGGGGAAGGGGGAGGAAAGAGGAGGGGAAGGGCAGGGGGAGAGAGAGCGACAGAGAGAGAGAAATAGCAATGTTAGAAACATTGATTGGTTGCCTCCTGTACGTGCCCAGACTGGGGACCAAACCCACAACAAAGGTATGTACACGGACAATAAACCAAACCCCCACCTTTCAGTGCATGGGAGAAGGCTCCAACCAATCAAGACACACTAGCCAGGGCTGTCTTGCCATTTTAAAAGATTCTATTAAAGGTCTTTACAAAGCAACAGCCAGACTATCCAGATCCAGCTATCAAGAAGACCCTGTTATGTAGTAGGGACTGGCTAGAACATGGCAGTCAGCTCTGGCTTCCTAACTTTATGTCCTCAGATATAGTGGATAGCATTTTCTCTTTAGGGCCCACAATGCTCATGTGGTCAGAAAGGGGCTTCTTAGGGCCTCTCTTAGCACTTGGGTCCTAGGACAGCATGATCTTCACTTAGATGCCCGCACACCCTATCTGAGCAGCACATGGCACATAGTGGTACTAATATAGTTAAAAGGGACCCCACTGTGGATCATCGGACCATCCACAAACTTCATGGATCCAGCCCTCTGCCCTTGGAGTTTCCCTGACCCAGTGACCTTGTAGCCACCCTTGGCCCCACTCTCCATGGTGAATTGCAGCATCCCACAGCAGGCTCTCCACACGGCCAAGCCCTCCTGGCAGTTTGTAATGCAGACTCTGTCTGTACATGGCACACAGACCTCTTGTGGCCACCCTTTCAGCATAAAACTCTACACAGCCCTCAGGGAGGCCAAACTTCTAAACTACATCAGTCAATTCCTGGTTCTGCTGGTCCTTCTCACCAAGAACATTCTGCATCCTAGAGGCTACAGTAGTGATTTCTCTCCTGGTTGATGGATCTCAACTCCAGCCATCTTCAGCAAGCCTCTGAGTGAGAACTCATTCAGTTTAGCTCCAAAAATGCCATCCATGACAAATTTCCTCTTTTCGGAAATTTGTACCACCATATTGTTACTGTGCACCACCAAAATGAAAGGCTATGACTAAGTTTTGACAGTTCTCCATATAATCTGGATATAGTTTGTAAAGATTTTCTCTCAATCTGTGACTCATTATCTCATGCTCCATTTTTTGAAAAACAGTAATTTATTAATTTTAGTTAAGTCAAATTTAATAGTTTGATCTTCTATGGTATAAGAAATCTTTGTATAAACCAAGTCTTCATATAAATAAAGACTTTCTTCCATTCTAGAAGTTTTACAGTTTAGGTTTTAAATTTAGGGTTACAATCCTTTTTGAGTTAGTTTTTGTACATAGTGCAAGGTATGAATCACAGTTCGTGTGTGTGTGTGTGTGTGTGTGTGTAAATAAAAACAGCGGATTGTTCCAGCACTGTTTGTTGAAAAGACTATCCTTTCTCCTTTGAATTACCATTGCACCTTTGTCAAAAGTCAGACGTTCATGTATATGTGCATCTATTTTTGGACTCCCTATACTATTCCAGTGATCAATTTGTCCAACCCTATTCCAATACCAGACCATTTTGATTACTGTAGCTTTATGGTAAGTCTTGAAATCAGGTAGTGTTGCCCTTTATGAGTTGTTAGACAGGTCCAGAGCAGCACTCCATCTAGGGCTAATTATTCCTTACTAATGAGAGTGTCTGACCCGCATAGGAAACAGTACCTAGCCCTCAAAGACAGTGTGATCCTGAAAGTTTTATGAATGGCTATCCTTACTTTCTGCATCTGTAACTGCTCCTCCAAAAACTATGGACATTACACCTATCCCTGAGAATCTCTGAAGCAAGCTCTAAGTGGTGGTAAGAATACCTCAGGGCCCTGGCCAGGTAGAATGTTGTCCTGATACACCAAGGTCACAGGTTTGATCCCCAGCAAGGGCACATACAAGAACCAACTAATGAATTCATAAATAAGTGGAATAACAAATCGATGTCTGTCTGTCTCTCCCTCATCTATCAATCAATTAAAGAAAAAGAAC
The DNA here is from genome assembly GCF_021234165.1 of Pteronotus mesoamericanus. Classification (NCBI taxonomy): domain Eukaryota; kingdom Metazoa; phylum Chordata; class Mammalia; order Chiroptera; family Mormoopidae; genus Pteronotus; species Pteronotus mesoamericanus. The sequence goes on from NW_026555105.1 coordinate 15,206,342, forward strand.
ATTTTGGGTTTTCTAGCCTATTTCATCTCTTAGGACTCTGATAAGTCACAGCATCTGCTCACCTGTCTCCACAACTGTAAAACAAGGACTTGAACTTTACCACCTCAGACAGTACCACCTTATGTGTATATATCACCTTTTTGTTCACAGAGTGCTTTACATATTGCATTGCATTGCATTGCATTGCATTTGATCCTCACAAAACCAGATATTAATCCTGCCTATTTCACATGTAAGAAAACATTTAGATGATAGTGATGATGTGGAGAAACTAAAACCCCTGTACATCACTGGTGAGAATGTAAAGTAATTCAGTCACTGTGGAAAACAGTTTGGCAGCTCAAAAAGTTACATATAGAATTACCATATAACCCAGCAATTCAACTACCAGGTACATACCCAACCGAACTAAAAATTGGTATTCAAACAAATGAAGGCAGACACATGTTCATAGCAGCACTACTCACAATAGGTCAAATGCGCATCAACAAATCAATAAACAGACAAATTGGTGTTTAATGTAATGGAATATTATTCAGCCATAAAGGAAATGAAATTTTGACAGAGTCTATAATGCAAATGAACCTCAAAAACATGTTAAATGAAAGAAGCCAGGCACAAAAGGCCATAGATTATATGATTTAATTTATATGAAGTATCCAGAATAGGTAAATCCATAGAGACAAAATGCCGATTGGTGATCATTAGGGATTGTGGGGAGGGGAGACCAGAAAGCAACCACTTAATGAGTATGAATTTTCTTCCTGGGGTGATGAAAATGTTTTGAAACTAGACAGAAGTGGTAGTTGTACAACACTGTAAATGTACTAATAGCTGCCAAATGATTCACTTAAAAATAGTTAATTTTGTGTTCTGTAAATTTCACCTCAATAAGAAAAATACTTACAGAAGTGCAAATGGCCACCCAGTTCTAAGATTCCACAAAACTGAGTAACAGCTGTGAAAAGGATTTAAAAGTATAGCCAATTTTCACTTATCTCTGATAATGGAAGATGGAAGAGTCACAGATAGTCCCAAATGGCATATTTTAGGATAATTACCCTTCCTTTACCAAATCTGTATTTGTTTATTAAAATTAGATGATCCTATAATGGCACAAAATGTCATGCTAAAAACTTAAAATGTTATGAAAGAATACAAAGTCAAAAAAAGTGAAGTTCATTTTGTAAAATTTCTCTTGGAGGCTCACTTTTGCATACTTTAATATAAACTACGTTTGAGTATAAACCAATCCTGTGATACCCACACCAAGAGGTCAGAGATACATACACAAAGCAATAGTCCAAGGCGCTGGACTGAAATTAAAAAACTGTCATTCTCACCTTTGCCAGGCCAGAGAGGAGCTCTAGAGCTGCCAGTGATATGCTCATGTCTGGCCGCCACTGGGAGTTGAGTCTTTGGGTGACGAGATGAATGCTGCGAATCAGTAGCCCAGCAGCTGAATCTGTATTAAGAGCTAGGATATAACCCCAATGCCACATCCCACAGGGAGGGAAAACAACTAAGCATTAGTAACGAGAAGCACAGCGTTCCACCAGGCACAGACCACAGCAGCCACAGTGAGCACGACGGGCACCCACACGGTGCTATGCTCCCCACCCCACTGGCCTGAGCATCAAGCCTGACTGAACAACAGTGCACAGGGCACGCACACTGGACCAGAGCAGCGTCTAGCTCCCAGTTCAGGAATTTTCATATAGACATCCACTGGGATTTGGCAATTCAGTATCATTCTTATAACAACGTAAATTTTTACATTTCTAAATTAACTCATAGAGAGTTACATTTTCACAAAAACAATGAAATTCTATCAATTATTCCCTTGGAATTTTATATGGAGGAAGGAATTCAAATCTCCTCAGATGCTGGGAATTATCCTAAAGCATATACTGAAATTATTTTCAGGGGTTAAACCATCAGAAGTCACATGCATTGCTTTTTAAACATATTTTAACATTTAAGTCTCCAAGACTACTTTAATTCTTCTAAAAAAATTAAATAATCAAGTCATTGTGTTTTTATTTGGCCTCCAATTCTATAATTAAAAGTAACGACTACTTAGTGAGTAATAAATAAGGACAAATTAAATGAAATTTATAAAGGAAGCTTTAGCGACATTATACCTGTCGGTCCTATCAGAAAGAGGGCAGTGACAACAGAAAAAGGAATGATCATTAAAGAGACATTCATGCAACACTAACACAAATCTGGATTTCTTAGTAAAAAATATTTTATGACATTAAAAGCAGACCTCACTAACACGAATTCAAAATGCTGAAACAAACAATTATCACTTCAAACATTTATATTAGAACACATACAATAAAATGCAACAATTTCTGCAGTTTGAAAGTATTTTAGAAAGCATGAAAAATAAATAAATTTTCACCTAACTATACTTAAACCCATGAACATAACAAGACAACAATTTAAATAACTTTATAAATGCAATATTTAAATGTGTTGAATATCCACATAATGACCTTATGTGTCTGACGTGCTCAAGGATACTTATAATTAAAAAATTAAATGTACCTCTAAGCATCTAAATTTCATTTCAATCTAGTTGGATAAACACAGGCTCAACCAGGGGCATCCAACTCACAGCCAGCGGACCGCATGAAGCCCACAATGGCTAGGACTGCAGCCCAACACAAAGTCATAAACTCACTTAAAACATTTTAAGATTTTTTTGTTTTCATTAGTGTCTGTGTATTTAATATGTGGCCCAAAACAACTCTTCTTCTTCCAGTGTGGCCCAGAGACATCAAAATGTTGGACACCCCATGCTATTATTTGTGTATAAAAACATAAATGCACCCAAAAACTGAAAGAACTATAAAGTAATTAATTGCCCAGGGTAAAGGATGTCATTTAATCGGGTGTTCTTCTGGCTAATGTTTCCTTATTCTTACTTAAAATTTGTAACTGAAAAATCTAACCAGATATATAGAAAGGCATAGAGGTTTTAAGCTCAAAGAGATTCTCCTGCGGGTTTCCGTCTCATGCATTTCCCACCACCCATCCTTATCACACTGCAGTAACTGATGTACTGGCTGGCTCTGCCATTACATGGTGATGTAGAATCCACATCCTATTTGACTCTATTACCAGCACCTGGTACAGAATCCAGAAATGTTTCCTAACCACTCATTATAATCATTTATAAAACCTATCAAGAATCTACTAAAAGTTGCTTATAAGATTTATTTTCATTTTCTTACTCTTTTACACTAATAGCCTCTCTATTCTACTTAAATACATTTTAAAAATTATGGTCATTAAAATTGTATTAAAAATGTTTTGCTTATTTGTTTTGTGTATCTGGGCATTAGAACTTATTCTATAAACTTTGGATTTCAAAAAAACAAACATGGCTTACCATAATCTCTTAGGAGAGCTTGAGCAGGTCTTTCACTATCAGGAGTTGTGGGCTCTGTGCTTCCACCACTTGCTGAACTAATACCACTATTGGTGCGACTATGACTCTTCAGGTTATTTTCTCCACCACCCTAGTCAAATAAAAATGAATCAAATATTTGAGGGCTACCTCTGTAGTATACTAGTATAAATAGAAGTCAATCATTAAAAGCCATGTTGATAAAATGTAGCGTGTCAACTAAACAGCACAAATACACAAGTAAAAATTGACAAGGGATAAAAACTACTGCAGTGTTTTTGCACGACACTGTCTAATAGAGGGTTATGAAGGGTTGGATGATTATAGGTGCCCACTTTGGGGTCTTCTTTGCTGCTGTTTACAAAAGGCCAGCCAAGGACCTTTTCCATCTTCACTAGCTAGTAACTCTGGATCCTTAAAGAAACACCCTAGTGCCTCCCAAGCAAAACTTCAAAACAGGAATGCAATCTTAAAAAAACAAAACACAAATAATAGTAACTCTCAAATGTAGTTATATCACAAAACACAAACAATAAAATACGATGGTTAATATAAAGATTAACTCCTACACACACACACACACACACACACACACACACACACACACGTTAACAAAAGTACCTTTTAAAGATTTCCCTCATTTTTTCCCCATGTAAATACAATTTGATATATCCAGATCAGTTGATTATCATCACATACCTACTGGGACATGAATATAATTTCCTTAAAAATAACAGGATCATCCATCCTACATCCATCACTCCAGTATATTCCATTAATTTTCCACTCCCCTACCTCTACTCCAAGTATGGGAATCACGTATCTTGGAGACAGAAGCGGGGAGCACTAGGAGTCTCTGGGAAGCTTTTTTGATTTAGAAGCATTGGTGCTTTGGGGGACTTTCAAACTTTGATCTAGAGGGCCTAGAAAGAGCTGATGAGATGAAAAAGAGTAAACTGGTGCTTACTGACAGCCAGCACTAGATCTACTAAGGATGGAAGAAATGATGGAGTAGGGAGCTTTTTCCAGACTCTTCAAGTCAGTTCACCAATGCAGCAAAAAAGAGCTTTAAGTAGACACTGTCCAAGAATAAAGACTGTGTTTAGCTGGACTTTCTTTTATGCAGTATCTCTCAGCAACCTAATGTATACCTGATGAGGTGCTGAAAGGTAAGAAGCCTCACAATAACTGATATTTTAAAATAGAAACCTTCTGCATCAATAAGCTGAGTTCATCAACAAATGCCTTTAAAAATCATGAGGGCGGACATTTTGGAATAAAATTTACTTAAAATCAGAAGTTGATCTCTAACAGATTCCATGTGGTATATGTCTTACCATCTCCATTTGGCAACCAATGGCTTCTAAAAGTGCTGAATCTTGAACAATATTTAACATTGCTCCTGCAAGAGCAAAAAAAAAAAAAAAAAAAAAGGGGCATTTTACTTAAATACATGATAAGAATACTAAAATGGCTGAATTAACTCAATTAATAGCAGAGATATGATTTTAGCTGAGTATTCCTGAAACTGCCATAAAGTCACCAATAAATCTATGGACTGACCAGAAAAGATACTTTTAAAAAATGCCCTAATTCAGATCTGCCCCCAAAGTTTTAAAACCACATTTTTCTAAAATAAATTTGGCAGTCTCATAAAATAAACTTGAAGGTCAAACTTTGCTTTATATAAAAACATGATCATTATCAGATATTTTTGAATTGGTATTAAAGACCAACCATTAATATCTCAATTTCAGGGCTTGCCCATGGCTGCATATTCTGAAGGGAGCTTGTGTTTATTATCAAGGAACTCATAGCCCTAGAAAAGGCTATAACGGAAACAACATAGTGAGCCTACCACACTGCTCCTCATCCAAATGGGAAAGCACTCTTCTCTGCAACGGAAAAAGACAGGAAAGACACAGCTCTGCCAATCTATGGCAAGAGTGCCAATTGATTCTTCCTTGGAATGTACTAGGGAACCCTTCCGAACAAGGATAAAGCAAAACTAAATAAATCTATCAACCATAGAAATTATATGATTTCAAGTGATATGCTATCTGAATAACTAAAAACACTACAACTTGGAGGCTCTCTCAGATCGAGATTTAACCCCTGCTCCTTCAACTCCTCTCTAAAATGAAAGGATTTACCTATTCCCATCTATTCCACCTTCTCACTGCATAACATACTATCCTTCCTGAGCACCTATTCCAATCACTACTGCCATCACCAATTCTTTAGCCATCATTTCCTCCCCTGGAATGAAAAAATTCTTCAAATCCTGCTCTACAATATCCACTTTAACTTCTACTTCCCCCTATGAAGTCTTCCTTACTCTTTGTTTCTTTTCTCACAATACTAAAGACACTCAGCATGACATGCAAGCAGCACTACCTTCCGCTGTTACCTGACTACTTTGTGAAGGTATTCCAATTTCTGCACTGAGACTTGCTAAAGAATAAATGACACACTGACACCTCCCTCATTAGCATGTCTGGGGTCAAAAATATCTGGGTTTTCACTTACAAAAAAATGTATGAACACAAACCTAAAATCATTTGAGTGTTGTTGGGGTCCGTTTCCGTTTGCAAGGCACCTATTAGTATATTCACAAGTCTCAACTTCAGGGACAAAAATGTTACTGGTTTATCATAAGAAGAGCTGTCATCATTACTAAACTTTCCTTCCAGAACCACCTATGGAAGAAACAAATAATATTCAACATTGATTGCTATGGTACACTATGCCCATGTAGGAACTGATACCGTGGACATAAAACAGGTAAGTCTGACAAGAAAGGCTTTCAATTTGACCAGTATTAGACTGTGCTAAGTCTGTCACTAATTCAACAACACATGTTATCAGATGTCACTAGCCTATTACCACTTGAAATGGTAAGCCACGCATGCTGGCTGACTAACAGAAGAAATTTCCACAGTTCATCAATTTTGTTGATTCACTTGAAATACTTATAAAAATGGTTTTAAAATCTCCTATTCCATCTTTAAAAGACAATGATTTGAATTAGCACACAAACAGAATATAGAAAGGAAAATTTTAATAAAGCATTACCTCAGATTTGACTGTGCCAAAGTGATGAGGGAGGGGCAACAAAGAAAGTAGGATATTAATGGAAGATCTTCTCAGTTCTGTTGGATTTACATAGCTTTTGAATTTGGAGAGTTCTCTGCCAAAAAAAAAATTGCTATTAGTATTTCCAAACTAAAGTATGTTTTTAGCTATTGCCCAATATACATTATGCCAATTTTTCACAGTACAAGCACTAGGTTTGGTTTCATAAAGAATGCAGTAACTGCTTTCCAGTGAATTTATATTCTGTAGTGTGTGTGTGTGTGTGTGTGTGTATGTGAGAGAGAGAGACAGAGAGAGAGAGAGAGAAACTGCTGTTATGGAATAAAATTAAGAGTTCAATCAACTGACTGACTGGCTGATTTTAAATGTAAGTCCTACTCTACAAAATTACATCCTCTAGGTTAAGGTTGCTCTTACCCCTCCAAACAAGGCCAAGAAAGATTCAACACACCCATAGCCAAATCAGAATTGGAGGAGCTCTGGGTCTGGACATTCTATACTCATTTAATATGCCCTGAGTCCCCTTGGCCTAGAAAGACAACTGGAGAGGATAAACTAGGAAACTGGGGAGGAACCACCAAAACAGACCAGGCCAAACCCAACAAGTGATATGCTAATACAGAATGACAGCTTACCTGTCAGGCAAAATGGTTTCAAGAGCTGAAATAAAGTAAGGAACCACAACATCAATCCCTTTCAAGTCACAGCAGAACAAAGGAGGGGAGTTTAGAATAACGCTGGCCAAGACAGGATGGCACACATAATCATTTATCTGCAAACCTTGAATTAAAAGCATGTAAAATCTAGGAAAGCAAAAAAAGAAATTTAAACAAACCACTGGTCAATTGTTTCCATAATTATTAATATTTTCTACATACTCATCTGAAAGTCTATTTCCACTCTTCATTATTTCTAACCTTTAAAAGGTATTACTGAAGTTAAAACAACTCAGAATTGGATACACTAAGAACCAAATTATCTTTCCTAATGAAAAGAAAATAAATTCGTGTTTATTATACATTCTTGAAGTTTTAAGCCCTGCAACACAAATTTAGAGATGCCTACAAATGAAGCACCCAAAAGAAAACAAGGCAAATGACTGCAGTAATTATCAATAAAGTGGAGGGATTACTGGGTTGAATTCCATCCACGTCAGTAAAATTTTGCAGCATTGCAAAAATCCTGAAAGAAAAAACAAGTGTTGTCTTTTTCCCTGTGACCCATAATTTCAGGGGAGACAATGGAAGAAAGAAACCTCATTCGACCCTGCATTCATCATGATATGAAGATCACTCTACCTAAGACTCCTCACAAGAATATACCTAGTGTATACCTTACATTGATTATATCTTACTTTTAACCTGCAATCAACTGAATACTCAATCTTCTATCATTCAAGAGCAGTTATACTGGTAGACTTTTCTATAACTCTGTAAGGCACTTTTTTCTTCTTTGCAAAACTCTTCTGCAACAACTTCCCCACCTCATAGGCATTGCTCAGCACATTTCAATCCATCTCTTCTTAGAACTAAACTAAAACCGTGTTAGCAAATAACCAAAGGCCTCTCAATTGCTGAATCTAGAAGACATGTCTAAGTCTCACCTTACTCTGTCTTTTTTAAAGCATTCAAGTCTCTGATTACTCCCTTCTTCTCTTATTCTGACCTCTACAGCTTTTTCCTTTAATAGATCCTCTTACTCTACCTGCCTCCTAATACTGATATTCCTCAGGATGCCAACCTCAGTTATCTAAGCTGTATCTTCCACTAGCCTGGTTTTAAACACTTCTTAAGCCACTGAATATAAGCAAATCAGTCTTTACCAGATACCTCTCACTTAGGTATCTATTAGCTCCAGATCTATTAGCCAAAAGCATATTGGATACCTAAGGGCAAGACATGTCTATAAATGTATTCCAGTACTCCCTATGTACAGTGTCTGGCATAAATATTTGTTGATAAATATCCCAAAGGCATCTCAAGTTCAAAAGGTTCAAAATTAAGCTCATCATTGGCCCCCTCACAAATTTGCTTTTTTGGTTGTCATACTACCATCCATCCAGTCTTATGGACTAGACAGAAAGCTCAAGGTCATAGCCTTCTTCCTAACAGCTGTTGATACCATTTGTGGTATATCTCCAACCAATATTCTCCCTCCAGAGAAATGTACCCCCCACCACACACACAGAGGGTGCCAGCATTCCATGTGATCCTCCCTACAGCCATAACCTCTGTGGTCTACCAACAGCTGATTAATCAGATTCTCTTTCTCAGGAATCTGAAATTAGGATTCAGATATGCTTACTGGCCCTGCTGGTCACCTAGATGAAGGCCATGAAAACTGACAACTTAGAATACTGCAGTTTAAGAAAATGATCTCAAAGAACAATGAAGCAGTTCTGGAAAACCATGAAGACAGAAAAACCAGAAAGGAAGAAAGCCTACTCTGGTCCTTAACCGCTTCCTAGACCCTGGTTTCTACCCTTCATGAGGCCCCGTGGCATATTCTGACCTTCGAATGTATTAAATAACATTAGTTTTTCATAACTGATTCCCTTTTGCTTGAGAGGGTTTTCTGTTACTTAAAACCAAGAGCATAGTAAGATACCCCTGATTAGTTCCCTGAATGTGTCATTCTGTGTCATTCATCTATATGCTTCTGCACTTTGTTCCCTCTGATAGTCTAATCTTCTCTCCTGAGAACATAGCAGGTACAAAGACACCTGACTGCTCTAGTTGACATTAACATGACTTCAGCAGCTGTGTGAATTAGTCGAGAAGGGCAACAAAAACAGGAAGCCATTATAAGTTAATTTCAGAAAAAAGTGAAAGGCCTAAAGTATCATGGTGGGGGACAAAGTGGACAGATTAGAAAGAAGGTTAAGTAGCAGAAAGGGAGGGGCTGGATGAACAATTAACGATAGAGACGGAGAGAAGTGGAGTGTAAAATGACTCCTAGTTTCTGACACGAGTCCCTAACTGAATGGATGGCAGAGCCATTCACAAAGATTGGCTGAAGTCATAAATTTGGATAAGATGACCCTACCCAACTTGCTATGTACTACCCATCCTTTGTAAGCCCAGCACAGTCATTTGACCCTCTGTAACTCTCTCCTGAACCGCAGGGTAAGTGTATGCTGCTTCTTCCTCTGAATGCCCACAGCACTTATCTGTGCCTCTCTCTTACCAGCTTCCTATTACTACTGGATCATTGTCAAGTTTGTACACGGTTTTGCTCACTTCAGAAAATAAGCTCCCTAGAGACAGGATTTACAGGTTATATTTATGAACCATCTATGGTGTCTAATACCATGCTAAAAATTTATTTAAAATTAGTATAATCCTTCTAAATCTCTTCATAATTAGTAAGTCAAATAAAATAGAATAAATAATAGCTCCAAAATAAAAAGATCTTAAGGATCTTTACCAAATCTAATAAGGCAAGGAAAATGGAAGAATTCAAGCAAAAATTTCGATTACTTACAGACATCTGCAGGTATTTCAAACCAACATTTACTTATCAATTCAACCTGCCAACCCATGCTATAATACAGTTTCACTATGCAAACTATATAAATGAAAAAATAAACAAAACAAAAAATTCTAAGACCTGGATAAATAAGCTGGTAGAATCTCTTCTCCAGTCTTCTTGCTACAAAAAATCCTACACAGTGTCCCACAAGCCTCAGCTCTTCCTGCTTCATAGTTATCAGGAAATTCACTTGCATCAAACATAGGATTGGAAACCATGGTGTCTGTGGACATTTGTGACCCTTTCCGTCGAAACTCCATGCTAGCTTGTGTTGTAATGGCTGGGGAGAGAAAAGGAGGGTTTTATTATATTTGTCAATACACAAATAGGCTCATGGGACCCTGGACACAAAGATCAAATGTTGGTGTCATTAAATAGCTACTTGAATAGGATCCAATAATTCTTTTGTTTAGCAACTGTATTTTACTTTTTTTAAAGGGCTCTCTGAAATCTTCTTGGAAAATGAGTACCAACTAATTTACAGTGGTATTGTCAGTTTAACAAAGTCTACAAGAAGTATTTTCCAACTGCATTTTTGATCAGCAGAATACATTTGTATATATCTGTAGTCATATACAGATATATAACCAATTTGGCTTTTCTATTATTCATTCTGTTTTTAACTTCCCCTATAGAATGATACTTAAACATTAAGAAAAAGAGCCACTGCAATTTCCATATTAACCCAGACGGACATCATTTCTGAATGGGCAATCCCATGCCAGTTTTTATACTTTAGGGAAAGGGCAAGGTAAGGATGAGTAATGGGTAAGGAGGAAGAGAGAGCATTCCCACCACCCACGTAACTCCAAAACACACACCAAAGAATCACCCAACCAAGCAAAATGAAAATGAATTTTAACAACCACAGACAGCAGCTAACTTGAGGTTGATAAATCAGAAAATTGTGTTGGTAAGAGTATCATGGTCATTTGTTGTCACTGAAACAGAAGCCCTTCGAAAGTTGCTTTTATTTTTAACAAAAGATTTCAGACTGTATTGAAAATCACTCTGAAATCTTCTATCACTCTACACAAAATGTTTAAATTATTTTGTAATAGATTTAATAGAATGCAGAGTCGAATATAAATCTTTATGCAACTTCCCATGAGCCATTTTTAGTCCTGAAATAAGCTATCCAGCAATAATACATTTAAAAAACACTACATGCAGAATGCATACAAGTCAAACATTAAATCTGTATAAAAATAAGCTTAAAGCTTTAAAAAAAAAAAGCCAAAACACAGTTAGTGCAAAATCCTGGAATTCATGACATGACCAGACTAGTGTACAGAAATAATGGGACTGATTCAGGCAGATTAATTTGCTTTTGCCAACAATCTTCCCCATTCAAAACACAGAAAAGTATTTTTCTTCCCAAGTGCAAAAACTACAAGAGACAATGACAATCAAATTTTTTAATGGAATTATGAAAAAATAAAAACATGACTGCAATTAAGAGGAAGCTTCTGGTTCCTACTTACAAGATTTATAAGAAAGAAGAATTTGGATAAAAGATGCTGCAAGATAATAGAAATAAATGGAAACAAATCAAAGGACAGCAGTAATTATAAAATACTTTAAAGATGGTGAAATTTTACAATAAGTTAAGAAGCTTTTTAGCTTTTTAAAAGTTAGATTAAAAGCTTTATGATACCACAAGCTAGTTCAAAAACATAGGAAATTGTGCATTCAGATCCAAAATTATAATTTTTGTATCATGCAAAAGAAATGAACAGAGAAAATTACACAACTACAAAAGAATTGAGGTTTTGAACTGCCCATAACGTGCATTAAAATTTTAGTTCATTAACCCTTCCCAGCTCAATGTTAGTTTTACAAAGCACAGTATACTGTCGAGTAAAATCTAAAGCTAATGAGTTCATAGAACCAAACATTCGAAGTTTGAGGTGAACTGCATGGCAGAATTCCTTGATGACAGCCAGTACTTAGAAAACAGACTAACAATGTTAGTATTCCCAAACCTCCCGCCACCCCCGAGACCTTAAAACTGGCACCCAACAGCACTCTAACCCATTCAACTATCTGGACACCTCCTGTCTCCCTGGGTAATGTAACAGCCTTCCTCATCTCTGAACACAAGGAAGGGAAGAGGAGCTTCTATCTTTTCCCCACCAAGGAAAATGTTAAGAGTTAAAAGAATTTGTTGCCTACACATGATTTGAATCTGACTTCTATCTTTTGGCACAAGGGTGAGCAAAGCTGTTACAAAATCCCTAGAGAGCTGGAAGATCTGTAAGTTCCCTTTAAGTAAGCCCACCAAGAAGGCAGCAGATTGAACCATTCTGAATTGAGGGATTTTAGTGTCAACAGCTTGATACCCAGAAGATACACAGTAAGAACTGTATCTCAACAGAAGTAAAGATATGACTGACTCATTCTAGAAAATACAAATAAATATAAATATGATTTCAAAAACTCAAAATATAAAGCATGTGAATATAAGAAAATATAAGCCAAACACAGTTTTTAAGTTTGCATTTTAGTCATAAGTACATTTACTTAACCATCAGTAAAGCACTACAGTTAGAACTCGTAAATAAAAAAGAATATGGAAATGGTAGAATATAGTGTCTGAATATGAACAAAATAAACAAGGGAATCCCTAAACTGAACCATGCAATCTCAAATTAAATTCCTGAAAATGTCTTTATAGTCACAACTTTTCTAAACTATGTAAAATATTTGTAAGAATACCCAAAGTAATTATATGTGTATAATGCTAACAGTTATAGACCTTAGTTTTGAGATGATGCATAACAGATAAGAATGCATGTCTGAAAAGAGAGCAAAGATCCTTGCGACTATTAGTTTTCTCTTTCGAATTAACATTCTCCCTAGAGATGTACAAACTAATGTAATTAGGCCTCCTTTCACCTCAAGCTATTTCCAACCCCAGTGGAAAAGTGCTTTCTTACCAAACAACCAATACACTGATTAATGCATACAGCACAGTGCCTGCCTGGCACAGAGTAATTTGGTTCAATAAATGATAGCCATTATTGTTATTCGTCTCTGTAAGACATCATAAATAATCCTCCTTCAGTATTCTCTGCACTACCCCACCCTCCCATCCTGCACCCTATGCAGTTACTTCCAAATATAATGGTAAGATGACAAAAATAAGTCAGATTTTACTTAGATGGTTTCATTTCTGTAATAAAGTCTAAATAAAGATGTCAGGGTTGAGCTATTAATTGTCCACCAGTCTTATTTAGTTTCAGAACAAGTGGTATTTTTGAAAGTGTACCCTTGATATAAAAGTTCTCTAGACTAAAATCTGAGAGGTTAGTCTTCTGTAAAGGAGAAGTTTTCTGATATCTGTATGTACTAATGAGTGAATGGCTGTCAAAATCTAAGAAAACACTTCTTGTGAATAAATTTCTGGTTAAAATCTTTATTCCTGAGATCAGTACTATTATCCTGGCTGACATGAAGGGAACTTCCAGGTCACCTACTAAAAGGAATTTGATTGAACAAAAAAATAGCTAACCTAAAGTATGTCTAATAAAACCAGACAAAAGTCAAACCTCACAGAACAAACATAAAAAGGACAGGTAGCAAAAACGTCCAAAATTCTGTTACTTTAGCTGGAAGGGGTTAAGCACAAGACATTGCTTCGTCAGAGACAAAGTATTTTAAGGTACATATTAATCTTGCAGGTAGGAAAGACTAAAAAGAAAAAAAAAGGAAAGAAAAAATGGTAACAAATTTCTTGAGCAATATTTACCAGTCATGCTGCTGTCTCTGTTTATCCCATTATGAAGTTTACAGTGAACAAATGCTGCATCAAATAACCATGATCCAAAGAGATTCAAGATGCTGTTAACCTTTGGTCTTCGAGGGGCAGGCAATGGCCGGGGTTCTGAACTAGTCTGATTTGGACTTGACAGAGGAGAAGTGGAGGATGTCTGGTGTTGAACTTTTGATGCGTGGGCAGTACTAACCTATTAGGACACAAGAATATATCCACACTAATGAAAAGTTTGAGAAAACAGCACGATTTTTTTAAAAGGATGGCAGATTGAAAAGCCAACATTATACAGCATAATAATGGTGATGAAAACTCTTACTGTGCTCGTCTTCATGGTGGCCTTATTCACAGTAACAGCCCGGTGCCTTCGGTTATGTGGTGGCGTGGTGCTGACAGCAGCGCTTTGAGGCATACTTAATCTATTCACGGGTGTTGGAGGAGCACTGTCTGATCGGGGTCTAGAAATGCCTTTAAAAAAAGACAAATGGAATTATTCTTCACAGTTCAAAGTATGTTCAGAAAATCTTCCTCAAGTAACACCAGTGAATGCTCTGTAGAGACTATGGCAGAGACTGCTGGTATCCTCCCAATATCCATTCACCCTCCCTTCCTGAGTTACAGGACACAAATTTTAGCTGGCCATGGCTACCCAGAATAAACAGCTTCATTTTTTAAGCCCCTCTTACAGCTAGATGTGGCTATGTTCTGACCATAGAAAAGTGGGTGGGGTCAGGTGGACAGTCCAGGGAATCTCCTTAAAAGGACCAATAAGGTGTAGACTCTTCCTCCTTCATAATTCCTGAACAGAATAGCTGGAACTCATTCAACCATCAGGGCCCACGGGCGACTGCACAAAGGATGGAGAGTCACAAGATGAAGGTATCTTGGGTCTCTTAACAATGGTGGAACTGCTACAGCAGCCCTGTAATGCCTAGTCCTTGGGCTTAACATATGTGTAAGTAAATTATCTGTTTCAACCAGATATTTTTGGTTGTTATGTGGCAGTTGAACTTAATTTGAACTAATACAGAGGTTAGCAAAAGTAGGTTTATAGTCATGAGTACACAAAACAGAGTTTATTCTTATATTATTTATTATTGTATTATTTATTTGTATTAAAACTATAAACCTAGTTTTGCCTACCCTGTATATTACCCACATAATATGAGGGGGGGACCCATAAAAACCCGGAATTATCTCCTGGAGGGCAGGCCTCTTGTAGTACAGGCTTCCCCCACTAGGTGAGTGTTCTAGGAACCTATATGTATCAGCGTACCAGCTGGCATTGTTGTAAGAGGCTGGGTTTGGCTTAGGTGAATTTTTTTTAAGACACTCTCAAGTCATTTACCCATGTCATGATGGGTGATTTAAAATCGCACCTGCTCACAGAGCCTGCAGAGTATTCAGCAGTTTTTGACCAAAAACGGCACAAACCCTATGCCCCAACCTCCCGATTCATGCGATTTTGCCTGAAGTGACATTTTTCTGTTTTCCTGTATGAAAAAAGTCCTCAAAGGGAAACATTCTGCCAATGTGGAAGGGGTGAAACAAAATACGGAAGAAGAACTAAGAGACACCAAAATCGACAAGTTCAAAAACTGTTTTGAGCAGTGGAAAAGAACTGTCTTGATAGGTGTATCGCGTCAAATGGAGAGTACTTTGAAGGTGACTGAGGTTTAAACAAATTTAAGAGAAAATATACAACTTCTCATAAATAAATTCCGGGGGTTTTTTGGGGACCCCCTCGTATGCTAACAAGTACACACAACACATGCTTTAGAAAACGATACATATTTAAATACCATGCCTTTTGACAGGTAAAAATAATTCTGACTTTTCTTATTCCTAAAATGTAAAAAAAAAGTTTAAAACAGTAGTTCACAAAAGGTGTAACTTGTCTCCTAATGATACCTAATGCATTCGAATCTGTATTTTCTTGGATTACTAGTGAGAATGAACACTGTCCTTGTTTGCAAATCTTTTATTCATATCCCTTTTCCATTTATCTACCAGGTCTTACTCTTTTTCTTAGCGCTGTTTGGTCTATTTATAAAAGGACAACAAAACCTTCTAGCTATTACATATGTCGCAAATAATTTTTCCTAGTTTGTTATTCATCATCAAATCTGTTCATCTTTTTCTTTGGCCTTTCAAAATAGTTTCTAAAACTAGACTCTAGAGTTATCTACATCTAGCAGCATACACAAAACTCACCTAAGAATGCATCCACCAGACAGCTGATTCCACGCATGGCACGAAAAAATATTTGAGGCAGATGTTTAAGGCAGGGATACTGATTCAATTCCTGTGGCATTCCACTCACATTCAAGAACTGT